>NC_086450.1:456850396-458149146 GCF_028390025.1 Pseudophryne corroboree
TACCGCTGGAGGATCCAAGGCCTCTTACTCTTTGCGAGGACCTTCTGCAACAGGGGCCATTCGATTATCAAGACTTACCTTGGCTACTACGTTTGATGGCATGGAGGTTGATATTAGCTTGGAAGGGCATTCCGAAAAAAGTTATTCCTACCCTGATACAAGCAAGGAAGGGGGTAACGTCTAAACATTACCATCGGATTTGGAAAAAGTATGTGTCTTGGTGTGAATCCAAGAAGTTTTCTATGGTGGAGTTTCAACTAGGATGGTTTCTCCTCTTTCTGCAAGCAGGTGTGGATGTGGGCCTACTCTTGGGCTCCATAAAAGTCCAAATCTCAGCCTTGTCCAATTTCTTCCAGAAAAATTGGCTACTCTTGCTGAGGTTCAAACTTTCTTGAAAGGGGTTCTGCATATCCAATTACTTTTTGTGCTACCTATGGCACCGTGGAATCTTAATGTGTTTCTGCAGTTCCTGTAATCGGATTGGTTCGAGCCTTTACAGGCGGTAGATGTCAAGTTTCTTCCTTGGAAGGCTGTCACACTTTTGGCATTGGCAATTTGGTAGGCATGTGTCAGAATTGGGGGCATTGTCCTACAAAAGCCCCTACTTGATTTTCCATGAAGATAGGACTGAGCTCAGAACGCGTCAGCAATTTCTTCCAAAGGTTATGTCAGCTTTTCATATCAACCAACCTATTGTGGTGCCAGTGGCTACTGACTCCTCAATTCCCTCAAAGTGCTTGGATGTTGTGAGGGCTTTGAAGAGTTATGTGAAGAGAACTTCTCGTCACAGGAAGTCGGAATGCTCTATTTGTCCTTTATGCTCCCAACAAGGTTGGGTGTCCTGCTTCTAAGCAGACAATTTCTCGCTGGATTGGGTTTACTATCCAGTATTCTTATTCCATGGCAGGCTTGCCGTGTCCATATCTGTTAAGGCCAACTCTACCCATAAAGTGGGATATTCCTGGGTGGCTGCCCAGGGAGTCTCGGCTTTACAGCTTTGCCGGGCAGCTACTTGGTCAGGGTCGAACAGGTTTGCTAAGTTCTACAGGTTCGATACTTTGGCCTATGAGGACCTTCAGTTTGGTCAATCTGTTCTGCAGGAGCCTCCGCACCCTCTTATATATCAGAGATACTGATATATAAGAGAAGTTTTGTAGGCAAGCATGCCCATTGTCCCTTTCAAAGAGCAGTGACCAGAGCTGGGGCACCCCTGGTAGTGAGGCATTATAGATATTTTTGGTCCAGTGGAAGAATGGCAAATGTTTATTTCATTAGATTAAATAGTGAAGTATTGAGTAAGATTACAGATTGCTTTTGGGCTACCTATAGTATCTATAGAAGAAAAATCTAAAGAATTGTGCACTGTTACACAGTAGATGCACAGGGTTCCGTCTCCTGGAGTAGATGGCTGCATGCAGCAGCTGAGAAATCATACAAGTCCAGTTTTGTGGTGCAACTGGCAGCAACCAGTTTTATTAAGCAGAAAATAAAATAAACATCGAAGAAAATACCTTGTCTGTCTAGCACTTACTATACATAAGACGTTCCTGACTGTCTCTAAACAAAACACAGAGTTTTCCAGTAAATACTGTATGGCTCACTTGTATAAGGAAGCATGTTTCTTCCACAGAGGTTCTGCAGATTCTCCCCAGGCAGTCTGCACCCACTGATCAGGCTAGCAGCCCTATAACTCTCTTACACAGCTGAAAGCCCTGATTAGACCTCTGTGAGACCAAATACCTGAACTTGGCCCACTGTCTGGAACTTGCCCTCTCTCTCTCTAAGGGCCCTTATACAGCTTTTCCAACAGCCTGAAAAGCTGCTAACAAAACAAACCTTTTCCTGGAAGTTTTCCTTTTCCTAAAACATGTAAGACAGGAACCTGGGACAAACATACCTACCCTCAAACACTATTCCAGTGTTCCTTTAACAGCACCCACAGTTGCTGTAAAAGGTAAAAAACCATTGAAAGCATGGTCTAGAAAAATGTTAAGCATTAATCATCTTAAAGTTTTGGGGTGTATAGCATATGTACATATTCCCAAAGAGAAAAGATGTAACCTGCATCTCAAGTCCATGAAATGTATCATGTTTAGATATTGCCAAGAAAGTAAAGGACACAGGTTCTGGGAAACTAGAAATAAAAAGCTTAGAAAGTCATGATATATATAATATTACAAGAAAAAGCAAAGCTTAAAATAAAGCTGAAAGAGGAATTGCAGAGCAAGTATGTTTTATCTTACATGCCCACAGCTGAATGCATGCCTAAGTCAGAGACTGCCAGTATGGACATCCAACCACAGGACATGAGTTTTACTAGATCAAATAGTGGAAAATCAACCTAGGAGATATTAAGAGTTTCCACATATTGCATTCCGTGAACCTCAAAATATCCAGGAAGCAAATTCAAGCAACAACTGGAGTGAATGCAAGCCAGCAATAGATAAGGAGATGACAACACTCAATGACAAACATGCATGGACTGTAGTCAACAGGTAGTCACCAAAAAATGGATATTTATTAAAAATAAAAAATGCAGACAGAACCACTGTCCATTATGTAGCAAATTTTTTCGCAGATGAGCATACACAGAAATCTGGAATTGACTATGAGGAAAACCTAGTCTCCTGTGGCAAGGTACAGTACAGTACATTATCCTTAGTCGTTGCTATATACCTGCCTTGTAAAATTTGATTTATACTGGGAGCCTTCTGACTTTTACTCTGAGAATATTGTCCATGAATAAGTTTGTTAAAAAAAAAGCTTTGTACGGTCTAAAACAGAGTTATCACTGTTGGCGCATTAAGCTAGATGATGTACTTCAAGAAATACAATTTGTGCATTCAAAGACAAATCATTGTCTCTACCACAAACACATAGAAGACACATTTTGATTGTTTTGTACAGTATGTGAATGATCAATTAATAGTATGTCAAGAGCAGCACATTACAAGTGTTAAGCAGCTGTTGGGTCAGAAATTAATGCTGAAAGATCTAGGCCTTGGCATTGTTAATCTTGAGACTCTCGCAATAGCTAAAGAAAGAAAAACTTTCCATTGAACAGCAGTCCTACCTGGAAGGAATACTTACAAACTACAACATTTAAATGCTCCTCCAACTACATCCTGGTTCTTCAAGTGCTTCAGCTGGGGCTGCAGCTGGAAGGTTCTCTGCTGGTCACCATTTCTGGAGCTGGACTGCAGTTACTAAGCTTCACAGTGGAAGACTCTTTATTACGCAGCTCTTCTTAGTCAGTGGCCATTTGCCTACACTATAAGCATTGCCTGGGCTGCAGCATCTCACACTGCATCACCATTGAGTCACTACCATCCTTGAATGTAAAGTAAATGCATAACTTTTCACAGTGCTGTCACACTGTTGACTGTTCCCACAATGTTCTTCAACTGCTAAATTCTCAAGTGACCCTACAGTACAGATGGGTCCACACTCATCTTGGCTTCTCTGCTGTGCCTAGGCACACCATGGTTTATTAACATAAACCATTCATCTATTGTTCTTAGCTGCAATACAATACAGAGAACAATGCATCAGGGGATTAATTCATTACAGCATGGGATTAAGTCTGACTGCCCTGATTTAGTTAATTCTACTAAAGGCCAAGATAAAGGTGGACACATCTGTATATGTATAACAGGAACTGCAATCTACCTCCAATTAGTTCCTGTTTTTGAATGTACACTACCCATATGAAAGCTCATTTTGTCTGCTCATCTCCGTTTTCTGTCTGCTGCGCAATCCATACCACTTCTATTGTTCACTGTTTCAGTGCAATTTTAATTAATTATCGCACATAGAAATCATAAATCTTCTGCGACCCCAAAACCTCAGATTATACATGCTTGGGAAAAAATGGGTCCCTCTCTTGCCGACCACCTACCACAAACCTTGTTTTGGATATGGAAGACACCACTCGCTTGGATACACCGCTCACCACTAAAGACATTACCTCTATAGCACAAAAAGTAACCAATCTAAGATGAGTTTGGTTTTGACTGGATTTAAAACTGAACTCACTGACCTACAGTAGGTTCCCATACAGATGCCTTAGAATGCAAAATGGATGAAGAATGCCAATATCAAACTGTTGTTTAAACAAGATTTTACTGAACTTAAGTCAGAGTTTCAGTCTTGTAACAATCACTTGAGGACCAAGAGACATTGACCATCAGAGCAATGGGCATTATCCAGGTTTGTTCTAAAGGTTTATTCTAAATCTCTCTGCACATGTTATATCTGCCCCAGCTGCAGTGCACATGGTTTTGCCCATTAGTGTGCTTTTGTTGTTTGCTAGCAATCATGAATAAACCCCCATATCCACATCTGCAATATTGCTGAGATGGCTGGTGCAGATGCCTTTCCATGCTGCTAGATAGTCTGTTTCTTCATTAATTTATGGATATCAAGACTGATCTGCTCTTCCTTGGTCTAGTGCAAAGCGATATCCATTTTAAACTATGGCCTAAACAACCACTCTCAAATGTCATCCTTTGCTTCTACTATTTTAGAGCAAAGAACAGTTTATTTCATAATATCAATGTGTACTAATGGTTTTCTCCTCTGGATCTCAACTCTAAATATTTCGAGACATAGCTCCCTCCACCCTCAAGAAGCGACAGGACCTCATAAACCTTACTAAAGCTCTGAGAAATCATGCAATGAAATACAAATAGGGCTTCCTTTTCCAACTTATAGTCATCAACCAGCACAGGGTTATGAAGTGCTTCAGACTTTTGTAATTATAAATGAACCTAATGAGGTCATCAACAACAGACTACCACTGCACAGCACTGTCTACCCTCACTGGCCGCGTAATGGTCCACAGCTTAGCCATTTTTCTGTTCCATACCCTGCTGTTTTACATGTAACTAGTTTCACATAGACTTGTAATTGATATACTGTGTTTTCTCAATCTACTCTGTTACAATATCATGTTGCAGCTCTTGGTCCCTTTAGTCAAGAGATCCTAAGTCTTAGAATTGTATGCAATGTTTGCATCAATTTCTATAATTTTCTTCTTTCTGCACCTCTCTGGTCAAATTACAGTACATTATTAGATTATCAGGCAACATAGCACTGGTGATCAGCAGACTATCCTGTATGGGATCAGTACTAAATGCCGCCGGTCGGAATCCCGGCGGTCGAAATACCGACGCCGGAATCCCGACCACACAATCCCGACAGGGGTGGTGAGCGGAACGAAGCCCCTTGCGGGCTCGCTTCGCTCGCCACGCTGCGGGCACGGTGCCTCGCTACGCTCGGCACACTATTATATTCTCCCTCTATGGGTGTCGTAGACACCCACGGAGGGAGAATATGTCGGGATTGTGGCGGTCGGGATTCCGGCTTCGGTATTTCGACCGCCGGGATTCCATCCGGCGGCATCCTGACCGCATCCCTCCTGTATGTGGTCCACATTTTCAATGCAAGCTTCCTCTGAACTGTAAGATTACTGGGTGAAATGCATGTTAAATGTTCAATCTTTTATATTCTCTAAAGCACTACATGCAAAGCCCTCATTTTCCCAGGATGTTGTTCCTTTACACCAATTGTTTACTATCTCTCATGGTTGTTCCTCCAATTTGCAGTAATACCAAGTATTAAGCTCTCATTACCCAGTGACACATGGTTGCCTACACTCTCAGTTTCTCTCTATGATTGCTGCCTTGTTTATTTGTTGTTCATCTTACAGCTCATTAAGCACGGCTACAGCGCAGATGGTGGCGCACGGCATGCCTAAACGTGCGTGCGCCTGGCCTCGCCGGCCAGTGCAGGGTGACGCTACCATTCATTTGATTGGGGTGCGTGCGCATCTACGATGCATGCGCGTCCCATTTGTTCACATAGGTGCGCCTCACAGGGCACACTGAGTCGCAGATGGAGCCAGAATTAGCATGGCTCCATCTGTAGGTAATGCATGCGAGCAAAAGGAATGTATATATGACATCAACTCTTTCCTTGTTAGACCCAGCGTCACTATAGGAAAGTGTCACCTCCCTTTCACCTCTATCTTTTTCAATTTTGTTGCCAACATTGTCTCTCCTTTGACCACATCCTCCTCACCACCTACTATTCGGTGTGTATGCCCTTTTCATCGACCTGCTATGACCTATACTATCCGCATGAAGCTAAAAATACCCAAACTTTATATAAATGGCCTCAATTTACCAAAGAAGCTAAAGGCTATTCAGTACTTCTCCTGCCATACACCAGACATTATCCAGCTACAGGAAACTCACCTTAAGGCCCCCTACTCCTTTCTGCAATGTAAGTTATATACCCATGTCTGCTATTCTTCCATGTGAGACAAGCGTAAAGGCATTGTTATTATGATAATCTGAGATCTGCTTATTATTATTCAGAACTCCATTTCTGATGACCAAGTAGCTTTGATATTCTCACTGACATTGATTTCCAAGTACTGATAAAACTTTCCTCAGTTTACCGTATGCCTCTAATGTGCATCAGAATACCCTATATTCCACTTTCCTTAATAATCTCGCTCCAATCCCCTGTGTAATTACTATTATTGGGGGTGAGTGTAATGCCACTTGGATATATCTTTAAACAGATCCCATACAGGTACTGCCCTTCATGCTAACACTAAGCTATCTAAAATCCTGCTAAACCAACTCTCCCTACTTGACCTCTATGATGCCTGTAGGATGACATATCCTACAGCGAAAGGCTATACAAATTTTTCCCACTTCACAATCTTTGTACCGACATAGACTACTTTTTTTGAGGCTCAGACAACTACTCAAAACCTCCTCGGGGCTCAGACTCTTCCTATCTCTTGGTCCAACCATTAAGCTGTAGAACTGGAACTGGCCGCCCCTCAGACTCCCTCTCCGGCAAGCAGCTGGTGAATCTTAATGAAACAGTTCACTATTACTGAACTACCCAAAGCCATGACTGAGTATTACTCAACTAACGTGTCTTCTGATATAATCCCTTGCACCCTGTGGGAAGCTCACAAAGTCACTTGATTATTAGTTTATCAGCTGCCCAGAGGAAGGCTGAATCCACATGAATACTTGATCTAGATGCTATTCTTGCATCCTTGACTCAACTTTACCAATGCTACTGTACTCTCACTTAAATTGTAACAAGCTTCACATTTTTCCATTTGCTTATACAGTGCCTGTGGGAAGTATATTCCCTAAAACAGATTCCTTCTTTATCATACCCCAATGTTTCTTCAGATTCCTCTCTATTATTTTGTTATAAGAATAAATGGGCCTGACTCAGAGTTGTATGCTAATGCAATTGCCACTGTGATTTTCTAGGCTACGGATATGCTAATGCTAGCAAGTGAAGCTGTCACCCAGGAATGACAAGAGACGCCCCCCGGAGCCATCACAAAAACCATTCACAACTGCATACACATTCACACCCTACACGCAACAATAGGGAACAACGACTGCTTGAGTAAGTCTATGGCTACGCAGACTGTCTGCGGCAGAAGAGACGCAAGCACTATGTTTCTCTGCATATATGATTACAGCTGACGTTAGATATACTTCATGAAAATGGCCATGACACGCCGGCTTTTTTGCAGCCACTCCCAGTTACCTCACCTGAGCGCTCCCTTCCTGTCAATCACTCTGCAAAGAAATTCTCACTGTGAGCGGAATTGCACAGTTACCTTTACACATGCACGGTGTGTGCAGCCTGCCGATAATCGATCAATTATGAAAAAAAGGTATAGTGCACAACTCTCAATTATGCCCAATCGCCATAATAAACTGATTTTTCCAACTGAGATTTATGCTTAGTTTTAAAGTAATGTGGCTCTAATCAATGATTCTACCTTTAGTTTTGCTGCTTCAATAATTTCAGCCAGTAGCCTTCTCACATCAAAGTGTTTTTAACAGATTACCGCATTAGTGCTATTACTCTCAGCCCTATAAAACTGAGACTGGGGGCTACATCACTAATACTGCTTTCACATCACAATGTTGGGTCCCACCCGGAATTGAAAATGGGTCCTTCCCATGTGGGACCCGACATTGGAGCCTACACACCGCCATACCAACCCGGCAATATGCAGTATGACGGAGCCGGCATCGTGGGCGGGTGCGTAGGCAGTGCTGGGAGATGACATTATCTCCATGCCGCCTTTCCCTTTGCAGTGAACAGGTAACGGGTCGCATCAACATGGGCAGGGCTTAAACTAGGATTTCCAACACCCGGGACAAGACAATAATTTAGCGCCGCACACACACACACAAATAATAAAAAAAAATTAAACACAAAATGACTACTACTACTACTACTACTACTGCTACTACTACTACTACTACTACTACTAATAATAATAATAATAATATATATATATAAATAGAAATAAATAAAATTAATTAAATAAATAAAAATTCAATATATAACAATATATTCCAAACTACACCACACAGTAGTGCACTTTCATTCTCATCACAATGCACAGTAGTACCCCTCACTAACATATATATATATTTCAAACGAGATGCGGCACTCATGGGTCCTAATGTAAGAAGGGAATGAACGGAATGATCAGAGGTGTGGTGATGAGACAGCTCAGATGTAGAGAAAGCACACAGTTGCCAGTGACATAAATATTTTCTAACTAGAACACTTAGAGCAACTGGGACGTTTCTACCTGTTTACTGGCTGGTATCTGCGGTGCGCACTTCACAGCCCAGGGGGAGTGCGGAAGAACTGGACGGCGGCACTGGGCACTTCCTGTTACTGGGGCATAAATATAAAATTCTGCTCTGCGGCTGCGTCCTCCATATTCACTCCACAGCCGCTCCGCATCCCGATCACAGCCCGTGTCTGATTAGTATGCCACGGGCGGCACTGGCAATGCACGTGCAGGGGGGAGTTCTGTGTAATAAAACCCATCCTGCCTGTGCCATAATTACTGACTCTGCTCTGTTGGCGTCCGCTCTCCTGGGTGTCGGGTGCTGGCAGGTGCTGGCAGAACGCAGCGGTGGAGAAGCAGCTGACTTAGGCGGGAGCCGGGTAGAGGTCTCCAAGCCATGCCCCCTAATATCCGTCACCCGGGGCATGTGACCCCTTAGCTTTAACCCCTAGTTACAGCCATGACATGGGTATCCCTTTAACACTGCGCCTGACCCTGTAATAACCTATGAATAACCCTTCTTATAACCTGGGTTGAATTACCTGGTCAGCTGACACAGGATTTCTGGATTGACCCTTTCACACCGCACAGTGACCCTTGTCGACCTGGGAATTTACTGGGTAGATATTATTATTTGTTTATTTGTGCGGTGTGAAAGGGGTATAACGGGTTTGAAGGAGCTTAGAATACAATGGTATCTGATTGACAGTTAGTTCTATGTCAAAATCCCAGTATCATTAGCCTGTTTACACAGAACGCACCATCGGCCCATCCATGGTTTAGAAGCGCTGCTTGGATCCCAATCATTAATATGTTTAAAAAAATAAAGGTAAAAACATAAATGATGTGCCCCCCTCCCCAAATTGTCAACCAGCCCTCGGCTTTTAAGCCTAGTCTGGTAGAGTAAAAGTTGGGTATGGGGTTGGTGGTGGCACTATCTATAACAGGTTGGACATAATGAATGCTCCCCCGACACCATAGTGCCAAGCAGCCCAAGGCTGGTCAGTAGAGGACTGGAATCCCTACAAAAATGGGACCCACAAAACTTGAGCATCTCTTCCCTAGGAACAATCATCCTTGTGCTGATAGCACTGGGGCAAATCCTAACACCCCATGAGCAGTGGGTGTGGGGTTACTAAATGTTTGGAAAAAAAAAATATTGTAAAATTCTGGTGAACTACAGGTCACAGCTATCCCTATAATTTCCAATTTAAATTGCTGCCAGTTGGAGAACTACAATAAAAACACAATTGAAAAAAAAGTTGATAGATCATAATTTACATTAAGAGTATAGAAAGTGTTGCTGCTACAACTCTAAAAACTTTGCAATCAAAACCCAAGGGCAGAGGATGCGGGAGATAAAATCCCATCACTTCTTCTACTCCCTATAGTAACATCTTAATTGCAAATTGTATAAATATTCACAATATATAAGTAGGATTCCTTCCATTACTGGGCTCCTGTGTATGCTGATGTAAAGGTGAGCTGCTGTATGATATTATACAGGACAATGTTACTCTTATCCACGTCTGCAATGTAATATAAATGTACGTTCTGGTTACATCTGAACAGATTGATGCTAAAACAGCAGGTACCCATTACACTAATCTGTAGCATAGGCCACTGACAACCAGCAAATAATAAGTATTTCATTGTAAGGGATACAGTATATGCGTTCTTGTCCCATGTCCACCCATGCTATATTCAGCCTAATGTTAGGGACAGCTGTGTGTAATGTCACTCACAGTGTGACAATGACAAATTGGTAAGAGTGTTATACTGCAACAATTTTGCTTTTTTCCTATATAAGTCAAGACTGACATGTAATATTGTAAAAGCAAAGCAATATTTCTTTGTCATAGTCAGTCTTAAAGCCTGTATTGGTGTAATCTCTACAGTCACACTGCGCTCAGAGCCTCATCTCGGCAGGATTGCTCAGGGCATAGGATCAGCACAGTAACATAATGTCTTTAATATTTCTATTGCTGTGTAATACAGAGCAGTGCAGATGCCTGATGTCACATGTCACAGTCAGAGTCCTTTTGCAGTGTGTTGGCCCCAATGTAAAAAGTGCAGTTGATGAAATACTGTATGTCGGGCGGTATCCGCCGGCTTTAGGGTGTCTGAGCCATGATTTTTTCAGTTTAAAGTAAAGGCCTGATAGTTTAGAATTACTGTGATACATTTATTTAGTGCTCTTTAAGAAGCGCTGCAGGGAACAATAATGAAGTGACATAAAAAAGCCCTACATGAAGGGATCAGGGTTCTTCCTATTCATTAAAGATTTCATCTACTGGTGCCTGTCTTTAAGTGTCGCTGGCAGCAGCTATCGTTGGGGCTCACTGACAAAGACTCATAGAAAACCTGTTTATTTAGGACAGTGGCATTACAGCTACAACGCCTCTCCCTGTCACTATCAGTATTTTTTGTATATAAAAACTAGAGATGAGCGGGTTCGGTTTCTTTGAATCCGAACCCGCACGAACTTCACTTTTTTTTTCACGGGTCCGAGCGACTCGGATCTTCCCGCCTTGCTCGGTTAACCCGAGCGCGCCCGAACGTCATCATGACGCTGTCGGATTCTCGCGAGGCTCGGATTCTATATAAGGAGCCGCGCGTCGCCGCCATTTTCACACGTGCATTGAGATTGATAGGGAGAGGACGTGGCTGGCGTCCTCTCCATTTAGATTAGATTTAGAAGAGAGAGAGAGAGAGAGATTGCTGTGATACTGTAGATTAGAAGAGAGTGCAGACAGAGTTTAGTGACTGACGACCACAGTGACCAGTGACCACCAGAGACAGTGCAGTTGTTTGTTTTATTTAATATATCCGTTCTCTGCCTGAAAAAAACGATACACAGTCACACAGTGACTCAGTCTGTGTGCACTGCTCAGCCCAGTGTGCTGCACATCAATGTATTGTATATAAAGCTTATAATTGTGGGGGAGACTGGGGAGCACTGCAGGTTGTTATAGCAGGAGCCAGGAGTACATGATAAATAATATTATATTAAAATTAAACAGTGCACACTTTTGCTGCAGGAGTGCCACTGCCAGTGTGACTAGTGGTGACCAGTGCCTGACCACCAGTATATTAGTAGTATTGTATACTATCTCTTTATCAACCAGTCTATATTAGCAGCAGACACAGTACAGTGCGGTAGTTCACGGCTGTGGCTACCTCTGTGTCGGCACTCGGCAGGCAGTCCGTCCATCCATAATTGTATTATAATATATACCACCTAACCGTGGTTTTTTTTTCATTCTTTATACCGTCGTCATACTAGTTGTTACGAGTATACTACTATCTCTTTATCAACCAGTGTACAGTGCGGTAGTTCACGGCTGTGGCTACCTCTGTGTCGGCACTCGGCAGGCAGTCCGTCCAACCATAATTGTATTATATACCACCTAACCGTGGGTTTTTTTTCATTCTTTATACCGTCGTCATACTAGTTGTTACGAGTATACTACTATCTCTTTATCAACCAGTGTACAGTGCGGTAGTTCACGGCTGTGGCTACCTCTGTGTCGGCACTCGGCAGGCAGTCCGTCCATCCATAATTGTATTATAATATATACCACCTAACCGTGGTTTTTTTTTCATTCTTTATACCGTCGTCATACTAGTTGTTACGAGTATACTACTATCTCTTTATCAACCAGTGTACAGTGCGGTAGTTCACGGCTGTGGCTACCTCTGTGTCGGCACTCGGCAGGCAGTCCGTCCAACCATAATTGTATTATATACCACCTAACCGTGGTTTTTTTTTCATTCTTTATACCGTCGTCATACTAGTTGTTACGAGTATACTACTATCTCTTTATCAACCAGTGTACAGTGCGGTAGTTCACGGCTGTGGCTACCTCTGTGTCGGCACTCGGCAGGCAGTCCGTCCATCCATAATTGTATTATAATATATACCACCTAACCGTGGTTTTTTTTTCATTCTTTATACCGTCGTCATACTAGTTGTTACGAGTATACTACTATCTCTTTATCAACCAGTGTACAGTGCGGTAGTTCACGGCTGTGGCTACCTCTGTGTCGGCACTCGGCAGGCAGTCCGTCCAACCATAATTGTATTATAATATATACCACCTAACCGTGGTTTTTTTTTCATTCTTTATACCGTCGTCATACTAGTTGTTACGAGTATACTACTATCTCTTTATCAACCAGTGTACAGTGCGGTAGTTCACGGCTGTGGCTACCTCTGTGTCGGCACTCGGCAGGCAGTCCGTCCAACCATAATTGTATTATATACCACCTAACCGTGGTTTTTTTTTCATTCTTTATACCGTCGTCATACTAGTTGTTACGAGTATACTACTATCTCTTTATCAACCAGTGTACAGTGCGGTAGTTCACGGCTGTGGCTACCTCTGTGTCGGCACTCGGCAGGCAGTCCGTCCAACCATAATTGTATTATAATATATACCACCTAACCGTGGTTTTTTTTTCATTCTTTATACCGTTGTCATACTAGTTGTTACGAGTATACTACTATCTCTTTATCAACCAGTGTACAGTGCGGTAGTTCACGGCTGTGGCTACCTCTGTGTCGGCACTCGGCAGGCAGTCCTTCCATCCATAATTGTATTATAATATGTACCACCTAACCGTGGTTTTTTTTTCATTCTTTATACCGTCGTCATACTAGTTGTTACGAGTATACTACTATCTCTTTATCAACCAGTGTACAGTGCGGTAGTTCACGGCTATGGCTACCTCTGTGTCGGCACTCGGCAGGCAGTCCGTCCAACCATAATTGTATTATAATATATACCACCTAACCGTGTTTTTTTTTCCATTCTTTATACCGTCGTCATACTAGTTGTTACGAGTATACTACTATCTCTTTATCAACCAGTGTACAGTGCGGTAGTTCACGGCTGTGGCTACCTCTGTGTCGGCACTCGGCAGGCAGTCCGTCCAACCATAATTGTATTATAATATATACCACCTAACCGTGGTTTTTTTTTCATTCTTTATACCGTCGTCATACTAGTTGTTACGAGTATACTACTATCTCTTTATCAACCAGTGTACAGTGCGGTAGTTCACGGCTGTGGCTACCTCTGTGTCGGCACTCGGCAGGCAGTCCGTCCATCCATAATTGTATTATAATATATACCACCTAACCGTGGTTTTTTTTTCATTCTTTATACCGTCGTCATACTAGTTGTTACGAGTATACTACTATCTCTTTATCAACCAGTGTACAGTGCGGTAGTTCACGGCTGTGGCTACCTCTGTGTCGGCACTCGGCAGGCAGTCCGTCCAACCATAATTGTATTATAATATATACCACCTAACCGTGGTTTTTTTTTCATTCTTTATACCGTCGTCATACTAGTTGTTACGAGTATACTACTATCTCTTTATCAACCAGTGTACAGTGCGGTAGTTCACGGCTGTGGCTACCTCTGTGTCGGCACTCGGCAGGCAGTCCGTCCATCCATAATTGTATTATATACCACCTAACCGTGGTTTTTTTATACCACCTAACCGTGGCAGTCCGTCCATAATTGTATACTAGTATCCAATCCATCCATCTCCATTGTTTACCTGAGGTGCCTTTTAGTTCTGCCTATAAAATATGGAGAACAAAAAAGTTGAGGTTCCAAAATTAGGGAAAGATCAAGATCCACTTCCACCTCGTGCTGAAGCTGCTGCCACTAGTCATGGCCGAGACGATGAAATGCCAGCAACGTCGTCTGCCAAGGCCGATGCCCAATGTCATAGTACAGAGCATGTCAAATCCAAAACACCAAATATCAGAAAAAAAAGGACTCCAAAACCTAAAATAAAATTGTCGGAGGAGAAGCGTAAACTTGCCAATATGCCATTTACCACACGGAGTGGCAAGGAACGGCTGAGGCCCTGGCCTATGTTCATGGCTAGTGGTTCAGCTTCACATGAGGATGGAAGCACTCAGCCTCTCGCTAGAAAACTGAAAAGACTCAAGCTGGCAAAAGCACCGCAAAGAACTGTGCGTTCTTTGAAATCCCAAATCCACAAGGAGAGTCCAATTGTGTCGGTTGCGATGCCTGACCTTCCCAACACTGGACGTGAAGAGCATGCGCCTTCCACCATTTGCACGCCCCCTGCAAGTGCTGGAAGGAGCACCCGCAGTCCAGTTCCTGATAGTCAGATTGAAGATGTCAGTGTTGAAGTACACCAGGATGAGGAGGATATGGGTGTTGCTGGCGCTGGGGAGGAAATTGACCAGGAGGATTCTGATGGTGAGGTGGTTTGTTTAAGTCAGGCACCCGGGGAGACACCTGTTGTCCGTGGGAGGAATATGGCCGTTGACATGCCAGGTGAAAATACCAAAAAAATCAGCTCTTCGGTGTGGAGGTATTTCACCAGAAATGCGGACAACAGGTGTCAAGCCGTGTGTTCCCTTTGTCAAGCTGTAATAAGTAGGGGTAAGGACGTTAACCACCTCGGAACATCCTCCCTTATACGTCACCTGCAGCGCATTCATAATAAGTCAGTGACAAGTTCAAAAACTTTGGGTGACAGCGGAAGCAGTCCACTGACCAGTAAATCCCTTCCTCTTGTAACCAAGCTCACGCAAACCACCCCACCAACTCCCTCAGTGTCAATTTCCTCCTTCCCCAGGAATGCCAATAGTCCTGCAGGCCATGTCACTGGCAAGTCTGACGAGTCCTCTCCTGCCTGGGATTCCTCCGATGCATCCTTGCGTGTAACGCCTACTGCTGCTGGCGCTGCTGTTGTTGCCGCTGGGAGTCGATGGTCATCCCAGAGGGGAAGTCGTAAGCCCACTTGTACTACTTCCAGTAAGCAATTGACTGTTCAACAGTCCTTTGCGAGGAAGATGAAATATCACAGCAGTCATCCTACTGCAAAGCGGATAACTGAGGCCTTGGCATCCTGGGTGGTGAGAAACGTGGTTCCGGTATCCATCATTACTGCAGAGCCAACTAGAGACTTGTTGGAGGTACTGTGTCCCCGGTACCAAATACCATCTAGGTTCCATTTCTCTAGGCAGGCGATACCGAAAATGTACACAGACCTCAGAAAAAGAGTCACCAGTGTCCTAAAAAATGCAGCTGTACCCAATGTCCACTTAACCACGGACATGTGGACAAGTGGAGCAGGGCAGGGTCAGGACTATATGACTGTGACAGCCCACTGGGTAGATGTATGGACTCCCGCCGCAAGAACAGCAGCGGCGGCACCAGTAGCAGCATCTCGCAAACGCCAACTCTTTCCTAGGCAGGCTACGCTTTGTATCACCGCTTTCCAGAATACGCACACAGCTGAAAACCTCTTACGGCAACTGAAGAAGATCATCGCGGAATGGCTTACCCCAATTGGACTCTCCTGTGGATTTGTGGCATCGGACAACGCCAGCAATATTGTGTGTGCATTAAATCTGGGCCAATTCCAGCACGTCCCATGTTTTGCACATACCTTGAATTTGGTGGGGCAGAATTTTTTAAAAAACGACAGGGGCATGCAAGAGATGCTGTCGGTGGCCAGAAGAATTGCGGGACACTTTCGGCGTACAGGCACCACGTACAGAAAACTGGAGCACCACCAAAAACTACTGAACCTGCCCTGCCATCATCTGAAGCAAGAAGTGGTAACGAGGTGGAATTCAACCCTCTATATGCTTCAGAGGTTGGAGGAGCAGCAAAAGGCCATTCAAGCCTATACAATTGAGCACGATATAGTAGGTGGAATGCACCTGTCTCAAGTGCAGTGGAGAATGATTTCAACGTTGTGCAAGGTTCTGATGCCCTTTGAACTTGCCACACGTGAAGTCAGTTCAGACACTGCCAGCCTGAGTCAGGTCATTCCCCTCATCAGGCTTTTGCAGAAGAAGCTGGAGGCATTGAAGGAGGAGCTAACACGGAGCGATTCCGCTAGGCATGTGGGACTTGTGGATGCAGCCCTTAATTCGCTTAACAAGGATTCACGGGTGGTCAATCTGTTGAAATCAGAGCACTACATTTTGGCCACCGTGCTCGATCCTAGATTTAAAGCCTACCTTGGATCTCTCTTTCCGGCAGACACAGGTCTGCTGGGGTTGAAAGACCTGCTGGTGACAAAATTGTCAAGTCAAGCGGAACGCGACCTGTCAACATCTCCTCCTTCACATTCTCCCGCAACTGGGGGTGCGAGGAAAAGGCTCAGAATTCCGAGCCCACCCGCTGGCGGTGATGCAGGGCAGTCTGGAGCGACTGCTGATGCTGACATCTGGTCCGGACTGAAGGACCTGACAACGATTACGGACATGTCATCTACTGTCACTGCATATGATTCTCTCAACATTGATAGAATGGTGGAGGATTATATGAGTGACCGCATCCAAGTAGGCACGTCACACAGTCCGTACTTATACTGGCAGGAAAAAGAGGCAATTTGGAGGCCCTTGCACAAACTGGCTTTATTCTACCTAAGTTGCCCTCCCACAAGTGTGTACTCCGAAAGAGTGTTTAGTGCCGCCGCTCACCTTGTCAGCAATCGGCGTACGAGGTTACATCCAGAAAATGTGGAGAAGATGATGTTCATTAAAATGAATTATAATCAATTCCTCCGCGGAGACATTGACCAGCAGCAATTGCCTCCACAAAGTACACAGGGAGCTGAGATGGTGGATTCCAGTGGGGACGAATTGATAATCTGTGAGGAGGGGGATGTACACGGTGATATATCGGAGGGTGAAGATGAGGTGGACATCTTGCCTCTGTAGAGCCAGTTTGTGCAAGGAGAGATTAATTGCTTCTTTTTGGGGGTGGGTCCAAACCAACCCGTCATATCAGTCACAGTCGTGTGGCAGACCCTGTCACTGAAATGATGGGTTGGTTAAAGTGTGCATGTCCTGTTTTGTTTATACAACATAAGGGTGGGTGGGAGGGCCCAAGGATAATTCCATCTTGCACCTCTTTTTTCTTTTCTTTTTCTTTGCATCATGTGCTGATTGGGGAGGGTTTTTTGGAAGGGACATCCTGCGTGACACTGCAGTGCCACTCCTAGATGGGCCCGGTGTTTGTGTCGGCCACTAGGGTCGCTAATCTTACTCACACAGCTACCTCATTGCGCCTCTTTTTTTCTTTGCGTCATGTGCTGTTTGGGGAGGGTTTTTTGGAAGGGACATCCTGCGTGACACTGCAGTGCCACTCCTAGATGTGCCCGGTGTTTGTGTCGGCCACTAGGGTCGCTAATCTTACTCACACAGCTACCTCATTGCGCCTCTTTTTTTCTTTGCGTCATGTGCTGTTTGGGGAGGGTTTTTTGGAAGGGACATCCTGCGTGACACTGCAGTGCCACTCCTAGATGTGCCCGGTGTTTGTGTCGGCCACTAGGGTCGCTAATCTTACTCACACAGTCAGCTACCTCATTGCGCCTCTTTTTTTCTTTGCGTCATGTGCTGTTTGGGGAGGGTTTTTTGGAAGGGCCATCCTGCGTGACACTGCAGTGCCACTCCTAGATGGGCCCGGTGTTTGTGTCGGCCACTAGGGTCGCTAATCTTACTCACACAGCTACCTCATTGCGCCTCTTTTTTTCTTTGCATCATGTGCTGTTTGGGGAGGGTTTTTTGGAAGGGACATCCTGCGTGACACTGCAGTGCCACTCCTAGATGGGCCCGGTGTTTGTGTCGGCCACTAGGGTCGCTTATCTTACTCACACAGCGACCTCGGTGCAAATTTTAGGACTAAAAATAATATTGTGAGGTGTGAGGTATTCAGAATAGACTGAAAATGAGTGTAAATTATGGTTTTTGAGGTTAATAATACTTTGGGATCAAAATGACCCCCAAATTCTATGATTTAAGCTGTTTTTTAGTGTTTTTGGAAAAAAACACCCGAATCCAAAACACACCCGAATCCGACAAAAATAATTCGGTGAGGTTTTGCCAAAACGCGTTCGAACCCAAAACACGGCCGCGGAACCGAACCCAAAACCAAAACACAAAACCCGAAAAATTTCAGGCGCTCATCTCTAATAAAAACAACATATATTTTTCACTTACTTCTTTAATAAAACTTGTGGGTTTGTTTTGGGAACTGGAAAACCCATTTGTGCTGTATTTCCACTACAAATTTGCAAACAAACACTTGGCCATACTCATGTTTGTAAGTAATGCAAAGAAAGCAAGTAGCTTTGGTGGTAATTCAGACCTGATCGCTAGGGTTCATTTTTTGGATCTCTGCAATCAGGTAGTCGCCGCCTACAGGGGGTGGGGGAATTCGCTGTGCAGGTGTGCAAATGCATTTCCAGAGCACTGCACAAAAAAAAGTTTGTGCAGTCTCTGCACAGCCCAGTACTTACTCTTCCAGCGCCATGATCGGGACTGGAGCTGACTTCCAAACGTCTGGTCCCTCTTGCATTTTTCCAGACACTCCTCTAAAACGGTGAGTTGTCACCCACAAATTGCCTCTGCCTGTCAGTCACCTTGTGATCTCCAGTGCGATCACTTTTTTTGTACCCTCCCGTCGCTGCCCGGCACTCCCTGTCGCTGCGGACTGTCCCTGTCACTGTGGACTGACTCGCCTGCGCATTGCGGTGCATATGCATGCGCAGTTCAGACCCGATCGCCCATTGTGTGAAAATGCACAGCAGCGATTGGGTCTGAATCAGCCCCATTTTTTTCTGGAACAAATCATGCAACAGGAGCAAATACATTTATATGTTTTTATTTTTTTCAGTGCATGGTAAATACTGGCTGCTTTTGAATGTAGTCCACAATTGTTAGACATCTTTTTTTTACTCAGCAATTAAGATTTCAGTTTGAACATAGCCCACTCAAATCTAACTCTGCACATGTTACATCTGCCGCACCTGCAGTCAGTATGGGTTTGCCCAGTTGCTTGCTTTTTTGCTTTGCTTGCAAACATGAATCAGACCCATAGTCAGTTCACACATGCGGAGATGCTCCCTGCACTGGCCTGAAGAGCAACAGTAGTGCTGGTACTGTACAGGGAGCAATTGCTCAGTGGCCCGAGTGATGCATTTTCCATACATCAGGGTAAAACAAGATTTCCTATCACTGTAATAAGTGACAATAAATATTCTCTGTTATCACCCTGGGTTAATAATTAGACCTCTCAGTCTTAAAATCAGAAGCTACCACTAGTTACCAGGGACTCAGTATAAAGAACACCTATTATCACTGGCTCATCAATGGTTTCTCAATAGTCTCTCTGAACCAAAACGCAGTAACTAGGCTACACCAAAAAAATAATAAATATGCACAGTCTATCAGCAACATGATAGATTAGGGGAAAGATAGGTGAGGTAGCACTCCAAGAGTAGAGATTCAAGACCTATTGGCATGGTTATAAATATGGACATTGTTTTGGTGAGTTTTCTTATCTTTGTTCTCTGAGTACTCTTGCAGCTTAAGTATATAATGTTTCACTTGGACTAAATCTGCTGCAGATTCTTGAGTGTAAGGCTGGGTACACACTTGCCGATGTCAGTGACCTCACACAAGATCCCCCCACAAACAATCATCAGTGACGGTGTGCAGGGCCGGTTCTTGCCCTTTCGGCGCCCCGGGCAAAATTTAGGGGCGTGGCTTAACATGGGGGCGTGGTCAGTCACAACCCCCATTTGTAGCGCTGCTGGAAAAAAAAGAAAAAAAAATTATACTTACTGTACCCCGCTCCTGTTTCCAGACCCTGCAGACCGGCGCCGCTCTTCTCCTCGGATCTATGGGAGAGACGTCAGTCATGACGTCTCTCCCATAGCACAGCATAAGCGCTAGAGGTCAATTATGACCCCTAGCGTCTATGCCACAATGCTGTGCGGTGCGCGATGACGTCATCGCGCACCGCACACCAAAGGTCCTCTCCATGAAGGGAAACTAGACGCTTAGCGTCTGATTCCCTTCAGAGCGGGGGAGGACCAGCGCCACGAAGGGAAACCAGACGCATAGCGTCTGGTTCCCTTCTCACAGCGGGAGGGGGGGCACAGCGGGGGGACACTGCTGGGGCGCACACTGACAGTGGAGGATCTTGCCATGGTGCGGCGCCCTCCGGATGGCGCCGGCGCCCTCCGGAAGGCGGCGCCCCGGGCAAAAGTCCTGCTTGCCCGTGGCAAGATCCGCCACTGACGGTGTGTACCCACATCGAGGTGCATGTCGTCTCGTACAATATCTTTAGATTTCAAGGTGAAAATGAAAGATATTGTATCTTGTTAATGACCGTTGTCGTTAATGATTTAGGGTATACACACCTGCCAATGTATACGATATATCGTCCGATACACTGGTTCGGACGATATATTGGGTGCACATTGGCAAGTGTGTACCCAGCCTTCGCGGACACATCCTCCAATTTCCTTTCTTGCTAGTCAGATATAGTATCCAGGAGATACTATTTGGCTTTAAATGACTGAATGGCAGTATGTGATTCTGTGTGGACAGAAGTCTTGGTTGCCTAAATTCTTTATGGTAATCTCAGTTGCTGCTAGTAATCACTGGTGTATCTTTAATAGTCGCAGACTAGTATGCCATGCAGCAAGCTTATATATATATATATATATATATATATATATATATATATGCAAGCAGAAATTAAGCACTCACAACCATTTGCCAATGACTGAATACACACAGATCGTGATCTTTCAACGTTTCAAACTATAAAAGGAAAATTAACTGTGTACAAATGTTTCTTACTTTATATCCCTTCTTAAACACCACATAGACACCCAAGGATTGGCTGCGCTCTCTGGCGTGGGAGCTCCAGCCCGAGACTCTGGCGCAGGAGAATGACGTCATCGCACACACCTGCGATGCACGTCCAGGATGTTACTGGTGACTAGCAACCCAGCGCTGTGACAATATAAAACATTTCAACATTACTTCTATATACAGATGTAAATAAAGCAGATTATGCACAAGAGCAGCATTGTCATTTCTCAGAGCATCAACAACATACATGTATGCTACATATCTAGCACATTAATAAAACATAGACATCAAATATAGTGTAAAAAATGGTACATGCTGGAGAGCACATTCAAATATCCAGACTAATACATTATACATAGAAAACATGCATTAAGCTAAAAAGATATATCGACATGGCATCATATATTTGCAAACAATCATTACTAAGAGGGCACATATGTCAAAAGCAGCAATCAAATAAAACTTGAGAAAGAATTCATGTCATTAAGCCCTCTGGGAAAAATAACATCAGGTCTATGGATCCACTCTGCCTCCCTTTTAAGAAGCTGCAGGTTCCGATCACCACCTCTCCGGGTGATAGGAATTGATCAATCATCCTGTATCTTAAACTATTTAAGGGGTATCTCGCTTCAATAAAATGGAGGCCCACAGGTTGGTCACTTGAGCCACTGGAAAGTGCATGATGTATTAAGGACCGATGCCCGGTCATATGTTCTTTAAACTTTTGTTGTGTTTTGCCCACATAAGAGAGGCCACAGGGGCAAATCAGTTGGTATATAACTTGGGTACTTTCACATGTCAAATGATGCCGGATACTATATCTGGTTCCCAAAAGAGGATGGCAAAAAGTCTCCCCTATAATAAAAAAATGACATGTTGTGCAAGAGCATTTAAAACATTGTTTACAAACATTACACATAAACTGCTGTTTGCCGGACATGTCACTACCAGAGATATCTATTTTAACAAATAAATCTCTAAGATTCTTAGAGCAAGAGTAGCATGGCATTAAAGATTTTTGTGTCAGACCTACATCTGAATCTGAAGTAATAACAGGCCACAACTTTTTTGAGAGGGAGATGCTGTGTTATATTTATTCACCCAATTAAATTTGTCATCAGTTTTTCTTGATGACTGTTTCTGCAACATTGTACGTCTACTTAAAGCCATGACCTTCTCTTTGGCTTCAATGAGGTGTTTCATAAGGTACTGTAGCCTCGCTGAATGAATTTACCTATTAATTCATCAATCTGTACTGACGCCAGATCAATATCGTTACTAATTCTCCTGATACAGACCATCTGTGAATAAGGCAAACCCTTCTTCAAACTAATTGGGTGACAACATTGATAATAACTAAATGTAAATAAAATGTAGTAAAATATTTCTATCGGTAGTTTTGGTAAATAACATAGTCAAAATACTCATTTTCATACTCTTAGTCATAATTTCTAATTAGTTTAACATCAAGAAATGTAATTTCATGCTGATTCATCTCATAAATTTTACTGGAGATATTTGTTTAGTCATAAGTTCTATAAAACTAGACTGTGATCCTGACCAAATTAATAATACATCGTCAATAAATCTAGTATAGGAAAAGATATAAGACAAAATCATAGGGTCAGCATAAAATAAAGCTGGTTCAATATTAAACATGTGTTCGCATACTGTAGCTAGGGGCCACATATGACCACATCGCACACCCAGTTGTTTGCAAATAAATATTTTTGTTAAATAAGCAAAAATAACAAGTCAATACAAATTCATGCATTCTCAAGAAGATTTTAACATGAGAAGAATCATAACCGCCCTGATATAGCAGTAGATCTTTAACTGCTCCAAGTCCATCACTGTGTGGAATCACTGTATAAAGACTTGAAATGTCAGCTGTAAGTAGCCATGACTCCTTGGGTAATGGACCCAATGCTGACAATTAAATAAACAAGGCAGTAGTATCCAGTAGAAAGTTTTTATGTTTTTGCACAAGGGGTTGTAGTATAGAATCCAAAAAAATTAATGTGAGCTGAAAAAGGTACAGTAGGCATGTACCAACACAATAGGGCATCCTGGTGGTGGAAATATCCCCTTCAGAATTTTGGGCAGTGTATATGGTAAAGGCATGATTGAAACTTTGGCAGTAACATGGCAAAAATACTCTCATCAATGATCTTCGCATCAAGGCCCTCATTCCGAGTTGTTTGCTCCCTAGCTGCTTTTAGCAGCCGTGTAAACGCTAAGCCGCCGTTATGTTTTGATGTCACAAACATGCACTGCGTTCGGCCAGCCACGTCTGCATTTCCCCAGGCACGCCTGAGTTTGTATCTGACACGCCTGCATTCCCCCCCTCCCCCCCCCGAAAATAGTCAGTTACCTCCCAGAAACACCCACTTCCTGTCAATCACTCTGCGGCCAGCAGTGCGATTGAAAAGTGTCGCTAGACCTTCTGTGAAACTGCATCGGCTGTTGTGAAAGTACGTCGTGCGTGCGCATTGCGCCGCATACGCATGTGCAGAAATACAATTTTTTTGCCTGTTCGCTGCACAGCGACTGAATACAGCTAGCGAACAACTCGGAATGACCACCCAAGGGCGATCTGTAAAACTTCTCATAATTCTTTTGTATATTAAATGGTGGGATCACCACTCAGTTGATAGTATACTGCAGCATCACTCAGCTGATGCATAATTTCATCTTTATAATCGCATAAGTCCTGCAAGACAATACCGACGCCCTTGTCCGCAGGGTAGATGATAAGTTGTTGGTTCTTACACAAGGTTTTAATAGCCTCTCGTTCCAGGACTGATAAATTAGGGTGACTCAGATTGTTTTTTTAAGATTAGATGTCACTTCGGAATCCAACATGTGCATAAAAGTTTGAATAGATGCATTTACCAATGGTGGGTCAAACTGATTTTTTTCTGTAATCCGTTAAGCTGCAGGGGTATTGGCATATGGTTAAAATTCAGGTCAGAATATCCTTTTTTTATTGAAGAATTGATTGATTTCTAATTGTCGGTTTAGGCAGTGCTTTTCAATCTGCCATGGAAAATCATTAAAATGGGCACTGGATATAAAGAACTGATATCTCTGGCAGAGACACATCCAGCAAACAGCACTTTTATGTCTAAAGTTCATAAGGAGTATTATAAATGCTCTTGCAAAACATGTAATTTTTTGATTACAGGGGACACTTTTTGCCATCCTCATTTGGGGACTAGATATAGTATCCGGCATCATTTGACATGTAAAAGTACCCACGTTATATACCAACTGATTTGCCCCTCTGGCCTCTTTTATATGGGCAAAACACAATGAAAGTTTAAAGAACGTATGACAGCGCATCAGTCCTCAATACAACTTTCACTTTCCAGTGGGTCAAGTGACCAACCTGTGGGCCGCCATTTTATTGAAGCGAGACACCCCTTAATTAGTTTAAGATAAAGGATGATTGATCACATTCCTGTCACTCGGAGAGGTGGTGATCGGAACCTGTAGCTCCTAAAAAGGGAGGCAGAGTGGATCCATAGACTTGATGTTATTTTTCCCAGAGGGCTTAATGACATGAATTCCTTCTCATTGTTTCATTTGATTGCTGCTTTTGCCATATGTGCCCTCTTAGTAATGATTGTTTGCAAATATTTGGTGCCATGCGATATATTTTTGTAGCCTAATACATGTTTTCTATGTATAATGTATTAGTCCGGATATTTGAATATGCTCTCCAGCAAGTACCATTTTTTTACACTATATTTGATGTCTATGTTTTATTAATGTGCTAGTTATGTAGTATACATGTATGTTGTTGATGCTCTGAGAAATGACAATGCTGCTCTTGTGAATTATATGTTTTATTTACATCTGTATATGAAAGTAATGTTGAAATGTTTTATATTATCACAGCACCGGGTTGCTAAATTACCAGTAACAGCCTGGACATGCATCGCAGGTGTGTGCGATGACGTCATTATCACCAGAGTCTCGGGCCGGAGCTCCTGTGCCCAGGAGCACAGCCAATCCTTGGGTGTCTATGTGGTGTTTGGGAAGGGATATAATGTAAAAAACATTTGTACACTGTTAATTTTCCTGAAGACAAACGATTACAGTTTAAAACATTGAAAGATCATGATCTTTGTGTATTCATTCATTGACAAATGGTTGTGAGTACCGCACCTCTGCTTGCTTATTTAGTTATTATTTTATTTATTAACAGTTTCTTATATAGTGCAGCAAATTCCGTAGCATTTCACAATTGGAAATAATAATGATATAACAAAACTGGGTAATAAAAAACAGTCATAGAGGTAGGAAGGCCCTGCTCGCAAGCTTACAATATATAGGGAAAAAGGCATGAATATACACGGATAGGTGCTATCTATTGCATAGTTGTCCACCAGATTGCAAAGGTTCTTGGTGTGCTGTATGATATGGTCAAACAGCAATGATGAACTGAGGTTGGTAGCAAGGGAAAGTGAAGAATGAGAAGAAATGTGAGGACATGTGTGGACTGTGCAGATTGGATGCATTTTGATAGGAAAGTTTATGAAAGTTATGTGGGCGGTTCTGGAATTTGATACACTTGCCTGAAGAGGTGAGTTTTCAGGGAAAGCTTGAAGGTTTGGAGACTAGAGGAGAGTCTTATTGTGCGTGCTAAGGCATTCCACAGAGTTCAGCTCGAAAAAAGTCCTGCAGTCGTGAGTGGGAGAGAGTAATGAGTGTGGATGAAATACGCAGATCTTGTGAAAAGCAAAGAGGTCGGTTGGGAGATTTTGTGAGATAAGAGAAGAGATGTACCTTGGTGTAGTTTGGTTAATGGCCTTATGTGTGCATAAATTTTTGTGATATTGAATACAGAAGAATACAGGTGACCAATGGAGGGACCGACAGAGTGGATCTGCAGACGATGAACATCTAGCGAGGAAGATTAGCCTCACAGCTGCATTCAGAATGGATTGTAGTGGTGAGAGTCTCATTTTGGGAAGACCAGTAAGGAGACAATTGCAATAATCAACGCGGGAGATAATGAGAGCATGGATTAGAGTTTTATCAGTGTCTTGTGTAAGGTATGGTCCTTATTTTGGATATGTATTTTAGATGCATGTAACATGATTTTGAGACAAGTACCAAAAAAAACCAAGTGGCGCTTAACAATCATATAATATAAAATATTTAATAAGAATGCACATAAAATACAATGCAACAACCTCCCGGGGGTGTAATACAATTATTAAAACATCACAATAATGTTATATAACAGTATGATAAATACGAGCACCTAGTATTTAATTAAAGTGCAGGTTAGAGATATAAAATTAGCCACTGTTAACACAAAAGTCCCAGGGTTATACGAGAAACAATATGTACACACTTAAATGTGCGGCTACAGATTAATTTCCAGATATGTAGCTCACAGTGGCGTGCCCACAGGATAATAACCGTGACCCGGGTTGAAATGTGTTTGTTCAACGAATATAAACAGTATATACGGATGTTTAATAAAAGTATAAATAAAAATAAAAATAAGGTGGATGAACCTGTTACCGCTGGGCAGGAGCTTTCGATTCCTGCTCCCTGGTGCTGTCCCGTTAGCCAGGGAAATAGTGTACACCAGAGCCTCAGCGGGGTGGAGTGGTATGGAAATGCACAGGAGACTTGTCCCAGGCGTCTTCACCGAGACGTTTACTGCATGCGGGAGCTCCGTTTCCCCTTTCACATAGGTCATTTGCCGATGGGGCCAAAGTGGCAGGTGTCCGGCCAGAAGCACCAATCAACAGCCCGTCCAACACTCATGCCACTGGTTAGTGTGGCGGCGGCTAGAGCTGGAAGCCGTGCGGGATGGAAGCTGCGTGCTGGGGTGCTTATGCTGCAGCCGTCAGTCTGGTTTCCCGTACACGGCTCAGATGGATGATAGAAGTACACAGCGGTACCGGTCCTCATGAGATGTCCTGTACTCCTTAACGAGTTTCAACGCCAGCAGGGCGTCTTCCTCAAAAGGCAGGTATATGCTTTATATAATTTTGAGACAGATTGAATGTGGGGAACAAAGACAGTTCAGAGTCAAGGATGACACCTAGGCAGCGAGCTTGTGGGGTAGGGTTGATTGTCGAGTTTCCAACAGTGATAGAGATATCAGGTTGGTAACTACTATTGGCCGGTTGAAATAAAAGGGGTCATTCCGAGTTGTTCACTCATTGCCAATTTTCGCAATGGAGCGATTAAGGTGAAAAATGTGCATGCGCATGGTACGCAGTGTGCATGCGCTAAGTATTTTAGTACAAAACCTTTTCATCATTGAAGTGATCGGAGTGTGATTGACAGGAAGTGGGTGTTTCTGGGCGGAAACTGACCGATTTCAGGGAGTGTGCGGAAAAACGCAGGCGTGCCAGGGTAAAACGTGGGAGTGTCTGGAGAAACGGGGGAGTGGCTGTCCGAATGCAGGGCGTGTTTGTGACATCAAACCAGGAGTAAAAAGGGCTGAGCTAATCGCAGTATAGGAGTAAGTCTCGAGCTACTCAGAAACTGCTAAGAATTTTCTATTCGCAATTCTGCTAATCTTTTGTTCACTATTCTGCTAAGCTAAGATACACTCCAAGAGGGCGGCGGCCTAGCGTGTGCAATGCTGCTAAAATCTGCTAGCGAGCGAACAAATCAGAATCACCCTCATTACCAGCTTATGGATCCTCAATGTAAATGTGCTTCTTGTGGTAATTGCTTTAATTATTAGCAACCAAGATAGAGAGTCTCCGCATATACTCCAGAACACATCTGAAACACACAGGGGTGAATTTGACTGATGTCCCTCCAGAGGAAGCCCTCAGTGTATGTGCTGTGCTTCCACCTCCCTGACCGCAGAAGATGGAAGCTCGCCGCTGGTACAGTTTGCCTAACCAGGACCGGCGGTGTTTATACAGTATCCGTTAGTGTTGCGGGAGCAGCGGTGTAAGGACATTTCACAGGGAGGCAGGGCGAAGCTCTGTATGTGGGGCTTATACAAGTAATGTGTGTAACAGTTCTCCCATTGGAGTGGCTGCTTACCGCTTAATCAGTAGCTCTAGCTTGGAGCGGCAAGAGGTAATCTTTGTTCGTATGATGAGCAGAAACAGCAGCATAAGAGATTACACCTAAAGCAGCATCTGGAGGGGGCAGCTCGGCTCTCTGCTGAATGAATGATCCGATTGGGTTGGCAGGCGTGCTCTGGTTGTCAGAGCTGTTTGTGAGTGTACTGAATGGCTGGCAGGCAAATAAAAGATGGGTCCTTTACGCGTTTCTCAATTACCCAAACATAACAGTTTCATCAGAAGTTAGGTAGATGAACTCTGGTGACCAAATTTATGTCTATGTCGTCTTGTTCCCCTACTTATGTTGTTTTTGTTTTCCAGAAACCTGACATGCAACATTCTGGTGATGCACCCGACATATTGCAATCCACAAACACATGTGATTAAATAGACCACATATGTGGTGCAGCAATTAATGAATTGTTCTATGTTGAAACTGGAGCCAAATAAATGAGAATTTATCGAAGTGCTGTTATCCATCAAAAAACGGCATGTCACGCATCTGGGTTTTTTACGTTTATAATTTCCCATCCATTGTTTGGGGGCCTGAATCCACATATTTTTATTTTCATTGTGATGTTCCTAATCAGGTCGCATAAAATGGCTAGGTGCTAGTAGGCTCTGTAGATTGGATCCCTTTTTGAAAGTAACGATGGGTTTTTCCACTAGCTTAGTCATAAGGATCTTATCTGTTTTAAGAATGGGATAGTTATTTTGAATAATATTCTTTAACTCTTTAGAATACATATTATACTTGGTGACAAATCTGGGTTGACAATCCGTATCCGTATCTGAATTAGGCAACTTCTGTTTGGGTAATAATAATGATTCTCTTTCACAGGTGAGTGCTATGATATTTGGAGGATAATTTTGTTCATTAAGAGCTGATGTTAAATCGAGAGCTTGTATCTTAAACTGATCGACCTCTGAGCAATTGCATCTTAGCCTTAGATACTGACTTTTGGTTATGTTATTGAGCCAAGGGCAGTGGTTACAGCTATGGGAATTAAAAAAAGTATTTGAATCTACCCTCTTTTGGAATGTAGATGTGGTGATACTGTGCGATTCACATAAGCGTGTGTACGCCCTTGTATATTTCTATGTTGTTGTGGGAAAAAAACCTATGGTTGGTATATCTTAAGACTGCTCCAAATACTCTTGAAAGGGATGATCTAATAGATAAACATAAAAACAAATTTATGTTATATTTAAAATTAACTTAGGTCTGTGTTGGGATTGAACACAGATCCCTAGACACCATAGCACAGAGCATCCATCAGTCCTCAAAGCCATAAGGCCTCCAATAGCAGGTTGCTACAGATCTCCCTTAATGCCAAGATCATTGATTAGAGTATTTTTCCATTTTACTGGCAAAAATTCCTATTATGCCATTACTATAAACACTGTAAAAAATTCACAAGGGGATATTTCCACCACCAGGATGCCCTATTGTGTCGGCACATGACTCCCTTTTTCAGCCCACCTCAATTTTCTTGGATTCTTCTATATACTGCAGCCCAAGGAGGCATGGCTAATTACAACAGACATTTCAATTCTTTATACAGTGACTCCACACAGTGATGGACTTAGAGCAGTTAAAGATTGTCAAAGTCAAATAGCATATTTTAATATTTAGAATACGTTATGGCATTTATTAATGAATGCATCTACGATGCATGCGTCGATACGGTAGGGTGTAACAGCAAGTTACTGTGCACATTACGGTAGAAGATGCATGTGTTCATAAATATCATACTGTGACAAAAATAGCAAAGAATTCTTACACACACTCAAATGTGGTATCTCCAGGAATACAAATCAAATAGTGTCTTAAACATAATAGATTGCTTAAACAGACATTGTAAACACACAATGTAGTGTTCTTTACTCAGGCTTTTCTTTGTTGGGAATGTAAATACCCTATGTGTGCATGGACAATAGAGAGTTGTGTGTTGAGACAATAGATCCTGGACTGTCATTGTTACACTATAGGTCAGAACAAACAAGCACACAATATAACATACAAAACCCTAAGGATAGGCAAATGCCTACAACATAATTGTAATAGCAGGAAACCATATATATATATATATATATATATATATATATAGTGTATGTATATATATATCATAAGGATGGGATTCAGTAAGGAGACCGTGTGTGGGATCAAACTGTTCAGGGTCACATAAGCAGTAATCCAGTGGTTGTGAGGATATAGTCGCATACTGCTGCAACAAGTTATTAGCAATACCGGATTCATGTATATTACTGTATGATAATGTGGTGGGTTTGACTGGCCTTGGTACAGGAACTCAGATATAAACATTGGTAATCACATCTCATAACTTTGTCATGGCCCACCATTTGAGCCGACCAATGATCTCCGGTGTCCCACCCCTGGACCAATAGCAGAAGACCAAGCCCCAGATATGTATATTCTCCAATACACAGTATGGAAATAAAAAAAGAAAAAAGAAAGACTCTGTGCTGGGGCACTCTTATCTGAAACAATTATAGACAAGATTAAATAGTTTGTTGCCTAATGTGGTATTGGCCCACCTTCTGTGTAGATATCTAACAGTGGTGTCACCATAGGCATTTTGATGCAGCAGGTTAGACAGCAGTGTATAATCTGCTAGGTAAGTAAAGATTGGTGATCACTAATCTTTACTTACCTAGCAAATTATACACTTCTGTCTAACCTGCTGCATCAAAATGCCTATGGTTACACCACTGTTAGATATCTACACAGAAGGTGGACCAATACCACATTAAGCAACAAACCATTTAATCTATTGGTGCTTAGATTAACATATGGGATATCATTATAGGAGACTTTAGCTATCTACTCATTGTTAGTGGACATATGTTAAACTACTCATGCTATTATACAAAGTAATTTTTCGCCTTGGCAGTTCTTACTGTTTATTAGTCCTATATATTTTTGGTATTTTTATTGAGAATACAATATTTTGTTTGTCTCACTATATTTTATATGATTCTTAATAAAGGTTACATTTTATTGTCTATATTTTTTTCAGATAAGAGTGACCCAGCACAGAGTCTTTCATTTTTCTTTTTTTATTTCCAATGTAAACCTACTGACTCAGGGAGCACCACTGACGGTACATTTACACACTGTGTTATATTTCCAAAGTCAGTCACAGACATCTTACCTGATAATAAAGTTTTGTCTGCTATCGCTTACCTGTGTGGAACACCTCCTTTTTCTTTTTCCAATACACAGTATATAAGTACTTTCCCTTACCCAGGAAGCACAGTGTAGTTGATTCTGTATGGTGATGACAGTCCTCTGAGCTAAGGGTGATGTATACTGGCTTTAACTGTTTCTTAGGTAACTATTTCTTATGTAGCTGTAACTATTTTCTTATGTAACTGTAACTCTGTACCACTCACTTAGGCTTATATATGTTATACTGAATAATATACTGTAGATATGTTATTTTGTATGCATACCTTTTAATATCAAATACATATATATATATATATATATATATATATATATATGAGCATTGGACCTTAGTATACCATGTGTGCGACTACTTGTTTTCTCATAAGGGACATAGTGCTGTGACATTTATCGCGCTATTATCGTATATGGAAATAAGATGCAACTTGCGTCCGCAGTATATAATAACACTGGTATGTAAATATTTATTTAAAATAATGGTATTTCACAGTTGGGGGCTCTAGCCGCAATATCACATACTTATATGATGTGCAGTACAGATGCGCTGTGGTCTACCGACTAAGGGTGGATGCATCTGATACCGTTGAACCACATCCGTTTTTGAGCTATCATTAAGGTGCTTATATGAATCAAGGGACAATAGATTTATTTGTTGCCTGAGTGTGACAAAGATGCACATTATTAGAAATGTTTTAGTGTACTATTTATTGTTGCTAATGGGGTTCAATAAGTCATATTGTGTTTGATTAAGATTAGATTGTTTATCTATTAAGTAATTTTAAAGAGAGTTTAAAAGTTGGTGCGTGCATCTAATTCGCGTAGTATGATATAGCTTGGTTACCATGCTGGGTCTTATTCGCATAGTGCTAACACAGGCCTGAAGTAACAAAGCTTTGTTCGAGCTGAGAAAGACACGTGTGGAAGCTTTGTTAGCATGCAGTGGTAATTGTCCATCAGTCGACTTCCGGTACTTGTATAATTTGGGATTTACTTGTGACAAAAGAGAGATCTAGTGTTTGTGTGTTCTGTCCGCACGGCTTAGGCTCCATTTTGTGTCCAAGCGCATGGCTTGGAGGGGGGAGGAGCAGTGGCCACTTTAGGTCTAGTGCAAGTTACAGTAATGACTAGCAAATATTACCTGTTGTTTGTGCTGTACAACTCTGCATTGGTCTTAAAACCAACATAACTTAAAGTGACTCCCTACCCATTTAGCTAACTGCTAACTTTCAGCTGTTCCTGCATTAAACACAACAATAAACCATTGTTAAACAATCTGTTACCTATGTCACAAGTAAACAAAATATATGTAAAAATCTATCACCATTTAAAAGCTACCAATGAATTTAACTAACACATGCCAAAGTTAATTATAGTGTTTCAATTAGACCTAGTGAGATTAATTGTGAGATTAATGCTTAGTTTGATGTAAGAAAATCCACTCAGATGAGAAAGTTTTTCATGATTTTTCTTAGAACTGTAGATAATGAGTTTGTAAGATAAGACCCTTTGTCTGTTACATCAACTAGGCAATTGAAATGTTAATGATCTTGTTCAACTACTCTGGAACAAGAGTACAGTATGTGGACATCTGTTGATATGCAAATTAGGCTGCTATGGAAGATACATTCAGTATATGTGTATACATATATGTGCTGTGTGAGGTTTTCATAGAGAGTAATAAATTATTGTGTATATACACACACATATATATATATTTATATATGTTATATTATTTTTATAAAAAATTATAAATATTTATATCGTATGTTTTGCAAGATGGCTATCCAATCTGAATTATAGCATTTAAATTATAGTCAATAACAAATATGAATTGAAGTGTAATACCTCTAGGGGGATGCTACCGATCACTGGTAAAGGATTCCTTTTCTGTACAGAAAAATATTGTTTGTGTGAAGATTGAAAGTTAACGATAAAAGGTATTGTTTGGGACCCACATTCACATTCACTCTTCATTAAAAGCTAGTTAAGAGGTGACGCTAGTTAAGAAGCAGTAGAGAAGTGATGCTATTTAATAAGCGATAATGATGTTAAGGATATGAGGGTGTTGGAATCGTAGCCCATTTGAAACCTATTAGCCAGGTGCAGGGGGTATAGCCTAGTTAAATTGTCTCCCAAATAAAAGAAAAAAATCGCTGGTTAAGAGGCGATAGTGTTCATACAGTTTCACCAATCGCAGGGTACAAAGAGAACAAGTGTCCTTGTGCTGTACGATTGGTCCACACGGCCGTAGGTGAGTTACGGACGTGATTGAGAAATACAATTCCCTCGTAGCGTGCACTGCTCGCTTAGTTGGCAGACTAGCTGTGCCTACTGAGAAAGGAGTCTTTGGGGGTACTCGGAAAATCGCCCACCAGCTCTACTGACAGTGAACTTCTTATCTCATCACAATGGGAAAAATCGGTTCACGAATGGAGACCGTGCTACGTAGGGATCAAGAGCAAGACAGACCCAAAGGGTCTGTCAGGTTCAAGGTGGTAGGGACGTGGCCTTGTGAAATCGTCTCTGTGAAGGTAATGCTGAAGGGTAAGTACACATTGGCTTATGGTTATGATTGGGTAAAAATTACGCTTAATGAGTAAAATATAAGTTCCAATGATTGGTGGTTTTAAACCTGAGGTATTACAGGTAGTACGAAGACAAATAAAATGTCTGATAAAATCATGTAAGTTAAGAACGAAAACATAATATCTGTTTCAACTCATAGCAACAATAAGGAGAAGTAAGTAAAAAAAGGGAAAGCAAATAAACCACCGCCATATGTGGATGTGGAAACAGTTACAGCCAGTATACAAACTATAGAAAATGAAAATATGAAAAAGAAATGTAACCTACAGTATACTATGTACTAACGCATGTCAAAAGTTTTATTCAGGAGGAGATGGTGACCCGACTCTGGTTTCGGCCATTTCTCATGCACTCAGAGGAGTATTATCCAACAAGTTAAAGAGGAGCTATAGCCTGCAGGGGAAGTGGCTGAGACCAGTGGAACTGGTAAGTATGGTGCCATTCAAGCACATATATAGTAAGACACAAAAATAAAAAATTAGGAAAGTAATGACATAAATAGAGAATATCATGTCTGCACATTAGTAGTTCCCAGCAGGAAAGCGGACAGAGAAGGGGTAACCACCAGGGTGCTTCTTTTTAACTAACACTTAAGAAATATTAATTTCTAGAAAATAGGTCATCGAGATTAGGGCAGCTAGGAATGCCCTTGTCTAGATAAGCTCGGTAATGTTTGTTGGATCATTTACAGACCCTTAATACGGGTTGAGAAGGATTAAATGAATACTTCGCATGACCTAGAAGCTTTTTTTTTGTAGTACTAGAAAATTCTCTGTTAGGATTGAAGATCACTCGTAAAAACTAATTCGGCAAATGGGAGTAACGAGAGAAGTGCAACATTACCCTTTGAAAAAAACAGCTGAAGTTACGATTGGGCCTCTATGATGTTAAACTCTTTTATTTTTCTCCTGGCTGCAGTGGCCCCTGATTAACTTACTCGACAGAGATTTTGTTGTGTAAATTTAAATGTGTAATACATATATTGTACTCCCACTCAGGAAGTACAAGGTATGTTAGATACTCCTCAAAGACTAATGTTGCATTCCACTGTTCTAGATTCATGTCCATCACAGGTTGAGAAAATTATCTCGCAGATACCAGGTTCCCTATGAATTTAGGATGGACAGGACACTGGATTGATGTCTGAGGTAGTCCCAGTAGTGACACAGTAAACACAAGATTTAAGGAGGGTAAACCCATGTAGTTAAGAATCAATTCCCCATAGTGCCCAATGCAGCTGTCATTTTAATAAAATCCTCTATACCTCTACCAACTTTACTGTCACCAATCTCTATTCTGTTGTTTCACTGTTTCCTCTTCATCTTTGCTTTCACAAAGGTTGTACAATACATGGACACGACTCTCCCAAGGTTTCATTGACAGCCATACAGAAACCAGACAGAGTGGCTGTTATTAAGTGCCAGGCCCACACTTACAACCAAGACCCAGTGTTACTTGGCAACAAGCCATGCAGATGAAGATGCCAAACAGGCAGCAAGCAGCAACATACAAACAAATACCACACAACTGATGACATTCAATATGGTTACCACACAGAAATTGATTGAGATGCAACATTTGTGTACCCTACAGGAAAAGGAGGTCTGGAAGGTGAAGGGATATGGCCAAGAGTCCTCTGGACTCTGGAGAGATGGACAAGGTAAACCAGTAGCCCCCAGAGCATACCTCCTAAGCTAAGCTAAGGCGGCATATGGCCTGACTCACCTAGGGTAAGGAAGGTATGTGCAAATTGGTAAGAGCTTACTGAAGTGTGCCAGGGTTCTCTCCTCAGGCTATCAGGAAAGCAATGTCAAGTCTTACTTGCACGAGGAAGAACATTTGGTAAGGTAATACCAACAGAGCCATCCCATATTCCTCCTACAGATGGACCATTTCAGGTAATACAAATTGATTTTATACAGTTACCACCCTGTAGGAATTTGAACTATGTATTGATGTGCACTGATGTTTTCTCAAACTGGGTAGAGGCATTCCCTGCTGCTTTCTCCCTCTACCCATCAAAACCTCTATAGAATCGAAACATCAGTGTACAAAGACGTAGGTACATGTAAGTATGCAACAATCGTTCAGATCAGACATCATAGGCTGTAGCAGTGTCCCAGCACACTATATAGATTGAATGTCAACCCACATCCAACCAGTGGTCTCACGACCACTGAGCGCATATAGAGGATGTCCCGTCCTCTTCCCTGTCTTCACCAACTATAGTCAATGTCTAATTTCCAAATGGATACATACGTGTGTCTTGGTCACCAATTATTGTTTGAAATATTTTTATTATGTTTAGTGTGACAGTTATGATAGTTATTGTTTACTATCAAAGGTTGGTCTGTCAAAGTCAAATTGCATATTTCGATATTAAGAATACGCAATGCATTTATTAATGGATGCATCTATGATGCATGCGTCGATATGGTAGGACGCGAATGACCATAACGGCAAGTTACTGTGCGCATTACGGTAGAAGATGCATTTGTTAATAAATATCATACTGTGACAAAAATAGCAAATAATTCTTACACACACTCAAATGTGGTATCTCCAGGAATACAAATCAAATAGTGTCTTAAACATATTAGATTGCTTAAACAGCCATTGTGAACATACAAAGTAGTGTTCTGTACTCAGGCTTTTCTTTTTTGGGAATGTAAATACCTTATGTGTGCATGAACAATAGAGAGTTGTGTGTTGAGTCAGTAGATCCTGGACTGTCATTGTTACACTATAGGTCAGAACAAACAAGAACACAATATGACATACAAAACCCTAAGGATAGGCAAATGCCTGATCGTGTATTCAAACATCACAAGCCAGAACCTTGTTTGCTTAAGCCTTTAAATGATTTAAGCAAGTTCACCAAAAGGTGACATTCAGTATCGTACAGACCAGACATTGATGTATAATATGTCAAATGTATATGTTAGGTGCCGCGGTCCGCGGCGCCACTCGGTCTGCTTCCGAGCGACGCTCACGACCGCCGCACCTCCCTCCCTGCCCGCCTGGCGCCTAGCAACGCCAGGATGCCGTGCGTACTGTAGCCACCGGGTCCCTGGCAACGCTAGGACGCCAGGCGTCCTCAGCCGCTGGGTCCATAGCAACGGGGACGCCATTGGTGGACCGCGTTCCCCGTTGCCAGATAGGATTGATTAGTTGCTCGTGCAGCAGGGCAGCTGCACGGCAACTAGTAATTAGGGTCTGGGGGCTGGTCTTGCTGGCCCTCCTGTCATTGACCAGCAGGGTCTTTTTATGGGAGCCAGCACACTGCAGCCTACCCGGTGATAGCTTCCTGTATGCTGTTCCTGCCTTGCAACGTCTGTTCCTGGTCAGCTGTATCTGGTCGATCCTGCTCCCTGTGCTCCTGAGTTCTGTAGTTCTGAAGCCGGTCCTGGGAATCCTTCCTGTCCAAGTGAACCTGTTGCGGTCATCTGGGGGTTCTCGCTTGTTGGGGTTCTCTCCCGGTTTCGTGAGTAGCGGCTTCTGCCGCGTGTTGCGGCCTAGGCCGCTAGTCCTTGTTTTACTTTTGTATTATTGGTTTTTGCGGAGGTTTCCGCTTTTCACTGTCCTCCCCGGAACTCGGCGGTGCCGTGTGGGGGAGTGGACAGTGGTATCTTTTGTTGTTCTTTTCCTTTGGTGGCGTGCCGCACATATATTTAGTTTTAGGGTAGTTAGTAGCCCCTAGCTTCTGTTTGCTTTAGTTAGAGGTCCCCTTGTTATTATCCTGTCTAGGTTCACGCCTTGTCTCACTCTAAGACCAGGGGGCATCGGAGTTCGGCAGACCTAATCCGCCCTTCAAACGCGGCTGCCGTGGGCCCAAGAAACCATAGTCACTCAGGCGTGAACTGACCACACGGGTAAAACAACGGAGGTAGGGTGCTAGGGGCTATTCCCATACCATCCCTTATTTCAGCGTCACGTCCTGGTGCTCTGGACTCTCTACACAACATCTCTCTAGTTCTGAGCATCAGGAACGTAACATTATCACCGGCCCAAAAAAAAAAAAAAAGAATAATAATATTAAGAGTTATTTGTTTTTGGTGGGCCTTGAAATTCGGCCTCATGAATCCGGTAGTATTAGGACCGAATCCCAGCCAGCTTTTGGCCAACCAGATTCAGGAACTAACTCAGATGGTTCAGGATCTTACTCTTCGGGTGATATCGCAGGAAGATCTTTTGCGAGCCTCCCCGAGTATGATTCCAGAACCAAAGATGCACCTTCCTGACCGTTTTTCAGGTAACCGAAATTATTTTTTTAATTTCAAGGAAGCTTGTAAGCTTTATTTTCGTTTAAGGCCCCGATCCTCTGGTACTGAGTCTCAATGGGTCGGGATTGTGATGTCTTTACTACAAGGTGATCCGCAAACCTGGGCTTTTGGGTTAAAAGCCGATGATGTTGCCTTGCTATCTGTAGATGTCTTTTTAAGTCTCTAGGCCTTTTGTACGATGACCCTAATAGAGAAGCGTCGGCTGAGAGCCACCTGCGTGCACTTAAGCAAGGGAAAAATCCAGCAGAGGCGTATTGTACCGAGTTTCGCCGTTGGTCGAACGACTGTGGATGGAATGACCCGGCCCTGCGCAGTCAGTTTCGCCTCGGTTTGTCTGAAGTTATTAAAGACAGTCTCCTGCAGTACCCCGCTCCAGAGAATTTAGACAAACTCATGGAGCTTGCTATTAAAATTGATCTTCGTCTCCGGGAGCGGAGGGCTGAAAGAGGAGCAAGTTTCAGGCCTAGTCCATGTGTGTATACTTTCTCTGAGGACGTCGAGGAGCCCATGCAAATGGGTCTCTCCCGGCTGTCCCCAGAGGAAAGAACCAGAAGGCTAAATTCTGGTCTTTGCGTGTAATGTGGTGGCAAGGGACAAATCGCACGTAATTGCCCGATTAAGCAGGGAAACGCTCTGACCCAGTGAATTGTGAGGGGGTTCACTTGGGTCTGCAGTTGATCTCCTCTGATTCCTTATTAGTTCCAGTAAAAATTTCCTTTGGTTGCCTCAGTTCGTTGGTGTCGGCCTTCGTCGACAGTGGAGCTGCGGGAAATTTCATGGATCTTGGTTGGGCTCAGGCTTTGGGCGTTCCACAGATACCTTTGGAAAAACGTATCACCATGCACGGCTTGGATGGTGGTCCGCTTTCTAATGGGGTAATCACTCACCGCACACCTCCAGTACAACTGACAGTGGGGGCCCTACATTCGGAGAAAATTAAATTTTACCTTACCCATTGTCTGGCTGTCCCCGTAGTTTTGGGTCACCCCTGGCTTGCCTTTCATAATCCCACCATAGATTGGCGGTCTGGGGAGATTTCCCGATGGGGTCCCTTTTGTGTTAAGGAATGTATTTCCCGTCCAGTCCGGGTTGCGGCAGTCACCCCAGAACTTATTCCTTTGGAATATCAGGACTTTGCCGACGTTTTCTCCAAGGGTAATGCGGATATTCTGCCTCCTCATCGGTCCTATGACTGCGCTATAGACTTAGTTCCCGGTGCCCCTTTGCCTAAGGGGAGACTATATGCCCTGTCTGGGCCGGAAACTATGGCAATTAATGATTATGTATAGGAGAGCCTAAAAAAAGGCTTCATTAGGCCCTCGAAATCTCCATTGAGTGCAGACCATTTATTGATTATCGGGCTCTGAATAAAATTTCTGTTAAAAACACCTACCCCTTGCCACTGATTTCAGTACTGTTTGATCAGCTCCGGACTGCCGTTATCTTTACCAAGATCGATCTTAGAGGGGCTTACAATCTCATCCGAATAAAATCTGGGGATGAGTGGAAGACGGCTTTCAGCACACAGTCGGGACATTATGAATACCTGGTGATGCCGTTTGGGCTGTCTAATGCTCCTGCTGTATTTCAAGATCTCATTAACGACGTCCTTCGCGACTTTCTAGGAAAGTTCGTAGTCGTTTATTTAGACGACATTTTGATTTACTCTGAGTCTTTTGAACAACATATTACCCATGTGCGACTGGTCCTTCAGAAGTTACGGGAAAATCATTTATACGCCAAACTGGAGAAATGTGATTTCCACATCACAGAAGTGTCCTTCCTGGGGTATATTATTTCTCCTAAGGGGTTTTTCATGGAACCAAAAAAACTCCAGGCCATCCTAAATTGGGCACAACCCACGAACTTAAAAGCAATTCAGCGCTTTTTAGGGGTTGCAAATTACTATAGGCGGTTTATTCATACCTTCTTAGATTTGGTTGCTCCTATTGTGGCATTGACTAAAAAGGAGCGGACCCTTCCAATTGGTCGCTTGAAGCCAAGTCTGCCTTTCTGGCCTTAAAGCAGGCCTTTGTCTCAGCTCCAGTACTCAGATACCCTAACCCGGATCTCCCCTGTATTGTCGAGGTAGATGCCTCAGAGGTTGGAGTGGGGGCTATCCTTTTTCAGGAAGACCCGGAGTCTCAGAAATTACACCGATGTGCCTTCATGTCCAGAAAATTCTCCTCCGCAGAATCCAACTATGATGTTGGTAATTGAGAATTGTTGGCAGTTAAATGGGCTTTCGAGGAGTGGAGGCACTGGCTGGAAGGAGCAAGGCATACCATTACGGTGTTTACTGACCACAAGAACCTGCAGTATATTGAGTCAGCTAAACGGTGCAATGCTCGACAGGCACGTTGGGCGCTGTTTTTTACTAATTTCAGGTTTATTATCACCTTCAGGCCCGGTTCCAAGAATACAAAAGCCGATGCCCTGTCACGTTGTTTTCTTCAGGTTCACAATAACCACCCGGCTACTACCCCTATAGTCCCATCGTCTGTCATCCGGGCTGGCCTCACACAGGATTTATTTACACAGCTAGTCCAGCTTCAGCAGCAGGCTCCCAAAGTCACTCCTGCAGATCGTCTCTTCGTCCCTGAATTTCTGAGAGGCACTGTTCTAGCTGAGTTTCATGATAATAAGGTTTCTGGTCATCCGGGTATCACTAAGACCTTGGAGTTAATCTCTCGCTCAGTGTGGTGGCCTAATCTTTCGAAAGATGTAAGGGAATTTGTCTGTTCCTGTCAGGTTTGTGCTCAGTACAAGGAATCTCGATCGTTGCCGGTCGGGCAACTCATGCCTTTAGCCGTTCCTCTCAGGCCATGGTCACATATATCCATGGATTTCGTGGTGGACCTTCCTCTTTCAGCTGGATTTCGAGTCATTTGGGTGGTAGTAGACCGTTTTAGTAAGATGGCCCACTTCATTGCTCTCCCCCGATTACGCTCTGCTCAAGGGTTGGCAGTTTTATTTCTCCGCCATGTGTTCAGGCTCCATGGTTTACCCAGGGATATTGTCTCTGATCGGGGACCGCAATTCATCGCCCGTTTCTGGAAACTTTTTTGTGCCTCATTAAATATGAAACTCTCTTTAACATCTGGGTACCATCCACAGTCTAATGGACAAACTGAACATGTTAATCAGTTGTTAAAACAGTATTACGGCTATATTCGGCCAAACTTCAGAATGATTGGTCTGAATTTCTTCCTTTGGCCGAGTTTGCCTATAATAACTCTTGTCATTCTTCCACCAAGGAGTCCCCATTCTTTTCGGTCTTGGGCTTTCATCCTAGAGCCAATTCTTTTTACCCTCATTTCCAGTCTCCTCGTTGACCTTAACTTCCCGTCTCAGAATGATTTGGAAAAAGGTGCACCTTGCCCTTAAGAAGGCTGCCTTCCGAGAAAAAAAAAATTCTGATAGGTTCCGACGCCCATGCACTTTTAAGGTGGGAGATAAGGTGTGGTTGTCAACCCGCAACATCAAGCTCCGACAACCCTCGGCTAGATTGGGACCCAAATTAATTGGACCGTTCCTTATCGTTAAGCAGGTCAACCCAGTTGATTTTCGGCTACGCTTGCCTAAATCACTCAAAATTGTCAATACTTTTCACTGTTCCCTTCTGAAGCAGTATTTTTCTTCCAGGAGATTCCCTCGGAAGACTTCCCAGGGTAGATCTCCAGTGGATGTTCAGGGGCAACAAGAGTTCTTGGTGGAGAAGGTTTTAGATTCAAAAGTTTCTCGTGGCCGGCTTTATTTTTTGGTTCACTGGAAAGGCTATGGCCCGGAAGAAAGGTCTTGGTCCTGAATAACGATTTACATGCCCCTAAACTTAAGAGATTATTCTTTCAGGAATTTCCTCAGAAACCGGCTTTAGGGTTTTTTTAACCCCTCCTCAAAGGGGGGGTACTGTTAGGTGCCGCGATCCTTGGCGCCGTTCGGTCTGCTTCCGAGCGACGCTCACGGCCGCCGCACCTCCCTCCCTGCCCGCCCAGCGCCTAGCAACGTCAGGACGTTATGCGTACTGTATCTGCCGGGTCCCTGGCAACGCTAGGACGCCGGGCGTCCTCAGCCGCTGGGTCCATAGCAACAGTGGTATCTTTTGTTGTTCTTTTCCTTTGGCGGCGTGCCACACATAAATTTAGTTTTAGGGTAGTTAGTAGCCCCTAGCTTCTGTTTGCTTTAGTTAGAGGTCCCCTTGTTATTATCCTGTCTCGGTTCACGCCTTGTCTCACTCTAAGACCTGGGGGCATCGAGTTGGGCAGACCTAATCCGCCCTTCAAACGCGGCTGCCGTGGGCCCAAGAAACCATAGTCACTCAGGCGTGAACTGACCACACGGGTAATACAACGGAGGTAGGGTGCTAGGGGCTATTCCCATACCATCCCTTATTTCAGCGTCACGTCCTGGTGCTCTGGACTCTCTACACAACATCTCTATAGTTCTGAGCATCAGGAACGTAACATTATCACCGGCCCAAAAAAAAAAAAAAAAGAATAATAATATTAAGAGTTATTTGTTTTTGGTGGGCCTTGAAATTCGGCCTCATGAATCCGGTAGTATTAGGACCGAATCCCAGCCAGCTTTTGGCCAACCAGATTCAGGAACTAACTCAGATGGTTCAGGATCTTACTCTTCGGGTGATATCGCAGGAAGATCTTTTGCGAGCCTCCCCGAGTATGATTCCAGAACCAAAGATGCACCTTCCTGACCGTTTTTCAGGTAACCGAAAGGATTTTTTTAATTTCAAGGAAACTTGTAAGCTTTATTTTCGTTTAAGGCCCGATCCTCTGGTACTGAGTCTCAATGGGTCGGGATTGTGATGTCTTTACTACAAGGCGATCCGCAAACCTGGGCTTTTGGGTTAAAAGCCGATGATGTTGCCTTGCTATCTATAGATGCCTTTTTAAGTCTCTAGGCCTTTTGTACGATGACCCTAATAGAGAAGCGTCGGCTGAGAGCCACCTGCGTGCACTTAAGCAAGGGAGAAATCCAGCAGAGGCGTATTGTACCGAGTTTCGCCGTTGGTCGAACGACTGTGGATGGAATGACCCGGCCCTGCGCAGTCAGTTTCGCCTCGGTTTGTCTGAAGTTATTAAAGACAGTCTCCTGCAGTACCCCGCTCCAGAGACTTTAGACAAACTCATGGAGCTTGCTATTAAAATTGATCGTCGTCTCCGGGAGCGGAGGGCTGAAAGAGGAGCTAGTTTCAGGCCTAGTCCATGTGTGTATACTTTCCCTGAGGACGTCGAGGAGCCCATGCAAATGGGTCTCTCCCGGCTGTCCCTAGAGGAAAGAACCAGAAGGCTAAATTCCGGTCTTTGCGTGTAATGTGGTGGCAAGGGACATATCGCACGTAATTGCCCGATTAAGCAGGGAAATGCTCTGACCCAGTGAATTGTGAGGGGGTTCACTTGGGTCTGCAGTTGATCTCCTCTAATGATTCCTTATTAGTTCCTGTAAAAATTTCCTTTGGTTGCCTCAGTTCGTTGGTGTCGGCCTTCGTCGACAGTGGAGCTGCGGGAAATTTCATGGATCTTGGTTGGGCTCAGGCTTTGGGCGTTCCACAGATACCTTTGGAAAAATGTATCACCATGCACGGCTTGGATGGTGGTCCGCTTTCTAATGGGGTAATCACTCACCGCACACCTCCAGTACAACTGACAGTGGGGGCCCTACATTCGGAGAAAATTAAATTTTACCTTACCCATTGTCTGGCTGACCCCGTAGTTTTGGGTCACTCCTGGCTTGCCTTTCATAATCCCACCATAGATTGGCGGTCTGGGGAGATTTCCCGATGGGGTCCCTTTTGTGTTAAGGAATGTATTTCCCGTCCAGTCCGGGTTGCGGCAGTCACCCCAGAACTTATTCCTTTGGAATATCAGGACTTTGCCGACGTTTTCTCCAAGGGTAATGCGGATATTCTGCCTCCTCATCGGTCCTATGACTGCGCTATAGACTTAGTTCCCGGTGCCCCTTTGCCTAAGGGGAGACTATATGCCCTGTCTGGGCCGGAAACTATGGCAATGAATGATTATGTACAGGAGAGCCTAAAAAAAGGCTTCATTAGGCCCTCGAAATCTCCATTGAGTGCAGACCATTTATTGATTATCGGGCTCTGAATAAAATTTCTGTTAAAAACACCTACCGCTTGCCACTGATTTCAGTACTGTTTGATCAGCTCCGGACTGCCGTTATCTTTACCAAGATCGATCTTAGAGGGGCTTACAATCTCATCCGAATAAAATCTGGGGATGAGTGGAAGACGGCTTTCAGCACACAGTCGGGACATTATGAATACCTGGTGATGCCGTTTGGGCTGTCTAATGCTCCTGCTGTATGTCAAGACCTCATTAACGACGTCCTTTGCGACTTTCTAGGAAAGTTCGTAGTCGTTTATTTAGACGACATTTTGATTTACTGAGTCTTTTGAACAACATATTACCCATGTGCGACTGGTCCTTCAGAAGTTACAGGAAAATCATTTATACGCCAAACTGGAGAAATGTGATTTCCACATCACAGAAGTGTCCTTCCTGGGGTATATTATTTCTCCTAAGGGGTTTTTCATGGAACCAAAAAAACTCCAGGCCATCCTAAATTGGGCACAACCCACGAACTTAAAAGCAATTCAGCGCTTTTTAGGGGTTGCAAATTACTATAGGCGTTTTATTCATACCTTCTTAGATTTGGTTGCTCCTATTGTGGCATTGACTAAAAAGGAGCGGACCCTTCCAATTGGTCGCTTGAAGCCAAGTCTGCCTTTCTGGCCTTAAAGCAGGCCTTTGTCTCAGCTCCAGTACTCAGACACCCTAACCCGGATCTCCCCTGTATTGTCGAGGTAGATGCCTCAGAGGTTGGAGTGGGGGCTATCCTTTTTCAGGAAGACCCGGAGTCTCAGAAATTACACCGATGTGCCTTCATGTCCAGAAAATTCTCCTCCGCAGAATCCAACTATGATGTTGGTAATTGAGAATTGTTGGCAGTTAAATGGGCTTTCGAGGAGTGGAGGCACTGGCTGGAAGGAGCAAGGCATACCATTACGGTGTTTACTGACCACAAGAACCTGCAGTATATTGAGTCAGCTAAACGGTGCAATGCTCGACAGGCACGTTGGGCGCTGTTTTTTACTCATTTCAGGTTTATTATCACCTTCAGGCCCGGTTCCAAGAATACAAAAGCCGATGCCCTGTCACGTTGTTTTCTTCAGGTTCACAATAACCACCCGGCTACTACCCCCATAGTCCCATCGTCTGTCATCCGGGCTGGCCTCACACAGGATTTATTTACACAGCTAGTCCAGCTTCAGCAGCAGGCTCCCAAAGTCACTCCTGCAGATCGTCTCTTCATCCCTGAATTTCTGAGAGGCACTGTTCTAGCTGAGTTTCATGATAATAAGGTTTCTGGTCATCCGGGTATCACTAAGACCTTGGAGTTAATCTCTCGCTCAGTGTGGTGGCCTAATCTTTCGAAAGATGTAAGGGAATTTGTCTGTTCCTGTCAGGTTTGTGCTCAGTACAAGGTATCTCGATCGTTGCCGGTCGGGAAACTCATGCCTTTAGCCGTTCCTCTCAGGCCATGGTCACATATATCCATGGATTTCGTGGTGGACCTTCCTCTTTCAGCTGGATTTCGAGTCATTTGTGTGGTAGTAGACCGTTTTAGTAAGATGGCCCACTTCATTGCTCTCCCCCGATTACGCTCTGCTCAAGGGTTGGCAGTTTTATTTCTCCGCCATGTGTTCAGGCTCCATGGTTTACCCAGGGATATTGTCTCTGATCGGGGACCGCAATTCATCGCCCGTTTCTGGAAACTTTTTTGTGCCTCATTAAATATGAAACTCTCTTTAACATCTGGGTACCATCCACAGTCTAACGGACAAACTGAACATGTTAATCAGTTGTTAAAACAGTATTACGGCTATATTCGGCCAAACTTCAGAATGATTAGTCTGAATTTCTTCCTTTGGCCGAGTTTGCCTATAATAACTCTTGTCATTCTTCCACCAAGGAGTCCCCATTCTTTTCGGTCTTGGGCTTTCATCCTAGAGCCAATTCTTTTTACCCTCATTTCCAGTCTCCTCGTTGACCTTAACTTCCCATCTCAGAATGATTTGGAAAAAGGTCCACCTTGCCCTTAAGAAGGCTTCCTTCCGAGAAAAAAAAAATTCTGATAGGTTCCGACGCCCATGCACTTTTAAGGTGGGAGATAAGGTGTGGTTGTCAACCCGCAACATCAAGCTCCGACAACCCTCAGCTAGATTGGGACCCAAATTAATTGGACCGTTCCTTATCGTTAAGAAGGTCAACCCAGTTGATTTTCGGCTACGCTTGCCTAAATCACTCAAAATTGGCAATACTTTTCACTGTTCCCTTCTGAAGCAGTATTTTTCTTCCAGGAGATTCCCTTGGAACACCTCCCAGGGTAGATCTCCAGTGGATGTTCAGGGGCAACAAGAGTTCTTGGTGGAGAAGGTTTTAGATTCCAAAGTTTCTCGGGCCGGCTTTATTTTTTGGTTCACTGGAAAGGCTATGGCCCGGAAGAAAGGTCTTGGTCCTGAATAACGATTTACATGCCCCTAAACTTAAGAGATTATTCTTTCAGGAATTTCCTCAGAAACCCGGCATTAGGTTTTTTTTTAACCCCTCCTCCAAGGGGGGGGTACTGTTAGGTGCCGCGATCCGTGGCGCCGCTCGGTCTGCTTCCGAGCGACGCTCACGGCCGCCGCACCTCCCTCCCTGCCTGCCCAGCGCCTAGCAACGTCAGGACGTTGTGCGTACTGTAGCTGCCGGGTCCCTGGCAACGCTAGGACGCCGGGCGCCCTCTGCCGCTGGGTCCATAGCAACAGTGGTATCTTTTGTTGTTCTTTTCCTTTGGCGGCGTGCCGCACATATATTTAGTTTTAGGGTAGTTAGTAGATCCTAGCTTCTGTTTGCTTTAGTTAGAGGTCCCCTTGTTATTATCCTGTCTCGGTTCACGCCTTGTCCCATTCTAAGACCTGGGGGCATCGAGTAGGGCAGACCTAATCCGCCCTTCAAACGCGGCTGCCATGGGCCCAAGAAACCATAGTCACTCAGGCGTGAACTGACCACACGGGTAAAACAACGGAGGTAGGGTGCTAGGGGCTATTCCTGTACCATCCCTTATTTCAGCGTCACGTCCTGGTGCTCTGGACTCTCGACACAACATCTCTCTAGTTCTGAGCATCAGGAACGTAACAGTATAACATTTATATTCTCCTACACATAGTTTTAAACACATCTAACACACGGTTTATATATATTTCATATTGTAATTGTAATAGCAGGAAACCATATATATATATATATATATATATATATATATATGTGTGTATATATATATATATATATATATATATATCATGAGGATGGGATTGAGTAAGGATACCGTGTGTGGGATGAAACTGTTCAAGGTCACATAAGCAGTAACCAAGTGGTTGTGAGGATATTGGGGTCATTCCGAGTTGATCGCTAGCGGCCGTTGTTCGCAGCACAGCAATCAGGCTAAAAATTGGCATTTCAGCGCATGCGCACGGGCCGCAGTGCGCACGCGCGATGTACTTTCACAAAAAACTATGCAGTTTCACACAAGGTCGAGCGACTCTTTTCCGTCGCTCTGTTGATTGGTGAGTGATTGACAGGAATGGGGCATTTCTGGGAGGTAACTGTCCATTTTCCGGGAGTGTGCTAAAAAACGCAGGCATGTCATGTAAAAACGCAGGCATGCCGGGGGAAATGGGGGAGTGGCTGGCTGAACGCAGGGCATGTTTGTGACATCAAAACAGGAACTAAATAGACTGAAGTGATCGCAAGTAAGTAGTAGGTCTACAGCTACTCTGAAACTGGTTGAAAAAGAATTAACCCCATATTGCGATCCTTTCGGTCGCACTCCTGCTAAGCTAAGTTACACTCCCAGAGGGCGGCGGCTTAGCGTTTGCACCACTGCTAAAAGCAGCTAGTGAGCAATCAACTCAGAATGAGGGCCATTGTCGCATACTGCTGCAACAAGTTATTAGCAATACCGGATTCATGTATATTACTGTATGATAATGTGGTGGGTTTGACTGGTCTTGGGGCGGGAACTCAGATGTAAACAATGGTAATCACATCTCAGGACTTAGTCATCACCCACCATTTGAGCCGACCAATGATCCCCAGTGTACTGGATATGTCCCACCCCTGGACCAATAGCAGAAGACCCAGCCCCAGACATGTACCTTCTCCAATACACAGTATATAAGTACTTTCCCTTACCCAGGAAGCTCAGTGTGGATGATTCTAAATGGTGATGACTGTCCTCCGAGCTAAGGGTTATGTATACTGGCTGTAACTGTTTCTTAGTTAACTATTTCTTCTGTAGCTATAACTATTTTCTTATGTAACTGTAACTCTGTACCACTTACTTAGGCTTATATATGTTATACTGAATGATATACTGTACAGATGTTATTTTGTAGGCATACCTTTTAATATCAAATACATATATATATATATATATATCTATCTGAGCGTTGGACCTCAGTATACCATGTGTGCGACTACTTGCTTTCTCTTAAGGAACACAGTGCTGCGACATTTAGCGCACTATTATCGTATATGAAAATAAGATGCAACTTGCATCCGCAGTATATAATAACACTAGTATGTAAATATTTATTCAAAATAATGGAATTTCACAAGATCTACTGCTATTTCTGATGTTAAAATCTTCTTGAAAATGCTTAAATTGGTATTGACTTGTAATTTTTTCTTATTTAACAATAAGATTTGTTTGCGGACAACTGGGTGTGCGATGTGGTCATCTGTGGCCCCTAGCTATGTGAACACATATATGTTTAATATTGAACAAGCTTTATTTTTTGATGACCTTATGATTTCATCTTATATCTTTTTCTATACTAGATTTATTGACAATTTATTATTAAATTGGTTAGGATCACTGTCTAGTTTTATAGAACTTATGACTTAACATAATATGTCCAGTTCTCCAGTAAAATTTACTTTTGAGATGAATCAGCATGAAATCACTTTTCTTGACATTAAACTAATTAGAAATAATGACAGTATTTTTACTACGTTACTTACCAAAACTAACGATAGTAATATGTTACTACATTATCAAAGTTGTCACCCAATTAGTTTGAAGAAGGGTTTGCCTTATTCACAGATGGTCCGTATCAGGAGAATTAGTAACGATATTGATCTGGCGTCAGTACAGATAGATGAATTAATAGGTAAATTTTTCAGCGAGGCTACCTTATAAAAAACAAGCCAAAGAGAAGGTCATGGATTTAAATAAACTTACATTGTTGCAGAAACGGTCATCAAGAAAAACTGATGACAAATTTAATTGGATGAATAAATATAACACAGCATCTCCCTCTATTAACACCAACTCAAAAAAGTTGTGGCCTGTTATTACTTCAGATTCAGATGTAGGTCTGACACAAAAAGCTTTATTGCCATGCCACTATCGTTCTAAGATACTTCGAGATTAATTAGTTATAACTGATATCTCGTAGTGACACGTCTGGAAAACAGCACTTTATGTGTAATGTCCGTAAGGTGTGTTTTAAATGCTCTTGCACAACATGTAATTTTTTGATTACAGGGGACACTTTTTGCCATCCTTATTTGGGGACCAGATATAGTATCTGACATCATTTGACATGTGAAAGTACCCACGTTATATACCAACTGATTTGCCCCTGTGGCCTCTCTTATGTGGGCAAAACACAATGAAAGTTTAAAGAACATATGACTTCGCATCGGTCCTCAATACATCTTGTCCTTTCCAGTGGGTCAAGTGATCAACCTGTGGCCCAACATTTTATTGAAGCAAGACACCCCTTAAATAGTTTAAGATACAGGATGATTGATCACATTCCTATCACTCGGAAAGGTGGTGATCGGAACCTGCAGCTCCTAAAAAGGGAGGCAGAGTGGATCCATAGACTTGCTGTTATTTTTCCCAGAGGGCTTAATGACATGAATTCATTCTCAAGTTTTATTTGATTGCTGCTTTTGCCATATGTGTACTCTTAGTAATGATTGTTTGCAAATATATGATGCCATGTTGATATACTGTATCTTTGTAGCTTAATGCATGTTTACTATGTATACTGTATCATTCTAGATATTTGAATGTGCTCTCCAGCATGTACAATTTTTTACACTTTATTTGATATGTTTTATTAATGTGCTAGATATGTAGTATACATGTATGTTGTGGATGCTCTGAGAAATGACAACGCTGCTCTTGTGCATAATCTTCTTTATATACTTCTGTATATTAAAGTAATGTTGAAATGTTTTATATTGTCACAGCGCTGGGTTGCTAGTAACCAGTAACATCATGGACGTGCATCGCAGATATGCGTGATGATGTCATTCTCCTGCGCCAGAGTCTCAGGCCGGAGCTCCCGCGCCTGATATTACATCCAATCCTTGGGTGTCTATGAAGGGATATAAGGTAAGAGGGTTTTACTGCATCTGTGGAGTGCTGGGTATATCGTAACACACATATATATATATATATATATATATATATATATATATAAGATTTGGATACCAGCGGCACTCTACCGTTTGATGATGTGGTTTAAAACATGCCTTTATTACACCTATGTTTCGGGCATACACCTGTTGTCAGGGCAGGACTCACAAACACTGAGAACAACAAATACATATATATACACCTCCAACAGCACAAGATTAAAACATAAGTGCACTCACCTGTCTGGCGGCTCCTGATCCACGCATCTGAATCCGACGTCGCAGAACCCTGACGTCACCCCGCTCCGCCGAACAGGCCAAGCCCTTGGATACCAAGTTGATATAAACAAGTACACCATTTAAAAACATAAATCACAGGCTATTTATCACAGCGCTTAATACACATAAATGTATACTGCTATTCCCGAGGGTATACTGCACAACATCATATCCCATTAATCATGAAGTAGCTGGGAAATTCCATTACAAACCAAAACTACACTGAAAAATAAGGAGGGCCAGAATATGATCACTAAGCTAAAGATAACATTGTAACCCCATTGTTTCATTTAAACCCCTTTGTGCTATAGCATCCAGTATAAGGATCCACTAGCTCTCACGTTTTCACAACATTTTGTCCTTGTCACCTCTTCTCCTTAGGGTTGGTACATGATCTAGTATAATAGATCTTAGCGAGGCTATATTATGTTTTTCCATAACAAAATGTTGCGCGACCGTTTGGTCGCTCCTGCCTGATTCCAATGCTTGTCTAATGGCCATCCTATGCATAGCCATCTGCTCTCAGAATTGATGCTGGGTCTTTCCCACATAGGATAGTCCACAGGGACATGTCAACATGTAAACTACATATGTTGTAGTACATGTGAAAGGAAATTTGATCTGACATTTTTTGCCTGTGTATGGATGAATAAATGTACTGATGGTTATCATTGAGCTGCATGTAGTTCAGCCCAAGCATCTAGGTTTCCAACTCAAAAAATGGGTCGGCCATTTACTATCCAAGCCTGTAATGTCTAACGTGACCATTTTATCTTTCAAGTTTTTATTACGCATATAGCTGGGCATTAAACATGTATTCTTATATAATAGAAGATCCTTATTGGAACTGACCATGGGCCACCACTGTTTAGCTCTTTTTATTAATTCATTGCTATGAGTGGTATACCTATTAACCCGTGGTATACTAGTTTTGGGCAACTGTTGCTTCACTTTCGGGGTTAACAATGTTTCTCATGACAAAATCAAAACCTTTTGTTTTTGTTTAGCCAATTCCCTCCTATCATAACCCCGTTCAGCGAATCTTTGTATCATCTGATCCAAAGCTGGCTCTACTTGCAATGGATCCGAGGTTATGCGTTTAACTCTTAATAGTTGGGAATAAGGCAAACTTTTACGTAATGGTAAAGGATGAAAGCTTTTGTGGCGTATCAGGTTGTTTCTGTCTGTGCTTTTTCTGTAAATACTAGTCTGCAGTTGTTGATTGCATAATTGGATATTAACGTCCAAATATTGTATACACTCGGCACTGATGCTGAATGTTAATTTGGCCTGACTAGTAGACACATTATGTGATTCCAATAAATGTATCAATTCTAATTCTGTACCTACCCAGATTATTAATAGGTCATCTATAAACCTCCTGTAGAGAAGGATTCTAGGATTCATTACGTCTTCAATGTAAAATAGCTGTTTCTCTATTGCATACATGGAGGCATTTGCATATGATGGGGCCACTGAGGACCCCATCGCACACCCTGAGCACTGTACAAAATGCTGACCATCGTGGAGAAAGTAGTTTTTAGTGATAATCAACATCAAAAGCTGTAAAACAAAGTCTATAACTGGTCCCTGGTATATGGGGTTGTCAGTAATCAACTCAAGCAGAACAAGCAGAACATGAACCGCAGCTGTAAATACCTTATTGCTAGCTATACTACAGTAACTAGTGCGTGCTCTCCCTAATTCACTTCACCAAATTGATAAAGTATAGCAACCAGAGAATAAATATAACTCTATAAATACAGTGCATTAAAGAGCGTTACAATTAATTTTTTCATTCAATGCAAATGGCTGTAAAGTGTTCAGTTTATATATCCAGCGTGATTCCAAGCGATGCAACACCAACACTCTATCCCCCCCCTGGTGTGCCCTCACCAGTTACTTCATGTTTTATTATGAAGACGGACTCTTAGGGACCATATGGCTCTCCATTGGTCATCTATTTATCAAGCTATTTGTGAGAAATCTCATGATCAACCAGTCACGAGACAATTTTGCTTTAAATTTCATCCCCTGTCTGCATTAAAATATCAGATTATTGACCATGTCCCTCCACTACATCGGGGGTGGGTGGGGGGAGGGGTGTGTGTGATAGAGTGTTGGCATTGCATCGCTTGGAATCACGGCTTGTGGAGTCCCCCTCCAATAAAATGATCTCTTGCCATGTCCACTACACCCTTAACCCCAATATGGCCACAGGGCTCCCCAGCCCAGCCCCCACTTAGCCTCTGTGCCACCTGGGTACTCATCTCCTGTGCTTTGTTACAACTGCCATCAGGGAAGGGGATGCTGCTGCTTAGACAGTATATAGCACAGGGCTAAGCAGCTCTGAAGTCCCTTCATCAGAAGCACACACATGATGTGTCACGGGCCACTGATTAGGAGTTCAGGAGCCGCTCTGTGCAGCACTGTATGCAGCCTTAGCAGCAGCAGCCATTGTCCCATTTGCAGGGTCAAATTAGCCTTTGGGGGTCCCCTATGTGTGAGTGCCTGGGACAACCACCCTGGTCGCCCCTCCCTTTATCTGGCCTTGTCCATAGCTAACAGAAAAAAGGATCATGTGCAAAATAATAATTAATCTGTTTTTAATTTAACTAGTAGCTATGATTCAATAATCTACTGTACTGTACTTTTGACATGTCGTATACATAATTCAGTGCAGTATATACCTTAAAGATAGACTAGACAAATGCCTGGGGCAGGACAGCACTGTAGAATGAACAGCATATGCAGTATGTTGTTTATTGATGATGTTATTTACAATTCCACATTAATTATTTTAGTGCTATGTCTTTATTAAGTACAAATTACAGGTTGAGTATCCCATATCCAAATATTCCGAAATAAGGAATATTCCGAAATACGGACTTTTTTGAGTGAGAGTGAAATCGTGAAACCTTTGTTTTCTGATGGCTCAATGTACACAAACTTTGTTTAATACACAAAGTTATAAAAAATATTGTATTAAATGACCTTCAGGCTGTGTGTATAAGGTGTATATGAAATATAAATAAATTGTGTGAATGTACACACATATTGTTTAATGCAGAAAGTTATAAAAAATATTGGCTAAAACGACCTTCAGTCTGTGTGTATAAGGTGTATATGTAACATAAATGCATTCTGTGCTTAGACTTGGGTTCCATCACCATGAGATCTCATTATAGTATGCAATTATTCCAAAATACGGAAAAATCCCATATCCAAAATACCTCTGGTCCCAAGCATTTTGGATAAGGGATACTCAACCTGTAATAGGTGTTGGACATAGAGGTATGAGAATGTTGGATGCACAATTATACATTTAGGACATAATAATCTTCATCACCAACAACAGCACCAGATGTAAATACTAAATGACTCTGAGACAGTGACTGTTAATATGGTAATTAGTAGGTTTCTTTACAGAATACCCTGAATACAACATGGAGAACAAGACTGATCTTAAAGATTTCTACTTAGTGTCATTATTTGGAAACTCTGATTATACATCATTTATATCCTGTGGGTTTATTTCACTGTATATATTAGGAGCATTTATTAATGCACTTATAATCACAGTGATATATCTTGATGCTCAGTTACACACACCCATGTATCTGTTTCTCTGTAACCTGGCCTTAGTAGATATCTGTTATACAACCAATACTGTCCCTAACCTGCTGTACATGTTACTATCTGGAGATAATACAATGTCCTTCATACAATGCCTCACCCAGATGTACTGTCATTGTTTGGTTGGCACTACAGAGGATGTTCTAATATTCATTATGGCATATGACCGATATGTTGCTATATGTCATCCTTTATACTATCACTATATCTTAAACAGGAAAAACTGTCTCTTAATTACAGCTGCCACTTGGATATCAGGAATTTTAAACTCATTGGTGTTAACAATCCCAGTGTCACGCATGTCCTTCTGTCAGTCACATGTCATACACCAGTTTTTCTGTGATGGTAAAGCTGTGCTTCACATCTCCTGTACCGGCACTGAAGAATTGAATATTTTTATCTATATGGATAGCTTAATATTTGGATTTTTCCCAATCATATTCAATGTGACATCCTATATAAAAATAATCAATGTAATTTCAAACATAAAATCAAAGGAAGGAAGAAAGAAAGCCTTCTCCACCTGCTCATCCCACCTCTTCATCGTCATTATGTACTACATGACATGTTTGTCTGTGTACATAATGCCTCAATCAGAATACTCCAATGTCCTAGAACCGGTCTTTTCTCTACTGTACGTAGTTGTTACTCCCATGATAAACCCTCTGATCTACAGTCTACGGAACAAAGATGTGAAAAGAGCTCTGCTGAGACAACTGGGGATAAAAAGGAGTGTTCCACAGTAAGGGAGAATTTGCAAAATGTGAATACTAATTACATTGGGTAATGTGTTATCAAAGATTATAAAATTAATGGTATCAGGCTTTCAATTTGCTCTTCTTGCTCCTTACATTGCTTAAGCTTCTGTCTATGTTCAGCCTGCTTTCATTCCTTCTATGTTTTTCATGGTTAATCCTCAATTACAGCGCATATCTTTTACACCAGTTTTATTCAATGTCATTTATTCACCTGACAAGCAAACAATAAGTAGGGTCACTTAAGTGGTTGTCATTAAAAGTAGACTAAAAGTACTGTATAAAGATGGGTGCGGTTTTTCTCACTCCTGTGCAAGGGTTTAGCTACCATAGTTGCAGGGAGTGCAGATGCTATGGGGTCCAGAGCTGAGAGGTGCCAACTTTCCTGTCACAGTTACATGTGTTATATACCAGGGGGTAGCTACCATAGGTGCAGGGAGTGCAGCTGCTATGGGGCCCAGAGCTGAGAGGTGCCAACTTCCCTGTCACAGTTACATGTGTTATATACATTTTTTTGCCAATGGGTGGTACGTAGGGGTCCTTTTAAACTCTTTCCTTGGGGCCTGCAATATATCTAGGTATGCCCCTGGGCCTGCTCATTGTAGTGTGGTATAAAATGAACTGGAGGGCATTTTAATGTTATATAATATGAACCGGGCACTGTATTGAGGCACAATATGAACGGGGAGCACTATATATTATAATGTAAATTGGGGGTACTGTGCGGCATAATGTGTACTGACAGCTCTGAAATATGACATAGGGTGAACTTAAGCACTACTGCAATTCATAAAAGAAACTAGGGCACTAATATGTAGCATAGCATTAAATAAGGCACTACTATGATTCAGAAAATTAACTAGGGCACTATTATAGGGCATAAAATTAACAACTGCTGCAGAGAAGTGTCTCTCTAGAAGCATTAGGACAGGGGCACCTTCAAAATGATGCTATGGGGCCCACAAAGTTCTGGCTACGCCCCTGCTCCCATGCTGTCCTATATGTACACTTTTTGGGCTGTTCACAATCTTATATAAATTACTGTCTACTTGATTTCTTTTCAGAACATTTACAATTTTAAGAAAAAAAAACACATTAGTTTACTTATACCTCCTGACACAGCAACGCACATCTACTCAGAATGTTACAAATTGTTTTTTTTTTATTTACATTGAAATTTAAATTGCAAGACAGGGAACTAAAAATAAATATGTATTAAACTAAAAACTATTATATGGCTCTTGCTTTGACATCCTTCTCGCGAGAATCCGACAGCGGGATGATGACGTTCGGGCGCGCTCGGGTTACCCGAGCCATACGGGAGAATCCGAGTATGGCTCGGACCCGTTAAAAAAGGGTGAAGTTCGGGGGGGTTCGGTTTCCGAGAAACCGAACCCGCTCATCACTACTCAGAATGTGACATGTTTTTTTTTATTTATACAGGTTGAGTATCCCTTATCCAAAATGCTTGGGACCAGAGGTATTTTGGATATCGGATTTTTCCGTATTTTGGAATAATTGCATACCATAATGAGATATCATGGTGATGGGACCTAAATATAAGCACAGAATGCATTTATGTTACATATACACCTTATACACACAGCCTGAAGGTCATTTTAGCTAATATTTTTTATAACTTTGTGCATTAAACAAAGTGTGTCTACAGTCACACAATTCATTTATGTTTCACATACACCTTATACACACAGCCTGAAGGTCATTTAATACAATATTTTTAATAACTTTGTGTATTAAACAAAGTTTATGTACATTGAGCCATCAGAAAACAAAGGTTTCACTATCTCACTCTCACACAAAAAAGTCCGTATTTCGGAATATTCCGTATTTCGGAATATTTGGATATGGGATACTCAACCTGTATTGAAATTTAAATTGCAAGACAGGGCACTAAAAATAAATATGTATTTAAAAACAAATTCTCAAAAACTATTATATGGCTCTTGCTTTGACATCAGTATATCTATTAAAAAATTATTCTTTGGTGTGTATAATAACATCTGCACTTTAAAATTATTATTTTGTTTTTGTTACAGTATCTTACATGGGGTAGATGTACTAACATTGGTCTTTTCTCTGTGAAAAGTGTTGAGACGCAGGAGACAACTACTGTGATTATTAATATCAGTCCACCTGACGAAGAGGGTGAATGATAACTTACTTTCTCAGTGTTGAGAGTTGAGGCTCATAACACTTCCCTGATGGCTTTACTGTGTTGACCGATCAGATACTACTCTGCTGTGATTGGTCCTTATATATCTATACCTACACGTCATATTTTTGTCTAACAGGTAGCCAACTATGTACAGAAATGAAAGGCTCCCCTATTTCTTCCTCCAGCATCTTTAATTTAATACTCACTGTGGCTGGCTTACTTATAACCTGTTGGTGAGATCTCAGGTCCACCATTCAGGGCTGTCTATTTGCACACCTCACCAGCATTCACCTATGACCAAAACATCCACCCATCCTCACTAGTCTATAGCCATGGGTGCTAACACCTAAACCCCCCCCCCCCCCCCCCCATTCAATAGCATTGCAGACACTTGAACACTCTTCCTCCAATTTCACTGGCTTCCAGCTGCAGGTATAACACCCATCCCCTATCTCCTCTCACCCTTCTCCTCCCCTCTTAATTTTTTATTTATCTGTATTTAAACAATGAACAAAAAAAGGAGAAAGTGTTGTATAAAGGGTTTAATTTATATCTAAAATTGTAATGTACATTCTGTTTTATCTAAATATACTCCTGCATAAGTCCGTATAGTTGATGGATGACAATATAATGATTATTAGGCATTGATATAAATACTGTGCACTTTTGCCAACTAATATAAATAACCATTTTATAGTGCTCAGCACATGCTGTGATTGTTGGATTGTGTTCTGGAAGCATCATATACATTACACTTGTACACTTATTACTGCTTGAATGCATTTCTACACATTTTATTTCTATCTGCAACAATAATAGCAATATATGGTTATTGTCAGACTGCCAGAAACCACAAAGGTCGTTACATTTGTTACTAAAAATGGAATGTGGACAAAATCTGATACAGTGTACCTGCTGGAAATACTGATCTGAGCCCTAGATTCTATCTATCTATCTATCTATCTATCTATCTATCTATCTATCTATCTATCTATCTATCTATCTATCTAGCTGTCTGTCTGTCTGTCTGTCTGTCTATCCATCAAGCTACCACAATATACTGGTAAGTACTGTGGGAAGTGAATGCATAAATTAGTTTTCTCTTACGTCCCAGAGGATGCTGGGGTTCAATTTAGTACCATGGGGTATAGATAGGTCCCTTAGGAGCCATGGGCACTTTAATAGTGTGGGCTGGCTCCTCCCTCCATGCCCCTCCTACCAGACTCAGTTTAGAAAATGTGCCCAAAGGAGCCAGTCACAGCTAGGGGAGCTCTTATGAGTTTTCCTAGTTTTATTATTTTCTGAGATTATTTAGGTACAGGCAGGCTGCTGGCAACAGCATCCCTGCTTCGTGGGACTTGGGGGGGAGTAGGAACCAACTCTAGAAGTTAATGGTTTCCTATCTCCGCTGACAGGACCTGAGCTCCTGAGGGTGCTGACCGCAAGCCCAAAAGATGACCACTCTCTGCCGCAGCACGGACGCCACCCCTAACAGAGCCAGAAGAAAGAAGAGTGGTGAGTACAGCGCTGGCAGCCTGGGAAGCGGGTCGCCAGCAGGAATGGCGGCACAAGGGTGGGAGCGTAGCTCTGAAAGGCTGCACTCCGGAAGACTCAGCGGCACTTGGTGTAAGGCACTGTGAAGGGCATCCTGGGCCAGCACACATACCCTACACTGGTCAGATTGGCTAGCAGGAGCTAATCTTGCTGTTAGCTGCAAGAATACCTCTGGCCAGTATAATATTATAAGTGCGGGAAGACGTGCCATTACAGGGAGCGGGACTTCTCCTCAGATCAGATCCAGCACTCACCAGCGCTATTTTCTCCCTGCAGATCACACAGAAGAGACGCTGTCAGGGAGCGCTGCCATCCACATAACTCCAGCATACCTCTGCGGTACAAGGGTGTTATAGACAGGGGGGGGGGGGGGAGTGTTGATATAAATAAACTGTTTATCCTATTAAGGTTACTCAGTCAGCGCCGTCCGTTTCTTATATTGACTCCCTACTGGGGCACTGTGTGGCTGGCTCCTTATACTCTGTGACTCCCTGAAGCTACTCTGGGAAAAAAATGTGTCTGACATTTTCCTTTTTCTGTGTGTGTGGCTGTATATCTCACATTAACATGTCTAGGAACTCTGTATCTTGTGCTGCAGAGTGTGTATCTTCTCCTGAAGTGTCTATTCCATGTACTCAGAATTTAACATGTACCTTCACAGCCTTCTCAGGCAGAACCCCCTTAGGCGGATTCTATAAGGGGAATGATATCCCAGATTTATTTTAGGATGTCACATAATGAGAATGTAATGCAGGTTTTACAACAATCTGTAGAGGTTTTGCAGTATTCAGCTCCCACTGACATATTACATACCCTAAAAAGCGTGCTCTTGCCCAGATAAAGCAGGCTGACACGGACACCGACTCTGATACAGTGGAGGGTGATTGGGATATGCAGGGGGGAGATGCATCCCTTGCTAAGGGGGTGCAACTCATGATTGAGGCCATTAGGGACATTCTACACATTAATGAGAAAGTACCTGAGCAGGTAGAGGAGGCTTACTTTACAGACAATAAGAAATCCTCCCTTACTTACCCTGCTTCTAAGGCGTTAAACTCCTTGTTTGAAAAATCCTGGGAAAACCCAGAGAAAAAATTTCAGATCCAAAGAGGGTTCTCGTTGCTTTTCCTTTCTCCGAAGAGGACAGGAAAAAGTGGAAAAACCCACCTCTATTAGACGCTTCTGTATCTAGGTTGTCTAAAACGGTGGTTTTACCTGTCGCTGGTTCAACCGCGATAAAAGAGCCAGCTGACCACAAGATTGTGAGAGTAAGCTCAAATCACTATACACAGCTTCAGGCTGGCTATAAAGCCCACTATTGCTTGTGCGTGGATTTCTAAAGCCATAGTAAATTGGTCAGGCACATTACTAGAGGAATTAGATACTATGGATAGGAGTGACATTGAATTGTTTTTACATCACATAAAGGATTCTGCAGGTTTCATGGTGGAAGCCATGAAGGACCTTGGCCAACTTAAAGCAAGGGCTTCTTCCATGGCTGTCTCGGCATGCAGAGGACTCTGGCTGCGCCGATCATCTGTGAATGCAGAATTCAAGAAAAATGTGGACTACCTACGCTTAACAGGTCAGGCTCTGTTTGGGGAAGGGTTAGACGCGTGGATCTCCACAGCAACTGCAGCTAAGTCAACCTCCCTTCCCTCAGCAGCACCAACAGCTAGGAAATCTTATCCTACATCAACAATGCAGTCCTTTCAGACCACAAATGTTAAAAAGTCCAAGCCGCCTTCCACTTTCTTTAGAGGAGGTTGGAGAAAATCTAGAAAACCTGCACCAACAGGTTCCCAGGAACAGAAGCCAGGTTCTGCTTCCTCAAAATCTTCAGCATGACAGTGGACCTCCCAGCATGGGGATTGGGTTGGTGGGAGCAAGACTAAGGCATTTCAGTCACGTTTGGGCATCATCATGCCTAGACCCCTGGGTACAAGACATTGTTACCCAGGGGTACAGACTGGAGTTTCAAGAACTCCCACCTCACAGATTCTTCAAATCAGGCTTACCAGCTTTGCTGACAGAAAGTGCTATCCTACAGGAAGCCATTCAAAAATTGGTACAAACAAATGTCATTGTTCCAGTTCCACCACACCTAACAAACAAGGGTTATTACTCAAACCTGTTTTTGGTACCGAAGCCGGACGGTTCAGTAAGGTCGATATTAAATCTAATGTCATTGAACCCCTACTTGAGGGAATTTAAATTTAAGATGGAGTCTCTGAGAGTGGTGATCTCAGTTCTTGAGAAAGGGGAATTCCTGGTATCCCTGGATATCAAGGATGCGTACCTTCACGTTTCCGATCTGGCAGCCTCACCAAGCTTATCTGAGCTTTGCGCTGCTAGGCTGTCATTATCAGTTCCAGGCGCTGCCATATGGCCTCTCCACAGCACCGAGGGTGTTCACCAAGGTCATGGCAGAGCTGATGCTACTGCTCCGCAAGCAGGTAGTGAACATTATTCCATATTGGACGATCTGCTGGTAAAGGCCTCTTACAGGGAGAAGCTGTTACAGAGCATTGCTGTCTCAACTCGACTACTCCAGGATCATGGGTGATCCTGGACCTTCTAAAGTCACATTTGGAACTGACAAGGAGACTGTCCTTCATGGCGATGATCCTCAACGCGGAAGTGCAGAGGGTGTTTCTACTGGTGGAGAAAGTGTTGGTGATCCAATCAATAGTTTAGGATGTCCTGAAGCCTCCCCGGGTATTGGTTCATCAGTGCATTTGCCTTCTGAGGAAGATGGTTGCCTCCTACAAGGCTCTACAGTACAGAAGATTTCATGTACAGTCCTTCCAACTGGATCTCCTGGACAAATGGTCGGGATCTCATCTTCACATGCACCAGCGGATGCACCTGTCGCAGAAAGCCAAAATTTCACTCCTCTGGTGGCTGCAAACTTCTCACTTTCTTTTGGGCTGCAGGTTCGGGATTCATAATTGGATCCTTCTAACCACGGATGCAAGTCTCAGAGGTTGGGAAGCAGTCACCCAAGGGGAAAACTTCCAAGGAAAGTGATCAAATCTGGAATCCATCCTTCCGATAAACATTCTGGAACTAATGGCCATGTACAATGGCCTTCTACAATCGGCACATCTTCTACAAGATCAGGCCATTCAGGTTCAGTCGGACAATGTAACAATGGTGTCCTACATAAACCGAAAGGGCTGAACGAAGAGCAGAGCTGCAATGTCAGAGGTAACAAGAATCCTCCTCTGGGCAGAAAAGAACACAGTAGCACTATCAGAGATCTTCATTCCGGGAGTGGACAACTGGGAAGCAGACTTCCTCAGCAGACACAATCTCCATCCAGGAGAATAGGGCCTCCACCTGGAGGTGTTCGAGGAGGTAACAAGTTGTTGGGGTGTACCTCAAATAGACATGATGGCCTCCTACCTCAACAAGAAGCTTTGGAGGTACTTTTCTAGGTCAAGAGACTCACAGGCAGTGGCAGTAGACGTCCTGGTAACTCCGTGGGTTTTCAAGTCAGGGTATGTGTTCCCACCACTTCAACTTATCCCAAGGGTTCTCAAACTCATAAAAAGAACAAGAGTTCAGGTGATCCTCATTGCTCCGGACTGGTCAAGAAGGGCTTGGTACGTGGATCTTATGGAATTACTGCTGGAGGATCCGAGGCCTCTTCCTCTTTGCGAGGACCTTCTGCAACAGAGGCCATTTACTTATCAAGACTTACCGCGGCTACTACATTTGATGGCATGGACATTGAACGCCTGATATTAGCTCGGAAGGGCATTCCGAAAAAAGTTATTTCTACCCTGATACAAGCAAGGAAGGGAGTATGGTCTAAACATTACCATTGGATTTGGAAAAAGTATGTGTCTTGTTGTGAATCCAAGAAGTTTCCTACGGTGGAGTTTCAACTAGGACGGTTTCTCCTCTTTCTGAAAGCAGGTGTAGATGTGGGCCTACACTTGGGTTCCATAAATGTCCAAATCTCGGCCTTGTCCAATTTCTTCCAGAAAAATTGTCTGCTCTCGCTGAGATTCAGACTTTCTTGAAAGGGGTTCTGCACATCCAACCACATTTTGTGCCACCTACGGCACTGTGGGATCTTAATGTATTGCTACAGTTCCTGCAATCGGATTGGTTTGAGCCTTTACCGGAGGTAGATGTCAAGTTTCTTCCTTTGAAGGCTGTCACACTGTTGGCATTGGCATCTGCTAGGCATGTGTCAGAATTGGGGGCATTGTCCTACAAAAGCCCCTACTTGATTTTCCATGAAGATAGGGCTCAGCTCAGAACACGTCAGCAATTTCTACCAAAGGTTATGTTGGCTTTTCATATCAACCAAACTATTGTGGTGCCAGTGGCTACTGACTCCTCAATTCCCTCAAAGTGCTTGGATGTTGTGAGGGCTTTGAAGATTTATGTGAAGAGAACTACTCGTCACATGAAGTCGGACACTCTATTTGTCCTTTATGCTCCCAACAAGGTTGGGTGTCCTGCTTCTAAGCAGATGATTTCTCGCTGGATTGGATTTACTATCCAGTATGCTTATTCTACGGCAGGCTTGCTGTGTCCATATCTGTTAAGGCCCACTCTACCCATAAAGTGGGATCTTCCTGGGCGGCTGCCCAGGGAGTCTCAGCTTTGCCGGGCAGCTACTTGGTCAGGGTCGAACAGGTTTGCTAAGTTCTACAGGTTCGATACTTTGGCTTCTGAGGACCTTCAGTTTGGTCAATCTGTTCTGCAGGAGCCTCCGCGCTCTCTTATATATCAGAGATACTGATATATAAGAGAAGTTTTGTAGGCAAGCAAGCCCATTGTCCCTTTCCAAGAGCAGTGACTAGAGCTGGGGCACCCCTGGTAGTGAGGCATTATAGATATTTTTGGTCCAGTGGAAGAATGACAAATGTTTATTTCATTATATCAAATAGTGAAGTAATAAGTAAGATTACAGATTTCAGGACATCAGGAGAAACTCAAACTTGTCACAAGTTTTGAGATCTGACAAAATAGAAGAATATAAAAATAATGATGTTGCAACCTTATTAAAGAAGCATGGATTGTAACATCAACTGACCATTATATACATACCAGAACAGAATAGAATAGTGGTAAGTGAACATGCAAACCATACAATTGTGTAAATTGTGGAAAATGCTTAATCTACTGTATGTTTAAAGTTGCCAGGATGAATAAATGCCTTTGGGCTACCTATTGTATCTACAGAAGAAAAATCTAAAGAATTGTACACTGTAGGGGAACAGGGTGCTGTCTCCTGGGGTAGATGGCAGCAAGCAGCAGCTGAGAAATCATACAAGTCCAGTTTTGTGGAGCAACTGGCAGCAACCAGTTTTTTTAAGCAGAAAATAAAACAAACATCAAAGAATATACCTTGCCTTTCCGGCACTAACTATACACAAGACATTCCTGACTGTCTCTAAACAGAGTTTTCCAGTAAATACTGTATGGCTCACTTGTATAAAGAAGCCTGTTTCTCCCACAGACGTTCTGTAGTTTCTCCCTAAGCAGTCTGCACCCACTGATCAGGCTAGAAGCCCATTAACACTCTTACACAGCTGAAAGCCCAGATTAGCCCGCTGTGAGGCCAAAGACCCGAACTGGGCCCACTGTCTGGAACTTGCCCTCTCTCTCTCTCTCAGTGCCCTTATCCAGCTTTTCCAACAGCCTGAAAAGCTGCTAACAAAACAAACCTTTTCCTGGAAGTTTTCCTATTCATAAACATGTGAGACAGGAACCTGGGACAAACATACCTGCCCTCAAACACTATTCCAGTGTTCCTGTCACAGCACCCACAGTTGCCGTAAAAGGTAAAACACCATTGAAAGCATGATCTAGAAAAATGTTAAGCATCAATCATCTTAAAGTTTTGGGGTGTATAGCATATGTACATATTCCCAAAGAGAAAAGATGTAACCTGCATCCCAAGTCCATGAAATGTATCATGTTTAGATATTGCCAAGAAAGTAAAGGACACAGTTTCTGGTACACTAGAAATAAAAAGCTTAGAAAGTCATGATATATATAATATTACAAGAAAAAACAAAGCTTAAAATAAAGCTGAAAGAGGAATTGCAGAGCAAGTATGTTTTATCTTACATGCCCACAGCTGAATGCATGCCTGAGTCAGAGACTGCAAGTATGGACATTCAACCATAGGACAGGAGTTTTACTAGATCAAATAGTGGAAAATCAATTATATTATTATTAAGAGTTTCCACATATTGCATTATGTGAACCTCAAAATATCCATGAAGCAAATTCAAGCAACAACTGGAGTGAATGGAAGCAAGCAATAGATAAGGAGATGACAACACTCAATGACAAACATGCATGGACTGTAGTCAACAGGTAGTCACCAAAAAATGGATCTTCCTAAAAAATAAAAAATGCAGACAGAACCATTGTCCATTATAAAGCAAATTTTTTCGCAGATGAGCATACACAGAAATCTGGAGTTGATTATAAGGGAAAACCTAGTTTCCTGTGGCAAGGGTCAGTACAGTACATTATGCTTAGTCATTGCTATATGTCTGCTTTGTAAAATTTTATTTATACAAGGAGCCTTCTGACTTTTACTCTGAGAATATGGTCCATGAATAAGTCTGCTAAAAAAAGCTTTGTACGGACTAAAACAGAGTGGTCACTGTTGGCACATTTAGCTAGATGATGTACTACAAGAAATACACTTTGTGCATTCAAAGACAAATCATTGTCTCTACCACAAACACATAGAAGACACATTTTTATTGTTGTGAACAGTATGTGAATGATCAATTAATAGCATGTCAAGAGCAGCACATTGCAAGCGTTGAGCAACTGTTGGGTCAGAAATTCATGCTGAAAGAACTAGGCCTTCAGAATCTCACAATATCTAGAGAAAGAAACACTTTCCATTGAACAGCAGTCCTACTTGGAAGGAATACTTACAAAGTACAATATTTTAGATGCTCCTCCAACTACAACCTGTTTTTTTCAAGTTCTTCAGCTGGGGCTGCCCCTGGAAGGTTCTCTGCTGGTCACCATTTCCGGAGCTGGACTGCAGTTACTAATCTTCACAGTGGAAGACTTTTCATTACGCAGCTCTTCTTAGTCAGTGGCCATTTGTCTACACTATAAGCATTGCCTGGGCTTCAGCATCTCACACTGCTTCACCAATGAGTCACTACCATCCTTGATGTAAAGTAAATGCATAACTTTTCACAGTGCTTTCACACTGTTGACTTTTCCCACAATGTTCTTCAACTGCTAAATTCTTAAGCAACCCTACAGTACAGATGGGTCCACGCTCATCATGGCTTCTCTGCTGTGCCTAGGCACACCATGGTTTATTAACATATATATTAACATGGACACATCTGTTTATGTATAACAGGAACTGCAATCTACCTCCAATGAGTTCCTGTTTTTGAATGTACACTACTCATAGGAAAGCTCATTTTGTCTGCTCATCTCCATTTTCTGTCTGCTGCGCAATCTATACCACTTCTTTTCTTCACTGTTTCAGAGCAATTTTAATTAATTATGGCACATAGAAATCATAAATCTTCTTTTCTTCACTGTTTCAGTGCAATTTTAATTAATTATCGCACATAGAAATCATAAATCTTCTGCGACCCCAATACCTCAGATTATACATGCTTAGGAAAAAATGGGTCCCTCTCTTGCTGACCACCTACCACAGACCTTTTTTTGGATAAGGAATACACCAGTCGCTTGGATACACCCCTCACCACTTAAGGCATAATCTCTATAGCACAAAAAGTAACCAATCTAAGATGAGTTTGGTTTTGACTGGATTTAAAACTGAACTCACTGACCTACAGTAGGTTCCCATACAGAGACCTTAGAATGCAAAATGAATGAAGAATGAAAATATCAAACTGTTGTTTAAACAAGACTTTACTGAACTTAAGTCAGAGTTTCAGTCTTGCAATAATCACTTGAGGAGCAAGAGACATTGACCATCAGAGCAATGGGCCTTATTCAGGTTTGTTCTAAAGGTTTATTCTAAATCTGTCTGCACATGTTATATCTGCCCCAGCTGTAGTGTACATGGTTTTGCTCAGTAGTGTGCTTTTGTTGTTTGCTAGCAAACATGAATAATCCCCCATATCCACATCTGCAATATTCCTGAGATGGCTGGTGCAGATGCCTTTCCACGCTGCTAGATGGTCTGCTTCTTCATTCATTTATGGATATCAAGACTGATCTTCTCTACCTTGGTCTAGTGCACAGGGATATCCAATTTAAACTATGGCCTAAGCAACCACTCTCAAATGTCATCCTTTGCTTCTACTATTTTAGAGCAAAGAACAGTTTATGTCATCATTTCAATGTGTACTAACTGTTTTCTACCCTGTATCTCAACAGCAAATATATCAAGACATAGCTCCCTCCACTATCAAGAAGTGACAGGATCTCATAAACCTCACTAAAGCTCTTAGAAATCATGTAATGAAATACAAATAGGGCTTTCTTTTCCAACTTATAGTCATCAACCAGCAAAGGGTTATGAACTGCTTCAGACTTTTGGAATTATAGATGAACCTCCTGAATACCACTGCACAGCACAGTCTACCCTCACCGGCCTCAGAATGGTCCACAGATTAGCCATTTTTCTGTTCTGTACCCTGCTGTTTTATATGTAACTAATTTCAGAAAGACTTGTAATTGATATACTGTGTTTTCTCAATCTACTCAATCTACTCTGTTACAATATCATGTTGCAGCTCTTGGTCCCTTTAGTCAACAGACCATAAGTCTTAGAATTGTATGCAATGTTTGCATAATTTTCTATAATTTTCTTCTTTCTGCACCTCTCTGGTCAAATTACATTGTTAGATTGTCAGGCAACATAGCACTGGTGATCAGCAGACTACCCTGTATGTGGTCCACATTTTCAATGCAAGCTTCCTCTGAACTGTAAGATTACTGGGTGAAATGCATGTTAAATGTTCAATATTTTATATTCTCTAAAGCACTACATGCAAAGCCTTCATTTTCCCAGGATGTTGTTACTTTACACCAATTGTTTACTATCTCCCATGGTTATTCCTCCTATTTGCAGTAATACCAAGTATTAAGCTCTCATTACCCCGTGACACATGGTTGCCTACACTCTCAGTTTCTCTCTATGATTGCTGCCTTGCTTATTTGGTGTTCATCTTACAGCTCATTAAGCACGGCTGCATCGCAGATGGCTAAACGTGCCTAAACGTGCGTGCGCCTGGCCTCGCCGGCCAGTGCAAGGTGACGCTACCATTCATTTGATTGGGGTGCATGCGCATCTACGATGCGTGTGCATCCCATTTGTTCACATAGGTGCGCCTCACAGGGCACACTGAGTCGCAGACGTAGCCAGAATTAGCATGGCTCCATCTGTAGGTCATGCACGCGAGCAAAAGGAATGTCTATATAACATCAACTCTTTCCTTGTTAGACCCAGCGCCACTATAGGAAAGTGTCACCTCCCTTTCACCTCTATCTTTTTCAATTTTGTTGCCAACATTGTCTCCCCTTTGACCACATCCTCCTCACCACCTACTATTCGGTGTGTATGCCATTTTCATTGACCTGCTATGACCTATACTATCCGCATGAAGCTAAAAATACCCAAACTTAATATAAATGGCCTCAATTTACCAAAGAAGCTAAAGGCTATTCAGTACTTCTCCTGCTTTACACCAGACATTTTCCAGCTACAGGAAACTCACCTTAAGGCCCCCTACTCCTTTCTGCAATGTAAGTTATATACCCATGTCTACTATTCTTCCATGTGAGACAAGCATAGAGGCATTGCTATTATTATAGCCTGAGATCTGCTTATTGTTATTCAGAACTCTATTTCTGATGACCAAGCAGCTTTGTTATTCTCACTGACATTGATTACCAAGTACTGATTATACTTGCCTCAGTTTACAGTATGCCTCTAATGTGCATCAGGGTTCCCTATATTCCACTTTCCTTAATAATCTCGCTTAAATCCCCTGTGTTATTACAATTATTGGGGGTGAGTGAAATGCCACTTTGATATATCTTTAAACAGATCCCATACAGGTATTGCTCTTCATGCTAACACTAAGCTATCTAAAATCCTGCTAAACCAACTCTCCCTACTTGACCTCTCTGATGCCTGGAGGATGACTTTTCCTACAGCGAAAGGCTATACTTATTTTTCCCACTTCACAATCTTTATACCAACATAGACTACTTTTTTTGTGGCTCAGACAACTACTCAAAACCTCCTCGTGAAATTACTCTTCCTATCTCTTGGTCCAACCATTAAGCTTTAGAACTGGAACTGGCCGCCCCTCAGACTCCCTCTCTGGCAAGCAGCTGGTGAATCTTAATGAAACAGTTCACTATTACTGAACTACCCATGACTGAGTATTACTCAACTAACGTGTCTTCTGATATAACCCCTTCCAACCTCTGGGAAGCTCACAAAGTTACCTGCTTATTTGTTTATCAGCTGCCCAGAGGAAGGCTGAATCCACATGAATACTTGATCTAGAGGTTACTCTTGCATCCTTGACTCAACTTCACCAATGCTACTGTACTCTCACTTCAATTGTAACAAGCTTCACATTTTTCCATTTGCTTATACAGTGCCTGTGGGAAGTATATTCCCTAAAACAGATTCCTTCTCTATCATACCTCAATGTTTCTTCAGATTCCTCTCTATTATTTTGTTATAAGAATAAATGGGCCTGATTCAGAGTTGTATGCTAATGAAATTGCAACTGTGATTTTCTAGGCTACGGATATGCTAATGCTAGCAAGTGAAGCTGTCACCCAGGAATGACAAGAGACGCCCCCCCGCAGCCATCCCAAAACCCATTCACAACTGAATACACATTCACACCCTACACGCAACAATGGGGAACAACGACTGCTTGAGTAAGTCTATGGCTACGCAGACTGTCTGTGGCAGTAGAGACGCAAGCACTATGTTTCTCTGCGTATATGATCACAGCTGATGTTAGATATACTCCATGAAAATGGCCATGACACGCCGGCTTTTTTGCAGCCACTCCCTGTTACCTCACCTGAGTGGTCCCTTCCTATCAATCACTCTGCAAAGAAATTCTCACTGTGAGCGGAATTGCACAGTCACCTTTACACATACACAGTGTGTTCAGCCTGCCGATAATCGATCAATTGTGAAAAAAAAGTATAGTGTACAACTCTCAATTATGCCCAATCGCCATAATAAACTCATTTTGCCAACTGAGATTTATGCTTAGTTTTAAAGTAATGTGGCTCTAATCAGTGATTCTGCCTTTAGTTTTGCTGCTTCAATAATTTCATCAAGTAGCCTTCTCACATCAAAGTGTTAATAGATTACAGCATCAGTGCTATCACTCTCAGCCCTATAAAACTGGGACTGGGGGCTTCATCACTAATACCGCTTTCACATCACAATGCTGGGTCCCACCCGGAATTTGAAACGAGTCCTTCCCATGTGGGACCCGACAGTGGAGCCTACACACCGCTATCCCAACCTGGCAATATGCCGGGTCAGGTTACCATCCAGGGGTGGGGATGGAGCCGTCATCGGAGGCGGGTGTGGAGGCAGCGCTGGGAGATGGCATTATCTCCATGCCGCCTTTCCCTTTGCAGTGAACAGGTACCGGGTTGCATCGACATGGGCAGGGCCGAAACTAGGATTTCCAACACCCGGGACAAGGCAATAATTAAGCGCCGCGCCCCCTCACACACACAAACACACACACACAAATAAGAAAAAAAAATTAAATACAAAATTACTACTACTACTACTACTACTACTAATAATAATAATAATAATAATATATAAATTAATAGAAATAAATAAAATTAATTAAATAAATAAAAATTCAATATATAACAATATATTCCAAACTACACCACACAGTAGTGCACTCTCATTCTCATCACAATGCACAGTAGTACCCCTCATTAACATATATATATATATATATATATATATATATATATATATATATACTGCTCAAAAAAATAAAGGGAACACTAAAATAACACATCCTAGATCTGAATGAATGAAATATTCTTATTAAATACGTTGTTCCTTACATAGTTGAATGTGCTGACAACAAAATCACACAAAAATTATCAATGGAAATCAAATTTATTAACCCATGGAGGTCTGGATTCGGAGTTACACTCAAAATTAAAGTGGAAAAAAACACTACAGGCTGATCCAACTTTGATGTAATGTCCTTAAAACAAGTCAAAATGAGGCTCAGTAGTGTGTGTGGCCTCCACGTGCCTGTATGACCTCCCTACAACGCCTGGGCATGCTCCTGATGAGGTGGCGGATGGTCTCCTGAGGAATCTCCTCCCAAACCTGGACTAAAGCATCTGCCAACTTCTGGACAGTCTGTGGTGCAACGTGGCGTTAGTGGATGGAGCGAGACATGATGTCCCAGATGTGCTCAATTGGATTCAGGTCTGGGGAACGGGCGGGCCAGTCCATAGCATCAATGCCTTCATCTTGCAGGAACTGCTGACACACTCCAGGAGATCCCTCAGGAGACCATCCGCCACCTCATCAGGAGCATGCCCAGGCCTTGTAGGGAGGTCATACAGGCACGTGGAGGCCACACAAACTACTGAGCCTCATTTTGACTTGTTTTAAGGACATTACATCACAGTTGGATCAGCCTGTAGTGTGTTTTTCCACTTTAATTTTGAGTGTGACTCCAAATCCAGACCTCCAGGGGTTAATAAATTTGATTTCCATTGATAATTTTTGTGTGATTATGTTGTCAGCACATTCAACTATGTAAAGAACAAAGTATTTAATAAGAATATTTCATTCATTCAGATCTAGGATGTGTTATTTTAGTGTTCCCTTTATTTTTTTGAGCAGTTTATGTATATAAATATATATGTATATATATATATATATACAAACAGAAAGTTCAGCACTCACCATAGCAAGCTCACTTATCCTCACAACATCAATAAATAAATGATGGTGGTAACCAGAATTGATTGAACCACACTGATTGGTCACCTGAAACCTTAAATATGGATTCCAAACACACTTCTGACTAAACCGTGCCTTTGTGCTAATGAAGAAATGCGTGAAGGGCTTCAAACACCGCCCGCACATCACCCCAACCACTTGCAGACCTCAGTACTCCATCTGACACCCGCTGCAGCCTTTGGCTGTGAGCTGCACCCTCCCTCCCCTAGGACATCGCTACTACCGACACTCCAACCATGAGAGACCGGACAAGCACACAGATTGCCGGCTACACAGGGACAAACAGGACACAGTGGTGAGTACAACTCTGGTGATGGGGGTGGTGGTAGCATAGCGCACACTCTGTGGGGCTGCCGAGCGAAATAACACATATCTATCCACATCTGCATCACTAAAATTTGTGGAATCATCAATGAGATACCTCTAAGCTTGCAGCTTTACAAATAAGCATTTTTTGCACCAGATGTGGACTACATACTGTAAATCTAAAATTGAAGTACCATAAAAACAGCATTTGCTCTATATGTGGACCGCACATTACCTTTTTGTGTGGACAATGACATTAAAATTGCAGTGGTAAGAATCAGTGTAAAATTTTTTTATTTTTAATTGTACACATTTTTTTTATCCATACCTTTTATTATTTATTAAATAAATTATCTTTGACAAATGTATTTTTCCTGAAGCGCTCCCTTGTGATATTTGTTTATATCCCTTTTGTTTCAAATTAGGACTAACCTTATTGCCAGCTATTTAAGTTGTAAGTATTTAATTTTTTAAAAATAATTAGTTAGGTTTTCATGTATTAAACAGTGTATAGAGAGAGCTTCCACTTTAATTAGTGTGCATGTGATACATTTGGACCAAAAGGAAGCAATGTGGATTTGTATATACAATGTTATACAGGGAACTTCTCTCATTCATGCTGCCACAAAATAATCATCCACTTATCCTATCGTTATTATTGCTGCAACTTAATCATAAGATATGTTTACATATTTTTATTTTTTTATTTTTTAGTATATATTATGACCTCTAAAATAGTAAATGAGCAGTGATGTTTTTGTTCTCAATTACTGAAACTTAGTTGTCAATCCTATCTAAATTTTAAATTCAAATTACAGTATAGTAACTTTTTCTAATGCTAGATTCCCATTTGGATAATTGAAGATGCTTATCAGCTTGTCTCAGCTTTTTTAATTTATTAAACACATCAGTTAGAGTGTTACTACACAATTTTAAACAGAAACTTGATTGTTTAATGAGGTAGCGTTAGAACAAAATGTTCCCAAAGGGGATGTTTCATATGGCAACTTATTTTTTTGCTCTTTCTTTAATAATATGCCTTAATTTGTGTTTTTTTATTCAGCTTTTGATAATTAGGTATAATAACTTTTAGAGCAGTGTTGTTCAGTTTATCTGCAGTAATTATTTTGTTTCTCAGATGCAGTCAAATGCATTAATTAGAATGCAGTCCATTATAGTGTATTCGCAAATATGAGTATTTTTTGTGCCAAACAACAGGAGGTATATATTTAGTAAAGTTCGATTTTTAGATAATTTTTATGTATCCACAAAATCAAATGATATCGATTCTATTTGATTATCTAAATCTCTTCAAAAATCCCACATTTACTAATAATCGATTTTGCATGCGATTCTCAAATTGAAATTGATGTGGATTTTGAGTTGAATTTATGAAATTCCTTCCAAAAACAAACCTCAAATCCCCAGTAAAATCCGCTGCAATTGGAGCTAGTCTGATCCTCTACAGTCACAGGTCTTTGACCATTTTCCAGTCTTCAGTTTCCAGTGCTAGCCCAGGTGAAGGAATGCATATCAGTATATAATTTTGCAAAAGTGTCCAATATTGTGCTGTGCTGTCATCTATTGCATAATCGCACATTAAATAAACCACTCCCCCCAGATTATCAAATACACAGGGAACAGGCAGAGGTTTTGTTAACAATAGCTGACTATGGCCCTCATTCTGAGTTTTTTGCTCGCTAGCTGCTTTTAGCAGCATTGCAAATGCTAGGCTGCCACCCTCTGGGAGTGTATCTTAGCATAGCAGAAAAGCAAACAAAAGATTAGCAGAATTGCTACTAAATATTTTCTTGCAGTTTCTGAGTAGCTCCAGACCTACTCCTAGATTGCGATCAGCTCAGTTCGTTTAGTTCCTGGTTTGACGTCACAAACAGGCCCTGCGTTCGGCCAGCCACTCCCCCGTTTCTCCAGACACTCCCGTGTTTTTCCCTAACACGCCTGCGTTTTTTAGCACACACACGGAAAACGCTCAGTTACCACCCAGAAATGCCCCTTTCCTGTCAATCATTTATCGATCAGCAGTGCGACTGAAAAGCGCCGCACGAACAACAGCAAAACTGCTAAGTTTTGTGTTAAATAACTTAGTGCATGCGCGCTGCGTACCATGCGCATGCGCATTAAGCAACAGCGAAAATCGGCAACGAGCGAACAACTCGGAATGACCACCCATGTGAGCTCCGAAATTGGAAGGCAGACAGGAAGGCAGATTAGGACTAATCTTATTGACAACTACTTCAGTTTGTAAGTATTTTTTTTAAATATTTAGCTAGGTTTTCATGTATAAAACATAGTATAGAGAGAGCTTCCCCTTTAATTAGTGTGCATGTGATACACTTGGACCAATAGGAAGCCATGAGGAAGTTCTGTTTGATTTTGCTGGGGATTTTAATGGGGATTTGACATTTGTTTTTGGAAGGAATTTAATAAATTGAACTCAAAATCCTTTCCAAACATGAATCCACACCAAACTCAATTTAAGAATCACATGCAAAATCGTGGGAATTTTGAAGAGATTTAGAAAATCAAATAGAATCAATTTCAGTTGATTTTGTAGATACATAAAAATGATCTAAAAATCCAACTTTAGTAAATATACCCCCTGGTGTTTGTCACAAAAAATACTCATATTTGCGAATACACTATAATGGACTGCATTCTAACTAATGCTATTGACGGCTTCTGAGAATCACAATAATTACTGCAGATAAACTGAACAATACTGCTCTAAAAGTTAGTATACCTGATTATCAAACGCTGAATATAAAACACAATTTAAGGCACATTATTAAAGAAAAAGCAGAAAAATAAGCTGACATATGAAACAGCCCTATTAGGAACATTTTGTTCTAACTCTACCTCATTAAGCAATCAAGTTTCTGTTTATAATTGTGTAATAACACTCTAACTGATGTGTTTAATAAATTAAGAAAGCTGAGACAAGCTGATAAGCATCTTGAACTATCCTAATGGGAACAATTTGTCAGAATCTAGCATTGAAAAAGTTACTATACTGTAAATTAAAAAAATAAGATAGGATTGACAACTAAGCCTTTCTCAGTAATTGAGAACAAAAACATCACTGCTCATTTACTATTTTGGAAGTCATAATATATACTAAAAAATAATATAATTTTTTAAAATATGTAAATATATATTATGATTAAGAAGCAGCAATAATAAAGATAGGATTAGTGGATGATTATTCTGTGGCAGTATGAATGAGAGAAGTTTCCTGTATAACATTGTATATAATTTTTTCAGTAGAGGGATTCTACTACAGATCCATGCTCATTTTTCTGCAATGTGACATGATGCATGGCATGCCAGGGTGTGAATATTCACAGCCAGTGATTGCTCAATTAATGTAATTTTCAATTAGTGGAGCAATCACCAGCTGCGAATAGTCGCTTCCCTGCGTGCCATGCATCAAGACGTGTTGCTGCATGCTGCATTGCAGCAAAGATGAGCATGGCTACATCTGTTCCTGATACATTAAGCCACAGTTACATTTTTAGATGTATAAATAATTTAGAACATACATTGGGGAATGTTGCAAATCCAACCACAACAAAGGAGTTAGCATTCTCCTATTAGTATATTGTGGATGATCTGCTCAATAATTTTGTCATTTATGTTTGGGTACATTCCCCAAAAGCACACTCAATTTTTATACATTGATACGTCATCTAAAAAAACTCCATTCTTGTTTACCTATGGGTATCATCCAAGAATTTCATCAATTTCAACCACATGCCTTCTCAAAGTATGCCTGCTGTTGATGCTTCACTACAACGTTTTGTCAAGATCTGGAGACAAGTAAGGTTATCTCTGATAAAAGACACAGCTTATTACACAAATATTGCCAACAGGAAACTTCAAGATATTCCCAATCTCAAGCAAGGTGATCTAGTTTGGATGTCTACACGTAACCTGAATTACGCGTTCCATTCACAAAGTTTTTTTCCACGGTATATAGTGCCGCTTCCTGTAGAATGTGTGATTAATCCAGTGGCTGTCAAACTCAAATTGGTGTCTTTTCTTCGGATACCCAATTCTTTTCATATTTCCCTACTTAAGCCTCTAGTGTTGTATCAGTTCCATTCCAAGCTGCCTAAACCTCCAAAGTAATATTATAATGACCGCTTGATTATGTCAATTTATGTGTCTTGCGCAAACCTGTAAAAAGGAAAAAATTAGTTAGATGTTTACAGCCCTTTTTGGACTATTTGAGGATCGGGTTCCAAATTATCCGGGTATAAAGATTATAGTCTCTCATTAATTCCTATCTGTCCCTGTCTGAAATACCTGTGAGTCTGTTCGGTAATCAGCGGTGAAACATGGAGCCTCCACAGCGGTAATCAGTGTGTGGCTAATCTTCCTTCTATTTCCGTGCCCACTTGTTCTTCATGCACCTGTTATCAATCAGCGGTGCAGCGCAGGTTCTCCACTGCGATGTGTAGCTGGTGGCTGGTTCCCTGTCTGTGTCCGTTATTTTAGCAGTTTGGCACACAGAAAAATTCCTCTTTAAACACCATACAGGCCAACGCGTTTCAGGCATAAGCCCTTTATCAAGTATGTTTGATGGACATTCCAGGTCCCTTTATATACATAAAACTTTATTTAAAAAATGCAAGTTCATAGTCAAAAAAGGCGGTTGCCATGTGTCCCAATTTGTTATTAGGAATGGATTTCTGTTTAATAAAATTATATCTATATTCTTCTTTCGAGATTACCTTAATTATTTATGGTTATGTGCAATTCTAATAATGTTGTGTGAATGAAATACTAATAAATAAAGATGTTATTTATGTTATTGATTACAAAAAGGCATTTAGCTCTATATCAATATTCAATCCTCTTGGGGTCAAGTTGTCCATAAGATAAATCCAATTAGTTTCATTTTTTTTTTCAAACTTTGTGATATATCACCTCCTCTACAATTATTTTCCACTTTTTGTATTCCCATAAACTTTCATTTTGATGCATCCTTTTCATGATAGTCCAAAAAATGTTTTGACACACTGTGTGTTTCCAAACCTTTTTTAATATTTAATTTGTGCTCAGATATACGTATTTTTAATTTTCTCTTGGTTTGTCCAATGTATTGATGTCCACATGGACATTCTAACATGTAGATCAATCTTTCTGTGTCACAAGTAATTCTGCTTTTCACATTATACTGTATTCTCTTTTTGTTGTATTAGATTTAAATGTTTGTGCAGGATGGGTTGATGTCTGTCTGGTTGTTCTGCAGGCAACACATTTTAAACAATAATAGTTTCCATTATTTTCTTTTAATTTCTCACTTTTTGGTGGTATAAAACTTTTTACTAAATTTTGTTTCAAGTTTTGTGCCTTCTTATATATTATTTGTGGTTTATCTTCGATAAAAGGTTTTAATTTATTGTCAAGTTCCATAATATGCCAATGTTTATTTATAATTGTTTCAAATGCATGATGTTGGCTATTGTATTGAGTGATTAATGCTATACCATAATTATCTTCCATAATTTTTGGTTTATAGCATACCAACTCTTTCCTATCTATATTGGCAACTTTGGTTATTTCTTGTTGTAGTCTATTTTCGTTGTAACCTTTTCCAGTGAATTTTTTCTTAAGATGTTCACTTTGTTCTAAATAGATGTCATGTTTAGAGGAACATAATCAAACGCTCATTATAATATTCTTTATCACTGTTACTTTTTAAAGAGCTGCTAAAATCCCATTTCAGCACAATCTAGTATCCTTCTGCTTTTTCTAAACCTCCAAAGGTTGAAACCCATTGGGGAAATAAATTAAAAGTAAAGAAAATTGTGGCTTCCCAATGTAGTTTTAGACAACTGCTGTACCCCATTGATTAGAAGGGTTATAGCCCAGAGGAAAGATCTTGTACTAAAGCCTCTGATGGTCAAGCGCCTCATCTGATAAGTGCCTTTCACTCCAAATACCCTCATAAACCCAAAAGGTGTTCAATGGCCAAACGAAAAAGGGTGGAGGTACTGTCAAAACTATGGGAAATGTTTCCAAAACCAGTCCCTTACCTACTCACCTTCTGTTGAGGTGCCGGCATTCTCCAGTTGTCAAAAGTCATGCAGTTCGTGCAGCAAAGATGATCTCCACGGTGGTCACTGAGAAAGCTGCTGTAATTGCTCATGGATGCACAGAACAGGATTCGTGGTGCAAGGCTGGCATCCTTCATGGTTGAGTTGCTGCCAGTTCAGCAGCATTGATGCAACCATCCTGCCCATTATTGTGTAATGTGATTCATGTAAGTTCTGCTCAGTCAGGCCATCAGTTGACTGCTACAGCCAATTTGGACAAGTCCATGGGTATAAAGCTTTCTGCTTTGCAAGGCCAAGGTTGCCATACGTCACACAGCTCAGTGTGTGAGCCTTGTAACTGTGTTCCCCTGCATTCCTAGACTGATCCATTGGACTCTGTTATCCTGACTCTCCCTGTGAATCTCATGATGTCACCAATGACCTTGGTGTATTAGTTACCGCCATTGATGCAAGTCCAATATCTCCTCACCATTGGTGCAAGTCCGATATCTTCTAACCATTGATCAAATCCAAAATCTCTTCACCATCAGTGCCAGTGTGATATCTCCAGATAATCGGTGCAAGTCCAATATATATTCTTGCCATCAGAGTAAGTCTGATATCTCCTTATCTTCTGAGCAAGTATGATACCTCCTTACAATCAGTACAAATCTGATACATCTTAACCATCATAGCTAGGTTCTTTATTACACAGTCACAAGTTCCCAGTTCCTAGACCTCTGCAGTCGGAGTTAGTCTGATCCTCTACAGTCACAGGTCTTGGAGCATTTTCCATTCTTCAGTTTCCAGTGCTAGCCCAGGTGGCGGAATGCATATAATTATATCATTTGGCAAAAGTGTCCAATATTGTGCTGTGCTGTCATCTATTGCTTAATCGCACTTTAAATATACCACTCCACCCAGATTATCCAATAAACAGGGAACAGGCAGAGGTTCTGTTACCAGCAGCTGACTTCTGTGAGTACCAAAAGTGGAAGGCAGACAGGAAGGCAGATTAGGACTAAGTTTATTGCCAACTACTTCAGTTATAGAGAGAGCTTCCCCTTTAATTAGTGTGCATGTGATACATTTAGACCAATAGGAAGTCATGAGGAAGTTCTGTTTGATTTTGTGTTTGATTTTGCTGGGGATTTTTATGGGGATTTGAAGTTTGTTTTTGGAAGGAATTTCATAAATTCGCCTCAAAATCCTTTCCAAACATGAATACACATCAAATTCAACTTGAGAATTGCATGCAAAATCCATTATTAGTAAATGTGGGCTTTTTGAAGAGATTTAGAAAATCAAATAGAATCGATTTCAGTTAATTTTGTAGATACATAAAAATGATCTAAAAATCGAACTTTAGTAAATATACCCCTTGTGTTTGGCACAAAAAATATTCATATTTGCGAATACACTATAATGGACTGCATTCTAACTAATGCTATTGACAGCCTCTGAGAATCTAAATAATTACTGCATATAAACTGAACAACACTGCTCTAAAAGTTAGTACACCTGATTATCAAACACTAAATCTAAAACACAAATTAAGGCACATTATTAAAGAAAGAGCAGAAAAATAAGCTGACATATGAAACAGCCCTATTGGGAACATTTTGTTTTAACTCTACATCATTAAACAATCAAGTTTCTGTTTATAATTTTGTAATAACACTCTAACTGATGTGTTTAATAAATCAAAAAAGCTGAGACAAGCTGAGAAGCATCTTGAATAATCCTAATGGGAACAATATGTCAGGATCTAGCATTAGAAAAAGTTACTGTAAATTGAAAATTAAGATAGAATTGACAACTAAGCCTTTCTCAGTTTTTGAGAACAAAAACATCACTGCTCATTTACTATTTTGGAAGTCATAATATATACTAAAAAATTATATATTTTTTTTAAATATGTGAATATATTTTATGATTAAGATGCAGCAATAATAAAGATTGGATTAGTGGATGATTATTCTGTGGCAGCATGAATGAGAGAAGTTTCATGTATAACATTGTATATATTTTTTCCCTAGAGGGATTCTACTACAGATCCATGGAAATTTTTCTGCGATGTGGCATGATGCATGGCATGCCAGGTTGTGAATATTCACAGCCAGCAATTGCTCAATTAATGTAATTTTCAATTAGTGGAGCAATCACCAGCTGTGAATAGTCGCTCCCCTGCATGTCATGCAGCAAGCCGTGTTGCTGCATGCTGCATTGCAGCAAAGATCAGCATGACTACATCTGTACCTGATACATTAAGATACAGTTACATTGGGGAATGTTGCAAATCTAGCTGCAACAATTAAATTAGCATTCTCTGTGGGGAATTTAATTGACAGCAGGGAATTTGAAAATCCTCACTGCACTGGGTTTTTCCCACAGCCACAGGGTTTGCTATTTAATTGCAGTCCAAAGAAAGGGATGCATTGATTTCTATTGAAATCACAACATCTTTTTCCTTGCACCTCCTAGTAAGTCAGATTTTTCCTAAAATCATTAATTTTAGGAAAAATCAATGGGACTAGCTCTGGCACCCTGGAAGCACCCCCATGAGGATTAATTAAGCAATTGGAGGTTTCCAGTTAGCTTAATTAGCCTTTAATTACTGAATTTCTGAAGCGGATAATTCTAAATCCAGCATGTAAATTAACCAAGGTAGAAAAATAAATAGTTAGAATTCTCCTATTAGTATATTGTGGATGATCTTTTCAATAATATTATCATTTATGTTTGGGTACATTCCCCAAAAGCACACTCAGTTTTTACACATTGATACATCATCTCAAATAACTCCATTCTTGTTGGCCTATGGGTATCATCTGAGAATTCCTGAATTTCAACCCCATTCCTTCTCAAAGTATGCCTGCTCTCGTTGCTTCACTACAACATTTTGCCAAGATCTGGAGACAAGTAAGGCCATCTCTGATGAAAGCTTCAGCTCATTACAAAACAATTGCTACTTTCCACCTATGTAACACTATTAGCACTTATGGTGTAACACTTTTAAATACTCTTTCTAGTGTGATACCTTGGGATGGTTGGGTTGTGCTTGCTTGGGGGGTCCCATGTACTGGACATGAACTTTAGGAATGTTAGGGACCCATCTGGGGAAGTTATATGGCTGTGGAAGTTGGGCCCATTTTTCTTTTCTTTAATAATTGTACTTGATTTTTTAACTAGTTGACTATCATATGTGTCTACAATTATCACTGTTTATAACCTTTCTATGTCTTACTCTATTTAATCTTGTCTGGAGTCTACTATCCTTCTCCCAGGGATATTTCTTGATACTGTTGCCATTGTTTTCCATTTATTTATATGCCATACATCTCAAACTGGATTTCAGTTTTTATTCTTTTTTAGCTTGTGAAAAATCAATAAATATAAAATAAAAATTAATTTGCACTAAGGACCTAATTCAAGGTTGATTGCAAAACAACATTTTCCTCTAATATGCAAAACCATGTGCGCTGCAGGTGGAGCAGATGTAACATGTGCAGAGTGAGTTAGATTTGGATGGTGTGAGTTCAAACTGAAATCTAAATTGCAGTGTCAAAATAAAGCAGCCAGTATTTACCCTGCACAGAAACAATATAACTCACCCAAACTCTCTCTGTACATGTTACGTCTGCCACACCTGCAGTGCACATGGTTTTGCCCAATAGAGGAAAATGTTGTTTTGCAATCAACCTTGAATTAGGCCCTAAATCTATAGTTTTAGAGGGTATGCTCTGCACAATATTATAGGAAACGTATCTTGTTATAAGTACTCCTTGTGCTAGCAGTATACCTGTAGTCAGAATGCTTTGGTTACTGAATTGGATCTAGGAAGTATAGTATTGACCTTTCTCCTGGTAGCTGGGCATCCTTCATACTTATAGGAGACATTTCATCTTGTACAATACATTTTACTTTGATGTAGTCATTTTTAGTTTACTGAAAACTCAATTGCATACTTATGATGCAGCATTACAGATGTGCCCAGATGCAACAAAAGGTTTATCACAGGGTACCAAAGACTCTAGCCTGCAGCTTCACCTACATGTGTATTGGTTATACACACATAGGGGCAGATGTATGAACTGGTTTACTGGGTAAAAACGGTAACTGGACACACTAATTGCTGTAGTTACCGCACCTCCTGATGTATGATTGTGAATTGTGGTATTTTTTTCGTGCTGCGCTATGGGCCCCTCACCTTTTCGCTGTCTCCACCCTCTTGCCGGCAGCTGCGGGACTTACCTAATGTATGAACAACTTTTCCGGATCTCCGCTTCGTCGCCTGCAGTCTTCGACTTCGACGTTTGTTTGCATGCGGTGCGGCTCCCTAATCTCGTTTTTTCGTCCGGCGGCCATGTTTGTCTGTAATCTTTTTAATAAAGTTATTTGTATCATGTGACCGCTGTGGGAAATATAATATGTAGATGGCGTCCCTGCACTCAATACGCATGCGCTGGGACAGAGATGCGGGGAGAGCTGGGATTCCCAGCCGGCGCATGCGCCGGAACAAAGACGTGGGGAGACTTGGGACTCCCAGCCGGCGCATGCGCCAGAACAGAGACGCGAGGAGAGCTGGAACACACCGCCGACGCATGCGCATGAGATCTGTGGGGTGGAGAAAAAACAGAGCTCCTATATCACCAGAGGGCTGCAATATCGAATTCCGTTAACGGCTCAAGGTAGCATAATACATTTGGGCGATACTGGTGCCTGGTTCACTGCGATAATGCGGTGAAACGGGACCCGGTATTTAACGATCGAAAAGGGAACTTTAATACATCTACCCCATACTGTACAAAGTTGCCGATGAAGCACAATGGAACTTGGCATAAGGAAAAGCTGCTGCCACTTACATAGGAACCCTTTTTACACAGATTCAGACTCAGGTTTACATAGACGCACATATTTCAAACAGCAAGAAAAGACGCATCTGTAAACTGTCAGTTGAAAATTTTGCATATATATATATATATATATATATATATATATTTATATACACGGTAAAGTCACATTATTTTGATACCCAGAACCTACTCCTACAGTGCGATACAAACAGCTGATCGTGCCAAAGCTGATGTCACACACCCTCCATGAAAATGCTTGGGAACGCCTGCATTTTTCCCGACACTCCCAGAAAATGGCCAATTACCACCCCCCCAAATGCCCGCTTCCTTTCAATCAATTTGCTTATGCCTAGTGATAAAAAAAGTAGCTAGATTTTTTCACAGTTTGGCCTCGCACGTGCGCACTATGATCCATACACACGCGCAGTCGATCAATAATTGTCCACCTTGAGAGTTCACACAACAGTGATCAGGTCTGAATTAGGCCCCACATTTAAAATTAGCATTTCTTTTTCTGAGTAAGGACATTTATATTGTTTGTGAACTCTGTGCATGTGAAAATGTAGGGAAAGTATTTATTGCAATGTAAAAATGTCATGAAACAGCACAGCCTGTTATACACTGTGTAAAGCTATTATTTCAGAGGGGGATGCTGAGCCTCTTCAGAATGACTTATTTAAACTAGAAACATGGGTGTCAAAATGGAGAATGAGGTTCAATATAGCCAAATGTAAGGTAATGCACTTTGGTAGCAAGAACAAAAATACTACCTACAGATGGAGCCATTCTAATTTTTGCCTTTAATAGGATTAATTGAGCAAGGGCAGTCGGACTTAATCCTTTGCTGTAATTACTTAATCTCCTGCTGTATTGTTCTCTCTGTATTGTATTGCAGCTGAGAACACTAGATGAAAGGCTTATGCTAATAAACCATGGTGCACCTAGGCGCAGCAGAGAAGCCAAGATGAGCGTGGCTCCATCTGTACATACTAAAAGGGGAAAAACTAGGGGATTCTGTACTGGAAAAAGATTTAGGTGTTCACATAGACAACAAAATGAGCAGCAGTACCCAAAGTAGGAATGCAGCAAAAAAGGCCAACAAAGTATTAGCATGTATAAAGCGGGGAAGTGATGCAAAGGATGAGAGTGTTATACTCCCATTATATAAATCCCTAGTGAGGCCACATCTCGAATACTGTGCACTATTATGGGCACCATATTGCAAAAATGATATCCTGGAACTAGAAAAGGTTCAGAGACGGGCGACCAAATTGACTGAGGTGATGGAGATGCTAGAATACGAGGAAATGCTTGATAGGCTAGGCATGTTTACTCTGGAAAAAGGAGATTAAGAGGGGACATGGTTAACATTTACAAATATATAAGGGGTCAATACACAGAACTAGGGGGGAATTGTTTTTGATAACAACATCACAAAGGACACGTGGATACCCGATTAGGTTAGAGGAGAGGAGATTTCGCACACAGAGACGGAGAGGTTTCTTCACAGTAAGGACAATACATATTTGGAATTCCCTGTCTGAGAGAGTAGTAATGATGGACTCGGTCATTACTTTTAAGAATGGGCTAGACAAATTCCTAATGGATTAGGATAAACAGGATTATGGAGGGTAAATAAAGCATTATAGAATTAAAAAAAATGTAAAAAAAATAAAAATTTAAAAGTAATAGACATAAAGGCTAAACATTCATAAGAGTTAAATTAGTCTTAAAAATATTACAGCATAGGAGATCACTAACAGGTTGAACTCAATGGACAAATTTACTTTTTTCAATCTTAGAAACTATGTTACTGTGATACATACCTCCCAATAAATATTCCTGCACTTGGAGGGGTATAAATAGTGTTATTTGGCCAGGTTGCATATGATAGGTCGACAGTCAATAGGTCAAACCCATATGATTGACATGCATTAGGTAAACAGGTACAAATGGCTGACATGTAAAAGGTTAACAGTGCTAAAGGTTGAAAGGTCCAAAAAGTTTACAGTTTCAAATGGTCAACATGACAATGGTCAACACACATATGGTCGACACAAGTTTTTCTATTTTTATTTTTTAGATGTTTTCAACATTTACTAGCCATGTGGAATATGATTGGGAATAGTAACCTATTCCGAGCGCAGCGGTAGTGGAGTGAAGTACCTTGCCCGATGCATAGCAAGTGAAGAGAGCCCATGATGGTACACGTTTCCAATAATTTGGCTTATATGTGGTTAAACATACAAATTGGCACGAAAAACCCTTGTGTCTTCCTTTACCATTCCCATGTCAACCTTTTTACTGTATTGACCTTTTGTTTAGTCTACCTTTTTCATGTTGACCTATAGACCCTATCGACCTTCTGACCAAGTCAACCTAGTACATGTTGACCATATGTGGTCGACCTATTGAATGTTGACCTATTTCTGGTTACCCAATGATCCACATTCAAGTTGGCCAATAAAGACTTGTCAGTTTTCAGGTGACTTTCTATAAACATCTTAATAATGGGGTAATTTATGTGTGACATTTACAGTATTTTCAGGTGTTGTATTGATGGGAGACGGGTTTTAGAACTTGCAGATTGGAGTTAAAAAGCTGTTTTACAGCTTCTTAAAACTTGTACTAAAACATTGAAAAATCAATTTACAGACATTTCTGTGAACCCCGAAGTGCTTGAAATATTTTAATTTGATAAAAATAAACTTATTTACTACCATTTTTCATTAATTACTAAAAAGTGCAAAAATCAGTCATTTAGCACCTTCTAAGAACCTCTAGTATCTTCCTTATGGCCACTAATGTCCTTCTATACTGTATGTTCCTGCTATCTTAGTTGCCATTATTTTGTAAATCAGGATGGTTTCTCCACTGTTTCATGCATTTCTCCAAGTTAAATTTTTGTTGAAAATTTCGGCAACCTCATTGCAAGTCCCATGAATTGGCATTTCTAATTGTTTTTTACATTCCTAAAGTGCACGCATTCATGGGATGTACAATACTGTATGTGCGTTTCATGATACAACCTTATTATTGCAAACTCACTGCTAATTGATTTGACCCTGCAGTGTCTACTTTCATACTAATTTTTCTTGTTATACTCTAGATTCTTACCTTCCCTGTGGTCACCAACACATGTTCCACTGTATTATTGGTATGGATGAGGGGGTGCGGTTCCCCGGGAACCAAACCCACCTGACCATTGCAATCCGACTTCCCGCCTTACTTAGATCCCAAAGCGAGGCCAAATGTCATCTTCACACTGTCAGAATTTTGCAAGTTTTGGATTCTATAAAAGTCCCGTGCATTGGTACCATCTTCACTCCGGCTGTGGAGAGTGTACTGGACAGACATTTCCGTCTCCAGTACTGTGTTATCTGGTGTGGGGCTGGTGCTCTGCCTGCCATACCTGAAAGGGGTGCTCTCTCTGTCTGCTGTATCTGAAATGAGTGCTCTCTCTGTCTGCTGTATCTGAAAGGGGTGCTCTCTCTGTGTACTGTATCTGAAAGGGGGTCTCTCTCTGTCTGCTGTATCTGAAAAAGGGTTGCTCTCTCTGCTGTTTCTGAAAGAGATGCTCTCTCTGTCTGCTGTATCTGAAAGGGGTGCTCTCTCTGTCTGCTGTATCTGAAAGTGGTGCTCTCTCTGTCTGCTGTATCTGTAAAAGGGGTGCTCATTCTGTCTCCAGGGACTCTGCCCCAGTGTAAATTTAAATAATAAAAGCTAAAAACAAAAAGTCTAAAATTATAATGCTAACATAAAATATTTTTTTTGTTTGTGCTGTACCCCAGTGTACTATACAATTTGTATTTTATTTTGATAAGTTCTGTGACACTGCTGGTCAGACCACGGTATATTGTTTCCTAATCATACACGTATTGTGCAACGCTGTCGGTGAAGTCAACCGCAGTGTGTAATTATTATATATATTTCTGGCTCATTTGTGCGACACTGTAACTGTAACTGGTGTGTGATATAAAAAAATACTTCTACATATTTCTGACTCATTTGTGCAACACTGTCGGTGAAGTCAACTGCAATGTGTAATTATTATAGATATTTCTGACTCATATGTGTGACAATGTAAATGCCGGTGTGTGATATAAAAAATACTTCTACATATTTCTGACTCACTTGTGCGATAATTTAGTTAATTATAATTATTATTAATTATATTAATTTGAATGAATCGCAATGTGGTGATGAGAAGAATTATAAAAATATGACAATAAGTTATAACATAAAATATGAGCTATGGGCACTGCACCCTGAAGTGGACAGAGCACGCCTGGATGTATACTGGTAGGATGCAGCACAAAATATTTTAAAAAAAGATGTATTTTATTTTGGGTGGACTGACAGAACACCCCTAGATGCACGGAGCATCTGCAGTCCCTAGATGTACTGTATACTTGGATGACACAGCACAAAATATTAATTTAAATCAAATTATATATATTATTTTTCATATCACACACTACGGTTACATTGTCGCACAATTGAGTCAGAAATATGTAGATGTATTTTTTATAACACACACTGGCATTTACAGTGTCGCACAAATGAAACAGAAATATATATAATAATTACACACTGCGGATGACTTCACCGACGTCTGTGTTTCAGCCTCCATCGAGACGGGCACACTCTCCGTCTCATGCAGCAACAAATGGATAAGTTCCTGACCCCTGACACCACTGCTAAGCCGGCTCCCGCTGTACCACTCGGTACCAGCCTAACCCTTACCCCTTCAGCTGGCACCTAAACCTTCCCCCCTCCCCGGCCCTAACCCATCCGCTATACTGATGGTCGGGATGCCGGCTGTCTGGATTCCAGCATCAGTCTCCTGACCTTGTCGGGATTCCAGCGTCGGCATACCAATGGCTGTCAGGATTCTGGCAACAGCATTTCAACTACCAGAATAGCCGGCATCTTGACCACATCCTATATATATATATATATATATATATATATACTTCAAGGTAGAGGGACATGGCACTCACAGGTCTTGATATCACACAGCAGGGTGGTTCAGCTGTTAAATCTTACATACAAAACACAAAAAATGCTTACCTTAAATACCCATTCATGTGAAGTCGCATGACAAACAAACAGGCCAACAAAGTCCTGTTTGTTCAGCCATAAGAATATGCAAATTGGCAAGAAACTTTGGCCAGTAATTACAGCAGACCCTCATCTCAAGTCATTAAAACATTCTAAGCTGATGCCAAGCTATAGGCACAACAGGAACCTCTGGGACATTTTGGTTAGAAATGACATCTCCAACATGTACTCTTTAACACCTAAGACGTTCCTGGCATGACAGCCAGGTTGCTACAAATGTTTGGGCTGCACAACCTGTCACTCTATGGAGTGCGGTACAACATTCACCCACCCGCATTCGGGGGTTAAGATCAAGAACAAGCATATTTTATCCTGCCAGAGTTCGTTTGTGATCTACTATATAAAATGCCCTTGTGGCCTGCTATACAGTATATTGGAAAGACTATCTGCCAACACAGGGAGAGGATGGCCCTGCATCAGCAGGCAATATTTGCAGCCCTCGAAGGTACTCCTCAAGAAAAACCCGTAGTCTGGCACTTCCGAGAGGCGAGGCATACGTTGGCCAGTCTACGCCATAAAATCAATGATCATGTCCCCTAAACATCCACGATGGCGATCTGGGTGCCCTTCTATTACGCAAAGAGGCCCACCTCAATCTTTGAGCTATGTACTGTAGCGCTTTTTGGGCTGAATGAGTCGAACAATTTAGGATGCTTTCTCTGATTTGTTTTCTTTAATATGTAGTATGCACTCTCTATATACAATATACACATTGCATGCTATAACTATCGAATCATGGGTTCTTGGTCCCTTTATATAGTCACATGGGGGCTATATACTACTGTTTCTTATTATTCCTGGTATGTCACTTGTATCCTGTTATATCAAGTATGTTTTACTTTTAATTATTTGATATATTCTTCATCTGTAGTGATCAATCATGTAGTAATGTGATCACTTTGGTCTCTATCCCCTTGCGCCTTCTTGCTATTTTGACATAATGTATCACATTTGATTCCATTCTTGTTTTATATAGCACGTGCATGGTTTACCTGCACTCAATGTCTTGGTGTTGTCACACTGTATCTCTACTTTCAGTGCTGCGGCTGCGGCTGGCGGGTTACCATGGAAACAGCGCTGGAGAGCGCACGTCGCCCTACGGTGACATCATCGGACCCCGTCAAGGACGCGTACGCTGTGCATGGTGGTGGACTGTTTGGTACTGGGTATTTAAGGTAAGTATTTTTTTGTGTTTTGTATGTATGTCCTGATGAAATTTAGCCATTAAATGAAATGTTGACAAGATTTAACAGCTCAGCCTGCCGTTTTTGAACCAGCCTGCTGTGTGATTTCAAGTCCTGTGAGTGCCGTGTCCCTGTACCTGGAAGTAATTATCCTTGCACCGGCACCTGGGTATTTTTTTCATCTTACTGCAGAGTGCCAGTCTCCTCTATGCATTATATACAGGTTGAGTATCCCATATCCAAATATTCCGAAATACGGAATAATCCGAAATACGGAATTTTTTCAGGGTGAGTGAGATAGTGGAACCTTTGTTTTCTGTTGGCTCAATGTACACAAACTTTGTTTAGTTCACAAAGTTATTAAAAATATTGTATTTAATGAACTTCAGGCTGTGTGTATAAGGTATATATAAAACATAAATGAATTGTGTGAATGTACACACACTTTGTTTAATGCACAAAGTTAGTAAAAATATTGGCTAAAATTACCTTCAGGTTGTGTGAATAAGGTGTATATGAAACATATATGCATTCTGTGCTTAGACTTAGATCCCATCGCCATGATATCTCATTATGGTATGCAATTATTCCAAAATACGGAAAAATCCGATATCCAAAATACCTCCGGTCCCGAGCATTTTGGATAAGGGTGTTATGCACACCAGTGCCTGCAGGAAAGTACTGGTGTCAGGACTGTTATGCACTCCAGTGCCTGCAGGAATGTACTGGTGTTTGAACTGTTATGCAAAACAAATGGACTTACAGACAGACTGGGGAATATGACATAACGTACACAGAAGGTGATAGGGTAACAAAATACACATAAAGTGAACAGAGAAGCCCAGAGGCTAAGGAACTGGGTATCTCCCTTGTATTAGAACTGCTCAGATGGGAAAAGCAAGATGTTGTGTTTTAATACGTAGAGAACCCGAAATGCTGTTGCTAAGGGCAACAGCAAAACCCTAAAGGGTTACCAACGGGTGTGGCAGTAAACTCCTTGGTCAGAGATGGAATGATAGACACAAGGAGAGTCTCCACAATCCTAATTCTCACTTGCAGTGCACAGGTTCAGCTTACTGCCACTAAACTGACCCCTGACACCTAGCAAAGTGAGACAGGATTAGACAGGCAAGTCTTAGAATACAGCCGCAAACTTGCTAAGTTCACAGAGTAGTAACAGAACCCCAGCAAGCTAAACGACTGACTCCAGTCTTACTGCTAGGTCTGGATTGGCAGAGTGTAATACCAAATCCCCAGGCCTATTTGCAGTAAGCAACAAACAAATACAAAGCTACACAGTAGTGGCTAACTTTCAGAAACTGACTAACCAACAAAGATTCAGCAGCATCTGCTTACCCTGAGAAGAGGCCTTATAAAGCAGGTGCTGTCCACGCCCCACTCAGACCTCACAGACTGTGAGCACAAAAACCAGCACCGGATCCCCTGCCATGCACAGAGCCTATAACCACTGCACAGCAAAAGACCCGAACCGGAGTATCAGCTGCGCTCAGGTCACTCCGCTAGCACTTGTCTCCCGGTTGCCATGACGATGTGGCAGCACAGGGCAGGAGACCCTAACAGTACCCCCCCTCTGACGAGGGGTCAAAGAACCCCTACCACCGGGTTTATCGGGGAACTGCGAGAAGAAAGAGCGTATCAGTCTGGGGGCATGAAGATCACAACTGTGCACCCACGACCGCTCCTCCGGGCCATACCCCTTCCAGTGCACCAAAAATGACAGCCGACCCCGAACCACCTTGGAGTCAAGAATCCTTTCAACAACAAACTCCCTCTGGCCACGTATCAGAAGAGGGGAAGGTCTTCCACTGGAAGAAGGATTACTAATCGCCCGTTTTAAAAGGGAACAATGAAATGTTTTATTGATACCCAAAGAACGGGGCAGATCTAACTGAAATGCCACCGGATTGATAACCCTGGTGATCATATAAGGGCCGATGAACCGGGGGCCTAACTTATGAGATGGCTGTCTCAACTTCAAATTCTTGGTAGACAACCAGACGAAGTCTCCTAATTTGAAGCTGCAGGGTCTTTTCCGCTTATCAAAAACCCTTTTGGTCACTAATGACACAGACACAAGGGCTTTCTTCACTTTCCGCCAAATACCTCTAAGGACCGAAACCACAGAGGAACCACCAGGCGTGGAGTCCAGGGGGTCAAAAGAATTGGCCTTAGGATGATGCCCATACACACAAAGGAAGGGAGAGATCCCTGTAGCAGAGTGAGCCGCGTTGTTATAGGCAAACTCCGCCATGGACAGATGAGCAACCCAGTCAGTCTGACACTTGGAGACATAACACCTGAGGAACTGCTCCAAGGACTGGTTCACCCTTTCAGTCTGCCCATTAGACTGCGGATGGTATCCCGACGACAAGCTGACAGAAATCTGGAGATCGGAACAAAATGCCCTCCAGAATTTGGCCACAAACTGGGATCCGCGGTCAGAGACCACATCAAGTGGCAACCCGTGGAGACGCACAACATGCAGCATAAATAATTCAGACAGGCGTCTGGCCGATGGCAGCCCAACCAGTGGAACGAAGTGCGCCATCTTCGAAAACCTGTCAACGACAACCCAGATGGCTGTCATCCCTGAGGATTTGGGCAAGTCCACCACAAAATCCATTGAAATGTGGGTCCATGGCTTAGATGGGATAGAGAGTGGATGTAATGGGTCAACAGGAACCCCTCTAGGAGTCTTATTTCGGGCACAGATGTCACATGCCCGAACCCACTGATCCACATCCTTAGCCACGAGGGCCACCACACCGCCCTAGATAGCAACTCCCAAGTTCTGGCAATACCCGGGTGACCTGCAGACTTCTTGGCATGGAATTCCAGGAACACTCGCTGTCTTAACCTAGGAGGCACAAACAAAAGACCTACCGGAAGGTCTGGAGGAGCCTGCTCCTGTGCTCTAAGGACTAATGATAAGAGGTCCTGGGTAATGCCCACTTTAATACATGATGGGGAAACAATGGGCAACGGCTCCTCGGTGGTCTCCTGGATTGGAGCAAAACTCCGCGAGAGCGCATCAGCCTTGATGTTTTTTGACCCAGGGCGATATGTTATCAAAAAATTAAAGCGAGCAAAAAACAAAGCCCATCGTGCCTGCCTGGCATTGAGACGCTTCGCTGACTCTAAATATGCCAGATTCTTATGGTCAGTGAGAATTGAGACCACAAACTTAGCCCCCTCAAGCCAGTGTCTCCACTCCTCGAGTGCATCCTTAATAGCCAACAATTCCCGGTTACCCACGTCATAATTCATCTCGGCAGGCGAAAATTTACGGGAAAAGTAAGCACAGGGATGAAGGCGATTATCAGACACTCCCATCTGAGAAAGCACTGCCCCAATACCCATCTCAGAGGCATCCACCTCCACCACAAAATGACGCTCTGGATCTGGGTGTCGCAGCACCTTGGCCGAAACAAATGCCCTTTTGAGACGGGCAAAAGCCGCTTTAGCCTCACAAGACCAGTGAGCAACATCCGCCCCTTTCTTAGTGAGTGCCACCAAGGGCGCCACTATAGACGAAAATCCAGCGATAAATCGTCTATAAAAATTTGCAAAGCCCAGGAAACGCTGAAGCGCCTTCAAACTAGTGGGCTGCACCCAATCCAGGACTGCCTGTACCTTGGAACCCTCCATTTGGAAACCTTCTGGGGAGATAATATATCCTAGAAATGCGATTTGCTGAACTTCAAATTCGCACTTCTCCAGCTTCGCCCCAAGCCGGTGGTCTCTGAGTTTCTGGAGGACTAAGCGTACATGCTTCCGATGTTCCTCCAGGGAATGGGAGAAGATTAGGATGTCATCTAAATATACAACTAAGAATCTATCCAAATATTCCCTGAGCACATCATTCATGAAATCCTATAAGACTGCCGGGGCATTACAGAGCCCAAAAGGCATCACCAAATATTCGTAATGCCCTGAGTGGGTATTAAAGGCAGTCTTCCATTCATCCCCCTCTCTTATTCGGATTAGATTGTACGCACCGCGTAGGTCAATCTTAGAAAAAATGGTGGCAGTACGAAGCTGGTCAAACAAGACCGAAATGAGAGGCAGTGGGTATGAGTTTTTAATCGTGATACGGTTCAATTCCCTGAAGTCGATGCAGGGTCGCAACGAACCGTCCTTTTTACCCACGAAGAAGAACCCCGACCCAACTGGAGACTGTGAAGGTCTGATAAATCCCTTAGCCAAGTTCTCCTGAATGTACTCTGCCATAGCCTGAGTCTCAGGACGTGACAGGGAGTACAACCTGCTCTTGGGAAGCTTAGCATTTGGCAACAAATCAATGGCACAGTCATAGGGGCGATGGGGAGGTAGTACCTCTGCAACTTTTTTGGAGAACACGTCCGCAAAATCTGCATAACACCCTGGCAATCCTGGCAAACTTAGCTGCGAGAGCCTGACTGGAAGGCTCAAGCAACTCCTGAAACAATCAGTACCCCAACTAAGAATCTCCCCAGAGACCCAGTCAAATTGAGGATTGTGGGCCCTTAACCAGGGTAACCCCAACACCAATGGGGCAAAAGTACAGACAGTCACATAAAAGGACAATTTTTCAGAGTGTGTGGCTCCAATAAACAAAGAAATCTGGCTAGTGCAAGAGGTAATTTTACCTTGGGATAATGGTTCCCCGTTTAACCCACAAATCTCAATTTCCGATGCCAAGGGTACTAAGGGAACAGAGTGTTTCAGGGCGAATTGGCGGTCCATAAAAACCCCGTCGGCCCCACTGTCCACAAAGGCCTCAGTCTTGACAGTTTGACCGAGGATCTTCAAGGTCACCGGAATGATAAAAGTCTTCTTGGGAAATTCTGACTTCTGGCCTGACAGGATAGTTCCCATCACCCTCAGGCCCTGAAGTTTTCCGGCTTTTCTGGGCATGATACTACCACATGACCTTTATTCCCACAGTACAAACACAACCCCTGCTGTCTCCTCCGCGTCTTCTCACGCGAGGAGAGGCGGGTAGCCCCAATCTGCATAGGCTCCTCGGAAAATTCCTCAGAGTCTGAGGATCCCTTGGGAAGGAAGGAAATCTCAGTCTCCCTTTCAAGCCTACGCTCTCTCAGCCGTCTATCCACCCGGATGGATAACTGCATGAGCTGATCCAAGCTATCAGGCAAGGGATATTGTACCAGTTGGTCCTTTATCTGGTTAGAAAGACCTCTTCGGTACTGGTGTCTCAGGGCTGGGTCATTCCACTGGGTATCATGGGCCAACCTCCGAAACTCCGTACAGTAAACCTCAACTGGCCTTCGCCCTTGCTTAAGGATCGAAATCTGAGCCTCGGCTGAGGCCGTCTTGTCAGGGTCATCATACAACATGCCCAGTGCCGTAAAAAAAGCATCAACACTTTTAAGCGACGGACAGTCAGGCTGCAACCCATATGCCCAGACCTGTGGGTCTCCTTGTAGCAAGGAAATCACTATGCCCACCCGCTGAATCTCCGACCCAGAAGACTGAGGCCTAAGCCGGAAGTATAGCTTGCAGCTCTCCTTGAAACAAAAGAACTGCGAGCGATCTCCAGAAAAACGATCCGGGAGATTTACTTTCGGCTCCTTAACCCCTGCAGGTGCTGCTGCTGCGGGAGCTCCGCCAGCAGCCTGGGAGGTGTGCATTTTAATGGACAAATCATTAAATTGTCGAGTCAGGACCTGCACCTGATCGACCACCTGTTGCAACGTATTTTGAGGGGTATGCTCCATATTCCCACAAAATTTCAACAGGAGTATTAGGCTGCTGAATATGTTATGCACACCAGTGCCTGCAGGAAAGTACTGGTGTCAGGACTGTTATGCACTCCAGTGCCTGCAGGAATGTACTGGTGTTTGAACTGTTATGCAAAACAAATGGACTTACAGACAGACTGGGGAATATGACATAACGTACACAGAAGGTGATAGGGTAACAAAATACACATAAAGTGAACAGAGAAGCCCAGAGGCTAAGGAACTGGGTATCTCCCTTGTATTAGAACTGCTCAGATGGGAAAAGCAAGATGTTGTGTTTTAATACGTAGAGAACCCGAAATGCTGTTGCTAAGGGCAACAGCAAAACCCTAAAGGGTTACCAACGGGTGTGGCAGTAAACTCCTTGGTCAGAGATGGAATGATAGACACAAGGAGAGTCTCCACAATCCTAATTCTCACTTGCAGTGCACAGGTTCAGCTTACTGCCACTAAACTGACCCCTGACACCTAGCAAAGTGAGACAGGATTAGACAGGCAAGTCTTAGAATACAGCCTCAAACTTGCTAAGTTCACAGAGTAGTAACAGAACCCCAGCAAGCTAAACGACTGACTCCAGTCTTACTGCTAGGTCTGGATTGGCAGAGTGTAATACCAAATCCCCAGGCCTATTTGCAGTAAGCAACAAACAAATACAAAGCTACACAGTACTGGCTAACTTTCAGAAACTGACTAACCAACAAAGATTCAGCAGCATCTGCTTACCCTGAGAAGAGGCCTTATAAAGCAGGTGCTGTCCAAGCCCCACTCAGACCTCACAGACTGTGAGCACAAAAACCAGCACCGGATCCCCTGCCATGCACAGAGCCTATAACCACTGCACAGCAAAAGACCCGAACCGGAGTATCAGCTGCGCTCAGGTCACTCCGCTAGCACTTGTCTCCCGGTTGCCATGACGACGTGGCAGCACAGGGCAGGAGAAACTAACAAAGGGATACTCAACCTGCATATGTATATATATATATATATATATTCTATTATTACTGGGTAATTCACCTGTCTCTTCTCTATTGCTAATTTGTTCCATTTACAGATTTAGCAGTACTCATCTATCCCTTAATGTGTGTTTATGGGCGAGTGACTTGCCACGGCCAGGTGCAACTATTTGCACCCACAATTAGGTAATGCTATACCTATGGATTGCAGGTGCGAATAGTCGCATATGACCATGAATGTGCACCCTTTCCCTGGCAATCTAATCGCACCCACAAATAATCCTAGGTGTGATGAGCATTGCTACATGTGTACCTCCAGTTTGTATTGGTCCTGCCCATGGTCCCAGTCCTATGCCCATGACAAATAAAGACTCTGACGGTTTGAACTAGCCAAATAGATGCAGTTGGTAAATAAACCCAAGCAGCAGATCCAATGCAAAATCTGGTAAACCAATTTAGAGAAAAAAGAAATGACACAAGAATTAGTGATGCAAGTTTCTACCTACATGGGCTAAATGATTAAACCAGTTCTGTTTCACATACTGTTCAAGTTACCCCTAGCTCTTCCGTTCATTATCTGATATCGCCCTCTCCAGAAAAGTTAAAAAGTGATACTAAAGAGTGCATATTATTCTTTATTCAGTGTGGGATCCATACTTAACTGTAATCTAAAAATTTCTCTTCAGGCAGACCATCATTTCTTAACCCTCAAGCTTCCGAGCCGCCACTTCTCTTTCATTCAGAGTGACTTGGGTTCTAGTTCAATTGTAAAATCAGTTAACCATTGTATTATTGGTGTGGTTTAAAATCTTGGAAAGTTTCCCGGGACACGTTAAAATACCTTCAGAGGATTCAGCTGCTATGGGGAAAAAGGGGCTTGTGAATTAAAATTATAAATGCATAGAGTTCTATTCCTGCTCAGAGCCAAAGCAAATTTTGCCGTTTCCTACGACCTAGTCTCTTGGAAGTTGAATGTCATTTTTGAAGAGATAATTAACTCTGTACTGTGGAAGTTCTGGACATTTTATTTAGGAATGTTTTATTTGTAAACCAAAACCAATGGTGTCAGGGGACAACCCCAAGTTCCAAGCACTGTAGAAAAACTCCAAATTCTAAGCATCAATAAATGACCTGAAGTACTGAATGTTGAGACAAAATACTGTGTCTTCAGTTCCTGGAGGGGATTCTAAGTATTTCACCCAAGGAAGCTTCAAGTCTTTCAGAGTCATGGTGAGATTCTAAATGTGTCAGTATCAAGAAGGGACTTCTGTCTATTGGTCCCAAGGAGAGACATCTGTCTGTTGGTTCCAAGGAGGGACTACTATCTGCTAATTCCAAGGAAGGACTTCAGTCTTTTACCACAGCAAGGGGTTCTGAATCTACTGCATCTACAAGGGTTTCTAAGATGACAGGTTCCTATATCTGTGGTAAACAGCGAAACGCGTCGGTGGATTGGCTGGACTCTGATACATCATCCCCTTACAAACGCCTAGAAGTCAGATATAGGAACCTGTCATCAGCGAATTGAACATCTGCAAATTCTGGACCTGAGCGACTAATCGGACCAAGTAAACATCTTGAACCAAGTCAGCGAGGTCAATCTAACCGCAGTTGGTAATATAATTTTCGCTTAAAGTTGTTCCTGGACTGTGGCACTAATTTTGGGGATGAACTGGCTCTTCTGAGCACCGGCCAACAATACAGAATCCATACTAAATATATGGGACTTTTCAAACTTATTGCAGTGCTTTATCTTTGCCCTAAATTTTAATTGGATACATTTTAGTCCTAATAATCTGTTGCAACAGTATAAATGAATGTTTAATATTTTATTAAAATTGTTAGTTCATTTCTATCCAGTTTCCCAGCGATTTTTCTTGTTTATTGTAGTTACTGAGATGGCATCTTCCCTTCAATCGGGGGGTAATCTGACTGCAGTTAATTCTGACATAAAGGTCAAGGAGTGTTCAATGTGTCTTTCATCCTCCCAAATTTTGGCTGATGTTCAGTTATCCATTTTCTTTAATGGAGAGCTGCACCAATTCCATGCTTTGGCACACCAATACCTCATGCATGTTGGGATTAATCATCCAAGTTTCCAACCCTAGGAGGGGAATATGAGTTTTCAACCCAAGGAGAGGTATCTCAGTTTAAAACCCTAGGAAGGGTGTCTGAACTTTGAGCTCCAGTAGGGGCATTTTATTTGTTATACTCAGGAGGGACATCTGACTTTCCCTTTTTAATTTACATAAAAGGGAAATGTTAACTGGAAAATACTTGACATGTTGGTATGTTTACCTCTTGTTTAACCCTATGTTTAAGTTACAGATGTTTACCATGAGTACAGGTAAAAATGTTGTTTATGTTACTGGAGACATCTTGTAGTGAGGAGGGATTGGAAATGGAGCATGCTCCTGGACTGTCTCCATATCAACTCTACTGAAGTGATAGCATTTTTTACTAAGATGGCCACTGTGGATGCTTCAACGCATGTTTGGTACCATCTTGTTCACTGTGTTAGAGTGTTGCAGAACTACATGGCTGTATAGTACCTTGGGAGATCACCCTTATTACCCTGCATGCCACTTTTATACATGACCGAACCATACACTCTATGTTCCTGCTTACTCCGCTGTCACTGTACATTACTGTGAGTACCACTGTAACCCTGCATAGTGCAATAAACCTGCAAGCCTACTAAAGTCTCAATGCCATTGCCAACTTCATGTGCAGACTTAGCAGGTATCAACTTAACAAAACTACTGACCACATATGGTTCAATCACAATCACAATAGTACACATATATAAACAACTGTTAAGCTTGAGAAAGAGAAAATAATGGATTTAGGTAATATATTGAATGTATGTACTGTATAAACTTAGTGAATCTGACAAGTTCCTCTACATCAGTGTTTCCCAACCACAGTTCTCAGAGCACATTAACAGTCCAGTGTTTTGTGATATCCATACTTGAGCATAGATGGCTAAATCAAAATAACTGAGGTTATAATGAAGTCATCTGTGCTAAAGTATGGCTAGCATGAAAACGTTGACTGCTAGTGTGCCTTGAGGGCCATGGTTGATAAACACTGATCTACATCATTACCCTAAAGAGGACTGGGATGGGGATTGGGGCATGGCAAATTACATCATTGAGTCCCCGTCTCAATGACATTTATGCCACCATTCCTGACTCTGTGTACCTGGGGGAAGAGCTACTTTGATGCAATAGAAAGTGAACTGCATCAACATGCCTCTTTGCCCACCTACTTTCACAGATAAGCTCTAGGAATCATCAGGTGACAGGAGAGTGGTTATGAATGATTAATAAACATCAAACTCTTTCACAAATAGTGTAAGATTTGCCAATGTTTTATGTTTTTGCTTAATTTTACTATGGATTTGATTTTTTTCTTCTAATTTAAAATGTGTCAATCTTTTGGATTGCAGCAATTTAACATCAGTTTAGGAATGAAAGGACATAAATATTATAAAAAAAATAATGAGCACTATCAAAAACAGCAAAATAAATATGTATTTATAAAATAAATTTAATATAGCATTAATGACCCAAAATGTATAGGTAATAATATAATAATAAATAAAAAAACACAATTTAGTCTCAGTTTAATGATCAAATAGTCACAGTCTGTTTTCACAATCATATTGTCAGCAACAGAGTTTATTAAGGTAACCAAGTGTATCACATTTTAGGACAATCCCAAGAAGATTGAATGAACCAGTAAATTCATGGCATTTCATGAGTAAGTAACCAGGAAATCTAATTGACCATTGATTAATTAATTAACTGACCTATTCATATTTGGATCCCAGCCACCAGCCGGAATGTTGCAATTACAAGTTACTAAGGGTGTAATTCAGACCTGATCGTAGCAGCAATTTTGTTAGCAGTTTGTCAAAACCATGGCCCTCATTCCGAGTTGTTCGCTCGCTAGCTGCTTTTAGCAGCTTTGCACACGCTAAGCCGCCGCCTACTGGGAGTGAATCTTAGCTTTGCAGAATTGAGAATGAAAGAATCGCAGAATTGCGAAAAGAAATGTCTTTGCAGTTTCTGAGTAGCTCGAGACTTACTCTGCCACTGCGATCAGTTCAGTCAGTTTTGTTCCTGCTTTGACGTCACAAACACACCAAGCGTTCGCCCAGCTACTCCCCCGGTTCTCCAGCCACTCCCGCGTTTTTCCCAGAAACAGCAGCGTTTTTTCGCACACACCCATAAAACGGCCAGTTTCCGCCCAGAAACACCCACTTCCTGTCAATCACACTACGATCACCAGAACGATGAAATTTCTTCGTTAAGCCGTGAGTAAAATACCAAACTTTTTTGCAAATTTACTTGGCGCAGGCGCACTGCGAACATTGTGCATGCGCAGTTTGCGACTAATCGCTCCGTTGCAAAAAAAACTAACGAGCGAACAACTCGGAATGAGGGCCCATGTGCAGTGCAGGGGAGGCAGATATAACATGTGCAGATAGAGAGTTAGATTTGGCTGTGGTGTGTTCAAACTGAAATCTAAATTGCAGTGTAAAAATAAAGCAGCCAGTATTTACCCTGCACAGAAACAAAATAACCCACCCAAATCTAACTCTCTCTGCACGTGTTAATCTACCCCCCCCCCCCCTGCACTGCACATGGTTTTGCCCATGTGCTAACAAAATTGCAGCTGTGATCAGGTCTGAATTAGGCCCTAAGTAAACTGAATTTTTGAAACTGTTACAATAGTGACTGTTATCCGATGATGAACAGATTAACAGTGGCAACAAAGTATTGAATAATGTTTTTTATCTTTGTACCTTCAATTTTTTAGCCTTTACCTACCTACCATCATTTATTCCTTAACCACTTGCATGGCATGGTCACATCATATGCAACTATGTCAGATTGGGCTTTCCCTGACATGGTCACATCTGATGCGACCAGCCAGAAACACACACTGGGCAGATGCTGGAAGATAATCTCCCAGCAGTTGCCAATCTCACAGGGACTTCCCTGACCCTCTGCATTCTTGCACTCTCCCCCATTGTCTGCGATGCAGTTGATCACTCAGGAATTGTAAATCAAGCAGCCCTTAGTTTATAGTGGTTACATAGAGGAGCAGCTGCCAGGTAAATGTAAAGCCGTGATGATTGAATTTAAATTTTATATACTGTGTATCATGGCAAATGTCACAATCCTGACTAATTCTCTCATGGCGTCTGCCTTCACTCCAGCAATTCAGCATACAAGCTACAGTTTGAGTTACTCCTAAATAAGTCACCTGTTTGTGAATTCCTCTGTGAGAGTGCCTGTAGTATTCAGAGATATGCAGCAGTTCTCTCCTGGCTCATTGTGCAGCTTGTCAGTGAAGTCTGTTCATGCTGTTTTACAGCACTCTCAGCATCCAGTGTATTATCCTCAGATAGAGAGACTCCATACTGCTCTGTTTCCTGTTGTTTGAGCCTAAACCAATTTCCTTCCAAGACCAGACATGGATGTCGCCATCTTGCCTCTGGTCAGCTGACAAGATTCAGTCCATTCCCAGCCATGCTCATTCTCAGCTGACTCCTCCAGCCAATCCACTGACAGTCCAGGGTATAAAGCTGGTGAGTTGGAGCTGCAACAGTGTCAGTGCTTTGTTGTCTTTTCAGGTCTGCAGTTATCTCCACTAACAGAATACTCAGCTGACATCTTCTTAGGAGCTCTGGTGTCCCCAGTACCTTTGCATTGCCTGACCCTCCTGTTCTACTAGCCTGCTGCACACTTAAGGCTATCCAGCTACTCCGGCCTGCTATGCACCCGAGGCTATACAGCTATTCCCACCAGCTGCACATCTGATGCTATCCAGCTATCCTGGTCTGCTGCACATCGAAGGCTATCCAACTATTCCAGCCTGCTGCGCTTCCGAGGCTATTAAGGTATCCTGTGGTCTGCTGCGCATCCGAGGATATCCAGCCATTCCAGCCTGCTGCACATCCGAAGCTATCCAGCTTTCCTGGTCTGCTGCACATCTAAGGCATCCCAGATCTTCTGGTCTACTGTGTATCCAAGGCTATCCAGCTAACCTGGTCTATTGTGCATCCAAGGCTAACCAGCTATCCTGGCCTGCTGAGCAGCCACGACTTCCCAGCTATTCCAGCCAGTTATGTATCCAAGGTTATTCAGCAATCATGGACTGCTGTGCATCCAAGGCTATTCGGCTATCCCAGTCTGCTGTTCATCCAAGGCTACCCAGCTCTCCTGGTGTACTATTCATCCAAGGCTATCCAGATATCCAGGTCTGTTGTGCATTTAAAGTTATCTAGCTAATCCAGCCCTGCTGTGCACTAGTGACTGTTAGTTTGTTTTCCTGTGGTGCCTTTTGGATTCTGCACCAAGCCATGTCCTGAACCAATGAACGTCTGCTCCCATCAGGGATTAGGCTAAGCCTGCCTAACACCTCAAGTCTGAGGTTACTCTTTAGTTATGTCTAAATTACAAACTTATTCTTGTTGTATTGTTTCCTGTTTGCAGAGAAGTTAAATTAAACTTCCTTGCTTTATTCCTACGTCTCTGTGTCCAATTCCTGGCGCTAACCCTTGTTTGGGTCCAACAGAAACTCAGAGTCTGACAGCAAAATCAGGTTTCATTCAAAATCATTTAAACGTTATCCCTGATTCTGTGTGTTCTTTTGATTATGGCAATGCTATGTCGATTAAGAACATCAAAACAGGATCGCTGGCTAGGTATAATGAAATAGATTTAAAGTGTGATAAGTTCTAGTTCATGCACAGTATTCCATAAATAATGATATTTTATGGTATATTACATTTAACCCTGCTGCTCTGCTCGGGTCTACTATACTCATGTACTGTTCGGGTCAGTATTACCCGTATCATAAAATGACGCTTTTTATTAATATTCAAACAAGGGATATCAAGGATATTGATAAATCAAACAAGGGGTATCGAGCAGGATGTCGAGGAGGATCAAGTTCCCATTTTATTTGTTAATTTTTTTGAAAGAACATGGATTTGTAGTGACGGTTTCATTTACAATGTCATCCCCATTGTGTGAGAAAACGTGAAAAGATGACATAATACAAATGTAAATCAATGAACTGACACTGTATAATATTTTTTTTTTTTTATTGTTGAAGTAATGTGTTTCTAAACATTTACGGTCACTAACTGGTACATTATTCACAGCTTATCCAAGATGAGAATGACTTAATTTTTGATTATTTCTAATTATTTGTTCTTATGCATAACAATTAGATTAATTCATTTACAAGAGCATTCATTTACTGTAGAACTGTATCCCATTTTTCTTATAGTTGACTCTCATGTGGATAGAACGTAGGAGATTTGTATAATCTTAGGCCTCTTGGTACTTGCCTATTTTTTATATTCTTACCTTATACATTGGTAGTTATCGCAATCTGAGAAAGTAAAAATAGAATGATTCTACAATTATTTTAATGGTGTCACTGATTTATTTTACTTTTCGAGAAAATATATTTTTCTAAACTCTCTAGTCTCTTTCCTTGTAGTATAGTGTACAGTACATGACGTGTTGGCTTGTACACTGTGGCAGAAATGGAAAGTTTTGAAATTGATAGTGATAGCTGTTTGTTTTGAGCTGTTATTCCTGTGAATTTGGTTGCTGGGGCTTTGCTGTCATTGGCACCTGTGAATCTTTCCAATTCACTATTGTAATACTAAAAATAATGGATCTGGTGTACCCATGTGCAACAGTACTATTTTTTTTTTTTAAATATTTATTTATTCAGATTTTCCATTTACATCAGAAGGTAAACATTGCAATACAATCAGATATCATACAATAACCATGACAGTAAAGGTGAATGAAAGATTACACTAAAAAGTAAAAATTAATAAAGGTATTATGTAGGTATAACAGCAATCCCTAGAGTACGGAAAAAAGGAAAAACCCTAAGGTATAATAGCAAGGGCAAAAGATGTGATCGTTATGATATCTGACCATCTAGATCAGTCTAAACATAATAATATAGAAAGAAATAAACCCAAAAGAATCAAAATAGACATACAGAAGGGAGAGGATGAGAAAAAGGGAGGGGGGGGGGGATCCTAGATCATGTGTTGCAAATTACAACATAAACCAGTGCAAGTGTAATAGTCCACTTTATATCGTCTCAACACATCTATGAAGGTTTATAATCATTGAAGACTCTAAATATATATTGCTGAGTAGTTAAGTCAAGAGTGTCAATGAATGGAGCCCATTTAATAGAGAATGACCTGACTCCTGTAGCTAAGTCCTGACAAGCATATTTCCTTTCATAATATAAGAGTTGTAAGAGTTTACATTTTACGTCCCCCAATCTAGGAGCAGGCTTTTTAATCCAGTGGAGTAATATACATTTCTTACATAACGCTAATAGAGTAATTAGCAATGGTAAGACACACTTCTTATTCTGGCCCAGATACCAACTGGAAAAATGCATACCTAAACAAGCAGCTGGTTCTGGACAAAAGTGAAGATGGAACATATCATTGGCAAATCGTATAACTTTACACCAAAACTGCCTAATCTTATAGCAGTCCCACACACAGTGCATAAAATCCGCTTTAACAGCTGTACATTTGCAACAATGACCAAGTTCGTCCTTGACCATATGTCTACGTTGATATGGGGTGATATATGCCCTGTGTATGGTACGAATATGTACCTCTTGCAGATAAGCAGATTAATATTTTCAAAGAGAGGGAATAGGAGGCTGTCAGATCTTGTAGCGTAGTCAATAATGGAATATCCATTTTCCATTTAGACACCAACATCTCCCATTGATTACGACTATTGAAGGATATAAGCAAAGAGTATAAATGCTTCACCTTATAATCAGTGTGTAAAATAAAATAAAACAGTTTCTCTAAAGAATCAATCTGGGACAGTGTGATTTTTGGCTTATATGATACGAAAGGGGGTGCTTTTTTTTCATCAAGAAGTGGCGAACTTGTAAGAACATAAATAGGTGTGTGCTAGGGATCGAAAAACGGCTAGAAATCATATCAAAAGAAACCAAATGGCCCCCGGGTCAAAAATCTTGCAAGATAGATCCAGCCCTTTAGAATGCCATATTTTAAACCATGGATTCGTTAGTGATGGGGATAAAGAGGGATTACCCCATAAGGGGATGAAGGTCGTAGTGTATGGATCACTGTTACAGTGTTTATTAACAGCAATCCAAGTCTTGTAAGTATCCGCAAATAAAATGTGATTACGCATTTCTGCAGGTATAAGGGAGGGTGATGACTGAAGAAGTGCACTAGGTGAATATGGTGCGAAAACTTCCATATCAAGAGAAAGATCCGTATACTGAGATTTGGTTAATATCCAATCTTGGATATACCTAAAGAAAACGGCATGAGAATACATCTTTAAATCGGGATAACCCATCCCACCTTCCTTCCTGGACATTATAAGTTTAGCCTTAGCAATCCTGGGGCGTTTACCCTGCCAGAGAAATTTAGAAAACAGGGCATCAATTTTTTGTATGTCGGATTGTACTAACGCAATCGGCAACATCTGCATGCAGTAAAACAACTTAGGAAAAAGGATTGAGTGTATAACAGTTAAACGACCCAGAAGGGAGAGCGCAAGATCCCTCCACGCCTCCAGTTTCGTTGCGAGTTTAGTAATTATGGGTTGGAAGTTTGCCGAGTACAGTCTTTTTAAATCAGAACAAATTTGTATACCCAGGTATTTAATCTGGGACGATGCGACTGAAAAGGGGACAGAGGGATCAGTCAGAAAATCAGAGGGGACCGCTCCCAGAGGCAGAATCTCTGATTTGGACAGATTAATTCGGTATCCAGAAACTATACCAAAAGAGCACAGCAAATGTAGTAAAGCTGGCAGAGAGCGCCCAGGGTTAGATAGAAATATAAGAGTATCATCTGCAAACAAGCTCACCCTCAATTCCTCAGCCCCCACCCCTATTCCGGTTAATAAAGGGGACGATCGTATCGCCACCGCCAAAGGTTCTATTGCGATGGCGAACAAAAGGGGCGACAAAGGACATCCTTGTCTCGTGCCTCTACGGAGAGTAAAGGCAGGAGAGAAGAGCCCATTACAAACTACCTGGGATTTAGGGTTAGAGTAAAACAAACGGAGAATTTCAATAAATTGAATAGGGAAACCAAATTTTTCTAAGGTACGGAACAAGTGAGGCCATAAAACAAGGTCAAAGGCCTTTTCCGCATCTAACGTAATTAAAATTGAGGGGGAAGAAGATGGGGTAACAACAGTAGCCTGATGTATCGCAGCAAGGACTCTTCGCACGTTCACCACCGAATGCCTCCCAGTAATAAATCCCGTTTGGTCTTTGTGGATTAAAAGTGGCAGAATAGGTTTCAATCTTTCAGCCAAAATTTTTGTAAAAAGTTTATAATCAGAATTTAGCAATGAAATAGGTCTGTAGGATCCTGGAAGAGCAAGATTCCTGCCAGCCTTTGGTAAAATTTTAATAAAGGCATCTGAGAAGTGATGGGGAAGACTCCCTGTGCTAATTATATGATTAAAACAGGCAGCTAAGGGTTGGGCAATGTGCGAATTCAACAGCTTATAAAATTCATTAGCATAGCCACCGGGGATTTGGCAAGCTTCAGCTGTTTTATGGCTAATAGGACTTCTGCAGTGGTGATTGGTGCAGTTAGAGTTGGACAAAAAAAGTCAGGGAGCTGAGGAAGTGAGAGCGAGTCCCAGTAAGCAGAGGGGTAGTGAGAAGAAGAGGAAAGAGGAGGATCAGTAATAGTAGGAGAAGAAGTTAGTTCAGTATTTTCAACTGGAATAGAATAGAGGGATTCATAAAAGGATTTCATAACCTCTGCAATTTGTATGTCTGAAGTAGTGAGAGATCCATCCGCCTTTAACAGAGGATGAACTACAGACTGACCTCTCGATCCCTGTAATAAATTAGTCAAAAGCCGTCCGGTCTTATTACCAAATTTATAGAACTTGGCGTTAACTTGAAGAGATAATTGTCCCCACTCTTTTGTAATAATTCACTAAAATGCATTTTGGCTGAAAGGTAGGCAGTTTTATGTTCTGGGGAAGGAGATAGTTTATAAGTTTGAAAAGCACTAGAGAGAGTAGATTGCAGTTCGAGATAAGAGGCATTATGTTGTTTTTTAAGAAAAGAAACATAAGCAATTAATTTACCCCTAATTACAGTCTTGGCAGCCTGCCAGAAGACTGTGGGATTAGAATTTGCATGCGTCATATTCTCCATTAGATATTCCCTCCACCAAGTCTCCAGTTGAGACTTCATATGTTGTGAGTGCATTAAGTGGGAAGGAAACCTCCAATGGGGAGTAGAGCCCTCTGTCCTACCAAAGCTCAACACCATATGAACCAGGCCATGATCCGCTATCACAGGGGGTTCCATATCTACCAACTCTATTTTAGAAAATAGCTATTCAGCTACCAAGATATAATCAATTCTTGACCACATATTATGGGTCAGAGAAAGGCATGAATATTCTCTCTCTATGGGATGCGTAGCCCTCCAAATGTCAATTAAATTAAGTGACTTAAGAAAAAATGGTATACCAATTTTTGGCAGAGTCAGCTCACGTTTCGGAGGGGGGGGTCCTGTCCAGGAAGGAAGATGAGAGCAAGTTAAAGTCACCGCAGACTATCAATGAGCTAGGATCCAAGATATGCAATCTCGCAATCAGTGAGGTAGAAAAGGTTTTACTGTATATATTTGGCGCATAGATATTGCATATATGAAAGACCACACCCCGGAATTCTAGCTTAAGTATTAAAAACCAGCCCTCGGCATCTGAAACCATATGAGATACCATAATATTTAAAGATTTCTTAGCTAGTATCACCACTCCTCATGATTTAGTATTATAGGATGCAGAACCTAGTACCCCCCATCCCATCATATTCAATTTTTAACCTCCTCAGGCCGCAGATGAGTTTCTTGAAGGCAAATTAAATCTATCATATGTTTATTTAAATAAGTCAGCAAACGCCGACGTTTGGCAGGAGTATGGATGCCACGGACATTAAGTGACCCAACATTAAGAGACATCATCACCAGAATAAATAGTCACCACTTTAAGCACAGGAAATTGCAATCCTAATCTAGGAGGGGATGGGGGAGGGACACACGAGAGGGACAAACAAACGATAAAAATAAAAACACAAATACCAATAAGAAGCACAAAAAAACAAAACCACCATGAGCAGCAACAACCCATCCGCCGCATAGACTTCCAGTAGGAATTCAGTCCTCGTACAACCAGTGCCCCAAAGACTGAATTCTGCAGTAGCGACATAGAAAATAGAACCCCTCGGCACGGTCTCCGCCCAGAACATCAATTAACATAGTAATTAACCAGCCATCCCTGATAAATCAGGGTGTAAATTTAAGCACGCATGAAACATATTAACGTAACGTATTACTCAAAACTAATAACTAAGAGCCATTATAAGATCTAAACAAATGAGCAATACAGTACAATAATGAAATGTATCCCAGGGAACAGTAACTTTTAGAACAGGAACAGCATTACTGGTCTCAGTCGTCCGGGGCCTGAGGCAAATCCATAATGTTTCTCCCATCTGCTTCTTCCTTGAGAAATGCCTCCGCATCAGCAGGTGTGGTAAACTCAGAAAACTCCGATCCAGTATAAATGCGCAGTCGCGCCGGGAATAACATCATGAATCTTCGATTGGTTTTGGCAAGTATAGAACAAATTGGGGAAAAGGCACGTCTTAGTCTCGAAAGTTCGGCAGAAAAGTCTTGGAAAATACGCAAAGAGTGACCTTCCCATAAAATAGGATTATATTTGCGAGACGCCCTCCAAATCGCCAAGGCATGTAGATAGTTCAAAGTCTTGAAAATAACCACTCTTGGACATTGAGAGGAGTTCCTGGTCAGATCTCCTAAGCGGTGCACTCTTTCAATCACCATGCAGCGCAGTCCCTGTCTATCTTCAATAGTGCAGGGAGTGTAGTATGAACAAAGTGCTCTAGAGAAGCCCCTTTAAGTGTTTCAGGCAGACCAATAATTCTTAAATTATTTCTTCTTGTTCTGTTTTCGATGCAATCTAACTTCTCTGACAGCCGTTTGTTGTCCAGAACCAGAGCAGAGACAGTTTTCTGCAGCCCCGCCACATTATCAGTGTTATCACTAATGCGTTGCTCAACGTCAGACATCCTGCCCGCCAAATTTTTAATCTGTGTCGTTATATCCACCACCTCTTTCTGCGATAACGGTGCCATTGCCTCTTGAATCGCCAGTACCATGTCCTCATATGAGGAGGAATGATTAGGCACAGCAGACTTAGACTCCCCCGTAGCGCTAACAGAAGCCGCAATCGGCTTTTTACTGACCGGAGTTCCAGGGGCTGTTTCAGCATCCGGCGCCATGTTGTGTTCCCCCCTGCGTTTCTCCTGTCTCGGTGGCTGCGGCGGAGGAAGCGTCTTCGGGGCGGCTGGTGATGCTAGAAACTTCTCCATTGTCTCCTCTGTCCTCCGGGGAGACCGGGAGCGATGTTTCCCTGAGGCTGACAGCGTGCTTGCGGTAAGGGATAGGTGCTTAGAGCGGAGCCGAGGGGAGAAGCTGCTCACTCTCCCATGCTGGAACCGGAAGTCGCAACAGTACTAATTTAAGTGTAAGGTGAGGGTGTCCTATGGGTTTGTTTAAATAAAGTTATATATTCACAGTAAAACAGTCGCAACACACCTGCATTTCACTCACCAGCCTCTGTTACCTCCCACAAATGCTCCCGCTCTATCAATAAAACTGTGTCCAAGTACACATTGGTCTAAGTTGGCGAGCATGCAGTGTTACGCTGATGCATGTGCAGTCCAAACCAAAATCGCTCAGCTCCTCAAACACCGGCATTGAATGCACCTCTGAATCAGGCAAATTGCATGGATTTCTTATGTCTGTTAACATTTCAATTCTTATTAATTTTTACATGTTCTTAATCTACTGTAAACATACTACTTTGTTTAAGTAACCCACAATTTACATTTTAATGGGATCTCTTGAACTCATGTACACCAGAAACTGTTCTTAGTTATGATAGCTGTTATAATACAACTAACTGTTTTACAATGCTTTGCCATGGTGTATATTTTATTTAATTTAATTTTTTATTTTTTCCCAATACCATTATCTCCCCCCCTGACTTGCTACAACAGGTCTGTCTTATCCTCTGATACCTTCTGTCATCATGATACTGGACTGCTTGTTATTTTATATGATTTTCAGTTTTAGATAAATAATTTGCATGAACTCGCAGGAAATGATGTAACAGGGGCGAGTTGGCTAGATGGTTTACATCCATTCCTCTACTTACTTTGGCCGCACAAATGGTCTGGATACCTTGACAAATGTCAGAATTTGGCTAAAAAGGATTTCACATGAAAGAGGTGAATGTTATGGTCCCATGCCCAGGCATGACAATGTCCGTCTTCTTTGTATCTTCACTGGCAAGATCTGCTACCATTGGAGGTTGACTTACTTTGACACAAACAACATGCTCCTTTTGAATTTGATAAGCTTCTTCTTGGCCAAAACATTCATCATCAACATCCTCATTAGCATCAGATACACAAACACATCCCTCATACTGTTGCACTTCCACGGTATTAGTAGATTAAAATAATGAACCACATTAACTTAAATTCAATATTCAAGCCATTTGGACTCAACATTCTTAAATCATCTACCAATTTCATCTGTTATCGCTAATTGTTTTTCAAAATTTTTATTTCTCCAATTAGATTTTATCTGCTTTACATGTGCTTCATGCATTTTTTTTTATATTTTATTTAGTACCGATGTACAAATTTAAAATGAGCAGATAGAGAATAAATACTAATGTTCTTTATATAGACATGCCAACATGTTCATCATACCGACATGCAGCATGTTAAAACTGACAAATTGTTGACATGGGGTGAATCAGATGTTGTCTGAGGATGATGCATCGGATCACCGGCAACCCCATTGGCCAATGGAGTAATCTGAAGCACCATCATTGAGGCCAGGAAATCTCTGTCAGAAGACGGACACCATGGCCATGGAAATTCCTACAAAATGGAGGCAACAAGCCTCGTCAGGTGATTGACAAACTGTCAATCACCTTACGTCGCCAGATGCTCTGTGAGCGATGTCACAGGACACATACTGCACATGTGCAGTATAGGACCTGCGCATGCACAATGTATCGAACATTTGTACATTGCATGCTTTTCTGATATCTGGACACATCTGAATTACCCCCATTGTTATAATGGTAATAATATGTTTTTAGACTAATCCTAAACCTAGCCCTAATATTAACCCTAACCCTAATACTAATATTGAAATTTCACTATGTCAACATGTCCTATGTAGACATTTTCTCCACGTCGACATTTTGCAGATTCCGAGTTGGTCTGCACATGCATTTGAGTAGCAACGTGCATGCATCTCAATAGTGTTTGTAAAGAGATGCAGTAATGATTTGGATGTACTGTATGCATAAAGATCTGTATAGGCAGTTTATGGGCAATATCTGGACAGCGACTGGGAGATAACAGGCGGTAACTAAAGAGAAGCATGTGTTGCATATTGTAGGAGTGTTGCAGGCATGTCATGGTCATGTGGCTGAAAGTAGTTGTGCACATATATGCAGAACCAATTGCAAAGGAGGCCATATTCAGATGGATAATCTGCACCTGTTATAGTGATAGTGCATATTTTGTAGAGGTGAGCGGGTTCTGATTTACTCGGTTCTCTATGCCAGAATTATTGCCGTTTCTTATTTTCTGGATTTTTTTTATTGGCTATCCAAAACATGTGACGTCCAATAGCCAATAAGGAGATCCGGGTAAATCCGAGTAAATCCGAGTAAAACCAAACCCGCTCATCTCTAATATTTTGATGGTGTGACTAATTGTGCACCTAAAAGTGCACCACACAGTAATGCAGCATATCTTGAGGACTCCTTGAAAAAGACCCCAGTGTCAGGGTGGAAACGCATTGGAGGTGCTAGCAAACGGCCGGCAGGAACAGCCGTGTTTTGTGAGACCAGAGGACTGGGTACACCACAAGTAACAACGGGGGTGCCGGGGACTCACTTTCTCATGCTGACCTTGAACTGAATGTTTCAGTTCAAATTCTCTGGTGTAAAATCCATCTAATAGTAAAACAGACCAGGATAAACAATATAAGACATCATCCAGACAACAGCGCCGGATAAGTCATACCCAATTTCTTTTTGTTGCACAGTAATGCAGCATCTGCATCGCTGCAAGTTGGTGTCTCAGTATTTATTCTATGTGCCTTCAATCCAGCTTCAGTCTGGGAGTGCAGTGCTTACGTGGAGACCCCGTCACATAAATTACCTAAAGGTGTTGGTTTACTATAGGTGGATACACTGCTCCTAATAAAAAAGAACACTATGGACTCAGCTACAGTAAATTATGTTACCTGTATTGCACTACTCTGTGTTGTATTCTCTTTTATTTTTTTTGAAGTCTACTCACTGTGTAGGGACATTCAAGACACATCAAAAGGAAAATAGTCCTATTATTATTCAAAGAAGCCCCATTGTACTCAATTGTATTTTTCTATAGCAATGCATTTGGAGTATAGGTATTGCTCCTGTAATTAGTGCTATAGATGCAGCATTGTTTTGCACTTTTTGGGATTCTATCTTTTTTGCATTTCTGTTTTTCTACACTATTTAGTATCATCTAAGTGCAGCAACACCATCATTTAAGGACAATTAGAAAAAAAAAGACTTCAGTACCATCTCTATTTGACCCTAAGGGTCAGATGTAATGCAATGCGAGGAGGCTGGAGCTCCAAGATTTCGGCGGAACCTGTATGATTTTTAAAGCGGCAATTATTTACAAGGAAAAAACAGGTTGGTTTTGCCCTGCAAATGATTGCTGCTTTAAAAAAAACATACAAGTTTTGCCAGAATCTCGGGGCTCCAGCCTTCTCACACTGTATTACATCCGACCCTTTATCTGGCGAGATTGATCTAATGAGGAAGAGTTAGAGGACGTCATGAATAAATTAGAAAACATTGTCTTTAAGGAGAATCACATATAATGGGAAGTACTGTAGCAACTTTTGAAAAGAATTTCGCCCACCAATTTTTCCCTAAAGTATTTAATATTGATAAAAGGACCCCTCCAGTGCTTCAGAACAGTTTAAAAAGCACTCAATTATAATAAATTGTTAATTTTCCCTAATGAACCTCATTATAATAGAGAAAATAGAGAATTTGAATAAATCAGAAGAGGATATTGAAAAAATATAGACTGATTTATACTGTAGCTCTTTTTCAGATTTAACAGAATAAAAGAAAAATAATAAATCTATTGAAAACAAACCAGTGCGAGGTAAAAAAAAATCTATAGTAATTTCAGTTGACCTTGCATTTTTTGTGTATTTTCTGGTGATTTTGCAAATCAGAGATTTTATTTAAGGCAAAACCAATGGAAAATTGACCAAAAAAATTCAAGGAAAGAAGATCAGCACATCCAAGGACTTTGTGAATAGGAAGTGTGTATTTATTTTTTAATAAAGGGTTAACACAATTGGTGTCCTATCATTATTGTAAAAATTTCTTCACAGTAAAACTATAGATGACAGCAAGTTCTCAATGTCCGGGCATGCTGGCACTTGTTGTAGTGCAAGTGCCAGCATGTCGGGGCTAGCTTTATGAAACCTGTTGTTCCACTGTAAAAAAAAACCATTATATTTATATTTTTATGCAATTAACCCTGCTTTCACTGCCACCAGGGATGTTGGGAATAGCCCTGGACTTTCATCCCATACCTGAGGGGTTCCTTTGTAGGAGGGACCTCATTTTATTTTTAAATCCCAACTTTTCAAGGCATTCCAGTTTGTGCTGATCAATTTGGGGCTGTTTTATATGATGGCAGGGAGACCGCATGATGTGTGTCTCCCTTTTATGGCGTTAGATCCTGGCTGAATTAGCTTGTTTCAGGTTAATTTAAAATTGGGTGTACCGCATGCTGGTTTTTGCCTGATTTTCCATGTCCAGAACAGGCTGTGAAGTCTAGGGACAGTTATATATATATATGTTTTTGGGGGGAAGGGGACCCATGACAAATCATTTAAATATTTTGACTCTTTCCTTATGTTAAACCCTAACAAGCCTGCATAGATGATACTGATATGTGCAGTGCTTCTGTTTGGATGGTTTTACTGTAGTGTTTTAGCTTCTATTTGCTGTTGGTTTTGAACTTAAAGATCAAAACCAATGGCATTTACACCTGCAAATTCCAACCGACATTGCTGTCGGGTTTCAATTGAAGTTTAAACCCGATGGATGATAAATATGTGGATTTTGCAGTCAGAAATGCCATTGATATCCAGCAATTTAAATTAATTTTAAAATTGATCTAAAATAGACTTTTAGCAAATTTACCCCAAATAAGAAATGCATGATCAGTGCAGTGCTTATTCTAAACTCTAACTTCAGTTTTGACTTTAGTAAATCTTTGATTTGCAAAATCGGCAGAAAATCTTCAAAACCACAAAATTGACCAAACTTGATCTTTTGCAAATATTAGTGATGTGCACCGGACATTTTTTGGGTTTTGTGTTTTGGTTTTGGATTCGGTTCCGCGGCCGTGTTTTGGATTCGGACGCGTTTTGGCAAAACCTCTCTGAAAATTTTTTGTCGGATTCAGGTGTGTTTTGGATTCGGGTGTTTTTTTACAAAAACCCTCAAAAACAGCTTAAATCATAGAATTTGGGGGTCATTTTGATCCCATAGTATTATTAACCTCAATAACCATAATTTCCACTCATTTCCAGTCTATTCTGAACACCTCACACCTCACAATATTATTTTTAGTCCTAAAATTTGCATCGAGGTCGCTGTGTGACTAAGCTAAGTGACCCAAGTGGCCGACACAAACACCTGGCCCATCTAGGAGTTGCACTGCAGTGTCAGACAGGGTGGCAGATTTAAAAAATAGTCCCCAAACAGCACATGATGCAAAGAAAAAAAGAGGTGCACCAAGGTCGCTGGATGGCTAAGCTAAGCGACCCAAGTGGCCGACACAAACACCTGGCCCATCTAGGAGTGGCACTGCAGTGTCAGACAGGATGGCAGATTTAAAAAATAGTCCCCAAACAGCACATGATGCAAAGAAAAAAAGAGGCGCTATGAGGTAGCTGTGTGACTAAGCTAAGCGACCCAAGTGGCCGACACAAACACCTGGCCCATCTAGGAGTGGCACTGCAGTGTCAGACAGGATAGCAGATTAAAAAAATTATCCCCAAACAGCACATGATGCAAAAAAAAAAAAGAGGCGCAATGAGGTAGCTGTGTGACTAAGCTAAGCGACCCAAGTGGCCGACACAAACACCTGGCCCATCTAGGAGTGACACTGCAGTTTTCTAGTGAGAGGATGAGTGCTTCCATCCTCATGTGAAGCTGAACCACTAGCCGTGAACATAGGCCAGGGCCTCAGCCGTTCCTTGCCACTCCGTGTCGTAAATGGCATATTGGCAAGTTTACGCTTCTCCTCAGACGCTTTTAATTTAGATTTTTTTGGGTAATTTTACTGAACTTTAGTGTTTTGGATTTTACATGCTCTCTACTATGACATTGGGCATCGGCCTTGGCAGACGACGTTGATGGCATTTCATCGTCTCGGCCATGACTAGTGGCAGCAGCTTCATCACGAGGTGGAAGTGGATCTTGATCTTTCCCTATTTTACCCTCCACATTTTTGTTCTCCATTTTTTAATGTGTGGAATTATATGCCAGTATCAATAGCAATGGCCTACTACTATATATACTGTGCAAAACTGAAATGCACCACAGGTATGGATGGATAGTATACTTGATGACACAGAGGTAGGTAGAGCAGTGGCCTACTGTACCGTACTGCTATTTATTATATACTGGTGGTCAGCAAACTGTGCAAAACTGAAATGCACCACAGGTATGGATGGATAGTATACTTGACGACACAGAGGTAGGTAGAGCAGTGGCCTACTGTACCGTACTGCTATATATTATGTACTGGTGGTCAGCAAACTGTGCAAAACTGAAATGCACCACAGGTATGGATGGATAGTATACTTGACGACACAGAGGTAGGTAGAGCAGTGGCCTTCTGTACTGTACTGCTATATATTATATACTGGTGGTCAGCAAAATTATGCACTGTACTCCTACTATATACTACAATGCAGCACAGATATGGAGTGTTTTTCAGGCTGAGAACGTATAATACTGGTTGTCACTGGTCAGCAAAACTCTGCACTGTACTCCTCCTATATAATATACTGGTGGTCCCCAGTCCCCACAATAAATCAGTGTGAGCACAGATATATGCAGCACACTGAGCATAGATATGGAATGTTTTTCAGGCAGACAACGTATACTGGTGGTCACTGGTCAGCAAAACTCTGCACTGTACTCCTCCTATATAACACTGCTGGTCCCCAGTCCCCACAATAAAGCAGTGTGAGCACAGATATATGCAGCACACTGAGCACAGATATGGAACATTTTTCAGGCAGACAACGTATACTGGTTGTCACTGGTCAGCAAAACTCTGCACTGTACTCTTCCTATATAATATACTGGTGGTCCCCAGAATAAAGATATTTGCACTGCAGCCCCCTGAAATAAAGTGAGAGGACGCCAGCCACGTCCTCTCACTATCATTTCCAATGCACGAGTGAAAAATGGCGGCGACCCGCGGCTCCTTATATAGAATCCGAATGTCGCGAGAATCCGACAGCGGGATGATGACGTTCGGGCGCGCTCGGGTTAACCGAGCCATACGGGAGAATACGAGTATGCCTCGGACCCATGTAAAATGGGTGAAGTTCGGGGGGGTTCGGATTCCGAGGAACCGAACCCGCTCATCTCTAGCAAAAATACACATGTATTTGTTTAACATATACTGTAGTACTAAAATCATGTTTTATGCATTTTTTTTTAGAATTCTGTCTTTTGAATCATATCATTTACTTTGTTTTTCATGACATATGGCACAAGGTACCTTTATGGATTGATTTAAAAAGGTGTGAGTTGGGTCCTGAGGGTGATTTTTACAGAAAACTCTCACCACAAATTGAATTTGCAATTCACTGACAAACTCACATTGCTTTTTCTGAGGAAATTACATTTTTTTTTTTTGTGTGCAGCTTCCTGGTCTGGTAGAAAAATAGTAAAAATCTTTATTTTAAGGTAAAAATGTCTGGAAACAGTGCAAAATCTTTGATACACATCTCCCAGTGAATGAAGGGTTCCAGTGGCTTAATTTGGCCAACAAACACAGGTCAGTTTTCAGGTAAATTTCTCTGCAAAGCTCAATAATGGGTAAAATTATAAGGACATTTTAGAATTTTCAGATGGGTGCTAAAAAGCTTTGTTACCATCATCTTACAAACTTGTATTAAAACAAAAAAAATCACTTAACATTTCTTGGTGTTTTTGTTCCACTGTGTACTTATACAGCTTTCCCTTTTTGCTTTATTTGGCACAAAATGCTTAGCATAGCTAATTCGCTCCACCGTGAGTAGCAGTTGAATGGATTCCCATTTTTTTTTTTTTTGCTGCAAAGGATTTTTTATGTAGTAGCAGATTATAGTAGCATATCTGAAGAAAAATCACAAAGCATGGCTATGGGGTGTATTCAATAGCTGTCGGAAGCTGCTGTCTTGTCAGAAAGATTGCAGCTTCCGACAGATTTAGGTCAGAAGGGGTTCTGACCTATTCAAAAAGTGCATTTTTTTTCCGACAAGAAAATGGATTTTTCTACTCTACTAGGTGTCAGGAATCGACTCACCACAGTCACATCTGTCCGCCGGTGCGGACTCCGTCCTGGGTCCCTGCGTTCCACTGTCATCCGCACCTCTGCCACCAGACGTCATCCTGGTCCTGGGAGCGCTCCTGTGACAGCGGGCGTGTAGCACGCCGCGTTCCCGCTAGGCCGCGGCATGGGCGCCGCCATGACAGTTTCCAGCAGTCAGAGTACGGCGGCCAATCCGGTGCTTGGCCGCACCCACTTTCCTCACTCCCACCAATGACTGTGCAACAGGGGGTATATATAGAGCTGCAGGATCAGTCTGCAGGGATCCTGAACTTTGTGTCACTCCTGCGACCCATGTGTCTGGATCTGGTTCCTGTTCCTGGATACCTACCTGTTGTTCTCCGTGTTCCTGGTCATCTACCTGAGACTCTGTGCTCCTGGTTATCTTCACAGCTCCGTGGAACTACAAGCCTCAGCAACACCTGCTTCTGTTACAGGCTTCACACTAATCATCATCTCAGTGTGCTTCAGCCTAAGCAGTAGAGACTGACTCCAGGTGTGTTCCATCTCCCCACCTGTGATGCAGCTTGCTTGCTGCCAGTGCCTCATCACCTGCACTGTGGACATCGTCAGTCTCCTGCCTCTGCTACCAGGTTTGCCATACAACACCATCTCTGCTGGCTCCACGTTTTAAACTGCTCTGGTTCCCATACCAGTTTATCTCCTGCCAAGTTATTATTTCATCAGTATACTTTCACCTGTTATTATTATTATCATCAGTTATCATTCATCAGTTACCATTCATCCATCTGCCATATTTCCGTTGCCATAGACTTTCAGCTTCCATGCTGCACTATTGACATTTGCATTTATTACTGTTTATTTTTACTGCCGTTGTGAACCTGCTGTACAATAAATATCATTGCGCCCATGCGCAGAAACTTAATCCAGCCTCCTCGCTTTCTCCCTTCCACCACCACTGACCCACTAGCGCCCCCTCCGGGGACACAGACAAACCCGAGTCTGACAGTAAGTTCAGGATCGATGGACTCGGACGGTGGTCGGAGTGTGGGGTCAGGGGCCTTGCAAAATCTGGTCTCCCGTTTGGATGGTCAAGAGGCTGCGCAGCAGCAGATGTTTCAGTACCTGCAAGGGATGTCCTCCCGGATTGATACACTACAGCAAACCCTGCCTAGTGTACTCACTTCTACAGTTCCTGTTACTCCAGCACCTGCAAGTACTGTGAGTTCTTCTATGCCGGCTGCATCAGCTCCAGTGTCACGCTTGCACCTGCCCGTGCCTAGCAAGTATGATGGCAGCCCAAAGTTATGTCGCGGGTTTCTTAACCAATGTGAAATCCAGTTTGAGTTATTGTCACACAATTTCCCCACGCCAAGATCCAAGGTTGCTTACATTATCTCTCTACTCTCTGGTTCTGCCTTGAGTTGGGTGTCTCCCCTGTGGGAACGTGCTGACCCTCTGATGAATAACTACGCAGAATTCGTGTCAACCTTCAGACGGATGTTTGACGAGCGGGGTCGTGCAACATCAGCTTCTGCAGACCTAATCCAACTTCGTCAAGGTACCCGTAGTATGGGACAATATGTCATCCAGTTCCAGACGTTGGCCGCAGAGATTCAGTGGAACAATCAAGCCCTGGTAGCAGCTTTCTGGCATGGACTCTCTGATCGGATCAAGGACGAACTGGCAACCCGCGACCTTCCTGAGCAATTGTCCGATTTAATTTCCTTGTGCATCAAGTTGGACTCTCGCATCCGCGAACGCAACAATGAACGTGCTCGTAGTGAGCCACGCAGGTCAAGGATGGTACCTTCCGTACAGTTCCAGTCTCCACCTTCTGATGAGCCTATGCAAATAAATAGGTCCCGCCTAACTCCTGAGGAGCGGTCAAGAAGACTTCGTGAGAGACTGTGTCTTTATTGTGCGGCTGCAGGTCACCAGATTAATTCTTGTACAGTGCGTTCGGGAAACGCCAGATCCTGACTTGTAAAGGAGGAGTCAAGTTGGGATCTTCTAGACAAGCTCCTTCTAATCAAGACCTTATCCTTCCCGTGACTTTAGAGACTTCAGTTGGGCTTCAATCTGCATCTGCGTTAGTGGACTGTGGATCCGCAGGAAACTTCATCACTCAAGCTGCGGTAAATAAGTTTTGTTTGCCTGTATGTGAACTTTCTTACCCAGTCTACATTACCGCTGTGGATGGTAGCCGAATCTCCAAGGGGAATATCTCTTACCAAACCGCACCAGTGGTTTTGGGAGTTGGGTTCCTGCACTCTGAATTAATAAAGTTCTTAGTCATTCCTCAGGCCACCCAGGAGATCGTTTTGGGCATGCCCTGGCTCCAGCTACACAATCCACAGTTTGATTGGTCAACGTTACAACTTACTTCTTGGGGTTCACATTGCCACCAGTCCTGTTTAGCTCAAGTTTGTCCTATCAAGTCTACTGAAGTAAAAACCCAGTCTAGTCTTCCTGCGGCTTACCAAGATTTCTCTGACGTCTTCAGTGAAAAAGCCGCTGATGTTTTGCCGCCCCATAGAGAGTGGGATTGCCCCATTGACCTTGTTCCTGGCAAGAAACCACCTAGGGGGCGTACCTATCCGTTGTCCGTTCCTGAAACTGAAGCGATGAGCGACTACATCAGGGAGAACTTACAGAAAGGATTCATCCGTCCCTCGTCTTCACCCGCTGGTGCGGGCTTCTTCTTTGTTAAGAAAAAGGATGGAGGATTGCGTCCATGCATCGACTACCGGGGTCTCAATGACATTACCGTCAAAAATAGCTATCCATTACCACTCATCACCGAATTGTTTGACAGAGTTAAGGGAGCACGCATCTTCACCAAGTTAGATCTCCGCGGTGCCTACAACCTCATCAGAATCCGGAGTGGTGACGAATGGAAGACAGCTTTTAATACTCGAGATGGTCATTACGAGTACCTGGTAATGCCATTCGGGTTGAGTAATGCCCCAGCAGTGTTCCAGCACTTTGTGAACGAAATCTTCCGTGACGTTCTGTACAAATACCTTGTAGTTTATCTGGATGATATCCTCATCTTCTCCCAAGATCTCTCCTCTCATCGTCTACAAGTCCGTGAAGTTCTCCGACGTCTTCGTGAGAACCGGCTCTACGGTAAATTATCCAAGTGTACCTTTGAAGTTTCCTCTATACCCTTCCTGGGGTATATAATTTCCGGATCGGATCTCCAGATGGACCCGACAAAGTTGGAAGCCATTGCCAATTGGTCCATTCCAAATTCTCTCAAGTCTATTCAGCGATTCCTGGGATTCGCCAATTACTATAGGAAGTTTATCCGAGGATTCTCAACTCTCATCGCTCCTATTACCAACTTAACTCGGAAAGGGGCAGATCATTCCAACTGGTCAGAAGAAGCTTTAGCGGCCTTCCAAAAGATCAAGCTGGCCTTTATGTCTGCTCCAGTTCTGTCTCAACCAGATGTAAACAAGCCGTTCGAGTTGGAGGTGGATGCCTCTACAGTTGGAGTTGGAGCTGTTCTCTCTCAGAAGGGAACTGATGGGAAGATCCACCCCTGTGGATTTTATTCTCGTAAATTCCTCCCTGCAGAAGCTAACTATTCCGTTGGAGATCAAGAACTACTGGCGATTAAGCTGGCCCTCGAGGAATGGAGGTATCTCCTGGAAGGGGCCAAACATCCGTTCAACATATATACGGATCATAAAAATCTGCTATATTTAAAGGCAGCCCAGTGCCTTAACCCTCGCCAGTCCCGGTGGGCTATGTTTTTCTCTCGTTTTAACTTTAAGCTTCATTTCCGCCCAGGTTCGCAGAATGTTAAAGCTGACGCCTTATCCCGATCTATGGAGTCCGAAGAGGAAACGTCTGACTCAGTTCCACATTCCATCCTGAGTCCAGTGGTATTTGCTGCATCTCAAGTCTCCCCAGCTCCTCCTCCTGGTAAGACTTTTGTTTCCCCAGAACTCCATCCCAAGTTGCTGTCTTGGGCCCATCAATCCAAGTTCACTGGACATCCCGGTGTTCTGAAAACCTTCAAGTTCCTCTCTGAGACATACTGGTGGCCAAAGATGAAAGCTGACATCAAGGATTTCGTGGCATCCTGTCCTAAGTGTGCGCAGCACAAGATTCCTCGTCAGTCTCCAGCAGGTCAGTTACAACCATTGTCTGTTCCTAGCCGCCCCTGGTCACACCTGTCCATGGACTTTATTTCCGACCTCCCTCCTTCTCAAGGATACAATACCATCTGGGTTGTAGTGGACAGATTTACCAAGATGGCCCATTTTGTTCCTCTCCAGGGTCTCCCTTCTGCCCCAAAACTCGCCCAAATCTTCCTACGGGAGATTTTCCGTCTACATGGTCTACCCTCAGAAATAATATCCGACCGAGGTGTACAGTTTGTAGCGAGGTTTTGGAGGGCTCTCTGTTCTGCCATGCAGGTTAAACTGAAGTTCTCGTCATCTTACCACCCTCAGACGAATGGGCAGACAGAGAGGGTAAATCAGGAACTAGAGACATTTTTAAGATTGTATGTTTCATCTTCTCAGGATGATTGGTTGGATCTGCTCCCGTGGGCCGAATTTGCCCACAACTTCCGCTATCACACTGCTACTGAGACAACTCCATTCTTTGCAGTATATGGGCAACATCCTCGTGTTCCAGACTTCCAAGAACTCCCTCACATAGATGTTCCTGCTGCCACTACTGCCCTGAGTCAGTTCTCTTCAACCTGGAGGAAAATTTACACTTCTCTCAAGAAGGCCTCCAGCCGGTATAAATACTTTGCTGATCGCAAAAGACGCGCAGTTCCTAGCCTGAAACCTGGGGACAAGGTTTGGCTTTCTACCCGGAACCTTCGTCTTAGGGTCCCGTCGATGAAATTTGCACCACGTTTCATCGGTCCCTTTCCTGTTGAAAGAGTCATCAACCCTGTGGCCTACAAGCTTAAGTTACCATCTTCTCTGCGAATACCTAATGCCTTTCATGTCTCTCTCCTCAGACCATTAGTCCTGAATCGCTTCCAAAGAGCTCTTCAAGTTGGCCCCAAAGTTCTAACTCAGCGGGGCGTGGAGTTCGAAATAGAGAAGATTCTGGATTCCCGTTGCCGGTATGGTTGTCTACAATACCTTATCGATTGGTCCGGTTATGGTCCGGAGGAGAGAAGTTGGGTGAATTCGTCAGATGTCCATGCTCCAAGGTTGGTCCGTGTCTTCCATAACACATATCCTGCCAAGCCACGTGGGTGTTCAGTGCCCACCCTTAAAGGGGGGGGGGTACTGTCAGGAATCGACTCACCACAGTCACATCTGTCCGCCGGTGCGGACTCCGTCCTGGGTCCCTGCGTTCCACTGTCATCCGCACCTCTGCCACCAGACGTCATCCTGGTCCTGGGAGCGCTCCTGTGACAGCGGGCGTGTAGCACGCCGCGTTCCCGCTAGGCCGCGGCATGGGCGCCGCCATGACAGTTTCCAGCAGTCAGAGTACGGCGGCCAATCCGGTGCTTGGCCGCACCCACTTTCCTCACTCCCACCAATGACTGTGCAACAGGGGGTATATATAGAGCTGCAGGATCAGTCTGCAGGGATCCTGAACTTTGTGTCACTCCTGCGACCCATGTGTCTGGATCTGGTTCCTGTTCCTGGATACCTACCTGTTGTTCTCCGTGTTCCTGGTCATCTACCTGAGACTCTGTGCTCCTGGTTATCTTCACAGCTCCGTGGAACTACAAGCCTCAGCAACACCTGCTTCTGTTACAGGCTTCACACTAATCATCATCTCAGTGTGCTTCAGCCTAAGCAGTAGAGACTGACTCCAGGTGTGTTCCATCTCCCCACCTGTGATGCAGCTTGCTTGCTGCCAGTGCCTCATCACCTGCACTGTGGACATCGTCAGTCTCCTGCCTCTGCTACCAGGTTTGCCATACAACACCATCTCTGCTGGCTCCACGTTTTAAACTGCTCTGGTTCCCATACCAGTTTATCTCCTGCCAAGTTATTATTTCATCAGTATACTTTCACCTGTTATTATTATTATCATCAGTTATCATTCATCAGTTACCATTCATCCATCTGCCATATTTCCATTGCCATAGACTTTCAGCTTCCATGCTGCACTATTGACATTTGCATTTATTACTGTTTATTTTTACTGCCGTTGTGAACCTGCTGTACAATAAATATCATTGCGCCCATGCGCAGAAACTTAATCCAGCCTCCTCGCTTTCTCCCTTCCACCACCACTGACCCACTAGCGCCCCCTCCGGGGACACAGATAAACCCGAGTCTGACACTAGGCCTCCATCAGTTTAAAAAAAGGCCTTTTGACTTGCATTGTGCTGCTGCCTCTTTTCAGAAGTGAATGGACCGGATGCTTCATTCTCAGAAGAATTACACTAAAGCATACCTAGATTATGTTGTCATATGTAGTCAGCATTGGAATAACCATATCAACAGGCTCAGTGTAGTTTTTCAGTACTTACAGTAGGCCGGTTTAACTGCTAATTTAAAGGCCTGTACTCTATGTAAGAAAGAAACCAAGTACCTAGGTTATGTGGTTGGCAGTGGGTGTCAGAATCCCATGTGAGTAAGGTGCAGTCTGCCAAGAAAGAAAGTAATGTAATCTTGGGTTTGGAGGACTATTTCAGGAGAGTCTGTCTTACCCCAGTGTTCTACCTTAGTGGTCTCACTTGCAGATCATTTTAAAAATGTTGCCACACATAAACGTGAGGGATTTAACGATTTTCAGTATGCATTGACAACAATTAAACAACTACTGTGTGAAAGGTTGATCTTAAAACTCCAGATTTTACCATGCCATTTGTAGACCAAACATGTGCTTTGGACTTGGCTTGGGAGCAGTGTTGTGTTTCACAGATTTGAACACCCTATTCTTTATCTGAGAAGGAAATTGTTCCCATGAGAGACTAGGTCCTACATTGTGGATAAATAATTATTTTGGGTAAAATGAGCTTTAAAGCTTTGAGGCATTATCTCTGTGAAGTTATATTCACAATGCACCTTTAAAATGGTTGCAGACCATTAAAGAGTCCAGATTTATACTGACAGTGTGGTACCTGGCTCTCCAGCGTTTTTTCTTTTGAGGTGCATCAATGCCCATGATGCTTACATAATGTAGCGGAAATATTGATTTTATTTGCTTTATATGTATTTTATAAAGTAGTATGTATTGTATGAATATATATATATGTATATATATATATATAAGTAGTAAAGTATGTATATTTATTGTAATACAAACATATATATAAGAAAGCAAGATATGATTTAATGTAATTAGATGAAAAATGTGTATAGGGATAGGAATAATTGTTTTATTTCTATATGTACATGCTTGAATGATTTATGGCAGAGATGGTGTGGGGGGAGAGATTGCCGATCACGCGCCGGGAGCCGTGTGCATAGAAGGCTACCACGCGCCGGTAAGAAGAGAAGGGAGCTGTGGGGAAGCTATGTGCCAGGGAGAAATTACCGATCGCGCGCCGGGAGCCGTGTGCATAGTCGGCTACCGCGCGCCGGCATACAGAGAGAGAGCCGGGTGCAAAAAGGGGACCCGCGAGGCTAGTATCAGGGAGCCGGGTGCAAAGGGGGGCCCTCGAGACCAGTACCAGGGATTGTATATAAGGCGAGCTCAGCCGGTGATGAGCAGAATGCAGATCGCCCTTGTAGTGCTCGCACTTGGTATCTCTGGCGCTGTTGATGAGCTGTAACCGCTGTAAACATTACAGCAGCCGCCGGAGAGAGACCAGGTAGCGGAGCCATACAGGGAGAGCCGCTGGAGATCAGAGCAGGTTTTGAGTGACAGTTGCCTACCTGTTCTAAGATCCCCAGGCGGCAGGTTCTATGATGTGTATCGCTATTATGCCACTGCCTTGCCGCTGCTGTAAACATCTTGGCGGGCAGTAAGAAAAGGCTGAAGGCGGTGACACGAATGAGAGCCCATGTGCCCCAGTAGAAGAAATGACAGGGGGCTGGCGCCTGCACAGATAAGCCAGTAAGAAGAGCCGGGGGAGCGGTGACCGGCGCAAGCAGTCGCTATCGTCCGGCGCTGGGCTGAGTGAAGAGCCGGGGAAACAGAGACCTGTGCGACCAGCAACCCGCTGTCAGAGCTGTGCAGAGAGGAGAGCCCCTGGAAATCCTCCAGTGCGGACGAAGATAATAGGCTCAGCCAGAAAAACTGCAGCGACACTGAACCACAGGTCAAGCACATCACTATTAAGTAAGCTATAGCTGAATCCACTGCCCACCAATGAGAGGCTATTGGGGCGGGGCTATCTATCTGAGTGATAGTGAGTGTCAGGAGGCACTTACTGAAGACAACTAAGGTCTGTAAGGCTATTCCTACTGTGCACCTATTCACCATCTACACTACTATAGGAACCCAGTACAGTTGTGGCAGCTATAGTGACTATTTATTAATTATTATTCATCATTTGCGTACTGCCAAGTTCTAATTATTTTTTAATAGGAACTCTAACATATATACTGTGGTAAATGATATAATATGGAAATAAGCCTATTCGGCTCAAATCTATAACTGGCTAGCACTAGAGACATATAATACTGCTCGGAATGATTTAACTGCTGACAGGCACATGATTCATAATTCACCCAAGTGCATCCAGCTAGTCTAGTAAGATTGGATACAGTTACAATATATGTGGCAGTGTAAATTCAGTGTAGCATTGAATGGAAACACATTACAGCAAGAGAAACAAAGTATTTATTGTGAAGGAATCTTGTTCTGCTCACAGTTAACTACAGTTAATACATATTGGCAAGCCATACAGCAGATAAAGTCTTTATTATGCCAGATGGATCTGAGGGAGTTTAATGGTTATTAACTAAAGACATAGAAGCAGCTAGATCTAAGGAAACCAAGAAAAGACATACATACAGGCTGCCTAACATAATTATATCTAGTCATATAATATTTTCTGAATATCTTATATTTCTAACCTCCCACAACGCTACTGGACCGCCCTGAGCTCATAAGTATTCAGAAAAGCTGCAGAAGAGAATAAAATATTTACTCCAGTTAAAAAGAACGCTGCATACTTCGGAGATGGAGATAGTAATTGTATATATTTATATTCACACTGGTAAAGAGACTTCATCTACAGAAGAGCAATAATAAATATTTAAGTATACAATATCATACTCACCATATGCTAGCTTCATAGCTTCACAGTAGAGAGACTCTTCACTGAGAAACACATAAAGGAAAGCAAGGATATTATAGACATTGTATTCTAAAGAAAGAACTTATTACAGTGAAAAGACTGGATAGACCACTATAAATAACTAAATAACAAGTTTAGGCTTCAGGATACAAAGTAATGGTATTTCAATTTTCTTTACAATGCATTGTAACCATCCATGTAAAATCTACACTAGAAAGGAGGATTAATTCATCAACACTTATCCAAAAGGATAAAATACACTCATTGGGCCCCAACTGCGCATTAAAAGTCTAAGAGTACCCGGGTCACTCAAGTAGAGCATATAATATGTGTTATTGTGTATTACATGCATTGTTGTTTAGATAGAGGGAAGTTGTCAATTAGAAATTGTATATGTATGTAATTAGAGTATATCTATATATATATATCTTAATATAAATATATACTTACCATAAAGATATTGTGGTGATTTCTCCGGATCCTAAGGAAAAAGAAAGAAGAACAAGTATTAAATACGCTATTATACTAAGGGGATTTGGGTATTAAATGTGTATAGGTTAATTAGTACACCCTTTTAATTAACAAGGCTTTCCCAGGCAAGCCAAAATAACAATTAGCTTGGGTGGAGGCACTGGTGATTCATATCTAAAGATAAGATAGGGTTACAATAAGAATGCAGACTTTTTTGTCCCAAACAGGGCTGGAAGGTCAGGCTTCCACCACAGGCAAATTAGACTCACCCTTTAATGGGGGCTGATTGTGGTAGGGTGGATATCTCCCACATTTGAAAAAAGTGTTAACCTTCTGTGGCTCAGGAAATAACCACACACTTTCTTCAATTAAGAGGAGCTAAGGTATATAAACCTGTTTTTGTTGGACGAACATGGGAGGGAGCGCACCTTTGGCACCTCTATATGTCTGTATTGAACAGTGCGGGCCCTGAATTACCTTCCTGCTGTACTCCTGTAATGTCAGGTGTGTGTAAAATTGTACTCTTATATTCCTGAGATGCTGGCAGAAAGCAAAAAGGGGCGTGCTTTCTCCAGCCCAGGTATCCCCCCACACACTAAATAGTACTTGCAACAATACTTGAAAACTATATGATAATAGAAATTCAGAGATATTTGTTTCATATGTTTGCAAATACATGGTAAGCTGACAAGCCCCTTCACGGCTTCTCTACTTATCGGCAGTCCCTACACTGCATGATAACAGTGCCCACTTAGGGCCATGTAATTATCTATCGTAAGGCCTTATGATAAAGGCCCATAGAGAAATATATCCAAATTGAGGGCTAGCTTACCAAGGAGCCACCACTGGGATCTCCAAGTAGGTCTAAAGGAACCAGCATGACTTCCAAATGCTGATCCCATACAATGCCTCTCACAAATGCATACACAGTGATAGCTGCTCAATCAGTCTGGCAGCAATTTATCAGGTGCATGAAAGGGAGGGGTCACAGCAAACAGATAGGGGGTGCTCTCCCCCCCAGTATCCCCTGCACACTAAATAGTACTTGCAACAATACTTGAAATTTATATGGTGATAGAAAGTCAGAGAAATTTGTTGCATATATTTGCAAATACATGGTAAGCTGCCGAGCCCCTTCACGGCTTCTCTGATTATCGGCAGTCCCTACACTGCATGATAACAGTGCATACTTAGGGCCAATTAATTGTCTATCATAAGGCCTCATGATAAAGGCCCATTCAGAAATATATCTAAATTGAGGGCTAGCTTAACTAGGAGCCACCACTGGTATCTTCAAGTAGCACTACAGGAACCAGCATGCCTACCAAATGCTGATCCCATACAATGCCTCTTACAAATGCACACACAGTGATAGTTGCTCAATCAGTCTGGCAGCACTTATCAGTTCCATGAAAGAGAGGGATCACAGCAAACAGAACACATAAAGGGGGTGCTTTTAGCCCCTTGATATTGCCCTATAGGGGCAATGTGTTGTGAAGAATGAAGGAGGGACTTTGATAACAACAGGGACATGATTATGATAACTTTACATCCTAGACACAGAGGAGTGTTGTGTAATGATAATGTCTGACTCACAATCTATAGAACTCTGGCACAGACATCTAAAGCACCTGGGGTATGATAATGCCAAGAAACATCTTGACGAGTAGGTGACAGGAATGTCCATATGTAACACAGAGATACTGATATATAAGAGAAGTTTTGTAGGCAAGCAAGCCCATTGTCCCTTTCCAAGAGCAGTGACCAGAGCTGGGGCACCCCTGGTAGTGGGGCATTATAGATATTTTTGGTCCAGTGGAAGAATGACAAATGTTTATTTCTTTAGATCAAATAGTGAAGTAATGAGTAAGATTACAGATTTCAGGACATCAGTAGAAACTCAAACTGGTCACAAGTTTTGAGATCTGACAATAGAGGAGAATACAAAAATAATGATGTTGCAACCTTCCTAAAGAAGCATGGATTGTAACATCAACTTACCATTATATACATACCAGAACAGAATAGTGTTAAGTGAACATGCAAACCATACAATTGTGGAAAATGCTTGATCTACTGTATATTTAAAGATGCCAGGATGAATAAATGCATTTGGGCTACCTATAGTATCTACATAAGAAACATCTAAAGAATTGTGCATCCACAGTTGCTGTAAAAGGTAAAACACCGTTGAAAGCATAGTCTAGAAAAATGTTAAGCATCAATCATCTTAAAATGTTGGGGTGTATAGCATATGTACATATTCCTAAAGAGTAAAGATGTAACCTGCATCCCAAGTCCATGAAATGTATCATGTTTAGATATTGCCAAGAAAGTAAAGGACTATGCGGAATATGCTGCGCTATATAAGAAACTGCTAGTAAATAAATAAAGGACACAGGTTCTGGGACACTAGAAATAAAAAGCTTAGAAAGTCATGATATATATAATATTACAAGAAAAAGCAAAGCTTAAAATAAAGCTGAAAAAGGAATTGCAGAGCAAGTATGTTTTATCTTACATGCCCACAGCTGAATGCATGCCTGAATCAGAGACGACCAGTATGGACATCCAACCACAGGACAGGAGTTTTACTAGATCAAATAGTGGAAAATCGACCTAAGAGATATTAAGAGTTTCCACATAATGCATTCTGTGAACCTCAAAATATCCAGGAACCAAATTCAAGCAACATCTGAAGTCAGCAATAGATAAGGAGATGTCAACACTCAATGACAAACATGCATGGACTGTAGTCAACAGGTAGTCACCAAAAAATGGATCTTCATTAAAAATAAAAAATGCAGACAGAACCACTGTCCATTATAAAGTAAATTTTCTCGCAGATGAGCATACACAGAAATCTGGAGTTGACTATGAGGAAAACCTAGTCTCCTGTGGCAAGGTAAAGTACAGTACATTATGCTTAGTCATTGCAATATATATGCCTTGTAAAATTTGATTTATACAGGGAGCATTCTGACTTTTACTCTGAGAATATGGTCCATGAATAAGTCTGTTAAAAAGCTTTGTACGGTCTAAAACAGAGTGGTCACTGTTGGCACATTTAGCTAGATGATGTACTACAAGAAATACACTTTGTGCATTCAAAGACAAATCATTGTCTCTACCACAAACCCATAGAAGACACATTTTTATTGTTGTGTACAGTATGTGAATGATCAATTAATAGCATGTCAAGAGCAGCACATTGCAAGTGTTAAGCAGCTGTTGGCTCAGAAATTCATGCTGAAAGATCTAGGCCTTGGCATTGTTAATCTTGAGAATCTCACAATATCTAGAGAAAGAAACACTTTCCATTGAACAGCAGTCCTACCTGGAAGGAATACTTACAAAGTACAATATTTTAGATGCTCCTCCAACTACAACCTGGTTTTTCAAGTGCTTCAGCTAGGGCTGCTGCTGGAAGGTTCACTGCTGGTCACCATATCTGGAGCTGGACTGCAGTTTCTAAGCTTCACAATGGAAGACTCTTCATTACGCAGCTCTTCTTAGTCAGTGGCCATTTGCCTACACTATAAGCATTGCCTGGGCTTCAGCATCTCACACTGCTTCACCACTGAGTCACTACGATCCTTGAATGTAAAGTAAATGCATAACTTTTCACAGTGCTGTCACACTGTTGACTTTTCCCACAATGTTCTTCAACTGCTAAATTCTCAAGCGACCCTACAGTATATGTATAACAGGAACTGCAATCTACCTCCAATGAGTTCCTGTTTTTGAATGTACACTACCCATAGGAAAGCTCATTTTGTCTGCTCACCTCCATTTTCTGTCTGCTGCGCAATCCATACCACTTCTTGTCTTCACTGTTTCAGTGCAATTTTAATTAATTATGGCACATAGAAATCATAAATCTTCTTTTCTTCACTGTTTCAGTGCAATTTTAATTAATTATCGCACATAGAAATCATAAATCTTCTGCGACCACAAAACCTCATATTATACATGCTTGGGAAAAAATGGGTCCCTCTCTTGCCGCCCACCTACCACATACCTTGTTTTGGATATGGAAGACACCACTCGCTTAGATGCAACCCTCACCACTAAAGACATTGGGGGTCATTCCGACCCGATCGCTCGCTGCAGTTTGTCGCAGCGCAGCGATTGGGTCAGAACTGCACATGCGCCGGCGCATAGCAGCTTTCGTTACCTAGTGATCGCCTCTGAGACAGAGGCGATCGCTAGGCGGGAGGGGGCTGAACGGCGGCATTAAGCCGCCGTTTAGGGGGAGCAGTCCGGCCAACGCAGGCGTGGCCGGACCGTTGGGGGGGCGGGCCGCGGTGACTGCGTGATGTCTCACACAGCCGCTGCAGCCAGCGGGAGCGGCGAGCAACTCCCGGCCAGCCACAGGAGCTGCGCTGGCCGGGAGTTACTCCTCAAATACAAAGGCATCGCCGCTGTGCGATGCTTTTGTATTTGTGCAGTGGGGGGCAGCACTGACATGCAGGGCGTACTGGCCCTGTGCTGGGCGTCCCCCCCCGCATGTCTGAGTTAATGATCGTAGCTGTGCTAAATTTAGCACAGCTACGATCAACTCGGAATGACCCCCTTTGTCTCTATAGCACAAAAAGTAACCAATCTAAGATGAGTTTGGTTTTGACTGGTTTTAAAACTGAACTCACTGACCTACAGTAGGTTCCCATACAGATGCCTTAGAATGCAAAATGGATGAAGAATGCCAATAGCAAACTGTTGTTTAAACAAGACTTTACTGAACTTAAGTCAGTGTGTCAGTCTTGCAATAATCACTTGAGGACCAAGAGACTTTGACCATCAGAGCAATGGGCCTTATTCAGGTTTGTTCTAAAGGTTTATTCTAAATCTCTCTGCACATGTTATATCTTCCCCAGCTGCAGTGCACATGGTTTTGCCCATAAGTGTGCTTTTGTTGTTTGCTAGCAAACATGAATAATCCCCCATATCCACATCTGCAATATTCCTGAGATGGCTGGTGCAGATGCCTTTCCACGCTGCTAGTTGGTCTGCTTCTTCATTCATTTATGAATATCAAGACTGATCTGCTCTAACTTGTTCTAGTGCATAGGGATATCCATTTTAAACTATGGCCTAATCAACCACTCTCAAATGTCATCCTTTGCTTCTACTATTTTAGAGCAAAGAACAGTTTATGTCATCATTTCAATGTGTACTAACGGTTTTCTACTCTGGATCTCAACTCCAAATATTTCAAGACATAGCTCCCACCACCCTCAAGAAGTGACAGGAACTCATAAACTTCACTAAAGCTCTTAGAAATCACGCAATGAAATACAAATAGGGCTTCCTATTCCAACTTATAGTCATCAACCAGCACAGGGTTATGAACTACTTCAGACTTTTGGAATTATAGATGAACCTCCTGAGGTCATCAACAACAGATTACCACTGCACAGTACAGGCCTCACTGGCCTCGGAATGGTCCACAGCTTAGCCATTTTTCTGTTCCGTACCCTTCTGTTTTACATGTAACTAATTTCAGATAGCCTTGTAATTGATATACTGTGTTTTCTAAATCTACTCAATCTACTCTGTTACAATACCATGTTGCAGCTCTTGGTCCCTTTAGTCAACAGAACCTAAGTCTTAGAATTGTATGCAATGTTTGCATCAATTTCTATAATTTTCTTCATACTGCGCCTCTCTGATCAAATTACAGTACATTATTAAATTGTCAGGCAACATAGCACTGGTGGTCAGCAGACTACCCTGTATGTGGTCCACATCTTCACTGCAAGCTTCCTCTGAACTTTAGGATTACTGCTTTAAATCTGTGTTAAATGTTCAATCTTTTATATTCTCTAAAGCACTACATGCAAAGCCCTCATTTGCCCAGGATGATGTTACTTTACACCAATTGTTTACTATCTCTCATGGTTGTTCCCCCTATTTGCAGTAATACCATGTATTAAGCTCTCATTACCCCTTAACACGTGGTAGCCTACACTCTCAGTTTCTCTCTATGATTGCTGCCCTGTTTATTTGTTGTTCATCTTACAGCTCATTAAGCACGGCTGCATCGCAGATGGGGGTGCGCGATGTGCTTAAGCGCGCGTGCGCCTGGCCTCGCCGGCCAGTGCAAGGTGACGCTACCATTAATTTGATTGGGGTGCGCGTGCATCTACGATTAATGCGCATCCCATTTGTTCACATAGGTACACCTCGCAGGGCGCATTGAGACGCAGATGGAGCCAGGATTAGCGTCGCTTCATCTGTAGGTCATGCACGCGAGCAAAAGGAATGTCTATATGACATAAACTCTTTCCTTGTTAGACCCAGCGCCACTATAGGAAAGTGTCACCTCCCTTTCACCTCTATCTTTTTCAATTTTGTTGCAAACATTGTCTCTCCTTTGACCACATCCTCCTCACCACCTTCTATTCGGTGTGTATGCCATTTTCATCGACCTGCTATGACCTATACTATCCGCATGAAGCTAAAAATACCCAAACTTAATATAAATGGCCTCAATTTACCAAAGAAGCTAAAGGCTATTCAGTACTTCTCCTGCCATACACCAGACATTATCCAGCTACAGGAAACTCACCTTAAGGCCCCCTACTCCTTTCTGCAATGTAAGTTATATACCCATGTCTGCTATTCTTCCATGTGAGCCAAGCATAGAGGCATTGCTATTATTATAGCCTGATATCTGCTTATTGTTATTCAGAACTCCATTTCTGATGACCAAGCAGCTTTGTTATTCTCACCGACATTGATTACCAAGTACTGATTATACTTGCCTCAGTTTACCGTATGCCTGTGCAACAGGGTTCCCTATATTCCACTTTCCTTAATAATCTCGCTTCAATCCCCTGTGTTATTACTATTATTGGGGGTGAGTGTAATGCCACTTTGATATATCTTTAAACAGATCCCATACAGGTACTGCCCTTCTTGCTAACACTAAGCTATCTAAAATCCTGCTAAACCAACTCTCCCTACTTGACCTCTATGATGCCTGGAGGATGACATATCCTACAGCGAAAGGCTATACAAATTTTTCCCACTTCACAATCTTTATACCAACATAGACTACTTTTTTTGAGGCTCAGACAACTACTCAAAACCTCCTCGGGGGTCATAGTCTTCCTATTGGTCCAACCATTAAGCTTTAGAACTGGAACTGGCTGCCCCACAGACTCCCTCTCTGGCAAGCAGCTGGTGAATCTTTATGAAACAGTTAACTATTACTGAACTACCCAAAGCCATGACTGAGTATTACTCAACTAACGTGTCTTCTGATATAACCCCTTCCAACCTCTGGGAAGCTCACAAAGTCACCTGCTTATTTGTTTATCAGCTGCCCAGAGGAAGGCTGAATCCACATGAATGTTAGATCTCGAAACAGCTGTGCCCCTCTCAGTCTCAGTGGGAATTAATGAATAGAGTTCAAACCTGTTCCAAAAGACAGTCCCCTATTAATAGACTCTGGGTTTCCCGTTAGTAATCCATCGTGTAAATATTTACCACCAGTCCAAGGTGTTTAAGCGGTTGGCATCCGCAGAAGCTTGTCCCTTGTATGGCTGTGTAAAGGTTCCACGGTGGAAAGATGTCCTTCTAACGGGATCCGCAAATGGAGGTAATGGTGGGGACCTGGTCCAGGTAGAGATTCCTCAGGAGATTGAATTGTAGACAGTGGGCACGCACAGCAACAATCACCAACGCGTTTCGTTGCGTTCACGCAACTTTTTCAAGGTATTGATAGTGCTGCTATCCAGGGTTTTTATACCCTTACCAATATGGTTGCTCATTTGCATATGTGATTGACAGTGACCAAATCCTCTCATTATACGACTAAATAATGACAGACAAAGAGTATAAAATGTTGAATAATCAACACATAATTAATCATATATATAATATGCCTTATTATTCATAACTTCAAACATATTCAATTCTATAAAAAACTAATCACATGACTCGCATGATGCAGTAAGGGGACGGGGTAGTATAAAACCCAGAGTGGGATATGGAGAGACTCCTATTAGTCCTTTAATAGTAGGACTCAGGGTCTTGTCCATATATTGCACATGTTCAACCGGCCTGAGTATAGACAGGTGAAAAATAGTCTCTTAATACCTAACATAGAGGCGGCGCGTCATTAATCCGCGACAGAGAGTCCGGGCGACGGCCTGTGAGCATCCCCACAGGGCGCGTCACCAGCCGTCGCATCCGGTTCACTGACGCGCTCGTCGAGTCCAGTCTACGTCAGTAGCTGTGCGCGGCAGAGAGTTGTGTGTCATCCAAACGTGACCACGATAACATGTGGGCGTAAGGGTTACCATGGCAACGGACACCGCAGTGTGTGTGGGATCAATATCAAGTTTCCTATAAAATGCAGTATCCTTTAATTGTCTATTAGCCCCATTAATATAATCCATTCTATTCTGCACTACCAGACCACCCCCCTTGTCAGCCTCCCTAAATACCAGGGAAGTATCTTTAGTCAGGTCCCGTAATGCTTTACGCTCCAATTTATTTAGATTGGTATGGGGCCTCTTGTTTTTAACTTTTCCCTGTTGACAGAGATTTCTGAAATCATTAAGGGTAGTCTTATAAAAGCATTCTATCATTGGACTCTTATAAGAAAGGGGGTAGAACTCGGACTTGCGTCTGAAATTACTCGTATTGACATCAAACACTTTTCTTCAGACGTCAACTGGATTTTCAGAATCAACGTCCAATCCCGTCGGAATATCATTAATAAATCACAAACACATAGCGTCTCTAGGCTTTTTAGAGACTGTCGTGATAGTGATCCAAGTCTCCTTAGTGTAGTAGCCATTGAACATGTTGTGAAAACCAAGAGAGGTCCAGATTCTATGTATGTACACATATTATTTCCCATTTTACGTGGACAAATTTGTTATTCTATAATGTATATTATTATTAGCATCATCAATTATCGCTCATTATTAAAGTTATCATTATATTTACTGAACCTCCTGGTCCACCTCTTCCATTTCCTTGATCCAACTCGAACCACTGATCGTGACCACTTTACACACTTTCCGTATTTTGATTATTATGCAATTGTCCCTTTGATATGGACCTTTGGTTGCCGTGGTGATGGGCAGTGTGGTGTGTGTGTTACCTAGGTGACGCGCACTGCGGTGTCCGTTGCCATGGTAACCCTTACGCCCACATGTTATCGTAGTCACGTTTGGATGACACACAACTCTCTGCCGCGCACAGCTACTGACGTAGACTGGACTCGACGAGCGCGTCAGTGAACCGGATGCGACGGCTGGTGACGCGCCCTGTGGGGATGCTCACAGGCCGTCGCCCGGACTCTCTGTCGCGGATTAATGACGCGCCGCCTCTATGTTAGGTGTAGGTCTCTTATTAAGAGACTATTTTTCACCTGTCTATACTCAGGCCGGTTGAACATGTGCAATATATGGACAAGACCCTGAGTCCTACTATTAAAGGACTAATAGGAGTCTCTCCATATCCCACTCCGGGTTTTATACTACCCCATCCCCTTACTGCATCATGCGAGTCATGTGATTAGTTTTTTATAGAATTGAATATGTTTGAAGTTATGAATAATAAGGCATATTATATATATGATTAATTATGTGTTGATTATTCAACATTTTATACTCTTTGTCTGTCATTATTTGGTCGTATAATGAGAGGATTTGGTCACTGTCAATCACATATGCAAATGAGCAACCATATTGGTAAGGGTATAAATACTCTGGTTAGCAGCACTATCAATACCTTGAAAAAGATGCGTGAACGCAACGAAACGCGTTGGTGATTGTTGCTGTGCGTGCCCACTGTCTACAATTCAATCTCCTGAGGAATCTCTACCTGGACCAGGTCCCCACCATTACCTCCATTTGCGGATCCCGTTAGAAGGACATCTTTCCACCGTGGAACCTTTACACAGCCATACAAGGGACAAGCTTCTGCGGATGCCAACCGCTTAAACACCTTGGACAACTGCTGGTGGTAAATATTTACACGATGGATTACTAACGGGAAACCCAGAGTCTATTAATAGGGGACTGTCTTTTGGAACAGGTTTGAACTCTATTCATTAATTCCCACTGAGACTGAGAGGGGCACAGCTGTTTCGAGATCTAACACCCAATTGTGTTCTCCAATTTTTTTCACATTGTGTTTTTTAATATTTTTTACTCTCTTTTACTATTTAAATAAATATGTGATTTCTCATGTGACCTTCTCCTCTCATATATGACCAATCAGCGCTTTAACTTTCTTTTGTATTGTGTTTGTGGCTTGGGGGTCTGACCAACCCCCTTTTTGTTTCAGCTGCTGTGTTGCACCTCCCCAATCAGCGCCTGGAGTAAAATCCACCTTTGGGTGTTTTTCCTTCTCCTTGAATCCACATGAATACTTGATCTAGAGGCTACTCTTGCATCCTTAACTCAACTTCACCAATGCTACTGTACTCTCACTTCTATTGTAACAAGCTTCACATTTTTCCATTTGCTTATACAGTACCTGTGGGAAGTATATTCCCTAAAACAGATTCCTTCTTTATCATACCCCAATGTTTCTTCAGATTCCTCTCTATTATTTTGTTCTAAGAATAAATGGGCCTGACTCAGAGTTGTATGCTAATGCAATTGCCACTGTGATTTTCTAGGCTACGGATATGCTAATGCTAGCAAGTGAAGCTGTCACCCAGGAATGACAAGAGACGCCCCCCCGGAGCCATCACAAAACCCATTCACAACTGCATGCACATTCACACCCTACACGCAACAATGTGGAACAACGACTGCTTGAGTAAGTCTATGGCTACGCAGACTGTCTGTGGCAGAAGAGACGCAAGTACTATATTTCTCTGTGTATATGATCACAGCTGACGTTAGATATACTCCATGAAAATGGCCATGACACGCCGGCTTTTTTGCAGCCACTCCCAGTTACCTCACCTGAGCGGTCCCTTCCTGTCAATCACTCTGCAAAGAAATTCTCACTGTAAGCGGAATTGCACAGTCACCTTTACACATACACAGTGTGTGCAGCCTGCCGATAATCGATCAATTGTGAAAAAAAAGTATAGTGTACAACTCTCAATTATGCCCAATCGCCATAATAAACTCATTTTGCCAACTGAGATTTATGCTTAGTTTTAAAGTAATGTGGCTCTAATCAGTGATTCTGCCTTTAGTTTTGCTGCCTCAATAATTTCAGCCAGTAGCCTTCTCACATCAAAGTGTTTTTAACAGATTACCGCATTAGTGCTATCACTCTCAGCCCTATAAAACTGAGACTGGGGGCTACATCCCTAATACCGCTTTCACATCGCAAAGCCGGGTCCCACCCGGAATTGGAAACGGGTCCTTCCCGTGTGGGACCCGACATTGGAGCCTACACACCGCTATCCCAACCCAGATATATGCCGGGTCAGGTTACCATCCAGGGGTGGGGATGGAGCCGGCATCGGAGGCAGGTGTGGAGGCAGCGCTGGGAGATGACATTATCTCCATGCCACCTCTTCCTTTGCAGTGAACAGGTACCGGGTTGCATCGACATGGGCAGGGCCGAAACTAGGATTTCCAACACCCGGGACAAGGCAATAATTTAGCGCCACCCCCCCCCCACCCCCACACACACACACACAAATAAGAAAAAAAAATACAAAATGACTAATAATAATAATAATAATAATAATAATAGAAATAAATAGAAATAAATAAAATTAATTAAATAAATAAAAATTAAATATATAACAATATATTCCAAACTATACCACACAGTAGTGCACTCTCATTCTCATCACAATGCACAGTAGTACCCCTCATTAACATATATATATATATATATATATATATATATTCTATCAAACGAGATGCGGCACTCACGGGTCCTAATGTAAGAAGGGAATGTACAGTAGGATCTGAGGTGTGGTGATGAGACAGCTCAGATGTAGAGAAAGCACACAGCTGCCAGTGACATAAATATTTTCTTACTAGAACACTTAGAGCAACTGGGACGTTTCTACCTGTTTACTGGCTGGTCTCTGCGCTGCGCACCTCACAGCCCAGGGGGAGTGGGGAAGGACTGGATGGCGGCGCTGGGCAATTCCTGTTACCGGGGCTTCAATATTATATTCTGCCCTGCTGCTGCATCCTCCATATTCACTCCACAGCCGCTCCGCATGCCGATCACAGCCCGTGTCTGATTAGTATGCCACGGGCTGGGCGGCACTGGCAATGAATCGGCGCGCGTGCAGGGGGGAGTTATGTGTAATCAAACCCCTCCTGCCTGTGCCATAATTACTGGCTCTGCTCTGTTGGCGTCCACTCTCCTGGGTGTCGGGTGTTTGCAGGCACTGGCAGATCGCAGCGGTGGAGAAGCAGCTGACTTAGGCGGGAGCCGGGTAGAGGTCCCCGGCCATGCCCCCTATAATCCGTCACCCGGGGCATGTTACCCCTTAGCTTCAACCCCTAGTTACAGCCATGACATGGGTAACCCTTTAACACCATGCGCCTGACCCTGTAATAACCTATGAATAACCTTTCATATAACCTGGGTTAAATTACCTGGTCAGCTGACACAGGATTTCTGGATTGACCCTTTCACACCGCACAGTGACCCTTGTCGACCTGGCAATTTACTGGGTTGATATTATTATTTGTTTATTTATGCGATGTGAAAGGGGTATAAGCAACGGGTTTGAAGGAGCTTAGAATACAATGGTATCTGATTGACAGTTCTATGTCAAAATCCTAGAATCTGTAGCCTGTTTAAACAGAACGCACCATCGGCCCATCCATGGTTTAGAAGCGCTGCTTGGATCCCAATCATCTGTGCGGGCTTCTACATATTAATATGTTTTAAAAAAATAAAGGTAAAAACATAAATGATATGCCCCCTCCCCAAATTGTCAACCAGCCCTCGGCTTTTAAGCCTAGTCTGGTAGAGTAAAAGTTGGGTATGGGGTTGGTGGTGGCACTATCTATAACAGGTTGGACACAAGGAATGCTGTTGGACTGGAATCCCTACAAAAATGGGACCCACAAAACATGAGCTTCTCTTCCCTAGGAACAACCATCCTTGTGCTGATAGCACTGGGGCAAATCCTAACACCCCATGAGCAGTGGGTGTGGGGTTACTAAATGTTTGCAAAAAAAAATACAAATAAACATGAAAAATATTGTAACATTCCGGTGCACTACAGGTCACAGCTATCCCTATAATTTCCAATTTAAATCGCTGCCAGTTGGAGAACTACAATAAAAACACAATTGAAAAAAAGTTGATAGATCATAATATACATTAAGAGTATAGAAAGTGTTGCTGCTACAATTCTAAAAACTTTGCAATCAAAACCAAAGGGCAGAGGATGTGGGTGATGAAATCCCATCATTTCTCCTACTCCCTATAGTAACATCTTAATTGCAAATTGTATAAATATTCACACAATATAAGTAGGATTCCTTCCATTACTGGGCTCCTTTGTATGCTGATGTAAAGGTGAGCTGCTGTGTGATATTACACAGGACAATGTTACTCTGATCTATGGCTGTGATATAATATAAATGTACGTTCTGGTTCCATCTGAACAGATTGATGCTAAAACAGCAGGTACCCATCACACTAATCTGTAGCATAGGCCACTGACAACCAGCAAATAATAAGTATTTCATTGTAAGGGATATATGCGTTCTTGTCCCATGTCCACCCATGTTATATACAGCCTAATGTTAGGAACAGCTTTGTGTCATGTCACTCACTGTGTGACAGTGACAAATTGGTAAGAGTGTAATCCTGCAACAATTTTGCTTTTTTCCTATATAAGTCAAGACTGACATGTAATATTCTAAAAGTAAAGCAATATTTCTTTGTTTGTCATAGTCAGTCTTAAAGCCTGTATTGGTGTAATCTCTGCAGTCACACTGCGCTCAGAGCCTCATCTCGGGAGGAATTGCTCAGGGCATAGGATCAGGACAGTAACACAATGTCTTTAATATTTCTATTGCTGTGTAATACAGAGCAGTGCAGATGCCTGATGTCACATGTCACAGTCAGAGTCCTTTTGCAGTGTGTTGGCCCCAATGTATAAAGAGCAGCTGATGAAATACTGTATGTCGGGCGGCATCCACCGTCTTTAGGGTGTCTGAGCCATGATTTTTTCAGTTTAAAGTAAAGGCCTGATAGTTTAGAATTACTGTGATACATTTATTTAGTGCTCTTTAAGAAGCGCAGCAGGGAACAATAATGAAGTGAAATAAAAAAGCCCTACATGATTGCATGAGGGTTCTTCCTATTCATTAAATATTTCATCTAGTGGTGCCTGTCTTTAAGTGTCGCTGGCAGCAGCCATCGCTGGGGCTCACTGACAAAGATTCATAGAAAACCTTTTTATTTAGGACAGTGGTATTACAGCTACAACGCCTCTCCCTGTCACTATCAGTATTTTTTGTATATTAAAACAACATATATTTTTCACTTACTTCTTTAATAAAACTTGTGGGGGGGGGGGTTTGGAACTGGAAAACCCATTTGTGCTGTATTTCCACTACAAATTTGCAAACAAACAATTGGCCCGATTCATGTTTGTAAGTAATGCAAAGAAAGCAAGTAGCTTTGGGGGTAATTCAGACCTGATCGCTAGGGTGCGTTTTTTGGATCCCTGCAATTAGGTAGTCGCCGCATACAGGGGGTGGGGGAATTTGCTGTGCAGGTGTGCAAATGCATTTCCAGAGGGCTGCACAAAAAAAAGTTTGTGCAGTCTATGCACAGCACAGGACATACTGTTCCAGTGCCATGATCGGGACTGGAGCTGACGTCCAAATGGCTGGTCCCTCCTGCGTTTTTCCAGACACTCCTCTAAAACGGTGAGTTGTCACCCACAAATTGCCTCTTCCTGTCAGTCACCTTGTGATCTCCAGTGCGATCACTTTTTTCGTACCATCCCGTCGCTGCCCGGCACTCCCTGTCGCTGCGGACTGTCCCTGTCGCTGCGGACTGACTCGCCTGCGCATTGCGGTGCATATGCATGCGCAGTTCAGACCCGATCTCCCACTGTGCAAAAATGCACAGCAGCGATTGGGTCTGAATCAGCCCCATTTTTTTCTGGAACAAATCATGCAACAGGAGCAAATACATTTATATGTTTTTATTTTTTTCTGTGCATGGTAAATACTGGCTGCTTTTGCATGTAGTCCACAATTGTTCGACATCTTTTTTTTACTCTGCAATTAAGATTTCAGTTTGAACATAGCCCACTCAAATCTAACTCTGCACATGTTACATCTGCCCACCTGCAGTGCAGTATGGGTTTGCCCAGTTGCTTGCTTTTTTGCTTTGCTTGCAAACATGAATCAGACCCATAGTCAGTTCACACATGCGGGATTCTCCCTGCGCTGGCCTGAAGAGCAACAGTAGTGCTGGTACTGTACAGGGAGCAATTGCTCAGTGGCCCGAGTGATGTATTTTCCAAAAATCAGGGTAAAACAAGATTTCCTATCACTGTGATAAGTGACAATAAATATTCTCTGTTATCACCCTGGGTTAATAATTAGACTTCTCAGTCTTAAAATCAGAAGCTACCACTAGTTACCAGGGACTCAGTATATCGAACAGCTATTATCACTGGCTCATCAATGATTTCTCAATAGTCTCTCTGAACCAGAAAAATGGGTATTGGAACTCTTTCCGACCTCAAAACGCAGTAATTAGGCTACACCAAAAAAATAATAAATAAGCACAGTCAGTCAGTAACATGATAGATTAGGGGAAAGATGGGTGAGGTAGCCCTCCATGAGTAGAGAATCAAGACCTATTGGCATGGTTATAAATATGGACATTGTTTTGGTGAGTTTTCTTATTTTTGTCCTCTGAGTACTCTTGCAGCTTAAGTATATAATGTTTCACTTGGACAGAATCTGCTGTAGATTCTTGAGTGTAAGGCTGGGTACACACTTGCCGATGTCAGTGACATCACGCAAGATCCCCCCACAAACAATATTGTTCATACAGAACGAACAAAAAGGGATATGGCACTGCGCTAACAGAAAAATATTCTAACTTTACTATAAATGCTGCTCAGGAAAGAGATGCGGAATCACTACCTAATTCCGCTGTTCAAGATTAGAATACAGATAGGTTTTTTCCCAGCGCAAGATTAGTAAAGATAAGGGACACGTGGATAATAAAAATAATTCCTTTATTCTAAAAGAAAATTTCATAAATATGAATATCTTGTAATATTTAATATAAGTTTAAAAAATCCTCTATGGTTATCTATAAAGGGTATACAATAAAAAGTACTGTATGGCTGGAACTGTGTGTACAATATGGAAATTATTCGTTAATTTCATAAATATGAATATCTTGTAATGTTTAATGTGAGTATAAGAAAATCCTCTATGGTTACCTATGAAGAATATATAGTAAAAAGTACCATACGGCTGGAACTGTGTGTGCAGTATGGGAATTATAAATGTTATTTGAACACCTATTACCGGTAAACACACAGACAAACTACATAAAACACATAAAACATAAAGTATAAATTATATGGCTGAGTGCCCAAACGTTCACAATCTGTTCAAAAAGGGCTGTGTATATATATTACTTAATAGATCATCTGAGTACAGAGAAAGTGCACTTTCTAGCGGCTTAACCTCTCTGATATGGTTCAGGATCTGTCTCTGGAAGGGCAACTTCCAACAGGCACAAGATTATAAGTCCATATATGGCTCAGTCTTATCAAGGTATACACTGTCAGATGTTACCGGAAATTGTAACATATATTGTTGGCCTCAAAGGTTTGGAGATACCTTAGTGTTCACTGTGTTCCAAGTCCTTTGTTGCTGGAGTAGGCATCCCAGATATATTATCCCCCTAAGGCAGGTGAGTCTGAAGTCCGCCGGCGGAGATCTTGCATGAGCCGTTCCTCAGCACTGAGCGGCAATGTGCAGGATCGATTAGATCTGTAATCGACGCATTTCGCCTTCGGTCAAGGCTTCCTCAGGATAGCAGATAAATCCATTCAGGCCTCATCCCGTCTATTTATGGGGGTTTGCACGTAGCAGCGTTGTATCGCACTTCCGGTATGGCGTGCGTTCCATAGTGATTCTATATCCTGTGTTTGCGTTCCAAAGCTGGTATTTGTGACGTGATTCCAGGATACTTTGCGTTCCACAGTAATATCATATCCTGGATTTGCGTTCCAACCCGATATTTGACTTCCGGTATCGGATATGTTATTTCATACAGTGTACAAATATTAAGTTTCTCCATCATTCAGCTTTGTGATGAAAGTATGTTAGTTTTATGGGACTTTCTACCTGATTATATTATTTCCATAAGTATTACTACTACTACACATAACGGACAGTAACAAAGATGAAAAACAGACACATAACAAACAATAATTGATGTATAATTCTTATCTATGAGGTATAATTTTTAGAAAGGGTGTAAAAAGAGATCTAATAAGGAATATGATATTCAAATGAAATAAAAACTATTGTGATGTGAGTTTCAGCTCTATATGGAGGGATAAGATTCTATTCATTCCTCATTTTTGCATATATATCTTATCATGAAAAGAGGGGGTGAGCATTCTATGACTGATATCCAATAATGGAACATTTGAAAGGTAAATGCTAGAAAAAGATATAATAATTCAGAGGATCTTATTGATTATATGATTCTGTTTTATGTTAAAAAAGGATTAAGGTCGAAATCGACGTTCAGACCTTTAGGTGTTAGCATTCCCATTCTGTAAATTAATTTGGTTTCCTCCTTTGTGAGATAATCTTCCAACTTGCCCCCTCTCCAAGGTGTGACAATTTTCTTCAGACCTATGAATTGTAACATGTGTGGATTTGCGTTATGTTTCTCCTGGAAATGTGTGGGAATACTATGGTCCTTCTTTTTATTTTTAATATTGCAGAGGTGTTCCTGAATTCTAATGTGGAGTTTTCGCTTCGTCTGGCCTATATATTGTAGGCCACAAGGGCAATAAAGTAGATACACACCTTGGAGAGGGGGCAAGTTGGTAACATCTGACAGTGTATACCTTGATAAGACTGAGCCATATATGGACTTATAATCTTGTGCCTGTTGGAAGTTGCCCTTCCAGAGACAGATCCTGAACCATATCAGAGAGGTTAAGCCGCTAGAAAGTGCACTTTCTCTGTACTCAGATGATCTATTAAGTAATATATATACACAGCCCTTTTTGAACAGATTGTGAACGTTTGGGCACTCAGCCATATAATTTATACTTTATGTTTTATGTGTTTTATGTAGTTTGTCTGTGTGTTTACCGGTAATAGGTGTTCAAATAACATTTATAATTCCCATACTGCACATACAGTTCCTGCCGTATGGTACTTTTTACTATATATTCTTCATAGGTAACCATAGAGGATTTTCTTATACTCACATTAAACATTACAAGATATTCATATTTATGAAATTCACGAATAATTTCCATATTGTACACACAGTTCCAGCCACACAGTACTTTTTATTGTATACCCTTTATAGATAACCATAGAGGATTTTTTAAACTTATATTAAATATTACAAGATATTCATATTTATGAAATTTTCTTTTAGAATAAAGGAATTATTTTTATTATCCACGTGTCCCTTATCTTTACTAATCTTGCGCTGGGAAAAAACCTATCTGTATTCTAATATTGTTCATACACACTGAACAATATTGTTTGCATCTAATCAGTGACGGTGTGTACCCACATTGCGGTGCATGCCGTCTCGTACAATATCTTTAGATTTCATGGTGAAAACTAAAGATATTGTATCTTGTTAATGACCGTGGTCATTAATGATTTAGGGTATACACACCTGCCAATGTATACGATACATTGTCCAATACACTGGTTCGGACGATATATTGGGTGCACATTGGCAAGTGTGTACCCAGCCTTCGAGGAGACATCCTCCAATTTCCTTTCTTGTTAGTCAGATATAGAATACGGAAGATACTATTTGGCTTTAAATGACTGAATGGCAGTATGTAATTCTGTGTGGACAGAAGTCTTGGTTGCCTTTATTCTATATCACAAAAAAAGGAAAGAGAGGCGCCCGTATCTTACAACCTTGGTGAACTTCCAGATGCCGCACAATATGGAAGAATGGGGAAGCTGTCAATCCCCAAAAATTAACAGTAACAAGATAAAAGAACCAAAACGTGCGCAAAAGGAAGAGCCAAACTAAAAATATATTAATCTATTTTATTAAATAGTAATTGTAGTTATTAAAAAATATTCAATTCAAATATATATTCCTCGGAGTGACCACAGTAGGATATTACAAATAAATTTAAAATAAATAAAACAACATAATCATAAAATATATTACCAACTAGTTGTTCTCATATATGATTAATATTCTAAAGGATCAATAATGGATACAGATATATATAATCCTGAAGAACAATGGCTGGCCAGCCTTAATTAATACTTAATAAATTGTGCACAAATAGGATGTATCAAAAGATCGAATAGAAAAATGAAAGATTGTTGTCTAGAAGATATCATATAATTTGCATAGATGGTAAGAGCTCAGGATTCTTCCAACAACAGTCTAAAATAGTAATAGTTAGCCGTTATATATGTATCCAAAAGTCTCGTGAGGGAATTAACCTCATACGGCTGCTGATGTAATTGCTAAATGTTGGAGCTAATGAATAGACACCAGTCCCGTCTTTTAGACCAAAAACTAATGAAAGTCTCGGTAAAAGCACCTAGCCTTAGGCAGCTGTTTAATGTGGGCAGCCAATGCCGTGATAATGCAGTCCCGCAACAAGATGATAAATGTGAACAAAAAATACTGGAACAAAGTCCCGAATGACTCAAATAGCACCTAGCCCAACGAGGCCATATATGTGGGTAGCTATAATGACGGGATAATGTATAAATGAATAAACCCCGTATCACTCGTAGCAGTCTCACCCGTGCCAGTGAATGCAATAGCCGTCCGTCCGGCCGGATGTTCACCGGACCTCCGCCGTTACCAATCCACAAGCCGTTCAGTGCTGCACTGCCTGGGTGCTCCTCCGACAGTGCAGCTGGGTAATCCTTTAGGCTGGGATGTTAAAGAGGAAAATAACTGTGGCGGTTATGGGCAGGTTAGGGCTGTTGGTGATGTCCGTTCGTCTCCCAATCGCAGAGAGATGGTGTATAACCGTGGATCACTCCAGAGCCGTTCAACCTAACGCGTTTCTCGACCGTAGGCACTGGTCGTTTCATCAGAGGAAACGACCAGTGCCTACGGTCGAGAAACGCGTTAGGTTGAACGGCTCTGGAGTGATCCACGGTTATACACCATCTCTCTGCGATTGGGAGACGAACGGACATCACCAACAGCCCTAACCTGCCCATAACCGCCACAGTTATTTTCCTCTTTAACATCCCAGCCTAAAGGATTACCCAGCTGCACTGTCGGAGGAGCACCCAGGCAGTGCAGCACTGAACGGCTTGTGGATTGGTAACGGCGGAGGTCCGGTGAACATCCGGCCGGACGGACGGCTATTGCATTCACTGGCACGGGTGAGACTGCTACGAGTGATACGGGGTTTATTCATTTATACATTATCCCGTCATTATAGCTACCCACATATATGGCCTCGTTGGGCTAGGTGCTATTTGAGTCATTCGGGACTTTGTTCCAGTATTTTTTGTTCACATTTATCATCTTGTTGCGGGACTGCATTATCACGGCATTGGCTGCCCACATTAAACAGCTGCCTAAGGCTAGGTGCTTTTACCGAGACTTTCATTAGTTTTTGGTCTAAAAGACGGGACTGGTGTCTATTCATTAGCTCCAACATTTAGCAATTACATCAGCAGCCGTATGAGGTTAATTCCCTCACGAGACTTTTGGATACATATATAACGGCTAACTATTACTATTTTAGACTGTTGTTGGAAGAATCCTGAGCTCTTACCATCTATGCAAATTATATGATATCTTCTAGACAACAATCTTTCATTTTTCTATTCGATCTTTTGATACATCCTATTTGTGCACAATTTATTAAGTATTAATTAAGGCTGGCCAGCCATTGTTCTTCAGGATTATATATATCTGTATCCATTATTGATCCTTTAGAATATTAATCATATATGAGAACAACTAGTTGGTAATATATTTTATGATTATGTTGTTTTATTTATTTTAAATTTATTTGTAATATCCTACTGTGGTCACTCCGAGGAATATATATTTGAATTGAATATTTTTTAATAACTACAATTACTATTTAATAAAATAGATTAATATATTTTTAGTTTGGCTCTTCCTTTTGCGCACGTTTTGGTTCTTTTATCTTGTTACTTTATTCTATATGGTAATCTCAGTTGCTGCTAGTAATCACTGGTGTATCTTTTATAGTCGCAGCCTAGTATGCCATGCAGCAAGCCGTGTTGCAGCATGCTGCATCAAATCAAAGATGAGTATATATATGGTGTGGGAGCTCCAGCCCGAGACTCTGGCGCAGGAGAATGACGTCATCGCACACACCTGCGATGCACGTCCAGGATGTTACTGGTAACTTAGCAACCCAGCGCTGTGACAATATAAAACATTTCAACATTACTTCCATATACAGATGTAAATAAAGCAGATTATTCACAAGAGCAGCGTTGTCATTTCTCAGAGCATCAACAACATACATGTATACTACATATCTAGCACATTAATAAAACATAGACATCCAATATAGTGTAAAACATGGCACATGCTGGAGAGCACATTCAAATATCCAGACTAATACATTATACATAGTAAACATGCATTAGACTACAAAGATATATCGACATGGCACCAAATATTTGCAAACAGTCATTACTAAGAGGGCACATATGGCAAAAGCAGCAATCAAATGAAACTTGAGAATTAATTCATATCATTAAGCCCTCTGGGAAAAATAACATGAAGTCTATGGATCCACTCTGCCTCCCTTTTTTAGAAGCTGCAGGTTCCGATCACCACCTCTCCGAGTGATAGGAATTTGATCAATCATCCTGTATCTTAAACTATTTAAGGGGTGTCTCGCTTCAATAAAATGGCGGCCCACAGGTTGGTCACTTGACCCACTGGAAAGTGTATGACGTATTGAGGACCGATGCACGGTCATATGTCCTTTACTTTTGTTGTGTTTTGCCCACATAAGAGAGGCCACAGGGGCAAATCAGTTGGTATATAACTTGGGTACTTTCACATGTCAAATGATGACGGATACTTTATCTGGTTCCCAAATGAGGATGGCAAAAAGTGTCCCCTATAATAAAAAATTACATGTTGTGCAAGAGCATTTAAAACATCGTTTACGAACATTACACATAAACTGCTGTTTGCCGGACATGTGACTACCAGAGATATCTATTTTAACTAATAAATCTCTAAGATTCTTAGAGCAAGAGTAGCATGGCATTAAATATTTTTGTGTCAGACCTACATCTGAATCTGAAGTAATAACAGGCCACAACTTTTTTGAGAGGGAGATGCTGTGTTATATTTATTCACCCAATTCAATTTGTCATCAGTTTTTCTTGATGACTGTTTCTGCAACATTGTAAGTCAACTTAAAGCCATGACCTTCTCTTTGGCTTCAATGATGTTTTTCATAAGGTACTGTAGCCTCGCTGAATGAATTAACCTATTAATTCATCTATCTGTACTGACGCCAGATCAATATCGTTACTAATTCTCCTGATACAAACCATCTGTAAATACGACAAACCCTTCTTCAAACTAATTGGGTGACAACTTTGATAATAACTAAATGTAAATAAAATGTAGTAAAATATTTCTATCGGTAGTTTTGGTAAATAACATAGTCAAAATACTCATTTTCATACTCATAGTCATTATTTCTAATTAGTTTAACATCAAGAAATTTAATTTCATGCTGATTCATCTCATAAATTTTACTGAAGAACTGGACATGTTATGTTTAGTCATAATATCTATAAAACTAGACTGTGATCCTGACCAAATTAATTATACATCGTCAATAAATCTAGTATAGAAAAAGATATTAGACAAAATCATAGGGTCAGCATAAAATAAAGCTGGTTCAATATTAAACATATATGTGTTCGCGTACTGTAGCTAGGGGCCACATATGACCACATAGCACACCCAGTTGTCTGCAAATTAATCTTTTTGTTAAATAAGAAAAAATAACAATTCAAGCATTCTCAAGAAGATTTTAAAATGAGAAGAATCATAACCGCCTTGATATAGCAGTAGATCTTTAACTGCTCCAAGTCCATCACTGTGTGGAATCACTGTATAAAGACTTGAAACATCAGCTGAAAGTAGCCATGACTCCTTGGGTAATGGACCCAATGCTGACAATTTAATAAACAAGGCAGTAGTATCCAGTAGAAAGTTTTTATGTTTTTGCACAAGGGGTTGCAGTATAGAATCCAAGAAAATTGAGGTGGGCTGAAAAATGTACAGTAGGCATGTGCCGACATAATAGGGCATCCTGGTGGTGGAAATATCCCCTTCTGAATTTTGGGCAGTGTATATAGTAAAGGCATAATTGAAGCTTTGTCAGTAGAATGGCAAAAATACTCTCATCGACGATCTTCGCATCAAGGCCCTCATTCCGAGTTGTTCGCTAGCTTGCTGCTTTTTGCAGCCGTGCAAATGCTAAGCCACCGCCCTCTGGGAGTGTATCTTAGCTTAGCAGAAGTGCGAACGAAAGGATCGCAGCGCTGCTACAAAAAAAGATTGTGCAGTTTATGAGCAGCTCCAGACCTACTCCTAGCTTGCGATCACTTTAGACTGTTTAGTTCCTGTTTTGACATCACGAACATGCCCTGCGTTCGGCCAGCCACGCCTGCGTTTCCCCAGGCACGCCTGAGTTTGTATCTGACATGCCTGCATTTCCCCCCCCCCCCGAAAATGGTCAGTTACCTCCCAGAAACACCCACTTCCTGTCAATCACTGCGGACAGCAGTGCGATTGAAAAGTGTCGCTAGACCTTGCGTGAAACTGCATCGGCTGTTGTGAAAGTACGTCATGCGTGCGCATTGCGCCGCATACGCATGTGCAGAAATACCAATTTTTTGCCTGTTCGCTGCGCAGCGACCGAAAACAGCTAGCGAACAACTCGGAATGACCACCCAAGGGTGATCTGTAAAACTTCTCATAATTCTTTTGTATATTGAATGGTGGGATCACCACTCAGTTGATAGTATACTGCAGCATCACTCAGCTGATGCATAATTTCATCTTTATAATCACATAAGTCCTGCAAGACAATACCGACGCCCTTGTCCGCAGGGCGGATGACAAGTTGTTGGTTCTTAGACAAGGTTTTAATAGCCTCTCATTCCAGGACTGATAAATTAGGGTGACTCAGATTGTTTTTTAAAATTAGATGTCACTTCGGAATCCAACATGCGCATAAAAGTTTTAATAGATGCATTTACCAATGGTGGGTCAAACTGATATTTTCTGTAATCCGTAAAGCTGTAGGGGTATTGGCATATGGTTAAAATTCAGGTCAGAAGTTCCCTTTTTATTGAAGAATTCATTGATTTTTAATTGTCGGTTTAGGCACTGCTTTTCAATCTGCCATGGAAAATCATTAAATGGGCACTGGTGATAAAGAACTGATATCTCTGGCAGAGACATGTCCGGTAAACAGCACTTTATGTCTAAAGTTCATAAGGAGTCTATTAAATGCTCTTGCAAAACATGTAATTTTTTGATTACAGGGGACACTTTTTGCCATCCTCATTTGGGGACTAGATATAGTATCCGGCATCATTTGACATGTGAAAGTACCCACGTTATATACCAACTGATTTGCCCCTGTGGCCTCTCTTATATGGGCAAAACACAACAAAAGTTTAAAGAACGTATGACAGCGCATCAGTCCTCAAAACAACTTTCACTTTCCAGTGGGTCAAGTGACCAACCTGTTGCCCACCATTTTATTGAAGCGAGACACCCCTTAATTAGTTTAAGATAAAGGATGATTGACCACATTCCTATCACTCGGAGAGGTGGTGATCGGAACCTGCAGCTCCTAAAAAGGGAGGCAGAGTGGATCCATAGACTTGCTGTTATTTTTCCCAGAGGGCTTAATGACATGAATTCATTCTCACTGTTTTATTTGATTGCTGCTTTTGCCATATGTGCCCTCTTAGTAATGATTGTTTGCAAATATTTGGTGCCATGTCAATATATCTTTGTAGCCTAATACATGTTTTCTATGTATAATGTATTAGTCCGGATATTTGAATATGCTCTCCAGCAAGTACCATTTTTTTACACTATATTTGATGTCTATGTTTTATTAATGTGCTAGATATGTAGTATACATGTATGTTGTTGATGCTCTGAGAAATGACAATGCTGCTCTTGTGAATGATATGTTTTATTTACATCTGTATATGAAAGTAATGTTGAAATGTTTTATATTGTCACAGCACCGAGTTGCTAAGTTACCAGTAACAGCCTGGACATGCATCGCAGGTGTGTGCGATGACGTCATTATCACCAGAGTCTCGGGCCGGAGCTCTTGTGCCCAGGAGCACAGCCAATCCTTGGGTGTCTATGTGGTGTTTGGGAAGGGATAAACAGGTTGAGTATCCCATATCCAAAATGCTTGGGACCAGAGGTATTTTGGATATCGGATTTTTCCGTATTTTGGAATAATTGCATACCATAATGAGATATCATGGCAATGGGACCTAAATCTAAGCACAGAATGCATTTATGTTTTATATGCACCTTATACACACAGTCTGAAGGTAATTTTAGCCAATATTTTTTATAACTTTGTGCATTAAACAAAGTGTGTGTACATTCACACAATTCATTTAGGTTTCAAATACATCTTATACACACAGCCTGAAGGACATTTAATACAATATTTTTAATAACTGTGTGTATTAAACAAAGTTTGTGTACACTGAGCCATCAGAAAACAAAAGTTTCACTATCTCACTCTCACTCAAAAAAGTCCGTATTTCGGAATATTCCGTATTTCGGATATTTGGATATGGGATACTCAACCTGTAATGTAAAAACATTTTTTACACTGTTAATTTTCCTGAAGACAAACGATTACAGTTTAAAACATTGAAAGATCATGATCTGTGTGTATTCATTAATTGACAAATGGTTGTGAGTGCCACACCTCTGCTTGCTTATTTAGTTATTATTTAATTTATTAACAGTTTCTTATATAGTGCAGCAAATTCCGTTGCATTTTACAATTGGAAATAATAATGATATTTCAAAACTGGGTAATAACAAACAGTCATAGAGGTAGGAAGGCCCTGCTCGCAAGCTTACAATCTATAGGGAAAAAGGCATGGATATACACGGATAGGTGCTATCTATTGCATAGTTGTCCACCAGATTACAAAGGTTCTTGGTGTGCTGTATGATATAGTCACATAGCAATGATGAACCGGGCTTGGTAGGAAGGGAAAGTGAAGAATGAGAAGACGTGAGGATATGTGTGGACTGTGCAGAGTGGATGCATTTTGATAGGAAAGTTTATGAAAGTAATGTGGGCGGTTCTGGAATTTGATACACTTGCCTGAAGAGGTGAGTTTTCAGGGAAAGCTTAAAGGAGAGTCTTATTGTGCATGCTAAGGCATTCCACAGAGTTCAGCCCGAAGAAAGTCCTGCAATCGTGAGTGGGAACGAGTAATGAGTGTGGATAAGAGACGCAGATCTTGTGAAAAGCAAAGAGGTTGGTTGGGAGATTTTGTGAGATAAGAGAAGAGATGTATTGTGGTGTAGTTTGGTTAATGGCCTTATGTGTGCATACATTTTTTTTTATTGAATACAGTAGAATACAGGTGACCAATGGAGGGACCGACAGAGTGGATCTGCAGACGATGAACATCTAGCGAGGAAGATTAGCCTCACAGCTGCATTCAGAATGGATTGTAGTGGTGAGAGTCTCATTTTGGGAAGACCAGTTAGGAGACAATTGCAATAATCAACGCGGGAGATAATGAGAGCATAGATTAGAGTTTTAGCAGTGTCTTGTGTAAGGTATAGTCCTTATTTTGGATATGTATTTTAGATGCATGTAACATGATTTTGAGACAGATTGAATGTGGGGAACAAAGGATAGATCAGAGTCAAGGATGACACCTAGGCAGCGAGCTTGTGGGGTAGGGTTGATTGTCGAGTTTTCAACAGTGATAGAGATATCAGGTTGGTAACTACTATTGGCCGGTGGAAATAAAGGGGGTCATTCCGAGTTGTTCACTCGTTGCCAATTTTCGCAACAGAGCGATTAAGGCGAAAAATGCGCATGCGCATGGTCCGCAGTGCGCATGCGCTAAGTATTTTAGCTGAAAACCTTTTCATCGTTGAAGTGATCGGAGTGTGATTGACAGGAAGTGGGTGTTTCTGGGCGGAAACTGGCCGTTTTCAGGGAGTGTGCGGAAAAACGCAGTCGTGCCAGGATAAAACGCGGGAGTGTCTGGAGAAACGGGGGAGTGGCTGTCCGAACGCAGGGCGTGTTTGTGACATCAAACCAGGATTGAAACAGGCTGAGCTGATTGCAGTGTAGGAGTAAGTCTCGAGCTACTCAGAAACTGCTAAGAATTTTCTATTCACAATTCTGCTAATCTTTCGTTAGCAATTCTGCTAAGCGAAGATACACTGCCAGAGGGTGGCGGCCTAGCGTGTGCAATGCTGCTAAAATCTGCTAGCGAGCGAACAACTCAGAATCACCCTCATTACCAGCTTATGGATCCTCAATGTAAATGTGCTTCTTGTGGTAATTGCTTTGATTATTAGCAACCAAGATAGAGAGTCTCCGCATATACTCCAGAACACATCTGGAACACACAGGGGTGAATTTGACTGATGTCCCTCCAGAGGAAGCCCTCAGTGTATGTGCTGTGCTTCCACCTCCCTGACCGCAGAAGATGGAAGCTCGCCGCTGGTACAGTGTGTCTAACCAGGACCGGCAGTGTTTATACTGTATCCGTTAGTGTTGCGGGAGCAGCGGTGTAAGGACAGTTCACAGGGAGGCAGGACGAAGCTCTGTATGTGGGGCTTAGACAAGTAATGTGTGTAACAGTTCTCCCATTGGAGTGGCTGCTTACCGCTGAATCAGTAGGTCTAGCTTGGACCGGCAAGAGGTAATCTTTGTTCGTATGATGAGCAGAAGCAGCAGCATTAGAGATTACACCTAAAGCAGCATCTGGAGAGGGCAGCTCGGCTCTCTGCTGAATGAATGATCCGATTGGGTTGGCAGGCATTCTCTGGTTGTCAGAGCTGTTTGTGAGTGTGCTGAATGGCTGGCAGGCAAATAAAAGATGGGTCCTTTACGAGTTTCTCAATTACCCAAACACAACGGTTTCATCAGAAGGTAGGTAGATGAACTCTGGAGACCAAATTTATGTCTATGTCGTCTTGTTCCCCTACGTATGTTGTTTTTGTGTTCCAGAAACCTGACATGCAACATTCTGGTGATGCACCCGACATATTGCATTCCACAAACACATGTGATTAAATAGACCACATATGTGGTGCAGCAATTAATGAATTGTTTTATGTTGAAACTGGAGCCAAAGATATGAGATTTTATCGAAGTGCTGTTATCCATCAAAAAACGGCATGTCACACATCTGGGTTTTTTACGTTTATAATTTCCCTTCCATTGTTTGGGGGCCTGAAGCCACATATTTTTATTTTCATTGCGATGTTCCTAATCAGGTGGCATAAAATGGCTAGGTGCTAGTAGGCTCTGTAGATTGGATGCCTTTTTAAAAGTAACGATGGGTTTTTCCACTAGCTTAGTCATAAGGATCTTATCTGTTTTAAGAATGGGATAGTTCTTTTGAATAATATTCTTTATTATGGAACACCAGGTGCAGTAAACTTTGCTGGAAAGCAGAAGGAACATTCCCTCAATCTTGTTTCTTTTCTTCTTTCAACAGAGCAAATAGATCTATCTTTATAGGTTCTATAGTAGAATGTTTAAGTCTCCCCTCAAACTTGTTGTGGCCTAATTACCACTTTTTACAGTTTAATCAACAATCTGTTCATAATCACTAATTTTTACTTATCTAGCAAATTATACACTCCTGTCTAACCTGCTGCATCAAAATGCCTATGGTTACACCACTGTTAGATATCTACACAGAAGGTGGACCAATACCACATTAGGCAACAAACCATTTAATCTATTGGTGCTTAGATTAACATATGGGATATCATTATAGGAGACTTTAGCTATCTACTCGTTGTTAGTGGACATATGTTAAGCTACTCCTGCTATTATACAAAATAATTTTTCACCTTGGCAGTATTTACTGTTTATTAGTCCTATATATTTTTGCTATTTTTATTGAGAATACCATATTTTGTTTGTCACACTATATTTTATATGATTCTTAATAAAGGTTACATTTTATTGTCTATAATTTTTTCAGATAAGAGTGCCCCAGCACAGAGTCTTTCTTTTTTCTTTTTTTCTTTCCAATGTAAACCTACTGACTCAGGGAGCACCACTGACGGTACATTTACACACTGTGTTATATTTTCCAAAGTCGGTCACAGGCATCTTACCTGATAATAAAGTTTTGTCTGCTATCGCTTACCTGTGTGGAACACCTCCTTTTTCTTTTTCCAATACACAGTATATAAGTACTTTCCCTTACCCAGGAAGCTCAGTGTAGTTGATTCTGTATGGTGATGACTGTCCTCTGAGGTAAGGGTGATGTATACTGGCTTTAACTGTTTCTTAGGTAACTATTTCTTATGTAGCTGTAACTATTTTCTTATGTAACTGTAACTCTATACCACTCACTTAGGCTTATATATGTTATACTGAATGATATACTGTAGATACTGTAGAAGCTTTTTTTTGTAGTACTAGAAAATTCTCTGTTAGGATTGAAGATCACTGGTAAACACTAATTCGGCAAATGGGAGTAACAAGAGAAGTGCAACATTACCCTTTGACAAAACCTGCTGAAATTACGATTGGGCCTCAATGATGCTAAACCCTTTTCTTTTTCTCCTGGCAGCAGTGGCCCCTGACTAACTTACTCAACAGAGATTTTGTTGTGTAAATTGAAATGTGTAATACCTATATTATACTCCCACTCAGAAAGTACAAGGTATGTTAGATACTCCTCAAAGATACTGTTCTAGATTCATGTCCTTCACAGGTTAAGGGAATTATCTCGCAGATACCAGGTTCCCTATGAACTTAGGATGGAAAGGACACTGGATTGATGGCTGAGGTAGTCCCAGTAGTGACACAGTAAGCACAATATTTAAGGAGGGTAAACCCAAGTAGTTAAGAATCAATTCCCCGTATTGCCCAATGCAGCTGTCATTTTAATAAAATCGTCTACACCTCTACCAACTTTACTGTCACCAATCTCTATTCTGTTTTCTTCACTATTTCCTCTTCATCTTTGCTTTCACAAAGGGGGTACAATACATGGACCTGACTCTCCCAAGGTTTCATTGACGGCCATTCAGAAACCAGACAGAGTGGCTGTTATTAAGTGCCAGGCCCACACTTACAACCGAGACCCAGTCTCACTTGGTAACAAGCCGCGCAGACGAAGATGCCAAACAGGCAGCAAGCAGCAACATACAAACAAATACCACACAACTGATGATATTCAATATGGTTACCACACAGAAATTGATTGAGATGCAACATTTGTGTTCCCTTCAGTAATAGGAGGTCTGGAAGGCAAATGGACTTGGCCAAGAGTCCTCCGTACTCTGGAGAGATGGACAAGGTAAACCAGTTGCCTCCAGAGCACACCTCCTAAACTTAGCTGAGGCAGCACATGGCCTGACTCACCTAGGGTAAGGAAGGTATGTGCAAATTGGTAAGAGCTTACTGAAGTGTGCCAGAGTTCTCTCCTCAGGCGATCAGGAAAGCAATGTCAAGTCTTACTTGCATGAGGAAGAACATTTGGTAAGGTAATACCAATAGAGCCATCCCATATTCCTCCTACAGATGGACCATTTCAGGTAATACAAATCGATTTTATACAGTTACCACCCTGTAGGAATTTGAACTATGTATTGATGTGCACTGATATTTTCTCAAACTGGGTAGAGGCATTCCCTGCTGCTTTCTCCCTCTACCCAAAAAAAACCTCTATAGAATCCGAACATCAGTGTACAAAGACGTAGGTACATGTAAGTATGCAACGATCATTCAGAACAGACATCATAGGCTGTAGCCCTGTCCCAGCATACTATATAGATTGAATGTCATCCCACATCCAACCAGTGGTCTGACGACCACTGAGCGCATATAGAGGATGTCCCATCCTCTTCCCTGTCTTCCCCAACTATAGTCAATTTCTAATTTCCAAATGAATACATACGTGTGTCTAGGTCACCAATTATTGTTTGAAATATTTTTTATTATGTTTAGTGTGACAGTTATGATAGTTATTGTTTACTATCAAAGTTTGGTCTGTCAAAGTCAACTTGCATATTTCAATCTTGAGAATACGCAATGCATTTATTAATGGATGCATCTACGATGCATGCGTCGATATGGTAGGACGGGAATTACCATAACGGCAAGTTACTGTGCGCATTATGGTAGAAGATGCATTTCTTAATAAATATAATACTGTGACAAAAATAGCAAAGAATTCTTACACACACTCAAATGTGGTATCTCCAGGAATACAAATCAAATAGTGTCTTAAACATATCAGATTGCTTAAACAGCCATTGTGAACATACAATGTAGTGTTCTTTACTCAGGCTTTTCTTTGTTGGGAATGTAAATACCTTATGTGTGCATGAACAATAGAGAGTTGTGTGTTGAGTCAATAGATCCTGGACTGTCATTGTTACACTATAGGCTAGAACAAACAAGAACACAATATAACATACAAAACCCTAAGGATAGGCAAATGCCTGATCATGTATTCAAACATCACAAGCCAGAACCTTGTTTGCTTAAGCCTTTAAATGATTTAAGCAAGACCACCAAAAGGTAACATTCAATATCGTACAGACCAGACGTTGATGTATGATATGTCATATGTATAACATTTATATTCTCCTAAGGAAGATGTGTGTAGACTGGTGCGCTTCTTCTGGAGTCGACCACACGGTTAAAACTTTTTCCGTGTATGTTGAGTCGGTGGTATAATTGCCTCAAAGTGGCTAGTAGCAAAGTTTCATAGGTTTTATATAAGTCCTAGCAAAGTCTCGTGAGCTTTAAATAAGTTATATTAGGCACCTTCCGCTCTTCAGGGCGGCAGCTCAGTTCCTCAGTATACCAAAGGTATATGGCATGGATTCTGTAGCAAAAAAGAGGAGAAGAACAAGCGCCTATGGTGCAGTAAGTTTTGTATGTGTTGGACAACACTGTAGCGATATATATAAATGCGTACCAGATAATTTCTTTAAACCACGTCAAAATAGATAGATGTCAGTCAGGATATTTCTTGCTAGCAACACCATCTAGAAGTCAAAGAAGACGAAATCGCCACATGGCGCAGTATTGCAGGGTAAAAGATAATTTTCCCCAAAATAAACCTTATTAGGCGTACCAGATTTAGATGTATAATCAGCATGAACATCTATTAATTGTGTGTCCAGAGATATCCCATTCAGTCCAATACACGGGGTAATTGTGAAATCAGTCGCAGGACTGGAAAATTTATTTAGATTAAATGGCTATAAAACATCAATCAAATATAAATATAAATAAGGTTTAAAAGAGAAATAAAATAAAGCTTAGCTTAGTGGCAGTTTGATCATCTGCTCAGGTCTCAACGCGTTTCGCCAAACAAGGCTTCATCAGGAGATAAGAGTACAGTACAGAATGATGCCTTTTTATAGCTGGCTGAGCTAGTTTGATCATCAACTTCCGGTTTGCGGCATTTCCGGAACCGGAATTGACGTCAATTCCGTCGAAAGTGAAAGTAAAATCAGTTACAAATCATTACTAATACAATATAATTAAGATCTAGTCGTTATGCATACTAGAGAAATGGTAGGTAGGGACATAGACATTGTTTACATGCAGTAAGAAATTCTTTTATGTGAAACTACATATACGTTCTTATTCTTAGAACCGGAAGTGACGTCACTTCCTGTTGGCGATAATTTAAATGTAATGAGGACACCTTGGTGAAATAATGGATGCCCGGACACTAGTGATATGGTAACACATAGGCAGCCTGTGCTGGGCATGTATATATCTATGATACACCAGACCGGAATTAGGATGGACGGCTGGTGCTTTGCGCCGTTCGTGCATGGGGTTACATGCGGTTCACGCGGCCGGAACCGGAAGTCGCGTCACTTCCTGTTTTTGGAGGAGACGGATTAGTATCTTTTAGCTCCTAGAGGATGATACATATTAGAAGACATTACTTGGTGTAGGCCTTACAATGGATAATGGTATATGGCATACACTTATTTGATTAAAGCTAATTAGCATTTGAATACCGGATATCGCGGCATACATGCATGTATGTATTCTCCTACACATAGTTTTAAACACAGCTAACCCACGATTTATATATATTTCATAATGTAATTGTAGGAGCAGGAAACTACATATATATATATATATATATATATATATATACACACATACATACACATGAGTAAAATTGCCAATTACAATAAAACTGTTTTTTACCAATAAATTAGACATAAAAGAGACACATATATGAAATGGGACAACAATACACACACAGCTGAACTAAAAGCACTTGGAATGAATGTAAAAAACTACAGGAAGATCAAGTAAAACAGATTTTCCTTATCTGAGTATGAGGTAGGTACAGGTCTTCCAACGCGTTTCATCTCATAAGACTTCTTCAAGGGGTCAAAGACTAAACGCGTTGGAAGACCTGTACCTACCTCATATTCAGATTAGGAAAATCTGTTTTACTTGATATTACTGTAGTTTTTATACATTCATTTTAAGTTGTTTTAGTTCAGCTGTGTGTGTATTGTCCCATTTTTATATGTGTCTATTTTACGTCTAATTTATTGGTAATAAATAGTTTTATTGTAATTGGCAATTTTACTTTATTAATTGACACCGTGGTCGCTATATATCCCTCATCCCCCATTTCTCCTACATTCTTTCCAGGGAATTACCACCCCTGTTTATATTGAGTGACCCAGCTGACTCCCCATTAGCAGCACAGGGGAGTGTCACAATTATTGCCATCTTTTACACAACATATCTGTTTTATATCACACGTGGCGCAGTATTAATCCTTGTTTTTACATATATATATATATATATATAGCTGCTGAATGGAATAGGCGACACTGGGCAGGCTGATAATCGTGGTTACTTTATTGGCAACGGGCCGACATGTTTCGGAGAATGCTCTCCGTCCTCAGGGCCAGACAAACTTACAAAGTGTTGTCTGGCCCTGAGGACGGAGAGCATTCTCTGAAACATGTCGGCCCGTTGCCAATAAAGTAACCACGATTATCAGCCTGCCGAGTGCCGCCTATTCCATCCAGCAGATTTATGGGAAGTACTCTCTCATGAGGAGGGCACCGCAGCATTTCACGTTTCTCCAGCTGAGTGCCGGACACCACACTGGACTATATATATATATATATATATATATATATATATATATATAATGAGGATGGGATTGAGTAAGGATACCATGTGTGGGATGAAACTGTTCAGGGTCACATAAGCAGTAACCAAGTGGTTGTGAGGATATTGTTGCATACTGCTGCAACAAGTTGTTATCAATACTGGATTCATGTATATTACTGTATGATTATGTGGAGGGTTTGACTGGTCTTGGGGTGGGAACTCAGATGTAAACAATGGTAATCACATCTCAGGACTTAGTTATCACCCACCATTTGAGTCGACCAATGATCCCTAGTGTACTGGATATGTCCCACCCCTGGACCAATACTCAGGCTTTTCTTTGTTATATTAATGTATGATAATGTGATGGGTTTGACTGGTCTTGGGGCGGGAACTCAGATATAAACAATAGTACTCACATCTCAGGACTTAGTCATCGCCCACTATTTGAGCCGACCAATGATCCCCAGTGTCCCACCCCTGGACCAATAGCAGAAGACCCAGCCCCAGACATGTATCTTCTCCAATACACAGTATGTAAGTACTTTCCCTTACCCAGGAAGCTCAGTGTGGCTAATTCTAAATGGTGATGACTGTCCTCTGAGCTAAGGGTTATGTATACTGTCTGTAACTGTTTCTTAGGTAACTATTTCTTATGTAGCTGTAACTCTGTACCACTTACTTAGGCTTATATGTGTTATACTGAATGATATACTGTACAAATGTTATTTTGTATGCATACCTTTTAATATCAAATACATATATATAAGTTGTAACACTGTAGGGGTGCAAGGCGCCTCCTCCTGGGGAATATGGCAGCACGCAGCAGCTGAGGAACACCAAGTCCAGTTTCTGGTACAACTGGCCCCGGCCAGTTTTATTGAAAAAGAAAATAAAACAAACACCAAAAGAAAATACCTTGCCTGTCCGGCACTAACTAAACACAAGATGTTCCTAACTATCACTAAACAAAAACACAGAGTTCTCCAGTAAACACTGTATAGCTCACTTGTATCAGGAAGCGTGTTTCTCTCACACAGATGCCTCCAGTCTTCCCAGGCAGCCTGCACACACTAATCAGAGTAGCAGCCCTATAACACTCTTACACAGCTGAAACCCTGATTAGCCCTCTGTGAGGCCAAAGACCCGAACTGGGCCCAATGTCTAGAACTCGCCTTATCTCTCTCTCAGAGCCTTTACCCAGCTTTTACAGCAAACTGAAAAGGTTCTGACAAAACAAAAGCATTTTTCCTAGAAGTTTTCATTTTCTAAAACATGTAAGACAAGAACCGAGGACAAACATACCTGCCCTCAAACACTATCCCAGTGTTCTTGTCACATATCCCCCTCCCCTGTTTCGACCTAGGGGCCGGAACACTTGTAGCCCCCAAACAGAAGATGCGAGACAATGCATCTGCATTGGCCAATTGTGATCCCAGTCTATGTTCGACAGTAAACTTAAAGTCCTGCAACGCTAGAAACCATCTAGTTACACGAGCATTCTTGCCTCTATTTACATACATCCATTTTAAAGGGGCATGGTCTGTCACTAGTCTGAATTGTCTACCCAAGAGGTAATATCTCAAGGTATCTAGTGCCCACTTAATGGCCAAAGCCTCCTTTTCCACAATGGCATACCTTTTTTCATGCTCATTGAGTTTCCTACTCAAATAAATGATAGGGTGTTCGTCCTCATCTCTGGTTTGGGACAGCACAGCCCCTATCCCTACCTCTAAGGCATCTGTCTGTACCACAAATTCTTTTGAAAAATCTGGTGTTATCAATACCGGTTGTGAACACAAATCCACTTTTAACGCTTGGAACGCTTTTTCTGCATCAGGGTTCCATTTCACCATATTTGACTGCTTCCCTTTGGTAAGGTCTGACTATGGCACCGCCGTGGTCGCAAAATTGGGAATAAACCGTCTATAGTACCCAGTTATTCCCAAAAAAGCCCTTACCTGTTTTTTATTCACTGGACGAGGCCAGTTTTGAATAGCATCAATTTTATTCAATTGGGGCCTAATCAGACCTCTGCCGATGGTGAAGCCCAAGTATTTGACCTCCTCCATTGCGAGGCAGCACTTTTTTGGGTTAGCCGTTAACCCTGCCTCTCTGATTGAGTCCAGTACTGCTTGTACTTTAACCAAATGGGACCCCCAGTCTGCACTGTGAATTACTACATCATCCAAATAGGCAGCTGCATATTTTCTATGGGACCTCAAAATTTTATCCGTCGCCCGTTGAAAGGTTGCTGGAGCCCCATGCAACCATAAGGGTAACATCTTATACTGGTACAGCCCCTCCGGAACTGAAAAGGCTGTTTTTTCTTTTGCGCCATCAGATAAAGGTATTTGCCAGTAACCTTTGGTCAGGTCCAACGTGGTGAGAAACCTGGCTGTGCCCAGCCTTTCTATAAGCTCATCCACACGGGGCATGGGGTATGCGTCAAACTTGGACACCTCATTTAACTTACGAAAGTCATTACAGAAGCGTATGCTACCGTCGGGCTTCAGGATGAGAACTATGGGACTGGACCACTCACTGTTAGATTCCTCTATGACTCCAAGTTCTAACATGGTTTTAACTTCTTTAGAAACAGCTTCTCGCTGAGCTTCCGGAATCCTATATGGCTTTAAATGGACCCTGATCCCTGATTCTTTGACAATGTCATGTTTTATTATGGTCGTTCGGCCTGGCAGCTCTGAAAATATTTCCCTATTTTGGATGAGAAATTCTTTAACCTGATTTTTCTGATCAGCTGATAATGTCTCTGACACCTTCACTGCGGGAAGCAACCGAGGTGAAGACACCGAAGGGCAAGGCTCCGCTGACAGAGACAACCTATCTTTCCAGGGTTTGATTAAGTTAACATGATAAATTTGTTCGGGTTTTCTCTTTCCCGGCTGGCATACTTTGTAATTAACCTCATTCACTTTTTCCCTAATCTCAAATGGACCCTGCTATTTAGCTAGGAACTTGCTTTCCACAGTGGGTACCAAAATAAGAACTCTATCTCCAGGAGCAAATTCCCGTACCTTGGCACTCCGGTTATATACACTCTGTTGAGCACTTTGGGCCTGTTCCATGTGCTCTCTGACAATAGGTACCACGGCTGCAATCCTATCCTGCATTTGTGTTACATGTTCAATAACACTTCTATAAGGAGTGGGCTGTCCTTCCCACGTCTCTTTGGCAACGTCCAACAACCCTCTGGGGTGTCTACCATACAACAAATCAAATGGAGAAAACCCCGTAGAGGACTGAGGAACTTCTCTGACGGCCATTAACAAGTAGGGCAACAAACAATCCCAGTTTTTCCCATCTTTATCAACCACCTTTTTTAACATACTTTTTAATGTTTTATTAAACCTTTCCACCAACCCATCAGTTTGGGGATGGTAAATGGACGTCCTGAGGTGAGTGACCATAAATAATTTGCACGATTCTTTCATGACCCTTGACATAAATGGAGTACCTTGGTCAGTCAAAATTTCTTTTGGTATTCCCACTCTACTAAAAACCTGCACCAGCTCCCTAGCTATCGCATTGGTTGTGATAGTGCGTAAAGGGACAGCCTCAGGATATCGAGTGGCATAGTCCATTATTACCAGGATATACTGATGGCCCTGAGCGGACTTTAACAAGGGCCCCACGAGATCCATGGCTATTCTGTCAAACGGGACCTCTATAATAGGCATGGGAACTAGTGGGCTCCTGAAATGGGGTCTAGGGGCATGATACTGGCATTCAGGACAGGAAGAACAATATTCAGACACTTCTTTATAAACCCCTGGCCAAAAGAACCTTTGTAAAACTCTTTCAGTGTTTTTTTCTGCCCCTAAATGTCCTGCTGTAACGTGACTATGAGCTAAATCTAGTACCGTTCTCCGATAAGGCTGGGGTACTACCAGCTGTTCCACCACATCCTCACCCTTTTTGACAATGTGGTACAAGAGCTCATTACAGATGACCATGTGGGGATACGTAACCCTGTCACCTGGTACCACAGGCTCCCCATTAACAATCTTAACATTCTCTCTAGCCTTTATCAATGTAGGATCCTTTAACTGTTCAGATGCAAACAGATCCTTTTTTACCTCCAGGTCAGGCACGCTTTCGTTTCTAACCATTATGTCTCTGTTCCCAGCAAGAGGGTCCTCACTGGACTCCCCATCTGTCACTTCCCCAGCCAAACTCGCAAGAGGCAAAGGGTCAGAAAGTTCCGAAGACACACGTACATCCATACAATCACCGGAATTACCAACTGGCTCTTCACTTCTCACATCTGTTGATAAACGTGATTCCCACAGTTTCCAAAAATTAGGAAAATCCCTCCCTATTATGGCCTTATGCACCAAGGTGGGGACCAGTCCTACTTTAACCATTGCTGACCCACAACAAGTTTCTATATTCACTTCAACAGTGACATAATACTGGGTATCCCCATGTATGCAAGTTACCCCAATAGGTATTTGCTGGACCTTTAAGGGGTTCACTAACCCAGCTTTCACGAGGGTAACTAAACTTCCTGAATCTAGCAAGGCCTCTATCCGGTTACCCTCTAAGAACACATCACACATTTGTTTTTCCAGCTCAGGTGAAGGTACCACAGTACAGGCTAACCTAGCACAGAAAGACATTCTGCGACATTCAAAGGCAGCATCACATTGCATGGGTTCTTGCATGACTGGGCAATTGGCAATAACATGACCTGGCATACCACATCTAAAACATTTAACCACACGATTATCAACCCGTTTGGGCAACATAGACCATTCTAGCCCCATTGGCCTGTCTCCAGGGCCAGTGTTTACAGTCTCTCCAGCCTTGCGTTCTCTTAACCGCCCAGCAATGTTTTCCCACGGAACAGTCTTACCAGCCTTTACTGAAGGGCGCTGTCGATGATCTATGGGTTGCTGGGTGGTCATCAGTAGTTCCTCTGCTGCCAAATACCGCTCTACGATGTCCACTAATTGGTCAGCAGTGCCCAGGTTTCCATGGCTCACCCACTTGTGCAGGACCATGGGCAAAGATCTTAAGTAGCGGTCCATGACGACTCTTTCAACCATCTGGGGACCAGTTAATGTCTCTGGCTGTAGACATTTTTTTGTTAGCTGAATAAGGGCGTGCATCTGGGAGCGCGGAGGCTTCTCCATGGCGTACACCCAACGGTGCACCCGTTGTGCTCGTACTGACAGCGTGACTCCCAGGCGGGTCAGGATCTCAGTCTTTAGTTTATCATAGTCCCGAGCCTCAGCAGGGCATAAATCAAAGTACGCTTTTTGGGGCTCACCTGACAAAAAAGGTGCCAGCAGACTGGCCTACTGTGCTTTCGGCCAGTTCTCACGCTCGGCAGTCCTTTCAAACGTGGTCAGGTAGGCCTCCACATCATCAGCCTCTGTCATTTTCTGCAGTAAGTGACTGGCCCTTATAGAACTAGAGCTGGTCGGAGCACTGACGGCCACATCTCCAATCCGGGCTGCAAGGCTCTGCACCACTTCTGTTAAAGCCTCCCTGTCCTGACGCTGTTGCCTGTAAAGTTCGTCAATAGCCACCTGCTGCTGTCTCCTATTTTCCTCCATTGCCACCTGCTGCTGTCTCCTATTTTCCTCCATTGCCACCTGCTGCTGTCTGTTGGCCTCCTGCTGAGCCACTGTAGCTTGCAGCAAGGCTTTAAGCAGATCCTCCATGTCGACAGATTTTTCAGGCGGCTTTGTAGCTGCTTTCACCCAGGACATATATCAAACCCTCAGGGGTGAGTCTCAGTAACTTCACACTGGGCTGTATCTGCATAAACCACCGTTTTCTGCAGGCCTCACAAAGCTGCTGCTTTCACTTATGCGCAGAACGGCATGCTTGCATTCTCCACCAAGTTGTAACACTGTAGGGGTGCAAGGCGCCTCCTCCTGGGGAATATGGCAGCACGCAGCAGCTGAGGAACAACACAAGTCCAGTTTCTGGTACAACTGGCCCCGGCCAGTTTTATTGAAACAGAAAATAAAACAAACACCAAAAGAAAATACCTTGCCTGTCCGGCACTAACTAAACACAAGATGTTCCTAACTATCACTAAACAAAAACACAGAGTTCTCCAGTAAACACTGTATAGCTCACTTGTATCAGGAAGCGTGTTTCTCTCACACAGATCCCTCCAGTCTTCCCAGGCAGCCTGCACACACTAATCAGGGTAGCAGCCCTATAACACTCTTACACAGCTGAAACCCTGATTAGCCCTCTGTGAGGCCAAAGACCCGAACTGGGCCCAATGTCTAGAACTCGCCTTATCTCTCTCTCAGAGCCTTTACCCAGCTTTTACAGCAAACTGAAAAGGTTCTGACAAAACAAAAGCATTTTTCCTAGAAGTTTTCATTTTCTAAAACATGTAAGACAAGAACCTGGGACAAACATACCTGCCCTCAAACACTATCCCAGTGTTCTTATCACAATATATATATATATATATATATATATATATATATATATATGAGTGTTGGACCTCAGTATACCATGTGTGCGAACACTTGCTTTCTCTTAAGTAACATAGTGCTGCGACATTTAGCGCACTATTATCGTATATGAAAATAAGATGCAACTTCAGTCCGCAGTCTACAATAACACTGGTATGTAAATATTTATTTAATATAATGGAATTTAACAAGATCTACTGCTATATCAAGGCGGTTATTATTTTTCTCATGTTAAAATCTTCTTGAAAATGCTTGAATTGGTATTGACTTGTAATTTTTTCTTATTTAACAATAAGATATGTTTGCAGACAACTGGGTGTGCGATGTGGTCATCTGTGGCCCCTAACTATGTGAACACATATATGTTTAATATTGAACAAGCTTTATTTTTTGATGACCTTATGATTTCATCTTATATCTTTTTCTATACTAGATTTATTGACAATATATTATTAATTTGGTCAGGATCACAGTCTACTTTTATAGAACTTATGACTTAACATAATATGTCCAGTACTCCAGTAAAATTTACTTTTGAGATGAATCAGCATGAAATTAAATGTCTTGACATTAAACTAATTAGAAATAATGACAGTATTTTGACTACGTTATTTAACAAAACTACCGATAGAAATACGTTACTACATTATCAAAGTTGTCACCCAATTAATTTGAAGAAGGGTTTGCCTTATTCAAAGATGGTCCGTATCAGGAGAATTAATAACAATATTGATCTGGCGTCAGTACAGATAGATGAATTAATAGGTAAATTCATTCAGCGAGGCTACAGTACCTTATGAAAAACATAATTGAAGCCAAAGAGAAGGTCATGGCTTTAAATAAACTAACATTGTTGCAGAAACAGTCACCAAGAAAAACTGATGACAAATTTAATTGGATGAATAAATATAACACAGCATCTCCCTCTATTAACACCAACTCAAAAAAGTTGTGGCCTGTTATTACTTCAGATTCAGATGTAGGTCTGACACAAAAATATTTAATGCCATGCTACTATCATTCTAAGATACTTAGACATTAATTAGTTATAACTGATATCTCGTAGTGACACGTCTGGAAAATAGCACTTTATGTGTAATGTCCGTAAGGTGTGTTTTAAATGCTCTTGCACAACATGTAATTTTTTGATTACAGGGGACACTTTTTGCCATCCTCATTTGGGGACCAGATATAGTATCTGACACCATTTGACATGTGAAAGTACACACGTTATGTACCAACTGATTTGCCCCTGTTGCCTCTCTTATGTGGGCAAAACACAATGAAAGTTTAAATAACTTATGACTGCAAATCGGTCCTCAATACATCTTGCACTTTCCAGTAGGTCAAGTTACCAACCTGTGGGCTGCCATTTTATTGAATCAAGACACCCCTTAAATAGTTTAAGTTACAGGATGATTGATCACATTCCCATCACTCAGAGAGGTGGTGATCGGAACCTGCAGCTTCTAGAAAAGGGAGGCAGAGTGGATCCATAGACTTGATGTTATTTTTCCCAGAGGGCTTAATGACATGAATTAATTCTCAAGTTTTATTTGATTGCTGCTTTTGACATATGTGCCCTCTTAGTAATGATTATTTGCAAATATATGATGCCTTGTTGATATATCTTTGTAGCCTAATGCATGTTTACTATGTATCCTGTATCAGTCTGGATATTTGAATATGCTCTCCAGCATGTACCATTTTTTACACTATATTTGATGTCTATGTTTTATTAATGTGCTAGATATGTAGTATACATGTATGTTGTTGATGCTCTGAGAAATGACAACGCTGCTCTTGTTTATAATCTGCTTTATTTACTTCTGTATATGGAAGTAATGTTGAAATGTTTTATATTGTCACAGCGCTGGGTTGCTAAGTTACCAGTAACATCCTGGATGTGCATTGCTGGTGTGCGCAATGACGTCATTCTCCTGTGCCATAGACTCGGGCCGAGTCTGGGCCCGAGAGCGCAGCCAATCCTTGGGTGTCTATGTGGTGTTTGGGAAGGGATATAAGGTAAGAGGGTATTACTGCATCTGTGGAGTGCTGGGTTTATTGTAAACTATATATATATATATATATATATATTAATATTTATTTATATATATTACAGATGTGCAGCGGGCATTTTTCGGTTTTTGTGTTTTGGTTTTGGATTCAGTTCCGCGGTCGTGTTTTGGATTCGGACGCGTTTTGGCAAAACCTCCCTTTAGAATTTTTGTCAGATTTGTGTGCGTTTTGGATTCGGGTGTTTTTTAAAAGAAAACCCTCAAAAACAGCTTAAATCATAGAGTTTGGGGGTAATTTTGATCCTATAGCATTATTAACCTCAATAACCATAATTTCCACTCATTTCCAGTCTATTCTGAACACCTCACAATATTATTTTTAGTCCCAAAATTTGCAACGAGGTCACTGGATGACTAAGCTAAGTGACCCAGGTGGGCGGCACAAACACCTGGCACATCTAGGAGTGGCATTGCAGTGTCAGACAGGATGGCACTTAAAAATGCTAGTCCCCAAACAGCACATGATGCAAAGATAAATAAAAAAAGAGGTGCAAGATGGAATTGTCCTTGAGCCCTCCCACCCACCCTTATGTTGTATAAACAGGACATGCACACTTTAACAAACCCATCATTTCAGCCACAGGGTCTGCCACACGACTGTGGCTGAAATTATTGGTTGGTTTGGGCCCCCACCAAAAAAGAAGAAATCAATCTCTCCTTGCACAAACTGGCTCTACAGAGGCAAAATGTTCACCTCCTCCTCATCATCCAATTGCTCACCCCTTTCACCGTGTACATCCCCCTCCTCACAAAGTATTAATTTGTCCCCACTGGAATCCACCATCACAGGTACCTGTGTACTTTCTGGAGTCAATTGCTGGCAAATATCTCCACAGAGGAATTGATTATAATTAATTTTGATGAACATCCTCTTCTCCACATTTTCTGGAAGTAACCTCCTACAACGATCGCTGACAAGGTGACCGGCTGCACTAAACACTATTTCGGAATACACACTGGAGGGGGGGCAACTTAGGTAAAATAAAGCCAGTTTGTGCAAGGGCCTCCAAATTGCCTCTTTTTCCTGCCAGTATACGTACGGACTGTCTGACATGCCTACTTGGATGCTGTCACTCATATAATTCTCCACCATTCTTTCAATGGTGACAGAATCATATGCAGTTACAGTAGACAACATGTCAGTAATCGTTGGCAAGTCCTTCAGTCCGGACCAGATGTCAGCACTTGCTCCTGACTGCCCTGCATCACCGCCAGCAGGTGGATTTGGAAATTTTATCCTTTTCTTGGCAGTTCCAGTGGCGGTATAAAATGAAGGAGGAACTGTCGGCGGGTCACGTTCCGCTTGACTTGACAAGTGTTTTACCATCAGGTCTTTGAACATCTGCACACTTGTGTCTGCCGGAAAGAGAGATACAACGTAGGCTTTAAACCTAGGATTGAGCACGGTGGCCTAAATGTAGTGCTTTGATTTCAACAGATTGACCACCCGTGAATCCTGGTTAAGCGAATGAAGGGCTCCATCCACAAGTCCCACATGCCTAACGGAATCGCTCCGTTTTAGCTCCTACTTCAATCTCTCCAGCTGCATCTGCAAAAGTCTGTTGAGGGGAATGACCTGACTTAGGCTGGCAGTGTCTGAACTGACTTCACGTGTGGCAAGTTCAAAGGATTGGAGAACCTTGCAATATGTTGAAATCATTCTCCACTGCGCTTGAGTCAGGTGCATTCCCCCTCCTTTGCCTATATCGTAGGCAGCTGTATAGGCTTGAATGGACTTTTGCTGCTCCTCCATCCTCTGAAGCATATAGAGGGTTGAATTCCAACTCGTTACCACCTCTTGCTTCAGCTGATGGCAGGGCATGTTCAGGAGTGTTTGCTGGTGCTCCAGTCTTCGGCATGCGGTGGCTGAATGCCAAAAGCGGCCCGCAATTCTTCTGACATCTGTGTACATTCTCGGTATCGCCTGCCTAGAGAAGTGGAACCTAGATGGTATTTGGTACCGGGGACTCACTACCTCAAGCAACTCTCTAAGTCCCTGTGAACTAACGGCGGATACCGGACGCACGTCTAGCACCAACATAGTTGTCAAGGCCTGAGTTATCCGCTTTGCAACAGGATGACTACTATTTCATCTTCCTCGCAAAGGATTGTTGGACAGTCAATTGCTTACTGGAAGTAGTACAAGTGATCTTCCGACTTCCCCTCTGGGATGACGATCGACTCCCAGCAGCAACAACAGCAGCAACAGCAGTAACAACAGCAGCAGTAGGCGTTACACTCAAGGATCCATCGGAGGAATCCCAGTTAGGAGAGGACTCATGAGACTTGCCAGTATCATGGCCTGCAGGACTATTGGCATTCCTGTCTAAGGAGGAAATTGACATTGAGGGAGTTGGTGGTGTGGTTTGCAGGAGCTTGGGTACAAGAGGAAGAAGGGATTTAGTTGTCAGTGGACTGCTTCCGCTGTCACCCAAAGTTTTTGAACTTGTCAATGACTTCTGATGAATGCACTCCAGGTGACGTATAAGGGAGGATGTTCCTAGGTGGTTAATGTCCTTACCCCTACTTATTACAGCTTGACAAAGGCAACACATGGCTTGACAACTGTTGTCTGCATTTCTGTTAAAATAATTCCACACCGAAGAGGTGATTTTTTTTTTGTATTTTGAGCAGGCATGTCAATGGCCTTATTCATCACACGGACAACAGGTGTCTCCCCGGGTACCTGACTTAAACAAACCACCTCACCATCAGAATCCTCCTTCTCAATTTCCTCCTCAGCACCAGCAATACCCATATCCTCATCCTGGTGTACTTCAACAGTGACATCTTCAATTTAAATATCAGGAACTGGACTGCGGGATTTGTGATTTAGAAGAACGCACAGTTCTTTGCTGTGCTTTTGCCAGCTTAAGTCTTCTCATTTTTCTAGCGGGAGGATGAGTGCTTCCATCCTTATGTGAAGCTGAACCACTAGCCATGAACATAGGCCAGGGCCTCAGCTGTTCCTTGCCACTCTGTGTCGTAAATGGCATATTGGCAAGTTTACGTTTCTCCTCAGATGCTTTTAATTTAGATTTTTGGGTCATTTTACTGAACTTTTGTTTTTTGGATTTGACATGCTCTCTACTATGGCATTGGGCATCGGCCTTGGCAGACAACGTTGATGGCATTGAATCGTCTCTGCCATGACTAGTGGCAGCAGCTTCAGCACGAAGTGGAAGTGGATCTTGATCTTTCCCTATTTTACCCTCCAAACTTTTGTTCTTCATTTTTTAATGTGTGGAATTATATGCCAGTAATATATCTGGAATTAGACGGCAGTAATGTCTGGAATTAGATACCACTAGATAGATACCAGATACCACTGTGACTGGAATGATAATGACCTATGCACAGTGACAGGACACTACCACAACACCCTACAGCAGCAAGATGCAGCACAATACACTGGACTTTTAGTAATGTACTGTAGTATACTGGTCACCACAATGCAGCACAAGACAATGAGCAGTGATCCTGAGCACTGATGAGTATACTAGAACTGACACTGAGCAGCGAGATGCAGCACTGGACTATTGTACTGTAGTATACTGGTCACCACAATGCAGCACAAGACAATGAGCAGTGATATTGAGCTGATATTGAGCTTTCCACTCAGAGAACGTAGCCACGTCCTCTCGTTCTCTCTACAATGCACGAGTGAAAATGGCGGCGACGCGCTGCTCTTTATATGAATTCCGAATCTAGTGAGAATCTGACAGCGGGATGATGACGTTTTGCCTCGTTCGGGTTTTCCGAGTCAGGTGGGAAGAACTGAGGGTGCCTCAGACCTGTGAAAAACCATGTGGAGTTCAGGGGGTATCGGTTCTCGGAGAACCGAACCGGCTCATCTCTAATATATATATATATATATATATAAGATTCGTATACCAGCTGCACTCTACTGTCTGATGATGTGGTTTAAAACATGCCTTTATTACACCTACGTTTCGGGCTTATACCCATAGCCAGGCCAGGACTCACAAACACTGAGAACAACAAATATATATATATATATATATACACCTCCAACAGCACAAGTTTAAAACATAAGTGCACTCACCTGCCTGGCAGTGGCTGGCGGCCCCAGGTCCATGCATCTGAATCCGATGTCACAGAACCCTGACGTCACCCCGATCCGCCGAACAGGCAAAGCCCCTGGATACCAAGTTTCTATAAACAAATACACCATTTAAAAACATGAATCACAGGCTATTTATCACAGCACTTAATAGACAAAAATCAGCTATCCCAATAACATTTCCAAACAGGTAATGTATACTGCTATCCCCGATGGTATACTACACAACATCATATCCCATTTATCATGAAGTAGCTGAGAAATTCCATCACAAACCAGGAATAATATAAAACTATACTGAAAAATACTTAGGGTCAGAATATAATCACTAAGCTAAAGATAACATTGTAACCCCATTGTTTCATTTAAACCCCTTGGTGCTACAGCATCCAGTATAAGGATCCACTGTCTCTCACGTTTTAACTGCATTTTGGCCCTGTCACCCCCTCTCCTTATGGTTGGTACATGATCTAGTATAATAGATCTTAGCGAGGCTATATTATGTTTTGCCATAACAAAATGTTGCGCTGCCTGATTCCACTGCTTGTCTAATGGCCATCCTACGCATAGCTATCCGCTCTCGGAATTGACGCTGAGTCTTTCCCACATAGGATAGTCCACAGGGACATGTCAACATGTAAATTACATATGTTGTAGTACGTGACAGGAAATTTGATCTGACATTTTTTGCCTGTGTATGGATGGTTAAATGTACTGCTGGTCATCATTGAGCTGCACGTAGTGCAGCCCAAGCACTTAAAACATCCAGGTTTCTGACTCAAAAAGTGAGTCGGCCGTTTACTATCCAAGCCTGTAATGTCTAACTTGACCATTTTATCTTTCAAGTTTTTATTACGCATATAGCTGGGCATTAAACATGTATTCTTAAATAAAGGAAGGATCCTTATCCGAACTGACCATGGGCCACCACTGTTTAGCTTTTTTTATTGATTCATTGCTATGAGTGGTATACCTATTAACCCATGGTATACTAGTATTGGGCAACTGTTGCTTCACTTTCGGGGTTAACAATGTTTCTCGTGACAAACCCATCACCTTTTGTTTAACCAATTCCCTCCTATCATAACCCCGTTCAGCGAATCTTTGTATCATCTGATCCAAAGCTGGCTCTACTTACAATAGTTCAGAGGTTATGCATTTAACTCTTAATAGTTGGGAATAAGGCAAACTTTTACGTAATGGTAAAGGATGAAAGCTTTCGTGGCATAACAGGTTGTTTCTGTCTGTGCTTTTTCTGTAAATACTAGTCTGCAGTTGTTGATTGCATAATTGGATATTAACGTCCAAATATTGTATACACTCGGCACTTATGTTGAATGTTAATTTGGCCTGACTAGTAGACACATTATGTGATTCCAATAAATTGATCAATTTTTATTCTGTACCTACCCAGATTATTAATAGGTCATCTATAAACCTTCTTTAGAGAAGGATTCTAGGATTCATTACGCCTTCAATGTAAAATAGCTGTTTCTCTATTGCATACATGGAGGCATTTGCATATGATGGGGCCACTGAGGACCCCATCGCACACCCTGAGCACTGTACAAAATACTGACCATCATGGAAAAAGTAGTTTCTAGTGAGAATCAACATCAAAAGCTGTAAAACAAAGTCTACAACTGGTCCCTGGTATATGGGGTTGTCAGTAATCAACTCAAGCAGAACATGAACCGCAGCTGTAAATACCTTATTGATAGCTATACCACAGTAACTACTGCGTGCTCTCCCTAATTCACTTCACCAAACTGATAAAGTAAAGCAACCAGAGAATAAATATAACCATACAAATACAGTGCATTAAAGAGCGTTCCAATTAATTTTTTCCCTCAATCCAAATGGCTGTAAAAGTGTTCAGTTTATATATCCAGCGTGATTCCAAGCGATGCAATGCCAACACACTGTCACCCCTCTGATGTGCACTTGCCAGGTACTTTATGTTTAATTGTCAAGTTGGACTTTTAGGGACCATATGGCTCTCCATTGGTCATCTATTAATTACACTATTTGTGGGAAATCTAATGATCAACCAGTCACGAGACACTTTTGTTCTAAATTTCATCCCCTGTCTGCATTAAAATATCAGATTATTGACCATGTTCCTCCACTACATTGGGGGTGGGTGGGGGAGGGGTTTGTGTGATAGAGTGTTGGCATTGCATCGCTTGGAATCACGGCTTGTGGGGGCCCAGGGCAATTAAATTGTGGGGTCCCCCTCCAATAAAATTATCTCTTTCCGTGTCCACTACCCCCTTAACCCCAATATGGCCATAGGGCACCCCAGCCCACCCCCCACTTAGCCTCTGTGCCACCTGGGTACTCATCTCCTGTGTTTTGTTACAACTGCCATTGGGGAAAGGGATGCCGCTGCTAAGACATAGGGCTAAGCAGCTCCAAAGTCCCTTCATCAAAAGCACACACATGATGTTGTGGGCCACTGATGAGGAGTTCGGGAGCCACTCTGCGCAGCACTGCATGCAGCAGTGCATGCAGCCTGAGCAGCAGCAGCCATTGTCCAAATTCCATGGTCAAATTAGCCTTTGGGGGGGGGGTCCCCAATGTGTGAGAGGCCGGGACAACCACCCTTGTAGCCCCTCCCTTAATCTGGCCTTGTCCATAGCTAACAGCAAAAAAGATCATGTGCAAAATAATAATTAATCTGTTTTTATTTTAACTAGTAGCTATGATTCAATAATCTACTGATTCAATAATCTACTTTTGACATGTTGTATACATAATGCAGTGCAATATATACCAGAAAAAGAGAGTCTAGACAAATGCCTGGGGCAGGACAGCACTGTAGAATGAACAACATATACAGTATGTTGTTTATTGATTTATTGATGATGTTATTTACAATTCCACATTCATTATTTTAGTGCTATGTCTTTACTAAGTACAAATTAATAGGTGTTGGTCATAGAGGTACGAGAATGTGGGATGCACAGTTATACATTTAGGACATAATAATCTTCATCACCAATAACAGCACCAGATGTAAATACTATATGACTCTGAGACAGTGACTGTTAATATGGTAATAAGTAGGTTTCTTTACAGAATACCCTGAATACAACATGGAGAACAAGACTGATCTTAAAGATTTCTACTTAGTGTCGTTATTTGCAAACTCTGATTATACATCATTTATTTCCAGTGGGTTTATTTCACTGTATATATTAGGAGTACTTATTAATGCTCTTATAATCACAGTGATATATCTTGATGCCCAGTTACACACACCCATGTATCTGTTTCTCTGTAACCTGGCCTTAGTAGATATTTGTTATACAACCAATACTGTCCCTAACCTGCTTTACATGTTACTATCTGGAGATAATACAATGTCCTTCATACAATGCTTCACCCAGATGTACTTTTATGTTTTTGTTGGATCCACAGAGGATGTACTAATATTCATTATGGCATATGACCGATATGTTGCTATATAATAATAATAATAATTTTTATTTATATAGCGCTCTTTCTCCAACAGGACTCAAGGCGCTTTACAGACATCAAAAACAGTGCACATGATACAGAGGATTTGAGTAATACAACAATAGACAAGCAACACAGACATAAAAGAAAACCTTAAGCACACAGAAAGCATAATACAGGATTGGTGTTAGCATTTTGGGTAATAACTTCCAAGGGTTGTGTATTCCACCCTTATAGGTACCAAGTGCAGCAGCCGTCTTGGGCGCTAAGCGTAGGATTACCCAGGGTGGAATAGTCTACCCCTAGAAGAGATGACACAAAATGGGGGTGATTTCAGAGTCCTACAGTTTAGAGTAGGGTTCCAACAAAACCACAAGGTCCATGTATTTTTCATCCCATCCACAAGTGTACCATATGGGGCAGCCATGTTGGGCGCACTTTGAAGGTTACACTGTGGGAGGTGAGCCATACAAGGGCCTAGATCATATATGGGAAGACTGATGCTTATGTAGTAGTATGATGTACCCTGCATGTAGGGCACAATGAAAAGGTGTGCAATCAGTGGAGGTAAACATTACAGGAAAAACACATGGTGGGGTGGAAGCGAGCAATGGAGAGAAAAAAAAAAAACACAATAGCAGGTAACTAGTGGCAGAAGTAGGAGTGGGATAACATTTTGATCAGATCTTAGTACGGGTGGGTAGGAGAATGTGGAGGGCATACTCAGACGCAATGGGGATGTCCCTGCTGATCCTGGTCCTGGTGCTCTGCCCCCACAGTTCCCTGTTCATCTTGATGGTTAGGCCCAGGGGCAGACTTGATGTTCTCAGCCAGAGAGGTGGTAAGCCTGGTCTTGGTGTTCTCATGTTTGAGGCGAGGAGAGGCCACATAAAGTTCCAGAGTTTTTAGGTTGTAATGCAGTCCTTCTGTTAATTTGTAAGTTTGTTTGACTTCTGTTTTCCTTCGGTTTAACACAGGTATAACACTGCTATTGATATTAGCTGCCACTTAATAACTAGCCACTTCATATACTAGTCACTGCAACGTCCTTATAGGCCTGACGTCCTATGCTGTACTGGTTAAGTAAGTCTACAAACACATGCTCTTTGTGATTAAAACCCCCTCCCCCACACAGCAACCCTCCACCAAAAGGTGATAATCAACTACCAAATGTGAAATCTAAGCCCCAGTCAATCACAAAGTTTTTGCTGACTACAGATATTAATCCACTTAACAATTTACCAAATATATCTTTTTAGCAATAAACACACAGTGATCAGCTCTCTGCTGTAGTTACCAAATATATCTTTTTAGCAATAAACACACAGTGATCAGCTCTCTGCTGTAGTTACCAAATATATCTTTTTAGCAATAAACACACAGTGATCAGCTCTCTGCTGTAGTTACCAAATATATCTTTTTAGCAATAAACACACAGTGATCAGCTCTCTGCTGTAGTTACCTGTTGGTGAAAAGGAGAGACAGGAGTCAATTCCAAATATCAGTTGAAGATGCAACCAATGAAACACAGGTATAACACTGCTATTGATATTAGCTGCCACTTAATAACTAGCCACTTCATATACTAGTCACTGCAACGTCCTTATAGGCCTGACGTCCTATGCTTTACACTATCAATATATCTTAAACAGGAAAAACTGTCTCTTAATTACAGCTGGTACTTGGATATCAGGAATTTTAAACTCATTGGTGTTTACAATCCCAGTATCACGCATGTCCTTCTGTCAGTCACATGTCATACACCAGTTTTTCTGTGATGGTAAAGCTGTGCTTCACATCTCCTGTACCGGCACTGAAGAATTTAAAATTTTTATCTATATGGATAGCTTAATATTTGGATTTTTCCCAATCATATTCAATATGACATCCTATACAAAAATAATCAATGTAATTTCACACATAAAATCAAAGGATGGAAGAAAGAAAGCCTTCTCTACCTGCTCATCCCACCTCTTCATCGTCATTATGTACTACATTACATGTTTGTCTGTGTACATGATGCCACCATCAGAATACTCCAATGTCCTAGAACCGGTCTTTTCTCTACTGTACGTAGTTGTTATTCCCATGATAAACCCTCTGATCTACAGTCTACGGAATAAAGATGTGAGAAATGCTCTGTTGAGACAACTGGGGATAAAAGGGAGTATTCCACAGCAAGGATAATTTGCAAAACGTGAATTATAATTACATTGGGTAATAAGTTATCAAAGATTATAAAATTAATGGTATCAGGCTTTCAGTCTGCTCTTCTTGATCCTTACTTTGCTGAAGCTTCTGTCTATGTTCAGCCTGCTTTCATTCCTTCTATGCTTTTCATTATTAATCCTCAATTACAGCTCATATCTTTTACACCAGTTTTATTCAGTGTCATTTATTCACCTGACAAGCAAACAATAAGTAGGGTCACTTAAGTGGTTGTCATTAAAAGTAGACTAAAAGTACTGTATAAAGATGGATGAGGTTCTTCTCACTCCTGTGCAAGGGTGTAGCTACCATAGTTGCAGGGAGTGCAGATGCTATGGGGTACAGAGCTGAGAGGTGCCAACTTACCTGTCACAGTTACATGTGTTATATACATTTTTTGCACTTGGGTGGTACATAGTGGTCCTTTTAAACTCTTTTCTGGGGCACTGTGTGGCTGGCTCCTTATACTCTGTGACTCTCTGAAGGTACTCTGGGAGAAACTGTGTCTGACATTTTCTTGTTTGTGTGTGTGTGTGGCTGTATATCTCACATTAACATGTCTAGGGACTCTGTATCTTGTGCTGCAGAGTGTGTATCTTCTCCTAAAGAGTCTATTCCATGTACTCAGGATTGCCATGTACCTACACAGCCTTCTCAGGCAGAACCCCCTTAGGTGGATTCTATAAGGGGAATGATATCCCAGATTTCATCTAGAATGTCACATAATGAGAAAGTAATGCAGGTTTTACAACAATCTGTAGAGGTTTTGCAGTATTCAGCTGCCACTACCTCATCTAAGGACCCTATTATATAAACTAATACGCTTCTGTATCTAGGTTGTCTAAAAAGGTGGTTTTACCTGTCCCTGGTTCAACCGCGATAAAAGAGCGCAAGATTGAGACTATGCTCAAATCACTATACACAGCTACAGGCATGGCTTTAAAGCCCACTATTGCTTGTGCATGGATTTCTAAAGCCGTAGTAAAGTGGTCAGGCACATTACTAGAGAAATTAGATACTATGGATAGGAGTGACATTGAATTGTTTTTACGTCACATAAAGGATTCTGCAGGTTTCATGGTGGAAGCCATGAAGGACCTTGGCCAACTTAATGCAAGGGCTTCTTCCATGGCTGTCTCGGCATGCAGAGGACTCTGGCTGCGCCAATGGTCTGTGAATGCAGAATCCAAGAAAGGTGTTGAGAACCTACCCTTAACAGGTCAGGCTCTGTTTGGGGACACGTTAGATGCGTGGATCTCCACAGCAACTGCGGGTAAGTCAACCTTCCTTCCCTCAGCAGTGCCACCGGCTAGGAAATCTTATCCTACATCTACAAATCAAGTCCTTTCGGACCACAAATTTTAAAAAGTCCAAACCCCCTTACACATTCTTTAGAGGAGGTTGGGGAAAATCTAGAAAAACCTGCACCAACAGGTTTCCAGGAACAGAAGCCAGGTTCTGCTTCCTTAAAATCTTCAGCATGACGGTGGACCTCCCAGCCTGGGGATTGGGTTGGTGGGAGCAAGACTTAGGCATTTCAATCACGTTTGGACATCATCATGCCTAGACCCTGGGTACAAGACATTGTTACCCAAGGGTACAGACTGGAGTTTCCAGAACTCCCACCTCACAGATTCTTCAAATCAGGCTTACCAGCTTTGCTGACAGAAAGTGCTATCCTACAGGAAGCCATTCAAAAATTGGTACAAACAAATGTCATTGTTCCAGTTCCACCTCACCTTACAAACAAGGGTTATTACTCAAACCTGTTTGTGGTACCGAAACCGGACGGTTCGGTAAAGCCGATATTAAATCTAAAGTCATTGAACCCCTACTTGAGGGAATTCAAATTCAAGATAAAGTCTCTGAGAACGGTGATCTCAGGTCTGGAGGAGGGCGAATTCCTGGTATCCCTGGATATCAAGGATGCGTACCTTCACATTTCGATCTGGCCGTCTCACCAGGCTTATCTGAGATTTGCGCTGCTAGATTGTCACTATCAGTTCCAGGTGCTACCATTTGGCCTCTCCACAGCACCGAGGGTGTTTACCAAGGTCATGGCAGAGCTAATGCTATTCCTCCGCAAGCAGGGAGTGAACATTATTCCATATCTGGACGATCTGCTGATAAAGACCTCTTCCGGGGAGAAGCTGTTACAGAGCATTGCTCTCTCAACTCATAAAGAAAAGATATCACCGAGCTGTCTTCAGGTGCTGACAAATTTCACATGAAGTTACTTCTGGAGAATGAAGTTTGTCATTCATTTGTTACCTCCAACATAAAACATAAGAAAATACAATAGTGTAATCCTTTTTACACTCAAACACACTCCCATAAGAATTGTAGGTAGAATCCATACCATAAGGTGTTGTCTACCTTTAGATATCCCGGGGATATTCCTTTATACCCCCTTTAATGATGTCATCTATTACAATTGCAAAACCTATTTCCAGACATGGATCTACTGTCATACTAAACACTCCATACATTTAATTGAACATATGTTCCTCCCAATTGTCCATTTCAGACATTCTAAAAGTCCCCGTTTGGTGCCAAAGTTCTCTTATTTCCAAGGAGAACGGAAGTAATTTCACTTCCGTATTTGCATTCCATTGGTACTCCTTCCGTAGTCGTCACATCCGGTAACAGCCCATGTGTGCGTTCCACCTCTCGTAATGTGCTCTTTCCAGTGGCTTCACTTCCGATGATGGATCGCATAAGCATTTCACTGCTGGTTTTGACCAATCACATCATGTCATTATCACGCTGTACAGCTAGTTTGTGTTAGAGGAAATGTCTCATTAAGAATGATCGTCCTCGTTTCTTTGGCGCCGCCATCTTTGGAGGGATAATTCTGGACTTAATAATTAAGAATGGAGGGATAATAAAGAATTATTCCTCCAAAGATGGCGGCGCCAAAGAAACGAGGATGATCATTCTTAATGAGACATTTCCTCTAATACAAACTAGCTGTACAGCGAGATAATGACATGATGTGATTGGTCAAAACCAACAGTGAAATGCTTATGCGATCCATCATCGGAAGTGACGCCACTGGAAAGAGCACATTACGAGAAGTGGAACGCACACGTGGGCTGTTACCGGATGTGACGACTACGGAAGGAGTACCAATGGAAAGCGAATACGGAAGTGAAATTACTTCCATTCTCGTTGGAAATAAGAGAACTTTGGCACCAAACAGAGACTTTTAGAACATCTGAAATGGACAATTGGGAGGAACATATGTTCAATGAAATGTATGGGGTGTTTATTATGACAGTAGATCAATGTCTGGCAATAGGTTTTGCAATTGTAATAGATGACATCATTAAAGGGGGTATAAAGTGATATCCCCGGTATGTGATAACATATGCCTTGAAAAAGATACTTAAAAGTATTGAAACGCGTTGGTTCAAGCTTTGTGGAGGACAGAGGTGTCTGGAACAGGACCCATAGGAGGGATCGCGAGGTGCTGGGGACGCCTGGTTTTATGTCATTCTGCCTTGTTTATTCTTCTTTATGGTGAGAGTCCAGTCATTCATTCTGGTTTTTATTATTAAAAAATGCAATATTACACTATACTTGTCTATATCCCTTCTATGGTATCCAACAACGGGGAGGTGAATGGAGGAAGAGTTTGAATTGCAATAAGGATCAAATCCTCTCCTGCTTCATGCAAAAATTGTCTACCTAAAGGTAGACAACACCTTATGGTGCGGATTCTACCTACAATTCTGATGGGAGTGTGTTTGAGTGTAAAAAGGATTACACTATTGTATTTTCTTATGTTTTATGTTGGAGCTAACAATTGAATGACAAACTTCATTCTCCAGAAGTAACTTCATGTGAAATTTGTCAGCGCCTGAAGACAGCTCGGTGATATCTTTTCTTTATTTGTTGTTTTTGGGTGTAGTGGTGGTGGTGGATGCCATGGTAACTCCGTGGGTGTTCAAGTTAGGGTATGTGTTCCCTCCACTTCCACTCATCCCAAGGGTTCTCAAACTCATAAAAAGAACAAGAGATCAGGTGATCCTCATTGCTCTGGACTGGCCAAGAAGGGCTTGGTACATGGATCTTCTGGAGTTACCGCTGGAGGATCCGAGGCCTCTTACTCTTTGCGAGGACCTTCTGCAACAGGGGCCATTCGATTATCAAGACTTACCATGGCTACTACGTTTGATGGCATGGAGGTTAATATTAGTTTGGAAGGGCATTCCGAAAAAAGTTATTCCTACCCTGATACAAGCAAGGAAGGGGGTAACGTCTAAACATTACCATCGGATTTGGAAAAAGTATGTGTCTTGGTGTGAATCCAAGAAGTTTTCTATGGTGGAGTTTCAACTAGGATGGTTTCTCCTCTTTCTGCAAGCAGGTGTGGATGTGGGCCTACTCTTGGGCTCCATAAAAGTCCAAATCTCAGCCTTGTCCAATTTCTTCCAGAAAAATTGGCTGCTCTTGCTGAGGTTCAAACTTTCTTGAAAGGGGTTCTGCACATCCAACTACTTTTTGTGCTACCTATGGCACCGTGGAATCTTAATGTGTTTCTGCAGTTCCTGTAATCGGATTGGTTCGAGCCTTTACAGGCGGTAGATGTCAAGTTTCTTCCTTGGAAGGCTGTCACACTTTTGGCATTGGCAATTTGGTAGGCGTGTGTCAGAATTGGGGGCATTGTCCTACAAAAGCCCCTACTTGATTTTCCATGAAGATAGGACTGAGCTCAGAACGCGTCAGCAATTTCTTCCAAAGGTTATGTCAGCTTTTCATATCAACCAACCTATTGTGGTGCCAGTGGCTACTGACTCCTCAATTCCCTCAAAGTGCTTGGATGTTGTGAGGGCTTTGAAGAGTTATGTGAAGAGAACTTCTCGTCACAGGAAGTCGGAACGCTCTATTTGTCCTTTATGCTCCCAACAAGGTTGGGTGTCTTGCTTCTAAGCAGACAATTTCTCGCTGGATTGGGTTTACTATCCAGTATTCTTATTCCATGGCAGGCTTGCCGTGTCCATATCTGTTAAGGCCAACTCTACCCATAAAGTGGGATATTCCTGGGTGGCTGCCCGGGGAGTCTCGGCTTTACAGCTTTGCCGGGCAGCTACTTGGTCAGGGTCGAACAGGTTTGCTAAGTTCTACAGGTTCGATACTTTGGCCTATGAGGACCTTCAGTTTGGTCAATCTGTTCTGCAGGAGCCTCCGCACCCTCTTATATATCAGAGATACTGATATATAAGAGAAGTTTTGTAGGCAAGCATGCCCATTGTCCCTTTCAAAGAGCAGTGACCAGAGCTGGGGCACCCCTGGTAGTGAGGCATTATAGATATTTTTGGTCCAGTGGAAGAATGGCAAATGTTTATTTCATTAGATTAAATAGTGAAGTATTGAGTAAGATTACAGATTGTTTTTTGGGCTACCTATAGTATCTATAGAAGAAAAATCTAAAGAATTGTGCACTGTTACACAGTAGATGCACAGGGTTCCGTCTCCTGGAGTAGATGGCTGCATGCAGCAGCTGAGAAATCATACAAGTCCAGTTTTGTGGTGCAACTGGCCGCAACCAGTTTTATTAAGCAGAAAATAAAATAAACATCGAAGAAAATACCTTGTCTGTCTAGCACTTACTATACATAAGACGTTCCTGACTGTCTCTAAACAAAACACAGAGTTTTCCAGTAAATACTGTATGGCTCACTTGTATAAGGAAGCATGTTTCTTCCACAGAGGTTCTGCAGATTCTCCCCAGGCAGTCTGCACCCACTGATCAGGCTAGCAGCCCTATAACTCTCTTACACAGCTGAAAGCCCTGATTAGCCCTCTGTGAGACCAAATACCCGAACTTGGCCCACTGTCTCTCTCTCTCTCTCTCTCTCTCTCTCTCTCTCTCTCTCTCTCTCTCTCTCTCTCTCTCTCTCTCGCTCTCTCTCTCTCTCTCCCTCTCTCCCTCTCTCCCTCTCTCCCCTTATCCAGCTTTTCCAACAGCCTGAAAAGCTGCTAACAAAACAAACCTTTTCCTGGAAGTTTTCCTTTTCCTAAAACATGTAAGACAGGAACCTGGGACAAACATACCTACCCTCAAACACTATTCCAGTGTTCCTGTAACCGCACCCACAGTTGCTGTAAAAGGTAAAAAACCATTGAAAGCATGGTCTAGAAAAATGTCAAGCATTAATCATCTTAAAGTTTTGGGGTGTATAGCATATGTACATATTCCCAAAGAGAAAAGATGTAACCTGCATCTCAAGTCCATGAAATGTATCATGTTTAGATATTGCCAAGAAAGTAAAGGACACAGGTTCTGGGACACTAGAAATAAAAAGCTTAGAAAGTCATGATATATATAATATTACAAGAAAAAGCAAAGCTTAAAATAAAGCTGAAAGAGGAATTGCAGAGCAAGTATGTTTTATCTTACATGCCCACAGCTGAATGCATGCCTAAGTCAGAGACTGCCAGTATGGACATCCAACCACAGGACATGAGTTTTACTAGATCAAATAGTGGAAAAGCAACATAGGAGATATTAAGAGTTTCCACATATTGCATTCCGTGAACCTCAAAATATCCAGGAAGCAAATTCAAGCAACAACTGGAGTGAATGCAAGCCAGCAATAGATAAGGAGATGACAACACTCAATGACAAACATGCATGGACTGTAGTCAACAGGTAGTCACCAAAAAATGGATATTTATTAAAAATAAAAAATGCAGACAGAACCACTGTCCATTATGTAGCAAATTTTTTCGCAGATGAGCATACACAGAAATCTGGAATTGACTATGAGGAAAACCTAGTATCCTGTGGCAAGGTACAGTACAGTACATTATCCTTAGTCGTTGCTATATACCTGCCTTGTAAAATTTGATTTATACTGGGAGCCTTCTGACTTTTACTCTGAGAATATTGTCCATGAATAAGTTTGTTAAAAAAAAAGCTTTGTACGGTCTAAAACAGAGTTATCACTGTTGGCACATTAAGCTAGATGATGTACTTCAAGAAATACAATTTGTGCATTCAAAGACAAATCATTGTCTCTACCACAAACACATAGAAGACACATTTTGATTGTTTTGTACAGTATGTGAATGATCAATTAATAGTATGTCAAGAGCAGCACATTACAAGTAGTGTTAAGCAGCTGTTGGGTCAGAAATTAATGCTGAAAGATCTAGGCCTTGGCATTGTTAATCTTGAGACTCTCGCAATAGCTAATGAAAGAAAAACTTTCCATTGAACAGCAGTCTTACCTGGAAGGAATACTTACAAACTACAACATTTAAATGCTCCTCCAACTACATCCTGGTTCTTCAAGTGCTTCAGCTGGGGCTGCAGCTGGAAGGTTCTCTGCTGGTCACCATTTCTGGAGCTGGACTGCAGTTACTAAGCTTCACAGTGGAAGACTCTTTATTACGCAGCTCTTCTTAGTCAGTGGCCATTTGCCTACACTATAAGCATTGCCTGGGCTTCAGCATCTCACACTGCATCACCATTGAGTCACTACCATCCTTGAATGTAAAGTAAATGCATAACTTTTCACAGTGCTGTCACACTGTTGACTGTTCCCACAATGTTCTTCAACTGTAATTCTCAAGTGACCCTACAGTACAAATGGGTCCACACTCATCTTGGCTTCTCTGCTGTGCCTAGGCACACCATGGTTTATTAACATAAACCATTCATCTATTGTTCTCAGCTGCAATACAATACAGAGAACAATGCATCAGGGGATTAATTCATTACAGCATGGGATTAAGTCTGACTGCCCTGATTTAGTTAATTCTACTAAAGGCCAAGATAAAGGTGGACACATCTGTATATGTATAACAGGAACTGCAATCTACCTCCAATTAGTTCCTGTTTTTGAATGTACACTACCCATATGAAAGCTCATTTTGTCTGCTCATCTCCGTTTTCTGTCTGCTGCGCAATCCATACCACTTCTATTGTTCACTGTTTCAGTGCAATTTTAATTAATTATCGCACATAGAAATCATAAATCTTCTGCGACCCCAAAACCTCAGATTATACATGCTTGGGAAAAAATGGGTCCCTCTCTTGCCGACCACCTACCACAAACCTTGTTTTGGATATGGAAGACACCACTCGCTTGGATACACCGCTCACCACTAAAGACATTACATCTATAGCACAAAAAGTAACCAATCTAAGATGAGTTTGGTTTTGACTGGATTTAAAACTGAACTCACTGACCTACAGTAGGTTCCCATACAGATGCCTTAGAATGCAAAATGGATGAAGAATGCCAATATCAAACTGTTGTTTAAACAAGATTTTACTGAACTTAAGTCAGAGTTTCAGTCTTGTAACAATCACTTGAGGACCAAGAGACATTGACCATCAGAGCAATGGGCATTATCCAGGTTTGTTCTAAAGGTTTATTCTAAATCTCTCTGCACATGTTATATCTGCCCCAGCTGCAGTGCACATGGTTTTGCCCATTAGTGTGCTTTTGTTGTTTGCTAGCAATCATGAATAAACCCCCATATCCACATCCACATCTGCAATATTGCTGAGATGGCTGGTGCAGATGCCTTTCCATGCTGCTAGATAGTCTGTTTCTTCATTAATTTATGGATATCAAGACTGATCTGCTCTTCCTTGGTCTAGTGCAAAGCGATATCCATTTTAAATTATGGCCTAAACAACCACTCTCAAATGTCATCCTTTGCTTCTACTATTTTAGAGCAAAGAACAGTTTATTTCATAATTTCAATGTGTACTAATGGTTTTCTCAACTCTAAATATTTCAAGACATAGCTCCCTCCACCCTCAAGAAGCGACAGGACCTCATAAACCTTACTAAAGCTCTGAGAAATCATGCAATGAAATACAAATAGGGCTTCCTTTTCCAACTTATAGTCATCAACCAGCACAGGGTTATGAAGTGCTTCAGACTTTTGTAATTATAAATGAACCTAATGAGGTCATCAACAACAGACTACCACTGCACAGCACAGTCTACCCTCACTGGCCGCGTAATGGTCCATGGCTTAGCCATTTTTCTGTTCCATACCCTGCTGTTTTACATGTAACTAGTTTCACATAGACTTGTAATTGATATACTGTGTTTTCTCAATCTACTCTGTTACAATATCATGTTGCAGCTCTTGGTCCCTTTAGTCAAGAGATCCTAAGTCTTAGAATTGTATGCAATGTTTGCATCAATTTCTATAATTTTCTTCTTTCTGCACCTCTCTGGTCAAATTACAGTACATTATTAGATTATCAGGCAACATGGCACTGGTGATCAGCAGACTATCCTGTATGGGATCAGTACTAAATGCCGCCGGTCGGAATCCCGGCGGTCGAAATACCGACGCCGGAATCCCGACCACACAATCCCGACAGGGGTGGTGAGCGGAACGAAGCCCCTTGCGGGCTCGCTTCGCTCGCCACGCTGCGGGCACGGTGCCTCGCTACGCTCGGCACACTATTATATTCTCCCTCTGTGGGTGTCGTGGACACCCACGGAGGGAGAATATGTCGGGATTGTGGCGGTCGGGATTCCGGCGTCGGTATTTCGACCGCCGGGATTCCGTCCGGCGGCATCCTGACCGCATCCCTCCTGTATGTGGTCCACATTTTCAATGCAAGCTTCCTCTGAACTGTAAGATTACTGGTTGAAATGCATGTTAAATGTTCAATCTTTTATATTCTCTAAAGCACTACATGCAAAGCCCTCATTTTCCCAGGATGTTGTTCCTTTACACCAATTGTTTACTATCTCTCATGGTTGTTCCTCCTATTTGCAGTAATACCAAGTATTAAGCTCTCATTACCCAGTGACACATGGTTGCCTACACTCTCAGTTTCTCTCTATGATTGCTGCCTTGTTTATTTGTTGTTCATCTTACAGCTCATTAAGCACGGCTACAGCGCAGATGGGGGCGCACGGCATGCCTAAACGTGCGTGCGCCTGGCCTCGCCGGCCAGTGCAGGGTGACGCTACCATTCACTTGATTGGGGTGCGTGCGCATCTACGATGCATGCGCGTCCCATTTGTTCACATAGGTGCGCCTCACAGGGCACACTGAGTCGCAGATGGAGCCAGAATTAGCATGGCTCCATCTGTAGGTCATGCACGCGAGCAAAAGGAATGTATATATGACATCAACTCTTTCCTTGTTAGACCCAGCGTCACTATAGGAAAGAGTCACCTCCCTTTCACCTCTATCTTTTTCAATTTTGTTGCCAACATTGTCTCTCCTTTGACCACATCCTCCTCACCACCTACTATTCGGTGTGTATGCCCTTTTCATCGACCTGCTATAACCTATACTATCCGCATGAAGCTAAAAATACCCAAACTTTATATAAATGGCCTCAATTTACCAAAGAAGCTAAAGGCTATTCAGTACTTCTCCTGCCTTACACCAGACATTTTCCAGCTACAGGAAACTCACCTTAAGGCCCCCTACTCCTTTCTGCAATGTAAGTTATATACCCATGTCTGCTATTCTTCCATGTGAGACAAGCTTAAAGGCATTGTTATTATGATAATCTGAGATCTGCTTATTATTATTCAGAACTCCATTTCTGATGACCAAGTAGCTTTGATATTCTCACTGACATTGATTTCCAAGTACTGATAAAACTTTCCTCAGTTTACCGTATGCCTCTAATGTGCATCAGAATACCCTATATTCCACTTTCCTTAATAATCTCGCTCCAATCCCCTGTGTAATTACTATTATTGGGGGTAAGTGTAATGCCACTTGGATATATCTTTAAACAGATCCCATACAGGTACTGCCCTTCATGCTAACACTAAGCTATCTAAAATCCTGCTAAACCAACTCTCCCTACTTGACCTCTATGATGCCTGTAGGATGACATATCCTACAGCGAAAGGCTATACAAATTTTTCCCACTTCACAATCTTTGTACCGACATAGACTACTTTTTTTGAGGCTCAGACAACTACTCAAAACCTCCTCGGGGCTCAGACTCTTCCTATCTCTTGGTCCAACCATTAAGCTGTAGAACTGGAACTGGCCGCCCCTCAGACTCCCTCTCTGGCAAGCAGCTGGTGAATCTTAATGAAACAGTTTACTATTACTGAACTACCCAAAGCCATGACTGAGTATTACTCAACTAACGTGTCTTCTGATATAATCCCTTGCACCCTGTGGGAAGCTCACAAAGTCACTTGATTATTAGTTTATCAGCTGCCCAGAGGAAGGCTGAATCCACATGAATACTTGATCTAGATGCTACTCTTGCATCCTTGACTCAACTTTACCAATGCTACTGTACTCTCACTTAAATTGTAACAAGCTTCACATTTTTCCATTTGCTTATACAGTGCCTGTGGGAAGTATATTCCCTAAAACAGATTCCTTCTTTATCATACCCCAATGTTTCTTCAGATTCCTCTCTATTATTTTGTTATAAGAATAAATGGACCTGATTCAGAGTTGTATGCTAATGAAATTGCCACTGTGATTTTCTAGGCTACGGATATGCTAATGCTAGCAAGTGAAGCTGTCACCCAGGAATGACAAGAGACGCCCCCCGGAGCCATCACAAAACCCATTCACAACTGCATACACATTCACACCCTACACGCAACAATGGGGAACAACGACTGCTTGAGTAAGTCTATGGCTACGCAGACTGTCTGTGGCAGAAGAGACGCAAGCACTATGTTTCTCTGCGTATATGATTACAGCTGACGTTAGATATACTTCATGAAAATGGCCATGACACGCCGGCTTTTTTGCAGCCACTCCCTGTTACCTCACCTGAGTGGTCCCTTCCTGTCAATCACTCTGCAAAGAAATTCTCACTGTGAGCGGAATTGTACAGTTACCTTTACACATGCACGGTGTGTGCAGCCTGCCGATAATAGATCAATTATGAAAAAAAGGTATAGTGTACAACTCTCAATTATGCCCAATCGCCATAATAAACTAATTTTTCCAACTGAGATTTATGCTTAGTTTTAAAGTAATGTGGCTCTAATCAATGATTCTGCCTTTAGTTTTGCTGCTTCAATAATTTCAGCCAGTAGCCTTCTCACATCAAAGTGTTAATAGATTACAGCATCAGTGCTATCACTCTCAGCCCTATAACACTGAGACTGGGGGCTACATCACTAATACCGCTTTCACATCACAATGCTGGGTCCCACCCGGAATTGAAAATGGGTCCTTCCCGTGTGGGACCCGACATTGGAGCCTACACACCGCCATACCAATCCGGCAATATGCAGTATGACGGAGCCGGCATCGTGGGCGGGTGCGGAGGCAGCGCTGGGAGATGACATTATCTCCATGCCGCCTTTCCCTTTGCAGTGAACAGGTAACGGGTTGCATCGACATGGGCAGGGCTTAAACTAGGATTTCCAACACCCGGGACAAGGCAATAATTTAGCGCCGCACACACACACACAAATAAGAAAAAAAAATTAAACACAAAATTATTACTACTACTACTACTACTACTACTACTACTACTACTACTACTACTACTACTACTACTAATAATAATAATAATATATAAATAAATAGAAATAAATAAAATTAATTAAATAAATAAAAATTCAATATATAACAATATATTCCAAACTACACCACACAGTAGTGCACTCTCATTCTCATCACAATGCACAGTAGTACCCCTCACTAACATATATATATATATTTCAAACGAGATGCGGCACTCACGGGTCCTAATGTAAGAAGGGAATGAACAGAAGGATCAGAGGTGTGGTGATGAGACATCTCAGATGTTGGGAAAGCACACAGCTGCCAGTGACATAAATATTTTCTTACTAGAACACTTAGAGCAACTGGGATGTTTCTACCTGTTTACTGGCTGGTCGCTGTGGTGCGCACCTCACAGCCCAGGTGGAGTGGGGAAGAACTGGACGGCGGCGCTGGGCACTTCCTGTTACTGGGGCTTCAATATTAAATTCTGCCGTGCGGCTGCGTCCTCCATATTCACTCCACAGCCGCTCCGCATCCCGATCACAGCCCGTGTCTGATTAGTATGCCACGGGCGGCACTGGCAATGAATCGATGCGCGTGCAGGGTGGAGTTCTGTGTAATCAAACCCCTCCTGCCTGTGCCATAATTACTGGCTCTGCTCTGTTGACATCCGCTCTCCTGGGTGTCGGGTGCTGGCAGCCGCTGGCAGATCGCAGCGGTGGAGAAGCAGCTGACTTAGGCGGGAGCTGGGAAGAGGTCCCTGGCTGTGCCCCCTAAAATCCGGCACCCGTAGTTACAGCCATGACATGGGTATCCCTTTAACACTGCGCCTGACCCTGTAATAACCTATGAATAACCCTTCTTATAACCTGGGTTGAATTACCTGGTCAGCTGACACAGGATTTCTGGATTGACCCTTTCACACCGCACAGCGACCCGTGTCGACCTGGCAATTTACTGGGTTGATATTATTATTTGTTTATTTGTGCGATGTGAAAGGGGTATAAGCAACGGGTTTGAAGGAGCTTAGAATACAATGGTATCTGATTGACAGTTAGTTCTATGTCAAAATACCAGTATCTGTAGCCTGTTTAAACAGAACGCACCATCGGCCCATCCATGGTTTAGAAGCGCTGCTTGGATCCCAATCATCTGTGCAGGCTTCTACATATTAATATGTTTAAAAAAAATAAAGGTAAAAACATAAATGATGTGCCCCCTCCCCAAATTGTCAACCAGCCCTCGGCTTTTAAGCCTAGTCTGGTAGAGTAAACATTGGGTATGGGGTTGGTGGTGGCACTATCTATAACAGGTTGGACACAAGGAATGCTCCCACGACACCATAGTGCCAAGCAGCCCAAGGCTGGTCAGTAGAGGACTGGAATCCCTACAAAAATGGGACCCACAAAACATGAGCTTCTCTTCCCTAGGAACAACTATCCTTGTGCTGATAGCACTGGGGCAAATCCTAACACCCCATGAGCAGTGGGTGTGGGGTTACTAAATGTTTGCAAATAAAATAAAATAAATAAACATGAAAAATATTGTAAAATTCCGGTGCACTACAGGTCACAGCTATCCCTATAATTTCCAATTTAAATCGCTGCCAGTTGGAGAACTACAATAAAAACACAATTGAAAAAAAGTTGATAGATCATAATTTACATTAAGAGAATAGAAAGTATTGCTGCTACAATTCTAAAAACTTTGCAATCAAAACCCAAGGGCAGAGGATGTGGGTGATGAAATCCCATCATTTCTCCTACTCCCTATAGTAACATCTTAATTGCAAATTGTATAAATATTCACACAATATAAGTAGGATTCCTTCCATTACTGGGCTCCTTTGTATGCTGATGTAAAGGTGAGCTGCTGTGTGATATTACACAGGATAATGTCACTCTGATCCATGTCTGCAATGTAATATAAATGTACGTTCTGGTTACATCTGAACAGATTGATGCTAAAACAGCAGGTACCCATTACACTAATCTGTAGCATAGACCACTGACAACCAGCAAATAATAAGTATTTCATTGTAAGGGATATATGCGTTCTTGTCCCATGTCCACCCATGTTATATACAGCCTAATGTTAGGGACAGCTTTGTGTCATGTCACTCACAGTGTGACAATGACAAATTGGTAAGAGTGTAATCCTGCAACAATTTTGCTTTTTTCCTATATAAGTCAAAACTGACATGTAATATTCTAAAGTAAAGCAATATTTCTTTGTTTGTCATAGTCAGTCTTAAAGCCTGTATTGGTGTAATCTCTGCAGTCACACTGCGCTCAGAGCCTCATCTCGGGAGGAATTGCTCAGGGCATAGGATCAGCACAGTAACATAATGTCTTTAATATTTCTTTTGCTGTGTAATACAGAGCAGTGCAGATGCCTGATGTCACGTCACAGTCAGAGTCCTTTTGCAGTGTGTTGGCCCCAATGTATAAAGAGCAGTTGATGAAATACTGTATGTCGGGCGGCATCCGCCGTCTTTAGGGAGTCTGAGCCATGATTTTTTCAGTTTAAAGTAAAGGCCTGATAGTTTAGAATTACTGTGATACATTTATTTAGTGCTCTTTAAGAAGCGCTGCAGGGAACAATAATGAAGTGACATAAAAAAGCCCTACATGGTAGGATGAGGATTCTTCCTATTCATTAAAGATTTCATCTACTGGTGCCTGTCTTTAAGTGTCGCTGGCAGCAGCTATCGTTGGGGCTCACTGACAAAGACTCATAGAAAACCTGTTTATTTAGGACAGTGGCATTACAGCTACAACGCCTCTCCCTGTCACTATCAGTATTTTTTGTATATAAAAACAACATATATTTTTCACTTACTTCTTTAATAAAACTTGTGGGTTTGTTTTGGGAACTGGAAAACCCATTTGTGCTGTATTTCCACTACAAATTTGCAAACAAACACTTGGCCATACTCATGTTTGTAAGTAATGCAAAGAAAGCAAGTAGCTTTGGTGGTAATTCAGACCTGATCGCTAGGGTTCATTTTTTGGATCTCTGCAATCAGGTAGTCGCCGCCTACTGGGGGTGGGGGAATTCGCTGTGCAGGTGTGCAAATGCATTTCCAGAGCACTGCACAAAAAAAAGTTTGTGCAGTCTCTGCACAGCCCAGTACTTACTCTTCCAGTGCCATGATCGGGACTGGAGCTGACTTCCAAACGTCTGGTCCCTCTTGCATTTTTCCAGACACTCCTCTAAAACGGTGAGTTGTCACCCACAAATTGCCTCTGCCTATCAGTCACCTTGTGATCTCCAGTGCGATCACTTTTTTTGTACCCTCCCGTCGCTGCCCGGCACTCCCTGTCGCTGCGGACTGTCCCTGTCACTGTGGACTGACTCGCCTGCGCATTGCGGTGCATATGCATGCGCAGTTCAGACCCGATCGCCCATTGTGTGAAAATGCACAGCAGCGATTGGGTCTGAATCAGCCCCATTTTTTTCTGGAACAAATCATGCAACAGGAGCAAATACATTTATATGTTTTTATTTTTTTCAGTGCATGGTAAATACTGGCTGCTTTTGAATGTAGTCCACAATTGTTAGACATCTTTTTTTTACTCAGCAATTAAGATTTCAGTTTGAACAAAGCCCACTCAAATCTAACTCTGCACATGTTACATCTGCCGCACCTGCAGTCAGTATGGGTTTGCCCAGTTGCTTGCTTTTTTGCTTTGCTTGCAAACATGAATCAGACCCATAGTCAGTTCACACATGCGGAGATGCTCCCTGCACTGGCCTGAAGAGCAACAGTAGTGCTGGTACTGTACGGGGAGCAATTGCTCAGTGGCCCGAGTGATGCATTTTCCATACATCAGGGTAAAACAAGATTTCCTATCACTGTAATAAGTGACAATAAATATTCTCTGTTATCACCCTGGGTTAATAATTAGACCTCTCAGTCTTAAAATCAGAAGCTACCACTAGTTACCAGGGACTCAGTATAAAGAACACCTATTATCACTGGCTCATCAATGGTTTCTCAATAGTCTCTCTGAACCAAAACGCAGTAACTAGGCTACACCAAAAAAATAATAAATATGCACAGTCTATCAGCAACATGATAGATTAGGGGAAAGATAGGTGAAGTAGCACTCCAAGAGTAGAGATTCAAGACCTATTGGCATGGTTATAAATATGGACATTGTTTTGGTGAGTTTTCTTATCTTTGTTCTCTGAGTACTCTTGCAGCTTAAGTATATAATGTTTCACTTGGACTAAATCTGCTGCAGATTCTTGAGTGTAAGGCTGGGTACACACTTGCCGATGTCAGTGACCTCACACAAGATCCCCCCACAAACAATCATCAGTGACGGTGTGCAGGGCCGGTTCTTGCCCTTTCGGCGCCCCGGGCAAAATTTAGGGGCGTGGCTTAACATGGGGGCGTGGTCAGTCACAACCCCCATTTGTAGCGCTGCTGGAAAAAAAATAAAAAAAAATTATACTTACTGTACCCCGCTCCTGTTTCCAGACCCTGCAGACCGGCGCCGCTCTTCTCCTCGGATCTATGGGAGAGACGTCAGTCATGACGTCTCTCCCATAGCACAGCATAAGCGCTAGAGGTCAATTATGACCCCTAGCGTCTATGCCACAATGCTGTGCGGTGCGCGATGACGTCATCGCGCACCGCACACCAAAGGTCCTCTCCATGAAGGGAAACTAGACGCTTAGCGTCTGATTCCCTTCAGAGCGGGGGAGGACCAGCGCCACGAAGGGAAACCAGACGCATAGCGTCTGGTTCCCTTCTCACAGCGGGAGGGGGGGCACAGCGGGGGGACACTGCTGGGGCGCACACTGACAGTGGAGGATCTTGCCATGGTGCGGCGCCCTCCGGATGGCGCCGGCGCCCTCCGGAAGGCAGCGCCCCGGGCAAAAGTCCTGCTTGCCCGTGGCAAGATCCGCCACTGACGGTGTGTACCCACATCGAGGTGCATGTCGTCTCGTACAATATCTTTAGATTTCAAGGTGAAAATGAAAGATATTGTATCTTGTTAATGACCGTTGTCGTTAATGATTTAGGGTATACACACCTGCCAATGTATACGATATATCGTCCGATACACTGGTTCGGACGATATATTGGGTGCACATTGGCAAGTGTGTACCCAGCCTTCGAGGACACATCCTCCAATTTCCTTTCTTGCTAGTCAGATATAGTATCCAGGAGATACTATTTGGCTTTAAATGACTGAATGGCAGTATGTGAATCTGTGTGGACAGAAGTCTTGGTTGCCTAAATTCTTTAAGGTAATCTCAGTTGCTGCTAGTAATCACTGGTGTATCTTTAATAGTCGCAGACTAGTATGCCATGCAGCAAGCTTATATATATATATATATATATATATATATATATGCAAGCAGAAATTAAGCACTCACAACCATTTGCCAATGACTGAATACACACAGATCGTGATCTTTCAACGTTTCAAACTATAAAAGGAAAATTAACTGTGTACAAATGTTTCTTACTTTATATCCCTTCTTAAACACCACATAGACACCCAAGGATTGGCTGCGCTCTCTGGCGTGGGAGCTCCAGCCCGAGACTCTGGCGCAGGAGAATGACGTCATCGCACACACCTGCGATGCACGTCCAGGATGTTACTGGTAACTAGCAACCCAGCGCTGTGACAATATAAAACATTTCAACATTACTTCCATATACAGATGTAAATAAAGCAGATTATGCACAAGAGCAGCATTGTCATTTCTCAGAGCATCAACAACATACATGTATACTACATATCTAGCACATTAATAAAACATAGACATCAAATATAGTGTAAAAAATGGTACATGCTGGAGAGCACATTCAAATATCCAGACTAATACATTATACATAGAAAACATGCATTAAGCTAAAAAGATATAACGACATGGCATCATATATTTGCAAACAATCATTACTAAGAGGGCACATATGTCAAAAGCAGCAATCAAATAAAACTTGAGAAAGAATTCATGTCATTAAGCCCTCTGGGAAAAATAACATCAGGTCTATGGATCCACTCTGCCTCCCTTTTTAGAAGCTGCAGGTTCCGATCACCACCTCTCCGGGTGATAGGAATTGATCAATCATCCTGTATCTTAAACTATTTAAGGGGTGTCTCGCTTCAATAAAATGGCGGCCCACAGGTTGGTCACTTGAGTTACTGGAAAGTGCATGATGTATTAAGGACCGATGCCCGGTCATATGTTCTTTAAACTTTTGTTGTGTTTTGCCCACATAAGAGAGGCCACAGGGGCAAATCAGTTGGTATATAACTTGGGTACTTTCACATGACAAATGATGCCGGATACTATATCTGGTTCCCAAAAGAGGATGGCAAAAAGTCTCCCCTATAATAAAAAAATGACATGTTGTGCAAGAGCATTTAAAACATTGTTTACAAACATTACACATAAACTGCTGTTTGCCGGACATGTCACTACCAGAGATATCTATTTTAACAAATAAATCTCTAAGATTCTTAGAGCAAGAGTAGCATGGCATTAAAGATTTTTGTGTCAGACCTACATCTGAATCTGAAGTAATAACAGGCCACAACTTTTTTGAGAGGGAGATGCTGTGTTATATTTATTCACCCAATTAAATTTGTCATCAGTTTTTCTTGATGACTGTTTCTGCAACATTGAACGTCTACTTAAAGCCATGACCTTCTCTTTGGCTTCAATGAGGTGTTTCATAAGGTACTGTAGCCTCGCTGAATGAATTTACCTATTAATTCATCAATCTGTACTGACGCCAGATCAATATCGTTACTAATTCTCCTGATACAGACCATCTGTGAATAAGGCAAACCCTTCTTCAAACTAATTGGGTGACAACATTGATAATAACTAAATGTAAATAAAATGTAGTAAAATATTTCTATCGGTAGTTTTGGTAAATAACATAGTCAAAATACTCATTTTCATACTCTTAGTCATAATTTCTAATTAGTTTAACATCAAGAAATGTAATTTCATGCTGATTCATCTCATACATTTTACTGGAGATATTTGTTTAGTCATAAGTTCTATAAAACTAGACTGTGATCCTGACCAAATTAATAATACATCGTCAATAAATCTAGTATAGGAAAAGATATAAGACAAAATCATAGGGTCAGCATAAAATAAAGCTGGTTCAATTTTAAACATGTGTTCGCATACTGTAGCTAGGGGCCACATATGACCACATCGCACACCCAGTTGTTTGCAAATAAATATTTTTGTTAAATAAGCAAAAATAACAAGTCAATACAAATTCAAGCATTCTCAAGAAGATTTTAACATGAGAAGAATCATAACCGCCCTGATATAGCAGTAGATCTTTAACTGCTCCAAGTCCATCACTGTGTGGAATCACTGTATAAAGACTTGAAATGTCAGCTGTAAGTAGCCATGACTCCTTGGGTAATGGACCCAATGCTGACAATTAAATAAACAAGGCAGTAGTATCCAGTAGAAAGTTTTTATGTTTTTGCACAAGGGGTTGTAGTATAGAATCCAAAAAAATTAATGTGAGCTGAAAAAGGTACAGTAGGCATGTGCCAACACAATAGGGCATCCTGGTGGTGGAAATATCCCCTTCTGAATTTTGGGCAGTGTATATGGTAAAGGCATAATTGAAACTTTGGCAGTAACATGGCAAAAATACTCTCATCAATGATCTTCACATCAAGGCCCTCATTCCGAGTTGTTTGCTCCCTAGCTGCTTTTAGCAGCCGTGTAAACGCTAAGCCGCCGTTATGTTTTGATGTCACAAACATGCACTGCGTTCGGCCAGCCACGTCTGCATTTCCCCAGGCACGCCTGAGTTTGTATCTGACACGCCTGCATTCCCCCCCTCCCCCCCCGAAAATAGTCAGTTACCTCCCAGAAACACCCACTTCCTGTAAATCACTCTGCGGCCAGCAGTGCGATTGAAAAGTGTCGCTAGACCTTCTGTGAAACTGCATCGGCTGTTGTGAAAGTACGTCGTGCGTGCGCATTGCGCCGCATACGCATGTGCAGAAATACAATTTTTTTGCCTGTTCGCTGCACAGCGACTGAATACAGCTAGCGAACAACTCGGAATGACCACCCAAGGGCGATCTGTAAAACTTCTCATAATTCTTTTGTATATTAAATGGTGGGATCACCACTCAGTTGTTAGTATACTGCAGCATCACTCAGCTGATGCATAATTTCATCTTTATAATCGCATAAGTCCTGCAAGACAATACCGACGCCCTTGTCCGCAGGGTAGATGATAAGTTGTTGGTTCTTACACAAGGTTTTAATAGCCTCTCGTTCCAGGACTGATAAATTAGGGTGACTCAGATTGTTTTTTTAAGATTAGATGTCACTTCGGAATCCAACATGTGCATAAAAGTTTGAATAGATGCATTTACCAATGGTGGGTCAAACTGATTTTTTCTGTAATCCGTTAAGCTGCAGGGGTATTGGCATATGGTTAAAATTCAGGTCAGAATATCCTTTTTTTATTGAAGAATTGATTGATTTCTAATTGTCGGTTTAGGCAGTGCTTTTCAATCTGCCATGGAAAATCATTAAAATGGGCACTGGATATAAAGAACTGATATCTCTGGCAGAGACACATCCAGCAAACAGCACTTTATGTCTAAAGTTCATAAGGAGTATTATAAATGCTCTTGCAAAACATGTAATTTTTTGATTACAGGGGACACTTTTTGCCATCCTCATTTGGGGACTAGATATAGTATCCGGCATCATTTGACATGTAAAAGTACCCACGTTATATACCAACTGATTTGCCCCTCTGGCATCTCTTATATGGGCAAAACACAATGAAAGTTTAAAGAACGTATGACAGCGCATCAGTCCTCAATACAACTTTCACTTTCCAGTGGGTCAAGTGACCAACCTGTGGGCCGCCATTTTATTGAAGCGAGACACCCCTTAATTAGTTTAAGATAAAGGATGATTGATCACATTCCTGTCACTCGGAGAGGTGGTGATCGGAACCTGTAGCTCCTAAAAAGGGAGGCAGAGTGGATCCATAGACTTGATGTTATTTTTCCCAGAGGGCTTAATGACATGAATTCCTTCTCATTGTTTCATTTGATTGCTGCTTTTGCCATATGTGCCCTCTTAGTAATGATTGTTTGCAAATATTTGGTGCCATGCGATATATTTTTGTAGCCTAATATATGTTTACTATGTATAATGTATTACTCTGGATATTTGAATATGCTCTCCAGCAAGTACCATTTTTTTACACTGTATTTGATGTCTATGTTTTATTAATGTGCTAGATATGTAGTATACATGTATGTTGTTGATGCTCTGAGAAATGACAATGCTGCTCTTGTGAATGATCTGTTTTATTTACATCTGTATATGAAAGTAATGTTGAAATGTTTTATATTATCACAGCACCGGGTTGCTAAATTACCAGTAACAGCCTGGACATGCATCGCAGGTGTGCGCGATGATGTCATTCTCACCAGAGTCTCGGGCCGGAGCTCCTGTGCCCAGGAGCACAGCCAATCCTTGGGTGTCTATGTGGTGTTTGGGAAGGGATATAATGTAAAAAACATTTGTACACTGTTAATTTTCCTGAAGACAAACGATTACAGTTTAAAACATTGAAAGATCATGATCTTTGTGTATTCATTCATTGACAAATGGTTGTGAGTACCGCACCTCTGCTTGCTTATTTAGTTATTATTTTATTTATTAACAGTTTCTTATATAGTGCAGCAAATTCCGTAGCATTTTACAATTGGAAATAATAATGATATAACAAAACTGGGTAATAAAAAACAGTCATAGAGGTAGGAAGGCCCTGCTCGCAAGCTTACAATATATAGGGAAAAAGGCATGAATATACACGGATAGGTGCTATCTATTGCATAGTTGTCCACCAGATTGCAAAGGTTCTTGGTGTGCTGTATGATATGGTCAAACAGCAATGATGAACTGAGGTTGGTAGCAAGGGAAAGTGAAGAATGAGAAGAAATGTGAGGACATGTGTGGACTGTGCAGATTGGATGCATTTTGATAGGAAAGTTTATGAAAGTTATGTGGGCGGTTCTGGAATTTGATACACTTGCCTGAAGAGGTGAGTTTTCAGGGAAAGCTTGAAGGTTTGGAGACTAGAGGAGAGTCTTATTGTGCGTGCTAAGGCATTCCACAGAGTTCAGCTCGAAAAAAGTCCTGCAGTCGTGAGTGGGAGAGAGTAATGAGTGTGGATGAAATACGCAGATCTTGTGAAAAGCAAAGAGGTCGGTTGGGAGATTTTGTGAGATAATCGAAGAGATGTACCTTGGTGTAGTTTGGTTAATGGCCTTATGTGTGCATAAATTTTTGTGATATTGAATACAGAAGAATACAGGTGACCAATGGAGGGACCGACAGAGTGGATCTGCAGACGATGAACATCTAGCGAGGAAGATTAGCCTCACAGCTGCATTCAGAATGGATTGTAGTGGTGAGAGTCTCATTTTGGGAAGACCAGTAAGGAGACAATTGCAATAATCAACGCGGGAGATAATGAGAGCATGGATTAGAGTTTTATCAGTGTCTTGTGTAAGGTATGGTCCTTATTTTGGATATGTATTTTAGATGCATGTAACATGATTTTGAGACAAGTACCAAAAAAAACTAAGTGGCGCTTAACAATCATATAATATAAAATATTTAATAAGAATGCACATAAAATACAATGCAACAACCTCCCGGGGGTGTAATACAATTATTAAAACATCACAATAATGTTATATAACAGTATGATAAATACGAGCACCTAGTATTTAATTAAAGTGCAGGTTAGAGATATAAAATTAGCCACTGTTAACACAAAAGTCCCAGGGTTATACGAGAAACAATATGTACACACTTAAATGTGCGGCTACAGATTAATTTCCAGATATGTAGCTCACAGTGGCGTGCCCACAGGATAATAACCGTGACCCGGGTTGAAATGTGTTTGTTCAACGAATATAAACAGTATATACGGATGTTTAATAAAAGTATAAATAAAAATAAAAATAAGGTGGATGAACCTGTTACCGCTGGGCAGGAGCTTTCGATTCCTGCTCCCTGGTGCTGTCCCGTTAGCCAGGGAAATAGTGTACACCAGAGCCTCAGCGGGGTGGAGTGGTATGGAAATGCACAGGAGACTTGTCCCAGGCGTCTTCACCGAGACGTTTACTGCATGCGGGAGCTCCGTTTCCCCTTTCACATAGGTCATTTGCCGATGGGGCCAAAGTGGCAGGTGTCCGGCCAGAAGCACCAATCAACAGCCCGTCCAACACTCATGCCACTGGTTAGTGTGGCGGCGGCTAGAGCTGGAAGCCGTGCGGGATGGAAGCTGCGTGCTGGGGTGCTTATGCTGCAGCCGTCGGTCTGGTTTCCCGTACACGGCTCAGATGGATGATAGAAGTACACAGCGGTACCGGTCCTCATGAGATGTCCTGTACTCCTTAACGAGTTTCAACGCCAGCAGGGCGTCTTCCTCAAAAGGCAGGTATATGCTTTATATAATTTTGAGACAGATTGAATGTGGGGAACAAAGACAGTTCAGAGTCAAGGATGACACCTAGGCAGCGAGCTTGTGGGGTAGGGTTGATTGTCGAGTTTCCAACAGTGATAGAGATATCAGGTTGGTAACTACTATTGGCCGGTTGAAATAAAAGGGGTCATTCCGAGTTGTTCACTCTTTGCCAATTTTCGCAATGGAGCGATTAAGGTGAAAAATGTGCATGCGCATGGTACGCAGTGTGCATGCGCTAAGTATTTTAGTACAAAACCTTTTCATCATTGAAGTGATCGGAGTGTGATTGACAGGAAGTGGGTGTTTCTGGGCGGAAACTGACCGATTTCAGGGAGTGTGCGGAAAAACGCAGACGTGCCAGGGTAAAACGTGGGAGTGTCTGGAGAAACGGGGGAGTGGCTGTCCGAATGCAGGGCGTGTTTGTGACATCAAACCAGGAGTAAAAAGGGCTGAGCTGATCGCAGTATAGGAGTAAGTCTCGAGCTACTCAGAAACTGCTAAGAATTTTCTATTCGCAATTCTGCTAATCTTTTGTTCACTATTCTGCTAAGCTAAGATACACTCCAAGAGGGCGGCGGCCTAGCGTGTGCAATGCTGCTAAAATCTGCTAGCGAGCGAACAACTCAGAATCACCCTCATTACCAGCTTATGGATCCTCAATGTAAATGTGCTTCTTGTGGTAATTTCTTTAATTATTAGCAACCAAGATAGAGAGTCTCCGCATATACTCCAGAACACATCTGAAACACACAGGGGTGAATTTGACTGATGTCCCTCCAGAGGAAGCCCTCAGTGTATGTGCTGTGCTTCCACCTCCCTGACCGCAGAAGATGGAAGCTCGCCGCTGGTACAGTTTGCCTAACCAGGACCGGCGGTGTTTATACAGTATCCGTTAGTGTTGCGGGAGCAGCGGTGTAAGGACATTTCACAGGGAGGCAGGGCGAAGCTCTGTATGTGGGGCTTATACAAGTAATGTGTGTAACAGTTCTCCCATTGGAGTGGCTGCTTACCGCTTAATCAGTAGCTCTAGCTTGGAGCGGCAAGAGGTAATCTTTGTTCGTATGATGAGCAGAAACAGCAGCATAAGAGATTACACCTAAAGCAGCATCTGGAGGGGGCAGCTCGGCTCTCTGCTGAATGAATGATCCGATTGGGTTGGCAGGCGTGCTCTGGTTGTCAGAGCTGTTTGTGAGTGTACTGAATGGCTGGCAGGCAAATAAAAGATGGGTCCTTTACGCGTTTCTCAATTACCCAAACATAACAGTTTCATCAGAAGGTAGGTAGATGAACTCTGGTGACCAAATTTATGTCTATGTCGTCTTGTTCCCCTACTTATGTTGTTTTTGTTTTCCAGAAACCTGACATGCAACATTCTGGTGATGCACCCGACATATTGCAATCCACAAACACATGTGATTAAATAGACCACATATGTGGTGCAGCAATTAATGAATTGTTCTATGTTGAAACTGGAGCCAAATAAATGAGAATTCATCGAAGTGCTGTTATCCATAAAAAAACGGCATGTCACGCATCTGGGTTTTTTACGTTTATAATTTCCCATCCATTGTTTGGGGGCCTGAATCCACATATTTTTATTTTCATTGTGATGTTCCTAATCAGGTCGCATAAAATGGCTAGGTGCTAGTAGGCTCTGTAGATTGGATCCCTTTTTGAAAGTAACGATGGGTTTTTCCACTAGCTTAGTCATAAGGATCTTATCTGTTTTAAGAATGGGATAGTTATTTTGAATAATATTCTTTAACTCTTTAGAATACATATTATACTTGGTGACAAATCTGGGTTGACAATCCGTATCCGTATCTGAATTAGGCAACTTCTGTTTGGGTAATAATAATGATTCTCTTTCACAGGTGAGTGCTATGATATTTGGAGGATAATTTTGTTCATTAAGAGCTGATGTTAAATCGAGAGCTTGTATCTTAAACTGATCGACCTCTGAGCAATTGCATCTTAGCCTTAGATACTGACTTTTGGTTATGTTATTGAGCCAAGGGCAGTGGTTACAGCTATGGGAATTAAAAAAAGTATTTGAATCTACCCTCTTTTGGAATGTAGATGTGGTGATACTGTGCGATTCACATAAGCGTGTGTACGCCCTTGTATATTTCTATGTTGTTGTGGGAAAAAAACCTATGGTTGGTATATCTTAAGACTGCTCCAAATACTCTTGAAAGGGATGATCTAATAGATAAACATAAAAACAAATTTATGTTATATTTAAAATTAACTTAGGTCTGTGTTGGGATTGAACACAGATCCCTAGACACCATAGCACAGAGCATCCATCAGTCCTCAAAGCCATAAGGCCTCCAATAGCAGGTTGCTACAGATCTCCCTTAATGCCAAGATCATTGATTAGAGTATTTTTCCATTTTACTGGCAAAAATTCCTATTATGCCATTACTATAAACACTGTAAAAAATTCACAAGGGGATATTTCCACCACCAGGATGCCCTATTGTGTCGGCACATGACTCCCTTTTTCAGCCCACCTCAATTTTCTTGGATTCTTCTATATACTGCAGCCCAAGGAGGCATGGCTAATTACAACAGACATTTCAATTCTTTATACAGTGACTCCACACAGTGATGGACTTAGAGCAGTTAAAGATTGTCAAAGTCAAATAGCATATTTTAATATTTAGAATACGTTATGGCATTTATTAATGAATGCATCTACGATGCATGCGTCGATACGGTAGGGTGTAACAGCAAGTTACTGTGCACATTACGGTAGAAGATGCATGTGTTCATAAATATCATACTGTGACAAAAATAGCAAAGAATTCTTACACACACTCAAATGTGGTATCTCCAGGAATACAAATCAAATAGTGTCTTAAACATATCAGATTGCTTAAACAGACATTGTAAACACACAATGTAGTGTTCTTTACTCAGGCTTTTCTTTGTTGGGAATGTAAATACCCTATGTGTGCATGGACAATAGAGAGTTGTGTGTTGAGACAATAGATCCTGGACTGTCATTGTTACACTATAGGTCAGAACAAACAAGCACACAATATAACATACAAAACCCTAAGGATAGGCAAATGCCTACAACATAATTGTAATAGCAGGAAACCATATATATATATATATATATATATATATATATATGTGCCAGTAGAGGAATGGGCGCACTTGGGTTGTTTTTCCACCCAATATTCAATGGGGAAAAACAGCAGTCTCCCTAAGATATTTACTCCTAATTCGTGAGCATAAAACCACATTTAACATGTTCCATGTAAAATTTATTACAACATAAAAGCAATGATACAAAACGGTATAGTATCTCTTCTTGCAGATAACACCATATAGTACAGAGGACCAGTTGAAATAACTTTGATAGATTCCTCCTTCTCCTTTGACAATTCGGAGATTTGATGTTTATGAACAAATAACCCGACGCGTTTCGTCTTACTCTAAGACTTCATCAGGGGTATGTCTAAAAATATATATAAAATATTTATATCAGAATCTTATCCTGATTAAAACAGTAATATGAAGGAACATGTCAATAAACGAGGAAAAATGCAAGACAGAACTTAAAACATGGGCAAAATATACAAATATATATATAAATATGTGAGGAAAAAATATACATACACATATGGTATAACATACAAGGAGGATGATCTTAACATATCCATGGAAAACAATTATGTGATACAATCTCAGAACAAAGAATTCACAATTATACCAAAGAGAAAGAAATAGACACATAAAGAGGAGTTCATCATCACAAGAACATAATAATTACATATGGCATACCTCTAGTGCTTGATAAATACTGTTAGTGCATCAATGAAATGGCAATTACGTATTCTGGATACTTGAAAAAACCACACACCGGTGGGGTACACAGGTGAAAGTTAGATTAAGCCTAATTGGGGAAATATACGTTTTTAGTACTAACAACAATTAATAACATATTCTGCATAATACTGGGCTCAATAATAACAAATAAATGAATATATCTGTACATTGAACACATACCTTATGGTTAAGTGCTTGAATAACAAGTTCAAACGCATAGGCCTGAACGCAAGTTCAAATAGGTATGTGACCTAACAAAAATTATTAATATTCACTAATTAGAGATATATAACGTAACAGCCTTTATATAAATTGGTTAATGTGCTAGTAGATTGCAACACATACCTTATGATTCAGGGATTTGGATAACAAGTTCAAATACACAGGTCTACCACAATTTCATATGCGTGTGTAACCTGGTAAATTAGAGGAATATGATTCTTGAGACAGAGAACTTGCTCATACCAGGTGTGAGAAGTTTTAATTTAATAAACTCCCTTTAGAAAGGGGGGGAGAAGGATACACTAGTTTCGAAAATTCATTAATTCGATTAAATCTTACGTGAAATTGGTTCCCCAAGGGGGTATAAAACGTATTAAAAATATCGATAACCATATGTTATCCTTAAAAATTCAGAATATTAAGTTAATTCTCATCATCTCATAAGATAATATTAATAAACTTTCATATTGTTACTAATAGTCATAATAACACCCCCTATTTACAAAATAAGCAGGACATAGTGAAAACAAGGGATTCCATTCACATATAGTGCTAAATGGAGCCATATTTAAAAGCGGTACTCACAAATAATAAATAATAAATCTTACCTTACCAGTAGCTACAATAGCTTCAAGTCACAACCAGTGTAATGAGGCTGTGTGCTGAGACTTACCCTTAAATAGGAAACAGAAGTGACCTCACTTCCCCTAATGCAGTGATTGGGGTATTAAAAACCTTAAATAATATTGGAATAAGTCCTATGTTACTAACTGAAATCGTTACAGTGATTAAACATTAAAGTGAGAAAATTAATGGCCTTAAAGTGAACTTTTATAATACACTATAAGGGATAAAAAAACCTTAATAGTAAACACATCCCATAATGCATCTGGTCGTTACAGACCAAACTGACATGATTGACAGGGCTATTCACCAATAAAACTGGTTCAGTGAAAACAGACCTAATCTCTATCCCATACGTCCCATAATGCATCTGGTTGTTACAGACCTGACTGACATGATTGACAGGGCTATTCACCAATAAAACTGGTTCAGTGGAAACAGACCTAATCTCTATCATTATAAGTATAATAATATTATTCTCCTCTGTGCATTACAAACAAAGTGTGAAAAAGCTGTCCTGGTGTGAATTATAAACACCTCAGTAGTGGGGAAACTTATCCCCTTAAACAGTGTTTTCGTGATAAACTAATCCCGCCGTGCTGGGACTAGAACACTGATATCTTGGCGTCGATAAGGCCAGTGTCCCACAGAGCTAGTTACATCTAGATAGCGCCGCTGAGTAAAACGGCTAGCTTTCCAGCGGCGCGATTGTTTGCGTTCCACAGCGCCGAGATGGTGTCACGTGATTGTATCACCTGACACTCGGACACATGATCTGAACTGGCCAATAGGTGCTGAACAGGGCAGCTGGTGTTTAGTGACGCGGACGTTAGTACTCCACGCAGCTGTATCTCACCACATGACCACCCCACGTGACAATTAGACATGTGGTTTGGGCGGCCAATAAACGGATCAAACTAGGTAACCTTGGAGACCGCTATGCAATCGCTACCAAAAATAACATTTATTAGTGTATTATAATGTGCATATACACATAGTAATGAATAATGTGATAAGTGCGATACTCTACCTAATCTATTAACTAACTCCTACATTATTAGCTACATATATACGATGATTTAGAAAAATATATAAATTAGTCTATTGTTTATTAACCACCTACATTTAAAGCACCGCTCCTAAAAGTGGCTCCACTTTTACAAATAACATATTAAATATTAACAAATGCCCCCTAATAGGAATACAAATGATCATCCTTTTCAACACCATTATTTATAAATACACCAATATTGGGAATATAAATCATAATCAAAGACATAAACAAGGGAATATCTTGAAGTGTGAAAAAACATGATACTACAGGAACGCTACCATATCTATAGTTTCATTTAAACCAAACGGGATAAGAGTGTTCAGCGAATAGATCCAATAGGATTCTCGCTGGGCTAGCAGTCTATCTCTATCTCCTCCTCTTTTATCTACCATAATATGCTCGATAACCGTAAATGAGAGACCCAGGACTTGAGAGTTATGTTTCTCCTGAAAATGTCGAGGTAAACTGTGGTTTTGGACCTTGTTGGTAATATTTCGTAAGTGTTCCTGTATTCTTAACTTAAGACACCTTTTGGTTTTACCAATGTAAGAAAGGTTACAACCGCAATCAATTTTATAGATTACGTAGTTAGTATTGCAGGTCACAATTGTCCTCAGTTTAAAGACTCGTTTGCTGTCGTCTTTCCAGCAAAAGCCTTTTTTATCGATAAAGCGACAACATTTACATTTATTACAGGGGAAGAGCCCTGATCTCTTCATTACAGGATGTTCATTAAGAGTCTCACCCTTGTTTTTATCATTCTGAAGTTGACTGGGAGCGAGAATGTTCTTAAGGTTTCTGGATTTTCTGAATACTATGTTAGGCTTGGTAGGTAAGTGTGGTCCCAATATGGGGTCCTTCAAAAGGAGATGCCAATGCCGATTCATAACACGTCTAATCTTGATATTTTCTTGATTATATTGTGTTATGAACGGTCTTTCGGTGAAACGTTCTTCTTTTTTACTTTCTTTTACTTCCAAAAGGCTATTTCTATCAATTTCAGAAGCTCGAACCTGGTCTCTCCTTAGATGGATCTCATTATATCCCCTATCTAAAAACTGTTCTACCAGAATAGAAGATTGTTCCCAGTACCTTTCCAAACTGCTACAGTTTTTCCTAATCCTCACGAACTGGGAGTAGGGTACTGTAGTTTTCCATCGAGACAGATGGCAACTATTTGAAGGTATGAAACTGTTAGCGTCGGTCTTTTTAAAAAAGGTTCTCGTATCAAGAGTCCCGTCATCTTCGATGTTTAAAAGGACGTCCAGGTAATCAATAGTAGAAATATGCTGCTTATAAGTAAATTTGAGATTATGGGAATTAATTTGAATCTCTGAAATGAAATCACTCAATTCCTCCAACTCTCCATCCCAAATAAGAATCACATCATCTATGTATCGCTTATAGAATTTGATGTTAGGGTATCGATAGCCTCCGTCCGCATAGATGGTCACACGCTCCCAGCTGTCCATGAAAATGTTTGCGTACGATGGGGCAAATTTAGTCCCCATCGCTGTCCCCTGTTCTTGCAGGTAATACTTTCCTTCAAACTCGAAATAATTGTGATTTAAAATGAATTTTATACTCTCCAATAAAAAGGTTCTTTCTTCTTTACAAACATTCACATCCATTGTTAGGATGTTGCTCACAGCCTCAAGTCCTTTAGAATGGGGAATGGATGTGTAAAGGGCCTGTACATCCACTGTGGCCCATCTATAAGTGGATTGCCACTGAAAATCATTAAGTAGCCTGAGAAGACTAGTTGAATCTTTCAAATATGAAGGTTGTACTCTCACATAAGGTTGTAATTTTAAATCGAGAAAGTGTGACAAGTTAGAAGTCAGGGACTCGACTCCAGCCACTATAGGTCTTCCTGGGGGTGGGACTATGCCTTTGTGGACTTTAGGTAAGTGGTAAAATACCGGAACCCGAGGCTTTTTGTTAAACAAAAATTCAAACTCTTCTCGACATATGATGCCTCTACTACATGCATCATTTAATAGCACATACAGTTCTTCTCCAAAACTGGCTGTCGGATCCTCGTTAAGTAGTTTATATGTTGCCGCATCATTAATTTGGGTCATGGCTTCTTTGACATAGGCCGCCCTCTCCTGGATGACCACCGCTCCTCCCTTATCTGCTGTTTTGATAACAATTTCGTTATCATTCTTAAGTTGTTTAATGGCAAACCTTTCCTGTGGATTAAGGTTGCCACAATACTTGTCATCTTGGACTTTCAATCTTCTAAAATCCTCTTTTACTGCGTCAAAGAAAAAATCGATATGATTCCCTCTCGATTCCACTGGATAGTATCTAGACGGTGGAGCCACTAAGGGTTTGCTTTTCGGTTCGTAAGACAATTTCGGTGTAGGATTTTTGAGGAAATGCCTCTTTAGGGTTAAACTGCGTATGTATTTATTGAGGTCCACATAGAGATTAAACTTATCAACGTGTTGGTTCGGAGCAAATTTCAGACCTTTACTTAATACCGAGATCTGTGGGGCTGATAGTTCCTTCTTAGTAAGGTTGACGATGCTTGATTCATTGGCTCTTGTGAGAAGTTGATCGCTCTTCGTTTTTTGTTTGGTGACCTTTCTTCCACCTCTCGTCCCTCTTCTCCTGGGTAAAGTTGTCTTTTCACACCTTGCGGTGAATCCAATCTGGTATGAAGATGTTCCTTTTCTTGGAGGTATGGTAAAACCATCCTCTTTCTTTCCCCTAAAAAAACTTTATTCCTAGGGGATTCATATCTACGTTCAAATTTATTCCGTTGTGCGAACCTCTGTTGATTCCCTCGGGGCGAGTATTGATTATAATATGATGATGTCCTCCTATATCTACGTATCGGGGAAGTGTATGAGCTTCTTCTTCTCGTACCATAGCCACCTCGTCGGCCTTGATATTGTGGGGGGGGATATTCTCGTCTACGGTGGAAAACTTCATTATCTAGTGTGTCCGTTTCTCTTCCCCAACCCCCCTGGTCAGGGTATCTTCTTTGACCAGGTTTTTGACTGACATTATTACTCCAATCATGTATATTACCATTCTCATAGTCCAGTTTATCTCTTGTGAACTTTTTTTGCTTTCGCAAGATGATCTCCTTCTCAAGGGTATCAAGTTTATATTGGAGATCCGACACATCTCGTTTGAATTCATCATCCTCATTGAATTTGGTAAGTAAAACCTCCAGTTTAGTTATATCTACTTCTAAAATTTCTAACTCTTTCTTTCTCTCCTTTATAATCAACTCCACTAATCGGGCTGCGCTCTCATCAAGGATCTTATTCCAACTCTTAGTGAACTCGTCGTTCTGAGATCCCATAATCGGGGTCTTATTTAACCTCAGGCCTCTAGGAATTAGTCCGACTTCTAAATATTTCTCAAGTGTGCTTAGATCGTACCAACTCTTAAGTTCTCTAGTGGCCAGTTTTTCCATATTATTTAATAAATGATAATACTCATCATTATCATCCTCCGTTTGTTCCATGTCTTGCATATCCTCTAAAAAAATGGTTTTACATTTCTGACTCCTACTTTTCCGATCATTAAATAAAGGCATATCACCTAGCAGCAATGGGGAGTAACTAACAGCAACGAAATATAGACAAAACAGATACTCTCCCTTTTGCGCTATTAAACAGAAAGTGAGAAAGGATTGGTTTAAGGCTGCCAAATTCCACTAAGTCCCTTGTTAGGAGGGACTAAAAAGATACAAATATGTGCCAGTAGAGGAATGGGCGCACTTGGGTTGTTTTTCCACCCAATATTCAATGGGGAAAAACAGCAGTCTCCCTAAGATATTTACTCCTAATTCGTGAGCATAAAACCACATTTAACATGTTCCATGTAAAATTTATTACAACATAAAAGCAATGATACAAAACGGTATAGTATCTCTTCTTGCAGATAACACCATATAGTACAGAGGACCAGTTGAAATAACTTTGATAGATTCCTCCTTCTCCTTTGACAATTCGGAGATTTGATGTTTATGAACAAATAACCCGACGCGTTTCGTCTTACTCTAAGACTTCATCAGGGGTATGTCTACAAATATATATAAAATATTTATATCAGAATCTTATCCTGATTAAAACAGTAATATGAAGGAACATGTCAATAAACGAGGAAAAATGCAAGACAGAACTTAAAACATGGGCAAAATATACAAATATATATATAAATATGTGAGGAAAAAATATACATACACATATGGTATAACATACAAGGAGGATGATCTTAACATATCCATGGAAAACAATTATGTGATACAATCTCAGAACAAAGAATTCACAATTATACCAAAGAGAAAGAAATAGACACATAAAGAGGAGTTCATCATCACAAGAACATAATAATTACATATGGCATACCTCTAGTGCTTGATAAATACTGTTAGTGCATCAATGAAATGGCAATTACGTATTCTGGATACTTGAAAAAACCACACACCGGTGGGGTACACAGGTGAAAGTTAGATTAAGCCTAATTGGGGAAATATACGTTTTTAGTACTAACAACAATTAATAACATATTCTGCATAATACTGGGCTCAATAATAACAAATAAATGAATATATCTGTACATTGAACACATACCTTATGGTTAAGTGCTTGAATAACAAGTTCAAACGCATAGGCCTGAACGCAAGTTCAAATAGGTATGTGACCTAACAAAAATTATTAATATTCACTAATTAGAGATATATAACGTAACAGCCTTTATATAAATTGGTTAATGTGCTAGTAGATTGCAACACATACCTTATGATTCAGGGATTTGGATAACAAGTTCAAATACACAGGTCTACCACAATTTCATATGCGTGTGTAACCTGGTAAATTAGAGGAATATGATTCTTGAGACAGAGAACTTGCTCATACCAGGTGTGAGAAGTTTTAATTTAATAAACTCCCTTTAGAAAGGGGGGGAGAAGGATACACTAGTTTCGAAAATTCATTAATTCGATTAAATCTTACGTGAAATTGGTTCCCCAAGGGGGTATAAAACGTATTAAAAATATCGATAACCATATGTTATCCTTGAAATTCAGAATATTAAGTTAATTCTCATCATCTCATAAGATAATATTAATAAACTTTCATATTGTTACTAATAGTCATAATAACACCCCCTATTTACAAAATAAGCAGGACATAGTGAAAACAAGGGATTCCATTCACATATAGTGCTAAATGGAGCCATATTTAAAAGCGGTACTCACAAATAATAAATAATAAATCTTACCTTACCAGTAGCTACAATAGCTTCAAGTCACAACCAGTGTAATGAGGCTGTGTGCTGAGACTTACCCTTAAATAGGAAACAGAAGTGACCTCACTTCCCCTAATGCAGTGATTGGGGTATTAAAAACCTTAAATAATATTGGAATAAGTCCTATGTTACTAACTGAAATCGTTACAGTGATTAAACATTAAAGTGAGAAAATTAATGGCCTTAAAGTGAACTTTTATAATACACTATAAGGGATAAAAAAACCTTAATAGTAAACACATCCCATAATGCATCTGGTCGTTACAGACCAAACTGACATGATTGACAGGGCTATTCACCAATAAAACTGGTTCAGTGAAAACAGACCTAATCTCTATCCCATACGTCCCATAATGCATCTGGTTGTTACAGACCTGACTGACATGATTGACAGGGCTATTCACCAATAAAACTGGTTCAGTGGAAACAGACCTAATCTCTATCATTATAAGTATAATAATATTATTCTCCTCTGTGCATTACAAACAAAGTGTGAAAAAGCTGTCCTGGTGTGAATTATAAACACCTCAGTAGTGGGGAAACTTATCCCCTTAAACAGTGTTTTCGTGATAAACTAATCCCGCCGTGCTGGGACTAGAACACTGATATCTTGGCGTCGATAAGGCCAGTGTCCCACAGAGCTAGTTACATCTAGATCGCGCCGCTGAGTAAAACGGCTAGCTTTCCAGCGGCGCGATTGTTTGCGTTCCACAGCGCCGAGATGGTGTCACGTGATTGTATCACCTGACACTCGGACACATGATCTGAACTGGCCAATAGGTGCTGAACAGGGCAGCTGGTGTTTAGTGACGCGGACGTTAGTACTCCACGCAGCTGTATCTCACCACATGACCACCCCACGTGACAATTAGACATGTGGTTTGGGCGGCCAATAAACGGATCAAACTAGGTAACCTAGGAGACCGCTATGCAATCGCTACCAAAAATAACATTTATTAGTGTATTATAATGTGCATATACACATAGTAATGAATAATGTGATAAGTGCGATACTCTACCTAATCTATTAACTAACTCCTACATTATTAGCTACATATATACGATGATTTAGAAAAATATATAAATTAGTCTATTGTTTATTAACCACCTACATTTAAAGCACCGCTCCTAAAAGTGGCTCCACTTTTACAAATAACATATTAAATATTAACAAATGCCCCCTAATAGGAATACAAATGATCATCCTTTTCAACACCATTATTTATAAATACACCAATATTGGGAATATAAATCATAATCAAAGACATAAACAAGGGAATATCTTGAAGTGTGAAAAAACATGATACTACAGGAACGCTACCATATCTATAGTTTCATTTAAACCAAACGGGATAAGAGTGTTCAGCGAATAGATCCAATAGGATTCTCGCTGGGCTAGCAGTCTATCTCTATCTCCTCCTCTTTTATCTACCATAATATGCTCGATAACCGTAAATGAGAGACCCAGGACTTGAGAGTTATGTTTCTCCTGAAAATGTCGAGGTAAACTGTGGTTTTGGACCTTGTTGGTAATATTTCGTAAGTGTTCCTGTATTCTTAACTTAAGACACCTTTTGGTTTTACCAATGTAAGAAAGGTTACAACCGCAATCAATTTTATAGATTACGTAGTTAGTATTGCAGGTCACAATTGTCCTCAGTTTAAAGACTCGTTTGCTGTCGTCTTTCCAGCAAAAGCCTTTTTTATCGATAAAGCGACAACATTTACATTTATTACAGGGGAAGAGCCCTGATCTCTTCATTACAGGATGTTCATTAAGAGTCTCACCCTTGTTTTTATCATTCTGAAGTTGACTGGGAGCGAGAATGTTCTTAAGGTTTCTGGATTTTCTGAATACTATGTTAGGCTTGGTAGGTAAGTGTGGTCCCAATATGGGGTCCTTCAAAAGGAGATGCCAATGCCGATTCATAACACGTCTAATCTTGATATTTTCTTGATTATATTGTGTTATGAACGGTCTTTCGGTGAAACGTTCTTCTTTATTACTTTCTTTTACTTCCAAAAGGCTATTTCTATCAATTTCAGAAGCTCGAACCTGGTCTCTCCTTAGATGGATCTCATTATATCCCCTATCTAAAAACTGTTCTACCAGAATAGAAGATTGTTCCCAGTACCTTTCCAAACTGCTACAGTTTTTCCTAATCCTCACGAACTGGGAGTAGGGTACTGTAGTTTTCCATCGAGACAGATGGCAACTATTTGAAGGTATGAAACTGTTAGCGTCGGTCTTTTTAAAAAAGGTTCTCGTATCAAGAGTCCCGTCATCTTCGATGTTTAAAAGGACGTCCAGGTAATCAATAGTAGAAATATGCTGCTTATAAGTAAATTTGAGATTATGGGAATTAATTTGAATCTCTGAAATGAAATCACTCAATTCCTCCAACTCTCCATCCCAAATAAGAATCACATCATCTATGTATCGCTTATAGAATTTGATGTTAGGGTATCGATAGCCTCCGTCCGCATAGATGGTCACACGCTCCCAGCTGTCCATGAAAATGTTTGCGTACGATGGGGCAAATTTAGTCCCCATCGCTGTCCCCTGTTCTTGCAGGTAATACTTTCCTTCAAACTTGAAATAATTGTGATTTAAAATGAATTTTATACTCTCCAATAAAAAGGTTCTTTCTTCTTTACAAACATTCACATCCATTGTTAGGATGTTGCTCACAGCCTCAAGTCCTTTAGAATGGGGAATGGATGTGTAAAGGGCCTGTACATCCACTGTGGCCCATCTATAAGTGGATTGCCACTGAAAATCATTAAGTAGCCTGAGAAGACTAGTTGAATCTTTCAAATATGAAGGTTGTACTCTCACATAAGGTTGTAATTTTAAATCGAGAAAGTGTGACAAGTTAGAAGTCAGGGACTCGACTCCAGCCACTATAGGTCTTCCTGGGGGTGGGACTATGCCTTTGTGGACTTTAGGTAAGTGGTAAAATACCGGAACCCGAGGCTTTTTGTTAAACAAAAATTCAAACTCTTCTCGACATATGATGCCTCTACTACATGCATCATTTAATAGCACATACAGTTCTTCTCCAAAACTGGCTGTCGGATCCTCGTTAAGTAGTTTATATGTTGCCGCATCATTAATTTGGGTCATGGCTTCTTTGACATAGGCCGCCCTCTCCTGGATGGAGAGTATAAAATTCATTTTAAATCACAATTATTTCGAGTTTGAAGGAAAGTATTATCTGCAAGAACAGGGGACAGCGATGGGGACTAAATTTGCCCCATCGTACGCAAACATTTTCATGGACAGCTGGGAGCGTGTGACCATCTATGCGGACGGAGGCTATCGATACCCTAACATCAAATTCTATAAGCGATACATAGATGATGTGATTCTTATTTGGGATGGAGAGTTGGAGGAATTGAGTGATTTCATTTCAGAGATTCAAATTAATTCCCATAATCTCAAATTTACTTATAAGCAGCATATTTCTACTATTGATTACCTGGACGTCCTTTTAAACATCAAAGATGACGGGACTCTTGATACGAGAACCTTTTTTAAAAAGACCGACGCTAACAGTTTCATACCTTCAAATAGTTGCCATCTGTCTCGATGGAAAACTACAGTACCCTACTCCCAGTTCGTGAGGATTAGGAAAAACTGTAGCAGTTTGGAAAGGTACTGGGAACAATCTTCTATTCTGGTAGAACAGTTTTTAGATAGGGGATATAATGAGATCCATCTAAGGAGAGACCAGGTTCGAGCTTCTGAAATTGATAGAAATAGCCTTTTGGAAGTAAAAGAAAGTAAAAAAGAAGAACGTTTCACCGAAAGACCGTTCATAACACAATATAATCAAGAAAATATCAAGATTAGACGTGTTATGAATCGGCATTGGCATCTCCTTTTGAAGGACCCCATATTGGGACCACACTTACCTACCAAGCCTAACATAGTATTCAGAAAATCCAGAAACCTTAAGAACATTCTCGCTCCCAGTCAACTTCAGAATGATAAAAACAAGGGTGAGACTCTTAATGAACATCCTGTAATGAAGAGATCAGGGCTCTTCCCCTGTAATAAATGTAAATGTTGTCGCTTTATCGATAAAAAAGGCTTTTGCTGGAAAGACGACAGCAAACGAGTCTTTAAACTGAGGACAATTGTGACCTGCAATACTAACTACGTAATCTATAAAATTGATTGCGGTTGTAACCTTTCTTACATTGGTAAAACCAAAAGGTGTCTTAAGTTAAGAATACAGGAACACTTACGAAATATTACCAACAAGGTCCAAAACCACAGTTTACCTCGACATTTTCAGGAGAAACATAACTCTCAAGTCCTGGGTCTCTCATTTACGGTTATCGAGCATATTATGGTAGATAAAAGAGGAGGAGATAGAGATAGACTGCTAGCCCAGCGAGAATCCTATTGGATCTATTCGCTGAACACTCTTATCCCGTTTGGTTTAAATGAAACTATAGATATGGTAGCGTTCCTGTAGTATCATGTTTTTTCACACTTCAAGATATTCCCTTGTTTATGTCTTTGATTATGATTTATATTCCCAATATTGGTGTATTTATAAATAATGGTGTTGAAAAGGATGATCATTTGTATTCCTATTAGGGGGCATTTGTTAATATTTAATATGTTATTTGTAAAAGTGGAGCCACTTTTAGGAGCGGTGCTTTAAATGTAGGTGGTTAATAAACAATAGACTAATTTATATATTTTTCTAAATCATCGTATATATGTAGCTAATAATGTAGGAGTTAGTTAATAGATTAGGTAGAGTATCGCACTTATCACATTATTCATTACTATGTGTATATGCACATTATAATACACTAATAAATGTTATTTTTGGTAGCGATTGCATAGCGGTCTCCTAGGTTACCTAGTTTGATCCGTTTATTGGCCGCCCAAACCACATGTCTAATTGTCACGTGGGGTGGTCATGTGGTGAGATACAGCTGCGTGGAGTACTAACGTCCGCGTCACTAAACACCAGCTGCCCTGTTCAGCACCTATTGGCCAGTTCAGATCATGTGTCCGAGTGTCAGGTGATACAATCACGTGACACCATCTCGGCGCTGTGGAACGCAAACAATCGCGTCGCTGGAAAGCTAGCCGTTTTACTCAGCGGCGCGATCTAGATGTAACTAGCTCTGTGGGACACTGGCCTTATCGACGCCAAGATATCAGTGTTCTAGTCCCAGCACGGCGGGATTAGTTTATCACGAAAACACTGTTTAAGGGGATAAGTTTCCCCACTACTGAGGTGTTTATAATTCACACCAGGACAGCTTTTTCACACTTTGTTTGTAATGCACAGAGGAGAATAATATTATTATACTTATAATGATAGAGATTAGGTCTGTTTCCACTGAACCAGTTTTATTGGTGAATAGCCCTGTCAATCATGTCAGTCAGGTCTGTAACAACCAGATGCATTATGGGACGTATGGGATAGAGATTAGGTCTGTTTTCACTGAACCAGTTTTATTGGTGAATAGCCCTGTCAATCATGTCAGTTTGGTCTGTAACGACCAGATGCATTATGGGATGTGTTTACTATTAAGGTTTTTTTATCCCTTATAGTGTATTATAAAAGTTCACTTTAAGGCCATTAATTTTCTCACTTTAATGTTTAATCACTGTAACGATTTCAGTTAGTAACATAGGACTTATTCCAATATTATTTAAGGTTTTTAATACCCCAATCACTGCATTAGGGGAAGTGAGGTCACTTCTGTTTCCTATTTAAGGGTAAGTCTCAGCACACAGCCTCATTACACTGGTTGTGACTTGAAGCTATTGTAGCTACTGGTAAGGTAAGATTTATTATTTATTATTTGTGAGTACCGCTTTTAAATATGGCTCCATTTAGCACTATATGTGAATGGAATCCCTTGTTTTCACTATGTCCTGCTTATTTTGTAAATAGGGGGTGTTATTATGACTATTAGTAACAATATGAAAGTTTATTAATATTATCTTATGAGATGATGAGAATTAACTTAATATTCTGAATTTCAAGGATAACATATGGTTATCGATATTTTTAATACGTTTTATACCCCCTTGGGGAACCAATTTCACGTAAGATTTAATCGAATTAATGAATTTTCGAAACTAGTGTATCCTTCTCCCCCCCTTTCTAAAGGGAGTTTATTAAATTAAAACTTCTCACACCTGGTATGAGCAAGTTCTCTGTCTCAAGAATCATATTCCTCTAATTTACCAGGTTACACACGCATATGAAATTGTGGTAGACCTGTGTATTTGAACTTGTTATCCAAATCCCTGAATCATAAGGTATGTGTTGCAATCTACTAGCACATTAACCAATTTATATAAAGGCTGTTACGTTATATATCTCTAATTAGTGAATATTAATAATTTTTGTTAGGTCACATACCTATTTGAACTTGCGTTCAGGCCTATGCGTTTGAACTTGTTATTCAAGCACTTAACCATAAGGTATGTGTTCAATGTACAGATATATTCATTTATTTGTTATTATTGAGCCCAGTATTATGCAGAATATGTTATTAATTGTTGTTAGTACTAAAAACGTATATTTCCCCAATTAGGCTTAATCTAACTTTCACCTGTGTACCCCACCGGTGTGTGGTTTTTTCAAGTATCCAGAATACGTAATTGCCATTTCATTGATGCACTAACAGTATTTATCAAGCACTAGAGGTATGCCATATGTAATTATTATGTTCTTGTGATGATGAACTCCTCTTTATGTGTCTATTTCTTTCTCTTTGGTATAATTGTGAATTCTTTGTTCTGAGATTGTATCACATAATTGTTTTCCATGGATATGTTAAGATCATCCTCCTTGTATGTTATACCATATGTGTATGTATATTTTTTCCTCACATATTTATATATATATTTGTATATTTTGCCCATGTTTTAAGTTCTGTCTTGCATTTTTCCTCGTTTATTGACATGTTCCTTCATATTACTGTTTTAATCAGGATAAGATTCTGATATAAATATTTTATATATATTTTTAGACATACCCCCGATGAAGTCTTAGAGTAAGACGAAACGCGTCGGGTTATTTGTTCATAAACATCAAATCTCCGAATTGTCAAAGGAGAAGGAGGAATCTATCAAAGTTATTTCAACTGGTCCTCTGTACTATATGGTGTTATCTGCAAGAAGAGATACTATACCGTTTTGTATCATTGCTTTTATGTTGTAATAAATTTTACATGGAACATGTTAAATGTGGTTTTATGCTCACGAATTAGGAGTAAATATCTTAGGGAGACTGCTGTTTTTCCCCATTGAATATTGGGTGGAAAAACAACCCAAGTGCGCCCATTCCTCTACTGGCACATATTTGTATCTTTTTAGTCCCTCCTAACAAGGGACTTAGTGGAATTTGGCAGCCTTAAACCAATCCTTTCTCACTTTCTGTTTAATAGCGCAAAAGGGAGAGTATCTGTTTTGTTTTATATATATATATATATATATATATATATATAGTGTATGTATATATATATATCATAAGGATGGGATTCAGTAAGGAGACCGTGTGTGGGATCAAACTGTTCAGGGTCACATAAGCAGTAATCCAGTGGTTGTGAGGATATAGTCGCATACTGCTGCAACAAGTTATTAGCAATACCGGATTCATGTATATTACTGTATGATAATGTGGTGGGTTTGACTGGCCTTGGTACAGGAACTCAGATATAAACATTGGTAATCACATCTCATAACTTTGTCATGGCCCACCATTTGAGCCGACCAATGATCTCCGGTGTCCCACCCCTGGACCAATAGCAGAAGACCAAGCCCCAGATATGTATATTCTCCAATACACAGTATGGAAATAAAAAAAGAAAAAAGAAAGACTCTGTGCTGGGGCACTCTTATCTGAAACAATTATAGACAAGATTAAATAGTTTGTTGCCTAATGTGGTATTGGCCCACCTTCTGTGTAGATATCTAACAGTGGTGTCATCATAGGCATTTTGATGCAGCAGGTTAGACAGCAGTGTATAATCTGCTAGGTAAGTAAAGATTGGTGATCACTAATCTTTACTTACCTAGCAAATTATACACTTCTGTCTAACCTGCTGCATCAAAATGCCTATGGTTACACCACTGTTAGATATCTACACAGAAGGTGGACCAATACCACATTAAGCAACAAACCATTTAATCTATTGGTGCTTAGATTAACATATGGGATATCATTATAGGAGACTTTAGCTATCTACTCATTGTTAGTGGACATATGTTAAACTACTCATGCTATTATACAAAGTAATTTTTCGCCTTGGCAGTTCTTACTGTTTATTAGTCCTATATATTTTTGGTATTTTTATTGAGAATACAATATTTTGTTTGTCTCACTATATTTTATATGATTCTTAATAAAGGTTACATTTTATTGTCTATATTTTTTTCAGATAAGAGTGACCCAGCACAGAGTCTTTCATTTTTCTTTTTTTATTTCCAATGTAAACCTACTGACTCAGGGAGCACCACTGACGGTACATTTACACACTGTGTTATATTTCCAAAGTCAGTCACAGACATCTTACCTGATAATAAAGTTTTGTCTGCTATCGCTTACCTGTGTGGAACACCTCCTTTTTCTTTTCCCAATACACAGTATATAAGTACTTTCCCTTACCCAGGAAGCACAGTGTAGTTGATTCTGTATGGTGATGACAGTCCTCTGAGCTAAGGGTGATGTATACTGGCTTTAACTGTTTCTTAGGTAACTATTTCTTATGTAGCTGTAACTATTTTCTTATGTAACTGTAACTCTGTACCACTCACTTAGGCTTATATATGTTATACTGAATAATATACTGTAGATATGTTATTTTGTATGCATACCTTTTAATATCAAATACATATATATATATATATATATATATATATATATATGAGCATTGGACCTTAGTATACCATGTGTGCGACTACTTGTTTTCTCATGAGGGACATAGTGCTGTGACATTTATCGCGCTATTATCGTATATGGAAATAAGATGCAACTTGCGTCCGCAGTATATAATAACACTGGTATGTAAATATTTATTTAAAATAATGGTATTTCACAGTTGGGGGCTCTAGCCGCAATATCACATACTTATATGATGTGCAGTACAGATGCGCTGTGGTCTACAGACTAAGGGTGGATGCATCTGATACCGTTGAACCACATCCGTTTTTGAGCTATCATTAAGGTGCTTATATGAATCAAGGGACAATAGATTTATTTGTTGCCTGAGTGTGACAAAGATGCACATTATTAGAAATGTTTTAGTGTACTATTTATTGTTGCTAATGGGGTTCAATAAGTCATATTGTGTTTGATTAAGATTAGATTGTTTATCTATTAAGTAATTTTAAAGAGAGTTTAAAAGTTGGTGCGTGCATCTAATTCGCGTAGTATGATATAGCTTGGTTACCATGCTGGGTCTTATTCGCATAGTGCTAACACAGGCCTGAAGTAACAAAGCTTTGTTCGAGCTGAGAAAGACACGTGTGGAAGCTTTGTTAGCATGCAGTGGTAATTGTCCATCAGTCGACTTCCGGTACTTGTATAATTTGGGATTTACTTGTGACAAAAGAGAGATCTAGTGTTTGTGTGTTCTGTCCGCACGGCTTAGGCTCCATTTTGTGTCCAAGCGCATGGCTTGGAGGAGGGAGGAGCAGTGGCCACTTTAGGTCTAGTGCAAGTTACAGTAATGACTAGCAAATATTACCTGTTGTTTGTGCTGTACAACTCTGCATTGGTCTTAAAACCAACATAACTTAAAGTGACTCCCTACCCATTTAGCTAACTGCTAACTTTCAGCTGTTCCTGCATTAAACACCACAATAAACCATTGTTAAACAATCTGTTACCTATGTCACAAGTAAACAAAATATATGTAAAAATCTATCACCATTTAAAAGCTACCAATGAATTTAACTAACACATGCCAAAGTTAATTATAGTGTTTCAATTAGACCTAGTGAGATTAATTGTGAGATTAATGCTTAGTTTGATGTAAGAAAATCCACTCAGATGAGAAAGTTTTTCAAGATTTTTCTTAGAACTGTAGATAATGAGTTTGTAAGATAAGACCCTTTGTCTGTTACATCAACTAGGCAATTGAAATGTTAATGATCTTGTTCAACTACTCTGGAACAAGAGTACAGTATGTGGACATATGTTGATATGCAAATTAGGCTGCTATGGAAGATACATTCAGTATATGTGTATACATATATGTGCTGTGTGAGGTTTTCATAGAGAGTAATAAATTATTGTGTATATACACACATATATATATATTTATATATGTTATATTATTTTTATAAAAAATTATAAATATTTATATCGTATGTTTTGCAAGATGGCTATCCAATCTGAATTATAGCATTTAAATTATAGTCAATAACAAATATGAATTGAAGTGTAATACCTCTAGGGGGATGCTACCGATCACTGGTATAGGATTCCTTTTCTGTACAGAAAAATATTGTTTGTGTGAAGATTGAAAGTTAACGATAAAAGGTATTGTTTGGGACCCACATTCACATTCACTCTTCATTAAAAGCTAGTTAAGAGGTGACGCTAGTTAAGAAGCAGTAGAGAAGTGATGCTATTTAATAAGCGATAATGATGTTAAGGATATGAGGGTGTTGGAATCGTAGCCCATTTGAAACCTATTAGCCAGGTGCAGGGGGTATAGCCTAGTTAAATTGTCTCCCAAATAAAAGAAAAAAATCGCTGGTTAAGAGGCGATAGTGTTCATACAGTTTCACCAATCGCAGGGTACAAAGAGAACAAGTGTCCTTGTGCTGTACGATTGGTCCACACGGCCGTAGGTGAGTTACGGACGTGATTGAGAAATACAATTCCCTCGTAGCGTGCACTGCTCGCTTAGTTGGCAGACTAGCTGTGCCTACTGAGAAAGGAGTCTTTGGGGGTACTCGGAAAATCGCCCACCAGCTCTACTGACAGTGAACTTCTTATCTCATCACAATGGGAAAAATCGGTTCACGAATGGAGACCGTGCTAAGTAGGGATCAAGAGCAAGACAGACCCAAAGGGTCTGTCAGGTTCAAGGTGGTAGGGACGTGGCCTTGTGAAATCGTCTCTGTGAAGGTAATGCTGAAGGGTAAGTACACATTGGCTTATGGTTATGATTGGGTAAAAATTACGCTTAATGAGTAAAATATAAGTTCCAATGATTGGTGGTTTTAAACCTGAGGTATTACAGGTAGTACGAAGACAAATAAAATGTCTGATAAAATCATGTAAGTTAAGAACGAAAACATAATATCTGTTTCAACTCATAGCAACAATAAGGAGAAGTAAAAAAAGGGAAAGCAAATAAACCACCGCCATATGTGGATGTGGAAACAGTTACAGCCAGTATACAAACTATAGAAAATGAAAATATGAAAAAGAAATGTAACCTACAGTATACTATGTACTAACGCATGTCAAAAGTTTTATTCAGGAGGAGATGGTGACCCGACTCTGGTTTCGGCCATTTCTCATGCACTCAGAGGAGTATTATCCAACAAGTTAAAGAGGAGCTATAGCCTGCAGGGGAAGTGGCTGAGACCAGTGGGACTGGTAAGTATGGTGCCATTCAAGCACATATATAGTAAGACACAAAAATAAAAAATTAGGAAAGTAATGACATAAATAGAGAATATCATGTCTGCACATTAGTAGTTCCCAGCAGGAAAGCGGACAGAGAAGGGGTAACCACCAGGGTGCTTCTTTTTAACTAACACTTAAGAAATATTAATTTCTAGGAAATAGGTCATCGAGATTAGGGCAGCTAGGAATGCCCTTGTCTAGATAAGCTCGGTAATGTTTGTTGGATCATTTACAGACCCTTAATACGGGTTGAGAAGGATTAAATGAATACTTCGCATGACCTAGAAGCTTTTTTTTGTAGTACTAGAAAATTCTCTGTTAGGATTGAAGATCACTCGTAAAAACTAATTCGGCAAATGGGAGTAACGAGAGAAGTGCAACATTACCCTTTGAAAAAAACAGCTGAAGTTACGATTGGGCCTCTATGATGTTAAACTCTTTTATTTTTCTCCTGGCTGCAGTGGCCCCTGATTAACTTACTCGACAGAGATTTTGTTGTGTAAATTTAAATGTGTAATACATATATTGTACTCCCACTCAGGAAGTACAAGGTATGTTAGATACTCCTCAAAGACTAATGTTGCATTCCACTGTTCTAGATTCATGTCCATCACAGGTTGAGGAAATTATCTCGCAGATACCAGGTTCCCTATGAATTTAGGATGGACAGGACACTGGATTGATGTCTGAGGTAGTCCCAGTAGTGACACAGTAAACACAAGATTTAAGGAGGGTAAACCCATGTAGTTAAGAATCAATTCCCCATAGTGCCCAATGCAGCTGTCATTTTAATAAAATCCTCTATACCTCTACCAACTTTACTGTCACCAATCTCTATTCTGTTGTTTCACTGTTTCCTCTTCATCTTTGCTTTCACAAAGGTTGTACAATACATGGACACGACTCTCCCAAGGTTTCATTGACAGCCATACAGAAACCAGACAGAGTGGCTGTTATTAAGTGCCAGGCCCACACTTACAACCAAGACCCAGTGTTACTTGGCAACAAGCCATGCAGATGAAGATGCCAAACAGGCAGCAAGCAGCAACATACAAACAAATACCACACAACTGATGACATTCAATATGGTTACCACACAGAAATTGATTGAGATGCAACATTTGTGTACCCTACAGGAAAAGGAGGTCTGGAAGGTGAAGGGATATGGCCAAGAGTCCTCTGGACTCTGGAGAGATGGACAAGGTAAACCAGTAGCCCCCAGAGCATACCTCCTAAGCTTAGCTAAGGCGGCATATGGCCTGACTCACCTAGGGTAAGGAAGGTATGTGCAAATTGGTAAGAGCTTACTGAAGTGTGCCAGGGTTCTCTCCTCAGGCTATCAGGAAAGCAATGTCAAGTCTTACTTGCACGAGGAAGAACATTTGGTAAGGTAATACCAACAGAGCCATCCCATATTCCTCCTACAGATGGACCATTTCAGGTAATACAAATTGATTTTATACAGTTACCACCCTGTAGGAATTTGAACTATGTATTGATGTGCACTGATGTTTTCTCAAACTGGGTAGAGGCATTCCCTGCTGCTTTCTCCCTCTACCCATCAAAACCTCTATAGAATCGAAACATCAGTGTACAAAGACGTAGGTACATGTAAGTATGCAACAATCGTTCAGATCAGACATCATAGGCTGTAGCAGTGTCCCAGCACACTATATAGATTGAATGTCAACCCACATCCAACCAGTGGTCTCACGACCACTGAGCGCATATAGAGGATGTCCCGTCCTCTTCCCTGTCTTCACCAACTATAGTCAATGTCTAATTTCCAAATGGATACATACGTGTGTCTTGGTCACCAATTATTGTTTGAAATATTTTTATTATGTTTAGTGTGACAGTTATGATAGTTATTGTTTACTATCAAAGGTTGGTCTGTCAAAGTCAAATTGCATATTTCGATATTAAGAATACGCAATGCATTTATTAATGGATGCATCTATGATGCATGCGTCGATATGGTAGGACGCGAATGACCATAACGGCAAGTTACTGTGCGCATTACGGTAGAAGATGCATTTGTTAATAAATATCATACTGTGACAAAAATAGCAAATAATTCTTACACACACTCAAATGTGGTATCTCCAGGAATACAAATCAAATAGTGTCTTAAACATATCAGATTGCTTAAACAGCCATTGTGAACATACAAAGTAGTGTTCTGTACTCAGGCTTTTCTTTTTTGGGAATGTAAATACCTTATGTGTGCATGAACAATAGAGAGTTGTGTGTTGAGTCAGTAGATCCTGGACTGTCATTGTTACACTATAGGTCAGAACAAACAAGAACACAATATGACATACAAAACCCTAAGGATAGGCAAATGCCTGATCGTGTATTCAAACAGAGCAAGCCAGAACTTTGTTTGCTTAAGCCTTTAAATGATTTAAGCAAGTTCACCAAAAGGTGACATTCAGTATCGTACAGACCAGACATCGATGTATAATATGTCAAATGTATATGTTAGGTGCCGCGGTCCGCGGCGCCACTCGGTCTGCTTCCGAGCGACGCTCACGACCGCCGCACCTCCCTCCCTGCCCGCCTGGCGCCTAGCAACGCCAGGATGCCGTGCGTACTGTAGCCACCGGGTCCCTGGCAACGCTAGGACGCCAGGCGTCCTCAGCCGCTGGGTCCATAGCAACGGGGACGCCATTGGTGGACCGCGTTCCCCGTTGCCAGATAGGATTGATTAGTTGCTCGTGCAGCAGGGCAGCTGCACGGCAACTAGTAATTAGGGTCTGGGGGCTGGTCTTGCTGGCCCTCCTGTCATTGACCAGCAGGGTCTTTTTATGGGAGCCAGCACACTGCAGCCTACCCGGTGATAGCTTCCTGTATGCTGTTCCTGCCTTGCAACGTCTGTTCCTGGTCAGCTGTATCTGGTCGATCCTGCTCCCTGTGCTCCTGAGTTCTGTAGTTCTGAAGCCGGTCCTGGGAATCCTTCCTGTCCAAGTGAACCTGTTGCGGTCATCTGGGGGTTCTCGCTTGTTGGGGTTCTCTCCCGGTTTCGTGAGTAGCGGCTTCTGCCGCGTGTTGCGGCCTAGGCCGCTAGTCCTTGTTTTACTTTTGTATTATTGGTTTTTGCGGAGGTTTCCACTTTTCACTGTCCTCCCCGGAACTCGGCGGTGCCGTGTGGGGGAGTGGACAGTGGTATCTTTTGTTGTTCTTTTCCTTTGGTGGCGTGCCGCACATATATTTAGTTTTAGGGTAGTTAGTAGCCCCTAGCTTCTGTTTGCTTTAGTTAGAGGTCCCCTTGTTATTATCCTGTCTAGGTTCACGCCTTGTCTCACTCTAAGACCAGGGGGCATCGGAGTTCGGCAGACCTAATCCGCCCTTCAAACGCGGCTGCCGTGGGCCCAAGAAACCATAGTCACTCAGGCGTGAACTGACCACACGGGTAAAACAACGGAGGTAGGGTGCTAGGGGCTATTCCCATACCATCCCTTATTTCAGCGTCACGTCCTGGTGCTCTGGACTCTCTACACAACATCTCTCTAGTTCTGAGCATCAGGAACGTAACATTATCACCGGCCCAAAAAAAAAAAAAAAGAATAATAATATTAAGAGTTATTTGTTTTTGGTGGGCCTTGAAATTCGGCCTCATGAATCCGGTAGTATTAGGACCGAATCCCAGCCAGCTTTTGGCCAACCAGATTCAGGAACTAACTCAGATGGTTCAGGATCTTACTCTTCGGGTGATATCGCAGGAAGATCTTTTGCGAGCCTCCCCGAGTATGATTCCAGAACCAAAGATGCACCTTCCTGACCGTTTTTCAGGTAACCGAAATTATTTTTTTAATTTCAAGGAAGCTTGTAAGCTTTATTTTCGTTTAAGGCCCCGATCCTCTGGTACTGAGTCTCAATGGGTCGGGATTGTGATGTCTTTACTACAAGGCGATCCGCAAACCTGGGCTTTTGGGTTAAAAGCCGATGATGTTGCCTTGCTATCTGTAGATGTCTTTTTAAGTCTCTAGGCCTTTTGTACGATGACCCTAATAGAGAAGCGTCGGCTGAGAGCCACCTGCGTGCACTTAAGCAAGGGAAAAATCCAGCAGAGGCGTATTGTACCGAGTTTCGCCGTTGGTCGAACGACTGTGGATGGAATGACCCGGCCCTGCGCAGTCAGTTTCGCCTCGGTTTGTCTGAAGTTATTAAAGACAGTCTCCTGCAGTACCCCGCTCCAGAGAATTTAGACAAACTCATGGAGCTTGCTATTAAAATTGATCTTCGTCTCCGGGAGCGGAGGGCTGAAAGAGGAGCTAGTTTCAGGCCTAGTCCATGTGTGTATACTTTCTCTGAGGACGTCGAGGAGCCCATGCAAATTGGTCTCTCCCGGCTGTCCCCAGAGGAAAGAACCAGAAGGCTAAATTCTGGTCTTTGCGTGTAATGTGGTGGCAAGGGACAAATCGCACGTAATTGCCCGATTAAGCAGGGAAACGCTCTGACCCAGTGAATTGTGAGGGGGTTCACTTGGGTCTGCAGTTGATCTCCTCTGATTCCTTATTAGTTCCAGTAAAAATTTCCTTTGGTTGCCTCAGTTCGTTGGTGTCGGCCTTCGTCGACAGTGGAGCTGCGGGAAATTTCATGGATCTTGGTTGGGCTCAGGCTTTGGGCGTTCCACAGATACCTTTGGAAAAACGTATCACCATGCACGGCTTGGATGGTGGTCCGCTTTCTAATGGGGTAATCACTCACCGCACACCTCCAGTACAACTGACAGTGGGGGCCCTACATTCGGAGAAAATTAAATTGTACCTTACCCATTGTCTGGCTGTCCCCGTAGTTTTGGGTCACCCCTGGCTTGCCTTTCATAATCCCACCATAGATTGGCGGTCTGGGGAGATTTCCCGATGGGGTCCCTTTTGTGTTAAGGAATGTATTTCCCGTCCAGTCCGGGTTGCGGCAGTCACCCCAGAACTTATTCCTTTGGAATATCAGGACTTTGCCGACGTTTTCTCCAAGGGTAATGCGGATATTCTGCCTCCTCATCGGTCCTATGACTGCGCTATAGACTTAGTTCCCGGTGCCCCTTTGCCTAAGGGGAGACTATATGCCCTGTCTGGGCCGGAAACTATGGCAATTAATGATTATGTACAGGAGAGCCTAAAAAAAGGCTTCATTAGGCCCTCGAAATCTCCATTGAGTGCAGACCATTTATTGATTATCGGGCTCTGAATAAAATTTCTGTTAAAAACACCTACCCCTTGCCACTGATTTCAGTACTGTTTGATCAGCTCCGGACTGCCGTTATCTTTACCAAGATCGATCTTAGAGGGGCTTACAATTTCATCCGAATAAAATCTGGGGATGAGTGGAAGACGGCTTTCAGCACACAGTCGGGACATTATGAATACCTGGTGATGCCGTTTGGGCTGTCTAATGCTCCTGCTGTATTTCAAGATCTCATTAACGACGTCCTTCGCGACTTTCTAGGAAAGTTCGTAGTCGTTTATTTAGACGACATTTTGATATACTCTGAGTCTTTTGAACAACATATTACCCATGTGCGACTGGTCCTTCAGAAGTTACGGGAAAATCATTTATACGCCAAACTGGAGAAATGTGATTTCCACATCACAGAAGTGTCCTTCCTGGGGTATATTATTTCTCCTAAGGGGTTTTTCATGGAACCAAAAAAACTCCAGGCCATCCTAAATTGGGCACAACCCACGAACTTAAAAGCAATTCAGCGCTTTTTAGGGGTTGCAAATTACTATAGGCGTTTTATTCATACCTTCTTAGATTTGGTTGCTCCTATTGTGGCATTGACTAAAAAGGAGCGGACCCTTCCAATTGGTCGCTTGAAGCCAAGTCTGCCTTTCTGGCCTTAAAGCAGGCCTTTGTCTCAGCTCCAGTACTCAGACACCCTAACCCGGATCTCCCCTTTATTGTCGAGGTAGATGCCTCAGAGGTTGGAGTGGGGGCTATCCTTTTTCAGGAAGACCCGGAGTCTCAGAAATTACACCGATGTGCCTTCATGTCCAGAAAATTCTCCTCCGCAGAATCCAACTATGATGTTGGTAATTGAGAATTGTTGGCAGTTAAATGGGCTTTCGAGGAGTGGAGGCACTGGCTGGAAGGAGCGAGGCATACCATTACGGTGTTTACTGACCACAAGAACCTGCAGTATATTGAGTCAGCTAAACGGCTTAATGCTCGACAGGCACGTTGGGCGCTGTTTTTTACTAATTTCAGGTTTATTATCACCTTCAGGCCCGGTTCCAAGAATACAAAAGCCGATGCCCTGTCACGTTGTTTTCTTCAGGTTCACAATAACCACCCGGCTACTACCCCCATAGTCCCATCGTCTGTCATCCGGGCTGGCCTCACACAGGATTTATTTACACAGCTAGTCCAGCTTCAGCAGCAGGCTCCCAAAGTCACTCCTGCAGATCGTCTCTTCGTCCCTGAATTTTTGAGAGGCACTGTTCTAGCTGAGTTTCATGATAATAAGGTTTCTGGTCATCCGGGTATCACTAAGACCTTGGAGTTAATCTCTCGCTCAGTGTGGTGGCCTAATCTTTCGAAAGATGTAAGGGAATTTGTCTGTTCCTGTCAGGTTTGTGCTCAGTACAAGGAATCTCGATCGTTGCCGGTCGGGCAACTCATGCCTTTAGCCGTTCCTCTCAGGCCATGGTCACATATATCCATGGATTTCGTGGTGGACCTTCCTCTTTCAGCTGGATTTCGAGTCATTTGGGTGGTAGTAGACCGTTTTAGTAAGATGGCCCACTTCATTGCTCTCCCCCGATTACGCTCTGCTCAAGGGTTGGCAGTTTTATTTCTCCGCCATGTGTTCAGGCTCCATGGTTTACCCAGGGATATTGTCTCTGATCGGGGACCGCAATTCATCGCCCGTTTCTGGAAACGTTTTTGTGCCTCATTAAATATGAAACTCTCTTTAACATCTGGGTACCATCCACAGTCTAATGGACAAACTGAACATGTTAATCAGTTGTTAAAACAGTATTACGGCTATATTCGGCCAAACTTCAGAATGATTGGTCTGAATTTCTTCCTTTGGCCGAGTTTGCCTATAATAACTCTTGTCATTCTTCCACCAAGGAGTCCCCATTCTTTTCGGTCTTGGGCTTTCATCCTAGAGCCAATTCTTTTTACCCTCATTTCCAGTCTCCTCGTTGACCTTAACTTCCCGTCTCAGAATGATTTGGACAAAGGTGCACCTTGCCCTTAAGAAGGCTGCCTTCCGAGAAAAAAAAAAATTCTGATAGGTTCCGACGCCCATGCACTTTTAAGGTGGGAGATAAGGTGTGGTTGTCAACCCGCAACATCAAGCTCCGACAACCCTCGGCTAGATTGGGACCCAAATTAATTGGACCGTTCCTTATCGTTAAGAAGGTCAACCCAGTTGATTTTCGGCTACGCTTGCCTAAATCACTCAAAATTGGCAATGCTTTTCACTGTTCCCTTCTGAAGCAGTATTTTTCTTCCAGGAGATTCCCTCGGAAGACTTCCCAGGGTAGATCTCCAGTGGATGTTCAGGGGCAACAAGAGTTCTTGGTGGAGAAGGTTTTAGATTCCAAAGTTTCTCGGGGCCGACTTTATTTTTTGGTTCACTGGAAAGGCTATGGCCCGGAAGAAAGGTCTTGGTCCTGAATAACGATTTACATGCCCCTAAACTTAAGAGATTATTCTTTCAGGAATTTCCTCAGAAACCCGGCATTAGGTTTTTTTTAACCCCTCCTCAAAGGGGGGGTACTGTTAGGTGCCGCGATCCTTGGCGCCGCTCGGTCTGCTTCCGAGCGACGCTCACGGCCGCCGCACCTCCCTCCCTGCCCGCCCAGCGCCTAGCAACGTCAGGACGTTATGCGTACTGTATCTGCCGGGTCCCTGGCAACGCTAGGACGCCGGGCGTCCTCAGCCGCTGGGTCCATAGCAACAGTGGTATCTTTTGTTGTTCTTTTCCTTTGGCGGCGTGCCACACATAAATTTAGTTTTAGGGTAGTTAGTAGCCCCTAGCTTCTGTTTGCTTTAGTTAGAGGTCCCCTTGTTATTATCCTGTCTCGGTTCACGCCTTGTCTCACTCTAAGACCTGGGGGCATCGAGTTGGGCAGACCTAATCCGCCCTTCAAACGCGGCTGCCATGGGCCCAAGAAACCATAGTCACTCAGGCGTGAACTGACCACACGGGTAAAACAACGGAGGTAGGGTGCTAGGGGCTATTCCCATACCATCCCTTATTTCAGCGTCACGTCCTGGTGCTCTGGACTCTCTACACAACATCTCTCTAGTTCTGAGCATCAGGAACGTAACATTATCACCGGCCCAAAAAAAAAAAAAAAGAATAATAATATTAAGAGTTATTTGTTTTTGGTGGGCCTTGAAATTCGGCCTCATGAATCCGGTAGTATTAGGACCGAATCCCAGCCAGCTTTTGGCCAACCAGATTCAGGAACTAACTCAGATGGTTCAGGATCTTACTCTTCGGGTGATATCGCAGGAAGATCTTTTGCGAGCCTCCCCGAGTATGATTCCAGAACCAAAGATGCACCTTCCTGACCGTTTTTCAGGTAACCGAAAGGATTTTTTTAATTTCAAGGAAACTTGTAAGCTTTATTTTCGTTTAAGGCCCCGATCCTCTGGTACTGAGTCTCAATGGGTCGGGATTGTGATGTCTTTACTACAAGGCGATCCGCAAACCTGGGCTTTTGGGTTAAAAGCCGATGATGTTGCCTTGCTATCTATAGATGCCTTTTTAAGTCTCTAGGCCTTTTGTACGATGACCCTAATAGAGAAGCGTCGGCTGAGAGCCACCTGCGTGCACTTAAGCAAGGGAGAAATCCAGCAGAGGCGTATTGTACCGAGTTTCGCCGTTGGTCGAACGACTGTGGATGGAATGACCCGGCCCTGCGCAGTCAGTTTCGCCTCGGTTTGTCTGAAGTTATTAAAGACAGTCTCCTGCAGTACCCCGCTCCAGAGACTTTAGACAAACTCATGGAGCTTGCTATTAAAATTGATCGTCGTCTCCGGGAGCGGAGGGCTGAAAGAGGAGCTAGTTTCAGGCCTAGTCCATGTGTGTATACTTTCCCTGAGGACGTCGAGGAGCCCATGCAAATGGGTCTCTCCCGGCTGTCCCTAGAGGAAAGAACCAGAAGGCTAAATTCCGGTCTTTGCGTGTAATGTGGTGGCAAGGGACATATCGCACGTAATTGCCCGATTAAGCAGGGAAATGCTCTGACCCAGTGAATTGTGAGGGGGTTCACTTGGGTCTGCAGTTGATCTCCTCTAATGATTCCTTATTAGTTCCTGTAAAAATTTCCTTTGGTTGCCTCAGTTCGTTGGTGTCGGCCTTCGTCGACAGTGGAGCTGCGGGAAATTTCATGGATCTTGGTTGGGCTCAGGCTTTGGGCGTTCCACAGATACCTTTGGAAAAACGTATCACCATGCACGGCTTGGATGGTGGTCCGCTTTCTAATGGGGTAATCACTCACCGCACACCTCCAGTACAACTGACAGTGGGGGCCCTACATTCGGAGAAAATTAAATTTTACCTTACCCATTGTCTGGCTGACCCCGTAGTTTTGGGTCACTCCTGGCTTGCCTTTCATAATCCCACCATAGATTGGCGGTCTGGGGAGATTTCCCGATGGGGTCCCTTTTGTGTTAAGGAATGTATTTCCCGTCCAGTCCGGGTTGCGGCAGTCACCCCAGAACTTATTCCTTTGGAATATCAGGACTTTGCCGACGTTTTCTCCAAGGGTAATGCGGATATTCTGCCTCCTCATCGGTCCTATGACTGCGCTATAGACTTAGTTCCCGGTGCCCCTTTGCCTAAGGGGAGACTATATGCCCTGTCTGGGCCGGAAACTATGGCAATGAATGATTATGTACAGGAGAGCCTAAAAAAAGGCTTCATTAGGCCCTCGAAATCTCCATTGAGTGCAGACCATTTATTGATTATCGGGCTCTGAATAAAATTTCTGTTAAAAACACCTACCGCTTGCCACTGATTTCAGTACTGTTTGATCAGCTCCGGACTGCCGTTATCTTTACCAAGATCGATCTTAGAGGGGCTTACAATCTCATCCGAATAAAATCTGGGGATGAGTGGAAGACGGCTTTCAGCACACAGTCGGGACATTATGAATACCTGGTGATGCCGTTTGGGCTGTCTAATGCTCCTGCTGTATTTCAAGATCTCATTAACGACGTCCTTCGCGACTTTCTAGGAAAGTTCGTAGTCGTTTATTTAGACGACATTTTGATTTACTCTGAGTCTTTTGAACAACATATTACCCATGTGCGACTGGTCCTTCAGAAGTTACAGGAAAATCATTTATACGCCAAACTGGAGAAATGTGATTTCCACATCACAGAAGTGTCCTTCCTGGGGTATATTATTTCTCCTAAGGGGTTTTTCATGGAACCAAAAAAACTCCAGGCCATCCTAAATTGGGCACAACCCACGAACTTAAAAGCAATTCAGCGCTTTTTAGGGGTTGCAAATTACTATAGGCGTTTTATTCATACCTTCTTAGATTTGGTTGCTCCTATTGTGGCATTGACTAAAAAGGAGCGGACCCTTCCAATTGGTCGCTTGAAGCCAAGTCTGCCTTTCTGGCCTTAAAGCAGGCCTTTGTCTCAGCTCCAGTACTCAGACACCCTAACCCGGATCTCCCCTGTATTGTCGAGGTAGATGCCTCAGAGGTTGGAGTGGGGGCTATCCTTTTTCAGGAAGACCCGGAGTCTCAGAAATTACACCGATGTGTCTTCATGTCCAGAAAATTCTCCTCCGCAGAATCCAACTATGATGTTGGTAATTGAGAATTGTTGGCAGTTAAATGGGCTTTCGAGGAGTGGAGGCACTGGCTGGAAGGAGCAAGGCATACCATTACGGTGTTTACTGACCACAAGAACCTGCAGTATATTGAGTCAGCTAAACGGCGCAATGCTCGACAGGCACGTTGGGCGCTGTTTTTTACTCATTTCAGGTTTATTATCACCTTCAGGCCCGGTTCCAAGAATACAAAAGCCGATGCCCTGTCACGTTGTTTTCTTCAGGTTCACAATAACCACCCGGCTACTACCCCCATAGTCCTATCGTCTGTCATCCGGGCTGGCCTCACACAGGATTTATTTACACAGCTAGTCCAGCTTCAGCAGCAGGCTCCCAAAGTCACTCCTGCAGATCGTCTCTTCATCCCTGAATTTTTGAGAGGCACTGTTCTAGCTGAGTTTCATGATAATAAGGTTTCTGGTCATCCGGGTATCACTAAGACCTTGGAGTTAATCTCTCGCTCAGTGTGGTGGCCTAATCTTTCGAAAGATGTAAGGGAATTTGTCTGTTCCTGTCAGGTTTGTGCTCAGTACAAGGTATCTCGATCGTTGCCGGTCGGGAAACTCATGCCTTTAGCCGTTCCTCTCAGGCCATGGTCACATATATCCATGGATTTCGTGGTGTACCTTCCTCTTTCAGCTGGATTTCGAGTCATTTGGGTGGTAGTAGACCGTTTTAGTAAGATGGCCCACTTCATTGCTCTCCCCCGATTACGCTCTGCTCAAGGGTTGGCAGTTTTATTTCTCCGCCATGTGTTCAGGCTCCATGGTTTACCCAGGGATATTGTCTCTGATCGGGGACCGCAATTCATCGCCCGTTTCTGGAAACGTTTTTGTGCCTCATTAAATATGAAACTCTCTTTAACATCTGGGTACCATCCACAGTCTAACGGACAAACTGAACATGTTAATCAGTTGTTAAAACAGTATTACGGCTATATTCGGCCAAACTTCAGAATGATTGGTCTGAATTTCTTCCTTTGGCCGAGTTTGCCTATAATAACTCTTGTCATTCTTCCACCAAGGAGTCCCCATTCTTTTCGGTCTTGGGCTTTCATCCTAGAGCCAATTCTTTTTACCCTCATTTCCAGTCTCCTCGTTGACCTTAACTTCCCGTCTCAGAATGATTTGGAAAAAGGTCCACCTTGCCCTTAAGAAGGCTTCCTTCCGAGAAAAAAAAAAATTCTGATAGGTTCCGACGCCCATGCACTTTTAAGGTGGGAGATAAGGTGTGGTTGTCAACCCGCAACATCAAGCTCCGACAACCCTCAGCTAGATTGGGACCCAAATTAATTGGACCGTTCCTTATCGTTAAGAAGGTCAACCCAGTTGATTTTCGGCTACGCTTGCCTAAATCACTCAAAATTGGCAATACTTTTCACTGTTCCCTTCTGAAGCAGTATTTTTCTTCCAGGAGATTCCCTTGGAAGACTTCCCAGGGTAGATCTCCAGTGGATGTTCAGGGGCAACAAGAGTTCTTGGTGGAGAAGGTTTTAGATTCCAAAGTTTCTCGGGGCCGGCTTTATTTTTTGGTTCACTGGAAAGGCTATGGCCCGGAAGAAAGGTCTTGGTCCTGAATAACGATTTACATGCCCCTAAACTTAAGAGATTATTCTTTCAGGAATTTCCTCAGAAACCCGGCATTAGGTTTTTTTTTAACCCCTCCTCCAAGGGGGGGTACTGTTAGGTGCCGCGATCCGTGGCGCCGCTCGGTCTGCTTCCGAGCGACGCTCACGGCCGCCGCACCTCCCTCCCTGCCTGCCCAGCGCCTAGCAACATCAGGACGTTGTGCGTACTGTAGCTGCCGGGTCCCTGGCAACGCTAGGACGCCGGGCGACCTCTGCCGCTGGGTCCATAGCAACAGTGGTATCTTTTGTTGTTCTTTTCCTTTGGCGGCGTGCCGCACATATATTTAGTTTTAGGGTAGTTAGTAGATCCTAGCTTCTGTTTGCTTTAGTTAGAGGTCCCCTTGTTATTATCCTGTCTCGGTTCACGCCTTGTCTCATTCTAAGACCTGGGGGCATCGAGTAGGGCAGACCTAATCCGCCCTTCAAACGCGGCTGCCATGGGCCCAAGAAACCATAGTCACTCAGGCGTGAACTGACCACACGGGTAAAACAACGGAGGTAGGGTGCTAGGGGCTATTCCTGTACCATCCCTTATTTCAGCGTCACGTCCTGGTGCTCTGGACTCTCGACACAACATCTCTCTAGTTCTGAGCATCAGGAACGTAACAGTATAACATTTATATTCTCCTACACATAGTTTTAAACACATCTAACACACGGTTTATATATATTTCATATTGTAATTGTAATAGCAGGAAACCATATATATATATATGTGTGTATATATATATATATATATATCATGAGGATGGGATTGAGTAAGGATACCGTGTGTGGGATGAAACTGTTCAAGGTCACATAAGCAGTAACCAAGTGGTTGTGAGGATATTGGGGTCATTCCGAGTTGATCGCTAGCGGCCGTTGTTCGCAGCACAGCAATCAGGCTAAAAATTGGCATTTCAGCGCATGCGCACGGGCCGCAGTGCGCACGCGCGATGTACTTTCACAAAAAACTATGCAGTTTCACACAAGGTCGAGCGACTCTTTTCCGTCGCTCTGTTGACTGGTGAGTGATTGACAGGAATGGGGCATTTCTGGGAGGTAACTGTCCATTTTCCGGGAGTGTGCTAAAAAACGCAGGCATGTCATGTAAAAACGCAGGCATGCCGGGGGAAATGGGGGAGTGGCTGGCTGAACGCAGGGCATGTTTGTGACATCAAAACAGGAACTAAATAGACTGAAGTGATCGCAAGTAAGTAGTAGGTCTACAGCTACTCTGAAACTGGTTGAAAAAGAATTAACCCCATATTGCGATCCTTTCGGTCGCACTCCTGCTAAGCTAAGTTACACTCCCAGAGGGCGGCGGCTTAGCGTTTGCACCACTGCTAAAAGCAGCTAGTGAGCAATCAACTCAGAATGAGGGCCATTGTCGCATACTGCTGCAACAAGTTATTAGCAATACCGGATTCATGTATATTACTGTATGATAATGTGGTGGGTTTGACTGGTCTTGGGGCGGGAACTCAGATGTAAACAATGGTAATCACATCTCAGGACTTAGTCATCACCCACCATTTGAGCCGACCAATGATCCCCAGTGTACTGGATATGTCCCACCCCTGGACCAATAGCAGAAGACCCAGCCCCAGACATGTACCTTCTCCAATACACAGTATATAAGTACTTTCCCTTACCCAGGAAGCTCAGTGTGGATGATTCTAAATGGTGATGACTGTCCTCCGAGCTAAGGGTTATGTATACTGGCTGTAACTGTTTCTTAGTTAACTATTTCTTCTGTAGCTATAACTATTTTCTTATGTAACTGTAACTCTGTACCACTTACTTAGGCTTATATATGTTATACTGAATGATATACTGTACAGATGTTATTTTGTAGGCATACCTTTTAATATCAAATACATATATATATATATATCTATCTGAGCGTTGGACCTCAGTATACCATGTGTGCGACTACTTGCTTTCTCTTAAGGAACACAGTGCTGCGACATTTAGCGCACTATTATCGTATATGAAAATAAGATGCAACTTGCATCCGCAGTATATAATAACACTAGTATGTAAATATTTATTCAAAATAATGGAATTTCACAAGATCTACTGCTATTTCTGATGTTAAAATCTTCTTGAAAATGCTTAAATTGGTATTGACTTGTAATTTTTTCTTATTTAACAATAAGATTTGTTTGCGGACAACTGGGTGTGCGATGTGGTCATCTGTGGTCCCTAGCTATGTGAACACATATATGTTTAATATTGAACAAGCTTTATTTTTTGATGACCTTATGATTTCATCTTATATCTTTTTCTATACTAGATTTATTGACAATTTATTATTAAATTGGTTAGGATCACTGTCTAGTTTTATAGAACTTATGACTTAACATAATATGTCCAGTTCTCCAGTAAAATTTACTTTTGAGATGAATCAGCATGAAATCACTTTTCTTGACATTAAACTAATTAGAAATAATGACAGTATTTTTACTACGTTATTTACCAAAACTAACGATAGTAATATGTTACTACATTATCAAAGTTGTCACCCAATTAGTTTGAAGAAGGGTTTGCCTTATTCACAGATGGTCCGTATCAGGAGAATTAGTAACGATATTGATCTGGCGTCAGTACAGATAGATGAATTAATAGGTAAATTTTTCAGCGAGGCTACCTTATAAAAAACAAGCCAAAGAGAAGGTCATGGATTTAAATAAACTTACATTGTTGCAGAAACGGTCATCAAGAAAAACTGATGACAAATTTAATTGGATGAATAAATATAACACAGCATCTCCCTCTATTAACACCAACTCAAAAAAGTTGTGGCCTGTTATTACTTCAGATTCAGATGTAGGTCTGACACAAAAAGCTTTATTGCCATGCCACTATCGTTCTAAGATACTTCGAGATTAATTAGTTATAACTGATATCTCGTAGTGACACGTCTGGAAAACAGCACTTTATGTGTAATGTCCGTAAGGTGTGTTTTAAATGCTCTTGCACAACATGTAATTTTTTGATTACAGGGGACACTTTTTGCCATCCTTATTTGGGGACCAGATATAGTATCTGACATCATTTGACATGTGAAAGTACCCACGTTATATACCAACTGATTTGCCCCTGTGGCCTCTCTAATGTGGGCAAAACACAATGAAAGTTTAAAGAACATATGACTTCGCATCGGTCCTCAATACATCTTGTCCTTTCCAGTGGGTCAAGTGATCAACCTGTAGCCCAACATTTTATTGAAGCAAGACACCCCTTAAATAGTTTAAGATACAGGATGATTGATCACATTCCTATCACTCGGAAAGGTGGTGATCGGAACCTGCAGCTCCTAAAAAGGGAGGCAGAGTGGATCCATAGACTTGCTGTTATTTTTCCCAGAGGGCTTAATGACATGAATTCATTCTCAAGTTTTATTTGATTGCTGCTTTTGCCATATGTGTACTCTTAGTAATGATTGTTTGCAAATATATGATGCCATGTTGATATACTGTATCTTTGTAGCTTAATGCATGTTTACTATGTATACTGTATCATTCTAGATATTTGAATGTGCTCTCCAGCATGTACAATTTTTTACACTTTATTTGATATGTTTTATTAATGTGCTAGATATGTAGTATACATGTATGTTGTGGATGCTCTGAGAAATGACAATGCTGCTCTTGTGCATAATCTTCTTTATATACTTCTGTATATTAAAGTAATGTTGAAATGTTTTATATTGTCACAGCGCTGGGTTGCTAGTAACCAGTAACATCATGGACGTGCATCGCAGATATGCGTGATGATGTCATTCTCCTGCGCCAGAGTCTCAGGCCGGAGCTCCCGCGCCTGATATTACATCCAATCCTTGGGTGTCTATGAAGGGATATAAGGTAAGAGGGTTTTACTGCATCTGTGGAGTGCTGGGTATATCGTAACACACATATATATATATATATATATATATAAGATTTGGATACCAGCGGCACTCTACCGTTTGATGATGTGGTTTAAAACATGCCTTTATTACACCTATGTTTCGGGCATACACCCGTTGTCAGGGCAGGACTCACAAACACTGAGAACAACAAATACATATATATACACCTCCAACAGCACAAGATTAAAACATAAGTGCACTCACCTGTCCGGCGGCTCCTGATCCACGCATCTGAATCCGACGTCGCAGAACCCTGACGTCACCCCGCTCCGCCGAACAGGCTAAGCCCTTGGATACCAAGTTGATATAAACAAGTACACCATTTAAAAACATAAATCACAGGCTATTTATCACAGCGCTTAATACACATAAATGTATACTGCTATTCCCGAGGGTATACTGCACAACATCATATCCCATTAATCATGAAGTAGCTGGGAAATTCCATTACAAACCAAAACTACACTGAAAAATAAGGAGGGCCAGAATATGATCACTAAGCTAAAGATAACATTGTAACCCCATTGTTTCATTTAAACCCCTTTGTGCTATAGCATCCAGTATAAGATCCACTAGCTCTCACGTTTTCACAACATTTTGTCCTTGTCACCTCTTCTCCTTAGGGTTGGTACATGATCTAGTATAATAGATCTTAGCGAGGCTATATTATGTTTTTCCATAACAAAATGTTGCGCGACCGTTTGGTCGCTCCTGCCTGATTCCAATGCTTGTCTAATGGCCATCCTATGCATAGCCATCTGCTCTCAGAATTGATGCTGGGTCTTTCCCACATAGGATAGTCCACAGGGACATGTCAACATGTAAACTACATATGTTGTAGTACATGTGAAAGGAAATTTGATCTGACATTTTTTGCCTGTGTATGGATGAATAAATGTACTGATGGTTATCATTGAGCTGCATGTAGTTCAGCCCAAGCATCTAGGTTTCCAACTCAAAAAATGGGTCGGCCATTTACTATCCAAGCCTGTAATGTCTAACGTGACCATTTTATCTTTCAAGTTTTTATTACGCATATAGCTGGGCATTAAACATGTATTCTTATATAATAGAAGATCCTTATTGGAACTGACCATGGGCCACCACTGTTTAGCTCTTTTTATTAATTCATTGCTATGAGTGGTATACCTATTAACCCGTGGTATACTAGTTTTGGGCAACTGTTGCTTCACTTTCGGGGTTAACAATGTTTCTCATGACAAACCCAAAACCTTTTGTTTTTGTTTAGCCAATTCCCTCCTATCATAACCCCGTTCAGCGAATCTTTGTATCATCTGATCCAAAGCTGGCTCTACTTGCAATGGATCTGTTATGCACACCAGTGCCTGCAGGAAAGTACTGGTGTCAGGACTGTTATGCACTCCAGTGCCTGCAGGAATGTACTGGTGTTTGAACTGTTATGCAAAACAAATGGACTCACAGACAGACTAGGGAATATGACATAACGTACACAGAAGGTGGTAGGGTAACAAAATACACACAACGTGAACAGAGAAGCCCAGAGGCTAAGGAACTGGGTATCTCCCTTGTATTAGAACTGCTCAGATGTGAAAAGCAAGATGTTGTGTTTTAATACATAGAAAACCCGAAATGCTGTTGCTAAGGGCAACAGCAAAACCCTAAAGGGTTACCAACGGGTGTGGCAGTAAACTCCTTGGTCAGAGATGGAATGATAGACACAAGGAGATTCTCCACAATCCTAATTCTCACTTGCAGTGCACAGGTTCGGTTTACTGCCACTAAACTGACCCCTGACACCTAGCACAGTGAGACAGGATTAGACAGGCAAGTCTTAGAATACAGCCGCAAACTTGCTAAGTTCACAGAGTAGTAACAGAACCCCAGCAAGCTAAACGACTGACTCCAGTCTTACTGCTAGGTCTGGATTGGCAGAGTGTAATACCAAATCCCCAGGCCTATTTGCAGTAAGCAACAAACAAATACAAAGCTACACAGTACTGGCTAACTTTCAGAAACTGACTAACCAACAAAGATTCAGCAGCATCTGCTTACCCTGAAAAGAGGCCTTATAAAGCAGGTGCTGTCCACGCCCCACTCAGACCTCACAGACTGTGAGCACAAAAACCAGCACCGGATCCCCTGCCATGCACAGAGCCTATAACCACTGCACAGCAAAAGACCCGAACCGGAGTATCAGCTGCGCTCAGGTTACTCCGCTAGCACTTGTCTCCCGGTTGCCATGACGACGTGGCAGCACAGGGCAGGAGACCCTAACAGTACCCCCCCTCTGACGAGGGGTCAAAGAACCCCTACCACCGGGTTTATCGGGGAACTGCGAGAAGAAAGAGCGTATCAGTCTGGGGGCATGAAGATCACAACTGCGCACCCACGACCGCTCCTCCGGGCCATACCCCTTCCAGTGCACCAAAAATGACAGCCGACCCCGAACCACCTTGGAGTCAAGAATCCTTTCAACAACAAACTCCCTCTGGCCACGTATCAGAAGAGGGGAAGGTCTTCCACTGGAAGAAGGATTACTAATCGCCCGTTTTAAAAGGGAACAATGAAATGTTTTATTGATACCCAAAGAACGGGGCAGATCTAACTGAAATGCCACCGGATTGATAACCCTGGTGATCTTATAAGGGCCGATGAACCGGGGGCCTAACTTATGAGATGGCTGTCTCAACTTCAAATTCTTGGTAGACAACCAGACGAAGTCTCCTAATTTGAAGCTGCAGGGTCTTTTCCGCTTATCAAAAACCCTTTTGGTCACTAATGACACAGACACAAGGGCTTTCTTCACTTTCCGCCAAATACCTCTAAGGACCGAAACCACAGAGGAACCACCAGGCGTGGAGTCCAGGGGGTCAAAAGAATTGGCCTTAGGATGATGCCCATACACACAAAGGAAGGGAGAGATCCCTGTAGCAGAATGAGCCGCGTTGTTATAGGCAAACTCCGCCATGGACAGATGAGCAACCCAGTCAGTCTGACACTTGGAGACATAACACCTGAGGAACTGCTCCAAGGACTGGTTCACCCTTTCAGTCTGCCCATTAGACTGCGGATGGTAGCCCGACGACAAGCTGACAGAAATCTGGAGATCGGAACAAAATGCCCTCCAGAATTTGGCCACAAACTGGGATCCGCGGTCAGAGACCACATCAAGTGGCAACCCGTGGAGACGCACAACATGCAGCATAAATAATTCAGACAGGCGTCTGGCCGATGGCAGCCCAACCAGTGGAACGAAGTGCGCCATCTTCGAAAACCTGTCAACGACAACCCAGATGGCTGTCATCCCCGAGGATTTGGGCAAGTCCACCACAAAATCCATTGAAATGTGGGTCCATGGCTTAGATGGGATAGAGAGTGGATGTAGTGGGCCAACAGGAACCCCTCTAGGAGTCTTATTTCGGGCACAGATGTCACATGCCCGAACCCACTGATCCACATCCTTAGCCACCGAGGGCCACCACACCGCCCTAGATAGCAACTCCCGAGTTCTGGCAGTACCCGGGTGACCTGCAGACTTCTTGGCATGGAATTCCAGGAACACTCGCTGTCTTAACCTAGGAGGCACAAACAAAAGACCTACCGGAAGGTCTGGAGGAGCCTGCTCCTGTGCTCTAAGGACTAATGATAAGAGGTCCTGGGTAATGCCCACTTTAATACATGATGGGGAAACAATGGGCAACGGCTCCTCGGTGGTCTCCTGGATTGGAGCAAAACTCCGCGAGAGCGCATCAGCCTTGATGTTTTTTGACCCAGGGCGATATGTTATCAAAAAATTAAAGCGAGCAAAAAACAAAGCCCATCGTGCCTGCCTGGCATTGAGACGCTTCGCTGACTCTAAATATGCCAGATTCTTATGGTCAGTGAGAATTGAGACCACAAACTTAGCCCCCTCAAGCCAGTGTCTCCACTCCTCGAGTGCATCCTTAATAGCCAACAATTCCCGGTTACCCACGTCATAATTCATCTCGGCAGGCGAAAATTTACGGGAAAAGTAAGCACAGGGATGAAGGCGATTATCTGACACTCCCATCTGAGAAAGCACTGCCCCAATACCCATCTCAGAGGCATCCACCTCCACCACAAAAGGACGCTCTGGATCTGGGTGTCGCAGCACCTTGGCCGAAACAAATGCCCTTTTGAGACGGGCAAAAGCCGCTTTAGCCTCACAAGACCAGTGAGCAACATCCGCCCCTTTCTTAGTGAGTGCCACCAAGGGCGCCACTATAGACGAAAATCCAGCGATAAATCGTCTATAAAAATTCGCAAAGCCCAGGAAACGCTGAAGCGCCTTCAAACTAGTGGGCTGCACCCAATCCAGGACTGCCTGTACCTTGGAACCCTCCATTTGGAAACCTTCTGGGGAGATAATATATCCTAGAAATGCGATTTGCTGAACTTCAAATTCGCACTTCTCCAGCTTCGCCCCAAGCCGGTGGTCTCTGAGTTTCTGGAGGACTAAGCGTACATGCTTCCGATGTTCCTCCAGGGAATGGGAGAAGATTAGGATGTCATCTAAGTATACAACTAAGAATCTATCCAAATATTCCCTGAGCACATCATTCATGAAATCCTGGAAGACTGCCGGGGCATTACAGAGCCCAAAAGGCATCACCAAATATTCATAATGCCCCGAGTGGGTATTAAAGGCAATCTTCCATTCATCCCCCTCTCTTATTCGGATTAGATTGTACGCACCGCGTAGGTCAATCTTAGAAAAAATGGTGGCAGTACGAAGCTGGTCAAACAAGACCGAAATGAGAGGCAGTGGGTATGAGTTTTTAATCGTGATACGGTTCAATTCCCTGAAGTCGATGCAGGGTCGCAACGAACCGTCCTTTTTACCCACGAAGAAGAACCCCGACCCAACTGGAGACTGTGAAGGTCTGATAAATCCCTTAGCCAAGTTCTCCTGAATGTACTCTGCCATAGCCTGAGTCTCAGGACGTGACAGGGAGTACAACCTGCTCTTGGGAAGCTTAGCATTTGGCAACAAATCAATGGCACAGTCATAGGAGTGATGGGGAGGTAGTACCTCTGCAACTTTTTTGGAGAACACGTCCGCAAAATCTGCATAACACCCTGGCAATCCTGGCAAACTTAGCTGCGAGAACCTGACTGGAAGGCTCAAGCAACTCCTGAAACAATCAGTACTCCAACTAAGAATCTCCCCAGAGACCCAGTCAAATTGAGGATTGTGGGCCCTTAACCAGGGTAACCCCAACACCAATGGGGCAAAAGTACAGACAGTCACATAAAAGGACAATTTTTCAGAGTGTGTGGCTCCAATAAACAAAGAAATCTGGCTAGTGCAAGAGGTAATTTTACCTTGGGATAATGGTTCCCCGTTTAACCCACAAATCTCAATTTCCGATGCCAAGGGTACTAAGGGAACAGAGTGTTTCAGGGCGAATTGGCGGTCCATAAAAACCCCGTCGGCCCCACTGTCCACAAAGGCCTCAGTCTTGACAGTTTGACCGAGGATCTTCAAGGTCACCGGAATGATAAAAGTCTTCTTGGGAAATTCTGACTTCTGGCCTGACAGGATATTTCCCATCACCCTCAGGCCCTGAAGTTTTCCGGCTTTTCTGGGCATGATACTACCACATGACCTTTATTCCCACAGTACAAACACAACCCCTGCTGTCTCCTCCGCATCTTCTCACGCGAGGAGAGGCGGGTAGCCCCAATCTGCATAGGCTCCTCGGAAAATTCCTCAGAGTCTGAGGTTCCCTTGGGAAGGAAGGAAATCTCAGTCTCCCTTTCAAGCCTACGCTCTCTCAGCCGTCTATCCACCCGGATGGATAACTGCATGAGCTGATCCAAGCTATCAGGCAAGGGATGTTGTACCAGTTGGTCCTTTATCTGGTTAGAAAGACCTCTTCGGTACTGGTGTCTCAGGGCTGGGTCATTCCACTGGGTATCATGGGCCAACCTCCGAAACTCCGTACAGTAAACCTCAACTGGCCTTCGCCCTTGCTTAAGGATCGAAATCTGAGCCTCGGCTGAGGCCGTCTTGTCAGGGTCATCATACAACATGCCCAGTGCCGTAAAAAAAGCATCAACACTTTTAAGCGACGGACAGTCAGGCTGCAACCCATATGCCCAGACCTGTGGGTCTCCTTGTAGCAAGGAAATCACTATGCCCACCCGCTGAATCTCCGACCCAGAAGACTGAGGCCTAAGCCGGAAGTATAGCTTGCAGCTCTCCTTGAAACAAAAGAACTGCGAGCGATCTCCAGAAAAACGATCCGGGAGATTTACTTTCGGCTCCTTAACCCCTGCAGGTGCTGCTGCTGCGGGAGCTCCGCCAGCAGCCTGGGAGGTGTGCATTTTAATGGACAAATCATTACATTTTTGAGTCAGGACCTGCACCTGATCAACCACCTGTTGCAACGTATTTTGAGGGGTATGCTCCATATTCCCACAAAATTTCAACAGGAGTATTGGGCTGCTGAATATGTTATGCACACCAGTGCCTGCAGGAAAGTACTGGTGTCAGGACTGTTATGCACTCCAGTGCCTGCAGGAATGTACTGGTGTTTGAACTGTTATGCAAAACAAATGGACTCACAGACAGACTAGGGAATATGACATAACGTACACAGAAGGTGGTAGGGTAACAAAATACACACAACGTGAACAGAGAAGCCCAGAGGCTAAGGAACTGGGTATCTCCCTTGTATTAGAACTGCTCAGATGTGAAAAGCAAGATGTTGTGTTTTAATACATAGAAAACCCGAAATGCTGTTGCTAAGGGCAACAGCAAAACCCTAAAGGGTTACCAACGGGTGTGGCAGTAAACTCCTTGGTCAGAGATGGAATGATAGACACAAGGAGATTCTCCACAATCCTAATTCTCACTTGCAGTGCACAGGTTCGGTTTACTGCCACTAAACTGACCCCTGACACCTAGCACAGTGAGACAGGATTAGACAGGCAAGTCTTAGAATACAGCCGCAAACTTGCTAAGTTCACAGAGTAGTAACAGAACCCCAGCAAGCTAAACGACTGACTCCAGTCTTACTGCTAGGTCTGGATTGGCAGAGTGTAATACCAAATCCCCAGGCCTATTTGCAGTAAGCAACAAACAAATACAAAGCTACACAGTACTGGCTAACTTTCAGAAACTGACTAACCAACAAAGATTCAGCAGCATCTGCTTACCCTGAAAAGAGGCCTTATAAAGCAGGTGCTGTCCACGCCCCACTCAGACCTCACAGACTGTGAGCACAAAAACCAGCACCGGATCCCCTGCCATGCACAGAGCCTATAACCACTGCACAGCAAAAGACCCGAACCGGAGTATCAGCTGCGCTCAGGTTACTCCGCTAGCACTTGTCTCCCGGTTGCCATGACGACGTGGCAGCACAGGGCAGGAGACCCTAACAGGATCCGAGGTTATGCGTTTAACTCTTAATAGTTGGGAATAAGGCAAACTTTTACGTAATGGTAAAGGATGAAAGCTTTTGTGGCGTATCAGGTTGTTTCTGTCTGTACTTTTTCTGTAAATACTAGTCTGCAGTTGTTGATTGCATAATTGGATATTAACGTCCAAATATTGTATACACTCGGCACTGATGCTGAATGTTAATTTGGCCTGACTAGTAGACACATTATGTGATTCCAATAAATGTATCAATTCTAATTCTGTACCTACCCAGATTATTAATAGGTCATCTATAAACCTCCTGTAGAGAAGGATTCTAGGATTCATTACGTCTTCAATGTAAAATAGCTGTTTCTCTATTGCATACATGGAGGCATTTGCATATGATGGGGCCACTGAGGACCCCATCGCACACCCTGAGCACTGTACAAAATGCTGACCATCGTGGAGAAAGTAGTTTTTAGTGATAATCAACATCAAAAGATGTAAAACAAAGTCTACAACTGGTCCCTGGTATATGGGGTTGTCAGTAATCAACTCAAACAGAACAAGCAGAACATGAACCGCAGCTGTAAATACCTTATTGCTAGCTATACTACAGTAACTAGTGCGTGCTCTCCCTAATCCCTAATTCACTTCACCAAACTGATAAAGTATAGCAACCAGAGAATAAATATAACTCTATAAATACAGTGCATTAAAGAGCGTTACAATTAATTTTTTCATTCAATGCAAATGGCTGTAAAGTGTTCAGTTTATATATCCAGCGTGATTCCAAGCGATGCAATGCCAACACACTGTCACCCCTCTGATGTGCACTTGCCAGGTACTTTATGTTTAATTGTCAAGTTGGACTTTTAGGGACCATATGGCTCTCCATTGGTCATCTATTAATCAAGCTATTTGTGGGAAATCTAATGATCAACCAGTCACGAGACACTTTTGTTTTAAATTTCATCCCCTGTCTGCATTAAAATATCAGATTATTGACCATGTCCCTCCACTACATCGGAGGTGGGTGGGGGGAGAGGTGTGTGTGATAGAGTGTTGGCATTGCATCGCTTGGAATCACAGCTTGTGGGGGCCCAGGGCAATTATATGGTGGGGTCCCCCTCCAATAAAATGATCTCTTGCCATGTCCACTACACCCTTATCCCCAATATGGCCACAGGGCACCCCAGCCCAGCCGCCACTTAGCCTCTGTGCCACCTGGGTACTCATCTCCTGTGCTTTGTTACAACTGCCATCGGGGAAGGGGATGCTGCTGCTTAGACAGTATATAGCACAGGGCTAAGCAGCTCTGAAGTCTCTTCATCAGAAGCACACATGATGTGTCACGGGCCACTGATTAGGAGTTCGGGAGCCGCTCTGTGCAGCACTGTATGCAGCCTTAGCAGCAGCAGCCATTGTCCCATTTGCAGGGTCAAATTAGCCTTTGGGGGTCCCCTATGTGTGAGTGCCTGGGACAACCACCCTGGTCGCCCCTCCCTTTATCTGGCCTTGTCCATAGCTAACTGCAAAAAGGATCATGTGCAAAATAATAATTAATCTGTTTTTAATTTAACTAGTAGCTATGATTCAATAATCTACTGTACTGTACTTTTGACATGTCATATACATAATGCAGTGCAGTATATACCTTAAAGATAGACTAGACAAATACCTGGGGCAGGACAGCACTGTAGAATGAACAGCATATGCAGTATGTTGTTTATTGATGATGTTATTTACAATTCCACATTCATTATTTTAGTGCTATGTCTTTATTAAGTACAAATTACAGGTTGAGTATCCCATATCCAAATATTCCGAAATAAGGAATATTCCGAAATACGGACTTTTTTGAGTGAGAGTGAAATAGTGAAACCTTTGTTTTCTGATGGCTCAATGTACACAAACTTTGTTTAATACACAAAGTTATAAAAAATATTGTATTAAATGACCTTCAGGCTGTGTGTATAAGGTGTATATGAAATATAAATAAATTGTGTGAATGTACACACATATTGTTTAATGCAGAAAGTTATAAAAAATATTGGCTAAAACGACCTTCAGTCTGTGTGTATAAGGTGTATATGTAACATAAATGCATTCTGTGCTTAGACTTGGGTTCCATCACCATGAGATCTCATTATAGTATGCAATTATTCCAAAATACGGAAAAATCCCATATCCAAAATACCTCTGGTCCCAAGCATTTTGGATAAGGGATACTCAACCTGTAATAGGTGTTGGACATAGAGGTATGAGAATGTTGGATGCACAATTATACATTTAGGACATAATAATCTTCATCACCAACAACAGCACCAGATGTAAATACTAAATGACTCTGAGACAGTGACTGTTAATATGGTAATTAGTAGGTTTCTTTACAGAATACCCTGAATACAACATGGAGAACAAGACTGATCTTAAAGATTTCTACTTAGTGTCATTATTTGGAAACTCTGATTATACATCATTTATATCCTGTGGGTTTATTTCACTGTATATATTAGGAGCATTTATTAATGCACTTATAATCACAGTGATATATCTTGATGCTCAGTTACACACACCCATGTATCTGTTTCTCTGTAACCTGGCCTTAGTAGATATCTGTTATACAACCAATACTGTCCCTAATCTGCTGTACATGTTACTATCTGGAGATAATACAATGTCCTTCATACAATGCTTCACCCAGATGTACTATCATTGTTTGGTTGGCACTACAGAGGATGTTCTAATATTCATTATGGCATATGACCGATATGTTGCTATATGTCATCCTTTATACTATCACTATATCTTAAACAGGAAAAACTGTCTCTTAATTACAGCTGCCACTTGGATGTCAGGAATTTTAAACTCATTGGTGTTAACAATCCCAGTGTCACGCATGTCCTTCTGTCAGTCTCATGTCATACACCAGTTTTTCTGTGATGGTAAAGCTGTGCTTCACATCTCCTGTACCGGCACTGAAGAATTGAATATTTTTATCTATATGGATAGCTTAATATTTGGATTTTTCCCAATCATATTCAATGTGACATCCTATATAAAAATAATCAATGTAATTTCAAACATAAAATCAAAGGAAGGAAGAAAGAAAGCCTTCTCCACCTGCTCATCCCACCTCTTCATCGTCATTATGTACTACATGACATGTTTGTCTGTGTACATAATGCCTCCATCAGAATACCCCAATGTCTTAGAACCGGTCTTTTCTCTACTGTACGTAGTTGTTACTCCCATGATAAACCCTCTGATCTACAGTCTACGGAACAAAGATGTGAAAAGAGCTCTGCTGAGACAACTGGGGATAAAAAGGAGTGTTCCACAGTAAGGGAGAATTTGCAAAATGTGAATACTAATTACATTGGGTAATGTGTTATCAAAGATTATAAAATTAATGGTATCAGGCTTTCAATTTGCTCTTCTTGCTCCTTACATTGCTGAAGCTTCTGTCTATGTTCAGCCTGCTTTCATTCCTTCTATGTTTTTCATGGTTAATCCTCAATTACAGCGCATATCTTTTACACCAGTTTTATTCAATGTCATTTATTCACCTGACAAGCAAACAATAAGTAGGGTCACTTAAGTGGTTGTCATTAAAAGTAGACTAAAAGTACTGTATAAAGATGGGTGCGTTTCTTCTCACTCCTGTGCAAGGGTATAGCTACCATAGTTGCAGGGAGTGCAGATGCTATGGGGTCCAGAGCTGAGAGGTGCCAATTTTCCTGTCACAGTTACATGTGTTATATACCAGGGGGTAGCTACCATAGGTGCAGGGAGTGCAGCTGCTATGGGGCCCAGAGCTGAGAGGTGCCAACTTCCCTGTCACAGTTACATGTGTTATATACATTTTTTGCCAATGGGTGGTACGTAGGGGTCCTTTTAAACTCTTTCCTTGGGGCCTGCAATATATCTAGGTATGCCCCTGGGCCTGCTCATTGTAGTGTGGTATAAAATGAACTGGAGGGCATTTTAATGTTATATAGGGGGGGCATTTTAATGTTATATATACAGGGGCACTGTATTGAGGCACAATATGAACGGGGAGCACTATATATTATAATGTAAATTGGGGGTACTGTGCGGCATAATGTGTACTGACAGCTCTGAAATATGACATAGGGTGAACTTAAGCACTACTGCAATTCATAAAAGAAACCATGGCACTAATATGTAGCATAGCATTAAATAAGGCACTACTATGATTCAGAAAATTAACTAGGGCACTATTATAGGGCATAAAATTAACAACTGCTGCAGAGAAGTGTCTCTCTAGAAGCATTAGGACAGGGGCACCTTCAAAATGATGCTATGGGGCCCACAAAGTTTTGGCTACGCCCCTGCTCCCATGCTGTCCTATATTTACACTTTTTGGGCTGTTCACAATCTTATATAAATTACTGTCTACTTGATTTATTTTCAGAACATTTACAATTTTAAGAAAAAAAAACACATTAGTTTAGTTATACCTCCTGACACAGCAACGCACATCTACTCAGAATGTGACAAGTTTTTTTTTTATTTACATTGAAATTTAAATTGCAAGACAGGGAACTAAAAATAAATATGTATTAAACTAAAAACTATTATATGGCTCTTGCTTTGACATCATTCTCGCGAGAATCCGACAGCGGGATGATGACGTTCGGGCGCGCTCGGGTTACCCGAGCCATACGGGAGAATCCGAGTATGGCTCGGACCCGTGTAAAAAGGTTGAAGTTCGGGGGGGTTCGGTTTCCGAGAAACCGAACCCGCTCATCACTACTCAGAATGTGACAAGTTTTTTTTTATTTATATTGAAATTTAAATTGCAAGACAGGGCACTAAAAATAAATATGTATTTAAAAACAAATTCTCAAAAACTATTATATGGCTCTTGCTTTGACATCAGTATATCTATTAAAAAAATATTCTTTGGTGTGTATAATAACATCTGCACTTTAAAATTATTATTTTGTTTTTGTTACAGTATCTTACATGGGGTAGATGTACTAACATTGGTCTTTTCTCTGTGAAAAGTGTTGAGACGCAGGAGACAACTACTGTGATTATTAATATCAGTCCACCTGACGAAGAGGGTGAATGATAACTTACTTTCTCAGTGTTGAGAGTTGAGGCTCATAACACTTCCCTGATGGCTTTACTGTGTTGACCGATCAGATACTACTCTGCTGTGATTGGTCCTTATATATCTATACCTACACATCATATTTTTGTCTAACAGGTAGCCAACTATGTACAGAAATGAAAGGCTCCCCTATTTCTTCCTCCAGCATCTTTAATTTAATATTCACTGTGGCTGGCTTACTTATAACCTGTTGGTGAGATCTCAGGTCCACCACTCAGGGCTGTCTATTTGCACACCTCACCAGCTTTCACCTATGACCAAAACATCCACCCATCCTCACTAGTCTATAGCCATGGGTGCTAACACCTAAACACCCCCCCCCCCCCCCCATTCAATAGCATTGCAGACACTTGAACACTCTTCCTCCAATTTCACTGGCTTCCAGCTGCAGGTATAACACCCATCCCCTATCTCCTCTCACCCTTATCCTCCCCTCTTAATTTTTTATTTATCTGTATTTAAACAATGAACAAAAAAAGGAGAAAGTGTTGTATAAAGGGTTTAATTTATATCTAAAATTGTAATGTACATTCTGTTTTATCTAAATATACTCCTGCATAAGTCCGTATAGTTGATGGATGACAATATAATGATTATTAGGCATTAATATAAATACTGTGCACTTTTGCCAACTAATATAAATAACCATTTTATAGTGCTCAGCACATGCTGTGATTGTTGGATTGTGTTCTGGAAGCATCATATACATTACACTTGTACACTTATTACTGCTTGAATGCATTTCTACACATTTTATTTCTATCTGCAACAATAATAGCAATATATGGTTATTATCAGACTGCCAGAAACCACAAAGGTCGTTACATTTGTTACTAATAATGGAATGTGGACAAAATCTGATACAGTGTACCTGCTGGAAATACTGATCTGAGCCCTAGATTCTATCTATCTATCTATCTATCTATCTATCTATCTATCTATCTGTCTGTCTGTCTGTCTGTCTGTCTGTCTGTCTGTCTGTCTGTCTGTCTGTCTGTCTGTCTGTCCATCAAGCTACCGCACTATACTGGTAAGTACTGTGGGAAGTGAATGCATAAATTAGTTTTCTCTTACGTCCCAGAGGATGCTGGGGTTCAATTTAGTACCATGGGGTATAGATAGGTCCCTTAGGAGCCATGGGCACTTTAATAGTGTGGGCTGGCTCCTCCCTCCATGCCCCTCCTACCAGACTCAGTTTAGAAAATGTGCCCAAAGGAGCCAGTCACAGCTAGGGGAGCTCTTAGGAGTTTTCCTAGTTTTATTATTTTCTGAGATTAGTTAGGTACAAGCAGGCTGCTGGCAACAGCATCCCTGCTTCGTGGGACTTGGGGGGGAGTAGGAACCAACTCTAGAAGTTAATGGTTTCCTATCTCCGCTGACAGGACCTGAGCTCCTGAGGGTGCTGACCGCAAGCCCAAAAGATGACCACTCTCTGCCGCAGCACGGACGCCACCCAGGGCCGGATTAACAATGGGGCGGATGGAGCTGCAGCTCCAAGCCTCCCATTGAAAATAGGCCCACAGATCCTCTGCAGTGCAGCCAGCGCTGACAGGAGAAAAAAGATCCTGTCATCACTAGAGATGAGCGCCGGAAATTTTTCGGGTTTTGTGTTTTGGTTTTGGGTTCGGTTCCGCGGCCGTGTTTTGGGTTCGACCGCGTTTTGGCAAAACCTCCCCGAATTTTTTTTTGTCGGATTCGGGTGTGTTTTGGATTCGGTTGTTTTTTTCCAAAAAACCTAAAAAACAGCTTAAATCATAGAATTTGGCGGTCATTTTGATCCCAAAGTATTATTAACTTCAAAAACCATAATTTCCACTCATTTTCAGTCTATTCTGAATACCTCACACCTCACAATATTATTTTTAGTCCTAAAATTTGCACCGAGGTCGCTGTGTGAGTAAGATAAGCGACCCTAGTGGCCGACACAAACACCGGGCCCATCTAGGAGTGGCACTGCAGTGTCACGCAGGATGGCCCTTCCAAAAAACCCTCCCCAAACAGCACATGACGCAAAGAAAAAAAGAGGCGCAATGAGGTAGCTGTGTGAGTAAGATTAGCGACCCTAGTGGCCGACACAAACACCGGGCCCATCTAGGAGTGGCACTGCAGTGTCACGCAGGATGTCCCTTCCAAAAAACCCTCCCCAAACAGCACATGACGCAAAGAAAAAAAGAGGCGCAATGAGGTAGCTGTGTGAGTAAGACAAGCGACCCTAGTGGCCGACACAAACACCGGGCCCATCTAGGAGTGTCACTGCAGTGTCACGCAGGATGTCCCTTCCAAAAAACCCTCCCCAAACAGCACATGACGCAAAGAAAAAAAGAGGCGCAATGAGGTAGCTGTGTGAGTAAGATAAGCGACCCTAGTGGCCGACACAAACACCGGGCCCATCTAGGAGTGGCACTGCAGTGTCACGCAGGATGTCCCTTCCAAAAAACCCTCCCCAAACAGCACATGACGCAAAGAAAAAGAAAAGAAAAAAGAGGTGCAAGATGGAATTGTCCTTGGGCCCTCCCACCCACCCTTATGTTGTATAAACAAAACAGGACATGCACACTTTAACCAACCCATCATTTCAGTGACAGGGTCTGCCACACGACTGTGACTGATATGACGGGTTGGTTTGGACCCCCCCCAAAAAAGAAGCAATTAATCTCTCCTTGCACAAACTGGCTCTACAGAGGCAAGATGTCCACCTCATCATCACCCTCCGATATATCACCGTGTACATCCCCCTTCTCACAGATTATCAATTCGTCCCCACTGGAATCCACCATCCCAGCTCCCTGTGTACTTTGTGGAGGCAATTGCTGCTGGTCAATGTCTCCGCGGAGGAATTGATTATAATTCATTTTAATGAACATCATCTTCTCCACATTTTCTGGATGTAACCTCGTACGCCGATTGCTGACAAGGTGAGCGGCGGCACTAAACACTCTTTCGGAGTACACACTTGTGGGAGGGCAACTTAGGTAGAATAAAGCCAGTTTGTGCAAGGGCCTCCAAATTGCCTCTTTTTCCTGCCAGTATAAGTACGGACTGTGTGACGTGCCTACTTGGATGCGGTCACTCATATAATCCTCCACCATTCTATCAATGTTGAGAGAATCATATGCAGTGACAGTAGACGACATGTCCGTAATCGTTGTCAGGTCCTTCAGTCCGGACCAGATGTCAGCATCAGCAGTCGCTCCAGACTGCCCTGCATCACCGCCAGCGGGTGGGCTCGGAATTCTGAGCCTTTTCCTCGCACCCCCAGTTGCGGGAGAATGTGAAGGAGGAGATGTTGACAGGTCGCGTTCCGCTTGACTTGACAATTTTGTCACCAGCAGGTCTTTCAACCCCAGCAGACTTGTGTCTGCCGGAAAGAGAGATCCAAGGTAGGCTTTAAATCTAGGATCGAGCACGGTGGCCAAAATGTAGTGCTCTGATTTCAACAGATTGACCACCCGTGAATCCTTGTTAAGCGAATTAAGGGCTCCATCCACAAGTCCCACATGCCTAGCGGAATCGCTCCGTGTTAGCTCCTCCTTCAATGTCTCCAGCTTCTTCTGCAAAAGCCTGATGAGTGGAATGACCTGACTCAGGCTGGCAGTGTCTGAACTGACTTCACGTGTGGCAAGTTCAAAGGGCATCAGAACCTTGCACAACGTTGAAATCATTCTCCACTGCGCTTGAGACAGGTGCATTCCACCTACTATATCGTGCTCAATTGTATAGGCTTGAATGGCCTTTTGCTGCTCCTCCAACCTCTGAAGCATATAGAGGGTTGAATTCCACCTCGTTACCACTTCTTGCTTCAGATGATGGCAGGGCAGGTTCAGTAGTTTTTGGTGGTGCTCCAGTCTTCTGTACGTGGTGCCTGTACGCCGAAAGTGTCCCGCAATTCTTCTGGCCACCGACAGCATCTCTTGCACGCCCCTGTCGTTTTTTAAAAAATTCTGCACCACCAAATTCAAGGTATGTGCAAAACATGGGACGTGCTGGAATTTGCCCATATTTAATGCACACACAATATTGCTGGCGTTGTCCGATGCCACAAATCCACAGGAGAGTCCAATTGGGGTAAGCCATTCCGCGATGATCTTCCTCAGTTGCCGTAAGAGGTTTTCAGCTGTGTGCGTATTCTGGAAAGCGGTGATACAAAGCGTAGCCTGCCTAGGAAAGAGTTGGCATTTGCGAGATGCTGCTACTGGTGCCGCCGCTGCTGTTCTTGCGGCGGGAGTCCATACATCTACCCAGTGGGCTGTCACAGTCATATAGTCCTGACCCTGCCCTGCTCCACTTGTCCACATGTCCGTGGTTAAGTGGACATTGGGTACAACTGCATTTTTTAGGACACTGGTGAGTCTTTTTCTGACGTCCGTGTACATTCTCGGTATCGCCTGCCTAGAGAAGTGGAACCTAGATGGTATTTGGTAACGGGGGCACACTGCCTCAATAAATTGTCTAGTTCCCTGTGAACTAACGGCGGATACCGGACGCACGTCTAACACCAACATAGTTGTCAAGGCCTCAGTTATCCGCTTTGCAGCAGGATGACTGCTGTGATATTTCATCTTCCTCGCAAAGGACTGTTAAACAGTCAATTGCTTACTGGAAGTAGTACAAGTGGGCTTACGACTTCCCCTCTGGGATGACCATCGACTCCCAGCAGCAACAACAGCAGCGCCAGCAGCAGTAGGCGTTACACGCAAGGATGCATCGGAGGAATCCCAGGCAGGAGAGGACTCGTCAGAATTGCCAGTGACATTGCCTGCAGGACTATTGGCATTCCTGGGGAAGGAGGAAATTGACACTGAGGGAGTTGGTGGGGTGGTTTGCGTGAGCTTGGTTACAAGAGGAAGGGATTTACTGGTCAGTGGACAGCTTCCGCTGTCACCCAAAGTTTTTGAACTTGTCACTGACTTATTATGAATGCGCTGCAGGTGACGTATAAGGGAGGATGTTCCGAGGTGGTTAACGTCCTTACCCCTACTTATTACAGCTTGACAAAGGGAACACACGGCTTGACACCTGTTGTCCGCATTTCTGGTGAAATACTTCCACACCGAAGAGCTGATTTTTTTGGTATTTTCACCAGGCATGTCAACGGCCATATTCCTACCACGGACAACAGGTGTCTCCCCGGGTGCCTGACTTAAACAAACCACCTCACCATCAGAATCCTCCTGGTCAATTTCCTCCCCAGCGCCAGCAACACCCATATCCTCCTCATCCTGGTGTACTTCAACACTGACATCTTCAATCTGACTATCAGGAACTGGACTGCGGGTGCTCCTTCCATCACTTGCAGGGGGCGTGCAAATGGTGGAAGGCGCATGCTCTTCACGTCCAGTGTTGGGAAGGTCAGGCATCGCAACCGACACAATTGGAGTCGGACTCTCCTTGTGGATTTGGGATTTCGAAGAACGCACAGTTCTTTGCGGTGCTACTGCTTTTGCCAGCTTTAGTATTTTCATTTTTCTAGCGAGAGGCTGAGTGCTTCCATCCTCATGTGAAGCTGAACCACTAGCCATGAACATAGGCCAGGGCCTCAGCCGTTCCTTGCCACTCCGTGTGGTAAATGGCATATTGGCAAGTTTACGCTTCTCCTCCGACAATTTTATTTTAGGTTTTGGAGTCCTTTTTTTACTGATATTTGGTGTTTTGGATTTGACATGCTCTGTACTATGACATTGGGCATCGGCCTTGGCAGACGACGTTGCTGGCATTTCATCGTCTCGGCCATGACTAGTGGCAGCAGCTTCAGCACGAGGTGGAAGTGGATCTTGATCTTTCCCTAATTTTGGAACCTCAACATTTTTGTTCTCCATATTTTAATAGGCACAACTAAAAGGCACCTCAGGTAAACAATGGAGATGGATGGATTGGATACTAGTATACAATTATGGACGGGCTGCCGAGTGCCGACACAGAGGTAGCCACAGCCGTGAACTACCGCACTGTACTGTGTCTGCTGCTAATATAGACTGGTTGATAAAGAGATAGTATACTCGTAACTAGTATGTATGTATAAAGAAAGAAAAAAAAACCACGGTTAGGTGGTATATACAATTATGGACGGGCTGCCGAGTGCCGACACAGAGGTAGCCACAGCCGTGAACTACCGCACTGTACTGTGTCTGCTGCTAATATATAGACTGGTTGATAAAGAGATAGTATACTCGTAACTAGTATGTATGTATAAAGAAAGAAAAAAAAAACACGGTTAGGTGGTATATACAATTATGGACGGGCTGCCGAGTGCCGACACAGAGGTAGCCACAGCCGTGAACTACCGCACTGTACTGTGTCTGCTGCTAATATATAGACTGGTTGATAAAGAGATAGTATACTCATAACTAGTATGTATGTATAAAGAAAGAAAAAAAACCACGGTTAGGTGGTATATACAATTATGGACGGGCTGCCGAGTGCCGACACAGAGGTAGCCACAGCCGTGAACTACCGCACTGTACTGTGTCTGCTGCTAATATATAGACTGGTTGATAAAGAGATAGTATACTCGTAACTAGTATGTATGTATAAAGAAAGAAAAAAAAACCACGGTTAGGTGGTATATACAATTATGGACGGGCTGCCGAGTGCCGACACAGAGGTAGCCACAGCCGTGAACTACCGCACTGTACTGTGTCTGCTGCTAATATAGACTGGTTGATAAAGAGATAGTATACTCGTAACTAGTATGTATGTATAAAGAAAGAAAAAAAAACCACGGTTAGGTGGTATATACAATTATGGACGGGCTGCCGAGTGCCGACACAGAGGTAGCCACAGCCGTGAACTACCGCACTGTACTGTGTCTGCTGCTAATATATAGACTGGTTGATAAAGAGATAGTATACTCGTAACTAGTATGTATGTATAAAGAAAGAAAAAAAACCACGGTTAGGTGGTATATACAATTATGGACGGGCTGCCGAGTGCCGACACAGAGGTAGCCACAGCCGTGAACTACCGCACTGTACTGTGTCTGCTGCTAATATATAGACTGGTTGATAAAGAGATAGTATACTCGTAACTAGTATGTATGTATAAAGAAAGAAAAAAAAACCACGGTTAGGTGGTATATACAATTATGGACGGGCTGCCGAGTGCCGACACAGAGGTAGCCACAGCCGTGAACTACCGCACTGTACTGTGTCTGCTGCTAATATAGACTGGTTGATAAAGAGATAGTATACTCGTAACTAGTATGTATGTATAAAGAAAAAAAAAAAAACCACGGTTAGGTGGTATATACAATTATGGACGGGCTGCCGAGTGCCGACACAGAGGTAGCCACAGCCGTGAACTACCGCACTGTACTGTGTCTGCTGCTAATATAGACTGGTTGATAAAGAGATAGTATACTCGTAACTAGTATGTATGTATAAAGAAAGAAAAAAAAACCACGGATAGGTGGTATATACAATTATGGACGGGCTGCCGAGTGCCGACACAGAGGTAGCCACAGCCGTGAACTACCGCACTGTACTGTGTCTGCTGCTAATATAGACTGGTTGATAAAGAGATAGTATACTCGTAACTAGTATGACTATAAAGAAAGAAAGAAAAACCACGGTTAGGTGGTATATACAATTATGGACGGGCTGCCGAGTGCCGACACAGAGGTAGCCACAGCCGTGAACTACTGCACTGTACTGTGTCTGCTGCTAATATATAGACTGGTTGATAAAGAGATAGTATACTCGTAACTAGTATGTATGTATAAAGAAAGAAAGAAAAACCACGGTTAGGTGGTATATACAATTATGGACGGGCTGCCGAGTGCCGACACAGAGGTAGCCACAGCCGTGAACTACCGCACTGTACTGTGTCTGCTGCTAATATATAGACTGGTTGATAAAGAGATAGTATACTCGTAACTAGTATGTATGTATAAAGAAAGAAAAAAAACCACGGTTAGGTGGTATATACAATTATGGACGGGCTGCCGAGTGCCGACACAGAGGTAGCCACAGCCATGAACTACCGCACTGTACTGTGTCTGCTGCTAATATATAGACTGGTTGATAAAGAGATAGTATACTCGTAACTAGTATGTATGTATAAAGAAAGAAAAAAAAACCACGGTTAGGTGGTATATACAATTATGGACGGGCTGCCGAGTGCCGACACAGAGGTAGCCACAGCCGTGAACTACCGCACTGTACTGTGTCTGCTGCTAATATAGACTGGTTGATAAAGAGATAGTATACTCGTAACTAGTATGACTATAAAGAAAGAAAAAAAAACCACGGTTAGGTGGTATATACAATTATGGACGGGCTGCCGAGTGCTGACACAGAGGTAGCCACAGCCGTGAACTACCGCACTGTACTGTGTCTGCTGCTAATATATAGACTGGTTGATAAAGAGATAGTATACTCGTAACTAGTATGTATGTATAAAGAAAGAAAAAAAACCACGGTTAGGTGGTATATACAATTATGGACGGGCTGCCGAGTGCCGACACAGAGGTAGCCACAGCCGTGAACTACCGCACTGTACTGTGTCTGCTGCTAATATATAGACTGGTTGATAAAGAGATAGTATACTCGTAACTAGTATGTATGTATAAAGAAAGAAAAAAAAACCACGGTTAGGTGGTATATACAATTATGGACGGGCTGCCGAGTGCCGACACAGAGGTAGCCACAGCCGTGAACTACCGCACTGTACTGTGTCTGCTGCTAATATAGACTGGTTGATAAAGAGATAGTATACTACTAATATTATATATACTGGTGGTCAGGTCACTGGTCACTAGTCACACTGGCAGTGGCACTCCTGCAGCAAAAGTGTGCACTGTTTATTTTTAATATAATATTATGTACTCCTGGCTCCTGCTATAACCTATAACTGGCACTGCAGTGCTCCCCAGTCTCCCCCACAATTATAAGCTGTGTGAGCTGAGCACAGTCAGATATATATATACATTGATGCAGCACACTGGGCTGAGCAGTGCACACAGATATGGTATGTGACTGAGTCACTGTGTGTATCGTTTTTTTCAGGCAGAGAACGGATATATTAAATAAAACAAACAACTGCACTGTCTGGTGGTCACTGTGGTCGTCAGTCACTAAACTCTGCACTCTCTTCTACAGTATCACAGCCTCAGGTCAATCTCTCTCTCTCTCTCTCAACCCTAATCTAAATGGAGAGGACGCCAGCCACGTCCTCTCCCTATCAATCTCAATGCACGTGTGAAAATGGCGGCGACGCGCGGCTCCTTATATAGAATCCGAGTCTCGCGAGAATCCGACAGCGTCATGATGACGTTCGGGCGCGCTCGGGTTAACCGAGCAAGGCGGGAGGATCCGAGTCTGCTCGGACCCGTGAAAAAAACATGAAGTTCGTGCGGGTTCGGATTCAGAGAAACCGAACCCGCTCATCTCTAGTCATCACCAGCATCTCACTCACCTCCACCCCTGATCGGCTGGCCAAAGTCCGACTCCCGACAAGCGACAACCCCAGGGATTGTCCAGAAGGGGCTGCTTCCCCTGTCTGTATCTGCCTGAGGCTCCGCCCCCTGTCCCGTCTGAGGCTCCACCCCCATTCCACCCGAAGCTCCGCCCCCGCACTTGATGTATCACTGGCAGCACATAGGAAGCCTCTTCAGTTTGCCCTGTCTGGTGTGCGGCTGCTGCACATAATAAATAGAACAGTAGCACAGCAGGAGAGCAAGGTAGGTGGTGGGGTGGTGTCATAACTTCAGTACATATATTGGAGAACAGGGGGCATAAGTGAAATAATTATATTGTAATAAAAGGGGGGGCAGGAAGTTCAAGTTACACAAATATATAAAAGGGGGGTTAGTGGGCATAAGTTAAATATAAGGAGGAACAGGGCCACAATTTTAATATAAAGTGAGTCACTCAGGAAGCACAACTTAAATATAAAAGGGCGGATATGGGTACAAAGTAAATATATATCGCGAGGCAAGTGATAATATAAATACTGTATGTAAGGGGGCATGTGGCATAAATTAATAAAATCATATCTTAATATATTATTTAAGATGAGGTAGCGACATAAGTTAAATATATAAGAGGAGGATGGGCACAAGTTAAATTTATATATTATTGGGACAGAAGGCACAACTTAAAAATAAATGGGGGGGACGCAGGTGGCAGAACAATATTATCTAACACTGGGACAGTGGCATAAGTTAACTATTACCCCTTTTCCACTAGAAGTCTTGGGTCTGACCCGGGATCTGGAACACGTTTACACTGCACCCGGGGGCAGTGTCGTCAGGCCGGTGCTTGGAGATGACGTCATCTCCAATCGCCTGGAAAACCAGCAGATCGAGACCCTCGGTGCATGGCCTCGGTCCCATTAGGCCACGCCCCCAATGTGATGCTGCCCACTGTCACGCTGCTCCCAGCCAGCGCTGCTGTCTGCATAGCAGGACAGGCAGCAGCACTGATAGCATACTCTTCCCCCCCAACCGCCTGCGGGACACTGCAGTCAGGGAGGAATGGGCTCAACATGCTGTAAACGGGTCCTCAGTCGGATGACCCGGGTAACCCGTTTACACTATACCCTTACCCGGGTCATTCCCGAGTCCAACCCAGGTAGCTACCCGGGTTGGATTCCCGAGTCACTTGATCTGGGTTTTTTCAGAGGGAGCCGTTTTTACTACCAAAACACCCAGGTAAATGTGTGCCCCCATGCAAAAACCTGTTTTTTTTTGAGCTAGTGGAAAAGGGGTATAAATAAGAGAGAACTGGAAGCTCACAATAAAAATATATGGGTGTGCAGGGGACACAAATTGAACATGTAAGAGGAGACCGGGGCTACAACTTAAATATATATATATATATATATATATATATATATACTGCTCAAAAAAATAAAGGGAACACTAAAATAACACATCCTAGATCTGAATGAATGAAATATTCTTATTAAATACTTTGTTCTTTACATAGTTGAATGTGCTGACAACAAAATCACACAGAAATTATCAATGGAAATCAAATTTATTAACCCATGGAGGTCTGGATTTGGAGTCACCCTCAAAATTAAAGTGGAAAAACACACTACAGGCTGATCTAACTTTAATGTAATGTCCTTAAAACAAGTCAAAATAAGGCTCAGTAGTGTGTGTGGCCTCCACGTGCCTGTATGACCTCCCTACAAAGCCTGGGCATGCTCCTGATAAGGTGGCGGATGGTCTCCTGAGGGATCTCCTCCCAGACCAGGACTAAAGCATCCGCCAACTCCTGGACAGTCTGTGGTGCAACGTGGCGTTGGTGGATGGAGCGAGACATGATGTCCCAGATGTGCTCAATTGGATTCAGGTCTGGGGAACGGGTGGGCCAGTCCATAGCATCAATGCCTTCGTCTTGCAGGAACTGCTGACACACTCCAGCCACATGAGGTCTAGCATTGTCTTGCATTAGGAGGAACCCAGGGCCAACCGCACCAGCATATGGTCTCACAAGGGGTCTGAGGATCTCATCTCGGTACCTAATGGCAGTCAGGCTACCTCTGGCGAGCACATGGAGGGCTGTGCGGCCCCCCAAAGAAATGCCACCCCACACCATTACTGACCCACTCCAAACCGGTCATGCTGGAGGATGTTGCAGGCAGCAGAACGTTCTCCTTGGCGTCTCCAGACTCTGTCATGTCTGTCACATGTGCTCAGTGAGAACCTGCTTTCATCTGTGAAGAGCACAGGGCGCCAGTGGCGAATTTGCCAATCTTGGTGTTCTCTGGCAAATGCCAAACGTCCTGCACGGTGTTGGGCTGTAAGCACAACCCCCACCTGTGGACGTCGGGCCCTCATACCACCCTCATGGAGTCTGTTTCTGATCGTTTGAGTAGACACATGCACATTTGTGGCTTGCTGGAGGTCATTTTGCAGGGCTGTGGCAGTGCTCCTCCTGTTCCTCCTTGCACAAAGGCAGAGGTAGCGGTCCTGCTGCTGGGTTGTTGCCCTCCTACGGCCTCCTCCACGTCTCCTGATGTACTGGCCTGTCACCTGGTAGCGCCTCCATGCTCTGGACACTACGCTGACAGACACAGCAAACCTTCTTGCCACAGCTCGCATTGATGTGCCATCCTGGATGAGCTGCACTACCTGAGCCACTTGTGTGGGTTGTAGGGAGGTCATACAGGCACGTGGAGGCCACACACACTACTGAGCCTCATTTTGACTTGTTTTAAGGACATTACATCAAAGTTGGATCAGCCTGTAGTGTGTTTTTCCACTTTAATTTTGAGGGTGACTCCAAATCCAGACCTCCATGGGTTAATAAATTTGATTTCCATTGATAATTTTTGTGTCATTTTGTTGTCAGCACATTCAACTATGTAAAGAACAAAGTATTTAATAAGAATATTTCATTCATTCAGATCTAGGATGTGTTATTTTAGTGTTCCCTTTATTTTTTTGAGCAGTATATATATATATATATATATATATATATATATATATATAAATATGTAAGGAGAGGGCATGTGACATAAATAAAGTACACATTAATTAAGTATAAAAGGGAACAGGTTGCACACATTAATGAGACATTATGGGCCTGATTAAGTATCATTAGCAGAAGTGCGGAAATCGCTATTTGGCGATTTCCGCACTTCTGAGAATGCACATCGCTGTGGGCATGCGTGAGGAGTTAGATTGCGATCGTAAGCAATCTAAGTCCCGGTGTGGGCGGCGTTTTGGGGTTGGCGATGCAGGGGTGCAGTGCGGACAACGGAGGTGGGTCCGGACCGTTTGTGGGGCAGGCTGTGGTGGCTGCGTAATGTTAAATGCAGCCACTGCGATCCAAAACATGGTGGCCCGGAAACTGGCAAGGGGCTTCCCTTAAAATGCGATTAGCGAAGGACCCGGCATGCGGGGCTGCCTTGCCCTGTGCTGGGTGGCCCCCCGCATGCTAGAGAAAGTTTTAATTTTGCGATTTTTCGCAAGACTACAGCACAAGCTGAATCCATGCCTATATAAGGAGTGAAGGCAGGTGGCATATAAGAATTAAATACTGTATAAATATTTATTTATAGGGAAATTACACAAAAATGAAAATGGTTCATGTTATTTAACCCCAGGTTTTGGCAGAGTTTTGGTATGAGTCTAACTTAATGTAGGATGTGCTTGAGGGTGGTATTCAGTATGCCGGCTGTTGGGATCCTGGCGCTCAGTATACCGGCACTGGAATCCCGACACCCGGCATATCGACAACTATTCTCCCTCTTGGGGGTCCATGACCCCCCTGAAAGGAGAATAAATAGTGTGGCGCGTGTGCCCGCAGCGTGGCGAGCCTGCAAGGGGTCCATTTGCACCCGCCCAGCTGTCGGTATGCCGCCGTTCAGGATCCCGGCACCGGTATGCTGGCTGGCTGCCTGGATCCTGTCCGCCGGCATACCATACTACACCTGTGCTTGGTATTGCTCTCATAGAACGGAACTTGTGTCAATAATGTGAAAATGTATTATAGAGGGGTGGAGTTCTCTCATATCAAAGGTTATTTATGTATAATAAAGTTACAGATGACTCAACTTATTCACAGCACTGAGGTTGTGGGTTTGATTTCTACAATGGTTCTGTGTGGAGTTTGTATATTCTCCCCATACTTGTGTGTATTTCCTTTGGTCGCAATGTTCATCTGTGACTGCAGGCTAGTAAGCCTGAGTTTACCCAGACTAGCAGACGCTGTGCGGCTTGCGTGGCCAAGGAAACTGCATCTGGGACATAGCCCTTGGCCTCGCCACTCCCTCTGAATGCCCCTGCCTGTCAATCAGGCAGAGACCTTAGCATCCCTGCAAACACACCAGGCTCGGGGGTCTCCTCTCCCATATTTAAGTGGTGTCTGTGTCAGTAAGTTTATCTGTGTTTTTTGTGTCAGTAAGTGGTATCTGAGTAAGTAGGTGTGTGTCAGTAAGGGGTATCGATCATTTAGTGGCGTCTGTCTCAGTAAATGGTATCTGTGTCAGTAAGTGATGTCTGTCATGTGTGTCAGTAAGGGGTATGTGTGTCAGTAAGTGGTATCTGTCAGTAAGGGGTATCTGCATCAATAAGTGTGTGCATCAGTGTGTCAGTAAGTTTGACTGTTAGTATGTTTGTCAGTAGCTGGAATCTGTGTCAGTAAGGGGTGTCTGTGTTAGTAAGTGGTATCCATAAGGGGTGTTTGTGTCAGTAAGTGTGTTTGTCAGTAAGTGTGTATGTATCAGTGTACCATGTCAGTAAGTGGAATCTGTTTTATTAAGGGGTGTCTGTGTCAGTAAGTGGAATCTGTTTTAGTAATGGGTATCTGTGTCAGTAAGTGGAATCTGTTTTAGTAAGGGGTGTCTGTGTCAGTAAGTGGAATCTGTTTTTGTAAAGGGGTGTCTGTGTCAGTAAGTGGAATCTGTTTTAGTAAGGAGTGTCTGTGTCAGTAAGTGGAATCTGTTTTAGTAAGGGGTGTCTGTGTCAGTAAGTGGCATCTGACAGTAAGGTGCGTTTGTGTCAGTAAGTTGTATCTGTGTCAGTAAGGGGTGTCTGTCATTAAGTATGTGCCAATAAGTGATGTCTGTGTTCACAATGGGTACAGAATCTGTCAGTAAGTGGTGTCTGTATCAATAAATGTGTGTATCGGTACGTGTTTGTCAGTAATGTACTGTATGTCAGTATGTGTCAGTGGTGTGTGTGTGTGTGTGTGTGTTTGTCTATATCAGTGTGTTTGTGTCAGTAGAGGGTGTATGTCAGTAAGTGTTGTCTGTGTTGATAAGTGTGTCACAGGAGCCCTCAGTTCCCTGTCTACTCGGTATTGCCCCCATCTTTACTAATCTTTCCACATCTGCTCTGTTTTGCCCCATCATTGCCCTTCATCCTTCTTTGCATGTTATATGGCGGTCACTGTGATGCTCCATGCTTGATATTGTGGTCACGGAAGTTCTGTATTATATGGTGGTCACAAACTTTTTCTTGTTATAGTTAACTATGAAGTGGTAATAGGTAAACACTAGCTATGATCTTCATGGAGATAGTCACACTCATGGCACAGGCCACACCCCCTATTTAGACCACACCACAATTAAAAGGTACACAATAGGCCCTTCATAAATTTCAGCTCCAGGCCCATGCGGACCTTAATCTGGCACTGACGCCACCCCTAACAGAGCCAGAAGAAAGAAGAGTGGTGAGTACAGCGCTGGCAGCCTGGGAAGCGGGTCGCCAGCAGGAATGGCGGCACAAGGGTGGGAGCGTAGCTCTGAAAGACTGCACTCCGGAAGACTCAGCGGCACTTGCTGTAAGGCACTGTGAAGGGCGTCCTGGGCCAGCACACATACCCTACACTGGTCAGATTGGCTAGCAGGAGCTAATCTTGCTGTTAGCTGCAAGAATACCTCTGGCCAGTATAATATTATAAGTGCGGGAAGACGTGCCATTACAGGGAGCGGGACTTCTCCTCAGATCAGATCCAGCACTCACCAGCGCTATTTTCTCCCTGCAGATCACACAGAAGAGACGCTGTCAGGGAGCGCTGCCATCCACATAACTCCAGCATACCTCTGCGGTACAAGGGTGTTATAGACAGGGAGGGGGGAGTGTTGATATAAATAAACTGTTTATCCTATTAAGGTTACTCAGTTAGCGCCGTCCGTTTCTTATATTGACTCCCTACTGGGGCACTGTGTGGCTGGCTCCTTATACTCTGTGACTCTCTGAAGCTACTCTGGGAAAACATGTGTCTGATCTTTTCCTTTTTCTGTGTGTGTGGCTGTATATCTCACATTAACATGTCTAGGAACTCTGTATCTTGTGCTGCAGAGTGTGTATCTTCTCCTGAAGTGTCTATTCCATGTACTCAGAATTTAACATGTACCTTCACAGCCTTCTCAGGCAGAACCCCCTTAGGCGGATTCTATAAGGGGAATGATATCCCAGATTTATTTTAGGATGTCACATAATGAGAATGTAATGCAGGTTTTACAGCAATCTGTAGAGGTTTTGCAGTATTCAGCTCCCACTGACATATTACATACCCTAAAAAGCGTGCTCTTGCCCAGATAAAGCAGGCTGACACGGACACCGACTCTGATACAGGGGAGGGTGATTGGGATATGCAGGGGGGAGATGCATCCCTTGCTAAGGGGGTGCAACTCATGATTGAGGCCATTAGGGACATTCTACACATTAATGAGAAAGTACCTGAGCAGGTAGAGGAGGCTTACTTTACAGACAATAAGAAATCCTCCCTTACTTACCCTGCTTCTAAGGCGTTAAACTCCTTGTTTGAAAAATCCTGGGAAAACCCAGAGAAAAAATTTCAGATCCAAAGAGGGTTCTCGTTGCTTTTCCTTTCTCCGAAGAGGACAGGAAAAAGTGGAAAAACCCACCTCTATTAGACGCTTCTGTATCTAGGTTGTCTAAAACGGTGGTTTTACCTGTCCCTGGTTCAACCGCGATAAAAGAGCCAGCTGACCATAAGACTGAGAGTAAGCTCAAATCACTATACACAGCTTCAGGCTGGCTATAAAGCCCACTATTGCTTGTGCGTGGATTTCTAAAGCCATAGTAAAGTGGTCAGGCACATTACTAGAGGAATTAGATACTATGGATAGGAGTGACATTGAATTGTTTTTACATCACATAAAGGATTCTGCAGGTTTCATGGTGGAAGCCATGCAGGACCTTGGCCAACTTAAAGCAAGGGCTTCTTCCATGGCTGTCTCGGCATGCAGATGACTCTGGCTGCGCCGATCATCTGTGAATGCAGAATTCAAGAAAAATGTGGAGTACCTACGCTTAACAGGTCAGGCTCTGTTTGGGGAAGGGTTAGACGCGTGGATCTCCACAGCAACTGCAGCTTAGTCAACCTCCCTTCCCTCAGCAGCACCAACAGCTAGGAAATCTTATCCTACATCAACAATGCAGTCCTTTCAGACCACAAATGTTAAAAAGTCCAAGCCGCCTTCCACTTTCTTTAGAGGAGGTTGGAGAAAATCTAGAAAACCTGCACCAACAGTTTCCCAGGAACAGAAGCCAGGTTCTGCTTCCTCAAAATCTTCAGCATGACAGTGGACCTCCCAGCATGGGGATTGGGTTGGTGGGAGCAAGACTAAGGCATTTCAGTCACGTTTGGGCATCATCATGCCTAGACCCCTGGGTACAAGACATTGTTACCCAGGGGTACAGACTGGAGTTTCAAGAACTCCCACCTCACAGATTCTTCAAATCAGGCTTACCAGCTTTGCTGACAGAAAGTGCTATCCTACAGGAAGCCATTCAAAAATTGGTACAAACAAATGTCATTGTTCCAGTTTCACCACACCTAACAAACAAGGGTTATTACTCAAACCTGTAAGCCGGACGGTTCAGTAAGGCCAATATTAAATCTAATGTCATTGAACCCCTACTTGAGGGAATTTAAATTAAAGATGGAGTCTCTGAGAGCGGTGATCTCAGTTCTGGAGAAAGGGGAATTCCTGGTATCCCTGGATATCAAGGATGCGTACCTTCACGTTTCCAATCTGGCAGCCTCACCAAGCTTATCTGAGCTTTGCGCTGCTAAGCTGTCATTATCAGTTCCAGGCGCTGCCATATGGCCTCTCCACAGCACCGAGGGTGTTCACCAAGGTCATGGCAGAGCTGATGCTACTCCTCCGCAAGCAGGTAGTGAACATTATTCCATATTGGACGATCTGCTGGTAAAGGCCTCTTACAGGGTGAAGCTGTTACAGAGCATTGCTGTCTCAACTCGACTACTCCAGGATCATGGGTGATCCTGGACCTTCTAAAGTCACATTTGGAACTGACAAGGAGACTGTCCTTCATGGCGATGATCCTCAACACGGAAGTGCAGAGGGTGTTTCTACTGGTGGAGAAAGTGTTGGTGATCCAATCAATAGTTTAGGATATCCTGAAGCCTCCCCGGGTATTGGTTCATCAGTGCATTTGCCTTCTGAGGAAGATGGTTGCCTCCTACAAGGCTCTACAGTACAGAAGATTTCATGTACAGTCCTTCCAACTGGATCTCCAGGACAAATGGTCGGGATCTCATATTCACATACACCAGTGGATGCACCTGTCGCAGAAAGCCAAAATGTCACTCCTCTGGTGGCTGCAAACTTCTCACTTTCTTTTGGGCTGCAGGTTCGGGATTCATATTTGGATCCTTTTAACCACGGATGCAAGTCTCAGAGGTTGGGAAGCAGTCACCCAAGGGGAAAACTTCCAAGGAAAGTGATCAAATCTGGAATCCATCCTTCCGGTAAACATTCTGGAACTAATGGCTGTGTACAATGGCCTTCTACAATCGGCACATCTTCTACAAGATTAGGCCATTCAGGTTCAGTCGGACAATGTAACAATGGTGTCCTACATAAACCGACAGGGCTGAACGAAGAGCAGAGCTGCAATGTCAGAGGTAACAAGAATCCTCCTCTGGGCAGAAAAGAACACAGTAGCACTATCAGAGATCTTCATTCCGGGAGTGGACAACTGGGAAGCAGACTTCCTCAGCAGACACAATCTCCATCCAAGAGAATAGGGCCTCCACCTGGAGGTGTTCGAGGAGGTAACAAGTTGTTGGGGTGTACCTCAAATAGACATGATGGCCTCCTACCTAAACAAGAAGCTTTGGAGGTACTTTTCTAGGTCAAGAGACTCACAGGCAGTGGCAGTAGACGTCCTGGTAACTCCGTGGGTTTTCAAGTCAGGGTATGTGTTCCCACCACTTCAACTTATCCCAAGGGTTCTCAAACTCATAAAAAGAACAAGAGTTCAGGTGATCCTCATTGCTCCGGACTGGTCAAGAAGGGCTTGGTACGTGGATCTTCTGGAATTACTGCTGGAGGATCCCAGGCCTCTTCCTCTTCGCGAGGACCTTCTGCAACAGAGGCCATTTACTTATCAAGACTTACCGCAGCTACTACATTTGATGGCATGGACATTGAACGCCTGATATTAGCACGGAAGGGCATTCCGAAAAAAGTTATTTCTACCCTGATACAAGCAAGGAAGGGAGTATGGTCTAAACATTACCATTGGATTTGGAAAAAGTATGTGTCTTGTTGTGAATCCAAGAAGTTTCCTACGGTGGAGTTTCAACTAGGACGGTTTCTCCTCTTTCTGAAAGCAGGTGTAGATGTGGGCCTACACTTGGGTTCCATAAATGTCCAAATCTCGGCCTTGTCCAATTTCTTACAGAAAAATTGTCTGCTCTCGCTGAGGTTCAGACTTTCTTGAAAGGGGTTCTGCACATCCAACCACATTTTGTGCCACCTACGGCACTGTGGGATCTTAATGTGTTGCTACAGTTCCTGCAATCGGATTGGTTTGAGCCTTTACCGGAGGTAGATGTCAAGTTTCTTCCTTTGAAGGCTGTCACACTGTTGGCATTGGCATCTGCTAGGCATGTGTCAGAATTGGGGGCATTGTCCTACAAGAGCCCCTACTTGATTTTCCATGAAGATAGGGCTCAGCTCAGAACACGTCAGCAATTTCTACCAAAGGTTATGTTGGCTTTTCATATCAACCAAACTATTGTGGTGCCAGTGGCTACTGACTCCTCAATTCCCTCAAAGTGCTTGGATGTTGTGAGGGCTTTGAAGATTTATGTGAAGAGAACTACTCGTCACATGAAGTCGGACACTCTATTTGTCCTTTATGCTCCCAACAAGGTTGGGTGTCCTGCTTCTAATCAGATGATTTCTCGCTGGATTGGATTTACTATCCAGTATGCTTATTCTATGGCAGGCTTGCCGTGTCCATATCTGTTAAGGCCCACTCTACCCATAAAGTGGGATCTTCCTGGGCGGCTGCCCAGGGAGTCTCAGCTTTGCCGGGCAGCTACTTGGTCAGGGTCGAACAGGTTTGCTAATTTCTACAGGTTCGATGCTTTGGCTTTTGAGGACCTTCAGTTTGGTCAATCTGTTCTGCAGGAGCCTCCGCGCTCTCTTATATATCAGAGATACTGATATATAAGAGAAGTTTTGTAGGCAAGCAAGCCCATTGTCCCTTTCCAAGAGCAGTGACTAGAGCTGGGGCACCCCTGGTAGTGAGGCATTATAGATATTTTTGGTCCAGTGGAAGAATGACAAATGTTTATTTCTTTATATCAAATAGTGAAGTAATAAGTAAGATTACAGATTTCAGGACATCAGTAGAAACTCAAACTGGTCACAAGTTTTGAGATCTGACAATAGAGAAGAATATAAAAATAATGATGTTGCAACCTTATTAAAGAAGCATGGATTGTAACATCAACTGACCATTATATACATACCAGAACAGAATAGAATAGTGCTAAGTGAACATGCAAACCATACAATTGTGTAAATTGTGGAAAATGATTAATCTACTGTATGTTTAAAGATGCTAGGATGAATAAATGCCTTTGGGCTACCTATTGTATCTACAGAAGAAAAATCTAAAGAATTGTACACTGTAGGGGAACAGGGTGCTGTCTCCTGGGGTAGATGGCAGCAAGCAGCAGCTGAGAAATCATACAAGTCCAGTTTTGTGGTGCAACTGGCAGCAACCAGTTTTATTAAGCAGAAAATAAAACAAACATCAAAGAATATACCTTGCCTTTCTGGCACTAACTATACACAAGACATTCCTGACTGTCTCTAAACAGAGTTTTCCAGTAAATACTGTATGGCTCACTTGTATAAGGAAGGCTGTTTCTCCCACATACGTTCTGTAGTTTCTCCCTAAGCAGTCTGCACCCACTGATCAGGCTAGAAGCCCATTAACACTCTTACACAGCTGAAAGCCCTGATTAGCCCGCTGTGAGGCCAAAGACCCGAACTGGGCCCACTGTCTGGAACTTGCCCTCTCTCTCTCTCTCAGGGCCCTTATCCAGCTTTTCCAACAGCCTGAAAATCTGCTAACAAAACAAACCTTTTCCTGGAAGTTTTCCTATTCATAAACATGTGAGACAGGAACCTGGGACAAACATACCTGCCCTCAAACACTATTCCAGTGCTCCTGTCACAGCACCCACAGTTGCCGTAAAAGGTAAAACACCATTGAAAGCATGATCTAGAAAAATGTTAAGCATCAATCATCTTAAAGTTTTGGGGTGTATAGCATATGTACATATTCCCAAAGAGAAAATATGTAACCTGCATCCCAAGTCCATGAAATGTATTATGTTTAGATATTGCCAAGAAAGTAAAGGACACAGTTTCTGGTACACTAGGAATAAAAAGCTTAGAAAGTCATGATATATATAATATTACAAGAAAAAGCAAAGCTTAAAATAAATCTGAAAGAGGATTTGCAGAGCAAGTATGTTTTATCTTACATGCCCACAGCTGAATGCATGCCTGAGTCAGAGACTGCAAGTATGGACATCCAACCATAGGACAGGAGTTTTACTAGATCAAATAGTGGAAAATCAATTATATTATTATTATTAAGAGTTTCCACATATTGCATTATGTGAACCTCAAAATATCCATGAAGCAAATTCAAGCAACAACTGGAGTGAATGGAAGCAAGCAATAGATAAGGAGATGACAACACTCAATGACAAACATGCATGGACTGTAGTCAACAGGTAGTCACCAAAAAATGGATCTTCCTAAAAAATAAAAAATGCAGACAGAACCATTGTCCATTATAAAGCAAATTTTCTCACAGATGAGCATACACAGAAATCTGGAGTTGATTATAAGGGAAAACCTAGTTTCCTGTGGCAAGGGTCAGTACAGTACATTAGTCCTTGCTATATGTCTGCTTTGTAAAATTTTATTTATACAAGGAGCCTTCTGACTTTTACTCTGAGAATATGGTCCATGAATAAGTCTGCTAAAAAAAGCTTTGTACGGACTAAAACAGAGTGGTCACTGTTGGCACATTTAGCTAGATGATGTACTACAAGAAATACACTATGTGCATTCAAAGACAAATCATTGTCTCTACCACAAACACATAGAAGACACATTTTTATTGTTGTGAACAGTATGTGAATGATCAATTAATAGCATGTCAAGAGCAGCACATTGCAAGTGTTGAGCAACTGTTGGGTCAGAAATTCATGCTGAAAGAACTAGGCCTCAGAATCTCACAATATCTAGAGAAAGAAACACTTTCCATTGAACAGCAGTCCTACTTGGAAGGAATACTTACAAAGTACAATATTTTAGATGCTCCTCCAACTACAACCTGTTTTTTTCAAGTTCTTCAGCTGGGGCTGCCCCTGGAAGGTTCTCTGCTGGTCACCATTTCCGGAGCTGGACTGCAGTTACTAATCTTCACAGTGGAAGACTTTTCATTATGCAGCTCTTCTTAGTCAGTGGCCATTTGTCTACACTATAAGCATTGCCTGGGCTTCAGCATCTCACACTGCTTCACCAATGAGTCACTACCATCCTTGATGTAAAGTAAATGCATAACTTTTCACAGTGCTTTTACACTGTTGACTTTTCCCACAATGTTCTTTAACTGCTAAATTCTTAAGCAACCCTACAGTACAGATGGGTCCACGCTCATCATGGCTTCTCTGCTGTGCCTAGGCACACCATGGTTTATTAACATATATATTAACATGGACACATCTGTTTATGTATAACAGGAACTGCAATCTACCTCCAATGAGTTCCTGTTTTTGAATGTACACTACTCATAGGAAAGCTCATTTTGTCTGCTCATCTCCATTTTCTGTCTGCTGCGCAATCTATACCACTTCTTTTCTTCACTGTTTCAGAGCAATTTTAATTAATTATGGCACATAGAAATCATAAATCTTCTTTTCTTCACTGTTTCAGTGCAATTTTAATTAATTATGGCACATAGAAATCATAAATCTTCTTTTCTTCACTGTTTCAGTGCAATTTTAATTAATTATCGCACATAGAAATCATAAATCTTCTGCGACCCCAATACCTCAGATTATACATGCTTAGGAAAAAATGGATCCCTCTCTTGCTGACCACCTACCACAGACCTTTTTTTGGATATGGAAGACACCAGTCGTTTGGATACACCCCTCACCACTTAAGGCATAATCTCTATAGCACAAAAAGTAACCAATCTAAGATGAGTTTGGTTTTGACTGGATTTAAAACTGAACTCACTGACCTACAGTAGGTTCCCATACAGATACCTTAGAATGCAAAATGGATGAAGAATGAAAATATCAAACTGTTGTTTAAACAAGACTTTACTGAACTTAAGTCAGAGTTTCAGTCTTGCAATAATCACTTGAGGAGCAAGAGACATTGACCATCAGAGCAATGGGCCTTATTCAGGTTTGTTCTAAAGGTTTATTCTAAATCTGTCTGCACATGTTATATCTGCCCCAGCTGCAGTGCACATGGTTTTGCCCATAAGTGTGCTTTTGTTGTTTGCTAGCAAACATGAATAATCCCCCATATCCACATCTGCAATATTCCTGAGATGGCTGGTGCAGATGCCTTTCCACGCTGCTAGATGGTCTGCTTCTTCATTCATTTATGGATATCAAGACTGATCTTCTCTACCTTGGTCTAGTGCACAGGGATATCCAATTTAAACTATGGCCTAAGCAACCACTCTCAAATGTCATCCTTTGCTTCTACTATTTTAGAGCAAAGAACAGTTTATGTCATCATTTCAATGTGTACTAACGGTTTTCTACCCTGTATCTCAACAGCAAATATATCAAGACATAGCTCCCTCCACTATCAAGAAGTGACAGGACCACATAAACCTCACTAAAGCTCTTAGAAACCATGTAATGAAAAACAAATAGGGCTTACTTTTCCAACTTATAGTCATCAACCAGCAAAGGGTTATGAACTGCTTCAGACTTTTGGAATTATAGATAAACCTCCTGAATAACACTGCACAGCACAGTCTACCCTCACCGGCCTCAGAATGGTCCACAGATTAGCCATTTTTCTGTTCTGTACCCTGCTGTTTTACATGTAACTAATTTCAGAAAGACTTGTAATTGATATACTGTGTTTTCTCAATCTACTCAATTTACTCTGTTACAATATCATGTTGCAGCTCTTGGTCCCTTTAGTCAACAGACCATAAGTCTTAGAATTGTATGCAATGTTTGCATAATTTTCTATAATTTTCTTCTTTCTGCACCTCTCTGGTCAAATTACATTGTTAGATTGTCAGGCAACATAGCACTGGTGATCAGCAGACTACCCTGTATGTGGTAGACATTTTCAATGCAAGCTTCCTCTGAACTGTAAGATTACTGGTTGAAATGCATGTTAAATGTTCAATCTTTTATATTCTCTAAAGCACTACATGCAAAGCCCTCATTTTCCCAGGATGTTGTTACTTTACACCAATTGTTTACTATATCCCATGGTTATTCTTCCTATTTGCAGTAATACCAAGTATTAAGCTCTCATTACCCCGGGACACATGGTAGCCTACACTCTCAGTTTCTCTCTATGATTGCTGCCTTGTTTAATTGTTGTTCATCTTACAGCTCATTAAGCACAGCTGCATCGCAGAGGGGGGCGCACGGCATGCCTAAACGTGCGTGCGCCTGGCCTCGCTGGCCAGTGCAGGGTGACGCTACCATTCATTTGATTGGGGTGCGTGCGCATCTACGATGCGTGTGCGTCCCATTTGTTCACATAGGTGCGCCTAGAATTAGCATGGCTCCATCTGTAGGTCATGCACGCGAGCAAAAGGAATGTCTATATGACATCAACTCTTTCCTTGTTAGACCCAGCGTCACTATAGGAAAGTGTCACCTCCCAATTTTGTTGCCAACATTGTCTCTCCTTTGACCACATCCTCCTCACCACCTACTATTCGGTGTGTATGCCATTTTCATTGACCTGCTATGACCTATACTATCCGCATGAAGCTAAAAATACCCAAACTTAATATAAATGGCCTCAATTTACCAAAGAAGCTAAAGGTTATTCAGTACGTCTCCTGCCATACACCAGACATTATCAAGCTACAGGAAACTCACCTTATGTTCCCCCTACTCCTTTCTGCAATGTAAGTTATATACCCATGTCTGCTATTCTTCCATGTGAGACAAGCATAGAGGCATTGTTATTATTATAGCCTGAGATCTGCTTATTGTTATTCAGAACTCTATTTCTGATGATCAAGCAGCTTTGTTATTCTCACTGACATAGATTACCAAGTACTGATTATACTTGCCTCAGTTTACAGTATGCCTCTAATGTGCATCAGGGTTCCCTATATTCCACTTTCCTTAATAATCTCGCTTAAATCCCCTGTGTTATTACTATTATTGGGGGTGAGTGGAATGCCACTTGGATATATCTTTAAACAGATCCCATACAGGTACTGCTCTTCATGCTAACACTAAGCTATCTAAAATCCTGCTAAACCAACTCTCCCTACTTGACCTCTCTGATGCCTGGAGGATGACTTTTCCTACAGCGAAAGGCTATACTAATTTTTCCCACTTCACAATCTTTATACCAACATAGACTACTTTTTTTGTGGCTCAGACAACTACTCAAAACCTCCTCGTGAAATTACTCTTCCTATCTCTTGGTCCAACCATTGAGCTTTAGAACTGGAACTGGCCGCCCCTCAGACTCCCTCTCTGGCAAGCAGCTGGTGAATCTTAATGAAACAGTTCACTATTACTGAACTACCCATGACTGAGTATTACTCAACTAACGTGTCTTCTGATATAACCCCTTCCAACCTCTGGGAAGCTCACAAAGTTACCTGCTTATTTGTTTATCAGCTGCCCAGAGGAAGGCTGAATCCACATGAATACTTGATCTAGAGGCTACTCTTGCATCCTTGACTCAACTTCACCAATGCTACTGTACTCCCACTTCAATTGTAACAAGCTTCACATTTTTCCATTTGCTTATACAGTGCCTGTGGGAAGTATATTCCCTAAAACAGATTCCTTCTTTATCATACCTCAATGTTTCTTTAAATTCCTCTCAATTATTTTGTTATAAGAATAAATTAACCTGATTTAGAGTTGTATGCTAATGAAATTGCCACTGTGATTTTCTAGGCTACGGATATGCTAATGCTAGCAAGTGAAGCTGTCACCCAGGAATGACAAGAGATGCCCCCCCGGAGCCATCAAAAAACCCATTCACAACTGCATACACATTCACACCCTACACGCAACAATGGGGAACAACGACTGCTTGAGTAAGTCTATGGCTACGCAGACTGTCTGTGGCAGAAGAGACGCAAGCACTATGTTTCTCTGCGTATATGATCACAGCTGATGTTAGATATACTCCATGAAAATGGCCATGACACGCCGGCTTTTTTGCAGCCACTCCCTGTTACCTCACCTGAGTGGTCCCTTCCTGTCAATCACTCTGCAAAGAAATTCTCACTGTGAGCGGAATTGCACAGTTACCTTTACACATGCACAGTGTGTGCAGCCTGCCGATAATAGATCAATTATGAAAAAAAGGTATAGTGCACAACTCTCAATTATGCCCAATCGCCATAATAAACTAATTTTTCCAACTGAGATTTATGCTTAGTTTTAAAGTAATGTGGCTCTAATCAATGATTCTGCCTTTAGTTTTGCTGCTTCAATAATTTCAGCCAGTAGCCTTCTCACATCAAAGTGTTTTTAACAGATTACCGCATTAGTGCTATCACTCTCAGCCCTATAAAACTGAGACTGGGGGCTACATCACTAATACTGCTTTCATATCACAATGTTGGGTCCCACCCGGAATTGGAAATGGGTCCTTCCCATGTGGGACCCGACATTGGAGCCTACACACCGCCATACCAACCCAGCAATATGCAGTATGACGGAGCCGGCATCGTGGGCGGGTGCGGAGGCAGCGCTGGGAGATGACATTATCTCCATGCCGCCTTTCCCTTTGCAGTGAACAGGTAACGGGTCGCATCGACATGGGCAGGGCTTAAACTAGGATTTCCAACAAGCGGGACAAGGCAATAATTTAGCGCCGCACACACACACACACATAAGAAAAAAAAATTAAACACAAAATTATTACTACTACTACTACTACTAATAATAATAATAATAATAATAATAATAATAATATATAAATAAATAGAAATAAATAAAATTAATTAAATAAATAAAAATTCAATATATAACAATATATTCCAAACTACACCACACAGTAGTGCACTCTCATTCTCATCACAATGCACAGTAGTACCCCTCACTAACATATATATATATATATTTCAAACGAGATGCGGCACTCATGGGCCCTAATGTAAGAAGGGAATGAACGGAATGATCAGAGGTGTGGTGATGAGACAGCTCAGATGTAGGGAAAGCACACAGCTGCCAGTGACATAAATATTTTCTTACTAGAACACTTAGAGCAACTGGGACGTTTCTACCTGTTTACTGGCTGGTCTCTGCGGTGCGCACCTCACAGCCCAGGGGGAGTGGGGAAGGACTAGACAGCGGCGCTGGAAACTTCCTGTTACCGGGGCTTCAATATTAAATTCTGCCCTGCGGCTGCGTCCTCCATATTCACTCCACAGCAGCTCCGCATCCCGATCACAGCCCGTGTCTGATTAGTATGCCACGGGCGGCACTGGCAATTAATCAACGCACATGCAGGGGGGAGTTCTGTGTAATCAAACCCCTCCTACCTGTGCCATAATTACTGACTCTGCTCTGTTGGCGTCCGCTCTCCTGGGTGTCGGGTGCTGGCAGGTGCTGGCAGAACGCAGCGGTGGAGAAGCAGCTGACTTAGGCGGGAGCCGGGTAGAGGTCTCCAAGCCATGCCCCCTAATATCCGTCACCCGGGGCATGTGACCCCTTAGCTTTAACCCCTAGTTACAGCCATGACATGGGTATCCCTTTAACACTGCGCCTGACCCTGTAATAACCTATGAATAACCCTTCTTATAACCTGGGTTGAATTACCTGGTCAGCTGACACAGGATTTCTGGATTGACCCTTTCACACCGCACAGCGACCCGTGTCGACCTGGCAATTTACTGGGTAGATATTATTATTTGTTTATTTGTGCGGTGTGAAATGGGTATAAGCAACGGGTTTGAAGGAGCTTAGAATACAATGGTATCTGATTGACAGTTCTATGTCAAAATCCCAGTATTTTTAGCCTGTTTAAACAGAACGCACCATCGGCCCTTCCATGGTTTAGAAGCGCTGCTTGGATCCCAATCATCTGTGCGGGCTTCTACATATTAATATGTTTAAAAAAAATAAAGGTAAAAACATAAATGATGTGCCCCCTCCCCAAATTGTCAACCAGCCCTCGGCTTTTAAGCCTAATCTGGTAGAGTAAACATTGGGTATGGGGTTGGTGGTGGCACTATCTATAACAGGTTGGACACAAGGAATGCTCCCCGACACCATAGTGCCAAGCAGCCCAAGGCTGGTCAGTACAGGACTGGAATCCCTACAAACATGCGAACCACAAAACATGAGCTTCTCTTCCCTAGGAACAACCATCCTTGTGCTGATAGCACTAGGGCAAATCCTAACACCCCACGGGCAGTGGGTGTGGGGTACTAAATCTTTGCAAAAAAATAAAAATAAACATGAAAAATATTGTAAAATTCCGGTGCACTACAGGTCACAGCTATCCCTATAATTTCCAATTTAAATCTCTGCCAGTTGGAGAACTACAATAAAAACACAATTGAAAAAAGTTGATAGATCATAATTTACATTAAGAGAATAGAAAGTATTGCTGCTACAACTCTAAAAACTTTGCAATTAAAACCCAAGGGCAGAGGATGTGAGTGATGAAATCCCATCACTTCTCCTACTCCCTATAGTAACATCTTAATGGCTAATTGTATAAATAGTCACACAATATAAGTAGGATTCCTTCCATTGCTGGGCTCCTTTGTATGCTGATCTAAAGGTGAGCTGCTATTTGGTAGTATACAGGACAAGGGGGGTAATTCCAAGTTGACCGCAGCAGGATTTTTGATAGCAATTGGGCAAACCCATGTGCACTGCAGGGGAGGCAGATATAACATGTGCAGAGAGAGTTAGATTTGGGTGGGTTATCTTTTTTCTGTGCAGGGTAAATACTGGCTGCTTTATTTTTACACTGCAAATTAGATTGCAGATTGAACACACCCCACCCGAATCTAACTCTCTCTGCACATGTTAAATCTGTCTCCCCTGCAGTGCACATGGTTTTGCCCAATTGCTATCAAAAATCCTGCTGCGCTCAACTTGGAATTACCCCCACTGTTACTCTGATCCACGCTTGCAATGTAACATAAATGTACGTTCTGGTTACATCTGAACAGATTGATGCTAAAACAGCAGGTACCCATTACACTAATCTGTAGCACAAGCCACTGACAACCAGTAAATTATAAGTATTTCATTGTAAGGGATATATGCGTTCTTGTCCCATGTCCACCCTTGTTATATACAGCCTAATGTTAGGGACAGCTTTGTGTTATGTCACTCACAGTGTGACAATGACAAATTGCTAAGAGTGTAATCCTGCAACAATTTTGCTTTATTCCTTTATAAGTCAAAACTGACATGTAATATTGTAAAAGTAAAGCAATATTTCTTTGTCATAGTTAGTCTTAAAGCCTGTATTGGTGTAATCTCTGCAGTCACACTGCGCTCAGACCCTCATCTCGGCAGGAATTGCTCAGGGCATAGGATCAGAACAGTAACATAATGTCTTTAATATTTCTATTGCTGTATAATACAGAGCAGTGCAGATGCCTGATGTCACATGTCACAGTCAGAGTCCTTTTGCAGTGTGTTGGCCCCAATGTAAAAAGTGCAGTTGATGAAATACTGTATGTCGGGCGGCTGCCACCGTCTTTAGGGTGTCTGAGCCATGATTTTTTCAGTTTAAAGTAAAGGCCTGATAGTTTAGAATTACTGTGATACATTTATTTAGTGCTCTTTAAGAAGCGCTGCAGGGAACAATAATGAAGTGACATAAAAAAGCCCTACATGAAGGGATGAGGGTTCTACCTATTCATTAAAGATTTCATCTAGTGGTGCCTGTCTTTAAGTGTCGCTGGCAGCAGCCATCGCTGGGGCTCACTGACAAAGATTCATAGAAAACCTGTTTATTTAGGACAGTGGTATTATAGCTACAACGCCTCTCCCTGTCACTATCAGTATTTTTTTTGTATATTAAAACAACATATATTTTTCACTTACTTTTTTAATAGAACTTGTGGGTTTTTGTTTTTTTTTGGAACTGGAAAACCCATTTGTGCTGTATTTCCACTGCAAATTTGCAATCAAACAATTAGGGCGATTCATGTTTGTTAGTAATGCAAAGAAAGTAAGTAGCTTTGGGGGTAATTCAGACCTGATCACTGGGTTGCATTTTTTTCATCCCTGCAATCAGGTAGTCACCGCCTACAGGGGGAGGGGGAAATCGCTGTGCAGGTGTGCAAATGCATTTCCAGAGAGCTGCACAAACAAAAGTTTGTGCAGTTTCTGCACAGCACAGGACTTACTCTTTCAGTACCATGATCGGGACTGGAGCTGACTTCCAAACATCTGGTACCGCTTGCATTTTTCCGGACACTCCTCTAAAATGGTCAGTTGTCACCCACAAATGGCCTCTTCCTGTCTGTCAGCTTGCGATCACCAGTGCGATCACTTTTTTCGTACCATCCCATCGCTGCCCGGCGCTCCCTGCTGCTGCGGACTGACTCGCCTGCGCATTGCGGTGCATATGCATGCGCAGTTCAGACCCGATCGCCAGCTGTGCGAAAACGCACAGCAGCGATTGTGTCTGAATCAGCCCCATTGTTTCTTTAACAAATCATGTTGCCATGCAACAGGAGCAAATACATTTATATGTTTTAATTTTTTTCTGTGCATGATAAATACTGGCTGCTTTTGAATGTAGTCCACAAATGTTAGACATCTTTTTTTTACACTGCAATTAAGATTTCAGTTTGAACATAGCAAACTCAAATCTAACTCTGCATGTGTTACATCTGCCACACCTGCAGTGCAGTATGGGTTTGCCCAGTTGCTTGCTTTTTTGCTTTGCTTGCAAAGATGAATGAGACCCATAGTCAGTACACACATGCGGAGATGCTCCCTGCGCTGGGCTGAAGAGCAACAGTAGTGCTGGTACTCAGTGCCGTTTCTAGCGGCGGGCGAGCCGTGCAACCGCACGGGGCGCCCGACGCGGCACTTTGTTACTCCTTTATCGCCTCTCCCGAGCGCTCCTGCTCGGGGGGCGGAGTTTCGCGGAATGCCGCGTTGCGTCGTGACGTCACGACACAAACGCGTCATTCAGCGAAGGCCCGCCCCCCGAGCAGGAGCGCTCGGGAGAGGCGATAAGGAGATAAGCATGAAGGAGTAGGCGGCCGGCGCGAGGGACGTGAGGCGGTGGGACCGAAGAGCGGGAAGGCGTAAGTATTCTCTCTCTCTCTCTCTCTCTCTCCCTCCCTCTCCCCCTTCCTTCACCTCAACTTGAAACCTGCCTGCCGCACTGTGTAAAATGGGGACACCTGCCTATGGGGATACCTACCTGCCGCACTGTGTAAAATGGGGGCACCTGCCTGCGTACTGTGTAATATGGGGGCACCTGCCTGCGTACTGTGTAATATGGGGGCACCTGCCTGCGTACTGTGTAATATGGGGGCACCTGCCTGTGTACTGTGTAATATGGGGGCACCTGCCTGCGTACTGTGTAATATGGGGGCACCTGCCTGCGTACTGTGTAAAATGGGGACACCTGCCTGTGTACTGTGTAATATGGGGGCATCTGCCTGCGTACTGTGTAAAATGGGGATATCTGCTTGCCGCGCTGTGTAAAATGGGGGCACCTGCCTACGTACTGTGTAATATGGGGGCACCTGCCTGCGTACTGTGTAAAATGGGGATACCTGCCTGCCGCGCATTGTAAAATGGGGATACCTGCCTGCCGCACTGTAAAATGGGGATACCTGCCTGCTGCACTTTGTAAAATGGGGACACCTGCCTGCGTACTGTGTAAAATGGGGATACCTGCCTTCCGTACTGTGTAAAATGGGGATACCTGCCTCCCGTACTGTGTAAAATGGGGATACCTGCCTTCCGTACTATGTAAAATGGGGACACCTGCCTGCCGCACTTTGTAAAATGGGGACACCTGCCTGCCGCGCTGTGTAAAATGGGGACACCTGCCTGCCGCGCTGTGTAATATGGGGACACTTGCCTGCTTTAATGTGTAAAAAGGGGACTTTTTTATTTTTATTTTTTTTCCCCTGTGGTGGGTGTGATGATATCAGATGAGGCCATGCCCACTTTAATGAGACCACGCCCATTTTAATCAGGCCACACACCCTTGTCGGTAGCGCGCACACCTGTGGCGCGCGCATGCTTTTTCTTTTTATGGCTATATGGGGGGGGGGCACGCATTTTTTTTTGAGCAATTGGGGGGGGCGCATTTTGAAATCTCGCACTGGGAGCCAAATTGTCTAGAAACGGCCCTGCTGGTACTGTACAGGGAGCAATTGCTCAGTGGCCCGAGTGATGCATTTTTCAGAAATCAGGGTGCTAAGTGACAATAAATATTCTCTGTTATCACCCTGGCTAAATAATTAGACCGCTCAGTCTTAAAATCAGAAGCTACCACTAGTTACCAGTATATAGAACAGCTATTATCACTGGCTCATCAATGGTTTCTCAATAGTCTCTCTGAACCAAAAAAAGGGTATTGGAACTCTTTCCGACCCCAAAATGCAGTAACTAGGCTACACCAAAAAATTAATAAATAAGCACAGTCAGTCAGCAACATGATAGATTAGGGGAAAGATGAGAGATTCAAGACCTGTTGGCATGGTTATAAATATGGACAATGTTTTGGTGAGTTTTCTTATTTTTGTCCTCTGAGTACTCTTGCAGCTTAAGTATATAAAGTTTCACTTGGACCAAATCTGCTGCAGATTCTTGAGTGTAAGGCTGGGTACACACTTGCCGATGTCAGTGACCTCACACAAGATCCCTCCACAAACATTATTGTTCATACACATTAAACGATATTGTTTGTATCTCATCAGTGACGGCATGTACCCACATCGAGGTGCATGCCGTCTTGTACAAAGGGGGTAATTCTGATTTGATCGCAGCAGCAAGTTTGTTTGCAATTGGGCAAAACCATGTGCACTGCAGGGGGGGCAGATATAACATTTGCAGAGAGAGTTAGATTTGGGTGGGTTATTTCATTTCTGTACAGGGTAAATACTGGTAGATTTATTTTTATACTGCAATTTAGATTCAGTTTGAATGCACCCCACCCAATTCTAACTCTCTCTGCACATGTTACATCTGCCCCACTTGCACTTCACATGGTTTTGCCCAACTGCTAACAAATTTGTTACTGCGATCAACTCAGAATTAGGCCCAATATCTGTAAGCCGTGGCGGGTCTCGCCGGTGCCTGGCCGCGCCTCCTCCTACTCCCTGCACAGCGTCTGGCAACGGGAGGACGCTGTGCGCAGTGAGCAACCGGTTCCTTGGCAAAGGGGATGCATGAGGCGGACGGTGTTCCCCGTTGCCATTTAATTTGTAATCCACCTTTCAGCTCTGGGTCGTGCAGCTGCCATCACTAATTTAGGTTCTCTGCAGCTATTGGAGGGCTCCATGTTATATTCTCCCTCAGTGCCTGACACAGACACCGGTGATAGCTTCTGTTGAGCTGCTTCCTGCCTTGGCATGTTCCTGTCCATAAGTCCTGTTGTATTGCCTGTTCCTGATCCAGTTATCCTATGTATTGGCGTCCTCTGGTTTGTTGTCGGAATCCTTCCTGCCCTCCTGTTCTGTATGCCTGTGTCTGCGGCTTTGGGGGTTCTTGTCCGTCCGCCTGTATTCACATCGGTTTCCTGAGTAGCGGCTTTGCCACATCTTACGGCCTTGGCAGTAGCTTCTTGTTATATTTGCTTTGGATTTTCTGCAGAGGGTTCTGCATATGCTGTCATTGCCAGTACACAACAGTTTTGTGGCGGCGTGTGGACAGCATTGCCTTTGTTGTAGTTTGCCGCACATAGTTCCTTTGAGTTCTGTAGCACCCCTAACTGGGTATTTCCATCTTTAGTTAGAGGTTCCCCTTGTTATCGCCCCATCTCAGTTTACGCCTTGTCTCCAACTAAGGCCCTCATTCCGAGTTGTTCGCTCGCAAGCTGCTTTTAGCAGCTTTGCACACGCTAAGCCACCGCCTACTGGGAGTAAATCTTAGCATAGTAAAATTGCGAATGAAAGATTTGCAATATTGCGAAAAGACATCTCTGTGCAGTTTCTGAGTAGCTCGAGACTTACTCTGCCAGTGCGATCAGTTCAGTGCTTGTCGTTCCTGGTTTGACGTCACAAACACACCCAGCGTTCGCCCAGACACTCCTCCGTTTCTTCAGCCACTCCCTCGTTTTTCCCAGAAACGGTAGCGTTTTTTCCCACACGCCCATAAAACGGCCTGTTTCCGCCCAGAAACACCCACTTCCTGTCAATCACATTACGATCACCAGAACGATGAAAAAACCGTGAGTAAAATACCTAACTGCATAGCAAATTTACTTGGCGCAGTCGCAGTGCGGACATTGCGCATGCGCACACTAAGCGGAAAATCGCTGCGATGCGAAGAAATTTACCGAGCGAACAACTCGGAATGAGGGCCTAAGACCGGGGGGCATCGGAGTTGGGCAGAATTAATCCGCCCTTCAAACGCGGCTGCCGTGGGCCCAAGCACATTGTCTCGCAGGCGTAGACTGACCACGAGCGTGAGACAATGAAGTCAGGGCTCCTTAGGGGTTGCTGCTGAGCTCCGTTTCCTGTGATCGGGGCTTGTCCACCCTGAGTACCGAGTACACTGAATGTTACAATATCTTAAGATTTCAAGGTGAAAACTAAGGATATTGTACCTTGTTAAATGATCATGGTTGTTAATGATTTAGGGTATACACACCTGCCAATGTATACGATATATCGTCCGATACACTGGATAGTATATTGGGTGCACATTGGGAAGTGTGTAACCAGCCTTCGAGGAGACATCCTCCAATTTCCTATCTTGCTAGTCAGATATACTATTTGGCTTTAAATGACTGAATGGCAGTATGTGATTCTGTGTGGACAGAAGTCTTGGTTGCCTTTATTCTTTATGGTAATTTCAGTTGCTGCTAGTAATCACTGGTGTGTCTATAATGGGTGTAGCGTCAGCGAATAGTCGCAGCCTAGTATGCCATGCAGCAAGCCGTGTTGCAGCATGCTGCATCAAAGCAAAGATGAGTATATATATATATATATATATATATATATATAGAAGCAAGCAGAGGTGAGGCACTCACAACCATTTGTCAATGACTGAATACACACAGATCCTGATCTTTCAACATTTCAAACTGTAATAGGAAAATTAACAATGTACAAATGTTTCTTACCTTATTTCCCTTCCTAAACATCACATAGACACCCAAAGATTGGCTGCGCTCCTGGGCATGGGAGCTCTGGCCCGAGACTCTGGCGCAGGAGAATGACGTCATTGCGCAAACCTGCAATGCACGTCCAGACTGTTACTGGTAACTTAGCAACCCAGCTCTGTGACAATATAAAACATTTCAACATTACTTCCATATTCAGAAGAAAATAAAGCAGATTATGCACAAGAGCAGCATTGTTATTTCTCAGAGCATCAACAACATACATGTATACTACACATCTAGCACATTATTAAAACATGACATTAAATATAGTGTAAAAAACAGTACATGCTGGAGAGCATATTCAAATAACTAGAGTAATACAGTATACATAGTAAACATGCATTAGGCTACAAATATATATCAACATGGCACCAAATATTTGAAAAAAATCATTACTAAGAGGGCACATATGGCAAAAGCAGCAATCAACTAAAACTTGAGAATGAATTCATGTCATTAAGCCCTCTGGGAAAAATAACATCAAGTCTATGGATCCACTCTGCCTCCCTTTTTAGAAGCTGCAGCTTATGATCACCACCCCTCCGAGTGATAGGAATGTGATCAATCATCCTGTATCTTAAACTATTTAAGGGGTGTCTTGCATCAATAAAATGGTGGGCCACAGGTTGGTCACTTGACCCACTGGAAAGTGCATGACGTATTGAGGACCGATACGCAGTCATATGTTCTTTAAACTTTTGTTGTGTTTTGCCCACATAAGAGAGGCCACAGGGGCAAATCAGTTGGTATATAACTTGGGTACTTTCACATGTCAAATGATGCCAGATACTATATCTGTTTCCCAAAAGAGGATGGCAAAAAGTGTCCCGTATAATAAAAAATTACATGTTGTGCAAGAGCATTTAAAACATTGTTTACAAACATTACACATAAACTGCTGTTTGCCGGACTTGTCCCTACCAGAGATATCAGTTTTAACTAATACATCTCTAAGATTCTTAGAGCAAGAGTAGCATGGCATTAAAGATTTTTGTGTCAGACCTACATCTGAATCTGTAGTAATAACAGGCCACAACTTTTTTGAGATGGTGTTAATAGAGGGAGATGCTGTGTTATATTTATTCACCCAATTCAATTTGTCATCAGTTTTTCTTGATGACTGTTTCTGCAAATTGTAAGTCTACTTAAAGCCATGACCTTCTCTTTGGCTTCAATTATGTTTTACATAAGGTACTGTAGCCTCGCTGAATGAATTTACCTATCAATTCACTGACACCAGATCAATATCGTTATTCATTCTCCTGATACAGACCATCTGTAAATAAGACAAACCCTTCTTCAAACTAATTGGGTGACAACTTTTATACTAACTAAATGTAAATGAAATGTAGTAACATATTTCTATCAATTGTTTTGGTAAATAACATAGTCAAAATACTGTCATTATTTCTAATTAGTTTAACGTCAAGAAATTTAATTTCATGCTGATTCATCTCAAAAATTTTACTGGAGAACTGGACATATTATGTTTAGTCATAAGTTCTATAAAACTAGACTGTGATCCTGACCAAATTAATAATACATTGTCAATAAATCTAGTATAGGATAAGATATTAGACAAAATCATAAAATAAAGCTTGTTCAATATTAAACATATATGTGTTCGCATAACTAGGGACCACATATGACTACATTGCACACCCAGTTGTCTGCAAATAATTTTTTTTGTTAAATAAGAAAAAATAACAAGTCAATACCAATTCAAGCATTCTCTAGAAGATTTTAACATGAGAAGAATCATAACCGCCTTGATATAGCAGTAGATTTTTAACTGCTCCAAGTCCATCACTGTGTGGAATCACTGTATAAAGACTTGAAACGTCAGCTGTAAGTAGCCATGACTCCTTGGGTAATGGACCCAATGCTGACAATTTATTAAACAAGGCAGTAGTATCCAGTAGAAAGTTTTTTTAATTTTGCACAAGGGGTTGCAGTATAGAATCCAAGAAAATTGAGGTGGGCTGAAAAAGGAAGGGCATCCTGGTGGTGGAAATATCCCCTTCTGAATTTTGGGCAGTGTATATGGTAAAGGCATAATTGAAACTTTGGCACTAAAATGGAAAAAATACTCTCATCAATGATCTTCACATCAAGGGCGATCTGTAAAACTTCTCATAATTCTTTTGTATATTGAATGGTGGGATCACCACTCAGTTGATAGTATACTGCAGCATCACTCAGCTGATGCATAATTTTGTCTTTATAATCGCATAAGTCCTGCAAGGCAATACCGACGCCCTTGTCAGCAGGATGGATGACAAGTTGTTGGTTCTTAGACAAGGTTATAATAGCCTCTCGTTCCAGTACTGATAAATTAGGGTGACTCATACCTTGTTTTTTAAGATTAGATGTCACTTCGGAATCCAACATAAGCATAAAAGTTTAAATAGATGCTTTAACCGATGGTGGGTCAAACTGATTTTTTCTGAAATCCTTTAAGCTGTTCGAATATTGGCATATGGTTAAAATTCAAGTCAGAAGATCCCTTTTTATTGAAGAATTCTTTGATTTTTAATTGTCAGTTTAGGCAGTGCTTTTCAATCTGCCATGGAAAACCATCAAAATGGGCACTGGGGATAAAGATCTGATATATCTGGCAGAGAAACATCCGGCAAACAGCACTTTATGTCTAATGTTCATAAGGAGTGATTTAAATGCTCTTGCAAAGCATGTAATTTTTTGATTACAGGGGACACTTTTTGCCATCCTCATTTGGGGACTAGATGTAGTATCTGGCATCATTTGACATGTGAAAGTACACACGTTATATACCAACTGGTCTGCCCCTGTGGCATCTCTTATGTGGGCAAAACACAATGAAAGTGTAAAGAACATATGACTGCGCATCGGTCCTCAATACATCTTGCACTTTCCAGTGGGTTAAGTGACCAACCTGTGGCCCAACATTTTATTGAAGCAAGACACCCCTTAATTAGTTTAAGATACAGGATGATTGATCACATTCCTATCACTCGGAAAGGTGGTGATCGGAAACTGCAGCTTCTAAAAAAGGGAGGCAGAGTGGATCCATAGACTTGATGTTATTTTTCCCGGAGAGCTTAATGACAGGAATTCATTCTCAAGTTTTATTTGATGGCTGCTTTTGCCATATGTGCCCTCTTAGTAATGATTGTTTGCTAATATATGATGCCATGTTGATATATCTTTGTAGCCTAATGCATGTTTACTATGTATACTGTATCAGTCTAGATATTTGAATGTGCTCTCCAGTATGTACCATTTTTTACACTATATTTGATATGTTTTATTACTGTGCTAGATATGTAGTATACATGTATGTTGTGGATGCTCTGAGAAATGACAACGCTGCTCTTGTGCATAAGCTGCTTTATTTACTTCTGTATATTAAAGTAATGTTGAAATGTTTTATATTGTCACAGCGCTGGGTTGCTAGTTACCAGTAACATAGTGGACGTGCATCGCAGATATGCACGATGATGTCATTCTCCTGCGCCAGAGTCTCAGGCCGGAGCTCCCGCGCATGATATTACATCCAATCCTTGGGTGTCTATGAAGGGATATAAGGTAAGAGGGTTTTACTGCATCTGTGAAGTGCTGGGTATATCGTAACATATATATTATAAGGGCACGGTCGTGCCCTTATATTAAGGCTGAATCGAACAAACTGAATTCTCCCATAGGGAATTTCTGAGATGGGGCATGGTGTTTGAGGGGCTACACCTCAAAACTGATTGGACGTACTGAGCTGAAATTTGGCATGGGAGCGTAGAATCGTCACCCGGTGCTGCATGCCAAATTTTAGGGAAAAATAATAAAAAATTAGGAATTGGGAGTAACCTAAAGTTCCAACTGTCAGTTTTTTTCTGCGACTTCCTGTGTGGCTTTTGAGCATGGTTTTCCCATACAGTGAATGAGAATTTTTTGGGGAAGGCATAACTCAGGATAGAGGACGAATTAAGACTTGGGGTTTGTTTTATTATATAGATCTTGTCCCAGTGTAGTGCCTTTTGGGGTTGGGGTTTTTCAGAAAGTTACAGGTTTCTTTTAATTTAGTAATATATGCCCCATTATAGAGATAGGGAACTTCAATTTGTTGCGGCTGCGCAGTGGCCGCCAGCAGGGGGTGTACACAGTGTACCTTCACTTGGGTGCACTAACATGGCCGACGCCACCAACTTAGCTAATTTTATCTGCGTGCAGTAGAGTAATTAGAGAAATATGTGTCATATTGGAGGGTAGGGGGGATGTTTTTTAGCTGTGAAGTGCAGAGATATTATTGTAGACAGTGCTCACATTAAAGAGTTCGAATATGTGCGGTGGTCGGGCAGCTGTTAGTGAATTACCATAGCCGCACCCACTCCCGTGATGTCATCAGGGAGCGGGGAATTCAACAGTGCTTTGCTATAACAAGATCTTGTGAAGAATGATGGAGGAGCTGTGGAGGTCGGTGGTGTGTTAAACTCTAGTATGCTTGGACCTGAAATAAGCGGTTTTAGAACTGATCGCGTATACTACAGTTTAACACACCACCGACCTCCACAGCTCCTCCATCATTCTTTGTTGCAGGCTACAGTACATATATATAACCCCCACCCCTAGTGGGTTGTAGCAGCTGCGGGACCCCCACACGATCCTCGCTGAGTCTGCCAGGTATGACAGGGCAGGCAGACAGGGAAAATCTGCAGCCGTGGGATCTCCCGCAACCCACCTTGTGATCCGCTGCGGTCTCCCAGTATACTCAGCTGTGCTGCAGCCATGTCACCCTGTTCCAGGTTGCAGAGGTAAGTGGTTGGCAGAAGCGTACCAAGGGTGGTGGTGGAGAGGTCGAGCATGGCATGTGCTGGTTGCAGTGCAGGTCCGTCAGAGGGGGCGCCACTGGACAGGGCAATGTAAAAGCGGGTGGAATGGTGGAGCGGGCGGCGGCATTCGTGCAGTTCCCGGAGCCAGCGTGGGCACACAAGATGCAGGAGAGCGCACAGACCAGGGAGATCAGCAAGGAGAAATAGGCGGCGTGCAGCAGGACTTCAGTCTCCGGCAGGTAAATACAGACTACCCGTCACCCTGGTGCTCTGTCCATGTCCGGCCCCCACTCCACTCCCGCTGTGTGTCTGGCTTCCCCTCCTCTCCCTCTGCGTCCGGCCACCCCTCCTCCCGTTGTATGTCCGAACACCCTCCCCTCCCGGTGTGTGTCCGGCCATCCCCCGCTGCCGTGTGTCCAGGCTCCCCCTTTCCCCTCCCTGCTGTGTGTCCGGCCACCCCCTCCCCTGCTGTGTGCCCCCCCTCCCCCCTGCTGCCCCCCCTCCCCCCCTGCTGTGTGTCCGGCCATCCCTCCTCAACCTTCCACTGTGTGTCCGGTCTCCTCCCTTCCTCTCCCGTTGTGTGTCTGGCCACCCCCCCTCCTCCCGCTGTGTCCGGCCACCACCCCCCTCCTCCGCTGTGTCCGGCCACCCCTCCCTCCCTGCAGTGTGTCCGGCCATCCCTCCTCAACCTTCCACTGTGTGTCCGGTCTCCTCCCTTCCTCTCCCGCTGTGTGTCTGGTCTCCTCTAACGCTGTGTGTCCGGTCTATTCCACCGCTCTACCGCTGTGTGTCCAGCCACCCCTTCCCCCTCCTCCTCCCACTAAGTGTCCAACCCCCACCCTCCTCCTGCTGTGTGTCCGACCCCATTCCCCGCTGTGTCCGGCCACCCCCTCCCCTCCTCCCACTGTGTCCGGCCAGCCCCCCACCCACTGTGTATCCGGTCTCCTGCCCCCCTCTCCCGCTGTGTGTCCGGTCTCTTCCCCCCTCTCCCGCTGTGTCCGGCCACCCCCACCTTCCTCCCTCCTGTTGTGTGTCCACCATCCCCACCTTCCTCCCTCCTGCTGTGTGTCAGACCACCCCCACCTCCCTCACTCCTGCTGTAGGTCTGGCCAACCCCTCCCCCCTGTGTGTCCGGCCACCCCCCTCTCCCGCTGTGTGTCCGGTCTCCTCTCCCGCTGTGTGTCCGGTCTCCTCCCTCCTCTCCCACTGTGTGTGTATGGTCTCCTCCCCTCTCCTGCTGTGTGTCCAGCAACACCCACCTCCCTCCTGCTGTGTGTCCAACCACCCCCACCTTCGTCCCTCCTGCTGTGTGTCAGACCACCCCCCTTCCTCCCTCCTGCTCTGTGTCAGACCACCCCTATGCCCCATTATAAAGATAGGGCTTTTCAATTTGTTGCGGCTGCGCAGTGGCCGCCAGGAGAGTGAGAGTGAGAGAAGGGGTCTTGTGCAGGCTGAGGAGAGGGTTTAAAAGTAGCTGCTGGTGGCAGAGCCAGCGGAACCCTGGGTGTGTGCTTACTGCATTCTCCTCAAGTCCCTACAGAGCGGAGAGGAGCCACAGCAGGAGGAATGGCTGGAGCTGCGCCGCAGGAGGAGGAGACATCTGGTCCTGACTGATAGCGCTTCCCCCCCTTACCCGAAGCGGGATCCGCGGCAGGAGAGGAGGTACCTGGAGCTGCGCCGCACGGAGGAAGACATCCGGATCAGCAGACAGGAGGACAGCACGGCCTCAGCACGGTAACAGGGGGCGGGGAGATAGGAGGAAAGAGCGGGCAGCTAGTCCCGCTGTGTCCCCCCACCACCATCCCAGTCAGCTGCTGTGTGTCCGGATACCCAGTCATCCGCCGGACTGTCCCTAGAGGCTGCCTGCTTCTCCTCCCTGGGTCTGTGGTGCCGTGGGCTGACAAGGTGCTGCTGGGAGTAGTAGGCGCCTCGGACAGCCGCTGACCGCCGGGCACCGTTCCCCTCCTCATGGCCCTACAGGGTGCTCCTGCTGTGCTTCTATGTCTCCTGCTGCAGGCTGTATGAGTGCTGGGGATGCCGCCCCCCGCTCTGTGACCGGCCACCCCTCCTCCTCCCGCTGTGTGTCCGACCCCTACCCTCCTGCTGTGTCCGGCCACCACCCTCCCCTCCTCCCGCTGTGTCCAGCCACCCCCACCCCCTGCCCGCTGTGCGTCCGGCCACCCTTCCCACTGTGTGTCCGCCCCTCTCCCGATGTGTGTCTGGTCTCCTCCCCCCCCACCACTGTGTGTCCGGCCATCCCTCCCACCCGCTGTGTGTCCGACCCCCTACCTCCCTCCTGTGTGTCCGGCCACCCCTCCTCCTCCCGCTGTGTGTCCGACCCCAACCCTCCCCCTCCTCCCGTAGTGTCTGGCCACCCCCTCCCCAACCTTCCACTATGTGTCCGGTCTCCTCCCTTCCTCTCCCGCTGTGTGTCCGGTTTACTCCCCAGCTATCCCGCTGTGTGTCCGGCCACCCCTCCCCCTCCTCCTCTCTTCTAAGTGTCTGACCCCCACCCTCCTCCCGCGTGGGTGGGAGACAGTGTTGCTGTATGTGTGGGTGGGTGGAGGGGGGGGTGCTGGCAGGGGAGACAGTGTTGCTGTATGTGTGCGTGGGTGGGAGACAGTGTTGCTGTATGTGTGGATGGGTGGAGGGGGGTGCTGGCAGGGGAGACAGTTTTGCTGTATGTGTGCGTGGGTTGGAGACAGTGTTGCTGTATGTGTGGGTGGGTGGGAGACAGTGTTGCTGTATGTGTGGGTAGTTGGAGGGGGGTGCTGGCAGGGGAGACAGTGTTGCTGTATGTGTGCGTGGGTGGGAGACAGTGTTGCTGTATGTGTGGGTGGGTGGAAGGGGGTGCTGGCAGTGTTGCTCTATGTGTGCGTGGGTTTGAGACAGTGTTGCTGTATGTGTGGGTGGGTGGAGGGGGGTGCTGGCAGGGGAGACAGTGTTACTGTATGTGTGCGTGGGTGGGAGACAGTGTTGCTGTATGTGTGGGTGGGTGGAGGGGGTTGCTGGCAGGGGAGACTGTTGCTGTATGTGTGCGTGGGTGGGAGACAGTGTTGCTGTATGTCTGGGTGGGAGGAGGGGGGTGCTGGCAGGGGAGACTGTTGCTTCTGCTGTATGGGGGGGGGGAATTCTTCAACTTGCCCTGGGCACCAAAGTCAATCTTCCAGCATCCGCCCACCTTAGAGGAACCTCCTGGTCCCTCTGCACCCATGGCTTCTCTCCCAGTATGTCCCTGATCTCAGTAATCGGGTAGCCCAGTGGAGCAGGAGACCCCCCCCCCCCCTTCCCCATCACCCTTCCCCTCCACCCAGCAATCTGCTGCTGTTGAAAAGAGAAGCAGCCACCTGGGAAATGGAAATACACAATGAGTTGCACCCAGTGTATTCCAATCGGCTGTTCCTCTCAGCAGCCATTGGGGAAATGTAAAAGCTGCAGAATGCTCTGCCCCAGGCAATGGGCGTGGTCTCCATAAAATGGGCGTGGCCTTGCCGGAAAAGACTACCTTACACCCCAGTTTTTGGCCCTGCACCAACAGACCTTGGCCACCACAGGGAAATATTAAGCCCCATACAGTAATGTTCCCAGCACAATATGACCCACACTGCAATGCCCGTGATACATGATGTCCTACAGTAAAGCTTCTACACGCTGGGTGTCATGCTCGTTACCAGGGGTTTCATGGGCTGGTTGTCTTGCTCGTTGCCAGGGGTTTAATGCTCTGGGACAGGTGTCATACTTGTTGCCAGGGGTTTGTAATGCTTGTGGCCAGGGGTAATGCTCATTGCCAGGGGTGTGTTATCGTTAAACATTTTAAAAAAAAAAATGTTTATTCTTACAGTGAGATTTTACATTTCACAATTAAAAAAAATAAATTGAAAAAAAGCTATAAAATTCCATAGACAAAAAAACCTTACGGTTTCACATGTCCCATTAAGGCTACTTACACATTATCTGGCATTTCAGAAACCTGTTGTAACACTTCCACTCAAACTCCAAAAAGTAAGGAAATTCCGATCATTAAGGCTGACGCCTTAATGGACGTGTTTCTTTCACAATACAGATATGGTATGCCATCACAGCCTGTGGGTAAGTGCAGATTCAGCACTCTCACAAAGTGAGATTGCTGTCACTCACACAATGGTGGAGCTGCTAATTCACAGATTTGTGTGCTCATTGGAATACACACATTCAGTCTATTACTTTAGTCTATAAAAATATTCAGTTATGCAAACTGGACCTGAGAGTATATGACACACAAAAACAGATCCATATGGTAGAAAAAATATTGCTATTTAAAGCTAAATCAGGTATGTCAGGTGCATATTTGTGCAAAGATACATGCATATCATTTGTCTGTCCTAAAAGCAGATCAACAGTCTAATCACAATATAAGCATAGAAATATAATTTGAAATATAAGCATTGAATTGCAATCTCTTTAAGAAGAGAGAAATATGAGTTAAAAAAATCTGTTAAAGATTAAAGTGAGTGTTGCATAAGAAATTAGGGTAAGCAGTTATATCTGATATAGGTTTGCCCGAATGGGCGCTTACATGACCGGGATATCACCAGAGAGATATGGGCTGCACGTCACCCTATATCTCTCTGGTGATATCCCGGTCATGTAAGCGCCCATTCGGGCAAACCTATATCAGATATAACTGCTTACCCTAATTTCTTATGCAACACTCACTTTAATCTTTAACAGATTTTTTTAACTCATATTTCTCTCTTCTTAAAGAGATGGCAATTCAATGCTTATATTTCAAATTATATTTCTATGCTTATATTGTGATTAGACTGTTGATCTGCTTTTAGGACAGACAAATGATATGCATGTATCTTTGCACAAATATGCACCTGACATACCTGATTTAGCTTTATATAGCAATATTTTTTCTACCATATGGATCTGTTTTTGTGTGTCATATACTCTCAGGTCCAGTTTGCATAACTGAATATTTTTTCTGACAAATAATTGTTATTTGATTGATTCTAATCAGCTGCATTTTGCTGCTGTGCATAGACTCATAAGTAATCATCCTCCCTTGTCCTTTTCTTTCTCCTATATACCTAATTTATGCCATATTGGCATTTATTGCTATAATTTTCTTTTTTTTTACACTCCTGCACATCTGTGCTAATGTGCTCTCTCATCCAGTTTTGGTCACCACGTTGGTGGTGACCAATCTCTGCGGAGCCTCATTTCTGGACAGCAGAAGCACAATTCTGTTTATCAGGAATTAGTACACTCTCATCCAGCTGTTTACGGCCATACTCCACAGGAGACGCCTATCCCATCGGATCTTGGAATCAAAGCTCTGGAAGGCCTGGTTAGTACTTGTTTGGGAGACTGCCAAGGAACACCAGGTGCAGTAAACTTTGCTGTAAAGCAGAAGGAACATTCCCTCAATCTTGTTTCTTTTCTTCTTTCAACAGAGCAAATAGATCTATCTTTATAGGTTCTATAGTAGAATGTTTAAGTCTCCCCTCAAACTTGTTGTGGCCTAATTACCACTTTTTATGGTTTAATAAACAATCTGTTAATAATCACTAATCTTTACTTACCTAGCAGATTATACACTCCTGTCTTACCTGCTGCATCAAAATACCTATGGTGACACCACTGTTAGATATCTACACAGAAGGTGGGCCAATACCACATTAGGCAACAAACCATTTAATCTATTGGTGCTTAGATTAACATATGGGATATCATTATAGGAGACTTTAGCAATCTACTCGTTGTTAGTGGACATATGTTAAGCTACTCCTGCTATTATACAAAATAATTTTTCACCTTGGCAGTATTTACTGTTTATTAGTCCTATATATTTTTGGTATTTTTATTGAGAATACCATATTTTATTTGTCACACTATATTTTATATGATTCTTAATAAAGGTTACATGTTATTGTCTATCATTTTTTCAGATAAGAGTGCCCCAGCACAGAGTCTTTCTTTTTTCTTTTTTTATTTCCAATGAAAACCTACTGACTCAGGGAGCACCACTGACGGTACATTTACACACTGTGTTATATTTTCCAAAGTCGGTCACAGACATCTTACCTGATAATAAAGTTTTGTCTGTTATCACTTACCTGTGTGGAACACCTCATTTTTCTTTTTCCAATACACAGTATATAAGTACTTTCCCTTACATAGGAAGCTCAGTGTAGTTGATTCTGTATGGTGATGACTGTCCTCTGAGCTAAGGGTGATGTATACTGGCTTTAACTGTTTCTTAGGTAACTATTTCTTATGTAGCTGTAACTATTTTCTTTTGTAACTGTAACTCTGTACCACTCACTTAGGCTTATATATGTTATACTGAATGATATACTGTAGATATGTTATTTTGTATGCATACTTTTTAATATCAAATACATATATATATATATATATATATATATATGAGCATTGGACCTTAGTATACCATGTGTGCGACTACTTGTTTTCTCATAAGGGACATAGTGCTGTGACATTTAATGCACTATTATCGTATATGGAAATAAGATGCAACTTGCGTCCGCAGGATATAATAACACTGGTATGTAAATATTTATTTAAAATAATGGTATTTTACAGTTGGGGGCTCTATCCGCAATATCACGTACTTATATGATGTGCAGTACAGATGCGCTGTGGTCTACCGGCTAAGGGTGGACGCATCTGATGCCGATGAACCACATCCGTTTTTGAGCTATCATTAAGGTGCTTATATGAATCAAGGGACAATAGATTTCTTTGTTGCCTGAGTGTGACAAAGATGCACAATATTAGAAATGTTACAGTGTACTATTTATTGTTGCTAACTGGGTTCAATAAGTCATATTGTGTTTGATTAAGATTGGATTGTTTATCTGTTAAGTAATTTTAAAGAGAGTTTAAAAGTTGGTGCGTGCGTCTAATTCGCGTAGTATGATATAGCTTGGTTACCATGCTGCGTCTTATTCGCATAGTGCTAACACAGGCCTGAAGTAACAAAGCTTTGTTCGCGCTGAAAAAGACACGTGTGGAAGCTTTGTTAGCATGCAGTGGGAATTGTCCATCAGGGCGACTTCCGGTACTTGTATAATTTGGGATTTACTTGTGACAAAAGAGAGATCTAGTGTTTGTGTGTTCTGGCCGCACGGCTTAGACTCCATTTTGTGTCCAAGCGCAGTGGCCACTTTAGGTCTAGTGCAAGTTACAGTAATGAATAGCAAATATTACCTGTTGTTTGTGCTGTACAAATCTGCATTGGTCTTAAAACCAACATAACTTAAAGTCACTCCCTACCCACTTAGCTAACAGCTAACTTTCAGCTGTTCCTGCATTAAACACCACAATAAACCATTGTTAAACAATCTGTTACCTATGTCACAAGTAAACAAAATATAAGTAAAAATCCATCACCATTTAAAAGCTACCAATGAATTTAACTAACCCATGCCAAAGTTAATTATAAATAGAGTTTCAATTAGACCTAGTGAGATTAATAGTGAGATTAATGCTTAGTTTGATGTAAGAAAATCCACTCAGGTGAGAAAGTTTTTCATGATTTTTTTTAGAACTGTAGATAATGAGTGTGTAAAATTAGACCCTTTGTCTGTTACATCAACTAGGCAATTGAAATGTTAATGAACTTGTTCAACTACTCTGGAACAAGAGTACAGTATGTGGACATCTGTTGAGATGCAAATTAGGCTGCTATGGAAGCTACATTCAGTATATGTGTATACATATATGTCCTGTGTGAGGTTTTCATAGGGTGTAATAAATTAATGTGTACACACACACACACATATATATGTTATATTATTATTATTATTATAAAAATGTATAAATATTTATATCATTGTATGTTTTGCAAGATGGCTATCCAATCTGAATCATAACATTAAAATTATAGTCAATAACAAATATGAATTGAAGTGTAATACCTCTAGGGGGATGCTACCGATCACTGGTAAAAGATTCCTTTTCTGTACAGAAAAATATTGTTTGTGTGAAGATTGAAAGTTAACAATAGAAGGTATTGTTTTGGACTCACATTCACATTCACTCTTCATTAAAAGCTAGTTAAGAGGTGACGCTAGTTAAGAAGCAGCAGTGAAGTGACGCTAGTTAAGAAGCGATAGTGATGTTAAGGATATGAGGGTGTTGGAATTGTAGCCCATTTGAAACCTATTAGCCAGGTGCAGGGGGCATAGCCTTGTTAAATTGTCTCCCAAATAAAAGAAAAAAATTGCTGGTTAAGAGGCGATAGTGTTGGCTAAGAGACACTAGTTCCGGAACAAAGCAGACTCAAAGGATCTGCCAAGTTCATACAGTTTCACCAATCGCAGGGTACAAAGAGAACAAGTGTCCTTGTGCTGTACGATTGGTCCGCACGGCCGTAGGTGAGTTACGGACGTGATTGAGAAATACAATATCCTCGTACCGTGCGCTGCTCGCTTAGTTGTCAGACTAGCTGTGCCTACTGAGGAAGGAGTCTTTGGGTGTACTCGGAAAATCGCCCACCAGCTTTGCTGATAGTGAGCTTCTTATCTCATCACAATGGGAAAATAGGTTCACGCAGGGAGACCGTGCTACGTAGGGATCAGGAGCAAGACAGACCCAAAGGGTCTGTCAGGTTCAAGGTGGTAGGGACGTGGCCTTGTGAAATCGTCTCTGTGAAGTTAATGCTGAAGGGTAAGTACACATTGGCTTATGGTAATGATTGGGTAAAAATTACAATTAATGAGAGAAATATAATTTCCAATGATTGGTGGTTTTAAACCTGAGGTATTACAGGTAGTACGAAGACAAATAAAATGTCTGATAAAATCATGTAAGTTAAGAACGAAAACATAATCTCTGTTTGATCTCATAGCAACAATAAGGAGAAGTAAGTAAAAAAGGGAAAGCAAGTAAACCACCGCCATATGTGGATGTGGAAACAGTTACAGCCAGTATACAAACTATAGAAAATAAAAATATGAAAAAGAAATGTAACCTACAGTATACTATGTACTAACGCATGTCAAAAGTTTTATTCAGGAGGAGATGGTGACCCGACTCTGGTTTCGGCCATTTCTCATGCACTCAGAGGAGTATTATCCAACAAGTTAAAGAGGAGCTATAGCCTGCAGGGGAAGTGGCTGAGACCAGTGGAACTGGTAAGTATGGTGCCATTCAAGCACATATATAGTAAGATCCAAAAATAAAAAATTTGGAAAGTAATGACATAAATGGAGAATATCATGTCTGCACATTAGTAGTTCCCAGCAGGAAAGCGGACAGAGAAGGGGTAACCCCCAGGGTGCTTCTTTTTAACTATCACTTAAGAAATATTAATTTCTAGGAAATAGGTCATCGAGATTAGGGCAGCTAGGAATGCCCTTATCTAGATAAGCTCGGTGATGTTTGTTGGATCATTTACAGACCCTTAATACGGGTTGAGAAGGATTAAATGAATACTTCGCATGACCTAGAAGCTTTTTTTTGTAGTACTAGAAAATTCTCTGTTAGGATTGAAGATCACTCGTAAAAACTAATTCGGCAAATGGGAGTAACGAGAGAAGTGCAACATTACCCTTTGAAAAAAACAGCTGAAGTTACGATTGGGCCTCTATGATGCTAAACTCTTTTATTTTTCTCCTGGCTGCAGTGGCCCCTGATTAACTTACTCGAGAGAGATTTTGTTGTGTAAATTTAAATGTGTAATACATATATTGTACTCCCACTCAGGAAGTACAAGGTATGTTAGATACTCCTCAAAGACTAATGTTGCATTCCACTGTTCTAGATTCATGTACATCACAGGTTGAGGAAATTATCTCGCAGACACCAGGTCCCCTATAAATTTAGGATGGACAGGACACTGGATTGATGTCTGAGGTAGTCCCAGTAGTGACACAGTAAGCACAAGATTTAAGGAGGGTAAACCCATGTAGTTAAGAATCAATTCCCCATAGTGCCCAATGCAGCTGTCATTTTAATAAAATCCTCTATACCTCTACCAACTTTACTGTCACCAATCTCTATTCTGTTGTTTCACTGTTTCTTCTTCATCTTTGCTTTCACATAGGTTGTACAATACATGGACACGACTCTCCCAAGGTTTAATTGACGGCCATACAGAAACCAGACAGAGTGGCTGTTATTAAGTGCCAGGCCCACACGTACAACCAAGACCCAGTCTTACTTGGCAACAAGCCATGCAGATGAAGCTTTCAAACAGGCAGCAAGCAGCAACATACAAACAAATACCACACAACTGATGACATTCAATATGGTTACCACACAGAAATTGATTGAGATGCAACATTTGTGTACCCTACAGGAAAAGGAGGTCTGGAAGGTGAAGGGATATGGCCAAGAGTCCTCTGGACTCTGGAGAGATGGACAAGGTAAACCAGTAGCCCCCAGAGCATACCTCCTAAGCTTAGCTAAGGCGGCATATGGCCTGACTCACCTAGGGTAAGGAAGGTATGTGCAAATTGGTAAGAGCTTACTGAAGTGTGCCAGGGTTCTCTCCTCAGGCTATCAGGAAAGCAATGTCAAGTCTTACTTGCATGAGGAAGAACATTTGGTAAGGTAATACCAACAGAGCCATCCCATATTCCTCCTACAGATGGACCATTTCAGGTAATACAAATTGATTTTATACAGTTACCACCCTGTAGGAATTTGAACTATGTATTGATGTGCACTGATGTTTTCTCAAACTGGGTAGAGGCATTCCCTGCTGCTTTCTCCCTCTACCCAGCAAAACCTCTATAGAATCCAAACATCAGTGTACAAAGACGTAGGTACATGTAAGTATGCAACGATCGTTCAGATCAGACATCATAGGCTGTAGCACTGTCCCAGCACACTATATAGATTGAATGTCAACCCACATCCAACCAGTGGTCTCACGACCACTGAGCGCATATAGAGGATGTCCCGTCCTCTTCCCTGTCTTTACCAACTATAGTCAATGTCTAATTTCCAAATGGATACATACGTGTGTCTTGGTCACCAATTATTGTTTGAAATATTTTTATTATGTTTAGTGTGACAGTTATGATAGTAATTGTTTACTATCAAAGGTTGGTCTGTCAAAGTCAAATTGCATATTTCGACATTTAGAATATGCAATGCATTTATTAATGGATGCATCTATGATGCATGCGTCGATATGGTAGGACGCGAATGACCATAACGGCAAGTTACTGTGCGCATTATGGTAGAAGATGCATTTGTTAATAAATATCATACTGTGACAAAAATAGCAAATAATTCTTACACACACTCAAATGTGGTATCTCCAGGAATACAAATCAAATAGTGTCTTAAACATATCAGATTGCTTAAACAGCCATTGTGAACATACAAAGTAGTGTTCTTTACTCAGGCTTTTCTTTTTTGGGAATGTAAATACCTTATGTGTGCATGAACAATAGAGAGTTGTGTGTTGAGTCAGTAGATCCTGGACTGTCATTGTTACACTATAGGTCAGAACAAACAAGAACATAATATAACATACAAAACCCTAAGGATAGGCAAATGCCTGATCGTGTATTCAAACAGAGCAAGCGAGAACCTTGTTTGCTTAAGCCTTTAAATGAATTAAGCAAGTTCACCAAAAGGTGACATTCAGTATCGTACAGACCAGACATTGATGTATGATATGTCAAATGTATATGTTAGGTGCCGCGGTCCGCGGCGCCACTCGGTCTGCTTCCGAGCGACGCTCACGGCCGCCGCACCTCCCTTCCTGCCCGCCTGGCGCCTAGCAATGCCAGGATGCTGTGCGTACTGTAGCCACCGGGTCCCTGGCAACGCTAGGACGCCAGGCGTCCTCAGCCGCTGGGTCCATAGCAACGGGGATGCCATTGGCGGACCGCGTTCCCCGTTGCCAGATAGGATTGATTAGTTGCTCGTGCAGCAGGGCAGCTGCACGGCAACTAGTAATTAGGGTCTGGGGGCTGGTCTTGCTGTCCCTCCTGTCATTGGCCAGCAGGGTCTTTTTATGGGAGCCAGCACACTGCAGCCTCCCCAGTGATAGCTTCCTGTATGCTGTTCCTGCCTTGCAACGTCGGTTCCTGGTCAGCTATATCTGGTCGATCCTGCTCCCTGTGCTCCTGAGTTCTGTAGTTCTGAAGCGGGTCCTGGGAATCCTTCCTGTCCAAGTGAACCTGTTGCGGTCATCTGGGGGTTCTCGCTTGTTGGGGTTCTCTCCCGGTTTCGTGAGTAGCGGCTTCTGCCGCGTGTTGCGGCCTAGGCCGCTTAGTCCTTGTTTTACTTTTGTATTGGTGGTTTTTGCGGAGGTTTCCGCTTTTCACTGTCCTCCCCGGAACTCGGCGGTGCTGTGTGGGGGAGTGGACAGTGGTATCTTTTGTTGTTCTTTTCCTTTGGTGGCGTGCCGCACATATATTTAGTTTTAGGGTAGTTAGTAGCCCCTAGCTTCTGTTTGCTTTAGTTAGAGGTCCCCTTGTTATTATCCTGTCTAGGTTCACGCCTTGTCTCACTCTAAGACCTGGGGGCATCGGAGTTGGGCAGACCTAATCCGCCCTTCAAACGCGGCTGCCGTGGGCCCAAGAAACCATAGTCACTCAGGCGTGAACTGACCACACGGGTAAAACAACGGAGGTAGGGTGCTAGGTGCTATTCCCATACCATCCCTTATTTCAGCGTCACGTCCTGGTGCTCTGGACTCTCTACACAACATCTCTCTAGTTCTGAGCATCAGGAACGTAACATTATCACCGGCCCAAAAAAAAAAAAAAGAATAATATTAAGAGTTATTTGTTTTTGGTGGGCCTTGAAATTCGGCCTCATGAATCCGGTAGTATTAGGACCGAATCCCAGCCAGCTTTTGGCCAACCAGATTCAGGAACTAACTCAGATGGTTCAGGATCTTACTCTTCGGGTAATATCGCAGGAAGATCTTTTGCGAGCCTCCCCGAGTATGATTCCAGAACCAAAGATGCACCTTCCTGACCGTTTTTCAGGTTACTGAAAGGATTTTTTTAATTTCAAGGAAGCTTGTAAGCTTTATTTTCGTTTAAGGCCCCGATCCTCTGGTACTGAGTCTCAATGGGTCGGGATTGTGATGTCTTTACTACAAGGCGATCCGCAAACCTGGGCTTTTGGGTTAAAAGCCGATGATGTTGCCTTGCTATCTGTAGATGCCTTTTTAAGTCTCTAGGCCTTTTGTACGATGACCCTAATAGAGAAGCGTCGGCTGAGAGCCACCTGCGTGCACTTAAGCAAGGGAAAAATCCAGCAGAGGCGTATTGTACCGAGTTTCGAAGTTGGTCGAACGACTGTGAATGGAATGACCCGGCCCTGCGCAGTCAGTTTCGCCTCGGTTTGTCTGAAGTTATTAAAGACAGTCTCCTGCAGTACCCCGCTCCAGAGACTTTAGACAAACTCATGGAGCTTGCTATTAAAATTGATCGTCGTCTCCGGGAGCGGAGGGCTGAAAGAGGAGCTAGTTTCAGGCCTAGTCCATGTGTGTATACTTTCCCTGAGGACATCGCGGAGCCCATGCAAATGGGTCTCTCCCAGCTGTCCCCAGAGGAAAGAACCAGAAGGCTAAATTCTGGTCTTTGCGTGTAATGTGGTGGCAAGGGACATATCGCACGTAATTTCCCGATTAAGCAGGGAAACGCTCTGACCCAGTGAATTGTGAGGGGGTTCACTTGGGTCTGCAGTTGATCTCCTCTAATGATTCCTTATTAGTTCCTGTAAAAATTTCCTTTGGTTGCCTCAGTTCGTTGGTGTCGGCCTTCGTCGACAGTGGAGCTGCGGGAAATTTCATGGATCATGGTTGGGCTCAGGCTTTGGGCGTTCCACAGATACCTTTGGAAAAACGTATCACCATGCACGGCTTGGATGGTGGTCCGCTTTCTAATGGGGTAATCACTCACCGCACACCTCCAGTACAACTGACAGTGCGGGCCCTACATTCGGAGAAAATTGAATTTTACCTTACCCATTGTCTGGCTGTCCCCGTAGTTTTGGGTCACCACTGGCTTGCCTTTCATAATCCCACCATAGATTGGCGGTCTGGAGAGATTTCCCGATGGGGTCCCTTTTGTGTTAAAGAATGTATTTCCCGTCCAGTCCGGGTTGCGGCAGTCACCCCAGAACTTATTCCTTTGGAATATCAGGACTTTGCCGACGTTTTCTCCAAGGGTAATGTGGATATTCTGCCTCCTCATCGGTCCTATGACTGCGCTATAGACTTATTTCCCGGTGCCCCTTTGCCTAAGGGGAGACTATATGCCCTGTCTGGGCCGGAAACTATGGCAATGAATGATTATGTACAGGAGAGCCTAAAAAAAGGCTTCATTAGGCCCTCGAAATCTCCATTGAGTGCAGACCATTTATTGATTATCAAGCTCTGAATAAAATTTCTGTTAAAAACACCTACCCCTTGCCACTGAATTCAGTACTGTTTGATCAGCTCCGGACTGCCGTTATCTTTACCAAGATTGATCTTAGAGGGGCTTACAATCTCATCCGAATAAAATCTGGGGATGAGTGGAAGATGGCTTTCAGCACACAGTCGGGACATTATGAATACCTGGTGATGCCGTTTGGGCTGTCTAATGCTCCTGCTATGTTTCAAGATCTCATTAACGACGTCCTTCCCGACTTTCTAGGAAAGTTCGTAGTCGTTTATTTAGACAACATTTTGATTTACTCTGAGTCTTTTGAACAACATATTACCCATGTGCGACTGGTCCTTCAGAAGTTACGGGAAAATCATTTATACGCCAAACTGGAGAAATGTGATTTCCACATCACAGAAGTATCCTTCCTGGGGTATATTATTTCTCCTAAGGGGTTTTTCATGGAACCAAAAAAACTCCAGGCCATCCTAAATTGGGCACAACCCACAAACTTAAAAGCAATTCAGCGCTTTTTAGGGGTTGCAAATTACTATAGGCGTTTTATTCATACCTTCTTAGATTTGGTTGCTCCTATTGTGGCATTGACTAAAAAGGAGCGGACCCTTCCAATTGGTCGCTTGAAGCCAAGTCTGCCTTTCTGGCCTTAAAGCAGGCCTTTGTCTCAGCTCCAGTACTCAAACACCCTAACCCGGATCTCCCCTGTATTGTCGAGGTAGATGCCTCAGAGGTTGGAGTGGGGGCTATCCTTTCTCAGGAAGACCCGGAGTCTCAGGAATTACACCGATGTGCCTTCATGTCCAGAAAATTCTCCTCCGCAGAATCCAACTATGATGTTGGTAATCGAGAATTGTTGGCAGTTAAATGGGCTTTCGAGGAGTGGAGGCACTGGCTGGAAGGAGCAAGGCATACCATTACGGTGTTTACTGACCACAAGAACCTGCAGTATATTGAGTCAGCTAAACGGCTTAATGCTCGACAGGCACGTTGGGCGCTGTTTTTTACCCATTTCAGGTTAATTATCACCTTCAGGCCCGGTTCCAAGAATACAAAAGCCGATGCCCTGTCACGTTGTTTTCTTCAGGTTCACAATAACCACCCGGCTACTACCCCCATAGTCCCATCGTCTGTCATCCGGGCTGGCCTCACACAGGATTTATTTACACAGCTAGTCCAGCTTCAGCAGCAGGCTCTCAAAGTCACTCCTGCAGATCGTCTCTTCGTCCCTGAATTTCTGAGAGGCACTGTTCTAGCTGAGTTTCATGATAATAAGGTTTCTGGTCATCCGGTTATCACTAAGACCTTGGAGTTAATCTCTCGCTCAGTGTGGTGGCCTACTCTTTCGAAAGATGTAAGGGAATTTGTCTGTTCCTGTCAGGTTTGTGCTCAGTACAAGGTATCTCGATCGTTGCCGGTCGGGCAACTCATGCCTTTAGCCGTTCCTCTCAGGCTATGGTCACATATATCCATGGATTTCATGGTGGACCTTCCTCTTTCAGCTCGATTTCGAGTCATTTGGGTGGTAGTAGACTGTTTTAGTAAGATGGCCCACTTTATTGCTCTCCCCCGATTACGCTCTGCTCAAGGGTTGGCAGTTTTATTTTTCCGCCATGTGTTCAGGCTCCATGGTTTACCCAGGGATATTGTCTCTGATCGGGGACCGCAATTCATCGCCCGTTTCTGGAAACGTTTTTGTGCCTCATTAAATATGAATCTCTCTTTAACATCTGGGTACCATCCACAGTCTAACGGACAAACTGAACATGTTAATCAGTTGTTAAAACAGTATTTACGGCTATATTCGGCCAAACTTCAGAATGATTGGTCTGAATTTCTTCCTTTGGCCAAGTTTGCCTATAATAACTCTTGTCATTCTTCCACCAAGGAGTCCTCATTCTTTTCGGTCTTGGGCTTTCATCCTAGAGCCAATTCTTTTTACCCTCATTTCCAGTCTCCTCGTTGACCTTAACTTCCCATCTCAGAATGATTTGGAAAAAGGTGCACCTTGCCCTTAAGAAGGCTGCCTTCCAAAAAAAAAATTCTGATAGGTTCCGACGCCCATGCACTATTAAGGTGGGAGATCAGGTGTGGTTGTCAACCCGCAACATCAAGCTCCGACAACCCTCGGCTAGATTGGGACCCAAATTAATTGGACCGTTCCTTATCGTTAAGAAGGTCAACCCAGTTGATTTTCGGCTACGCTTGCCTAAATCACTCAAAATTGGCAATACTTTTCACTGTTCCCTTCTGAAGCAGTATTTTTCTTCAAGGAGATTCCCTCGGAAGACTTCCCAGGGTAGATCTCCAGTGGATGTTCAGGGGCAACAAGAGTTCTTGGTGGAGAAGGTTTTAGATTCCAAAGTTTCTCGGGCCGGCTTTATTTTTTGGTTCACTGGAAAGGCTATGGCCCGGAAGAAAGGTCTTGGTCCTGGATAACGATTTACATGCCCCTAAATTTAAGAGATTATTCTTTCAGGAATTTCCTCAGAAACCCGGCATTAGTTTTTTTTTAACCCCTCCTCAAGGGAGGGGGGTACTGTTAGGTGCCGCGATCCGTGGCGCCGCTCGGTCTGCTTCCGAGCGACGCTCACGCCCGCCACACCTCCCTCCCTGCCCGCCCAGCGCCTAGCAATGTCAGGACGTTGTGCGTACTGTAGCTGCCGGGTCCCTGGCAACGCTAGGACGCTGGGCGTCCTCAGCCGCTGAGTCCATAGCAACAGTGGTATCTTTTGTTGTTCTTTTCCTTTTAACGGCGTGCCGCACATATATTTAGTTTTAGGGTAGTTAGTAGCCCCTAGCTTCTGTTTGCTTTAGTTAGAGGTCCCCTTGTTATTATCCTGTCTCGGTTCACGCCTTGTCTCACTCTAAGACCTGGGGGAATCGAGTTGGGCAGACCTAATCCGCCCTTCAAACGCGGCTGCCATGGGCCCAAGAAACCATAGTCACTCAGGTGTGAACTGACCACACGGGTAAGACAACGGAGGTAGGGTGCTAGGGGCTATTCCCGTGCCATCCCTTATTTCAGCGTCACGTCCTGGTGCTCTGGACTCTCGACACAACATCTCTCTAGTTCTGACCATCAGGAATGTAACAGTATAACATTTATATTCTCCTACACATAGTTTTAAACACATCTAACACACGGTTTATATATATTTCATAACGTAATTGTAATAGCAGGAAACCATATATATATAAATATATATATATGTATATATATATATATATGTGTATATATATATATCATGAGGATGGGATTGAGTAAGGATACCGTGTGTGGGATGAAACTGTTCAAGGTCACATAAGCAGTAACCAAGTGGTTGTGAGGTTATTGGGGGTCGCACTCCTGCTAAGCTAAGTTACACTCCCAGAGGGCGGCGGCTTAGCGTTTGCACCACTGCTAAAAGCAGCTAGCGAGCAATTAACTCAGAATGAGGGCCATTGTCGCATACTGCTGCAACAAGTTATTAGCAATACCGGATTCATGTATATTACTGTATGATAATGTGGTGGGTTTGACTGGTCTTCATCAAGGGATGAAGTCTGAATGACGAAACGCGTTGGGCTACCTGGCAGTGACCTCATACCAAGTTAAGTTAAAATTGTTTTACATATTTTAACATACATTTTAACTGGTATTATATTGCATTGTGTCTATTGTTTTTATCCCATTTTTTAAGAAGTTTTGCTGCTCAAATTTTAGTCTAGCTGTTTAATCATTGTCTGTTTTAAATGTATTAATAAATTAACCTTTTATAGATCCACTCGATCTGGTTATTCATTATTTTATAGATATATTACATATATTTTTATATATCTTCTAGATCCACTTTTATTGAACTATTTTAAGACACCATTGGTCGCTATATCCCCTCCCCCCCCCCCCCCCGTGTGTTGTGTAGTCCTGCCAGGTACCAGGTTTGTATTTAAATGTTTTGTATCACAGGTTGCTGGTTGTGTCTTGATAAAAGGGAACCATCCCTGAAACGTTGACCGCATCAGCGTTGCCTCTGCTGTCGTTTTTCTGAGTGTCACCATACGTTCTTCTATATATGCTCATCTTGAGAGGTTAGGCACCGGATCTGTTGTCTTTACTGCAAAGCGTGAGTGCCGGACTTTTGTCTTTATCTATTTTCGGGAGTTGCATTTAGTGTTGCTGCCAGTCAAGGCACCTGCTGCTTATTCATCAAGTCTTTGTTACTCAGACACAGTGAATGTGGGACTTACACTGTATATAATTCTTTGCACATGTGGTGATTTGATATGTCTGTATTGGAAGATGTACCCGGCTTTTGCATTCCTGTGTTACCGGAGGGAGATACTGTAACACACACTGACACAGAGGCAGAATCGATTCTTTTTCCATCTTCAGCATTAACAGCAACCAGTGAGGAATCTGTTGATGCTTTGATTTCACAATTAACCAAATTAAAAAAGAAGGAAGTGGACTTTTTGTTACACGGTGTGACACTCTCAGATTATTTTAGAGATAAGCGCATTCCCAGAGGCTTTCGCATCAGGAACACTCCGACCATCGGACGCCAAAATCCGGAGTTCTGCCGCAAATGGGCCGCAGTGCTCAATCGCTGTTCCTTTGATTTAATTCTTTTAGTGGTAGCTGAATCTAGAAGAGAACTAGATATCACAAAAGAAAAAATTGAGGCCTTTGAAAGTATCCACCTGCCTAAAATTCAATCTGAAGCACCGCTTGACTGGCAAGAGAAATTGTCAGTACAAATTGATAAATATCAATCTGATTTAATTGCTTTTAAGAAAGCCAAACGCACGACAGTGAACCGTGATTACGACCTCAATCAGGTTTATAGCTGGGTATATAACAAAGGCCAGAGACCACAAAGAAATTCTAGACAGCGTCGACCACCAAGGAAGTTTCCATTGGAGACGGATCAATCAAGTACTGCTATTTCATCAAGTGACACAGAATGTGCTATGGCATCCTCCTCAAAGAAATCCAATTCTGGAATAAAAACTCGCTCAAAAAACGAGCGTACAAAAGAGCCAGGACCCGCCGGGGTGGCCAAAACAGGAGGGAAGCCGCCAAGAACGTCACAGAAGAAAGTCTAGTATTCAACTTGTCTTCTAGACCACTTACCACTGATGAAGTCAAGGTGTTGAACAAAGGCTTGTCCTTTGTTCCTACTTGCACTCCAGATGTCTTCAACAACAAGGTGGATCTGTTTAAATTAAACCGACGCATCAAACTCAAAGAATTTTTTCAAGAGAACATCTCTATTGCTGAGAAAACCTCCATTTACAAGAAGTCCCTTTTCAATCCATTCTCACAGAATAAAAGTATCAAAAGTTTTTCCAGTTGCCTGGAAACATATATTAACGAAGCTACTCCACAGACATATAAAGGACCGTACAATCTCTCTAAAAATGAGCAGGTGGCACTCAGGAATCTTGGTAAATATGATGACATCACGATCCGCCCGGCGGACAAAGGGGGCGGGATCGTAGTGCAAGATTTAACCAGCTACAAGGATGAAGCCTACCGACAATTGAACAATACAGCTGTTTATGAAATCCTTTCTGAGGACCCTACCGTACAGTACAAAACGGAACTTGATCAAATTCTACAATTGGCAGTCTCTGCTAATGTTATTCCAGCGGCCACCAAAGATGCTTTAAGTGTCACTTGGCCTAAGACCCCCATCTTCTATACGATTCCCAAACTACATAAGGACGCTGTCAATCCTCCTGGACGCCCCATCATCGCTGCCAGAGATTCGCTTTATTATAATTTATCCAGATATCTCGACTTTTATCTACAACCTCTAATATTGGGACTGCCTTTATGTCTTACTGACACCACTTCTCTAATCCGAATATTGCAATCTGTTTCACCTCTTCCAGCTCGGTATCTACTATGTACAATTGATGTAGTTAATTTATACACCAGCATCCCCCATGATAGGGGTTTAGCAGTAATACATGAGTTTCTTGATTCCAACAATGAATATTCAGGTCCTGACATAAATTTTTTTGTTAAATTGCTTGCGTTAACCTTAGACCGCAATTATTTCTTGTTTGACAAGAAAATATTTCGCCAGCGAACTGGGTGCGCCATGGGATCATGTGTGGCACCCAGTTTCGCGAATATCTTTATGAGCGAAATAGAGAAGCAGTTGTTTTTCGAGAATGAGACATTCTCTAAACATATCGTCTTATTTCGTCGCTATATCGACGACATTCTGATGATTTGGTCAGGTACACCACAGGAATTTGATGAAATGATGCTTCAGGTGAACCAGAAAGATGCTGCTATTAAATTCACCTTTGAGAGCAGCTACAATAAGGTACACTATCTAGATGTAGCCATCTCCATAGATACTGATTGCAATATTGTCACCAGTATGTATTACAAACCCACTGATCGTAACACCTTACTGAGGGCCAATAGCCACCACCCAGAACCTATGAAATGGAGTCTTCCATTTTCGCAGTTTCTGAGAATCAGACGGATCTGCAGTGATGAGGCAGATGCTAAAATCCAGATGCAAAATATGGCTGCTAAATTTACAGCTAGAGGGTATTCTTCAGAATCCCTCAGTCTTGCGATGCTAAAAGCTTTAAATACTACTAGACCAGACACCTTAGTTCGCAAAAATCAAATAAGGGAATGTAATAGAATGATTTGGACTCAAGATTACACGACAGCGAGTAAGAAACTACAGGGTCAAGCCAAAGGCATTTGGCCAGTGATTGCCAGAGACAAGGATCTTCCTTGTTTCAAAGATACTACACTTATGGCAGCATACAAACGTGGTCGCAATATAAAGGACATAGTAGTCCATAATGACATATCCAATCTTGGTCAGGTAAAATTGCCACATTTTCTGACTCGCTAACCAGGCAACTACAGATGCACAGGGTGCACTACCTGTAGTTGTCTTGAACCCGGCAGTACTTTTAATCATCCCTGATCGGGTAAGCTGTTTAATATCAAGTTTACACTGACATGTAGTAGTAAATTTATCGTTTACTACATCAAATGCCCGTGTGGGCTGTTATATGTTGGCAAAAGTATCAGACAGTTCAAGGAGAGAATTGCCTTACACAGGTCCAGTATACGAGCAGCGTTAGAAGGGAGAGGCAGTGATCTCCCAGTGGCACGACATTTTAAAAATTCTAATCATAGCCTGTCTTCCATACGCTACAAAATGATCGACCATGTTCCACCCAGCTATACAGGTGGGGATAGAGGCCAGGTGTTACTGAGAAAAGAAGCATGGTGGATCCATACCCTCCAAACAGTCCACCCGCAGGGCCTCAATGAAGCCCTCAGCTTTAATTGTTTTCTGTAAATTATTTACAGTTGGTTCTATTTTTTGCCTCTAATATGTGCTTTTTATGCATTGTAGGCAGGCACCATTATTTATTAGAATATTGCTAATATTAATATATTACACTACACTAGACATTGTTGTAAAAATACTACTCTTATTTTGTTAGTCCATTGTATGGTTCGTCCTACAAGATGTATATGCTATTGTACCATTACATATCTCTTTAGTTGCACTTCATTCTATGTTTAGGATGTCTGTGCTATGGTACATTCTATTGTGTGATGGTTCAGCGTTTTACACATTATTATTATGTATTTATCTAATCTGCCTACTATATACTAGTTAGTGCTGCCGGGTATATTGATACACTATTACTTAGGTGGTTTTAATTGTCTGTCATTTTTTCACATTATTGTATTGTCCATATTGTTGTTACAGTTCGTCTGCACTTCCTGTTGTTTCTGGTTGCCTAGCAATGCCCCGACGTGTGTGCGGCCGTGCGCCCTACCCGCCTGGCGTGGTGTCTCTGTGCAGTCCCGCACTGATGACGTCATCGTTCGGCGGCAGGGAGGGACTGCCGGAGCCGCGCGATTGGAGTCCTGCCAGGTACCAGGTTTGTATTTAAATGTTTTGTATCACAGGTTGCTGGTTGTGTCTTGATAAAAGGGAACCATCCCTGAAACGTTGACCGCATCAGCGTTGCCTCTGCTGTCGTTTTTCTGAGTGCCACCATACGTTCTTCTATATATGCTCATCTTGAGAGGTTAGGCACCGGATCTGTTGTCTTTACTGCAAAGCGTGAGTGCCGGACTTTTGTCTTTATCTATATATATATATATATATATATATATATATACAAACAGAGAACCCAGCACTCACCAAAGTAAACTCACTTATCCTCAACAATTCAATAAATAAATGATGGGGGTTTAGTTAGTGGATTGGCCAATGCACGGAAGCCTGTATACCGATTCAAGGTACCCCACCTTCATACAGGTCCTACACTATCACAGAGTCTTAAAACCTGACTACCACACTGCTGCATCATCTGCCTGTCACCTAGTGTGCCTTTAAAAGCCATAAAGTCTGTGGCAGGTACACATTACATCTAGCAGGCAGATGATGCAGCAGTGTGGCAGTCAGGTTTTAAGACTCTGTGATAGTGTAGGACCTGTATGAAGGTGGGGTACCTTGAATCGGTATACAGGCTTCCGTGCATTGGCCAATCCACTAACTAAACCCCCATCATTTATTTATTGAATTGTTGAGGATAAGTGAGTTTACTTTGGTGAGTGCTGGGTTCTCTGTTTGTATTTATTAGAGCGATGTGGTCATGGGCTACATGCACCCCGCCCTGTGAGTGGTAAGTACAGCTGTGTACCCCGCTTCTGTAGTGGAGAGTGCAGTGTTACATGCACCCCACCCTGTGAGTGGTAAGTGCATAGCTGTGCCCCGCTTCTGGTGCGGTGAGTGCTGTGGTTTTTACTCTGTGTGTATTTGAAGGGGTTAATCTATGGTTAGCTCTTATTAACCGTGGCCACTAGCTTTCTCATGCACCCCTGTGTGGACTTTATTATCCTGAACCTGTCTCAGCTGTTCTTTAGCAATCATCTTTGAGCCAGTGCAATAGGTGACTAGTGTGCCTTTAAAAGCCATAAAGTCTGTGGCAGGTACACATTACATCTAGCAGGCAGATGATGCAGCAGTGTGGTAGTCAGGTTTTAAGACTCTGTGATAGTGTAGGACCTGTATGAAGGTGGGGTACCTTGAATCGGTATACAGGCTTCCGTGCATTGGCCAATCCACTAACTAAACCCCCATCATTTATTTATTGAATTGTTGAGGACAAGTGAGTTTACTTTGGTGAGTGCTGGGTTCTCTGTTTGTATTTATTAGAGCGATGTGGTCATGGGCTACATGCACCCCGCCCTGTGAGTGGTAAGTACAGCTGTGTACCCCGCTTCTGTAGTGGAGAGTGCAGTGTTACATGCACCCCACCCTGTGAGTGGTAAGTGCATAGCTGTGCCCCGCTTCTGGTGCGGTGAGTGCTGTGGTTTTTACTCTGTGTGTATTTGAAGGGGTTAATCTATGGTTAGCTCTTATTAACAGTGGCCACTAGCTTTCTCATGCACCCCTGTGTGGACTTTATTATCCTGAACCTGTCTCAGCTGTTTTTTAGCAATCATCTTTGAGCCAGTGCAATAGGTGACTAGTGTGCCTTTAAAAGCCATAAAGTCTGTGGCAGGTACACATATACATCTAGCAGGCAGATGATGCAGCAGTGTGGCAGTCAGGTTTTAAGACTCTGTGATAGTGTAGGACCTGTATGAAGGTGGGGTACCTTGAATCGGTATACAGGCTTCCGTGCATTGGCCAATCCACTAACTAAACCCCCATCATTTATTTATTGAATTGTTGAGGATAAGTGAGTTTACTTTGGTGAGTGCTGGGTTCTCTGTTTGTATTTATTAGAGCGATGTGGTCATGGGCTACATGCACCCCGTCCTGTGAGTGGTAAGTACAGCTGTGTACCCCGCTTCTGTAGTGGAGAGTGCAGTGTTACATGCACCCCACCCTGTGAGTGGTAAGTGCATAGCTGTGCCCCGCTTCTGGTGCGGTGAGTGCTGTGGTTTTTACTCTGTGTGTATTTGAAGGGGTTAATCTATGGTTAGCTCTTATTAACAGTGGCCACTAGCTTTCTCATGCACCCCTGTGTGGACTTTATTATCCTGAACCTGTCTCAGCTGTTTTTTAGCAATCATCTTTGAGCCAGTGCAATAGGTGACTAGTGTGCCTTTAAAAGCCATAAAGTCTGTGGCAGGTACACATTACATCTAGCAGGCAGATGATGCAGCAGTGTGGTAGTCAGGTTTTAAGACTCTGTGATAGTGTAGGACCTGTATGAAGGTGGGGTACCTTGAATCGGTATACAGGCTTCCGTGCATTGGCCAATCCACTAACTAAACCCCCATCATTTATTTATTGAATTGTTGAGGATAAGTGAGTTTACTTTGGTGAGTGCTGGGTTCTCTGTTTGTATTTATTAGAGCGATGTGGTCATGGGCTACATGCACCCCGCCCTGTGAGTGGTAAGTACAGCTGTGTACCCCGCTTCTGTAGTGGAGAGTGCAGTGTTACATGCACCCCACCCTGTGAGTGGTAAGTGCATAGCTGTGCCCCGCTTCTGGTGCGGTGAGTGCTGTGGTTTTTACTCTGTGTGTGTATATATATATATATATATATATATATATATATATATATGAGCGTTGTACCTCAGTATACCATGTGTGCGACTACTTGCTTTCTCTTAAGGAACATAGTGCTGCGACATTTAGCGCACTATTATCGTATATGAAAATAAGATGCAACTTGCATCCGCAGTATATAATAACACTGGTATGTAAATATTTATTCAAAATAATGGAATTTCACAAGATCTACAGCTATTTCTGATGTTAAAATCTTCTTGAAAATGCTTAAATTGGTATTGACTTGTAATTTTTTTCTTATTTAACAATAAGATTTGTTTGCGGACAACTGGGTGTATGATGTAGTCATCTGTGGCCCCTAGCTATGTGAACACATATATGTTTAATATTGAACAAGCTTTATTTTTTGATGACCTTATGATTACATCTTATATCTTTTTCTATACTAGATTTATTGACAATTTATTATTAAATTGGTTAGGATCACAGTCTAGTTTTATAGAACTTATGACTTAACATAATATGTCCTGTTCTCCAGTAAAATTTACTTTTGAGATGAATCAGCATGAAATTAATTTTCTTGACATTAAACTAATTAGAAATAATGACAGTATTTTTACTACGTTATTTACCAAAACTAACGATAGTAATATGTTACTACATTATCAAAGTTGTCACCCAATTAGTTTGAAGAAGGGTTTGCCTTATTCACAGATGGTCCGTATCAGGAGTATTAGTAACGATATTGATCTGGCGTCAGTACAGATAGATGAATTAATAGGTAAATTTTTCAGCGAGGCTAACTTATAAAAAACAAGCCAAAGAGAAGGTCATGGATTTAAATAAACTTACATTGTTGCAGAAACGGTCATCAAGAAAAACTGATGACAAATTTAATTGGATGAATAAATATAACACAGCATCTCCCTCTATTAACACCAACTCAAAAAAGTTGTGGCCTGTTATTACTTCAGATTCAGATGTAGGTCTGACACAAAAAGCTTTATTGCCATGCCACTATCGTTCTAAGATACTTAGAGATTAATTAGTTATAACTGATATCTCGTAGTGACACGTCTGGAAAACAGCACTTTATGTGTAATGTCCGTAAGGTGTGTTTTAAATGCTCTTGCACAACATGTAATTTTTTGATTACAGGGGACACTTTTTGCCATCCTTATTTGGGGACCAGATATAGTATCTGACATCATTTGACATGTGAAAGTACCCACATTATATACCAACTGATTTGCCCCTGTGGCCTCTCTTATGTGGGCAAAACACAATGAAAGTTTAAAGAACATATGACTGCGCATCGGTCCTCAATACATCTTGCCCTTTCCAGTGGGTCAAGTGATCAACCTGTGGCCCACCATTTTATTGAAGCAAGACACCCGTTAAATAGTTTAAGATACAGGATGATTGATCACATTCCTATCACTCGGAAAGGTGGTGATCGGAACCTGTAGCTTCTAAAAAGGGAGGCAGAGTGGATCAATAGACTTGATGTTATTTTTCCCAGAGGGCTTAATGACATGAATTCATTCTCAAGTTTTATTTGATTGCTGCTTTTGCCATATGTGTACTCTTAGTAATGATTGTTTGCAAATATATGATGCCATGTAGATATACTGTATCTTTGTTGCTTAGTGCATGTTTACTATGTATACTGTATCATTCTATATATTTGAATGTGCTCTCCAGCATGTACAATTTTTTACACTATATTTGATATGTTTTATTAATGTGCTAGATATGTAGTATACATGTATGTTGTGGATGCTCTGAGAAATGACAACACTGCTCTTGTGCATAATCTTCTTTATATACTTCTGTATATTAAAGTAATGTTGAAATGTTTTATATTGTCACAGCGCTGGGTTGCTAGTAATCAGTAACATCATGGACGTGCATCGCAGATATGCGCGATTATGTCATTCTCCTATGCCAGAGTCTCAGGCCGGAGCTCCCGCGCCTGATATTACATCCAATCCTTGGGTGTCTATGAAGGGATATAAGGTAAGAGGGTTTTACTGCATCTGTGGAGTGCTGGGTATATCATAACATATATATATATATATATATATATATATAAGATTTGGATACCAGCGGCACTCTACCGTTTGATGATGTGGTTTAAAACATGCCTTTATTACACCTATGTTTCGGGCATACACCCGTTGTCAGGGCTGGACTCACAAACACTGAGAACAACAAATACATATATATACACCTCCAACAGCACAAGATTAAAACATAAGTGCACTCACCTGTCCGGCGGCTCCAGATTCACGCATCTGAATCCGACATCGCAGAACCCTGACGTCACCCCGCTCCGCCGAACAGGCCAAGCCCCTGGATACCAAGTTGATATAAACAAATACACCATTTAAAAACATTAATCACAGGCTATTTATCACAGCGCTTAATACACATAAATGTATACTGCTATTCCCGAGGGTATACTGCACAACATCATATCCCATTAATCATGAAGTAGCTGAGAAATTCCATTACAAACCAAAACTACACTGAAAAATAAGGAGGGCCAGAATATGATCACTAAGCTAAAGATAACATTGTAACCCCATTGTTTCATTTAAACCCCTTGGTGCTATAGCATCCAGTATAAAGATCCACTAGCTTTCACGTTTTAACAACATTTTGGCCTTGTCACCTCTTCTCCTTAGGGTTGGTACATGATCTAGTATAATAGATCTTAGCGAGGCTATATTATGTTTTGCCATAACAAAATGTTGCGCGACCGTTTGGTCGCTCCTGCCTGATTCCAATGCTTGTCTAATGGCCTTCCTATGCATAGCCATCTGCTCTCAGAATTGATGCTGGGTCTTTCCCACATAGGATAGTCCACAGGGACATGTCAACATGTAAACTACATATGTTGTAGTACATGTGACAGGAAATTTGATCTGACATTTTTTGCCTGTGTATGGATGATTAAATGTACTGCTGGTCATCATTGAGCTGCACGTAGTGCAGCCCAAGCACTTAAAACATCCAGGTTTCTGACTCAAAAAATGGGTCGGCCGTTTACTATCCAAGCCTGTAATGTCTAACTTGACCATTTTATCTTTCAAGTTTTTATTACGCATATAGCTGGGCATTAAACATGTATTCTTAAATTAAAGAAGATCCTTATTGGAACTGACCATGGGCCACCACTGTTTAGCTCTTTTTATTAATTCATTGCTATGAGTGGTATACCTATTAACCCATGGTATACTAGTATTGGGCAACTGTTGCTTCACTTTCGGGGTTAACAATGTTTCTCATGACAAACCCAAAACCTTTTGTTTTTGTTTAGCCAATTCCCTCCTATCATAATCCCATTCAGCGAATCTTTGTATCATCTGATCCAAAGCTGGCTCTACTTGCAATGGATCCGAGGTAATGCGTTTAACTCTTAATAGTTGGGAATAAGGCAAACTTTTACGTCATGGTAAAGGATGAAAGCTTTTGTGGCGTATCAGGATGTTTCTGTCTGTGCTTTTTCTGTAAATACTAGTCTGCAGTTGTTGATTGCATAATTGGATATTAACGTCCAAATATTGTATACACTTGGCACTGATGTTGAATGTTAATTTGGCCTGACTAGTAGACACATTATGTGATTCCAATAAATTTATCAATTCTAATTCTGTACCTACCCAGATTATTAATAGGTCATCTATAAACCTCCTGTAGAGAAGGATTCTAGGATTCATTACGCCTTCAATGTAAAATAGCTGTTTCTCTATTGCATACATGGAGGCATTTGCATATGATGGGGCCACTGAGGACCCCATCGCACACCCTGAGCACTGTACAAAATACCGACCATCGTGGAGAAAGTAGTTTCTAGTGAGAATCAACATCAAAAGCTGTAAAACAAAGTCTACAACTGGTCCCTGGTATATGAGGTTGTCAGTAATCAACTGAAGCAGAACAAGCAGAACATGAACCGCAGCTGTACCTTATTGATAGCTATACTACAGTAACTAGTGCGTGCTCTCCCTAATTCAATTCACCAAACTGATAAAGTATAGCAACCAGAGAATAAATATAACTCTATAAATACAGTGCATTCAAGAGCGTTACAATTAATTTTTTCATTCAATGCAAATGGCTGTAAAGTGTTCAGTTTATATATCCAGCGTGATTCCAAGCGATACAACGCCAACACTCTGTCCCCCCCCCTGATGTGCCCTTGCCAGGTACTTTATGTTGAATAGACCATATGGCTCTCCATTGGTCATCTATTTATCAAGCTATTTGTGGGAAATCTAATGATAAACCAGTCACGAGACACTTTTGCTTTAAATTTCATCCCCTGTCTGAATTAAAATATCAGATTATTGACCATGTCCCTCCACTACATCGGGGGTGGGTGGGGGGAGGGGTGTGTGTGATAGAGTGTTGGCATTGCATCGCTTGGAATCACAGCTTGTGGGGGCCCAAGGCAATTAAATTGTGGGGTCCCCCTCAAATAAAATGATCTCTTGCCATGTCCACTACCTCTTATCCCCAATATGGCCACAGGGCACCCCAGCCCAGCCCCCACTTAGCCTCTGTGCCACCTGGGTACTCATCTCCTGTGCTTTGTTACAACTGCCATCGGGGAAGGGGATGCCGCTGCCTAGACAGTATATAGCACAGGGCTAAGCAGCTCTGAAGTCCCTTCATCAGAAGCACACACATGATGTGTCACGGGCCACTGATTAGGAGTTCAGGAGCCGCTCTGTGCAGCACTGTATGCAGCCTGAGCAGCATCAGCCATTGTCCCATTTGCAGGGTCAAATTAGCCTTTGGGGGTCCCCTATGTGTGAGTGCCTGGGACAACCACCCTTGTCGCCCCTGCCTTTATCTGGCCTTGTCCATAGCTAACTGCAAAAAGGATCATGTGAAAAATAATAATTAATCTGTTTTTAATTTAACTAGTAGCTATGATTCAATAATCTACTGTACTGTACTTTTGACATGTCGTATACATAATGCAGTGCAGTATATACCTTAAAGATAGACTAGACAAATGCCTGGGGCAGGACAACACTGTAGAATGAACAGCATATGCAGTATGTTGTTTATTGATGATGTTATTTACAATTCCACATTAATTATTTTAGTGCTATGTCTTTATTAAGTACAAATTAATAAGTGTTGGACATAGAGGTATGAGAATGTGGGATGCACAATTATACATTTAGGACATAATAATCTTCATCACCAACAACAGCACCAGATGTAAATACTGTATGACTCTGAGACAGTGACTGTTAATATGGTAATTAGTAGGTTTCTTTACAGAATACCCTGAATACAACATGGAGAACAAGACTGATCTTAAAGATTTCTACTTAGTGTCGTTATTTGCAAACTCTGATTATACATCATTTATTTCCAGTGGGTTTATTTCACTGTATATATTAGGAGTACTTATTAATGCTCTTATAATCACAGTGATATATCTTGATGCTCAGTTACACACCCCCATGTATCTGTTTCTCTGTAACCTGGCCTTAGTAGATATCTGTTATACAACCAATACTGTCCCTAACCTGCTTTACATGTTACTATCTGGAGATAATACAATGTCCTTCATACAATGCTTCACCCAGATGTACTATTATTGTTTGGTTGGCACTACAGAGGATGTTCTAATATTCATTATGGCATATGACCGATATGTTGCTATATGTCATCCTTTACACTATCTATATCTTAAACAGGAAAAACTGTCTCTTAATTACAGCTGCCACTTGGATATCAGGAATTTTAAACTCATTGGTGTTTACAATCCCAATATCACGCATGTCCTTCTGTCAGTCACATGTCATACACCAGTTTTTCTGTGATGGTAAAGCTCTGCTTCACATCTCCTGTACCGGCACTGAAGAATTTAATATTGTTGTTTATATGGATATCTTAATATTTGGATTTTTCCCAATCATATTTAATATGACTTCCTATATAAAAATAATCAATGTAATTTCACACATAAAATCAAAGGAAGGAAGAAAGAAAGCCTTCTCCACCTGCTCATCCCACCTCTTCATCGTCATTATGTACTATATGACATGTTGTTCTGTGTACATAATGCCTCCATCAGAATACTCCAATGTCCTAGAACCGGTCTTTTCTCTACTGTATGTAGTTGTTATTCCCATGATAAACCCTCTGATCTACAGTCTACGGAACAAAGATGTGAGAAATGCTCTGTTGAGACAACTGGGGATAAAAGGGAGTGTTCCACAGTAAGGGAGAATTTGCAAAATGTGAATAATAATTACATTGGTAATGTGTTATCAAAGATTATAAAATTAATGGTATCACAAAGTTCTGGCTACGCCCTTGCTCCCGTACTGTCCTATATTTACACTTTTTGGGCTGTTCACAATCTTATATAAATTACTGTCTACTTGATTTCTTTTCAGAACATTTACAATTTTAAGAAAAAAAACCCATTAGTTTACTTATATCTCCTGACACAGCAACGCACATCTACTCAGAATGTGACAAGTTTTTTTTTATTTATATCGAAATTTAAATTGCAAGACAGGGAACTAAAAATAAATATGTATTTAAAAACAAATTCTCAAAAACTATTATATGGCTCTTGCTTTGACATCAGTATATCTATTAAAAAAATTATTCTTTGGTGTGTATAATAAAATCTGCACTTTAAAATTATTATTTTGTTTTTGTTACAGTATCTTACATGGGGTAGATGTACTAACATTGGTCTTTTCTCTGCGAAAAGTGTTGAGATGCAGGAGACAACTACTGTGATTATTAATATCAGTCAACCTGACGAAGAGGGTGAATGATAACTTACTTTCTCAGTGTTGAGAGTTGAGGCTCATAACACTTCCCTGATGGCTTTACTGTGCATGTGCCAACTCAGTTGGCCAATCAGATACTGGTCTGCAGTAATTGGTCCTTATATATCTATACCTACACGTCATATTTTTGTCTAACAGGTAGCCCCTTATGTACAGAAATGAAAGGCTCCCCTATTTCTTCCTCCAGCATCTTTAATTTAATATTCACTGTGGCTGGCTTACTTATAACCTGTTGGTGAGATCTCAGGTCCACCATTCAGGGCTGTCTGTTTGCATACCTCATCAGCTTTCAGCTATGACCAAAACATCCACCCATCCTCACTAGTCTATAGCCATGGGTGCTAACCAGTGACGTGTGGTGGGATGAGGAAGGTGAGGCAGAGCCTTTCCTGTCATACTTACGTTTAAACCAGAGTTTTGATTGAATAAAGTATATGAAAAATACTTATAATTTGTTTGAAATATCTTCTTTGTATTATTCTAATAATTTTCATAGCCCAAACTCTGGAGTAAAAAGTCTAGGGCAGTTGAGGCAGTGCCTCAACTGGCTAACTTTTCCGCACATCTCTGATCAAAACTCACCAACTTTCCAGGAGTTTATACTACAGCACCTGTGTATAATGCCCAGATGTACGCTTTGGCTTATATATTGCATGGAAATGTGGCACTGGGGTTATCCAGTGAACACTAAACAAATCCCCTCTTGCGCTATAAATGATATGGTATGGCTCAAAGTTCAATAAAACAAACTTGTTATTTCGTAAATTTTATATATTTTAATACATAAAAAATATATATGTTCAGGAGAGCCTGCCACTATTCAAAGCTGGAACATTGTAAATGTGGTTATAACAAATAGGGACCACAACAGCATAATCTTACAGTTTGCACTCTTATGAGGGCTGGACCCATGGTGAATACTGATACATTCAGCGTGATCATTTGATTTTAAATCCTTTTTGAAATTGTTTGTGGGACTAATTATACCGTAAAAATTGGTTTTTGGCCCCTACTTTGATTGACATGAACCCCTGATGAAGTCCTTGGGACGAAACGCGTCGGGTATGGTTTCTTGTGAAAACATCAGACATCCTATATAATATACTACTTGATGGGATATACTGTCTATATCATGTCTTCAACAACATTGTAAACTGCATTTTTATTATATTTACCATTGGATTTTTATGTGATAATCTCTGTTCACTAAAAGTATAATGTACTTAGTGAATATGTGAATAAAATCTATTGTTTTTATCACTTTGCAGTCATAATCTGGAAGGATATTGTATGTACACAACATTTTTAGCTCCCTTTTGACATTTTGTATCGATATCCCTTTCCTGTACTCTATCTAACAGGGAGTACGTCATTTAGGTTTGGAGCTTTCACAAAGCGCATTATTAGGTCTACACCCTTTCCATATATATATATATATATATATATATATTTTACAGATAAACAATTAGACTGGTCAATAAAATCACTAACAATATATATTCATATATAATAATATAAACTTCCTAAGGAGGTGGATCTAAATATACTCTGTGCACAGAAAAATATATAGTATTTTGATAGTATTAAAGTTAAAACTCAGTCCATATATTGGATTCAAAAAATCAAATACCAGCTGTGATTTGAACCCATGTAACAAATAGTATCCTTACAAGTTACTTTGTATTGGAGTTCCTCAATGAGTTGACGCTCAGCAAAGAAGAATGATATTGTGCAGAAAAACCGCTCCACACTGGAGCCTTACATGTGGCTTTCACCTGTAGTTATAGCACGGGAGAGTCCCAATGACAGACGAGGCGTTCTCGGGCTGCGGGAACGGCACCTGCGCTGGCGCGTGCTGCACTGATTGCTACCCGACTTCCAAGCTCTGTGAGTCCGTACCTCCAAGTGCCGTCTGCAAACACCACAGTCGCGGTTTCTCTCCTCCCAATCTCCGTTTGTCTGGAGACAGTATCGCTGGATGGTAATGTAGTTACGGGTTCAAAAAGCTGGTACAGGGGTGCAATAATCTGCTTCTGACGCGTTTCGCTCCTCTCACGGGGGCTTTATCAAAGAATGAGCTCCAAATGCTCCAGGACCCTTTTTAAAGGAGAGATCTTGACTCCTATTGGTGCTTATGTTGATGGATATAAAAAACACCTGTTCCAACATCTACCTAATTCCACCTCCTGATCCAACCTCCCCGTAAACATCATTTAATCTATAGAAAAATAATACCACATGAATTCTAAAAAGTCTTATACATAAAAATAATACAGATTAATATGTATATATATATATATATATATATATATATATATATATATATATATGCGCCCGCTTGTCCATAAACTCTTTCTACATATTCAATTGTTTCTTCAACAGTTCAAATAATAAAAAATAAAAAATATAAAAAAAACTATGTATATATGCACACGTTCACTTATAATATCAGTCTAACCAGTGAATCGAACTCAGTACCCTATCTCTTGTAATCCGATGCTCTACCGTTCGTCCATCATCAACCCCTAGTAGCTATGTTGGATCTTAATCCCATTAGTGATCATAGCAGAGAATAAGACATTATTTATAAATGTATATCTATGTATATCAGGTGAGGCTTCCCCTCTCGAAGGGTAGGTTCTTGAATTAATCTCATGCATTATTCACATTCACAACTCTATTATACTCTAATAAGGAAAATTTCTATTTTCACAATGCATATTAATATTAATCTACCAATACCATCATTACTAGCTATCTTCCCAATCCATAGATCGAACTCACGATCCCACCCTTCCCAAACCGTTGATCTGTCGTACCTCCATCAACGACCCTTATATCCAAAATGTTCAGCCATTATGTTTCATCTCCCTTATACCCCTTTATTTTAAGTGAATTACAATATCAAAATTATGATCATCAAATATTTATTTTTATTTTTATTTTTATTGAACAAACATCATGCTCTCTTCATTAATTAGCACAGTGAAAAACTGGAACACCAACGAACTAAAAATAAATTATCAATATATGGATAATAGTACCCCAACTCCCTATATGTTGAATCTCCTATTTGCAGACACCATTTAATTAACATATTGGAAATTGTCAGTTAATCGAATATGTACTACTAATTATGATGTTACTAACATCCCCCCTGTTTTTGGTTTCTATACTTACACCCCCCCACCCCCCACCCCCTACAATCCTACCCCACACACAAACATATAGCTAAACAACAACCTCACAGGAGCAATGTACTTTACCACACCCCAAGATGGATTTTATGCAAACGATTCAAACTCAATACTCTCATTGAGTCCTTGAGGTGATAAAGTTTTAAAACGAAAAATCCAGAATGCTTCCTTCTTACATAAATTCCGAAAGTGATCCCCCCCTCTAACGGTCCCCTTCACGTGATGGACTCCTACAACACTGATACCTGCTGGATTGGATTGATGCACCATACAAAAGTGATGGGAAACACTATGTTTACTGAAGCTTTTCATAATATTGAGGCAATGTTCCCTAAACCTGGTTTTTAATGAACAGGTAGTCCTACCCATGTACTGCATGTTGCACGGGCACTGCAGCACGTAGATACAATATGTAGTATCACAGTTGATGTATTCTCGTATGGTGAATTTCTCTTTTGTAGTGAATGATTCTATTTCACTGGACTTATTCACTATATAACCACAAGTGAGGCATCTTCCTTTCCCGCACCTAAAGCAGCCCACAACTGGTTTCCCCAACCATGGTGAAGAGATAGAGTGAATTGACTCCCTAGGAGGTTTTTTCAACATACTAGGGGCTAATAAGTTTTTAAGATTGCGATTATTTTTTAATATAATTTGAGGGTCTGGTAGAATTGCAGAGTGTAATAAGCTATCTTGTTGTAAGATTTTAAAATTCTCCTTCACTACCCTTTTTATTTCTAAAGACTGACTGTTAAATTTAGTTATAAACCGCATTTTAACTGGAGTTTCTCTATTAGTTACCTCATGTGAAATAGCTTTTTTCTTCTTAGTTAATAGTGCATTCCTATCACTCCTTACTACTTTATCACAAGCTGCTACTACCATATCTTTCGGATAGCCTCTAGTTACAAAATCCTGTGTCATTCCATTGGCCTGTTCCCTAAAATCTTCAATACTGGAACAATTCCTACGTAACCTGCCAAATTGACTGTAAGGTACATTACGTAACCAAGGTTTATAATGGTTACTGGAGTAATGAAGGAAATTATTAGCATCGACTTCCTTTTTGTAATTTTTTGTAACTATATTCCCTTCACTTGAGGAGATGGCTAAATCCAAATAATTAACCATAATTTTACTATAAGTGTGTGTGGACCTTTCGGCGCGAGCCTGGTATTCTATGGATATTATATAGAGGACTTGTTTTTTATTTGGGATGGGGATTTGGATTCGGCACTTGATTTTGTGACTTATTTGAACACTAATGATTTTAATTTAAAATTCACACACACTTATAGTAAAATTATGGTTAATTATTTGGATTTAGCCATCTCCTCAAGTGAAGGGAATATAGTTACAAAAAATTACAAAAAGGAAGTTGATACTAATCATTTCCTTCATTACTCCAGTAACCATTATAAACCTTGGTTACGTAATGTACCTTACAGTCAATTTGGCAGGTTACGTAGGAATTGTTCCATTATTGAAGATTTTAGGGAACAGGCCAATGGAATGACACAGGATTTTGTAACTAGAGGCTATCCGAAAGATATGGTAGTAGCAGCTTGTGATAAAGTAGTAAGGAGTGATAGGAATGCACTACTAACTAAGAAGAAAAAAGCTATTTCACATGAGGTAACTAATAGAGAAACTCCAGTTAAAATGCGGTTTATAACTAAATTTAACAGTCAGTCTTTAGAAATAAAAAGGATAGTGAAGGAGAATTTTAAAATCTTACAACAAGATAGCTTATTACACTCTGCAATTCTACCAGACCCTCAAATTATATTAAAAAATAATCGCAATCTTAAAAACTTATTAGCCCCTAGTATGTTGAAAAAACCTCCTAGGGAGTCAATTCACTCTATCTCTTCACCATGGTTGGGGAAACCGGTTGTGGGCTGCTTTAGGTGCGGGAAAGGAAAATGCCTCACGTGTGGTTATATAGTGAATAAGTCCAGTGAAATAGAATCATTCACTACGAAAGAGAAATTCACCATACGAGAATACATCAACTGTGATACTACATATTGTATCTACGTGCTGCAGTGCCCGTGCGGCATGCAGTATGTGGGTAGGACTACCCGTTCATTAAAAACCAGGTTTAGGGAACATCGCCTCAATATTATGAAAAGCTTCAGTAAACATAGTGTTTCCCATCACTTTTGTATGGTGCATTAATCCAATCCAGCAGGTATCAGTGTTGTAGGAGTCCATCACGTGAAGGGGATCGCTTTCGGAATTTATGTAAGAAGGAAGCATTCTTGATTTTTAGTTTTAAAACTTTATCACCTCAAGGACTCAATGAGAGTATTGAGTTTGAATTGTTTGCATAAAATCCATCTTGGGGTGTGGTAAAGTACATTGCTCATGTGAGGTTGTTGTTTAGCTATATGTTTGTGTGTGGGGTAGGATTGTAGGGGTGTGGGTGGGGGTGATGTAAGTATAGAAACCAAAAACAGGGGGGGATGTTAGTAACATCATAATTAGTAGTACATATTCGATTAACTAACAATTTCCAATATGTTAATTAAATGGTGTCTGCAAATAGGAGTATCAACATATATGGAGTTGGGGTACTATTATCCATATATTGATGGTTTATTTTTAGTTCGTTGGTGTTCCAGTTTTTCACTGTGCTAATTAATGAAGAGAGCATGATGTTTGTTCAATAAAAATAAAAATACAAATAAATATTTGATGATCATAATTATGATATTGTAATTCACTTAAAATAAAGGGGTATAAGGGAGATGAAACATAATGGCTGAACATTTCGGATATAAGGATCGTTGATGGAGGAACGACAGATCAACAGTTTGGGAAGGGTGGGATCGTGAGTTCGATCTATGGATTGGGAAGATAGCTAGTAATGATGGTATTGGTAGATTAATATTAATATGTACTGTGAAAATATAATTTTTCCATAATAGATTTGTGAATGTGAATAATGCATGAGATTAATTCAAGAACCTACCCTTCGAGAGGGGAAGCCTCACCTGATATACATAGATATACATTTATAAATAATGTATTATTCTCTGCTATGATCACTAATGGGATTAAGATCCAGCATAGCTACTAGGGGTTGACGATGGACGAACGGTAGAGCATCGGATTACGAGAGATAGGGTACTGAGTTCGATTCACTGGTTAGACTGATATTATAAGTGAACGTGTGCATATATACATAGGTTTTTTTTATATTTTTTATTTTTTATTATTTGAACTGTTGAAGAAACAATTGAATGTGTAGAAAGAGTTTATGGACAAACAAGCGCATATATATATATATATATATATATATATATATATACATATTAATCTGTATTATTTTTATGTATAAGACTTTTTAGAATTCTTGTGGTATTATTTTTCTATAGATTAAATGATGTTTACGAGGAGGTTGGATCAGGAGGTGGAATTAGGTAGATGTTGGAACAGGTGTTTTTTATATCCATCAACATAAGCACCAATAGGAGTCAAGATCTCTCCTTTAAAAAGGGTCCTGGAGCATTTGGAGCTCATTCTTTGATAAAGCCCCCGTGAGAGGAGCGAAACGCGTCAGAAGCAGATTATTGGACCCCTGTACCAGCTTTTTGAACCCGAAACTACATTACCATCCAGCGATACTGTCTACAGACAAATGGAGATTGGGAGGAGAGAAACCGCGACTGTGGTGTTTGCAGACGGCACTTGGAGGTGTGGACTCACAGAGCTTGGAAGTCGGGTAGCAATCAGTGCAGCACGCGCCAGCGCAGGTGCCGTTCCCGCAGCCCGAGACCACCTCGTCTGTCATTGGGACTCTCCCGTGCTATAACTACAGGTGAAAGCCACATGTAAGGCTCCAGTGTGGAGCGGTTTTTCTGCACAATATTCTTCTTCTTTGCTGAGCGGCAACTCATTGAGGAACTCCAATACAAAGTAACTTGTAAGGATACCATTTGTTACATAGGTTCAAATCACAGCTGGTATTTGATTTTTTTAATCCAATATATGGACTGAGTTTTAACTTTAATACTATCAAAATACTATATATTTTTCTGTGCACAGAGTATACTTAGATCCATATCATTTATAGCGCAAGAGGGGATTTGTTTAGTGTTTTTTGGTTATTGGTACTGGGGATCTCCAGGTGTCGGTTCTTTTTGACTTGTTTTACCCCAAGTCAAGCTCTCTCCTGCAGCTTAAACATATAATAATTTATAGTTGTATTTGATCACCAGGACATGGTGATGACTTATTAGCGCCTGGTCATATTTCTTTGTACTGTTGTACTGGGGTTAGCCAGTGCCTCCTGAGCCATTTAGCTCACCGCACGTCCCTGGTGCTAACACCTAAAATCCCCCCCGCCCCATTCAATAGCATTGCAGACACTTGAACCTTCTTCCTCCAAATTCACTGGCTTGCAGCTGCAGGTATAACACCCATCCCCTATCTTTTCTCTCCCTTTCCCTGCCCTCTCCTCTTCTCTTAATTTTTTCTTTATGTGTATTTAAACAATGAACAAAAAAAGGAGAAAGAGTTGTATAAATGGACTAATTTATATCTAAAATTGTAATGTACATTCTGTTTTATCTAAATATACTCCTGCATAACTCTGTATACTGTAGTTGATGGATGACTATATAATGATTATTAGGCATTAATATAAATACTGTGCACTGTTGTTAACTAATATAAATGACCATTTTATAGTGCTCAGCACATGCTGTGAATGTTGGATTGTGTTCTGGAAGCATCATATACATTACACTTGTACACTTATTACTGCTTGAATGCATTTCTACACATTTTATTTCTATCTGCAACAATAATAGCAATATATGGTTATTGTCAGACTGCCAGAAACCACAAAGAAAGTTATGTCGGCATACCATACTACACTCCTTACAGACTGCAAGCAAACACAAAGAACGTTACATTTGTTACTAATAATGGAATGTGGACAAAATCTGATACATTGTACCTGCTGGAAATACTGTTCTGAGCCCTAGATTCTATCTATCTAGCTCTCTCTATCTCTGTATCTATCTGCCTGTCTGCCTGTCCATCAAGCTACCACAATATACTGGTAAGTACTGTGGGAAGTGAATGCATAAATTAGCTTTCTCTTACGTCCTAAAGGATGCTGGGGTTCCATTTAGTACCATGAGGTATAGACGGGTCCATTGGTAGCCATGGGCAATTTAAGAGTTTAATAGTGTGGGCTGGCTCCTCCCTCTATGCCCCTCCTACCAGACTCAGTTTAGAAAATGTGCCCGGAGGAGCCGGTCACAGCTAGGGGAGCTCTTAGGAGTTTTTCTAGTTTTAGTTAGGTACAGGCAGGCTGCTGGCAACAGCCTCCCTGCTTCGTGGGACTTGGGGAGGAGTAGGAACCAACTGTAGAAATTAATGGTTCCCTATCTCCGCGAACAGGACACTGAGCTCCTGAGAGTGCTGATCACAAGCCCACGAGGTGACCGCTCACTCCCGCAGCACGGCCGCCAACCCCTAACAGAGCCAGAAGAAAGAAAAGTGGTGAGTACAGCGCCGGCAGCCCGGGAAGCGGGTCGCCAGCGGGAATGGCGGCACAAGGTTGGGAGCACAGCTGTGACAGGCTGCGCTCCGGAAGGCTCAGCGGCACTTGGTGTAAGGCACTGTGAGGGGCGTCCTGGGCCAGCGCACATACCCTACACTAGTCAGATAGGCTAAAAGGGGCTAATCTTACTGTTAGCTGCAAAAATACCTCAGGCCAGTATAATCTCATAAGTGCAGGAAGACGCACCATTACAGGGAGCAGGACTTTCCTCGGAGCGGATACAACACTCACCAGCGCCATTTTCTCCCTGCAGATCACACAGAAGAGACGCTGACAGGGAGCGCTGTCCTTCACATAACTCCAGCATACCTCTGCGGTACCAGGGTGTTGTAGACAGGGATGGGGGGGGGGGGGGGTGTTGATACTGTATATGTAAACAGTTTATCCTATTAAGGTTACTCAGTGAGCGCCGTCCGTTTCTTATTTTAACTGCCTACTGGTGCACTGTGTGGCTGGCTCCTTATACTCTGTGACTCTCTGAAGGTTCTCTGGGAAAAACTGTGTCTGCATTTTCCTGTGTGTATGTGTGTGTGTCTGTATATCTCACATTAACATGTCTAGTGACTATCTTGTGCTGCAGATTGTGTATCTTCTCCTGAAGAGTCTATTCCATGTTCTCAGGATTGCCATGTACCTTCACAGCCTTCTCAGGCAGAACCCCCTTAGGTGGATTCTATAAGGGGAATGATATCCCAGATTTCATCTAGGATGTCACATAATGAGAATGTATTGCAGGTTTTTACAACAATCTGTGGAGGTTTTGCAGTATTCAGCTCCCACTACCTCATCTAAGGACCATATTACATACCCTAAAAAGCATGGTCTTGCCCAGATAAAGCAGGCTGACACCGACTCTGATACAGAGGACGGTGATGGGAATATGCAAGGGGGAGATGCATCCCTTGCTAAGGGGGTGCAACTCATGATTGAGGCCATTAGGGACATTTTACACATTAATGAGAAAGTACCTGAGCAGGAAGAGGAGGCTTACTTTACAGACAATAAGAAATCCTCCCTTACTTACCTGGCTTCTAAGGAATTAAACTCCTTGTTTGAAAAATCCTGGGAAAACCCAGAGAAAAAATTCCAGATACAAAGAGGGTTCTCATTGCTTTTCCTTACCCTGAAGAGGACAGGAAAAAGTGGAAAAACCCACCTCTATTAGACGCTTCTATATCTAGGTTGTCAAAAGGTGGTTTTACCTGTCCCTGGTTCAACCGCGATAAAAGAGCTGGCTGACCGCAATATTGAGACTACGCTCAAATCACTATACACAGCTACAGGAGTGGTTTTAAGGCCCGCTATTGCTTGTGCGTGGATTTCTAAAACCATAATAAAGTGGTCAGGCACATTACTAGAGGAATCAGATACTATGGATAGGAGTGACATAGATTTGTTTTTATGTCACATACAGGTTTCTACAGGTTTCATGGTGGAAGCCATGAAGGAACTTGGCCAACTTAATGCAAGGGCTTCTTCCATGGCTGTCTCGGCACTCAGAGGACTCTGGCTGCGCCAATGGTCTGTGAATGTAGAATCCAAGAAAAGTGTGGAGAACCTACCCTTAACAGGTCAGGCTCTGTTTGGGGACGCATTAGATGCGTGGATCTACACAGCAACTGCGGGTAAGTCAACCTTCCTTGCCTCAGCAGCGATACCGGCTAGGAAATCTTATTCTACATCTACAATGCAGTCCTTTTGGACCACGAAAGTTAAAAAGTCCAAACCCTCTTCCACTTTCTTTAGAGGAGGTCGGGGAAAATCTAGAAACCTTCACCAACAGGTTCCCAGGTACAGTAACCAGGTACTGCTTCCTCAAAATCTTAAGCATGACAGTGGACCTCCCAGCCTAGGGATCGGGTGGGTGGGAGCAAGACTAAGGCATTTCAGTCACGTTTGGGCATCATCATGCCTAGACTCCTGGGTACAAGACAGTGTTACCCAGGGGTACAGACTGGAGTTTCAAGAACTCCCACCTCACAGATTCTTCAAATCAGGTTTACCAGCTTTGCTTACAAAAAGTGCTATCCTACAGGAAGCCATTCAAAAATTGGGACAAACAACTGTCATTGTTCCAGTTGCACCTCGCCTAACAAGGGTTATTACTCAAACCTGTTTGTGGTACAGAAACCGGACGGTTCGGTAAGGCCGATATTAAATCTAAAGTCATTGAACCCCTACTTGAGGGAATTCAAATTCAAGATAGAGTCTCTGAGAGCAGTGATCTCAGGTTTGGAGGAGTGAGAATTCCTGGTATCCCTGGATATTAAGGATGCGTACCTTCACGTTCCGATCTGGCCACCTGGCCACCTGAGATTTGCGCTGCTAGACTGTCACTATCAGTTCCAGGTGCTGCCATTTGGCCTCTCTACAGCACTGAGGGTGTTCACCAAGGTCATGGCAGAGCTGATGCTACTCCTCCGCAAGCAGGAAGTGAACATTATTCCATATCTGGATAATCTGCTGATAAAGGCCTCTTCCAGGGAGAAGCTGTTACAGAGCATTGCTCTCTCAACTCAACTACTCCAGGATCATAGGTGGATCCTGAACCTTCCAAAGTCACATTTGGAACTTACAAGGAGACTGTCCTTCCTGGGGATGATCCTCGACACAGAAGTGCAAAGGGTGTTTCTACCGGTGGAGAAAGCATCGGTGATCCAGTCAATGGTTTGGGATGTCCTGAAGCCTCCCCGGGTATCGGTTTATCAGTACATTTGCCTTATGAGGAAGATGGCTGCCTCCTACAAGGCTCTACAGCATGGAAGATTTCATGCACAGTCCTTCCAACTGAATCTCCTGGACAAATGGTCGGGATCTCATCTTCACATGCACCAGCGGATACGCCTGTCACTGAAAGCCAGAATTTCACTCTTCTGGTGGCTGCAAACTTCTCACCTTCTCGAGGGCCGTAGGTTCTGGATTCAGAATTGTATCCTTCTATCCACGGATGCAAGTCTCAGAAGAGGCTGGGAAGCTGTCACCCAAGGGGAAACTTCCAAGGAAAGTGGTCAAGTCTGAAATCCATCCTTCCGATAAACATTCTGTAACTAAAGGCCGTGTACAATGGCCTTCTACAAGTGATTCGATGGTGTCCTACATAAACCAACAGGGCTGAATGAAGAGCAGAGCCGCAATGTCAGAGGTAACAAGAATCCTCCTCTGGGCAAAAAAAGCACACAGTAGCACTGTCAGCGATCTTCATTCCAGGATTGGACAACTGGGAAGCAGACTTCCTCAGCAGACATGATCTCCATCAAGGAGAATAGGGCCTCCACCCGGAGGTGTTCGAGGAGTTAACTAGTTGTTGGGGTGTAACTCAAATAGATATGATGGCCTCGCGCCTCAACATGAAGCTTCTGGGATACTGTTCCAGGTCGATAGACCTACAGGCAGTGGTGGTGGAAACCCTGGTAACTCTGTGGGTGTTCAAGTCAGGGTATGTGTTCCCTCCACTTCCACTCATCCCAAGGGTTCTCAAACTAATAAAAAGAACAAGAGTTCAGGTGATCCTCATTGCTCCAGACTGGCCAAGAAGGGCTTGGTACGCGGATCTTCAGGAATTACTGCTGGAGGATCTGAGGCCTCTTCCTCTTCGCGAGGACCTTCTGCAACAGGGGTCATTCACTTATCAAGACTTACCGCGGCTACGTTTGACGGCATGGAGGTTGAACGCCTGATATTAGCTTGGAAGGGCATTCTGAAAAAAGATATTCCTACCCTGATACAGGCTAGAAGGGAGTAACGTCTAAACATTACCATCTGATTTGAAAAAAGTATGTGTCTTGGTGTAAATCCAAGAAGATTACTACGGTGGAGTTTCAACTAGGATGGTTTCTCCTCTTTCTGCAAGAAGGTGTTGATGTGGGCCTACGCTTGGGCTTCATAAATGTCCAAATCTCGGCCTTGTCCAATTTCTTCCAGAAACAATTGGCTGCTCTCCCTGAGGTTTAGACTTTTGTGCCGCCTACGGCACCTTAATGTTTTGCTGCAGTTCCTGCAATCGGAATGGTTCGAGCCTTTACAGGAGGTAGATGTCAATTTTCTTCCTTGGAAGGCTGTAACATTGGCATCTGCTAGGCGTGTGTCAGAATTGGGGGCATTGTCCTACAAGAGCCCCTACTTGATTTTCCATGAAGATAGGACTGAGCTCAGAACGCGTCAGCAATTTCTTCCAAAGGTTATGTCAGCTTTTCATATCAACCAACCTATTGTGGTGCCAGTGGCTACTGACTCCTCAATTCCCTCAAAGTCCTTGGATGTTGTGAGGGCTTTGAAGATTTATTTGAGGAGAACTTCTCATCACAGGAAGTCAGACGCTCTATTTGTCCTTTATGCTCCCAACAAGGTTGGGTGTCCTGCTTCTAAGCAGATGATTTCTCGCTGGATCGGGTTTACTATCCAGTATGCTTATTCTATGGCAGGCTTGCCGTGTCCAAATTCTGTTAAGGCCCACTCTACCCATAAAGTGGGATCTTCCTGGGTGGCTGCCTGGGGAGTCTCGGCTTTGCAGCTTTGACAGGCAGCTACTTGGTCAGGGTCGAACAGGTTTTGGATTAGTGGTTTATTAACTACTGCTGTAAATCACAAATACACTGATGTATGTTATGTGAATTCTGCTTGCTTCTATGGTTTGCATATGATAACATTATCCAATTATACGTGTAATGTAATTTCTCAAAAGTAAAAACAAGAATATTATGTAGTACAGTACCTTGATTTTACTGGCACATTAGGCGAGTTGAACAAACATTTGATAACTGTAAACTTGTGTTCATAACTGATTTTGGAATACACACCAACGCTGCGTAAATTTAGTCAACAAATAACATTCCACCCACATGCTTACGCACAACTATTTATGCGGTCTGCCACTTAAGGGGGCTGGGCCTTTTCCTCTGGTGTGTTGTCGACTTCTGCTCGAGCGTCTTGGAGGGGATGTTACTGGTGTCACCAAGGGGATTGTGGTGCTGGAACTCGAGCTTGACTGTTGTTCTGGATGCATTAGATGCTGTGTAAGTATCGTCATAGTACCATGTAAGTCTCGAGTTGCCACCGTGTGATTCTCCATGACTCTCAGCATTGTGTCTTGTGTGACTTGGTTGGCTTGTATTATTTGCAAGTGTGTTTGATGTAGTCGTATATTGTCGTCAATTACTCTTTGATATGTATCTAGCATGCGGGTATTGTCTGCCCACATTAGTTTGACTGTATTGGTCAATCTGGTGAGCTCTATATGTTGGCGACTGTTACTTCTGCGTAGGCGGGGAAAGTGATGGGCTATACTAGTTAATGCTTGGGTCTGTTTTGTCAGACTTTCTGCGGTATGGGCTTGTTGTGGGGCCCAGGTTGACCAAAATGCCTGGTCTGTTGACTGAGGCATGGCTGTGCTTGGGCTTATGTGCTGCTCAGGTGCTTGTGGTTGTGTTTGGGAAGGTAAATCTGTGGGTGTGGGGTATGGCGGTGGTATTGTCATAAGCTGAAGGGTAAATGTGTCCTCAGTTTGTTGGTGTTGTGTGTCACTTTTAGGTTGATTGGTGTCCTCTGAAAAGATAAAGCAGTTATGTTTTGTTATATATTGTGAAGGACATTTTTTTTTAACTGACATTTTTTTAATTTTGGTTTAACAATATCTTTACAAAATCCACATTTGTGACTGATTTCTTTTCATAAGTTTTTGTGTAGATAAATTTACGTTTGTTGAACTAAACTATAATTGTACTCATTAGCGCAATATTAGCATTTTTTAATTTGGAGGTCAACTTAGCATTTTTGGAGTTCTGCTTCCGTATTTCGGTAAATTTTGTTTATGCTAATATATGCATTGTGCACATATTGTGATGATGCAATGTCATTATTAGAGATGAGCGGGTTCGGTTTTACTCGGATTTACTCGGCTCTCAAACGGCATTTTATTGGATGTCACGTGTTTTGAATAACCAATAAGATGCCATTTTGAGAACCGAGTAAATCAGAGTAAAACCGTACCCGCTCATCTCTAGTCATTATGTATTTATATGTGCTTTTATGATGAGGATAACTTGCCAACTGCAGTTTTACATCTATATTTCTCAACATTTGCACAACTTTGCTGCTTTTTAAATTAATACCTTAAATTTTAAATGATGCACACAGCAACTCACCTGGCAGATGTGGTGATTGTGGTGACAAGCGTGGAGGACTGTCCAGCAGTTGTTTTGAGGGCACGGGTGAAACCAGCGATATGCGGCATCGGGGTGATGGCTGGAGTTGTGGCCTACTAGTCACACCTAGGCTTCGCCTCCGCAGGGGCACAACAGCAGATGATGTTCCTGTTGGGAGAAGTGTTTGATGAAATTAGGATGAAACATAGGGGTAAATTGACTAAGATAGGAGTTCCATTTAAAATGGGATGTTGCCCATAGCAACCAATCAGATTCAACTTCTCATTTATCTAGCACCTTCTAGAAGCAAGCACCTGGAATCTGATTGGTTGCTATGGGCAACATACCATCTTAAATAGAACTCCCATCGTAGTAAATTTCGACCATAGAGTGTCAAACACAACAAAGGGTTATGAATTACCTCCATCTGCATCATCCTCTGCTTCAGACAAAGTGCTAGCATAGCCAGAAGGTGTAGGTGTCTTTTTGGACACTGCAAACATAAAGGATTTAATATGTAACACTTAATCCTGTTTTAGTTTTATGTACATTTTTGACAATAAACAACTCCATTTATATTAGTTTCAATATTGAGCATGGGCAAAGGAATTGTCCCTAAAAATACCAATTAAAAAATTCAAAACACAAAAAGCAGCATGTCTGAACTCTATTCCAGCATGCAAATAAAAATGTCTTGCCAAACTCATCCTACAAACATTACTTGGTCCAATATTTTCCACTCACATAATACAAAACATACTATTCAATATATAATGGACAACTTTAGGACTGAAATATGTTTTGAACTACATATCTTAGTCTGTGTTTTTTTAAAAATGTTGCACAAATATATACATTATCCGAACATACAATATGCTAAACATATGAAGCCCTCCAAAAATGAACACAATAGAATTTAATAAATAACTACAAAGATGCCCAAAGTCCATTTTGCACACATACATCGCATACACCAGGCCCAAAAAATAGCAACATACAAAAAAACAAACGAAAAAAAATAAAAAATAAAAAATTGTTAAACCACTGGTGGGCCCCATCATGCCCCATGCCGAAACTGACTAAGGATAAGGGCAAAGGATCAAGTTTAAACATAACCTCTATTTAAATAGATTACGAATGACCCATTTAGGACAACAGAGCATACACAAATTAAGATATAATAATAGACAATCCAACACATATTGTTTGTTTACCAAAATAAGAACACCAAAAAAACACTTACCTGACACCCTGGGCCGATCAGAGTCCCGCACATATGTGGCCCGCACTACCTCCGGGGGAATCAGCCTCTGCAGCGGCTCCTCAGATTCCAAATAGGTGGCTACAAATGAGCGGCCACCTCCTGTTTGCCAAGCAGACTTGGCCTCCTTCGCCATTTTGGATTTCACAAGCCGCTTAATAACATAATAACGCTTTCTGCAGGTCTCCTCTGTTCGCCGCACAATCCCCTCACTATTAACAGCATCTACCACCTTCTGCCACATTAAAGCTTTTTTCCTTGCTGACACCTTACCAGCATCCTGACAAAACAACTGACAATGATATTTCATTATCTCCCTCACCAGGGCAACATTCTCTGCATAGGTAAATTTCACATTACGCTCAGACTTGGTCTTCACACGTGGCTGCGGAGCAACATCGCTCTCACTAGAGGACTCAGGCGCCTCATCTGCCACCTCCTCTGCCTCACTTCCCTCACTAACCTCCCCAACCTCACTAACCTCCTGCACCTCCCCAACCTCACTCACCTCAGACTCAGACATGCTGAGAACAAACACGGAACAGATAATAAAAAAAAGCTCCACTACCTCTACACAGCACACACACACACACACACACACACACACACACACACACACACACACACACACAAACCGACAAGAGACTATAAAAAAAATTACAAGTACAATAAAAAAGACACACTAATAAGTAACAATACAACCACAAAGACAAGACAACTTTCAATGCACAACACTCAGAAATCTAACTCCAAAAATCACAATAACTCACCAAGCTCCTCTCAACACTGTCACAACTGAGGGCTGCTGCTGACCAGGGGGAAGCCTCAGTTGTAGGGGCTGAGGGATATGTGTACCTGGGAGGCAGTACAGGGTTCTTGGACATGCAGTGAACCTTTAGAACAAATGCCCGAAGGCGTGACCAAGACAGCTTTGTAAAAAGTATAAAGAGTTTATTAAACACAGTTCAGAGGAATACTGATGACTTGGTATTGGTAATAGGAAACACAGTTCAGGGGAATACTGACGATAGAAAACCGATGGTGACTTGAGATCGATGACGGAGCACCGATGATGACTAGGGATCGATGACGGTACACAGATGGTTACTTGGGATCGATGGCGGAACACCGATGATGACTAGGGATCGATGGTGGAACACCGATGGCTACTTGGGATCGATGGCGGAACACCAATGGTTACTTTGGATCGATGGCGGAATACCATTGGTTACTTGGGATCGATGGAGGAACAACGATGGTTACTGGAGATCGATGGCAGAACACCGATGGTTACTGGAGATCGATGCAGACCACCGATGGTTACTGGAGATCGATGGTGGAACACCGATGGTTACTGGCAGGGCAGAGAACCGCTGGAAGCTGCAAGCCGGTGTCGGGTAACTGCCAGTCACAGGGTGCAATGATGAAACACTGCAGAGTCAGGCTGTACTGCAGAGAAAGTCCATGGGAGGACTGCACACTGGAATCATTGAAGACAATTGAAGCACTGACAATCTTTCCAGCCCAGGAACAAGATATTTATACCAGCTGGGAAGCAGGGATTGGCTGGCTGATTAACCAGAGACCAGAGTGCAGCTGCTGGGTAATCAGGCTGAGAGCAGAGTGCAGCTGATAGGCTGAAAGGTAACATGTGATTAGGAAAACATGGCTGCGCCCATGTTAGCTTTTGGAGGGAAAGATTGTTTGCAACTTGAATGTGAGCTTTAACCATGAAGCTGCCAGAATCACAGTATAGAGATTTGAGACAATGAGATGCAGCGTGCTGCACACAGAGTGCAGATGGAATCCAGGCTTGGAGCGCTGTGACAAACTCAGGATGCATTTGGAAGGTAAATACTGATAAGGAATTACCTGGATCGTGATAAACACTACCTCTCTCCTCTCCACTGACTAAACCCACGAGGTTTGGCCATTTGGAGGCGTATTTATATGACTGCGATCAGCCACTCCCATCACAACCAATCACGCATCACCTACAGAATCGACACCATTCCTAAAATTACAAAATAAACAACTCTGCCGCATCATAAAAAAATATGAAACATGCATCACAAAACACATCTTCGGCTGAAATACAACACAATCGGCCGCAATAACACTATAAAAAATACGAACCTTATCGACATCGGAATATACGAAATACGATAACTCTGCACCTTAGTAAATTACCGAAGATGGTTTCAAAAAGTTGCAGGAAAATACGACCGATAAATTTTTTAGATCAAACTCCCTACAAATCAACACCAACATGAATATTAGTAAATATACCCCAAAATATGCTTCACACAACCAAGCACGGGACAACACTCAGAAACATGGCTCTAAGATTAAACTCAGAGAAGACAAAAACAGGAAGAAGACCCTCAGGCACATCTTAATGCTGATTTCTGTTAACCTTTGAAATTTACACTTGTACTGTATAACCATTTATGCCAAATGCTTGTAATACATCTGCAGTTCTGCTTTTTGAAACTATGAGTAGAGACAGCTATGAGGAAGTTCTCAGAGCTAGATGAAATTCATCACTGCCGTGTATGTGTGCAATTCTTGCTCTACAGCTAGCTGAACCAGGACCAGACTTCTCAGGTAATCCAAGAGGTTTGCAGCCTCAGCACCCCATCATTTTGGAGGCCCCAGCGAGATGGCAAATTGTCCAGTGCAGGACTGGCCACATCAACCACCTGAACGTCAGAAATAGCAGAAAGAATCCGTACTGTGAGTAACTGAAGACAGTGCATTTGCACACTCTCTATTCTGCTGTTTCTGATTAGTATTGCGGGGTTCAGTAGAGGAGGGACTCACAGCCATTTCTAGTACTAACTCTGACAATTCTACTTTTTATAGAGTAATAAGATATAACTGTTGTATGAATGTATGAAACAGTGAGTGAATGTATGTGTTTTTCATGAGATGTATATAAAGGAATAAAAGTTCAGCTAATAGTCATTCTAAGACCCACTTCCTGCCTGCAGCCAAAGCTTTCCCTCACCTTTCGGGAACTGTGGCCCCTGGACTGTCTGTTAAGATCTTCCTCACTCCATGATTAACTGACAGAAGAGCAGAGCCGGCCCTAACCAATATGATGCCCTAGGCAAGATTTTGGCTGGTGTCCCCTAGCACCGCCGCTAGTTCTGCAGGAGATGCCTGGCATGAGTCAGCTGGCAGCTCTGCTAACGTCGTGGCCTTTTGTTTATGAAAATGCATCTTATTTGCATTACTATGTGGCTAGGATGCACAAGCAGCTTCTGCTGATTAAAATGATACGCAGTATGCCTATATTCTGTGTGTGACTGCGGTTATATCTGCATATGAAATGCTACATTACAGTGATTTCCAGGACTACACTGCAACGTAGCATTTAGTATGCAGATACAGCCGCAGTCACACACAGAATATAGGCATGCTGCATATCATTTTAATCAGCAGAAGTTGCTGGTGCCCCTAAGCATACAAAATGCCCTAGACATTTGCCTACTTTGCCTATGCCTAAGGCCGGCTCTGCAGAAGAGGCAGACACATAAAACACAGTAAAAGTGTTGATTAGCCGTCAGTGCCAGAAGTAATTGCCTGTTGTATGTTCTGTATGTCTTTTCATCTGTTAAAATGGTCTATTTCACAGAAGAGGAAGTAGTTATCATACTTTTAACACTATTTTACAAATTTCCTGCTTTTTTACTAATATATATAATTTACAAACTGAGAAAGGGTTTAGAAGCAGTAAGGCAGGTGGGATATATTATCACAGCGTGTGGACCCACCAAGGAGGGCCTGTCATTAATTTCACTGTCCCTGTTGTACTTGTGCAATAGTCTTACAACACAGTGGGCAGGGACAAATACATAGTCCAACCACCAGGGGTATTCTGTCTCATAAGTCAGAGTGTTGGGAACATTTTAGGGGGGATCTGAAGTGGATGGAACAAAGAAGTTTAGATTAGCTGTCAACAGTAGGTTGTCACATAAACCCAGACTACTTACAGAATAGAATAGGAGAAACTTTGGTTGAAATTGTTACCACATTGCTCAAGAATATACATGACAGTGGGAAGGTTCATGTCTGTCCAGAATTCAGAAGAGCAAGTGACTCAGTAGTAGTTTACTGGATTAAGCTGGGAATATTGCAGGGAACTGAGTTTGCAATACTTAGGGTTTAGGAGAAGCCATGGATTACACAGAAAAAGAAGGAGAGTCAGGTGCAAGCAAGGTTAAGAGTCGGTAGACAGATAAAGGAACACACAGAAAGTGAAGAAAATGAGGACACAGAGGCTGTTTTGGATAGTGACCCTATTAGACCAGTTACACAGATACCCAACCCCAAATTATGGCCCAAACTACTTTGCTCATAGAGATGGACCCACATAACCAGACTTAAACACCTTGGAGCAGCAAATTACTGCTATAGACCAAGGCACAGGATAAAGATATCCATAATGTTTAAAACGTGTCCCATTGTGAGAATCAGTTACCAGCTAATTGTGAATCCCGTAAAGAAGGATCATCACAAACCCTACTTTTAAGTACCCAGGGGATGGCTCAAGCCAGTTTGTATGGACACACCAGGGCAATCCACTATGGGACCCTATGCCCCAATTTTAAGCCCACAAGCAACCTCAGGTTTCCTACAACCAAGACATATATATATTTTGGTCGCATTCCATTAACCAATCAGAACATGACCCCATGGGTCAGATATGGGACCAGACAAAGAACTCAGGTATGCAGGGCAGGCACCTTAAATCATAAAGGGGAACTCTGTGATTGTGAGAAGTGCCAGAACAAGGTTCAGATTATGCAAAGCCAAGAGAGATGAGCTCCATGACCAGTCCCAGCATATCCTGTTACTGTGCAAGTCCGGGAACCAAATGCAGGGGCAGAGGGTGCACCAGCACAAATAGAGGCAAGAAGAACAGTCCAATACAGACCATGGACATCTAGTCAATTGGACAACATAGTATCAAAATCCCCAGACCACAGGAAGAATCCACTGGAATATCACAGATATTGCAGAGATTAGTGAAAGTATGGGATGCAGTATACATAGACTTGGAGAAAGTTGCTAAATTGACCATAAGAGAGGGGTCTCTGGGAGAGAAAATGGAATTCTAGGCTGGGAACAATGGCATAGTGGCAGTACCAGCAGATAAAAGGGGGAGAAATACTGGTGCCCTGTTTGTCACTAGGCTACTGGCTTAGTGTAATAACCAACAACAGAGAATGTCAGATGCTCCTGAAGTCAGGCAAGGCCCAACCCAGATGGTTAAGGCCTATCTTGATCAGGTCAAGAAAACACACCTTGATAGAGGTTTTGATGAGAAGACTCAAACTCACCAGTGATTGTTAAGAACCACATATTAAGGAGGTCTTAAAGAATCTCTAAGGACAGAATTGAATCAGACAAGGCCAGAAGCAGGGACAATGACATTACCTGCAGTGTTAGATGATTTGCAAGCCACAGAGGATAAAGAAGAAGAGAGAAATAGAAAACAGAAATAAAAAGCTCCACAAACTAAAGTGACAGTACATGTGGTCCAATAAACCCCCCAAAGAAGAAGTGACAGGGTTAAGTATCCTAGGGGTAACAGTAGAGGACATGGGCAAAACAGTCCCTCTAATGAGGACCTTAAGAAAAAAGGATTGTGCTATTTCTGCAGCAAACCAGTGCATATGAAAAGGGATTGCCTGAGCTACAGGGAATGGACCAAGAATAAGAACAATCAAGTTCAGGTCCACTACACACAATCCACCAACCTACTGTATAGGATACTGGCTCTTCAGTGTCCAGCCCTCAATAGTCCTCTATAAACATTCCAGTTCCCAAGGGTATGATTCAATTATTATTACCGGGAGGGGAATTATTGAATTGTATAGCGGACACCGCAGCCAGCTGAACTGTAGCAAGGGCAGATAAGTTACCTCCCCATCATATAACAAAAATTAAAATTCAGGGAACAGGATCAACAGTTAGTACAGTTTCCCTTATGGAAACAAAACTATTGCAGTTACAGGTAGGAACAGAATATGTACCAGTTTCCATACAGTTCCTCACATCAAAGAACTGCCCAGTAAATTTACCAGGGGCAGACATATTGTCAACAGTACAAGCCACAATAAAGTAAAGGGGAGATCAAATATATCTATAAATAAATAAAAATCAGGAATTGGGAGCCCAAGTAGAGGACGCTTGTTACTTATTCCAACAGATAACTTCACCAGAGTTATCTGCAGAATCAATTCCTCAGAGGCTTTTCCAATTCCCTGGCATGGTCACATCAGATGCAACCATACCAGCAAGTGCTTTATCTGACCTGGTCACATAGGATGCGACCAGTCAGATAAACACTGTTAGCAGTGGCAGGGAAAGGAAACTTCCCTCCGCTGCTGCTGTCAGGGGGACCGGAAGGTCCCTCTGCATCCCTGCACCCTCCCCCTCACTGCTGATTGGTCAGCATGGCAGGACCATCCACCCAGCAGCTGCAGGCAATAGCAGCCACTGTGGAAGTGTAAACCAATGCCCCCAGCACCCCCTGTGTACCTGGCAGCTGTTTGGGGTGTTAAAAGTAATGTTGTGATGGTCGCAATGTTACCAATGTTCCGGTGTTCTTGACCGAAGTTCCAATGTTTGAAAAAAAAAAATATTTAAAAAAATATAAAAAATATTCTTTTTTAACTAAAAACATTTTGAATAAGGTTAAATTCATGTTCTTCACCTAATTCACTCATTTAAAAAAATGACAATTTTAGAGCATTTTCTGGGGAAAAAATAAGCAGTTAAGTGGTTAAACATCTTCCAGATGACCTACAGTATGGTATAAAGGAAAAACAGATGTGGGAAAATTAGCAGTACAATCTGTACATATTCAAATGAAGGAAGGAGTGGTGCCTGTAAAAAATTAAACAATATTCACTCACCAAAGAGCAAGAACAAGCAATCACTGTTCAGATTCAAAAGCAACTAAAAGCAGGTGTTCTTAAGCAATGTATGTACACCGCTTTTTCTGGTCAGGAAAAAGTCAGGTGACCAAGGGAAACCACAGTTTCATATGATTCATGACCTTAGGGAGGTCAACAAGCGAATGGTCATTGACACATCTATAGTTCCTAACCCACACACTCTGCTCAATCAGATACCAGCCTCCTCTACACATTTTACAGGGATAGACTTGGCAAATGCTTTCTTTTCGGTACTAATTACAGAATCCAACCAGTTATGCTTGACTTTTACCAATGACCACAAATAATATTGTTGGACAAGGTTGCCCCAGGGAGGGGCTACATCTCTTTCAAGTTTTTCAGAATCCATGGCACTAATCTTAAAGTGGTTGAGACCAACGCACACCACTACTCAGGTGTTGCAATATGTAGATTCCTAACTTCTTTGTGCAGACACAGAAGACCAGTGTAGGGAAGACACTTTGGCCCTCATTCCGAGTTGTTCGCTCGGTAAAAATCTTCGCATCGCAGCGATTTTCCGCTTAATGCGCATGCGCAATGTCCGCACTGCGACTGCGCCAAGTAAATTTGCTATACACTTAGTAATTTTACTCACGGCTTTTTCATCGTTCTGGCGATCGTAATGTGATTGACAGGAAATGGGTGTTACTGGGCGGAAACAGGCCGTTTTATGGGCGTGTGGGAAAAAACGCTACCGTTTCCGGAAAAAACGCAGGAGTGGCCGGAGAAACGGAGGAGTGTCTGTGCGAACGCTGGGTGTGTTTGTGACGTCAAACCAGGAACGACAAGCACTGAACTGATCGCAGATGCCGAGTAAGTCTGAAGCTACTCAGAAACTGCTACGAGGTGTGTAATCGCAATATTGCGATTACTTCGTTCGCAATTTTAAGATGCTAAGATTCACTCCCAGTAGGCGGCGGCTTAGCGTGAGCAACTCTGCTAAAATCGCCTTGCGAGCGAACAACTCGGAATGACCTCCTTTATCACTATTGTCATTTTTGCACCAAGCTAACTGCAATGTGTCATTTGATAAGCTGCAACCAGTGAAGACTAGAGTCACATTTTTGGGACACTGCATTAGCCAAGGTACACATCACCTTACCTCAGACAGTGTATCATCAATACAGAAAGTACCAGTACAGATGACAAAAAGGCAGTTTAGAGCCTTTTTGGGCCTTATGGGATATTGCAGGGATTGGATGCCAGCAGCATCCACACTTATGCAGCCTCTGTATCAAGCACTCACAGATTCTGAGGCCACAATACAGTTAACTGAACAACAACTCCAGGCATTTCAGGATATAAAGATTGCCATTTAGCAAGCCACAGCTTTAGGCCTACCACAATATTACAAACCATTCACTTTGTTTTTCCATGAACATCAGGGCCAAGCATTAGGGGTCCTGACCTAGGAACATGGGAGGAAACAGAGACCATTAGCATATTACTCTACACAATTAGACTCTGTAAAAAAAGGAGCACCCTCATGTGTCAGGGCAGTGGCAGCAGCAGCACTTTTTAAAGAAAAAACAGTGAATCTGGTGTTAGAGCACCCACTCACAATTCAGGTCCCACATTAAGTCACTGAAATCCTACACCAAGCAAAAAACAAACATTTATCTGCTGCCAGACTAGCTAAATATGAAGTAGCCTATTATGGCCCACAAATCTCACAATCAAAAGATGTACAGTATTGAATCCTGCTACATTATTACCAGTGCAGGATTTAAAAGAGGGAAGAAGTAAGGATTGTGAGGAAGATGCAAGTAAGACTTATGAACAGGATATACACACTTTTTCTTCACATAACTGTTTAGAACTTATGAAACTTGAAATGACAGTGTTTGATCATGTCACAGACACTAGTCTTGTATACCCTGATTTTACATTATTTGTAGATGGTTCCAGGTACTATTAGGAAGGGATACCCAGAACAGGATATGCAGTCACCACTTTAGATGACATACTTATACAGAAAACACTCTCACCCTCATGCTCCACACAAGAGGCAGAGCTGAAGGCACTCACTGATGTATGTACAGTGGCAAAAGGCAAAACTTCTAATATATACATGGACTTCGGTGTCGCCCATGATTATGAGCTAATCTGGAAAAGAAAGGCAGTTCTTAGGGTCTGCAGGTAAGCCCATTTAAAATGCAGACTCTATGAAAGAGCTTTGCTCTTTAAAGCCTCACAGCTGCCTATATAGATGGCAATAATCAAAGTAGAGGCCCACACCAAAGAAAAGACTATTGAGGCCAGTGGGAATGCACCACAGATGTGGCAGCAAGACAAGCAGCCCTAATACCCCTTCCAACCATTCTGATGGCACAAGTAAGTTCTATACCCCTTAATGTAGATATTCTAAAGGATTTCCAGGGACAGGCAAGTTCTGCAGACAAAGAAGGCTGCACAAGAGGGGGGCAACCTGTGCAGATGAAATAAGGGCAAAAGCCCATAAATGGTGCCTCCTCAGGGCTTTACTCCCAATGATGACTCAGCTGATCCATGGGCAAGTAGATAACTCAAAGGAAGCAATGACTAATACAGTCAATAAGGTGTGGAATTCATCAGGATTTAATAGTGCCGCCACAGTATATATGAAAGCCTGTCAGGTCTGTGGAAGACACAACCCAGGCCGCTCAACTAAAACCCCAGTCAGACACATGCCTAAGCAATTGTACCCATTTCAGAGATTGCAGATAGAATACACACAGATGCCTAAAGTGGGAAAATGGGGCAGATGTATTAAGTCTGGAGAAGGGATGAAGAAGTGATAAAGCAGTGATAAGTGCAAGGTGATAATGCACCAGCCAATTATTACGGATTAGAAAAATGACAGTTAGGAGCTGACTGGCTGGTGCATTATCACCTTGTACTTATCACTGCTTTATCACTTCTTTATCCCTTCTCCAGGCTTAATAAATCTTCCCCAATATAATTATGTCTTAGTATGCGTGGACCTATTTTCTGGATAGTCAGAGGCATGGCCAGTGACATCAGCAACCACTAAAACTACAGCTAAGAAACTAATAGCAGAAGTATTCTGTAGGTATGGCGTGCCAGAAGTAATAGAATCAGACAGAGGAACACATTTCACACTGGAAATAATGCAGCATATAATGACTGATTTGGGGGTCTCACAGGCATTCCATGTCCCTTATCACCCTCAAAGGTCTAGAAAAATTGAATGCCTTAATGGTACCTTAAAGCTTAAAACCCAAAAGGCCATAGCAGAGACAGGAAAGAATTGGGTTGAATGTCTACCCATAGTACTGTATTCAGTCAGAACCACAACTCATAAGAAAACACATTTATCACCTTATGAGGTATTATTTGATGGCCCACCTAGAACATGATGTTATTTTCTATATACTGTCCAATATATGAGTGGAAAGAATCAAGATTTGTGACCAAAGAAAATGAGGAACCATTCCCTGTAATGAGTCAGAGACTACCAGTATGGACATCCAACCATAGGACAGGAGTTTTACTAACTCAAACAGTGGAAAATCGCCAAAGATATATTAGGAGTTTGCAAATATTGCATTTTGTGAACCCCAGAATATCCAGGAAGCATATTTAAGCAACAACTGGAGTGAATGGAAGTCAGCAATAGACGAGGAGATGACAACACTCAATGACAAACATGCATTGACTGTAGTAAACAGTTAAAGTCACCGAGAAATGGATCTTCAGTTAAAGGATGAATTCAGACAGTACCATAGTCCATTATAAAGCTCATATTCTCACAGATGAGCATACACAGAAATCTTGAGTGGACTATGAGGAAAACCTAGTCTCCTGTGGCAAGGTACAGTACAGTACATTATGCTTAGTCATTGTTATATCTGCATTTTAAAATTAGATTTATACAGGGAGCCTTTTGACCTTTGCTCTGAGAATATGGTCCATAAATAAGTCTGTTAACAAAATATTTTTTGATCTAAAACTGAGTGGTCACTGTTGGCACATTAAGCTAGATGATGTACTACAAGAAATAAACTTTGTGCATTAAAATACAAATCATTGTCTCTACCACAAACACTTAGAAGACACATTTTTATTGTTGTGTACAGTATGTGGATGATCAATTAAATTGCAAGTGGCAAGCAGCTGTTGGGACAAAAATTCATGCTGAAAGATCTAGGTCATGGCATTACTTGATAATCTTGAGAATCTCACAAGAACTTGAGAAAGGAACACTATCTATTCAGTAGCAGTCCTACCTGGAAGGAATACTTACAATGTACAATATTTTAGATGCAAAAACATTGAGTACTCCCATTAACAAATCATCAAACTAACAAAATCCATGTCTCCAACAAGCGAGGAAGAGATGGAGAACATGAGAAAGTTCCTTATTAGAATGCTTTTGGACATTTTACTTACTGTACATACTGATACCACAAATACAATGAGATGGGTGAGCCAATTTGCCATTAATGATGGGAAGCAATATTGGACTGAAGTAGAAAGAATATTCAGATACCTGAAATGTTCAATTTCCTGGATGTTGGAACTTATATAGTATGGAAATTGTACACTGAAATCTTCCTGTGATGCTGACTGAGGATCAGTTGAGTATGACCATAATCCATATATGGGATATCTACTTGTATTGGCAGGTGCAGTAGTAAGCTGGTCAGGTAGAATGCAACTCACTGTAGCCCTAGCCATTATTGATATGGGAGAAAAGGCACTAACAGTAGCTGGTATCTACTATTAACTATGTATAGTCCTATAACAATAATACACATATATCAACAATTGTAACGTATGAGAAAGAGATAATAATGGATTTATAGAGGGAGGCTTAATCAAGCTGCGTAACAGGACACATTCAGCCTGGGCTTGTGCTCCTTACCTCTAATTTGGGCTGTCTAATTGCAACCACTATTCTCCAAAGCATTGTTTTTGCTCCAAACACCTCTCCTCACCCTGGGGGACATGCAGCCTGATAGCAGCTGCTAGAGCTAGGGCTTGGTATGCACACCGGAGCCACCGACTAAATTAGATCCCACCACTTGGGGACCTTCGCTGCTGCTGCTCCTCCCACCAGCACACACAAGTCTTCTGTCTATCTCCTGCAACACTAATCAGCAACCCTGTATACCGTGGCATCCCCTTGGATTTCCTGTGCAGCCGCTTGACTCTTCTTCTGACCCACTTACTCCTGTTGCCCATAGCAATATCAGCCAGTACACTGTCCCTCCACAGCTGACTGGGGTTAACAGTCCTAATACACCATGCCTAGTGTAGAGACTGGATCCTCCAACAACTACCTGCTTCTTCAAATGTTTCAGCTGGGGCTGCAGCTGGTAGCTTCTCTGCTCGTCACCATTTCTGGAGCTGGACTGCAGTTACTGGGCTTCACAATGGAATACTCTTCATTCTGTGGCTTTTCATAGTCAGTGGCAATTTGCCTGCACTATGAGCTTTGCCTGGGCTTCAGTATCTCACACTGCTGCACCGTTGAGTCACTACCATCCTTGAATGTAAAGTAAGTGCATACCTTTTCACAGTGCTGTTACACTGCTGCTTTTTCCCACAATGTTCTTCCACTGCTAAATACTTAAGTGACCTATATGTGAAACAGGGACTGCAATCTACCTCCAATGAGATCCTGTTTTTGAGTGTATACTACCCATAGGAAAGCTCTTTTTGTCTGCGCATCTCAACTTTCTGTCTGCTGCTCAATCCCTTTTTCACTGTTTGAGTGCAATTTTAACTCCTAATGGTGCAGAGAAATCATAAATCTTCTGTGACCCCCAAACCTAAGATTCTACATGCTTGCAAAAAAAGGTGTCCCTCACTTGACAATCACCTACCGCAGACCATGTTTTGGATATGAAAGACACCACTCTCTTAGATACACCCCTTACCACTAAAGACATTACAGTATCCTTATTTCTATAGCACAAAAAAAAATGAATCTGAGATGAGTTTGCTTCTGACCAAATTTAAAACTGAACTCAATAACCTACAGTAGGTTCCCGTACAGATAACTAAGAATGAAAAATGGTTGAAGAATGTCAATATCAAACTGTCTTGGAACAACTCTTTACTGAACTTAAGTCAGAGTTTGACTCTTGTAATGATCACTTGAAGGACCTGGAGCACAGTAACCATCAGAACAATGGTGGTCATTCCGAGTTGTTCACTCGCTAGCTGCTTTTAGCAGCATTGCAAGCGCTAGGCCGCCGCCCTCTTGAAGTGTATCTTAGCATAGCAGAATCGCAAAAGAAAGGTTAGCAGAATTGCTACTAAATAATTCCAAGCAGATTTTGAGTAGCTCCAGACCTACTCCTAGATTGCGATCACCTCAGTCCGTTTAGTTCCTGCTTTTACGTCACAAACATTCCCTGCGTTCGACCAGCCACTCCCCCGTTTCTCCAGACACTCCTGCGTTTTTACCTGGCACGCCTGCATTTTGTAGCACACTACTGGAAAACGGCCAGTTACCACCCAGAAATGCCCCTTTCCTGTCAATCACTCACCGATCAGCAGTGCGACTGAAAAGCGCTGCACGAACAACAGCAAAACTGCTAAGTTTTTAGTTAAATAACTAAGCGCATGTGCGCTGCGTACCATGCGCATGCGCATTTAGCAACAAATCACAGCATAGCGAAAATCGGCAATGAGCAAACAACTCGGAATGACCACCAATATCCACATCTGCAATTTCCTAAAATGGCTGGGGCAGTTGCCCTTCCCGCACACCTACTGTAGATGGTCTGTTTCTTCAATTAGTTTTGAATATCAAGACTGATCTGCTCCACCTTGATCTAGTGTACAGGACTCTCCATCTAAAACTACTGCCTAATTAACTACTCTCAGATGTCATACATTGCTTCTACTATTTTAGAGACAGTTTATGTCATCAATTCGAGGTGTACCCTTGGTTTCCTACTCCGGACTCCAACTACCAATATTACAAGACATACTGTAGCACCCTCCACCCTCAAGAAGTGACAGGACCTCATAAACATCACTAAAGGTCTTAGAAATCACTCAATGAAATACAAATGGGGCTTCCCTTTCCAACTTAAAGTCATCAAGGACAGTTTGACCCATATAATTAAAACACTAGCACAGAGTTACAAACTGCTTTGGACTTTTGGAATTAAAGATTAAATTCCTGAGGCCCTCATTGACAAACTACTACTACACATCACAGTCTGCCCCCACATGGGCCTCGGAGTAGTCCACTGCTAGTGTTTTTTGGTTCCATACCCTGCTGTTTTTCATATATAATTTCAGATAGACTTGTTATTGATATACTGTGTTTTCTCAATCTACTCTTTTACCATATCCTGTTGCAGTTCTTGGTCAATACATTCAACAGACCCTAAGTCTTGGATTTGTATGCAATGCTTGCATCCGTTTTCATAATTCCTTCTTTCTGTCACAACCTGCACCTTTCTGGCCTAATTTACATTGATAGATTGTCAGGCATGGGTGTCTTCTGTATGCCGGCGGTCGGGCTCCCGGCGCTCAGTATACCGGCGCCGGGAGCCCGACCGCCGGCATACCGACACTTATTTTCCCTCGTGGGGGTCCACGACCCCCATAGAGGGAGAATAAAATAGTGTGGCGCGCATAGCGCGCCACCGTGCCCGTAGCGTGGCGAGCGCAGCGAGCCCGCAAGGGGCTCATTTGCGCTCGCCACACTGTCGGTCAGCCGGCGGTCGGGCTCCCGGCGCCGGTATGCTGGTCGCCGGGAGCCCGACCGCCGGCCAGCCGTAGTGAACCCTCAGGCATAGCATTGGTGATCGGTAGACTGCCATATATATGCTCCACACTTTCAATGCTAGCTTCTTCAGAACTTTTTTGATTACTGGTTTAAATGCATGTTGAAATGTTCTATTTTTTATGTTCTCTCTAGCACTACTCCACATCCTGTTACTCTCATAGTACTAATTACTAGTGATGTGCACGGGACATTTTTCGGGTTTCGTGTTTTGGTTGTGGATTCGGTTCTGCGGCCGTGTTTTGGATTCGGATGCGTTTTGGCAAAACCTCCCTGAAAATTTTTTGTCGGATTCGGGTGTGTTTTGGATTCGTTTTTTTTTTACAAAAAACCTTCAAAAACAGCTTAAATCAAAGAATTTGGGGGTCATTTTGATCCCATAGTATTATTAACCTCAATAACCATAATTTCCACTCATTTTCAGTCTATTCTGAACAACTCACACCTCACAATATTATTTTTAGTCCTAAAATTTGCCCCGAGGTCGCTGGATGGCTAAGCTAAGCGACCCAAGTGGCCGACACAAACACCGGGCCCATCTAGGAGTGGCACTGCAGTGTCAGGCAGGATGGCACTTCAAAAAATTGTCCCCAAACAGCACATGATGCAAAGAAAAAAAGAGGCACACCAAGGTCGCTGTGTGACTAAGCTAAGAGACACAAGTGGCCAACACAAACACCTGGCCCATCTAGGAGTGGCACTGCAGTGTCAGGCAGGATGGCACTTCAAAAAAATTGTCCCCAAACAGCACATGATGCAAAGAAAAATGAAAGAGGCGCACCAAGGTCGCTGTGTGCCTAAGCTAAGCGACACAAGTGGCCGACACAAACACCTGGCCCATCTAGGAGTGGCACTGCAGTGTCACGCAGGATGGCACTTCAAAAAAATTGTCCCCAAACAGCACATGATGCAAAGAAAAATGAAAGAAAAAAGAGGTGCAAGATGGAATTGTCCTTGGGCCCTCCCACCCACCCTTATGTTGTATAAACAGGACATGTACACTTTAACGAACCCATCATTTCAGCGACAGGGTCTGCCACACGACTGTGACTTAAATGACTGGTTGGTTTGGGCCCCCACCAAAAAAAGAAGCAATCAATCTCTCCTTGCACAAACTGGCTCTACAGAGGCAAGATGTCCACCTCATCATCATCCTCCGATTCCTCTCCCCTTTCACTGTGTACATCCCCCTCCTCACAGATTATTAATTCGTCCCCACTGGAATCCACCAGCTCAGGTCCTTGTGTACTTTCTGGAGGCAATTGCTGCTGGTGAATGTCTCCACGGAGGAATTGATTATAATTCATTTTGATGAACATCATCTTCTCCACATTTTCTGGAAGTAACCTCGTACGCCGATTGCTGACAAGGTGAGCGGCTGCACTAAACAGTCTTTCGGAGTACACACTGGAGGGAGGGCAACTTAGGTAGAATAAAGCCAGTTTGTGCAAGGGCCTCCAAATTGCCTCTTTTTCCTGCCAGTATACGTACGGACTGTCTGACGTGCCTACTTGGATGCGGTCACTCATATAATCCTCCACCATTCTTTCAATGATGAGAGAATCATATGCAGTGACAGTAGACGACATGTCAGTAATCGTTGGCAGGTCCTACAGTCCGGACCAGATGTCAGCACTTGCTCCAGACTGCCCTGCATCACTGCCAGCGGGTGGGTTCGGAATTCTTAGACTTTTCCTCACACCCCCAGTTGCGGGAGAATGTGAAGGAGGAGATGTTGACGGGTCACGTTCCGCTTGACTTGACAATTTTCTCACCAGCAGGTCTTTGAACCTCTGCAGACTTGTGTCTGCCGGAAAGAGAGATACAACGTAGGTTTTAAATCTAGGATCGAGCACGGTGGCCAAAATGTAGTGCTCTGATTTCAGCAGATTGACCACCCGTGAATCCTGGTTAAGCAAATTAAGGGCTCCATCCACAAGTCCCACATGCCTAGCGGAATCGCTCTGTTTTAGCTCCTCCTTCAATGTCTCCAGCTTCTTCTGCAAAAGCCTGATGAGGGGAATGACCTGACTCAGGCTGGCAGTGTCTGAACTGACTTCACGTGTGGCAAGTTCAAAGGGTTGCAGAACCTTGCACAACGTTGAAATCATTCTCCACTGCGCTTGAGTCAGGTGCATTCCCCCTCCTTTGCCTATATTGTGGGCAGATCTATAGGCTAGAATGGCCTTTTGCTGCTCCTCCATCCTCTGAAGCATATAGAGGGTTGAATTCCACCTCGTTACGACCTCTTGCTTCAGATGATGGCAGGGCAGGTTCAGGAATGTTTGGTGATGCTCCAGTCTTCTGTACGCGGTGGCTGAATGCCAAAAGTGGCCCACAATTCTTCGGGCCACCGACAGCATCTCTTGCACACCCCTGTCGTTTTTTAAATAATTCTTCACCACCAAATTCAATGTATGTGCAAAACATGGGACGTGCTGGAATTTGCCCAGATGTAATGCACGCACAATATTGGTGGCATTGTCCGATGTCACAAATCCCCAGGAGAGTCCAATTGGGGTAAGCCATACTGCGATGATGTTCCTCAGTTTCCGTAAGAGGTTGTCAGCTGTGTACCTCTTCTGGAAAGCGGTGATACAAAGCGTAGCCTGCCTAGGACCGAGTTGGCATTTGCGAGATGCTGCTACTGGTGCCGCCGCTGCTGTTCTTGCTGCGGGAGGCAATACATCTACCCAGTGGGCTGTCACAGTCATATAGTCCTGAGTCTGCCCTGCTCCACTTGTCCACATGTCCGTGGTTAAGTGGACATTGGGTACAACTGCATTTTTAGGACACTGGTGAATCTTTTTCTGAGGTCTGTGTACATTTTCGGTATCGCCTGCCTAGAGAAATGGAACCTAGATGGTATTTGGTACCGAGGACACAGTACCTCAATCAAGTCTCTAGTTGCCTCTGAATTAACGGTGGATACCGGAACCACGTTTCTCACCGCCCAGGCTGCCAGGGCCTGAGTTATCCGCTTTGCAGCAGGATGACTGCTGTGATATTTCATCTTCCTCGCAAAGGACTGTTGGACAGTCAATTGCTTACTGGAAGTAGTACAAGTGGTCTTCCGACTTCCCCTCTGGGATGACGATCGACTCCCAGCAGCAACAACAGCAGCGCCAGCAGCAGTAGATGTTACACTCAAGGATGCATCAGAGTAATCCCAGGCAGGAGAGGACTCGTCATACTTGCCAGTGACATGGCCTGCAGGACTATTGGCTTTCCTGTGTAAGGTGGAAATTGACATTGAGGGAGTTGGTGATGTGGTTTGCAGGAGCTTGGTTACAAGAGGAAGGGATTTAGTGGTCAGTGGACTGCTTCCGCTGTCATCCAAAGTTTTTGAACTTGTCACTGACTTCTGATGAATGCGGTCCAGGTGACATGTAAGGGAGGATGTTCCTAGGTGGTTAATGTCCTTACCCCTACTTATTACAGCTTGACAAAGGCAACACACGGCTTGACACCTGTTGTCCGCATTTGTGTTGAAATAATTCCACACCGAAGAGCTGATTTTTTTTGTATTTTGACCAGGCATGTCAGTGGCCATATTCGTCCCACGGAGAACAGGTGTCTCCCCGGGTGCCTGACTTAAACAAACTGCCTCACCATCAGAATCCTCCTTGTCAATTTCCTCCCCAGCGCCAGCAACACTCATATCCTCATCCTGGTGTACTTCAACAGTGACATCTTCAATTTGACTATCAGGAACTGGACTGCGGGTGCTCCTTCCAGCACTTGCAGGGGGCGTGCAAATGGTGGAAGGCGCAAGCTCTTCCCGTCCAGTGTTGGGAAGGTCAGACATTGCAACCGACACAATTGGACTCTCCTTGGGGATTTGTGATTTAGAAGAACGCACAGTTATTTGCTGTGCTTTTGCCAGCTTAAGTCTATTAATTTTTCTAGCGAGAGGATGAGTGCTTCCATCCTCATGTGAATCTGAACCACTAGCCATGAACATAGGCCAGGGCCTCAGCCGTTCCTTGCCACTCCGTGTCGTAAATGGCCTATTGGCAAGTTTACGCTTCTCATCAGATGCTTTCAATTTTGATTTTTGGGTCATTTTACTGAACTTTTGTTTTTTGGATTTTACATGCTCTCTGCTATGACATTGGGCATCGGCCTTGGCAGACGTCGTTGATGGCATTTCATCGTCTCGGCCATGACTAGTGGCAGCAGCTTCAGCACGAGGTGGAAGTGGATCTTAATCTTTCCCTATTTTAACCTCCACATTTTTGTTCTCCATTTTTGAATGTGTGGAATTATATGCCAGTATCAATAGCAATGGCCTACTACTATATATACTGTGAAAAACTGAAATGCACCACAGGTATGGATGGATAGTATACTTGACGACACAGAGGTAGGTACAGCAGTGGCCTACTGTGCCGTACTGCTATATATATTATATACTGGTGGTCAGCAAACTGTGCAAAACTGAAATGCACCACAGGTATAGATGGATAGTATACTTAATGATGACACAGAGGTAGGTACAGCAGTGGCCTACTGTACCGTACTGCTATATATAGTATATACTGGTGGTCAGCAAACTGTGCAAAGCTGAAATGCACCACAGGTATGGATGGATAGTATACTTGACGACACAGAGGTAGGTACAGCAGTGGCCTACTGTACCGTACTGCTATATATATTATATATTGGTGGTCAGCAAACTGTGCAAAACTGAAATGCACCACAGGTATGGATGGATAGTATACTTGACGACACAGAGGTAGGTACAGCAGTGGCCTACTGTACCGTACTGCTATATATATTATATACTGGTGGTCAGCAAACTATGCAAAACTGAAATGCACCACAGGTATAGATGGATAGTATACTTAATGTTGACACAGAGGTAGGTACAGCAGTGGCCTACTGTACCGTACTGCTATATATATTATATACTGGTGGTCAGCAAACTGTGCAAAACTGAAATGCACCACAGGTATGGATGGATAGTATACTTGATGACACAGAGGTAGGTACAGCAGTGGCCTACTGTACCGTACTGCTATATATATTATATACTGGTGGTCAGCAAACTGTGCAAAACTGAAAAGCACCACAGGTATGGATGGATAGTATACTTGACGACACAGAGGTAGGTACAGCAGTGGCCTTCTTTACCGTACTCCTATATATTATATACTGGTGGTCAGCAAAATTATGTACTGTACTCCTACTATATACTACAATGCAGCACAGATATGGAGTGTTTTTCAGGCAGACAACGTATACTGGTGGTCACTGGTCAGCAAAACTCTGCACTGTACTCCTCCTATATAATATACTGGTGGTCCCCAGTGCCCACAATAAAGCAGTGTGAGCACAGATATATGCAGCACACTGAGCACAGATATGGAGTGTTTTTCAGGCAGACAACATATACTGGTGGTCACTATCAGCAAAACTCTGCACTGTACTCCTCCTATATAATACAGCTGCTCCCCAGTCCCTACAATTAAGCAGTGTGAGCACAGATATATGCAGCACACTGAGCACAGATAAGAAGCATTTTTTTCAGGCAGAGAACGGATAAAACTGGTGGTCACTGATCAGCAAAACTCTGCACTGTACTCCTCCTATATTAAACAGCTGCTCCCCAGTCCTCCCCACAATTAAGCAATAAAGCACAATCAAGTTCAACAATAAACGGAGAGGACACCAGCCATGTCCTCTCCCTAACATTTCCAATGCACGAGTGAAAATGGCGGTGACGTGCGGCTGCTTATATAGAATCTGAATCTTGCGAGAATCCGACAGCGGGATGATGACGATCGGGCGCGCTCGGGTTAACCGAGCCATACGGGAGAATCCGAGTATGCCTCGGACCCGTGTAAAATGGGTGAAGTTCGGGGGGGTTCGGTTTCCGAGGAACCGAACCCGCTCATCACTACTAATTACTAAGTTCTAATTGCCCAGGATGCTGTTACTTTACACCAATGGTTTACTATATCTCATGGTTGTTCCACCTATTTACAGTAATACCATGTATTCAGCTCTGATTACCCATTAACATGTGGTCATCTACACTCTCACTTTATCGCTATGATTGTTGCTTTGTTTTATTTCTTGTTCACCTTAGGTCATGCATGTGAGTAAAAAGAATGTCTATATGACATCAACTCTTTCTTTGTTACATCCAGCCCTACTGTAGGAAAGCCTCACCTACATTTCAACACTAACCTTTCCAATTTTGTTACCAACATTGTATCTCCTTTGACCACACCCTCCTCACTATCTACTAGTTGGTGTGATTGCGCTTTTCATCAACCTGCTATGATCTATGCTATCCCCATGAAGCTAAAAATTCCCACACTTAATTAATGGCCTCAATTACCCTACCAAACAAGCTATGGCTATTCAGAACTTCTCATGGCATACACCAGACATTATCAAGCTACATGATACTCACATTAAAGCCCCCCTACCCCTCTCTGCAATGTAAGTTATATCCCCATGTCTACTATTCTTCCATGTCAGCCAAGCATAGAGGTATTGCTATTATGATACACGAGACCTGATTATTGTTATTCAGGACTCCATATCTGATGACCAAGGCCACTTTGTCATTCTCACTGATATTTATAACCAAGCCCTATTTATACTTGCCTCTGTTTATGCCACTAATGTGCAACATGGTTCCTTATACTCCACTTTCTTTAATAATCTCGCTCAACTCCCTCCTGGTATTACTATTATTGGGGGTAACTGTAATGCCATTTGGATTTATCCATTAACAGATTCCATACAGATACTGCCCATTGGCATTTCTATAAAGGGTGCAATTTGTGTGGTGAACACAGGCCTCTCGGTCCAGGGGGGGCCCACACTGGTCTCATTTTTAATACTTACCTTTCCAGAGTCCAGCATCTGGTGCTGCTGTCACAGCAAAAAAATGGTGCCAAAATGGCTGCCGCGCATAAGCAGTAGCCAAATTGGTCTGCAGGACATGGCAGGCGCCATGTTTCCGGAGACCTGCACATGCACAGTAGACTCCGGCACAATGTTAGAGACTACTGCAATGTACAGAGGAGGGGGCCCACCCGTAGGTGCCTCTCCCTAATTGGCCACTTTGATGCCTGGTGGATTACATTTCCTACAGCGAGAGACTATACTAATTATTCCCCACCTCACAGTCTTTATACCCACATAGACTAATTTTTTATGGATAAGACAACTACTCAAATCCTTCTTGGGGCTCAGATTCTACTTAAAGTATCTATTAGTCCGCATTGGGAATGTTATGCTGGCTGCAGGGACCCCAGCGGTCAGCATATCAACACCAGGATCCCGGCAGCAAAATGCTGGCAGGAGGGGTGAGCACTACAAAGCCCCTTGGGGCTCTCTCCACGTGGACAACCATGAGTGGGAATAGTCCATGTGAGTCAGCATTCCATCTGACAGAATTTTAAGTGAGCACCGGTAACATAACCGCATCCCCTTAGTCGAACCATTCAGCTGTAGAACTGGGACTGGTTACCCCTCAGACTCCTTCTCCGACAAGCAGCTGGTGAAGCTTTATGAAATAGTTCTTTATTACTGAACTACCAAAGCTATGACTGAGTATTACTCAACCAATGTGTCTCCTGATATAACCCCTTCCAACCTCTGGGAAACTGACAAAGTCACCTGCTTATTAGTTTATCGGCTGCACAGAGGAAGGCTGAATCCACACGTATACTTGTTTTAGAGGCTACTCTTGCATCCCTGACTAACTTCACCAATGCTACTGTACAGTACTCCCACTTCTATTGTACCAAGCTTAACATTTTTCCGTTTTCTTATACAGTATATGTGGGAAGTATAATCCCTAAAACAGATTCCTTCTTTAGGATACCCCAATGTTCCTCTGTATTATTTTGTTATAAGACTAAATGGACCTAATTCAGAGTTATACACTAATAGAATTGTGATTTTCTAGACTATGGAACTGCTAATGTTAGCAAATGAAACTGCTACCCAGGAATGACAGAGACACCACCGGAGTCATTGCAAACCCATTTGCAGCTGCGTACACATTCGCAGCCTACACACAACAACAGGGAACATCAACTGCTTGAGTAGGTCTATGGCTACGCAAACTTTCTGCGACACAGGTGCTATGTTTCTCTGCATACATGATCACAGCAGATGTTAGGTGCACTCCAAGAAAATGGACATGACACACCAGTCTGCCAATAATCGCTCAATTGCAAAAACATCGACATACAGTAGCATACAATTCTGAATTAGGCCCAATCTCCATAAAAAAAGTCATTTTTTTCAAATGAGATTTATGCTTAGTTTTCAAGTAATGTGGCTCTAATCAGTGATTCTGCCTTTAGTTCTGCTGCTTCAATAATTTCAGCCAGTTGACCTCTCACCTGAAAGTGTTTTTAACAGGTTTCCACATTAGTGCTATCACTCTCAGCCCTATAAAACTGAGACACTGGGCTACATCACTAAGTAACGGGTTTGAAGGAGCTTAGAATATGATGGTATCTGATTCAGATTGACAGTTTGTTCTATCTCCCTAAAACAATGGGACCCACAAACAGGGCTGCCATTAGAAATTGTGGGGCTCGGGACTGCCAGAAAAGGAAAGCCCCCTTCACCTTTCCCTACCCCTGCAGCCCCCAATACTTACTATTCTGGATGCCAGTTGCCGTCCTGGGAGATCAAAGGACATCAGGTGGTGCCCCTATGCATTACCGCGGCAGGCCAGGACCACAGCAGCACCAAAGGAAAGGAGTCCAGAGCAAGCAGACATAGAGGGACAGCAGTGGCAGTATTTCAAATTTGGAGCTGGTCTCATGTCAATCAGAGCTTGCCGACCAGCAGCCAATCAGGAGCTGCTGCTGTGGCAGTACCTGGTTGGCTGACAGTTACAAGCTCTAAATTGTTCACGGCCAACTCCAAATTATAAAATGCCGCCAGTACTGCCTCTCTATGGCAGTCTGTGGTGCACTTCAATCCGTAATGCTTCCATGCAGGCCTCCTTGTGGTCTGGGCCTTGGAATGGAGTCCCGGCAGTCCCCTCCTGATGGCGGCCCTGCCCACTAAACATGAGCTCCCTCTTCCCTTGGAACAACCATAATTGTATTGATAGCACAAGGGCAAATCCTAATACCCCCTGGGCAGTGCGTGTTGGATTAATAAATGTTTTGGGGGAAAAAAGAAACCGAAATAAAAAATATTGTAATATACTGGTGCACTACAGGTCACAGCTATCCCTACATTTTGCAATTTAAATGGCTGCCAGTTTGAGAACTACAATAAAAACTTACTTTAAAAATTTATATTTAGAGAATAGAAAATGTTGCTGCTACAATTCTAACAACTTTGCAATCAAAACCCAAGGGCAGAGGATGTGGGTGATGAAATCCCATCACTTCTCCTACTCCCTATAGTAACATCTTAATTGCAAATTGTATAAATATTTACACAATATAAGTAGGATTCCTTCCATTACTGGGCGCCTTTGTATGCTGGTGTAAAGGTGAGCTGCTGTATGATATTATACAGGACAAGGGCCCTCATTCCGAGTTGTTCGCTCGCAAGGCGAATGTAGCAGAGTTACACACGCTAAGCCGCCGCCTACTGGGAGTGAATCTTAGCTTCTTAAATGTGCGAGCGATGTATGCGCAATATTGCGATCACAAACGAGTTAGCAGTTTTTGAGTAGCTTCAGACTTACTCTGCCTGTGCGATCAGTTCAGTGTTTTTCGTTCCTGGCTGACGTCATAAACACACCCAGCGTTCGCCCAGGCACACCCACCGTTTCCCTGGCCACTCCTGCGTTTTCTCCGGAAACGGTAGCGTTTCCAGCCACACGCCCCTAAAACGCCGTGCATCCGCCCAGTAACACCCATTTCCTGTCAATCACAATGCGAACGTCGGAGCGATGAAAAAGCCGTGAGTAAACTTACTATCTTCATAGTAAAGTTACTTGGCGCAGTCGCAGTGCGAACATTGCGCATGCGCACTAAGAGAATTCTCACTGCGATGCGATGAAAAACTCCGAGCGAACAACTCGGAATGAGGGCCAATGTTACTCTGATCCATATCTGCAATGTAATATAAATGTACGTTCTGGTTACATCTGAACAGCTTAATGTTCCGATCGAAATAAAAGTTTAACATAGGAGGTACCCATCACACTAATCTGTAGCATAGGCCACTGACAATCAGCAAATAATAAGTATTTAATTGTAAGGGATATATGCATTCTTGCCCCATGCCCACCCATGTTATAAACAGCCTAATGTTAGGGACAGCTGTGTGTCATGTCACTCACAGTGGGGTCAATTTACTAAGGTGGGAGTTTTTTAGAACTGGTGATGTTGCTCATAGCAACCAATCAGAATCTGCTTAACATTTATCTAGCTGCTTCTAGAAGATACTAGATAGAATCTGATTGGTTTCTATCACCAGTTCTAGAGAAAACTCCCACCTTAGTAAATTTACCCCAGTGTGACAATGACAAATTGGTAAAAGTGCAGTTGTGCCACATTTTCGCTTATTTTCCTGTATAAGTCAAAACTGACATTTTTTATTCTAAAAAATAAAGCAATATTTCTTTGTTTGTCATAGTCAGTCTTATCTCTGCAGTCTCTGCGCTCAGAGGTTCATCTCTGGAGGAATTGCTCAGGGCATAGGATCAGCACAGTAACATAATGTCTTTAACATTTCCATTGCTGCGTAATACAAAGCACTGCAGATGCCTGATGTCACATGTGACAATCAAGACAGAGTCATTTTACAGTGTGTTGGCCCCTATATAAAAAATGTACTTGATGAAATATGTCGGGCGGCTGCCACCGTCTTTAGGGTGTCATATATTTTTCAGTCAGTAAAATGGGAAAGGTAAAGGCCTGACAGTGCAGAATTACTGTGATACACTTATTTAGTGCTCTCTAAAAAGTGCTGCTGGGCAGAATTATTAAGCGAAGAAAGGCCCTACATGGTAGGATGAAGTTTCTTCCTATTCATTAAAGATTTCATCTAGTGGTGCCTGTTTCTAAGTGTCGCTGGCAGCAGCCATCGCTGGGGCTCACTGACAAAGACTTATACATAGCATGAGGAAGCCTGTATTACTAGGACAGTGGCTTTTGTTTTTTCTCTCACTTGGAACTAGAAAACCCATTTGTGCTGTATTTCCACTGCAAATGTGTGAATGGTCAATGACCCTCATTCCGAGTTTATCGCTCGCTACTGATTTTCGCAGCGCTGCGATTATGGCAGAACGGGGCTAATCTGCGCATGCATATGCACTGCAATGCGCACGCACGTTGTACGGGTACAAAGAGCATCGTGGTTTTGCACAGGTTCTAGCTACGCTTTCAGTCGCACTGGTGGTCGCAAGGAGATTGACAGGAAGTGGGAGTTTCTGGGTGGCAACTGACCGTTTTCTGGGAGTGTTTGGGAAAACGCAGGCGTGGCCGGGCATTTGCTGGGCGGGTTTCTGACGTCATTACCGTGTTATTTGTCGCAGCAATTATCGCATAGAATGAGGAACTACAGGGCTGGTCTTGTTCTGCAAAAAATGTGTTTGCAGGCGCTCGGCTGCACAGGCATTCGCACTCCTGCTATGCTAAAATACACTCCCCCATGGGCGGCGACTATGCGTTTGCACGGCTGCTAAAAACAGCTAGGGAGCGATCAACTCGGAATGAGGGCCAATGTCAGTTCACACATACGGAGATGCTTCCTGCGCCGGCCAGGTGAGCAACACTAGTACTGGTACTGTACAAGCAGCAGTTGCTCAGTGGCACAAGTTATAATTTTATCATAAATCACTACATTTCCTATCACTGTGAAAAGTATCAATAAAAATTCTCTGTTATCACCCTGGCTTAATAATTAGACCTTTCAGTCTCAAAAGCAGAAGCTACCACTAGTTATCAAGGACCCAGTATACAGAACAGCTATAGTAATATCACTGGCTCATCAATGGTTTCTCAGTAGTCTCTATTAACTAAAAAAAGATTATTGGAACTCTGTCCTGCTCCGATTTGTAGCAACTAGTCAACACCAGCAAGAATTAAAAAAACACAATCTATTTTATATTATTTTGATTTGGGATTTAAAATAAAGAAAGCATTCCATTCCTAAGCAATAATGTATTTGCATGTAGATACAGTACACAGCAGGGACGTGCAGTCAGGGGAGGCAGGGGAGGCAGTGCCTCCCCAGTCATTAATGATTGAAATAATACAAAGAAGATACTTATGACACATATTCTGTGTCATAAGTATCTACTAAAGCCTTTACATTATTGTAATCATTTCTACCTTAGAAATAAAATGGTTTTAAATTTGTTTCAGAGGCACCGCTCACGGTGCCTCCAACTTACAATGGGAAAGAGCCGGAAGTGGGGGGGCGGGGCTGAGCATCGGGCAGCAACAGCCCATTAAAAAAATCCCTATAAGCGGCACATACTAGAAGTGCCACTTTGACACGCCCCTGTCACTAAGTTATATGTGATTGGCCAGTGGCAGTGACACCCCCCCCCCCCCCCACACACCCCATCCGTCATCTAAGATTTTTTTTAATTATAATTATTATTTGCATATGCGGCCCGACCCCCCAAGCCCATCTCCCCGCAATACACAGGAACAGGCTGTGGAGTGCAGTCCTACGAACGGAGGGGAAAGTAGGGCAGCGGCAGTGTCGGATGAAGGAAGGAGGGGATACAGGCATAGGCGTGCGCAGGGGGTGCCTCATGCGCAGAGGCACCCCCTAATGTCGGCCATCCCCCAGTGGCGCAAATACCCCAAAAAATGTATTGAGACGGAGACAGCTACATCTCCGTCTCTACACTGTGACTGGGTGCACATGGTGCGGCAGCTCCTCTATCATTTGTACAGGGGACAGCTTGCTCTCCATCACTCATCCCCGGCCCTCACTCTCCTCATTCCTCTGGAGCAACGGACATTGGGGGTAATTCCAAGTTGATCGCAGCAGGAAATTTTTTAGCAGTTGGGCAAAACCATGGGGATGATTCCGAATTGTTCGCTCGCAAGCTGCTTTTAGCAGCATTGCACACGCTAAGCCGCCACCTACTGGGAGTGAATCTTAGCTTATCAAAATTGCGAACGAAAGGTTCTCAAAATTGCGAATAGAAATTTCTTTGCAGTTTCTGAGTAGCTCGAGACTTACTCTGCATCTGCGATCAGTTCAGTGCTTGTCGTTCCTGGTTTGACGTCACAAACACACCCAGCGTTCGCCCAGACACTCCTCCGTTTCTCCAGCCACTCCCGCGTTTTTCCCAGAAACGGTAGCGTTTTTTCACACACACCCATAAAACAGCCAGTTTCCGCCCAGAAACACCCACTTCCTGTCAATCACACTACGATCACCAGAACGAAGAAAAAACCTTGTAATGCCGTGAGTAAAATACCTAACTGCATAGCAAATTTACTTTGCGCAGTCGCAGAGCGAACATTGCGCATGCGCAGTTAGCGGAAAATTGCTGCGATGCGAAGAAAATTACAGAGCGAACAACTCGGAATGACCACCCATGTGCACTGCAGGGGAGGCAGATATAACATGTGCAGAGAGAGTTAGATTTGGGTGGGTTATTTTGTTTCTGTGCAGGGTAAATACTGGCTGCTTTATTTTTACACTGCATATTAGATTGCAGATTGAACTCACCTCACCCAAATCTAACTCTCTCTGCACATGTTATATCTGCCTCCCCTGCAGTGCACATGGTTTTGGCCAATTGCTAACAGAATTCCTGCTGCGATCAACTTGGAATTACCCCCCTTGTGCGGCGCTAATTTGTGAAGGGGTGCACGATCGCGTGCACTACTTATACAGCAGCCCCCAGATCTGTCACTGAAGATGACCAGCTCCAGGTACTGCTGCTCAGTAAACTTTAGTGGTTAGGATGTTTTATTCACAGCAGTGTGTGTGTGATATCCTTGACCCCTGCTATTATATATATGTATATATATATATATATATATATATATATATACATATATATATATACATACATATATATATATTTACACAGTGTATATATATATATATATATATATGTGTGTGTATACTGTATGTGTATATGTATATATAATATATATATATATATATATATATATACACACAAAGTAAATCTGCCAGCACTCTACTCCTAATTCATCAGCTTGCTGCGGTGCTCACCACATGGATTTTATATGGGTGATATGTACCACTCTACGGTCTAATCAATAAATCAATCATGAAGCCAACATAACGTTTCGGGCTTTTATCGCCCGTAGTATGTGCTGCCTGAAGACGGGCGATTAAAGCCCGAAACGTTGCTTTGTTGGCTCCGTGATTGATTTATTGATTAGACCGTAGAGTGCCACAAATCATATATACCAAAGGGTGCGGCACTCCTGGGGTAAATTACTTCACCTTTACAACGGCATACCGTAACATTTCAGCGCCTCTTTATTAATACAGTGTATTCATCAGACATGAAAGTGCTGTATTAATAAATTGCCACTGAAACGTTACTGTCTGAAGTTGTAAGAGCAAAGTTATTTATCCCAGGAATATTGCACCCTTTGGAGATTGTATTGTGCATGTTGTGGAGGCACCTGGACCTGTAATACAACAACTACAGTGAGTGCCTGAAACCAATAAGGGAACCCACCCCCTTCCCCCCACACACACACATTTACCCCTGCCCCCATCTTCCCGCCTCCCATATGTCACTGTGCTGCTGATCCTAGGCTGAAAGCTCACCCTGGCCTGCTGAGCAGGTCTGTACCTGGCCACTCTGCCCGTTAGGCAGCATATTCCCTGACAATCGGGCCCTCTCACATGCAGGGTCAGCGCTCGAAGCAGTGCCATTGTTCATAGAAAGGCAGCAACAGCCGATGAATCAGCTTCATAGCACTGCTGAATACCAAGCAGGTCTGCCCCTCAGAAAGAGCAGTGTTAGCCGCGATCTGTCGTCACAACGTCACATCGGAGCCCAGACATAGAGAGAGGACCAGCAGCACTGAGCAGCACCGCCGTCCAAGATTGAGGAGAAGGATGCCACCGCCATGCGGACTCCATCTTGGGAGGTAGACAATGACAGTGGGTGAAAGTGAGTCTTTTGATAAAAGGTTCTCTTAAAAAAACAAACATTTTAGTATTCTCAGTTTTATAATTATATTGGTATCTGTTTGTTCCTTACAGTTTAACATAGCCAACCCTATGTCATATACAGTAGTGTGCTATTTTAAACTCTAACTGATGACATGCTACCAATATAATCACATAATTGAGAATATTGAAGTGTTTAATTTTTATAGAACCTTTTCTGTTGGATTTCTCTATTTAATGCAGGAAGTAGTTACAGGATATACAGTGAAAATGTCTATTCCAGAAGGTAGGTACAGGCAGGTTTACAACATGCTACTTACAGCATGTTAGTCTGATCAAGAGCAACTTTAAACATGCTGCCTAACCAGCATGTTTACAGCTGTAATGCCGATCCAGTTAAAATGCTCTATGTAATGTTAACCTTGTTCACATGCCGACGCCTACATTCTGGGACTGACATAGTCAGAAGTGATCCCACGTACCCATCCCATTCAGCGCTCCTCCTCTATTTCGTATTCTTATGCTCTCCCACTTGCACTATTTGTAAAACATTCCTAGACACGCCCAATATGTGGTGCTAGACCCGCTCCTCTGGCAGTGCACACCCTAATAAAATGTACTGCGCACGCTTATGGGTGCAGGTGGTATCTCCTGGCCCCTCTATCTAAGGGGTCCCCGGTCAGAGCTGCAGTGCAGGGGTGATTCCAGGATCCACCGTCAGCCACGCCTCTTGTGAGGCCACACCCTCACAGCAAGACCACAACCAGTTTTCTTGGAGCACGTGTGCCTTCAGGGCATGCAGGGTCCGTGGCGGTAGTGGGCTTCAGCTCGGAGGCGGTAGTGGGCATCGGCGGACATTATGGCTGCAGTGCCTCACCAGCCACTGACCTCACCGCATGACACTGGTACACAGGTACATGTGGCTCTACATTAGAAGCATACTGTAAGCACCGTATAAACTGCAGGTGTACTTGTACCTATATCATCATAGAAAGTACATGTACCTCCTGTAGTGTGCACTATTCATAGTAAGGTATATACAGTGCGGAACTAATAAAAGACCTCACAGTTAACAAAAGTCTCTTCATACTACACTGAGCATACAGTAGTACAGCAGTGCTCCAGTAATACTGCAAATTGCAGTCACTCTGTCACATTGCCATGTCATCATTTTATACACATTCCAATATTCCAGCAAGAGGGCGCTCACCACATTACCCCGAGGGCTGAGTAGTTAAGACAGCAGGGGGTAGATTTTCTAAATCATCTTAAACAGATTCTATCATTTTCTAGAATGCAATAGAGAAATGATCACTAGAATCTGTTTGGTTGCTATTTTTCAGAAACTTTAGAAAATCTTCCCAAAGAAATTGTCAAAAGACGCTTTCTCTTTTACAGCGGTGTGTGCTCTGTTGTTGGTTTAGTTGAATGACATGTTTGGAGTTGGTACCTTCAGGCATTTGAAGAAGCAAAAAATGAAAGTGCTGGTATTCAGTATATACAATATATAGATATATCAAGAAAAGGATATTTAATAATACCACAGTGTCAATAGTAAATAACCAAATCACATAAAACACACAGATAATGGTGGTCATTCCGAGTTGTTCACTTGGTATTTTTCTTCGCATCGCAGCGATTTTCCGCTAACTCGCATGTGCAATGTCTGCACTGCGACTGCACCAAGTAATTTTGCTATGCAGTTAGGTATTTTACTCACGTTTTTTTCTTTGTTCTGGTGATCGTAATGTGATTGACAGGAAGTGGGTGTTTCTGGGCGGAAACTGGACGTTTTATGTGTGTGTGCGAAAAAACGCTACAGTTTCTGGGAAAAACGCGGGAGTGACTAGAGAAACTGGGGAGTGTCTGGGCGAACGCTGGGTGTGTTTGTGACGTCAAACCAGGAACGACAAGCACTGAACTGATCGCAGATGCCGAGTAAGTCTGGAGCTACTCAGAAACTGCTAAGAGAGGTCTAATCGCAATATTGCAAATCCGTCGGTCGCAATTTTGATAAGCTAAGATTCACTCCCAGTAGGCGGCGGCTTAGCGTGAGCAAAGCTGCTAAAAGCAACTTGCGAGCGAACAACTCGGAATGAGGGCCAATATGTAAAAACATATAACATCAATAAAATAATTTATATTAATATACTGTACACCCATCTGTTTTTTTGTTTTTTTTCTTTTTTACATATAAAGAACTATTACTTTTTCATGGTTATATAAATATGACAACTTTGCTGTTCAGACCTTTTGTGGTATGTTTGGCATTAGAGGGTGGATTTCGATATGAATCATAAACTTCACCTTGGTTGTCACTCCGAGTTGTTCGCTCTGTAATTTTCTTCGCACCGCAGCAATTTTCCGCTAATTGCGCATGTGCTATGTTCACACTGCGACTGCGCCAAGTAAATTTGCTATGCAGTTTGGTATTTTACTCACGGCATTACAAGGTTTTTTCTTTGTTCTAGTGATCGGAGTGTGATTGACAGGAAGTTGGTGTTTCTGGGAGGAAACTGGCTGTTTTAGGGGAGTGTGTGAAAAAGCGCTACCGTTTCTGGGAAAAATGCAGGAGTTGCTGGAGAAACGGAGGAGTATCTGGGTGAACGCTGGGTGTATTTGTGCCATCAAACCAGGAACTAAACTGACTGAACTGATCGCAGTGGCAGAGTAAGTCTCGAGCTACTCAGAAACTGCAAAGAAATTTGTATTCACAATTTTGAGAATCTTTCGTTCGCAATTTTATTACGCTAAGATTCACTCCCAGTAGGCGGCGGCTTAGCGTGTGCAAAGCTGCTAAAAGCAGCTTGCGAGCGAACAACTAGGAATGACCACCCTTATTTATATATTTAAGAAACAAGGCTCTAATCAGTGCATTTAGTATTTTCTAAACGGGAAACAGTTAGCTTCCCGGCGGCCAGAATCCCGGGGGAGGATGCAATGCAGGCATCCACATACCAATTCTGATTGAAATGCCGGCATCACATTAACGACAGCCAGCATCCCGATTATCCTCACAGCGGGACGCGATGGCAACCGGCTGCGAATGGGGGGTAGGTTTAGGCAGGACAAGGATATTAGGTAGCAGGGATGGGAAGGTTAGGGTTAGGCACTTAGAAAGGGAGGTTAAGGTTAGGCACCAAGCAGGGAGGGTTAGGGTTAGGCACCAATGGGGATGGTTAGGGTTAGGCACCCAGAATGGAGAGTTAGGGTTAGGGTAGGGAAAAGGCAAGGGTTAGGGGGCTGAATGGGGGGCTGTCGGGATTATGATGGACGGGATTCCACTGTCGGTATACTGATTGCCGGCATCCCGTCCATCAGCAAATCATATTGAACCTGTCTAAACATTCATAGGAAATCCACTCCTATAATCTCCTAGATAGTTCTGCAGCAAATCTTTCCATATACAACAAGAATACAGCCAGGAGTCACCATATCTCTGCACAGGAGAGCCTAAAGGGAAGTGTGGTAAACCCACTGTTTTTTTTTATTATATCTATTTTTTCTTTTATCAATCATGGCCATGATGTATAATGACTGTTGCTGGACTATAAAGATCAAAATAAGCAACTTCCCTTGTTTGTTTGGAGTAATCTACAACAAATACACCTTGGATATATAAGAACCTCAATTATTTGAGACAGGTGTAAAGTACCAATATTCCGGCCATCTATACTGATCTTTGCAGAACTGCTTAAAAATCTTCTGTATATGTACAATCACGGCAGACACCATCTAAAACTGCTTTTGGGTCATTAGAGCATGAAATGATGACTATATTTGTTTATTTATATACTCTTGTTGTATATGGAAAGATTTGCTGCAGAACTACCTAGGAGATTATAGGAGTGGATTTCCTATGAATGTTTAGACACTACTAAAAACACTAATTAGAGCCTTGTTTCATAAATTTATAAATAAGGTGAATTTTGTGATTCATATCAAAATCCACCCTCTAATGCCAAATTTACCAGAAAAGGTCTGAACAACAAAATTGTCATCTTGATATAATCATAAGAAAATAATAGTTCTTTAAATATATATAAAACAAAAAAACAAACAAACAGATGGGTGTACAGTATATTAATATAATTGATTTTATTGATGTTATATGTTTTTACATATTATCTGTGTGTTTTATGTGATTGGGTTATTTACTATTGAAACTGTGGGTTTAATAAATATAATTTTCTTTCTATATATACTGAATGCCAGTGCTTTCATTTTTTGTTCTTTTAAGTTAACCAACCCTGGGAGCTGAGTAACTCCCTAATTGAAAGCGGCAGGTAATCAGATAAAAACTGAGCATTTGATTGGCGCCAGGTGTAAAAACTTTTGTTTTTTGGGGGGGTTATTTGAAGAAGCATCCTGATCATAGACATTGTCCATTAGTGGTGGTTTGTTCATTTTTATAATAAAAGTTATTTATACAGTGCACTCATTATAGTCCACAGTGCTTTGCAGAGAATATTTGTATCATTCGCAGAAGTCCCTGCCGCAGTGTAGCAGGGACTGCAGCAGCAGATCAGTGAATCCGGCAGGAACAGTCTATTTACACAAGATGCCCCATGTGATATAAACATATTATGACACAGCTGCTGCATATGAAGATGAAGCAGCTGTGTGAACTGCTTCCATCCCTGAATCAGGCATATAATCACCACAACTTGATTTTTTGTATGGGGTTTAATTAGGGGTGTGTGCAGGGCCATCTTTCAGGGTTTTGGATCTGGATCTGATCTGTGTTGGTTTTGCCAAAACTGCCCTTGCGAGTTTTTTGGTTTTGGATCTCGATTTTTTTTAAATAAAATCATAAAAACAGCTATAAATAACAGAATTTGAGGGTGTTTTTGTTCCTACAGCATTATTAATATCAATAAAATTTTCAGTCTATTCTGAAAACCTAACAGCTCACAATATTGTTTTTATCCAGTTTAGGCCAAAAGGTTGCACCGAGATAGCTGGATGAGTAGTGGGCAGCAAACACGTGGCAGTTAACAAAATATTTTTAAATGTTGTAATCATCTTTTAAAATTATTTTAAATTAGGATCAAGTTCTTCTGTTCCTCAAAAATATATTTGGCAATCAGAAGATTAGTTATATTAAGTTAATTTACCTTTACTTAATTTATATTTACTATTATTAATAATATTCATTTGAATTAATCCCAATGTGGTGATAAGAAGAATTATAAAAATAGGGCAATAAGTTATAATATAAGAATATGAGCTAGGGACACAGCTCCCTGAAATGGATAGAGCACACCTAGATGTATACTTGGAGGATAAAGCACAAAATATAAAAGAATATGTCTTTTATTTTGGGTGGGCTGACTGAACACCCCTAGATGGATGGAGCAGCTGCAGTCCCTGGATGTATACCGGGATGACACAGCACAAAATATTAATTGAAATCAAAAAATATATATATTATTTTTTATATCACACACTGCGGTATCAGTGTCACACAAATGAGTCAGAAATATATATTATTACACACTGTAGATCAGCTTCATCAACAGCGTCGCACAATACATATACAAGTTGGAAATAATATACTGCGGTTTGACCAGCAGTCTCATAGTACTTATGAAAATAAATTAAAAATTGTTTAGTTCACTGGGGTACAGCACAGACCAAAAATATAAATATTTTTTATCATTTTAATTTTATGCTTCTTGTTTTTATCTTTAATTATTTTAATTTTACACTGGGGTGGAGCCCCTGGATGGATGAACAGTTCAACCCTTTCAGATAGAGCAGACAGAGCACCCCTTTTTCAGATACATCAGGCAGAGAGAGCCCCACCTTTTCAGATACAGCAGACAGAGCACCCCTTTTCAGATACAGCAGGCAGACAGAGCACCCCTTTTTTAGATATAGCAGACAGAGCACCCCTTTCAGATACAGCAGAGAGAGCAAACTTTTCAAATACAACAGACAGACAGAGAGAGCACCCCTTTTTCAGATACAGCAGACAGAGAGAGCACCCCAAACATTAAACAATGTGTTTGTTGCAAAGTGGCAACAAGAAGAATAGATTGCTTTTTGGAGCACTCTTTTATAACAATATTTAATTTGCAAATCGTATGATATGATTGTAATAGTTTAAAACGTAACCTTTAATTCATACTCCTAAAATAAACAGGGATTTTCTGAATAACATTGACTATTATGTAAATGTCATTCTGTAAAGGCATTGAATTCAATTGTACCCCTTATAAAGAATAATTACATATCTTATATTAGATCTGTGTGAGAAATAATAAGACGTATAATTATTACTCACACAGATCTAATATAAGATATGTAATTATTCTTTATAAGGGATAAAATTGAATTAAATGCCTTTACAGAATGACATTTACATAATAGTCAATGTTATTCAGAAAATCCCTGTTTATTTTAGGAGTATGAATTAAAGGTTACGTTTTAAACTATTACAATCATATCATACGATTTGCAAATTAAATATTGTTATAAAAGAGTGCTCCAAAAAGCAATCTATTCTTCTTGTTGCCTCTTTGCAACAAATACATTGTTTAATGTTTGGTATTCTTGATTGCAGGAGCACCTCCAGCATTCTAAAGTTCATAACCCCAGAGGAGGAATACACTTACTAGCTGGTTTTTGTTTTTCAATGTACTTTTATTAATGTAATCAAATTATCTCAGTCTGGTGCGGGATACATAGTAGAATATTATAGAGAGAGCACCCCATTCAGATTCAGCAGACTGAGGGTGCACCCCTTTAAGATACAGCAGACAGAGGGAGCACCCCTTTTAACAGATACAGCAGACAGAGAGAGCACCACTTTCAGATACAGTAGACAGAGTACCCCTTTCAAATACAGCAGACAGAGCAAACCTTTCAGATACAGCAGAGATAGAGTACCCCTTTCAGATACAACAGACAGGGAGAGTGCACCCACCCCATGACAGACAACACAGTACTGATACATACACATTCGTCTAGTACACTCTCCACAGCCGGAGTGAAGTTGGCGCCGATCATCGGGGACTTATATAGAAGCCTCACTTTGGGATTCATGTAAGGCAGGAAGTCCAGAGCCGGGATTGGATCTCAACCTTCAAGTGGGTTTGGTTCTCCGAGAACTGAACCCATTCATCTCTAGGTTTAAAGCAAATTTGTTGAGAAAGACTTTGAATAGAGTCGAAGGTGGAAAGTCTACATGAAATGAGACTCTTCTAGAAAAATAGGTAATTCCATGCATTGACGTGTAGTAGGCAAATGTTTCCTTGTCATCTGAGTGCTATTGAACACTTAAACATTGAGGGGTACTGTATATTTACTAAAAGTTAATTTGTGTCAATTTTTTGGTTGATTTTTGATCGATCTTGTGTTTTAGAGTCTAAATCAGACATTTTTGACATCCTTTAAAAAAAATTTCAAAAATCATCTGTTAGTAAATGTGTGATTTAAATCCTGAATCACAAAATGTATCATTACTTGTACAAACATTGATTAAAAAATTGACCCAAATTGACTATTAGTAAATATACCTCATGATGACAAATAAAAATTAGGAAAAACAGTGGTGTAGGGGGTGATAGATTGAAAATGGGTCAACTGTCACTGAATAGGTGGACATTTTTGGAATAAAAAAGAGAAGGAAAAGGAGAGGAACTCCAAAAAGTTAAATTGGCATCTGTCTAGGATGCTGGTTAATGAAAAGAGGGTACCAAAGGTACAGTATATGTGTAACACAAAGGGCATAGAACCCAGGCTGAGCCTCATGGCTGAGTATTACCAGAGCTATCATGAAGGAAAAGTGCATGAGTAAGACGTATGAACCACTCATTATGTAGCCCATGAAGAAGGAAATATGCTGTAGTAACCAATCCAAGCAACAACAAAAAAATACCATTCTAAAACTGTATAATTTGGAGCAATTCAAATTGAGCACAAAAAGTAGAGGAATAACACAAAGCTATAACAGCTAATAGTTGGCTGGAGGTGAGGGTTTCCAGCTGAACTTGGAAGTTTTTTAAATCAGCAACCATGTGCAAGGCAAAGCTATGTCTTGTAAATGATTTCTGCTTTAAAAAAAGTCAGAGTTTAGCCGGGAACCTGCACCTCCGGCCAACTAGGACTACATTTCATCCAGCCCCATGTATGATAAAGAGTAAGTGTAACAAAAAGGAATAACAGTTACATGGTAGTTTTGACCTAAGTGAGGCAGAATTAAGAAACATTGCATCTATGAAGCTAATGGCAACCATAGCAGTTACAAAAACAGACAATTAGAAAGTCTTAGCTTGAGAGCAATTCGAGGAATTCGAGAGACTATGTGCAAGTCAATATGAGGTTTAAGTTATGGAAAGGTTGACAGGTAAATAGACAAATCAAAATGTGTATCATCAGAATGAGGGGGCAAAGCATTTAGGCCCAATTTGGTAAGATGAGTACAAACTTCCACTCTGTTGAAAGTGTGATTATTTTCTTATTGTACTGCTAGATGAAGAATCAAAATTGAAACCCCATCTTATATTTAAAAATGTAATTAAATTAAATTAAAATTAAATGCCCATAGGTAGAGGAAGGGGTCTATGGTATTGATGCTTTGCCAAAGTGAGGCTTAAGAGGACACAAAAAATCTGTATCTGTGTATTCTCAAAGGTGATTTTTGAGGTTTTACAAGCTTCCCACGTGACCAGTTCTATCAACTTGAAGTAGTGGACTCAGAGTTACAGCATCACAAGATTCAGATAAAAATTAAAGTGAGGCTGCAGCACATTTTTTAACCCTGTGCAGTAGTATATAGTCCTATGATACATTAGAGGAAAGATGGGGAAAGAAATGTTTGAGGTAGCCTTCCAAAAGTAGAGTTTCAAGACCTATAGGCATGCTTATAATACGGACATTGTTTTGGTGAGTTTTCTTGTCTTAATCCTCTGAATACTCTTGCAGCTTAAGTATATTATGTTTAACTTGGACCATATCTACTGCAGATTCTTGAGTGTAAGAGGAGACATCCTCCAATTTCCTTTCCCGCTAGTTAGTTCTAGTTTCCAATAGATACTATTTGCCATTAATTGACTGAATGCCAGTCTGTAATTCTGTGTGCACAGAAGCCTTTGTTGCCTTTACTTACTCTATTTAAAACAAAAAGTCATTTTGGTTGGAAGGTGGCCAGATCTTCAATGGGAATAGCAAGATGACACTTTGTTTTTGGAAAGTTTCTGATTGATAGAATGGTTCACAAAAAAGCAACTCAACTTAGAGTTATAGGATGCAGTGGTAGAAATCCCACTAGGCATACAGATGGAGCCACGCTCATCTTGCCTTCTCTGCTGCGCCTAGGTGCACCAAGGTTTATTAGCATAAGCCTTTCATCTAATGTTCTCAGCTGCAATACAATACAGAGAGAACAATACAGCAGAGGATTAAGTCATTACAGCAGGGGATTAAGTCCAATTGCCCTGGCTCACTTAATCCAATTAAAGGGACAGATGAGGAGGACTCCATCTGTATGAAGCACATGTCTAGAGGCACCACTTGCTGGGGGTAGCACAGGAGGACCCACTGCATCAAGGTCCTGGTAGTCAGCTGGCCTGATGGGACAGTTGTGGGCCTGGCAGTGAATTGAAGTGTGGGAAGTAGGAGGACTCGCTTGCAGCTACCTGGCTGTCCAAAGGCATTAGGACAGGCCTCAATATAAAGTGGATACAATTGGCGGTGATGTGTATGTGACATGCAGCCTGTTATACAATTGCTGAACTGTCTGCATAGCTATTCAATTAAAAGTTTTTCTGGGAAGCATTTATGATGAAGATCTAACTTACAGCAGGGACGTGCAGTGAGGGGAGGCAGGGGAGGCAGTGCCTCCCCTGTCATTAATGATTAAATTAAAACAAAGAAGATACTTATGACACATATTCTGTTTCAGTTTAAACCTTGTTTAAGTTGATTTCAGAGGCACCAAGAATGGTGCCTCCAGCTGCCAATGATAAATGGCCAGAAGCAGGGGGGCGGGGCCAAGCTGAGGGCTGTAAAAGCAAATTAAAAAAACAATGTAAGCGGCACCTATTGAAGTGCCCCAGAGCAGGGACGTGCTTTCTGCCCATATGAAAGCACGCCCCTGTCACTGAAGGCAGATGTGATTGGGCACCAGATTCAGCATTGACGGTGACTGTGTCCGGCTGTCACTGTCAGTAATGTACAGGGAGGAATAGAGTTAGCTGCAGCTGTATCACATACCCGACAGCTATGGGGAAAGCAAGAAGAATCTCCACCGGCCTCTCAGAGCAGCAGGGTAGTGTCTTCCATCTGTTTTCCGACCACCTGACAGTCACACATTTGTCCTGCAGCCAGACATGAGTTAAAGGGAGACAAGTGGGAGTTTCAAAGCTTGCAGGCTCACTGCTGCTATAGTCACAGTGTACACTCCCTGTATGCACTGTGCAACGGACCTGCATGTATGTGTAACTCTACTCTTATTCCCTCTGTGTGCCTGCGTGGGATCCATCTCCTCGGACATGCAGCCTCCGAGTCCTAGCTATCAACTGTGTGTACCCTCCCTGTGTCTAATTAGGGCCATGTCCTGCCAAGCCCATTCATGATCTCACTATCGGGACATAGTGAGATCATGTCCCCAGTGGACCCTGCAGCTGTTGCCGAAAGGGATTTGGGACACGGCAAACACTGACTGCTGTGCAGTGTTAAATAAAAGTGGTGTCCGGCTTCCCGCCCCTCTAAATGTCGGAAAAGCCACAGCGTGGGCCATGAAACAGAACTGGGGCACTGGGAGGAGATGACAGGAGCAGCGGAGCTGATTAGAGTGCAATAAAGTTATTTTCTTCCAGGGTTTTCAAGAGAAAAGAGGAAGGGGAGGAGGGGGTTGTCTGGAGGGGACTGAAAAGATGGGCACTGCCTGTATTGCTAATTATTATATAATAGTGAGGGGGAGATATATTATCGGGTTGGGTATGAAATTCCAGCGGTAGGGATGCCAGCAGTCAGACCAACGATTGCGGTATCCCGACAGTGATAAACCTGACAGCAGACGGGGATAAGTATTTTACCCCTTTCACCCCCACACTCTAATCCTCTGGTTTGTCAGAAAGGGCTAACCCTCCAGGGTTCTCAGCTATGGCTAACCCCCATCCCCCCTAGTGACTAACTCTCCCCCCGTGCCCTTACCCTCACCCAAATAGTCACCTTTGGGCTGCCAGTGTCCCAGCGCCAGTCTCCTGAGGGGATTCCGATGGCAGTCACATGACCGTCAGCATCCCAACTGCTGGGATGCTGAACGCATCCCACATTAACAACTTAAAGTGCCAAATGCGCTAGATCTTGGACAATTTGACACTTCTGTCACTATGCAAGATTTAGTGTAGAGAAAATCACTATTCTCTTTTGTCTCTGCATACTTGTAATAAAACATTGCCACCACCATACTGTCGTATGACAATGGTATTCCAGCAGCACTTAAAGAACAAAGAGCCCACCTTTATGCTTATCAATTTTCCACATATCAGCATGATTACCTGCGAGTATATGCAGTGTGTCGAGCAGTGGCCAACTAGGAAAGCAGAGGACACCTGTGAGCTGCTAATAAAATGTGATTATTTTATTATCTGGGAGGTCAAAAGTACAAGGGTCTTTGAATGCAATGCTCAGTCACCGCTGCCGGCTTTTATGCACATGCGTCAGTGCTGACTGATTCCCGCAAGCGCCACTAGGACTGTCAGTCTTGCACATGTAATATTTGCCAGCCATTGCTGGAAATATCTTCCTCCTCTATAGGCATTTCACTGACCCATAGTGGGCAATTCAATTAGAAGTGATGAGAGTATGTTGATGTGTTATAGTGACAACATTTGAGTGCTAGCAAAGGCACCCTACAATGGGGCAAATCAATTCAGCACGATATGAACAGCATCGGGAGGGAGGTCCCAATAGCTATTCATTCGTCCCTATCACACCTGCCCTTAGCTGGGAGATGCCAAATAATGCGCCTTAAGCCGCATATTTAGGGGCTAATTCATACCTGATCTCTGTTGTGCACAATAGCACAGTGGCCGATAATTGAACAACTGTGCATGCGCAGGTATCGTAGTGCGCAGGCGCGAGGCCAAACTGCGAAAAAAATTCTGCATCTTATTTTATCGCTAGGCAAATGCAGGCTGATTGATAGGAAGCGGGAGTTGGTAACTGGATGTTTTCTGGGAGTGTCAGGAAAAATGCAGGCGTACTCAAGCGTTTTTCGGGAGGGAATGTGATGTCAGCTCCGGCCCCGATCAGCCTGTTTGTATCGCACTGTAGGAGTATGTCCTGGGCTACACACAGACTGGAAAAATCATTAGATGGTGAGTGAGTTGCAAACGGATTTGCAGCTGGCCAGCGTGTGCAAAGATTTTCGCTCGGCGCACCCAGACTTGCATGGGGAGGTTTTTCACTCTATCTTGGATGTGTATATCTGATCACAAACTTCTGCAATTTCGCAGAGGAGCGATCAGGTCTGAATTAGGCACTTAGTCGCAGATACCGACATTCTCCCAATTAAATGCTGGCTGTTTGCGCACGTACTAAGGAAGAAAACAGCATCTTTACACTAGTTTAGTTGGATTTCTGCTGGCCCCTCAGAAGGGGTGCGAGAAGAAATACTCTAGTCAGGCTTAACAGCTTCTTCCTGGCACTATTTAAATCGTGCTGAATTGAATCACCCCCATTGTTCCTACCTATATCATGAATTTGGAGTCTGATTTTAAATATATTTTTTGCATAGAGGTCACTGTTATGCTTCTAGGTTTTGTATTTGTTTATAACTTTTTGACAAGTGATTTTTTTAAATATATATTTAAATGGTCTTTTAAACCACCATAAACCACTCCTGAAAAAGTTTTATTACACAAATGTTTCCATTACAGTTTGCTGGTAGAAAATCAGGGGCCTCATGCTTGTGTTTGCCCCCCCCCCTCCCCCCCAGGCTAAAAGTTGCCAGCCGCTGAGTTTCAGGGCATGTAAGTGTTTCGTTACACACACAACACCATGAGTATTTTGATGTCCAGGTCTTCCATTAACTTAATAGCGCCGCGCCCGTGGCGACCCCTACACATTTTGTACACATACCTATACACCAGCCAGTGCTTCACCAGCCACTGTCCTCACCGCATGCCACTGACTTACAGGTAAGTACTCTGTAATGTATAATGTGTTTAGAAAATCTCATTAACTGCTATTGTGACTAGTGGTTTGTTGCCTGTAGTTATGTTTTGCTATTTTCCTACATGTCTAATACTTTTTGATTTCCAAGTACAACATAGAGAAATATAAAATCCAATACAGTATAATGGAATTTATTGAAGCAGTCATTGATAACAAAGAACACTCTGGTATGGGTGGGAAGGGGGCAGTAATATTGTGTCTAGGAGAGGCCTGTCCTCTAAATTTGTCCCTGATAGGAAGGTTACACCCCTCAAGACTTTATGACAAAAGGAAAAAAACAAAATAGGGAAAAATGGAATTAAGTTTGGAGTGCTTTCCATGAGACAGATATAAGGTGAAGAAGCCTGGTGTGGGCCACCTGTTAGAGCAGAATTTTGTATATAAACAGAAAAACAATGGTAGTTGCTCGGTCATTCCTGGAGATAATTATGTATCAGGTACTGGAAATGGGGAGAGGTCACATACAAACAGACAGAGAGGGGGGTTGCAAATCCCACCCCTACATTTCCCTTCAGCACACTAAAAATTACCTGTAACCATACCTGAACCTATCTGGTTATAGAAATTCAGAGAATAAGTTTACACATGTTTGCAAACACATGTTTAAGCTGCTGAGCCACTTCAAGGCTTCTCTGATGTCAGCAGTCCTAACACTACATAATAGCAGTGCCCACATAGGGCCATGTCATTTGTCACAGTAGGCCTCATGATAAAGGCTATTACTAAAACACATCCAGACAGATAGCTAACTTACCAAGGAGCCACCCCCAGGATCTCCCACTGGCACTACACGGAACAGCATGCCTTCCAAATACTGCTCCCATTCAATGACTCTCGCACACAAGCAGAAAAACAATGGTAGTTGCTCGGTTATTCCTGGAGATAATTATGTATCAGGTGCTGGAAAGGGGGAAGGGTCACAGAAAAACAGACAGAGAGGGTTGCAAATCCCACCCCTACATTTCCCTTCAGCACACTAAAAATTACCTATAACCATACCTGAACCTATCTGGTTATAGAAATTCAGAGAATAAGTTTACACATGTTTGAAAACACATGTTTAAGCTGCTGAGCCACTTCAAGGCTTCTCCGATGTCAGCAGTCCTAACACTACATAATAGCAGTGCCCACATAGGGCCATGTCATTTGTCACAGTAGGCCTCATGATAAAGGCTATTACTAAAACACATCCAGACAGAGAGCTAACTTACCCAGGAGCCACCCCCAGGATCTCCCACTGGCACTACACGGAACAGCATGCCTTCCAAATACTGCTCCCATTCAATGACTCTCGGACACAAGCAGAAAAACAATGGTAGTTGCTCGGTTATTCCTGGAGATAATTATGTATCAGGTGCTGGAAAGGGGGAAGGGTCACAGAAAAACAGACAGAGAGGGTTGCAAATCCCACCCCTACATTTCCCTTCAGCACACTAAAAATTACCTGTAACCATATCTGAACCTATCTGGTAATTGAAATTCAGAGAATTAGTTTACACATGTTTGCAAACACATGTTTAAGCTGCTGAGCCACTTCAAGGCTTCTCCGATGTCAGCAGTCCTAACACTACATAATAGCAGTTCCCACATAGGGCCATGTACTTTGTTACAGTAGGCCTCATTATAAAGGCTATTACTAAATCACATCCAGACAGAGAACTAACTTACCCAGGAGCCACCCCCAGGATCTCCCATTGGCACTAGAAGGAACAGCATGCCTTCCATATACTGCTCCCATTCAATGCCTCTCGCACACAAGCAGGCAAACAATGATAGTTGCTCAGTAATTCCTGGAGATAATTATGTATCAGGTGCTGGAAATGGGGAGGGGTCACAGACAAACAGACTGAGAGGGGGTTGCAAATCCCACCCCTACATTTCCCTTCAGCACACTAAAAATTACCTGTAACCATACCTGAACCTATCTGTTAACAGAAAATCAGAGAACTAGTTTACACATGTTTGCAAACACATGTTTAAGCTGCTGAGCCACTTTAAGGATTCTCCGATGTCAGCAGTCCTAACACTACATAATAGCAGTGCCCACATAGGGCCATATAATTTGTCACAGTAGGTCTCATGATAAAGGCTATTACTAAAGCACATCCAGACAGAGAACTAACTTACCCAGGAGCCACCCCCAGGATCTCCCATTGGCACTACTAGGAATGAAGTAGACAAAGCCACTTTGCAGTTAACTTGAAGTAAGATGGCTGCTGGAATTCATATACAACTCAGTTGGAATATAAACAGGAAGTGGGTATTCTAACACTTGTAGAACCCATAAAATGATAGGTAATGGAGCCAAAATAGCATTTTCATTTATTTCACATGTTTAACATGTCTCAACACTGTCACGCTTTGAATTTAGTAAGAAAGGCTTTGAGGATTGGGGGGGGGGGGGGGTTACCTCCTGTTACTGCAATTAATTCTCAGGCTATTTAAATGGTAGGTTTTTATAGTTTTAATTTCTGATTAGGGAAAGAAGTGATGTCATTGTCGGAGGAGTATAATAAGGGTTCCATGCCCACACCTATGTTTGGAGGGCACATTCACAGTGTGAGCATTTCTGGGATTATTTATGGGAATCTAATTCGCTGCTAGTAATCACTAACATATCTAAAATGGGTGCAGTGCATGTGGTGCACATGCCAACACCACACATCCTGCACCCACTTTATCAATACTTACCCACCAGAGTCCCGCATAGGTAGCAGCAGCACTGCAGAAACCAATGCAAAAAATGTGCAGCGGCCATTTTCCCTGCATTTCACTCGTGAGCAGAAGAGAAACCACTGGGAAATTAGCAGCTGCACCATTTTCCCAGAGACCTGCACATGCATGTTCACTAGACACTGGCACAGTGCTAGGGTGTTTTAGTGACTCTAGTGCTAAGATTCTATTGCTTTGCTGGCTAGTAAGGAAGGGACTTGGTCGGAGACTGCACATGGACCTCCTCCTCTCTTGATGTGTCTCTGCTAATAATGGTACCTTATTAAATAAAATATGTTTCTTTGTTATGGCTGCTCAGTGTATTATATTATATTTGCTATTTGTTTTTGGGCATTATGCTCAATACCTATATGCTGTAATTTGTATTCTTAGATGCTGCCAACAATTGTACTATAATGATTGCAAGTATGTATCTATGCTTAATGATATATTATGGCTCAATAATAATAATAATTATTATTATTATACAGTATATATATATATATATATATATACACAATACACATATCAGTCCTTGCGCACAAAGTCTCTAGAACTCCAGAATTTAAATTGTCCTAATGCTGCTCTGATCCCCTCCAAGCCACTGGAGTATTGCAAAAACTGGCAAACAAAATGGAGAGCGCACTTGTAAGTAGTGTGGCAGGAGATGTACTTTGCCACCTGTAAGCTACACACGGGGTCCTGGGGGTAGGTGGGAAGTGTGGATGGACCGGGTTCCCATCCATTGGGCCCATACCAGGTCTTATAGGCTTGTTATCCCAAGAAGCTGCTTCATTAGCCAGAACCTGGCTGCTGGGTTTAAAGCAGAGTCTCTCCCTTGAATCAGGGCTCCTGAAGGCAATTAATGTCCAGGTGATAGGACTGCTGGGGACAGTGGGATCTGGAAGACTGGGCCACTAGTGTCAGGATGCCTGGACCTGAACGGTTCCTTATTAAGTAAGAGGGAGTGAGGCAGGGCCTAACCTCCCCGGTAGTTTATACTAAAGACAGTGATCTTTGTTTTTGAGCTACCTGAATAAAAGGTATTTGTTGTTTTTGCACAAGTCTGGAGTCGGTCGTTTGTGAAATTTTTGTAGCAGAGTACATTCTAGCAAGACTCATGTTACAGTAGTTAAAAAGCACAATCTGTACTTTAAAACATATGCTCAAGTGCATTCAAGTCTTAATGAATAGCATAAAAGGGTAGCTGCAACTTAGCCGCTGCGTTCGTAAGGCAGACTTGACTCAGCATTCGCTCTGGTCTCAACAGGTGACCTCACAGCATCCACGTCTAGGCCACAACCAACATGTTTCGTCCAATGAGGGACTTCATCAGGGTGTGTGGTTTACCTCCAAAGAGAGATCCTTTATATACCCTTATCAGGCAGTACTTTTACTTATGTGTTAATTATCACTTAATTAACAACGTTTCTTACATACACATTTAATTTAAAAATACATACCACATACACTTTATCATTTTAGGTTGGGATCCTAATAAATCTCCGTTCTCAGTTTCCATAAAACTTTGTATTAGCCTATCCTAAGACATTTACCGATAGCTACATAGCTACAACAGATTATCAGTATAAATCCCAATCTATTACATCACACTAGAAATATACAATTAATTACATCATATAGAAGCACATCACATTTTCTCTAATGTTTTAAAAATATTAATCAAAATAACAGGATAGAACTTCTAACCAAACAACTACATTCTGCCCAAGTCACTCGCCGTCTACTGCGCAACAAGTACACTAACCGGGACAATGCCACTGCCATTTATGTACAGAGCGTCGCACATGGAAATTTCATAGGATAGTCTAATAAAGGATTAATGGGATTAGAAGTGCCCCTCATCCCCCGGAAAATAGCACCACACCCACCTGTCCAGCACCACACCCACCCCCTGCCCAGCACTAAATGTGGGGTGTGCCAAAGGAAACTTTTTCTCTGAGCTCAGCAGAGTCTAGAACCAGCCCTGGGAGTATCTTTAGTGACTACAGAAAACCCCTTCAAAAAAAATATCCACTGATGATGATGATATAGATGTTCACCACCAACATCTGATTGGCTGATTGTTTGTGGACCCCTCTAAGTGAATCTTACAGTAATAATCAGTGTGGCTGTTACACTACAGTATATGAAGTTACTGCAACTATTTGCATTAATTTATTGATATTTGTATGTAGGCTGCTGTAGTTATGAATGATCAGGCCCAGTTAGAATGTTGATGGCTTGCTCTTTTTTCCCAGCAGCGTGGATGCACATATTTAGCGTGGATAAACCTCCCTGTCATTTCAGGTCTCAGGATTTTGCCACTTTTCAAAAAGAATCAGTGGGAGTTCTATACAGCACCTGCTGGCTCTGGAGAGCAGAAGGATTCTGCTGCACACACACTACAGCCCTTCTCTCTTTCCATTAACACCACAAAGGGGGAAAGTATCTGCTGTTGGCTCTTACAGTATATCTCTACATAAGAATGTCCTGACATCACAATAAGTGCAAAGTTATCAATCTGCAATTAGCACTTTGCCTTGCAACGTGCTTCTGTATGTGGATGACCAGTTTTTGTTTCCTTGACATTTTAACTTAGACCTTGTTTTCAATTTAATCCTTTTTGTACATTTGCATACATTCGTTAAGGTATCAGGTGTACTCAATTTATTTTAAAAACATATTTCCTTAAACAAATGTTTTATAAAATACTGTAACATGTTGATAAAAAAACATTGGCCCTCATTCCGAGTTGTTCGCTCGGAGTTTTTCATCGCATCGCAGTGAAAATTCTCTAAGTGCGCATGCGCAATGTTCGCACTGCGACTGCGCCAAGTAACTTTACTATGAAGATAGTATTTGTACTCACGGCTTTTTCATCGCTCCGACGTTCGCATTGTGATTGACAGGAAATGGGTGTTACTGGGCGGAAACACGGCGTTTTAAGGGCGTGTGACTCAAAACGCTACCGTTTCCGGAAAAAACGCAGGCGTGTCTGGAGAAACGGTGGGTGTGCTTGGCCGAACGCTGGGTGTGTTTATGACGTCAGCCGGGACCGAAAAGCACTGAACTGATCGCACAGGCAGAGTAAGTCTGGAGTTACTCAAAAACTGCTAACTCGTTTGTGATCGCAATAATGCGCATACATCGGTCGCACATTTAAGAAGTTTAGATTCACTCCCAGTAGGCGGCGGCTTAGCGTGTGTAACTCTGCTATAATCGCCTTGCGAGCGAACAACTCGGAATGAGGGCCATTATGACACTTTAACTACAAAATAGTAAAAAATATCCAATATCACAAATTACTAAATCACAAACATGTTTCTACTATTACAGTATGTGTAATACAGTCACTATAGCTAACAGCAAAAAAGGATGATGTGCAAAATGAGAATTCATCCTTTTTTATTATTTAGTCAGTACCTGAGATTCCGTGGATTACTTATGACATGTCATATAGATAATGCAGGGCAGTATGTACCATACAGAAAGTCTAGATACAGTATGTGCCTGGTGCAGCACAGTACTGTAGAATGAACAGAAAATATAGTATGTTGTTTATTGACATCAAGGGCATAAGTTCATGCCAGGCACCCTGATGCGAAATAGGAGGTGGTGCCCTCCCTCCCCCCAGTGGCTCCAGCTTGTACATGTGCTGATTGTCACTGACCTGGGCTGGGAGTGTTGAAAACTCTGGGGTTCTTCCGATGATCGGAAGGAGGAACCACAGCTGGGCCGGAGCAGGGATGGCCGGATGTAGGTTTTCCTCATGCAGAACTTAGCCGTTGCAATCGATGTGTAATGCTAAAGAATTAGTTGTGACCAAGGCTTGGGGGCGATGCTGAAGCACACAGAAGAATGAAGAACCTGTGAGCGATGTTGAAGAAATGAATGAGGATTTGAGAACGATGTTGAACCATTACACAAAGGGGGCGACCCGGCACCGGTCTGAAAATAGTTTTTGATTACAGAAAAACCAAATTTGGACAATTTTCAAGTAAAATCTTTAATATAATGTCCAGTTTGGGGGTGCGCCCAGAGCCAGTGACATATGCATAAACAAAAGGGAGAAAGAAGAAGGCTCTTGTGTGGGCGCACTCATTAATGGTAGTTAAATAACTAGAATGAATAACACTAGGTTGATTAGTCAGCAGATAAAACAAAATTTATTTGGAAATATTAAGAATATAATTGCCCCTGGTTGAGGAGATGTGAATGATCCCAGATAAAAATGTTCTGGTCCTGCCTCAGGAAATGAGATGGAGAGGGGTAGAGACACTGCAAGTCATAAACCCTTTCTCACCCGGCCAGTACAGATGATCTGTATTAATGAGATCAATTAAGTCAATTGATTTTAGATTCTGTCATAATCCTAATGAAGGAATAACAGCTGTTTGGCAATAAGTAATAATAGAAACAAATCAAAGGATATACCAGGGTAAAGAAAGAAAAGGATAGGAACAAATGGTGATGCTGCTGTTGGAGTCACATACCACACATCATATGCAATGATTGATGTTCTACAACACTGAGTATTCCCTGTGAGTCTCCACCTCAGGTACTAACTCAGCCCACACTGTTTCGCTTCCAAGATCGGACGAGATCGGGCATTAGCAGTGTGGTTTGATAGTAGAAGGATTTGGTCAGACGTCCAATGAGAGTGCACCTATATAGGGGGGGATAATTAGCTGGGTCTTATAGATATAGTGTGGATCTGCTTTTTGTGTTAGGCAGGAGACATCAAGTCCCACACCGGTGGTATTGTGTCCCTGGATCACAAATGAGAGTCCACGAGAAAGGAAGATATATGGATTTATGAGAAAAAAACGAAGATATATAGATTTATGAAAAAAAAAAAAAAAAAAAAAACCCTAAAAAGGATAATGGAGATCAACTAGGCTGTAGTTATTAGGAACGGGTGATACAAATTACCCGTCCGTATAGATACAAATGGATAAAGAAACACGGATCAAATTTTTTTTTTTTTTTTTTTTATATATATGTGTACATTGGTACTGGTGTAAGGAACAGAAAATATGTCAAAGATAATTGTAGATACAAATAAATAGTACTGGTATATGCAATGAAATAATCACTAGTGACATGGGTGTCATTAGAAACACTTTGTGTGAATTGGAGCTGTTATAATCATTAGGATATAGGGAAATAGACATAAAATTCTCATATAACCCATGCAGCAATATGACAACAGGATCTGCAGGAGGAAAGTCAAAGAAGAATGCAGTATTTCTTTCCTATAAAATGCAGTTTTTAATCCTGATGCAATAAACTAAGATGCATAAGCCTGGAAAAAGGCATAAATGAAGCTGCACGGATATAGATACAATTTCTATGACAGCTGGGCATGAGGAAGGAAGTGAGCAAGCCCCACAGGGGTGAAACATGTTTTCCATTCCAATGGGTCCTGTTTTGTCCAACTGCAAGTGATTCACTCCTAGCCTCAGGTCAGATCATTCCATCCTGCCATTTTGGGCTAATTTTTGCCCAGCTGTCATAGAAATTGTATCTATATCCGTGCAGCTTCATTTATGCCTTTTTCCAGGCTTATGCATCTTAGTTTATTGCATCAGGATTAAAAACTGCATTTTATAGGAAAGAAATACTGCATTCTTCTTTGACTTTCCTCCTGCAGATCCTGTTGTCATATTGCTGCATGGGTTATATGAGAATTTTATGTCTATTTCCCTATATCCTAATGATTATAACAGCTCCAATTCACACAAAGTGTTTCTAATGACACCCATGTCACTAGTGATTATTTCATTGCATATACCAGTACTATTTATTTGTATCTACAATTATCTTTGACATATTTTCTGTTCCTTACACCAGTACCAATGTACACATATATATAAAAAAAAAAAAAAAAAAAATTGATCCGTGTTTCTTTATCCATTTGTATCTATACGGACGGGTAATTTGTATCACCCGTTCCTAATAACTACAGCCTAGTTGATCTCCATTATCCTTTTTAGGGTTTTTTTTTTTTTTTTTTTTCATAAATCTATATATCTTCGTTTTTTTCTCATAAATCCATATATCTTCCTTTTTCGTGGACTCTCATTTGTGATCCAGGGACACAATACCACCGGTGTGGGACTTGATGTCTCCTGCCTAACACAAAAAGCAGATCCACACTATATCTATAAGACCCAGCTAATTATCCCCCCCTATATAGGTGCACTCTCATTGGACGTCTGACCAAATCCTTCTACTATCAAACCACACTGCTAATGCCCGATCTCGTCCGATCTTGGAAGCGAAACAGTGTGGGCTGAGTTAGTACCTGAGGTGGAGACTCACAGGGAATACTCAGTGTTGTAGAACATCAATCATTGCATATGATGTGTGGTATGTGACTCCAACAGCAGCATCACCATTTGTTCCTATCCTTTTCTTTCTTTACCCTGGTATATCCTTTGATTTGTTTCTATTATTACTTATTGCCAAACAGCTGTTATTCCTTCATTAGGATTATGACAGAATCTAAAATCAATTGACTTAATTGATCTCATTAATACAGATCATCTGTACTGGCCGGGTGAGAAAGGGTTTATGACTTGCAGTGTCTCTACCCCTCTCCATCTCATTTCCTGAGGCAGGACCAGAACATTTTTATCTGGGATCATTCACATCTCCTCAACCAGGGGCAATTATATTCTTAATATTTCCAAATAAATTTTGTTTTATCTGCTGACTAATCAACCTAGTGTTATTCATTCTAGTTATTTAACTACCATTAATGAGTGCGCCCACACAAGAGCCTTCTTCTTTCTCCCTTTTGTTTAAACGATGTTGAACCACACAGAAGAATGAAGAACTTGTGAGCAATGCTGAAGAAATGAATGAGGATTTAAGAACGATGTTGAAGAACACAGAAATATGAAGAACTAGTGAACGATGCTGAAGAAATGAATGAGGATTTGAGAATGATGTTAAAGCACACAGAAGAATGAAGAACTTGTAAACGATGCTGAAGAAATAAATGAGGATTTGTGATTCAGTGTAACTCTGGAAGTACGGGAGACGTTCCACTTAGAGATACCCTGAAGTGCTGGAAGCACAGGAGATGTCCCTCTGAGAGATACACTGTAACGCTGGTAGTTCTGGGAATGTCTCACTGAGTGATACAATGTAATGCTGGTAGCACAGGAAATGTCCAACTGAGTGATACACTGCAATGCTGGTAGCACAGGAAATGTCCCACTGAGAGATACACTGTAATGCTGGTAGCAAAAGGAATGTCCAACTGAGAGATACACTGCAACGCTGGAACACAGGAGACGTTCAGCTTAGAGACACGCTGAACGCCGGTAGCACTGGTGATCATTGGAGAGACGATACTCAGGCGCCGGGGCTCTGTACCGCATCTGCCTTTGAACTTCCCGCCCTCACCTGATTGGCGGAAGGGGCGAATGACGTCACCCGTTCACCACGCTCTCATTGACGCTGGGCGCAATGCCGGCGCCCACATCACAGGAACCCGCCGGAGGCAGCGCCAGCAAGTCGCAAAGACCCGGAGCCCACCAGGGGGCAACGACCGCCAGGAGACCCAGCACACCCTGTGCGTTAAGCGCGGCAGCCGCAGCGCCGCGAGTGTGACAGTAAACCCTCCTCTAGGAGTGGCCCCTGAACACTTTCCTGGTTTTGTTGGATGTTTAGAATGAAAGATCCGGACTAGTCATGGAGCAGTGACTTCAGAAGCTTTTACCCAGCTTCTCTCCTCCAGACCATAACCTTTCCATTCTACCAGATACTGTACATTTTTGTGAAGGTAACGAGAGTCAAGAATAGTTTTGATTTCAAATTCTGTTCCAGCTTTAGTCTCTACCGAGGTTGGGCTTGGAGACTCCGAATGGAACCGATTTAAAATGAGAGGATGAAGGAAGAAACATGGAAAGAATTTGGTACCCGAAAGTGAGAAGGCAATCCCAATTTGCAGACAACAGGGTTCAGGAATTGCAAAACGGGGTAAGGACCGATGAACCTCGGAGCAAACTTCATAGCGGGCACTCTTAAATGAAGATTGCAGGTAGAGAGCCATACCCTGTCAGCAACATTGTATTGAGGAGCTGCTCATTGTTTTTTATCCGCAAAGAATTTGTAACGGCCAGAGATTTTCTTGAGATTAGCATGAACCCTACACCAGATTTGACTAAAGTGCCGTATAGTGGAAACTGCAGCAGGAACATCCTCCGAAGGAAGAATTGGTAATTCTGGGACTCATGGATAGAATCCATAATTAATGAAGAATGGGGACTCACTAGTGGAAGAGTGGTACAGATGATTATGGGCAAACTCAGCCCAGGGTACCAGTTCCACCCAATCGTCCTGTGAATGGAGAGAGATAAACGCTGAGAAAAGTCTCTAAATCTTGATTGACACGTTCAGTTTGCCCATTGGTTTGTGGATGGTAAGCAGATGAGAACTTGAGTTTTATTTGTAAGGCTGAGCAGAGGGCCCTCCAATATCTTGCAGTGAACTGTACCCCTCGATCAGAGACTATCTCCAGAGGTAACCCGTGCAGGCGGAAGTGTTCACGAATAAATAGTAAAGCCAACTTGGGAGCCGTTGGTAAACCGGTCAACGGAACAAAATGTGCCATTTTTGAAAAGCGGTCAATAATCACCCAGATGGTATTGTAACCCTTGGAGAGGGGTAATTCGGTAACAAAGTCCATAGAAATATGGGTCCAGGGTTTCTTAGGAATGGACAGAGGACGAAGCAACCCCGCAGGAGGCAGATGAAGAGTTTTGTGCTGAGCACATTGAGGACATGAATTGACATAATCCTGTATATCCTTCTTCATGGTGTCCTATTAATATGACCTTCATAGTAATTCACACATTTTTTGAACTCCAGGATGACCGGAGAACTTGGAGATATGAGCCCTCTGCAGTAACTTTGGTCGAAATTCAACTGGTACAGACATTCTCCCAGGAGGATGACCCAGAGAGGTGGGAGCTGCTGAAATAGAGACTGGGCTGAGAATTAAACTCTTTTCAAAGGAATTCTCTTCATCTGAGGCGTTAAAGAACGAGACAGAGCATCAGCCTTAGCATTAAGAGTCCTGGCCCGGTACTTCATAATGAACGAGAACTGAGTGAAGAAGAGCGCCCATCTAGCTTAACGGGAATTCAAGCACTGGGCTGTCTTGATATACAACTACTTCTTGTGATCGGTGTAAAAAGTAATTAGGTGTTTACCACCTTCCAATAAGTACCTCCATTCTTCTAGGGTGGATTTTATTGCTAAAAGTTCCTGATCTCCAATGGTGTAGTTTCATTCTGCAGGAGAGAACTTACGAGAATGGAAACCACATGGATGTAACTTCCCATCAGAAGAGTACTGTGAAAGGATGGCACCGATGCCTGCGGAGGAAGCCTCGACTTCCAAGAAGAATGGGTTTTAAAAATTCGGTTGTTGGAGTACCGCAGCAGACATAAAGGCTGATTTCAACTGGGTAAAAGCTGCTACCGCTTCGGAAGACCAGATACTTGGGTCAGACCCCTTTTTGGTTAAGGCAGTAATGGGTGCAACGATGGTAGAAAATCCCTTAATAAATTTCCGGCAATAATTTGCAAAGCCCAGGAATATTTGTACCGCTTTCAAGGAGAGAGGCTGAGTCCAGTCCCGAATGGCAGTGAGTTTTTCCGGATCCATGCGAAGCTCCGTACCCGAGAGGACATAACCGAGGAACAGAATTGAAGGGGCCTCAAAGATACATTTAGAAATCTTGCTGTAGAGACGATTCTTCCGTAAACAAAGAAGTGCTTCTTTGACCTGTACTCTGTGCACTGCAAGATTCTTAGAAAATATCAGAATGTCATCCAAATACACCACTACGCTTTGGTATAACATATCTCAGAAGATTTCATTTACAAATCCTTGAAAAACGGCAGGGGCATTGCTGAGGCCAAACGGCATTACCAGATATTCGTAATGCCCGTTACTGGTATTGAAGGCCGTCTTCCATTCGTCCCCCTGTCGGATATGTATAAGATTATAGGCTACTCTTAAATTGAGTTTAGCGAAGACGTGGGCTCTACAAACCCTATCAAATAGCTCTGTGATTAGCGGCAAAGGGTATTTATTCTTAACGGTGATATCGTTTAAGCCACGATAATCGATACATGGTCTTAATCCCCGGTCCTTTTACTTCACAAAAAATAAACCTGCTCCAGCCGGGGAGGTAGAGGGGTGGATGAATCCTTTCAGTAGATTAGATTTTATATAATCCGACATAGCTTGGGTCTTGGGTAATGACAAGGGCTATGTGCATCCCCGGGGTGGCATTTTCCCTGGGATAAGCTCAATGGGACAGTCCCAGGGTCTATGGGGTGGTAAGTGATCGGCCGCCTGTTCAGAGAACACATCTGTGAACTCCCTATAGGCCTATGGAATGAGCTCCTCATCTGACTTGGAAGATGCACGGAGCGGGTAAACAGGAGTGAGACAACTAGAGTGACAAAACGAACTCCAGGACAATATTTGTGACGACTTCCAGTCGACGTGAGGGTTATGAATTTTAAGCCAAGGTAGACCAAGAACAAGATCGTGAGGCATCTCCAGAATTATTAGAAACTTCAAATGTTCTTGATGCAGAGCTCCGACCTGCTGCTTGATTGGCTCTGTGCGACTTGTAATATTTTGGTACCATTGATAGCAGTCAACGTAATAGTTTGTTTAACAGACTGTAACTGTAAACCCAGACTCTGAACACAAGAAAGAGAAACAAAATTCCCTGCAGCCCCAAAGTCCAGCAAGGCCTTAACAGTTGTGGCTATAGACTCAGAAAACAAAGACACGGAGAGTAGGCAATCCACTGTCGGAGAAGATTTAGATGTAAGCCCTAACTTGACTCCTCCGGAACAAGCTAGGCCTGCCCGTTTCCTGGACGGGACTTGCAGAACTTGATAAAGTGATCCGCGGCTCCACAGTAGAGGCAGAGTTTACCATCACGACGGCGCTGTCATTCCTCCGGAGACAGCCGGGATCGGTTGATTTGCATGGGTTCATCCGGACTCGGGGCAAATGTTTGCTTAGGCGGGAGGAGACGGAATGTGGATCAATCTGACCGACTACTTTCGCCACCTCGTTCCTGCATGCGAAAATCCACCTTGACACAGAGTGAGATCAACTCTTTTAAAGGATACGGCAGATCCCTAGTGACCAGCTCGTCCTTCAGATGGTCAGAGAGCCCGTTTCAGAAAGCGCCCTGAGAGCATCATTATTCCAGCGTAGTTCTGAGGCAATGGTCTGGAAGTGAACCACATACTGTCCCACAGAACAGAAGCCTTGACGGACTCGGATCAGGTCCGAAGAAGCAGCGGTCGTTATGCTGGACTCATCAAAAATCCTTCGGAAGGACTCAATGAAATTGGTGTAACTGGAAACCAATGGGTCAGATTGTTCCCAGAACGGGGACACCCAATCCAACGCTGAACCTTTGAGCAAGGAAATAATGTATGCCACTTTGGACCGATCCGTGGGGAAATTGTGTGAGACAAGTTCAAAGTGCACCTCGCATCGGTTGAGAAAACCACTGCAATTTTTTGGATTCCCATTATAGCGAGAGGAAGTGGGAAGCTGAAGGCGTGACCTGGTTCCAGACGAGGGTTGAACATTACTGGAAACTAATACTGGAGCGGGTACTGGAGCAGGAGCTGGAACTACTGAAGCCAGGGAGGCCTGAATTTGATCCAGACGGACGGATAATTCTTGGAGATACTGCATCACCTGGCTCTGTGCCGCCTCCTGACTCTGAACTCGGGAAGCCAACATTTGGATGGCACTTGACTCTGGATTCCGATCCCCCGGGTCCATGAGGCCTGAGTATACTGTCACTGACCTGGGTTGGGAGTGTTGAGAACTCAGGGGTTCTTACGATGATCGGAAGGAGGAACCACAGCTGGGCCGGAGCAGGGATGGCTGGATGTAGGTTTTCCTCATGCAGAACTTAGCTGTTGTAACCGATGTGTAATGCTAAAGAATTAGTTGTGACCAAGGCTTGGGGGCGATGCTGAAGCACACAGAAGAATGAAGAACTTGTGAGCGATGTTGAAGAAATGAATGAGGATTTGAGAACAATGTTGAAGCACACAGAAGAATGAAGAACTTGTGAGCGATGCTGAAGAAAAGTACGGCATCTGCCTTTGAACTTCCCGCCCTCACCTTATTGGCAGGTGATGATGTCACCCGCTCACCACGCTCTCGTGGACGCCGGGCGCTATGGCGGCGCCCACACTCCAGGAACCCGCTGGAGGCAGCGCCAGCAAGACGCAAAGACCCGGATTCCACCGGGGGCGATGACCGCCGGGAGACCCAGCGCACCCGGAGCAGTAAGCGCGGCAGCCGCAGCGCCCCGAGTGTGACACTGATGTCCCAGTGACTTGCCAATGGTACATCTGGGAGAATAAAGATTTCTTATTGCAGTTAGTTGTGGCGATAAGTAATCTTTTTTTTTGAGTGCTAGCTGCAAATAATAATAAATAGAGCCCTGAGGAGGTCTTAGCTCAGTGAGAGATAAAATTGTGAGAGATAAAGTACCAGTCAATCAGCTTCTGCTTCACATTTTACAGGCTGTGTTTAAAAAATTAGAGTTAGGATTGGTTGGTCCTTTATCTCTCATAATTTTATCTCTTCAAGTTTTGATAAACACCCCTTAAAAGATTTATTATAATAATTAGTGCATTTTCCTAAAACGAACTGCTGCTCTCCTTTCTTTCCTCATATAAGACACAGCAGCAGAGCTGTAGCTCATTGTACCCACTTTCATCTGTTATCAGACACATTCCAGTCTCTTCAGGTGAAAGGGACTTCAAATGAGCTTTCTGAGCTTGGACAGCAATGAACAGTGACTGCAGCAAATCATTATGAAATGAGTGCAGAGACATCTTTACCATTCAAAGCCCCTTCAATCTTTTTTTGGCACTCCTCTGACAGCTGGAGCCTGTGTGGCAAATGCATCTATTGTCTCTGGGAGTTATGCCACTGATAGATGATGTTATTTACATTTCCACATCAATTACTTTAGTGCACTATCTTTACTAAGTACATATTCTGATGTGTTAGACATAAAGATATGAGCATGTGGGATGCACAATTATAAATTTAGGATACAGCATAATAATCTTCAACACCAATAGCAGCACCAACTGTAAATACTGTATGACTCTGACACAGTGACCACTACCATGGTAATTACTAGGTTTCTTTACAGGAAACCCGAATTATAACATGGAAAACAGGACTGACCTTAAAGATTTCTACTTAGTGTCATTTTTTGCAAACTCTGAATTTACATCATTTATTTTCAGTGTGTTTTTTACCCTGTATATATTTGGAGTACTTATAAATGTCATCATAATCACAGTGATATATCTTGATGCTCAGTTACACACCCCCATGTATCTGTTTCTCTGTAACCTGGCCTTAGTAGATATCTGTTATACAACCAATACTGTCCCTAACCTGCTGCACATGTTACTATCTGGAGATAATACAATGTCCTTCATACAATGTTTCACCCAGATGTACTTTTATTTTTTGGTTGGATTGACAGAGGATGTTCTAATATTCATTATGTCATATGACCGATATGTTGCTATATGTGATCCATTACACTATCACACTACCTTGAACAGGAAAAACTGTCTCTTAATTACAGCTGTTACTTGGATTTCAGGAATGGTAAATTCATTTGTGCTTACAATCCCAGTGACACGCATGTCCTTCTGTCATTCACATGTCATACACCAGTTTTTCTGTGAAGCTAAAGCTCTTCTTCATATCTCCTGTACCGGCACTGAAGAATTTAATATTGTTGTCTATATGGATGTTTTAATATTTGGATTTTTCCCAATCATATTCAATATGACTTCCTATATAAAAATAATCAATGTAATTTCACACATAAAATCAAAGAATGGAAGAAAGAAAGCCTTCTCCACCTGCTCATCCCACCTCTTCCTCATCATTATGTACTATTTGACAGCTTTGTCTATGTACATGATGCCGCCATCAGAATACTCCAATGTCTTAGAACCAATCTTTTCTGTACTGTACGCAGTTATCACTCCTATGATAAACCCTCTGATCTACAGTCTACGGAACAAAGATGTGAAAAGTGCTCTGCGGAGACAACTGGGAAGAAAAGGAATTATTCTATAGTAAGGTATAATTTGCAAAATGTGAATAATAATTACATTGGGTAATATGTTATCAATGATTATAAAATAAACAGTACCAGACTTTCAATCTGCACTTCTTGGTCCTTACATTGCTGAAGCTTCTGTCTGTGTTCACCCTGATTTCATACAACCTATGCTTGTCATCATTAATCCTCACTTACAGCACATATCTAATTTATTTACCTGACAAGCAAACAATAAGTAGGGTCACTAACAGTAAGTGGTTTTTATAAAACATAGACTAAAGATGGATGATGCTCTTCTCACTCCTGTGCTGTCCTTTATTTACACTTTTTGGGCTGTTCACAATCTTATATGAATTACTGTTTACTTGTTTTCTTTTTAGAACATTTACAATTTTAAAAATAAAACAAACATAAGTTTACTTATACCCCCTGACACAGCAAAAACAATCTATTCAGAATGGGCCAAATAGTTTTTTCTTGTTTATTTGTAATATTGAAAATATAAATTGCAAGAAAGGGAACTAAAAATAAATGTATATTTTAAAAAAAATTTAATTTCTCAAAAACTATGATATGGCTCGTGCTTTGACATCAGTATATCTATTAAAAAATGAACTCTATTCTTTGGTGTATATAATAAAATCTGCACTTGAAAATTATTATTTTGTTTTTGTTACAGTATCTTACATGGGGGCAGATGTACTAACATTGGTCTTTTCTTTGTCAAAAGTGTTGAGATGCAGGAGACAACTATTATGATTGTTATTATCTGACCGCCTGAAGAAGAGGGTGAATGGTGATTCAGCATTGTGAGTTAAGGCTTATAGTACTTCTCTTATGGGTTTACTGTGCATGTGCCAAAATTGAGCTCAGGTGCCTCCTGTTTCCACTGTTCATCCTTGAGATGTTCCTACAGCTTAATTAGAGTACATCTGTGGTAAATTCAGTTGATTGGACATGTATTGGAAAGGCACACACCTGTCTATATAAGGTCCCACACTTGACAGTGCATGTCTAAGCACAAGCATGAAGTCAAAAGAATTGTCTGTCTTGAGGCACAAATCTGGGGAAGGGTACAGAAAAATATCTGCTGCTATGAAGGTCCCAAAAAGCACAGTGGCCTCCATCATCCGTAAATGGAAGACGATCAGAACCACCAGGACTCTTCCTAGATCTGGCCAGCCGTCTAAACTGAGAGATCGGCGGAGAAGGGCTCTAGTCAGGGAGGTGACCAAGAACCCAATGGTTACTCTGTCAGAGCTTCAGCATTCCTCTGTGGAGAGAGGAGAACCTTCTAGAAGGACAACCATCTCTGTAGCAATCCACCAATCAGGCCAGTACATTAGAGTGGCCAGACGGAAGCCACTCCTTAGTAAAAAGCATATGGCAGCCCATCTGGAGTTTGCCCCAAAATGCACCTGAAGGACTCTCAGACAATGAGAAACAAAATTCTCTGGTCTGATGAGACAAAGATTAAACTCTTTGGTGTGAATGGCAGGCATCATGGTTGGAGGAAACCAGGCACCGCTCAACTCCAGGCCAATACCATCCCTACAGTAAAGCATGGTGGTGGTATCATTGTGCTGTGGGGATGTTTTTTAGTGGCAGGAACTGGGGGACTAGCCAGGATAGAGGGAAAGATGAATGCAGCAATGTACAGAGACATCCTGGATTAAAACCTGCTTCAGAGTGCTCTTGACCTCAGACTGGGGTGATGGTTCATCTTTCAGCAGGACAACGACCCTAAGCACACAGCCAAGATATCAAAGGAGTGGCTTCAGGACATCTCTGTGAATGTCCTTGAGTGGCCCAGACAGAGCTCAGACTAGAATCCGATTGAACATCTCTGGAGAGATCTGTAAATGGCTGTGCACTGATTCTACCCACCCAACCTGATGGAGCTTTAGAGGTGCTGCAAAGAGAAATGGGTGACACTGCCTATAGATAGGTGTGCCAAGCTTGTGGCATCATATTCAAAAAGTCTTGAGGCTGTAATTACTGCCAAAGGTGCACCAACAAAGTATTAAGCTAAGGCTGTGAATATTTATGTACATGTCATTTTTTAGCATTTTATTTTAATATATTTGCAAAAATCTCAAAACACTTTTTTTCACATTGCCATTATCTGGTGTTATTTGTAGAATTTTGAGGGAAAAATGAATTTATTCCAGTTTGGAATAAGGCTGTAACATAACAAAATGTGGAAAAAGTGAAATGCTGGGAATACTTTCTGCAGGAACTGTATATCTATTTCCGCATATCCTATTTTTGTGTAACATGTAGCCCATTATGTAAATGGAAGGCTCCCCTGTTTCATCCTCCAGCTTCTTTATTATAATGGAACAAATAGATAGGACGCCTAAAATATGCACAAGGCAACTTTAACAAGTCTGATTTCCTAAAGGGTGTCACCACACCCAGCACAAATATTCAACCTACGCAAGATAGGGAATTTACACCTGTATAAGCGCCACAGTGATATATAAAAAGTCAGTTAAAAAATATACATTCCTTATGTGTTTTGCTGAAGACGTCTTCCTTCTATTCCGTTACTTGTCCACTGTCTCGATGTGATGTCTCTTAATCTCTGCAGATATGTGGGAAAGAGAAATCAAATAAAAGAGACAATGTCTAATGTTGTTTTGTAAAACTTTCTTTAGTAAAAAACAACATAATCCCACAAGTCTAAATTGGAATACAAATGGGATGTAGTGCTAGCTGGACAGATAAGGAGTGTACCACTACTCACAATAAAGCCCCAACTCAATCCCTTGTGTGTCCTCCACCAAAAGGATAAAAAGGTGCGTTCCCAACTCACTTAAAATGTGAATGAGTGAATCTTATAAAGGTATCTTTTTCCTTTACAGGGTGGTTAATATATAATTTGCATACCACACTCACGGATTTAATGGTGAAAGGAATCCTATCACCGTACCCTCAAGTTGTTGTTTTCAAAGACTCTGATGGGTGTGTAATCAAATCAACCCCAGTGAACAAATAAAGTTCAAATACGTCAGCCAGTCCACATAAAAAAAGGATTTATTTTTCACAAAGTCCCATAGTTGGGGTACGTATAAAAAAAAATTACACATACATAAAAAGTTTAATATTTTATGAATTCAATAATTTAATGCCAATACTTCAACAATTGATGTCTGTAGAAGCAAGCAAGTGAGTGATGAGGAGATCTATATGGTGATGCTAAAGAATCTAAAGTCTGAATTTGATTTCCTACTGTGGTAGTTTCTTTAGAATACAATATGGCTAAGCTATCAACAGAGATTAATAGGACAAAACCTCAACATTTCAAGAAACGCATACCAGTTAAAGTCAATGTAGAGAATACTGTATTACACACTTGAAATACTAAGTCCAGAAAGTTGAATTAAATACAAACTGAAGGATGCAAATGCTGCACAGAAAAAAAAGTGCAACAGTAAGATCAATTCAGCCTACAAGGGAGATTGATGGTATATAGATTTGGGAGTCACAATGCACTTCAGCTGCAATCAAAACTGTTTTACTATGTTAAGCATGTTATGCATGTGTGACCAAATAACAGTAAAAGGAATGGTATACAAAATTCTTACAAACAAAAAAGTCAGGAGAGTTTGGAACACCTGAGAATAGCAGATGAGACCAAATTCATAGAATGTGCAAGATATAGGGAAAAACCCCACTGCCATAAATATCCTATAGCATAAAAGATACAGTGTAGAGTTTGCTGAAGGAAAATGTGTTGTGCAGAATGAAGGAGGGAGTTTGATAACAGGTAAATGATTATGGCAACTGTACATCCTAGACACAGATGAGTTTTGTGTAATGATGATATCTCACTCCCAGTATATAAAACACTGGCACAGACATCTAGGTCACCTGGAGTATGATAATGTCAAGAAACATCTTGATGGGATGGTGACAGATATGTCCATATGTAACATAGAGATACTGATATGTACAGTAAGAGCAGTATTGTAGGCAAGCCCATTGTCCCTATCCAAGAGCAGTGACCAGAGTGGAGGCACTTCTGGTAGTGAGGCATATAGATATGTGTGGTCTAGTGGAAAAAAAACAAATGTTTATTTCATTAGATCAAATAGTGAAGTAGCGAGAAAGATTACATATTTCAGGATATCAGTAGAAATTCAAACCAGTCACAAGTTGGAAGTTTTGAGATCTGACAATAGAGAATACAAAAATAATGTTATTGCAACTTTCCTAAAGAAGCATGGATTTTAACATCAACTATCTATTACATACACACAAGAACAGAATGGTGTTAAGAGAACATGCAAACTGTACAATTGTGGAGAAAACTTGATCTACTGTATGCTTAAAGATGCCAGGATGAATAAATGCTGTCAGACTATCTACAGCACAGGTTCTCAAACTCAGTCCTCAGGACCCCACACAGTGCATGTTTTGCAGGTCTCCTCACAGAATCACAAGTGAAATAATTAGCTCCAACTGTGGACCTTTTAAAATGTGTCTGTGTGTAATTAATACACCTGTGCACGTGCTGGGTTACCTGCAAAACATACACAGTGTGGGGTCCTGAGGACCGAGTTTGAGAATCACTGATCTACAGTATCTACATAAAAAATCTGAAGAATTGTCCACCCATAGTTGCTGTGAAACGTAAAATGCATTTGCAAGCATGCTCTGGAAGAAAGTTAAGCATCAATCATCTCAAAGTTTTTCGGTGTATAGCATACTGTATATACAGTACATATTCCCAAGGAGAAACGATGTAACCTAAATCCCACATCCGTGAAATGTGTTATGTTTAGATATTGCCATGAAAGTAAATGACAAATGTTCTGGGACACTTATAAAGTCATGAGATCTATTATTATAAGAAACAGCACAGCTTAAAATAAAGCTGACAGAGAAATTGCAGAGCAAGTATGTTTTATCTTACATGCCCAAAGCAGAATGCATGCCTGAGTCAGAGACTAGCAGTATGGACATCCAACTACAGGTCAGGAGTTTTACTAGATCAAATAGTGGAAAATCGCTAAAGAGATATTAGGAGTTTGCAAATATTGCATTCTGTGAACCCTAAAATATACAGGATGCATATTCAAGCAACATCTGGAGTGAATGGAAGTCAGCAATAGACAAGGAGATGACAATACTCAATGACAAACATGCATGGACTGTAGTCAACAGGTAAAGTCACTGAGGAATGGATCTTCAGTAAAAGGATGAATGTAGACAGAACCATTGTCCATTATAAAGCTATCTTCTCACAGATGATCATACACAGAAATCTGGAGTTGACTATGAGGAAAACCTATACTCCTGTGGCAATGTACAGTACAGTATATTGTGCTTAGTCATTGTTATATCTGCCTTGTAAAATTTTATTTATACAGGGAACCTCCTGAGCTTTACTCTGGGAATATGGTCCAATAATAAGTCTGTTAAAAAAGCTTTCTATGGTCTAAAACAGAGTGGACAATGTGGCACATTAAGCTAATGGATGTACTACAAGAAATAAACTTTGTGCATTCAAAGACAAATCATTGTCTCTACCACAAACACAAAGAAGACAAATTTTTATTGTTGTTGTGTACAGTATGTGAATGATCAATTAATAGCATGCCAAGAGCATTACAAGTGGCAAGCAGCTGTTAGGACAGTAATTCATGCTGAAAGATCTAGGCCTTAATATTGTTAATCTTGAGAATCTCACAAGATCTAGAGAAAGATCCACTATCCATTGAGCAGCAGTCCTACCTGGAAGGAATACTTACAAAGTACATTGGTGGTCATTCCGAGTTGTTAGCTTGCTAGCAGTTTTTAGCAGCCGTGCAAACACATTGACGCCGCCCACTAGGGAGTGTATTTTTGCTTTGCAGAAGTTCAAATGCCTGTGCAGCAGAGTGCCTGCAAAAATTTTTTGTGCAAAACAAGACCAGTCTTGGACTTACTCTTCGTGTGCGTTGATTCTAACGTTGGTGGGTTGGCTTTTGATGTCACACACCCGCCCAGCATTCGCCCAGCCACGCCTGCGTTTTCCCTGGCACACCTGCATTTTTCTTAGCACTCCCTGAAAACGGTCAGTTGACACCCAGAAACGCTACTTTCCTGTTAATATTCTTGCGGCCGCCAGTGCGAATGAAAACGTCGCTAGAACCTGTGCAAAACCACAAAGGCCTTTGTACCCGTACGTCGTGCGTGCGCATTGCGGTCCATATGCATGTGCAGAAATGCTGATTTTTAGCCTGATCGCTGTGCTGCGAACAATGGCAGCTAGCAATCAACTCGGAATGTCCCCCATTGAGTACTTCCAGTAACAAATCATCAAACTAATTTCTGAAGTCTACCTAACCACCCCACATTTTGCAGATATAGCACATCTCCATCACCACCTAGAGGTATTGTTTAGGATCTGAGTGGATCATAACAGTTCTATAGTTTGAAATACTGAAGTAAACCTTATTTACACCTCAACAGCCTTTGATGCTGGCAGGGTAGATGATACCCATGCCAAGGTATCTTTCCTTATTCCCTACAACTACACTAGATTAAGTGCAGTTAATGCCAGGGGGCAAGATTACCCATCTATAGGGTACATTGTCTCCAAGGTTATGATTAAACTAACTTTGGGAGCTTCTTATACATATATATATATATATATATATATATATATATATAGCAGTTGAAAAAAGAGGCGGCACTCGGAGACTTTACAATCAATGTGTATTGAAAAAATGTGCAATCAGATTGCACATTTTTTCAATACACATTGATTGTATAGTCTCCTAGTGCCGCCTCTTTTTTCAACTGCTGTCCATACCGGAGGGAGACCCCCGGAGGTAGATGGCACTGGAGAGAGACATATCCCGCTGTGGATAATGAGAGTGCCTGGGTAACAGCCCAGAGATATATATATATAAATATATAAAAAAATCTGTGTGTCACGGGCCTATAAATGGTTACTTCCGGCTCATTTGGTACTTGCACTTTAGCATGGTTAGTTACTGATTCCCGTGTCTATTCCCATGATGTACTTAAAACACTAGTTACCTCAACTCATCCATACGACTCCCCCCCAAGCACAAAATAAATATTGGAAGAGTAAAAAGTGGTTCTTCATAAAATGGTTGTTTGATACTGATTTTGGGACAATGCTGGGAGTAGCAGTAGGCAATGTAATCACTTTGGGAATAGCAGGCGCAATCTTCAATGATATGCAAGATATGCATTCTGATGAAGCCGTTGAACCCGGAGGGAGGCGGGGAAATGCGTCAACTACTCATTCAAATTGCTATATACCACTATCCGGAGGTCTCGACAACGAACACGTACACTCCAGCAGGTTGTAGTTGGAATTCTTCACCTTTTCTTATGATCCCCCAGAGATGACTGCACGATAAAAGGTTGAAAGCACCAGCAGCCGGGGAGGATATTCTGGGTGAAATAATCCATACACAGGAGTGCTGCATAAATGTCTGGCCAGACACGCTTTTAGAGGGAACATATGGCTCACATTATTTATAGGCTGTGGCTATATAAAGCGCATATACCCGCATTCTATGTGAGGAATAACTTTATTTCATAATTTCTTCATCAAAGTGACTGTTATATAGCCCCACAGAAAAGAACATTGTGTGTATCATTCAGCCTCAGTAAATATTGGATAAATTATATTTTAACCATTACAATAGGTGTTGTTAAGAAATTTTAAGTGGATATAGAGTAACTTGTTACAATATATGTTACATCCAGTTCATATGTGAAATAATCATTGTAAAGGTATATTGACCGGCCGGTGGTATAAATTGCATATTTTATATATATATGTGTTTTAATAAAAAGACCCTTATAAATTCTAATCCATATGCGCTGTAACATTAGTTTTCTTTGTTGCTTGTTTGATTTTTTAATCTAATAGGGGTGAGTAGCCCTATGTTACTGGCAGCATATTGATTGGAGTGACAGAGCGCTAGATTCAGTATTGGTTGTTTGATATGCAAGTATCTGACCTAGCAAAACTATTAGATAATATCACTGATATATATGATAATACTTTTAGGTATGTGTGACAAGAGTTAAAATGCAGTGTAGGAAAATCATGCAACACAGGTTAATCCTAGACTATTTAACTGCACAGTTGGGAGGGTATTGTCTTACTTTTTTGTCTACTCAGGTGTCCAATGTTGCAACAATTTCCCTAATGAAACAGCCGACCCAGAGGAAGTAATATCACAGCATATGAATGAAATCAAACACCTTAAAGAAACCTTTTTCACAGAGCATCAACAAACAGGCTGGTTCCTGGGCAGTTGGGACATGTCATGGTTTAGCCCTGCCCATTGGTTCTCCAGTATCGGAGGATGGATTTCTGGGATTCTATCCCTTGTAGCGAAAGGGATTAGAGTTAGTATTGATAATCTATGTGGTTGTAAGAGTTTTAATGTGGGCGGTAAAGAAAATCCTCACGTCTAAATGCTCCATTGGGGGTAAACCAGAAAACAACCTGACTACAATCACGCTTACCGAAACTCATATTGAAATTGGCAGTCCACCTACCCGCTATCAACCTGTGTATTCCCAGCTTGAATCTGATATATGTTCCATATGTAGAAAAGGGCTGACTCCTGATGAACAAAGGACATGCAAGAAGTGCAAAGCTGTTATTATTTCCCTGAACATCACTGATTATTAGGAAAATTGGAATGAAGATCGTAGACTAGTTCTCCAAATAAGGGCAGGGTGGGTCTGGGACTCAGGGTCGACAGCACAAATGTCGACACACTTTAGGTCGACACCAATTGGTCGACACGCATTAGGTCGACAGGGTCAAAAGGTCGACAGGGTCAAAAGGTCAACAGGAACAAGGTCGACATGGAAAAAGGTCGACATGAGTTTTTTATGTTTTTTGGGTGTCGTTTTCTTCGTAGAGTGACCGGGAACCCGAATTAGTGCACCGCGTCCCCTCGCATGGCTCGCTTCGCTCGCCATGCTTCGGGCATGGTGCCTTCGCTCCGCTACCGCTTCGCTCGGCACACTTTACCGTTCCAATCGTAGTCCACGTGGATCGTTAAGTATGAAAAGGTTCAAAAAAAGAAAAAAGTCATGAAAAACTCATGTCGACCTTTTTCCATGTCGACCTTGTTCCTGTCGACCTTTTGACCCTGTCGACCTTTTGACCCTGTCGACCTAATGTGTGTTGACCAATTGGTGTCGACCTAAAGTGTGTCGACCTTTGTGCTGTCGACCTGGAGTCCGGATACCGGGCAGGGTAGCCCTTGAAGAGCATAGGGTCCCCCTATGTATAACACTTGTAGCAAACATGAATAGCACAATGCATAGAAACCATATGTAATAACAATTTTTCTTAACCACTCACCAACGCATGGTTGAGGAAGGAAAGGGAAAGTGAGTATGCTGAAACTTCCACTGTGGATGATGTCTGGGGGCACCAGGGATCTATTTGTACAGGATCACAAGGTAAACATACAGGTAGAGTAGCTTTCTTCAAAGGAGCGGCAACTCTGTTATGAAGGGATTTAATAAAAAGAGGTGACTGTGGGATCAGAACCCATACATTAGTTATTAAATATCAAATTTAGCTTACAGCTTATAGCTTTACAGCATGTATCAGGTTAAAGTTAAAAGTTCAAGAAACATATTCATATATGGATGATGAAACAAGATATGCTTCACACAACCAAGCAAGGGACAATGCTAAGATTCATGACTCTTAGATTAAACTCAGAGAAGACAAAAACAGGAAGAAGACCCTCAGACACATCTTAATGCTGATATCTGTTAACCTATGATATTTACACTTGTACTGTATAGCCATTTATAGCAAATGCTTGTAATACATCAGCAGTTCTACTTTTTGAAACTACATTATAAGGAGGAAAGACAGCTTTGAGGAAGTTCTCAGAGCTAGATGAAATCCATCATTGTCGTATATGTGTGCAATTCTTGCTCTACACAGCTAGCTGAACCAGGAGCAGACTTCTCAGGTGATCCACGAGGTTTGCACCCTCAGCACCCCGACAGTACCATTTAAGGCATTGTGTTACAAGTCAGTGTTCCCCTCTAAAATAGCACTTTGGCATGACTTGTACATGAAATCAGTCACCTCTTAAGCAGCAAGATATAGTGCAGTAAAGAGAGAAACCAGTACACCTTAAAATAGAAGCTATTCAAATTTAAGTCTATAGGTCATACATCAAGCAAGAGTAACTGATTATGAATTGGTAAACAAGTCAGCGCCATTTATCTTTTTTGGTAGTTTTCTAGGTTTGATATTATCTGGCTCTGTAGAATGGAGAGGAAAAAAAACTAGGTGAGGAATATTGACATCCTACAAAGTTCCTTTACGCTTATAATAAAAGGCAGGGGCTCTAGACTGCACACCATAACTACATGTAATCAGAGGTGCTACCTTGCTGAGGCTTATAGTGCCCCACACAAAGAGAAAAAAGATGTAGGTGCACTATTCAAACATAACTATTTAGAACTATTATGCAAATTGCAAAACATTTGGTGTCCTGGGGTGATTTGGCTGGACTTGTTTGGAGGTGTCCTGCTCCCAAGATTTGAACCCTTTAAAATAGTAGGGACTTATTCGATGAGGTTACCGGGACATGTTACCTGGAAACCTCTATTTATTGCAAAATGTATTGCAAATTGTATTATAATGCTAATTAGTAATGCTTGAATAGTGCACCTGCATCTTTTTTCTCTCTGTGTGTGCTTATAATAAAGTTTAGAAAACAAAAATATTTGACCTATAGCATATAAGATCATTTGTGGTGAATTGATCTTTTTGTTTGTGTGAAACCAAATGTAGGTTACTACTTACATAAGTATAACTGTGCATGCTTGTATTTGGAATTAATTGACCACAGCCTTCAAGAGACCTTGGCAAAGTGGTCTGCTGTGGTGAATTCCTCATCTACTGTAGGATCCCAGTGCATATGCATCACATTGGGCATCAGGTTCTACTGTTAGTATAGCTCATACCTTTAAGTAATTGTGTGTATGTGTGTGACTTAATACAAGGTCGAGTCACACTATTATCACTACCAGCTTGTAGCCAGAGTAACCGGCGTGTGCAGCACAGACAGCACCTAAATAGGGCTTAACTGTCATTTTAGACACACCTCTGGTAGCCCCCAGGTTCATTTTGATGGTGAGCTGCTCCACTGTAGCATGACGGTTGGCACTCATGCACCTTCGTAGCCAATGTTCAATTGAAGCGTAATTGAAGAATCATCTTGCTACTGGTATAGCCCAATTGCCCTGGTCCTGAAATAGGGGGTTCTCAAGATTTTGCACAGAATTCTTCAAAGTCAATACCATATAAATATGTGATGCTTACCCAATGCCAAGAGTGGAGAAGCTGCTTGACAAATTAAGGTTGGCCATGTATATCTCTACCCTTGACCCAATTGACAGAAAAATGTAGGAGAAAAATTGATTTTTCAACTCCATTAGTCCTCCACCAGTTTAAAAAATGCCTTTTGGCTTGCATAGTGCTGATGCCTCTTTTCAGAGGTTAATGGACCAAGTGCTTCATTCTCACCAGAATTACACTCCAGCATACTTAGATGATATTCTCATATGTAGTCAGCATTGAACACCATATTTGAACAACATATTCTGTATCTGAGCAGGAGATTGTTACAATGAGAGGTCCTCTATGGTGGAAAAAAATGCTTTTGAGTAAAATGAGCTGTAGGCAATCATTCCGAGTTGTTCGCTCGCAAGCTGCTTTTAGCAGCATTGCACACGCTAAGCCGCCGCCTACTGGGAGTGAATCTTAACTTATCAAAATTGCGAATAGACACTTCTTAGCAGTTTCTGAGTAGCTCCACACTTACTCGGCATCTGCGATCAGTTCAGTCAGTTTCATTCCTGGTTTGACATTACAAACACACCCAGTGTTCGCCCAGACACTCCACTGTTCCTCCAGCCACTCCAGCGTTTTTCCCAGAAACTGTAGCGTTTTTTCACACACTCCCATAAAACGGCCAGTTTCCGCCCAGAAACACCCACTTCCTGTCAATCACATTACGATCACCAGAACGAAGAATAAACCTCGTAATGCCGTGAGTAAAATACCTAACTGCATAGCAAATTTACTTGACGCAGTCGCACTGCGGACATTGCGCATGCGCATTAGCGACTAATCGCTCCGTTGCCAAAGAAAAATAACGAGCGAACAACTCGAAATGACCCCCCCATAGTTATTATCTCTGTGAAGAGATAGTCACATTGCTTAAATATCATGCACCTTTAAAATGGTTGCAGACCATTAAAGATTCCAACTTTATACTGAAAAAGTGGTACCTGGCTCTCGAACCTTTTTCTTTTTAGGTGCATCACCAACTGTGATGCTTACATATGAATGCAGAATTTTTTGTCCCGGACAGGGCAGGAGGGTCAGGCTTCCGCCACAAGCAATTTAAACTCACTTTAATGGGGGCTGCATGTTGTAGGGCGGAATTTTTCCACAATAGAAAAAAGTGTTAACCTTCTGTTGCTCAGGAAAGAACCACACTCTTTATTCAATTAAGAGGAGCTAAGGCATAATAACCTGTTTTTGTTGGTAGGAGATGGGAGGGAGCGCACATTTGGCACCTTTATCTTTCCTTCCTGCTTTACTACTGTGATGTCAGGTGCATGCAAAACTGTACTCTTATATTTCAGAGTTGCTGTCGTACGCCTGCGTAAAAAGCCATTGCACTGTCAGTGCTTATATGCTGGAATAAAGTCGTGATTGTGGTCACCTGAAACCTACCCTCAACAATTGTATAATACCAAGTTGAGTGAAAGTACAAGTATGAGTGATTGTATCAAAAATGTAATGCCAATATCTCAACACTTGATGTCTGTAGAAGTGCAAGTGGGTGATGGGCAGATCTCTATGGTAATGCTACAGAATCTAAAGTGTTAATTTGATTTCCTAGTAGTAGCTTTAGAATCCAATATGTCTAAACTATCAACAGAGATCAATAGGACAAATCCTCAGCAGTTCCAGAAACGCATACCAGTTGAATTCAATGTGGAGAATACTGTATTGCACACTTGAAATACTAAGTCCAGAAAGTTCAAGTATAAGTGTTTTGTATGTTACAAAGTTTGACACAATGCAGCTAAATACAAACTGAAGAATGCAAATGCTGCACAGAAAAGAAGCGCAACAGTAAAATCAAGTCAGCCTACAAGATAGATTGCTGATATATAGATTTGGGAGTCACAATGCAATTCAGTTGCAATCAAGACTGTTTCACTATGATAAGCATGTTATGCATGTGTGACCAAATAACAGTCAAAGAATATGGCACACCTGAGAATAACAGATGAGACCAAAGTCGTAGAATGGATAAACCCCATAAATATCCTATAACATAAAGGATACAATGTAGAGTTTGCTGAAGGAAAATGTGTTGTGCAGAATGAAAGAGGGAGTTTGATAACAACAGGAAAATTATTATAACAAATGCACATCCTAAACACAGAGGAGTGTTGTGTAATGATAATGCCTGACTCACAATATATAGAACTCTGGCACAGATATCTAGGACACCTGGAGTATGATAGTGTCAAGAAACATCTTGATGGGATGGTGACAGGAATGTCCTTATTTAACACAGAGATATTGATATGTAAGAGCAGTATTGTAGGCAAGCAAGCCCATTGTTCCTTTCCAAGAGCAGTGACCAGAGCTGAGGCACTCCTGGTAGTGAGGCATATAGATATGTGTGGTCTAGTGGAATAATGACAAATGTTTGTTTCATTAGTGAAGTAATGAATAAGATTACAGATTTCAGGAGATACTCAAACTGGTCTCAAGTTGAAAGTTTTGAGATCTGGCAATAGAAGAGAATACAAAATTAATGATGTGCAATTTTCCTAAAGAAGCATGGATTTGAACATCAACTGACCATTACATGCACACCAGAACAGAATGGCATAAAGCGAACATTCAAACTGTACAATTGTGAAGAAAGCTTGATCTACTGTATGCTTAAAGATGCCAGGATGAATAAATGCTTTTGGGCTACCTACAGTATCTACAGAAAAAAAACTAGAGAATTGTGCACCCACATTTGCTGTGAATGGTAAAATACCTTTGTAAGTAAGCCTGGTCTGGAAAAAAATTAAACATCAATCATCTTAAAGTTTTTGGATGCATAGCATATGCACATATTCCCAAGGATGAAAGATGTAACCTGCATTCCAGATCTGTGAAATGTATCATGTTCAAATATTGCCAAGAAGTAAAGGACACAGGTTCTGGGACACTTATAAAGTCATGAGATCTAATATTACAAGAAACAGCACCACTTAAAATAAAGCTGACAGAGGAATTGCAGAGCAAGTATGTTTTATCTTACATGCCCAAAGCTGAATGCATGCCTGAGTCAGAGACTATTAAGTGGAAAAAAATTGCAGTAGATCTTTTTCAGGCACTTACAGCTGCCGAAAAGTGTGTTGCCCTAACACTAGCACTGTCCCACAATTCTAAATAAAGCAAAAATTGAGCAAACCCATATCATCAAGCGCTGAAAAAGAAAATCAAAACTTCCCTTATATGTGTAGATACTCTTACAGGGGAAAGTTCTTAATTTGTTTTGGTCACAAATCTTGATTCTTTCCACTCATATATTGGACAGTATATAGAAAATACAAAAATAACAATACAATGTTAAAGTATGTCGGTCACAGTTCACAATTCACCAATGTGTGTGGAATCAGTTCGTGAAGTTGTTCTTAATACACCTCCACCGTCTTCTAAACTGAATTACTGATGTATGATACACCTCCACCGTCTTCTAATCTGAATTACTGATGTACTTAATCTGAATTAAAATGTACTTTTAATCTCCCTTGTGTTCCGTACCAGAACTCACAATGTGCTCAGAGCTATGATTACACATAAAGGTATCTTTACCACAGTATTAACTCAGATAAGAGTTCCCCAACTCACAATTAAATCATATGTTCAAACATATCAAGGTTTCTTTTAGTGGTTCTATATGTTTTGGCATACCCCAACTCACAATTCGGATGGTGTTTTCAATCACACCATGGTATCTTTCAGTATCCACAGAGCCAAACGATGTGTAAAAAATTAGGGTATTTTATTCCAAAAAAAATAAGGTTATTTACATTAAAATTCTAAAAGTTCATAAAAGTACAAGGAGCAATTATTTACACAATCTCACCAAAGGAGAGTGTGTAGAGAGTGTCACAGAGAACTTGCACGCTAAGGTTCTGAAACTTCGTAAAAGTGCAGCACCCTATGTGGTGGAGGTATACTTATCTCAAATGGGCTTTTGGTTCACATTGTGAAACAGATTCTCATACATCGGATGTCAGTTAATATGTAAAGTGAAAGAAGATTTCCAACATAGCATAATACTGTTTCTACTGTCGGAACTGTATAGCAATTTAAATACTGTGTGGGTACTTCCAAATGTATCCACAGAATATGTTTGAAAAATGGAGGCTTTACCAGACTGATATATAATCCAGGTTTGTAGAACACAGGTCCTGAATGTTGACTTCAATAGTTTCAATGTCACTCGAACATGTGGAAAAGGAAAATAATATCCCACAAAGTGTAATCACGTATACACAATTTATTACACACAGAGCTGTCTTAACAGCAGTGTAGGCCCCTGGGCACAGCAATGCACTGGGTCCCCTACCCACCCATCAGCGGTAGGGGTGGGGGGTGCTATCAGCGGCAGCTTTGTTGGCCCGCAGGCGGTAGGGGGTGTTCTATCTTTTGCTCAGTATGTAGGACCTGGAGGAATCATTTCTGCTGATTACTCCTTTACTGCACAGATGGGGCAGGAAGGAGAACACTAAACTGTAGAAGGGACATTGGGCTGAATGAAGGGGCCCGGGTACATGACTTCCAATAGTTAATAGTGGAGTGGGCTTAACATTCATCATTTTCTGGTGGGAGGTCAGCTTGCTTTACTGCAGATATCTCCAGTTCCTGGAAATAGATTTCCTAGCTTTAATTATATAAAAACTAGAGAGTCTCACCTTTCAGAAGTTTCTGGGGACTTGGGGATCAGACTTCAGGAGCCAGAGCAATCCACCAACGAAAATAAAAAACTGCATATTAGGCATGTGGAGCTGGAGCAGGGACCAGCTGCTTGAAAGCTGATATCTCTGGTTCTGGACAAGCTGCTAGGTTTACCAAAAGAGGAGAGTCACCGCTTTTGGTGTATACCCTCAGAAAAACTCTAAGTCAAACAGAACTTGAGATATCTTGCTGGGAAGAGCAATTAACAAGCTTGGATGGGGACCACTGCAAGTCAGATATCTCCGGTTCCTCAGGGCAGATTTTCAAAAATATGGTACCCCTGGAAAGAGGGGACCCTCAGCTATCAGCCTAGGGCCCTTTTACTCCTGGTGCCCTTGGGCAAGAGCCCATTGAGCCCATACGAAAAGATGGCCCTGATTACACAGACACTGGTTACATATAAAAACAAATTCGGGAAGGTATGAATTGGAGGCGTTACCAGATCGAAGTCCAACAAGAGCTTGTAGATCTAAATTGAAGTACCAGGTTCCGGAAATCCTGCACCTCTGCTCAATTGTTGAATAAAAAATGCAGCACTCTGTCCACTCCTACCATCAGTCCACCTGTCACATGCCAACACGTATTGAGCAGATGCTCTTCGTCAGGGCAATGTGACAGTGGGATTGCTGAACAGGGCTATATAGTATGGAGTAAAAGTGCTTACTGGTCGAAGGTCATACATCAATAAACAAATAAATCTTATGCATAAGCCACATTTAAAATAATGAATATAAATAAAACATTCTGTATACTGAGCTCTATTGCATTGGTGAGCTTTTAAAAATGATATGTTGCCAGTCTATATGTTCGGATGTGCAATTTCTAAAACAACCATTAATTAATAGCTAAGTGGTTTAGTCCCACATGTAATTTTATGACAGTCTCAAGAAGGAGTAAATCATTGTTGTGCCATATAAAACTTCATAAAAATAATTTCATATAGCCATGGAACGCAAGCCACGGAACCCGGAGAGCACTTGGAACGCACTTCGCCGGAAATGACACAGACTTCTGGTCACTTGTTCGTACATGAGTCATACATTTCATATAAACATCTACAAAGGGCCATGGAACGCAAGGCCGTGGGATCTGGAGTGCACTTGGAATGCAGTTATTGTAATATATGGTCTATGGCACAACAATGATTTACTGCTTCTTGAGACTGTCAGAAAATTACATGTGCGACGAAAACTATGTGCGACTATAACTATCAATTAATGGCTGTTTTAGAAATTGCACATCCAATTGGTATTGTTAATCTTGAGAATCTCACAGGATCTAGAGAAAGATCCACTATCCATCGAGCAGTAGTCCTACCTGGAAGGAATGATTACAAAGTACAATGTTTTAGTTGCAAAAACATTGTGTGCTCCCATTAGCAAGTCATCAAACTAACTAATTCCATGTTACCAACAATCAAGGAAGAGATTGAGAATATGAGAAAGTTCCTTATCAGAATGCTCTTGGACATTTAATGTACATACTGTAAGTGTTGGAACTCATTCTGACACCACATATGCACTGAGCTAGATGAGATAATTTGCCATTAATGATGGAAAGCACCACTGGACTGCAGAAGGTTCAACTTCCTTGATGTTGGGATTTATATACTGTTGTATGGAATTTCTACATTGAAATCTTCATGTGATGCTGATTGGGCATCAGAAGAGGATGACCATCATTCATATATGGGATATCTATTTGTATTGGCAGATGCAGCAGTAAGCTGGTCAGGTAAAATGTAACTCATTGTAGCCCTATCCGATACTGACATGGAAGGCATACCTCTGACATAAGTCATTAAGATAGCCAGTGCAATAAACTTACAAGCCTGGTTAAGTCTTACTGCGTGGCCCAACTGCATGTGCAGATTCCTCTAGTGTCTGCTATAAGCCACATATAGGGCCTAATTCAGACCTAATCACTCCTCTGCAAATTTTCCAAGGTTTGCAAACAGAGTGTAAATCTGCCCCGTGCTAGTTTGCGCACGCCGTGTGAAAAGCTGTGCAAACGCTGGTCAGCTGCAAATCCGTTCGCAACTCACTCACTATCTAATGTTTTCTCCAGTCTGTGCATAACCAAGGACCTACTCCTACAATGTGAAAGAAACAGGATGATCGGGGCCGGAGCTGATGTCACATACTGCACTCTCCCTGAAAATACTTGGGAATGCCTAGATTTGTTCTGAATACTCCCAGAGAATGTGCAGTTACCACCCCCAATCCCCCAGTTTCTCTCAATCAACCTGTGTATGCCTAGCAATCAAAAAAGATGCAGAATTATTTTGTAGTTTGGCCTCGCATGTGCGCATTATGATCCATACACATGCGCAGTCATTGATAATCAAAAAAATATAGATGAAGGCGCACAGATATATAGAAAAAAACGACTGCTGTTTTGATACAAATTATAAATTTATTACTAATTATCTTAAAATATGAAATCTTAAAATACACACAAATAGTAAAAGATTTTGGTACATTTACCACAAGACCAACAGACAATAAGACTGTTAATTCCGCACAATGTTAGTAATTCCACACAGACTGATGGTTCAATTAATACATTACTCCTTCGGGAGTTCACTTAACCTCATGCACCTAATCTAAAAAATGATGGTTGTATTCTTCCAGCTAAATAAAATCAAATTCCATGCACATATAGGTTTGGATGATTTTTTAGTCCCAAGCAAAAGCTGTTAGTTGTGCAGAAAAAAATGGGAAGCTTATTTACATGCACCTTAGATAATTAGAGAATTAATGAACAAGTTCTCCTTCAGCTGATATTTTAGTCCAAAGCAGAAAGCTGTTAGTTGTGCGGAAGTTAATTTAAAACAAAAGGCTTGATTGCATGCACCTTATGTAGATGAGATAGTTCTCCTTCAAGAATTGCTTTAACTTCATATGCACATGAGATCATAACATGAATTCAAATGCCAGCTGAATATAGGTTTATGTTGAATTAATGACTGAGTTCAGAGCATGCATGCACTATTCAAAGAAAGGTGTGGCTGGTTTATGAAATTGTAACCAATACTTCACCCATATGTGAGTCTCAGAAGCGCTCCTGTGTTTAAAAGACCCGTGTATCCTCCTACTTTTTCCTCCTGCTTGGTTCCCAGTAGCCGGGGTCCCGATGTCTGATGCAGGGGGTGGAGGGCTTGTAGCCAACCACAAGGTCGTGTATAACCACGGCAGCTGTGGAATGGTGGAAACGCCGGTGTGTGTCGCGTGCTGCAACTTCCGGTTTCGGGCTTCCGGCTTCCTTATTCTTGCGTTCCACCTGCGGTTCACTTGAGAATAAGTCACCTGACGCGTTTCTTCGCCCACAAAGATGGCGGTTTCATCAGAGGATGATAGATTCATTCTCCTGGTCTCCTTTTATCCCCTCCAAGAGCTCCCAATTGGACAAGTAGTATTAACTCTTCATCTCCCTTAATCTAAGGTGCATTCCTATTCAATCTAATTAACATTGTTTTTATAACACAGCAATAGTTAATATATACATAATTGACTCATTAGTACGTCCTTACTAGTGTTTTTAAAAAATACAAAACGGTACAAATTATTATTAATATTGAGGTGCCTGTCAATTAATTATAAAATTAAATAAAAAACAAAAAATAAAATAAATATGAATATAGAGGAATATAATTTTCATTTATTTATATAGTTATTCAAAAACCATTCGATACCTGATAACTATAAACAGATATGCACATGTGTGTACACACATAAAAAGCATATACACAACATGTGCATAGAACGATAAATAGATTAGAGAAAATTTCTCTTATAAACATTTTTCAATTATTATTAATAATTCATATTTGTTTGGCAGATACTTTTTATATATAAAAATATATATATAATTATGTTTATATTTGGCAAAAAACCTATAGAGTCAATAAACAAATATGTATAGATATTATATAGCTTGAACAGATCAAGATATATGTATATATATAGAGAGAGAGAGACATGGAGACATGGATGTATGTCTGGGGAAGAAACATGCATACATCCAATTAGCTCAGTAAGAGACAGAGGACTTATACAAAGAAAAGAAGAGATTCACATTCGAAATTTGTTATTTCATGTTTGATCTTTGGTATTCACCATTAAACACTTGATAGTATTTCTTTATATTTTTATTTTCATTTCCATTACCCGTTTCTGGAATTATTATTTTTATTTATATTTTTATTATTTTTATTTTTATATTTATTTTTATTTTTGAAAATATCATTATCATTATAGTAATTATTTAATATTATTATTATTATATATATGTATAGGGGAAAAATATCATGATTCTTATATACTTAAGTTCAATACTCTCATTCAGCCCTAATGGTTCTAATGTCTTCAGTCGGAATATCCAATAGGCTTCCCTTCTGCATAGCAAATTGAATCTATCCTCTTTCAGTCAATCTAACTTGTTCAATTATGCATATATTAATGTTTTTTAGCTCCCCTCGTTGACAATGATTCGTGTGTCTTGAAACACTATGTAAAACACTTCTCTTCAGAATATTCCGTCTATGTTCTAAGAACCGTACTTTAAATTTCCTAATGGTGCGGCCAACATATTGCTGGCCACACCCACAGGTAAGTAAATACACAACATAGGAGGACTCACAATTAGTGAAGTCCTCCATGTGATGTACTTCTCCTGTGATGGTCGACTCAAAACTAGTGACTTTCCTAGTGCTAACATAGTCACAAGTGAGACACCTATTTTTGGCACATCTGAAGAAACCCTTCGGTCTTTCTAATATCCAATTTTTACTACTTATGCTTTTTTCTATCTTGTCAGTCTCTTGTTTGGGTTTTCTCTTCCCGAACAAACTAGGGGCTAGTTTCGATTGTAATGTATCCCACTTCCTATATACTACTCTCAAATTGGTGTCAGATCCTACATTTAATATGGTGTCTGCTTTCAGTATAGCTGAATTCTGATTAATAATTCTCCTAATATCCGCAGCATGCGTGTTGTACTGTGTCACAAAAACCAAAGTATCCCCACTTTCCTTTCTTCCTTGTCCCTTACTTTGACCACTTGTTTTAATAGTGCCTTTATCTTTAGTTTTATAATTATAGTTATTTTCACAATCACTACTACTATATATATTTTGTTTTTTTGTATTTTTTGCAAGTAATACACATCTATCTTTCTTATTAGTATCCTCCAACGCATTCTTTAGGATATGAGGAGGATAACCTTGATCTTCAAAAGCTACTAATTTAACTTGTTCTTGGTATGTATTTTGACTGGAACAATTTCTTTTGATCCTATAGAATTGGCTTTTGGGGACATTGTCCCGCCAAGCACGTAAATGACTGCTATCATACCTAAGAAAATTATTTGTGTCCACTGGCTTAAAGAAGGTCTTAGTTTCTATATTTTCTGCCCCAGACAGGAGTGCAACATCCAAAAAAGTTATAAAGTGAGGGTGTGCAGAGTGCGTAAATTTTAAACCAAATTCATTACAATTAAGGTGTTTAACAAATGAAGTGATCAAAGTTAAATCCCCATCCCAAATGAAAAACAAATCATCAATGTACCGCTTATAGAGGACCAGAATCGCCCCCAAGTCAGCACCCCAAATGAGCGCATCCTCAAGTGCACCCATATAGAGGTTGGCATAACTCGGGGCGAACCTGGTCCCCATAGCGGTACCCCGTGTCTGTAAATAAAATTGTTTGTTAAATGTGAAATAATTATGTTCCAATATATATTTTATTGATGCCACTATAAACATCCTCAGTTTCTCTTCCAAGGATGAATCTTTATCCAACACCTGAGTGATTACTTCCAATCCCTTTTCATGGGGTATATTGGAATAAAGCGATTCTACATCGCATGTAAGGAAATTATATGATTTTTTCCATCTTATTTCTTTAATGATATTTAAAAATTGTGTCGAATCCTTCGTATACGATTCCAGTTTAGTAACATATTTTTGTAAATGTGCATCAACAAAATGTGCATCAGACATCGGGACCCCGGCTACTGGGAACCAAGCAGGAGGAAAAAGTAGGAGGATACACGGGTCTTTTAAACACAGGAGCGCTTCTGAGACTCACATATGGGTGAAGTATTGGTTACAATTTCATAAACCAGCCACACCTTTCTTTGAATAGTGCATGCATGCTCTGAACTCAGTCATTAATTCAACATAAACCTATATTCAGCTGGCATTTGAATTCATGTTATGATCTCATGAGCATATGAAGTTAAAGCAATTCTTGAAGGAGAACTATCTCATCTACATAAGGTGCATGCAATCAAGCCTTTTGTTTTAAATTAACTTCCGCACAACTAACAGCTTTCTGCTTTGGACTAAAATATCAGCTGAAGGAGAACTTGTTCATTAATTCTCTAATTATCTAAGGTGCATGTAAATAAGCTTCCCATTTTTTTCTGCACAACTAACAGCTTTGCTTGGGACTAAAAAATTATCCAAATCTATATGTGCATGGAATTTGATTTTATTTAGCTGGAAGAGTACAACCATCATTTTTTAGATTAGGTGCATGTGGTTAAGTGAACTCCCGAAGGAGTAATGTATTAATTGAACCATCAGTCTGTGTGGAATTACTAACATTGTGCGGAATTAACAGTCTTATTGTCTGTTGGTTTTGTGGTAAATGTACCAAAATCTTTTACTATTGTGTGTATTTTAAGATTTCATATTTTAAGATAATTAGTAATAAATTTATAATTTGTATCAAAACAGCAGTCGGTTTTTTCTATATATCTGTGTGCCTTCATCTATATTTTTTTGGTTGCATATTGCATGTTGGATGGATTTCCAGGTCCACATTGGGAAGGCAGCCGATTATAGGTTGTCCTCTTCTTTCTCTTAATTAAGAGAATAAGTACAAAATAATCTAGCGCCAGACACTTTGGTTTCAATTGATAATCAGCAGCCTTGCGAATTCACACAACAGCGATTAGGTCCTATCACAGTGGTACACAAATATTAACTATTGTAATGTATGAGAAAGAGCAAATAATAGCTTTAGGGAGGGAGGCGTTAATCAAGCTGCATAACAGGATACTGTACATTCAGTCTGGGCTCCTGCTTTTTACCTCTAATTTGAGCTGCCTAATCACAACATCTATTCCCGAAAGCATTGTTTTTACTCCAAGCACCTCTCCTCACCCTGGGGGACATGCAGCTTCCAGAACTGGGGCTTGGGATGTACACCGAGCCAAGAACTAAGGGCCTAATTCAGACCTGTTCGCTCGCTAGGGTTTTTTGCAGTCCTGCGTTAGCATAGTCGCCGCCCATAGGGGAGTGTATTTTCGCTTTGTAAGTGTGTGAACGCATGTGTAGCAGAGCTGTACAAACAGATCTCGTGCAGTCTCTGAGTAGCCCAGGACTTACTCAGCCGCTGCGATCACTTCAGACCAGAATTAACATCAGGATCCCTCCCTGCAAATGCAAGGACACACCTGCGTTTTTCCAACCACTCCCAGAAAATGGTCAGTTGACACCCACAAATGGCTTCTTCCTGTCAATCTCCTTGCAAATGCTTATGCAAATGTATCCTTCACAAAAACCCATCGCTGAGCGGCGATCTGGTTTGTACCTGTGCGACACACCTGCGCACTGCAGTGAATACCCATGCACAATTTAGACCTGATTGTCCGCTGTATGAAAATGCAGCCTAGCGATCAGGTCTGAATTAGGCCCAAAGTTAGATACTGCCACTTGGGGACATATGTAGCCACTTCTCCCACCATCATACTTGACTCTTCTATCTATCTCCTGTAACACTAAGCAGCGTCCTTGTATACCGCAACATCCCCTTGGATTTCTTATCCAGCCGCCGGACTCCACTTATGACCTGCTAACTCCTGCTGCCCACAGCAATACCAGCTAGTACAATGTCCTCCCACAGCTGACAGAGACTGGCTCCCTCAACTACAACCTGCTTCTTCAAGTGTTTCAGCTGGGGCTGCAGCTGGAAGGTCCCCTGCTGGTCACCAGTTAAGGAGCTGAACTGCAGTTACTGGGCATCACAGTATAAGACTCTTCATTACATAGCTCTTCATAGTGAGTGGCCATCTTGCCCGCACTATAAGCATTGCCTGGTCTTTAACATCTCACACTGTTGCAACATTGAGTCACAACCATCCTTGAATGTAAAGCAAATGCATACATTTTCACAGAGCTGTCACACTGTTGCCTTTTACCACAATGTTGTTCAACTGCTAAATACTTAAACGACCTATATGTGTAACAGGAACTGCAATCTGCCTCCAATAAGTTCCTGTTTTTTAATTCACACTACCCACAGGAAAGCTCCTTTTGTCTGCTCATCTCCATTTTCTGTTTGCTGCTCAATCCATACCAATCATTTTCTTTTCTGTTTGAGTGCAATTTTAAGTCATGATCGCGCCGATAAATTGTAAATATTCTGTGAGTCCCAAACCTAAGATTCTACATGCTTTAAAAAAAATGGGTCCCTCATTTGCTGATCGCCTACCACAGACCATGTTTTGGATATGGACATCTCTTTATTGGATACACCCCTCACCACTAAGGACATTAGGGCTAATTCAGTAAAGATAGCAAGTTCTGCTAATTATCAGAATTAGCTATGCTTTGGATCGCATGCTGGGGGCGGCCCATGACTAGGCAAAGCCGCCCAGCATGCTGACCGTTGCCTCCCCTTTGATGAAGCAGAAATTACGAGCGCCTCGCAATTTCTGATTCATCGTAAAAATTCTTGATGTCTCCTGCCGGCGCAGCTTAACTCCGCTTGCAGGAGGCCCGGATACATGTTATGTCACGCAGTCGACGTCATGCAGACGCCATGCAGACGCCATGATCATGCCCACAGCATGCCCCTGTTCACGCTGCACCGCCCAACGTTTGTGCCACCCACGCAACTCTCCATCTCCTCCCTGGATATGGAGCATTGCCGCCCCCCCCCCCCACAAACGCAGAAGCAATTGTTTTTTCTGCGAGTCCCCCACAGAAAGTGCGGGCGCATGCGCAGGAAGGGCACTGCGCATGCACCTGCGGGGCCATCGTAAAAACTCCGGTTGGATCACGGTTTGCAATCCAACCTGAATTAGCCCCTTTATCTCTATATCACAAAAACTAACAAATCTGAGATGAGTTTGGCTCTGACTGAGTTTAAAACTAAACTCACTTACCTACAGTAGGTTCTCGTACAGATACCTTAGAATGCAATATGGATGAAGAATGTCAATATCACTTAAGCAAGACTTTACTGAACTTAAAAACTACAAAAACTCCCAATTGCGCCTGTGATTGTAAGCTGCTCCAAACACTAAAGGAAATAGGGCTAATATATATAAAAGGAGCACTGTGGAAGGAAGGGGTTAGTAAATTAGTAGTAATGCCAGTATGTTTACAGCTCTTTTAAGCAAATTTAGTTAGTGTCCGAGTTTGGTAAAGTGCAGTGCTTTAGGATTCCGTTTATGTGCCTTGAGGATTATTCACAGCAGGTAGTCATTGGCTAAGCTGTCCCTACCTATACCTTGCTGGTGTGGCTGAATTACACTCCCTTGGCTGGTCTACAAAATTTCTGTCTCTTCTCCAGTGTAAATGCTCGCAATTGCAGCAGCATGGTACTTCCGGTCGTGATAGTGTAGCACTTCTGGTCACTTCCGGTCACAAGGGCCAACGCGTTTTGTGCTCGGGCACTTAATCATGGATACCTTAGGTAACAGAGTACTATATTTCTAGGCTGGTATTGAAAAACTTGATTTATAATAAATTTCTAAAAACGGAAGTTCCTTATCTCAAAACAGGAAATGTCTTCCACAATGGGCGGTATACCAGACATGATCAAGCTGCAGGATACTTACCAAGAGGCCACCTACCCCTCACTAAAATGTAAGTTATATCCCCAAGTCTACTATTCTTCCATGTGAGCCAATCATAGAGGCATTGCTATTATGATACACCAAACCCTGCTTATTGTTATTCAGATCTCCTTTTTGTGATGACCAAGCCATTTTGTCATTCTCACTGACACTTATAACCAAGCCAATGCCTCGGTTTATGTCCCTAATGTGCAACAGGGTACCCTATATTCCACTTTCCATAATCTCACTCAACTCCCACATGGTATTACTATTATTTGGGGTGACTTTAATGCCACATGTATTTGTCCTTAGATCTTATAGAGGTACTGCCCTTCATGCTAAGACTAAACTACTTAAATGTTTTCTAAACCAACTCTTCCTAATTGACCTCTATGATGCCCAGCGGATTACCTATACTACAGTGTGAGGGTACTCTATATTAATTCACAATCTTTGTGCCGACATAGACTACTTTTATTGTGCATGAGACAACAAATCAAAAACTCCTTCGGGGGTCAGACTCTACCTATCTCTTGGTCCAACCATTCAGCTGTAGAACTTGAAATGCATGCCACTCAGACTTCCTCTCCAGCAAGCAGCTGGTGAATCTTTAAAAACAGTTCACTTTTACTGACCAACACAAAGCCGCGATTAGGTATTACTCAACTAACGTCACTCCTGATGTAACCCCTTCCACCCTCTGGGAAACTCACAAAGTCTCCTGCTTATTAGTTTGTTGGCTGTTCAGAGGTAGGCTGAATCCACACGTACAGTATCCTTGATCTAGAAGCTGTTCTTGCATCCCTGACTCAACTTCACCAATGCTATTCCTACTTCTTTTGTAATAAGTTTCATTTTTTTCTACTTTCTTATACAGTGCCTGAGGGAAGTATATTCCCTAAAACAGATTCCTTCTTTAGGATACCCCAATGTTTTTTTTAGGTTGCTCTATATTAACAATAAATGGGCCTTATTCAGTGTTACGCTAATGCAATTGGAATTTTCTAGGCTACAGAGCTGCCAATGTTAGCAAGTAAAGCTGGCACCAAGGAATGAAAAGAGACATCGTCTGGAGCCATTGCAGACCCATTCGCCACTGCATATACATTTGTAGCCTACACACAACAATGGGGAATATCGACTGCTTAAGTAGAACTATGGTTACGCAAACAGGCTATGGCAGAGCGTTGCAGGTGCCATGTTTCTCTGGGTACGGTACATGATCACAGCTGACGTCAGATACACGCCCCAAAAACATCCATGACACCCCTGCATTTTTTGCCACCACTCCCCGTTACCACCTCCAAACGGTCCCTTCCTATCAATCACTGTGCAAAGAAATCCTCATTGTAAGCGGAATTGCAAAGCCACCTTTACACATGTGCAGTGTGATTGTAGCGCACACACAGTCTACCTGTAATCACTCAATTGCAAAGACATCAGCATAGTTTACAGCTCTGAATTACACCCAATCTCCATAATAAAGTCATTTTTTTTCAACTGAGATTTTTGCTTTGTGGCTCTAATCACTGATCTTGCCTTTAGTTTTGCTGCTTCAATAATTTCAGCATGTTGACGTCTCACTTGAAAGTGTTTTTAACAGGTTTCCACATCAGTGATTTCACTCTCAGCCCTATAAAACTGAGACAAGGGGCTACATCACTAAGCAACGGGTTTGAAGGCGCTTAGAATCCTGATGGAATCTTATGCAGATTGACATTTCTACATCAAAATTACAATATCTTTGGACTGTTTAAACAGAATCCACCATTGAGACATCCATGGTTTAGAAGCGCTGCATGGATCCCAATCATCTGTGAAAGATTCTTCATGTTAATATGTAAATACAAAGAAGCTAATAAAAATGATGTGTCCCCACCCTAAATTGTCAACCAGCCCTAAGCTTTCAAGTCTAGTCTGGTAGTGCAAAAATTGGGACATGGAGATGGGGTGGCACTATTACTGATTGGGCACGTGGCATGCTGCCCCAACACCATAGAGCCAAGCAGCTGAAGAATGCCCAGCCTTGACCAATAAACCACTGGAATCCCTACGACAATGGGACCCACAAACAGGGCTGCCATTAGAAATTGTGCGGCCAGGTACTGCCAGAAAAGGCAAGGCCACCTCCCCTTTCTGCTCCCCCTGCAGCCCTCAAAACTTACTGTTCGGGTTGCCAGTTGCCGTCTTGGGAGAAGGTCGAAAGACATCAGGTGGTGCCCCTAAGCATCAACGCGGCAGGCCGGGACCACAGCAGCAGCAAAGGGAAGGAGTTCAGAGCAAGCAGACATAGAAGGGCAGCACTGGCTGCAAGTCAATTAGAGCTCGCGGACCAGCAGCCAATCAGAAGCTGCTGCGGCAGTTCCTGATAGGCTGACGGTTGCGAGCTCCAATTTTCTCACGTCCAACTCCAAATTAAAAATGCCGCCAGTACTGCTCCTCTATGGCAGCCTGTGGTGCGCTCCAATGCATAACAATGCTATGCAGGCCCACTTGTGGTCTGGGCCTTGGACAGGAGTCCCAGCAGTCCCCCTCTGATGGCAGCCCTGTCCACAAAACATGAGCTCTCCTTCCCTAGGAACAACCATCCTTGTACTGATCACACTACAGCAAATCCTTATGTTGCAACAAAAAAAACAAAAAAAGAAAAGAAAGAATTTTTTTTTTTAATATACTGGATCACAGTATATACTACAGATCACAGCTATCTCTATAATTTTCAATTTGGAGAACTACAATAAAATACTTAGTGTCATAAAGTTAAAAGATCATAATCTACATTAAGAGAATAAAAAGTGTTGTTGCTACAATTCTAGAAACTCTGAAATCAAGACCCAAGGGCAGAAGATGTGGGAGATGAAATCCCATCACTTCTCCTACTCCCTATAGTAACATCTTAATTGCAAATTGTATAAATATTCATACAATATAAGTAGGATTCCTTCCATTGCTGGGCTCCTTTGTATGCTGATATCAAGGTGAGCTACTGTATGGTAGTATCCAGGACAATGATACATCTGAACAGATTGATGCCCTGATGGAAAGAGATAGCTAAAACAGTAGATACCCGTCATACTAACCAGGAGCACAGGCCACTGACAGCCAGCAAATAATAAATATTTAATTGTAAGGGATATATGCGTTCTTGCCCCATACACACCCATGTTACATACAGCCTAAGGTTAGGGACAGCTGTGTGTAATGTCACTCACTATGTGACAATGACATATTAGTATGAGTGTAATCCTGCAACATTTTTGCTGTTTTCCCATATAAGTCAGAACTGATGTGTAATATTCTAAGCAATAAAGCAATATGTGTGTTTTTTTTTTTTTTTCATCATATTCAGTCTTAAAGCCTGTATCAGTCTTGTCTCTGCGGTCTCTGCGCTCAGAGCTTCATCTCAGGAGGAATTGCTCAGGGCATAGGATCAGCACAGTAACATAATGTCTGTAACATTTCCATTGCTGCGTAATACAGAGCACTGCAGATTCCTGATGTTACATGTCACAATCACAGTCATTTTGCAGTGTGTTAGCTGCTATATAAAAAATGATCTTGATGAAATATGTTGGGCGGCTGCCGCCGTCTTTAGGGTGTCTTGAGCCATGAATTTTACAGTCTTTAAAATGGGAAAGGTAAAGGCCTGATAGTGCAGAATTACTGTGATACACTTATTTAGTGCTCTTTTAAAAGTGCTGCGGTGCATAATAATGAAGTGAAGAAAAGCCCGACATGGTAGGATGAGGGTTCTTCCTATTCATTAAAGATTTCATCTAGTGGTGCCTGTCTCTAAGTGTCGCTGGCAGCAGCCATCACTGGTAGTCACTGACAAAGATTCATACAAAGCAAGAAGAAGCCTGTATTACTAGGACAGTGACATTAGAGCTACCACCGCTGTCCCTATCACTAGCAGTATTTTTCTTTCTTTATATATAATTTAACAGTATATATTTTTCACTTTCCTTTTTTTTAGTTTTTTTTGGGGGGAAAGTAAAAACTCATTTGCTAATTTGCAAAGAAACAATTGGCACGATTCATGTTTGCCAGTAAAGCAAAAGAAAGCATGTAACTTTGTTTCTGGAACAAACTAGGGGGGTGATTCCAAGTTGATCGCAGCAGGAATTCTTTTAGCAGTTGGGCAAAACCTTGTGCACTGTAGGGGGGGGGGGGGGGCAGATATAACATGTGCAGAAAGAGTTAGATTTGGGTGGGTTATTTTGTTTCTGCGCAGGGTAAATTCCGGCTGCTTTATTTTTACACTGCAAATTAGATTGCAGATTGAACACACCCCACACAAATCTATCTCCCTCTGCACATGTTATATCTGCCTCCCCTGCACTGCACATGGTTTTGCCCAACTGCTAACAAAATTCCTGATGCGATCAACTTGGAATTACCCCATATGTTGCCATGCAAGGGGAACAAAAACATGTTTTCTGTGCAGGGTAAATACTGGCTGCTTTTGCACTTAAGGGGTAATTCCAAGTTGATCGCAGCAGGATTTTTGATAGCAATTGGGCAAAACCATGTGCACTGCAGGGGAGGCTGATATAACATGTGTAGAGAGAGTTCGATTTGGATGGGTTATTTTGTTTCTGTGCAGGGTAAATACTGGCTGCTTTATTTTTACACTGCAATTTAGATTGCAGATTGAACACACCACACCCGAATCTAACTCTCTCTGCACATGTTATATCTGCCTCCCCTGCAGTGCACATGGTTTTGCCCCATTGCTAACAAAAATCCTGCTGCGATCAACTTGGAATTACCCCCTTAACCCACAAATGGTAAACAGTTTTATTTTTACACTGCAATGAAGATTTCAGTTTGAACACAGCCACTCAAATCTAACTCTGCACATGTTACATTTGCCCCACCTGCAGTGCAGTATGGTTTTGCCCAGTTGCTTGCTTTTTTGCTTTGCTTGCAAACATGAATAAGACCCATATTCAGTTCACACATGCGGAGATGTTCCCTGCGCTGGCCTGATGAGTAATAGTAGTGCTGGTACTGTACAGGCAGCAATTGCTCAGTGGCCCGAGTGATGTATTTTCCAAAAATCAGGGTAAAACAAGATTTCCTGTCACTGTAATAAGTGACAATATTCTCTGTTATCACTCTGGGTTAATAATTAGACTTCTCAGTCCTAAACTCAGAAGCTACCACTAGTTACCAGGGAGTCAGTATACAGAACAGCTAATATCACAAGCCCATCAATGGTTTCTCAGTAGTCTCTAGTAACCAAAAAAGGGTATTGGAACTCTTTCCGGACCCAAAAAGCAGTAACTAAGGTAGACCACCAGAAATGAAAGGAGCACAGTCAGTCAGCAACCCTTTATTTATGAACACAATGTATTTTATATGATATGAATATGGGGATTAAAACAAAGAAAGCATTCCATTCCTAAGCAATAATGTATTGGCATCTAGATGCTCACCACAAAGATCCAGTATAGGTATATGTGGCTCTACATCAGGAGCATACTGTAAGCACCATGTAAACTGCAGGTGTACCTGTACCTATATCATCCAAGAACATACATGCACCTCCTGTACTGCGCACTATTCTTATACAGTGCGGAACACATAAAGAAACTCACAGCTAACAAAGGTCTCTATATACTACACAGAGTGTACAATAGTACAGCCGTGCTCCAGTAACACTGCAGTCACTCTGTCACATTGCCATGTCATCATTTTATACACATTCCAATATTCCAGCAAGAGGGCGCTCACCACATTACTCTGAGGGCTGCATAGTTCTATATGCCACATGGTATGGAGAGCGGCATTTCATTCCTCGGCAGGGGGTCCTTTGTCAAGACAGCAGGGGGTATAGTTATTTGAAGTGACTAAAACAGATTCTATGATTTTATAGATTGCAATAGAGAAAGTATAACTAGACTATGTGTGGTTGCTATGGGCAACACCTCCACTTTTCATTTATAGAAATATTAGAAAATCTACCCCAAGAACTCCACACACCAAAAGAAGGAAGTTCTGTGGTCTTGGCAAAACTCGCTTTCCCTGCTACAGCGGTGTGTGCCCTCTTGTTGGTTTATGTGAAAGACATAAGGGTATATTTACTAAGATTCGTAATGTTCTGAATTTGGTTGAAGTTTAAACACGACTGACATCGGTAGTATTAATTTGCAACTTTTTTGTTATTTTACGACTCATTTACTAAGCTTTCGTATTTTGTATTTTCATATTTTTTGATGTCGATATCATTTGGATATATTTAATGTGAACGCGGCTGAATCTTGTATTTGCGGTCGTATTTTGGTGGATTTTTACGGATTCGTAAATTAATTTTTCATGGCAGTGTTTTTGTCCCTTCCCGGACGTGTTATTTTCTAACTTTCGTTTTCGTCACTCATCCATGATTGGTTGTGTTTGTCATGAAGGAGTGTCTGTGCTCATTAGTATAAAAACGCCCCCAACCATCCGCACCTCTGGGGTTTAGCTAGTGGAGAGGTGAGAGGAAGTTGGTGTTTTGGAGTTGGTGATTTGTTGGTCGGTTTTGGAGTTTTCTTGTGATTGTTGAGTGCTGTATTATGTGCGTAAGTAGTCTTGTGATAATTGTTTTGTAGTCTCTTTAAAGTTTGTGTCATTTTTAGTGTTTGTGTATTTTAGTTAGTCTATTGTCATTGTTTATTTGTGAGTGTGTGTGTGTGTGTGTGTGTGTGTGTGTGTGTGTGTGTGTGTGTGTGTGTGGTTGGTGTGTTGTGTGTAGTGGTAGTGGAGGAGTGTATTTTGTGTTTTTTTTTATTAGTGTTATTTGTTGTTTGTCATTATTATGTCCCTGTCAGAGGTGAGTGAGAGGGGTGAGGTGAGTGAGAGGGGTGAGGTGAGTGAGAAGGAGGAGTTGTGTGAGGTGGAGGAGGTGAGTGAGGTGGAGGAGGTGGGTGAGGGGGAGCAGGTTAGTGTGGTGGAGGAGGATGAGGTTGCTGCTGTGGCCTCGAGTGATAGTGACAGTGATGGTGGTGTTGCTCCGCAGCAACGCATTATTACAGAGACGGGTAGAAATGTTAAATTTAGCTATGCGGAAAATATTGCTTTGGTGCATGAGTTGATGCGCCATCATCGCCAGCTGTTTGGGCATGATGCGGCCAAGGTGCCTTCACGCCGAAAAACTGTTCTGTGGGGGAAGGTAGTAGCAGCAGTAAACAGTGAGGGTGTGGTGAAGAGAACCGAGGACACATGTCGGAAGAGATTCTACGACATCAAGTGCCGTGTCAAGGCAAAGATGGCAAAGGAGGCTAAGTTAGCCAGGCAAACAGGGGGTGGCCATCCCTTTATAGCGTCTTATCAGGAGTGGGAGGAACCTGTGCGGACCCTTATTCCGCATGAAGTTGTTGGTGCAACTAATGTGTGGGATTCGGATCGTCCTAGGCATGATGGTGAGTGTTTTGATTTAAATTTGTTATATTTGCATATGTGTTTGTGCCTAATTAGTATTTTTTAATTGTTATTGTATTGTTAATATATTTTTATGTTATAAATTGATTAGCTATTTGTGTTTGATTTTTATTGATTTTGTGTTTGTATAGTGAGGTGTTAGGTAGTTATGGTTTTGTGTACAGTATTTTTTAGCTTGGTCCATTTTGTAAGTTGTAAATTCTTGCATAGATGGCTTTATTTGTAAAGGGTCATTAGTTACGTGTGAGTCACGTGTTGTTTAGAATGTAATTGTTTTAGTTTTATTTTTTCTTTGTTTAATGTACAGTATGTTGTATTTTACTTGTCTTTGTGGACAATATGTTAGTGAGATGGCTAAGTATTGTATGTTTAGTTTATATTCACTTTGCAAATTTTTTTGTATTAAAAATGTAAATGACATTTTCAGATTAATGTAATACTCAAAAATATATGGTAATACATGGGTGCATATTCAGCTGTTGGCCATGGAAAAGTAAACTACTTGGCTATGGGGGTAATTCCAAGTTGATCGCAGCAGGAATTTAGTTAGCAATTGGGCAAAACCATGTGCACTGCAGGGAGGCAGATTTAACATGTGCAGAGAGAGTTAGATTTGGGTGGCTTATTTTATTTCTGTGCAGGGTAAATATTGTCTGCTTTATTTTTACACTGCAAATTAGATGGTAGATTGAACACACCCCACACAAATCTAACTCTCTCTGCACATGTTAAATCTGCTTCCCCTGCAGTGCACATGGTTTTGCCCAATTGCTAACTAAATTCCTGCTGCAATCAACTTTGAATTACCCCCTATGTTTTTGTCTTTGGAAATGGAACCTCATTAGCCTTTTCACAAACAATGAAGCATCCCATTTTTTTAAAAATGTATTGCTAGAAAGTGTACTCATAATGGTAATCTTATGGCCACATCACTAATTGTTGCTGCTTACAAAAGTATACACGGGTGGTCATTCCGAGTTGTTCGCTCGCAAGGCGTTTTTATCAGAGTTGCTCACGCTAAGACGCCGCCTACTGGGAGTGAATCTTAGCTTCTTAAAATTGCGAACGAAAGATTTGCAATATTGCGATTACAAACTTCTTAGCAGTTTCAGAGTAGCTTCAGACTTACTCGGCATCTGCGATCAGTTCAGTGCTTGTCGTTCCTGGTTTGACGTCACAAACACTCCCAGCGTTCGCTCAGACACTCCCCCGTTTCTCCAGCCACTCCCGAGTTTTTTCCGGAAACGGTAGCATTTTTTCCCACACGCCCATAAAACGGCCTGTTTCCGCCCAGAAACACCCATTTCCTGTCAATCACACTACGATCGCCTGAGCGATGAAAAAGCCGTGAGTAAAAATACTAACTTCATAGCAAATTTACTTGGCGCAGTCACAGTGCGGACATTGCGCATGCGCACTAAGCGGAAAATCGCTGCGATGCGATGAAATTTACAGAGCGAACAACTCGGAATGACCACCACTGTAATTAATGGTCATAAACACCAACTTAACATTTTACAGTACGAAAGCAAGCGACCACTTCCAGAACACAAGCAACACTGTCAAGAGCTGTGGATGCTAGCGATACAGGTAACGCAAAATTGACACCAGTTAATGTGCCCACAACAAAATTTCCAAAAAATCTAATGTTTGCATTGATCCATAAGAATTTCAACATTGCATCACAGTCCACAAAGATGTCCTTCCCAGGGGTCTGGCAGCCACATGAGCAGGCCTAACAAGAGACGTCATCCTGATGTCACACCAACACCAGCATTAAGCCCACCCCCACGTTGTATTTCAACTGTGTTGCCTCAGCCACCAGAACACATTTTGGAGAGTCCTCAATCACCGGAACCACATTCCCCTCAGCTGTCTGGTGAGTAAACACAAAACACAAATTAAAAATAACATACTTACACACAAAATACACATCAGCAAAAAAAACAAAATCCTAGTAATTATCCACAGCAGCAAGCACATGGCTTGCAAAATAAAAAGGACCCAATCTCCACTATACAAGTTGCACAAATGTAGAGTGTTCTCTTGCACCTTACAGTAGTATTGTGTTGTAATTATTTAATTGAATCGGCAAAAATTGTGCTTCAGGTAGATTCACACCCTTTCACAATGGTGATAGAATTCATATTGTCATTTACTGTTTGATATTTTAATGCAAGTACGATATGGCGGATGACAAATCACTTTTTTTCATGGGGTAAACTTTGTACCTCTGTGTGTTTGTTTCGTAAGTGTGGGCTTTGTCAAACATGTGTCCACTTTTGTTTTGATGTAAATTTTGTCTTCATACAAACCTACATAATTGCCCTTTTTGATTGTGTATACGAGTCTTGGTGAACATCCTAAGTTTCAATTGAAAAATGTTTGACAAACAAGTCTAGAAAGTTTAACTAAATAATAAAACCAACATAAGTAAAAAAGTTCCTCAAATGTTGTCCACCTAAACCCCATACAGAACCAGACATCATGCCTCCGGAAGCCCAGCAGGAATCTGAACATCAGGAAACATACACCCTCCATCTGCAAGCAATAGATGTTAACCAAACTACCATGCCCCCGCCACCCCAAATGTCAACACACCCACAATTGAGACAAACAACCCCCCCCCCGCAACAACCTGACCCATCATTTTGGGTAACATGGAACCAACAACAGGCACAGAATATTAATTAACTACGCACACACACCTAATATCTATTGAGCCTGCCCCATAATCTACCGAGACTGTGTAGAAACACAAGCAGGTTCAATGTCCAGCTATGCAGAGTTGCAAACAGTATGGAGCAGATGAGAGCAGATAACAGCCAACTTATTGTTACCTTTCAGCGCATAATGGATGAGCAACACCGCCATCAACAAGCCCTCATTCACTTAATTCAAATTAATCAAATTATATCCGAAACCATGTCCCGCATCATAGACAACAACACAACAGCCACAGCACAACTTACCGCAACCCTGGCTAAGCTCTGTCAAAATATTAATTTGTTGGCACAACACCAACAAGGTTCCAGCTCAGGGACCAACACACCTACCCAGACCCCAATTTCATCACCAGTACGAAGTTCAAGCCAAACCCGCTCCACTGTCCAAACCAAACCCACGTCTGCCACCAAAGAACAGCCTAATAAGTAACCAACCCTGCAGCTAGAGACATGTTGTTCACAATTCTAGACCTACAAAATAGCACTTATTTGAAAATAAAACACATATTGTACCGTAATAAATGTGACAATTGATTGATGTGCAATGTGTTAAGTGAAAATAACTGTCAGTGTAACAGGATAATTCATTGAGTTATCACTCACATGTGTTGGAACTATTCTAGCATCATTACTAACATGAAGGTTTACAACATCACAGACTTAATTATGTTCAATCAATTTTGTACGGTTGTTGTTAGGCAATGTATGTTTGGCTAATTGGCACACATAACTCAATGTCCATTATGTTGTGGTAATGAGGTTACATATTTCAAACACAACTTCAGAAGAAAGTCTACACAAAACAAACACAAACAATAGGCTAAGAAAATGGTTGTTAGGGCATACTAATTTATTATGCAGTATTGTGGCAAACATTACCTTAGAATTAGAAAAACAAACTTTTTAGATTCAAAAAACATAATTACTAACAAAACTCTATATACAAATAGCTAAGTAACTGATACCCAACAGTTAGACATAAACACATATAAAGCAAATTTACATCACTCAGCTGACTAGCTCGAGAGGGAGCAAGAGCCACATTACTACAGAAAATACATTGGTGTGCCTTAATTGTTCATATACAAAGCACACAGGCAAATTTACTTTCCGCTAAAATGTGCCAAAATCAGGTCTTGCCTTACCTGCCTCCCTATATCTGTACTCACAGTGTCGCCAGATGTTTCTAACTCCTCTGCTTGCTGACTGTTTTCTTCATCATCATCAACATGTGGCAGATGTTGCAAACACATGTTATGAAGAAACAGCAGCAGAACACAATCCTAGCCACGTTTAAGGGACTATACAACAAAAGCCCGGCAGACTTATCCAGACACCGAAACCTTGATTTTGGTACACCAAAACATTGTTCTATCACATTCCGCATAGACTTATGTGCATGATTGTAATTGTGTTCAGCAGGGAAATCAGGGTCGGACAATGGAGTCAGAAGCCAAGAGTAGCAGCCATAACCCCCATCACCTGGAAACCAGAGATTGGCAACATTGAAAAATATTGATGCACAAACACAGTGCTAACATAATGTGCAGGTTGAGGTAAACACAAAATGTTAAAAAAATACTTGGTACATACCCAACTGCCAGCAATTCGGCATTTCTCCAGCCTCAAATTTATCAAAGAGGGATGACTGACTAAGGATGAAGGAGTCATGGCAGCTACCAGGGTAACCCGCAACAACACTCATAATTTTGAGTTTTGCATCACAAACCACCTGGACAATAGTGTATTGGCCAAAATGTCTCTTTATATAAATATATTGCCTGCCCCTAGGTGGTCTCAGCTCAACGTGTGTGCAATCTATGGCACCCAGCACATTTAGCATGCCAGCAAGCTTATAGAAAGCTACACTGACTGCATGCCACTGAGACTCCTGGGTAGGGAAGCAGATAGAGGCATCTATGTGGAGTTCAAATGCATCCAAAACCTGAGTGTACATTCAAAAATATAAGGTGAGTGTCTTAAGCACTTTGTTGAAATATACTGTATAAATTCACATTACACAATACAAAATGGGGCATTGAGGAGTATGTATGGTTTGCCTCACCTGATTTAAATATTTTGAAAAGGTGGGCTGTGAGATTCCTATTACATCGCCTGTCACAGCCTGAAAGCTGCCAGTAGCCATAAAGTGCAACACAGCCAGGAGTTTGTGTAGGCCTGAGACAGAGCGAGAGCGTGCTGTCTCAGGGTCTAGGTCCTGTTTGACTAGGTCATACATATGGAAAATGTTGCTCCTATTTAGCAAGAACATCTGTATGACCTTGTCATCGGCCAATGCGTTTAAGTTTAAACGGCCCCTAAAAAAAACAGACCTACTCAGCCTCCGCGGCACCTGTACAACCTGCTGCCCATGTTCAGTTTCCTGGCCCTGGTTTCTTGTAGCCTCATCGAGCAGTCTGAGGAATCTCACAGCAAAACCAAATTCACTGCTCCACACGGCAGCAGCCATTTCAGAGTGATTGATTTGACAAATGTGCTGGCCCACCTTTTAAAGGGCCAAAAATGCGGGTGTGACTAATGATGAAGTTGGAACACATATAAACACACTTCTAAAAAGCGCGTCTACTTTTTTTTCGTGATTTTTTATGAATTGTATATTTTTACGACCGCAAATGCACTTTCACGGTGGAAATTACAAATATGATGAATAGTAAATGACCGAGTTCATACCTAAACAGCCGTGTTTGACCGATGGTGTATTCATTCGTATTTCTGAACTTGGGCCACCCAAAAAAATACGAATGCCCTCATCACTCCCGAGATTTGAGTTTAGTAAATTCCTGAGATGATACTTTGAAGAAAAAATACCAAATCGGTCAAAATCGGGAGCTTAGTAAATATACCCCATATAACTTTCTGGCATCTGAAGAAGCATCCTGTGCCTCAGTTCCAGTTTGTACATGTATTTAGTAAGAGTTATGTATACAGTACACACATAGCCCACAGTGCTCTACAGGGAATATTTCTGTAATTTGCAGTACTGCGTGCCGCAGTGGAGCAGGGACTTCTGCAGCAGATTGGACGCAGCAGCGGATCAGTGAATGTGTGACACCCACCGGTGTAAATATCACAAAATTCTATAAACTAAGTGTTTACTGAAGCTTACAATACAGGGCAACTTATATTATATTATGCACACTCACTGATTATGCAATCTTACATGAAGGAATTATTTTAGTAAATGGAGCGCTTCAGAGAGGCTTCCTCCACTGTAAAGAACTTTTAGAGATTATCACATTCAATAAATTAAACGCAAGCATCAATCATAAAGTACAGGAAAACATATTAACCTTAAACAATCATATCACATCTATGTTACAAGGTACAGTAACAATTGCGTTTAAAATATTCCAGCAATTGGGGCCCCAAAACTAAACCTCTTGTCTTTTATAGCTAGTCATAAGTTCATCTCCCGAGGTTTGAGGTAAATGTAACAAATGGGAGGTTGATATATACAAAATGCATCCAGTTTTGATTCAGGTTTGCAGTTCTCTCCTGGCTTAACAATAACTTAAGAATATTGGCCCTCATTCCGAGTCGTTCGCTCAGTAAATTTCTTCGCATCGCAGCGTTTTTCTGCTTAGTGTGCATGCGCAATGTCCGCACTGCGACTGCGCCAAGTAAATTTGCTATGAAGGTAGTATTGTTACTCACGGCTTTTTCATCGCTCAGGCGATCATAGTGTGATTGACAGGAAATGGGTGTTACTGGGCGGAAACAGGCCGTTTTATGGGCGTGTGGGAAAAAACGCTACCGTTTCCGGAAAAAACGCGGGAGTGGCTGGAGAAACGGAGGAGTGTCTGGGCGAACGCTGGGTGTGTTTGTGACGTCAAACCAGGAACGACAAGCACTGAACTGATCGCAGATGCCGAGTAAGTCTGGAGTTACTCTGAAACTGCTAAGAAGTTTGTAATCGCAATATTGCGAATACATCGTTCGCAATTTTAAGAAACTAAGATTTACTCCCAGTAGGCGGCAGCTTAGCGTGAGCAACTCTGCTAAAATCGCCTTGCGAGCGAACAACTCGGAATGACCTCCATAGTGATATTTCCTTTGCTGTGCCTAAGCAATAATCTTTAGTGACTTTGTATCTCAACTAATATCTGAATTATTTCAAAACCTATTGCGTTTGCTAACACTCACCAGCTGGATTTAGGGGGTCATTCAAACCTGATTACTCGCTAGTGTTTTTTGCTCAGCTGCGATCAGGTCCGAACTGCACATGCATATGCACTGCAATGCGCAGGTGCAACGTTTGGAAATGATGGGGATCGCTGACCTGCGACTGGATTCTGCAAGGAATCTGATCGCACGGGCATCGCAAGGAGATTGACAGGAAGAAGCCACTTGTAGGTGTCAACTGACCATTTTTTAGGAGTGGTTGGAAAAACGCAGGCGTGTCCAAGCGTTTGCAGGGCGGGTGTCTGACTTCAATTCTGGTCCTGAATAGGCTGAAGCAATTGCAGCGGCTGAGTAAGTCCTGGCTGTGCAGACACTGCACAAAATGAGTTCGCACAGCTCGGCTGCACATGCGATCGCATCCTTGCACAGCTAAGATACACTCCCCCTGTAGGCGTCTACTATCCTAACGCAGCAGTGTAAAAATCGCTAGCGAGCGATCAGGTCTGAATTAGACCAAATTGCTATTGAATGAAGACTCTGTCCCTCCATTGGAAGTGGACTGTGTGAGCCATATTGTTTTCTAAAGAATAGTGCTTTACAACTCGACCACTTATTCTGGCTATGTCCCTTAACAATGGTCTATGAGCTGCAGCTGCTAGTTGATGATAAGGAGATTTGTGCCCATGGATAACTATCTATTTACAAAGAGCTGCTTATTGAGTTGGCTGGTGATAAATACTTGGGCGGTTTGCGGTCCCAAAACTGCTCTCATCTGACGCATTCAGTCTAAGTGCAATCTGTAGGGAGCTATAGTCTCAGCTAAATTCACCTAGTCATAGGAGGGCAGGTGAAGCTGCTGGGAAGCGATGGGTTAGATGGAGCAGTGTAATTTGGGCTTTTACAGACCTCTCTCTCACCATGTCATGACATGATCAATGCTGCAGCTGTCTCACCCCTCTTTGGCTGCCACTCCAAGCTGTGGCTGCCTCCTGTGCCACCTCATAGTGGTGGGCAGTCATGTTACGTCCCTCCAGGCACACTGCAAAGGGATCCATGTTGTTGCTTTGCCCCTGTTCAGCGCCTGTCAGAAGCTGCTACTCACTGGGGGAAGACACAATGCTACTTTCCGTCGGCCGCTCTCCCCTCTGGTCACCGGGAACAGTAGTTTGGACCAGGTAAAATAGCGCAGAACTTCTCCTCACTGCCAGCCACTGGCTCTTCTCTAAGATGTCTGCCCAACTGCTCAACTGTCACACCAGCCAGCATGAGCCAGCCTCTCCCTGAAGCTGCATGTGATATTTGTGTAGCCAGCGCAAGGGTGAGAGTTCCCATTCACCACGCACTAGCTCTCTAGCGCTAGTCCCACTGTCACCAATGATGCTCTGGCCCCATTAACTGTATATACAGGAGTATTTATAAATTAACAGCAAATGTCCTCACTAGGAGTGGGGTATCACAAATGCAGCATGATCAGTCTATTTATACAAGACACCTCCTGCGATATAGGCATATTGTCACACAGCTGCTGTATATAAAGATGCAGCAGCTGCGTGTACTGCTTCCATGTCTGAATCAGGCATGTAATAACACAACTTGATTTTTTTTTGTATGGGGTTTAACACAAGTTTGTTGAGAAAGAATTTGGATAGAGTGGAAGGTGGAAAGTCTACATGAAATGAGACTCCTGCAGCAAAATCGGTAATTCCATGCATTGACTTGTAGTAGGCATAATGGCCCTCATTCCGAGTTGTTCCGAGTTGTTCGTTCGCAAGCTGCTTTTAGCAGCATTGCACACGCTAAGCCGCCGCCTACTGGGAGTGAATCTTAGCTTAGCAGATTTGCGAACGAAAGATTAGCAGAATTGCGAATAGAATAGCGATTAGAAATTTCTTTGCAGTTTCTGAGTAGCTCGACACTTACTCTGCCACTGCGATCAAATCAGTCAGTTACGTTCCTGGTTTAACGTCACAAATACACCCAGCGTTCACCCAGGCACTACCCCGTTTCTCCAGCCACTTCCGCGTTTTTCCCAGAAACGGCTGCGTTTTTTCACAAACACCCACAAAAGGTCCAGTTTCCGCCCAGAAACACCAACTTCCTGTCAATCACACGCCAATCACCAGAACGAAGACATTTCTTCATAAAGCCGTGACTAAAATACCTAACATATTAGCACATTTACTTGGCACAGACGCACTGCGGACATTGCGCATGCGCATTAGCAACTAATTGCTCTAATTGCTCCGTTGCGAGCGAACAATTCAGAATGAGGGCCCATGTTTCTCTTTCATCTAGGTGCTATTGAGCACTTTCTATTAAACATAATCTAAAATGATTTTAGTAAAAAAAAAATCTATATATATTTTTTGATATCTGAAAAAAAAAAAAAATTCCCCCAAACATCTGAAATATCGGTCACGACCATTGGAACATAGCAACCATCGGAAACATCGTGACCATCACGGCTTTCAATTTGAAAGCCGGAACAGCCTCCAGGTACACAGAGGAGGCTTGGGGGGAAGTTAATTTACATTTCCTCAGTGGCTGCTATTGTCTGCAGCCGCTGGAGTGAGGGATCCTGCCACGCTGACCGATATATATATAGGCACTACTGTATGGCATAATATGTATAAGGGATACTACTGTGTAGCATAACATGAATAATGTACATTACTGTGCTGTGTGATGCGAATACGGGAACACTACTGTGGTGTAATTTTAATTGGGTTACTATTGAGTGGCCATGCCCCTTTTTTTGGCACACGTGCCTTCCCTATTTCAAATATGGGGGGTGCACCAGTCCTTTACTTTGCCAGGGGCGCTCGGACCCCTAAATACACCTCTGCTGCAGAGCTAGTCTTCTTTTACACAAATTTTTTTTAGCATAGTAGGGCTGCACAAGCGATCGCAGCCTTGCTATGCTAAAATACACTCCCCAATAGGCAGCGTCTAGTTGATCGCACAAGCAGCAAAAACTTGCTACGTGCGATCAACTCGGAATGACCCCCAAAGTCCCTTTGCAGTTAACAGGAATTAAGATGGCTGCTGGAGTTCATAACCAGCCCAGTTGGAACACAGACAGGAAGTGGGTATTTGAACACTTGTAGGAGCCCATAGAATGATGGATAATGAAGTAAAAATTGTGTTTTTCATATTTTTCACATACTTAACATGTTTCACCACTGATACACTATTTATTTAGTAAGATGGGGCTTTGAGGATTGTTTTCTTTACCTATTCATTACTGCAGTTTATCCCAAGCTATTTAAATTAGAGATGTGTGGCTGGCACTTTTCGTGTTTTGGTTTTGGTTCTAATTCCACTTTTGTGTTTTGGTTTTGGCTTGGTTTTGCCAAAACCACCCTCTCGTGTTTTGGCTTTGGATAAGGATGATTTTTGAAAAAAAACAAAACAGCTAAATCACAGAATTTGGGGTCATTTTGCTCCAACGGTATTATTAACCTCAACAACAATAATTTCCACTCATTTCCAGTCTATTCTGAACACCTCACTCCTCACAATATTGTTTTTAGGCCAAAAGGTTGCACCGAGGTTGCTGTATGACTAAGCTAAGCGACACAAGTAGACAGCACAAACACCTGACCCATCTAGGAGTGGCACTGCAGTGTCAGACAGGAGGGCAGATATAAAAAAGGCCCCAAATAGCACATCATACAAAGAAGAAAAATAATTGCAATGAGGCAGTTGTATGACTAAGCCAAGTGACACAAACAATTGGCCCATCTAGGCGTAGCACTGCAGTGGCAGACAGGAGGGCAGATATGAAAAGGTCCCAAACAGCACATCATGCAAAGAAGAAAAAGAATTGCAAAGAGGTAGTTGTATGACTAAGCCAGGCGACACAAACAATTGGCCCATCAAGGCGTGGCTCTGCAGTGGCAGACAGGAGGGCAGATATAAAAAGGCCCCTAACAGCACATGATGCAAAGAAGAAAAAAAGGTACACAAAGGTTGCTGTATGACTAAGCTAAGCGACACAACCACCTCGCCCAACTAGTAGTGTCATGCAGTGGCTGAATGTTGAGAGTGGGCTGCAATTGTTCGGTCCACTGACAGCATCTTCAGCACGCTCCAGTCACGTTAAAAAAAATCTGCAATTGGTGGATTTATATGACAGTACCCCAGGACTAATACAGCAGTACCCCTGGACTCATACGGCAGTGTCACATAGGATGGCACTTTTCAAAAACTAGGCCCCAGACAGCACCTCATGCAAAGATGCAGAAGAAAGAGGTGCAATGAGGAAGCTGTATGACTAAGCCAAGTGACGCAAACAATTCCAACTGGAATTATACATCCAAATCACTGGAATTATACATCAAAATCACTGGATTTAATTGGCAAAATTACTGGAATTATACGTCCAAATCACTGGAATTAATTGGCAAGATCACTGTAATTATACGTCCAAATCACTGGAATTAATTGGCAAGTTCACTGTAATTAATAATTATACGTTCAAATCACTGGAATTTAATTGGCAAGATCACTGTAATTATATGTCCAAATCACTGGAATCAATTGGCAAGATCATTGTAATTAATAATTATACTTCCAAATCACTATAATTATACGTCCAAATCACTGGTATTAATTGGCAAGATCACTGTAATTATACGTCCAATTCATTTGAATTTATTGGTAAGATCACAGTAATTAATAATTATATGTCCAAATCACTGGAATTATATGGCAAAATCTCGCTATTGCCTGCCTAGTGAAGTGCAATCTAGATGGGATTTGGTACTGGGGGCAAAATACCTCCATCAATTGTCTAAATTGCACTGCACTAATAGCAGATAACAGACGTACATCTAACACCAACATAAGTGTCAAGGCCTCAGTTATGAGGGCTTCCATCATCATGTGAAGCTGAACCACTAGTCATGAACATAGGCCAGGGCCTCAGCCATTCCTTACCACTCCATGTCGTAAATGTCATATTGGCAAGTTTACGTTTCTCCTCAGACCATTTACATTTCTTTTTTGGGTCTTTTTACTGAACTTTGGCTTTTTGGATTTTACATGCCCTCTACTACCACATTGGGCATCGGCTTTGGCAGACGACGTTGATGGCATTTCATCGTCTATGTCATGGCTAGTGGCAGCAGTTTCAGCACTAGGAGGAAGTGGTTCTTGATATTTCCCTATTTTATCCTCCAAATTATGTTTCTGGAGTTATATAATACAATATGCGACACAGGAATGACTGATGGCTGATGACCAGGACACTACCACTGGTCTGATGCAGAACAACACAGCAACACTGTAAGGGACTTGTTGTTGCTATTATTATTATTATTATTATTATTATACGGCAGCAGTGGACATATAGCAGCAACGTATACTACTGTGACTGCCTGGTCACTGGAATGACTTATAGTCAGGACACTACCACTGGTCTGATGCAGGACAACACAGCAACACTGTAAGAGACATATGATAGCAAAGGACACCACCACTGTGAATGATGCAGCACAGCACACCACCGCTGAACTGATGCAGCACAACACAGCACCACTGGACAGCACTGAACATATGGCAGCAGAGGACACCACCTTCCCAGGCCACCTTCCCAGGCCACGCCCAACGCATGTCATCACTGTATGACTTCATACAGTGGTGAAACGCATTGGGATGTTCGTTTCACTAAAGGAACATTGGTCCGTTGGCTGAGACGCTGAACTGAATTCACATCTTCCACTGCTGTGCGGGGCGAGCCGCTGCAAGCTGTTCCAGAGGCAGCAGAGATTTGTCTGCACACTGGTGATCTTTAATCTCGATGTATGTGAGCTTGTTACTTTGTAGTAAAATCTTTTCATATTTTGACTCACTGAGTGTGCCTTCATTTTCTTTCAGCTTTAATGGACTAATAGTGTTGGTTACACTGTTTAATGGAAGTGCTTGCGCTCACATCCTGAATATTACGCATTTTAAGGTAAAGACATTGATTGCACAACCATCTGTCTAACATATATATATATATATTTATATATATATATATAAAAAAATGTTTAAATCATTCTGAGTATTAAGCTTAGTGCTTATTGGCTATATATTTGATATTATACTAATATCTGTGTCTAATATGTAATAGAAGCTATAAGATTATTTTAAATATCCATTTTTGGCCACTTATATATACAACTATCTTGAGCCTTTCATTCACTAACTGACTGTGGCTTAGCCTTCCCTTTAAAAACAATAATAATTTGAATATTGTGCATCTATTATGTTCAGCATTACTCCTTTAATATAGTCCACTTTCTGGGATCCACTTTTCCACTGAATGTGAATTCCCATTTTTGTGTGGTATGTACTAATAAAGTTGTCCCTATAGAAGCTGAATTCCTTAGTACTTTATCTCTAATTAATATGGCATTAGCTAACTTTTCCATGTACAGTATCTTCAGATCACGTAACCAGCCAATTTCCTGTTTGGGATTATTGCGATCATTGACCTATGATCAATTTCAAGTACATAATTTCCGAAAAAAATGTAAAAATGTTTTTACATTTGTTTTTTTAACTGTTAATGTCTATATATACTATATGTATGTATGAGTAACTTTGTTTATATCACCCTGTTTTTTTAAAGCTTTATTAATCCTGAAGAAGTCCATTTATGGATGAAATATATAGAGTTTCTGGTGCTGTGTCCATACTCTAAGTGGGAGGATCCTGACAATCACCCCAACTGCACAGTGATTGTGGATATTTTGTCACCTTCTTTATGCTGTAAGCAATTTTCATGAGTTATCTATTATTATTTTAGTGTTTTTTTAAAAAGCCAATTTTCTACTCATTGGACATTAGGGATTTTTCTTGACAGGAGATCTTTGGTGTGAGGGTATATTTAAGAACATCCCAGATATACAGTATCAATTCTACACCTTGAGGGATCCTAGTGTAAGAACTTTTAGACACAGTAAAGATGACTGACCCACTGATCTTGTCATAGGATTTTATAGCTCTTATACCCAATTATTTATTCTGTATAGCCCACTCCGGTTTATATATATATATATATATATATATATATATATATATATATATATATTTATTTATACTGTATATTTACACAGTTTATATATCAAAAGAGGTACTTGAGACAGTCAGTCTGCTCTATCCAGCCCCACACAACCTTCCTTCCAACCCCACCGCAACACCCCCCCATCCCCCAGCATATAGTTACTGCAACTATTTGCATTAATTTATTGAAATTTGTATATAGGCTGCTACAGTTATGAATTGTCAGGCCCAGTTAGAATGTTAGAGAAATTAATAGAGGCACTCACTTTACTTCCCTTTTTGAATATAGGCACTACTTCCGCTATACGCCAGTCTCTGGGAACCATACCTGATATAACTGAATCATTAAAGATCAAAGATAGCAGTTTTGCCAGTTCAGAGTGAAGCTCCATTAGAACCCTTGGATGAATACCATCAGGCCCTGGTGATTTATTAATCTTTAAATGTTTTAATTGGTCACATACTACTTCCTCGCTTAAATAAGTACCTATCAGTGTGATATTCTCATTATTGAGATTGTGTGTCAGTCCCTGAATTGGGTCCTCTCTAGTGAACACTGTTGAAAAAAACTCATTTAGTGTGTCCACTATGTCATTATCATTTTTGCTTCATCATCGTAACAGCTTACACAATTCATGTGTTTCTATATGTATACATGTGGTAAATCAGTAAGATACGATTAATATTACCTATGATATTTGTTTTAATTAAGTGGTAATTTTATTGAATCATTGTGAACATTAAATCTTTATTTTATAAATTAATTTGACTCTTTGGTTGTAATAGAACCTGGAAAGTTATGGTGTATAAATGTCATGAGCGCCTCTATTAATTTATCTTTCTGGTTATGTTAGTAGGAGTATCACACATCTCCTTATAGTGGCGAACGTGCTTTTTGCTCCATTAATTCCAGGTTCGTGTTATAAAGATTGATTCATTGAATAATTGTCAGACACAGGCGCAGCAAAAGATTTATTCTTTTTTTCCAGTTAGAATGTTAGCTTGCTCTTTTATCCAGCAGGACGGCTGCGTATATTTAGCGTGGACATACCTCTCCGTCATTTCAGGTCCCAGCATTTTGCCACTTTTCAAAAAGAATCAGTTGGAGTTCTATACAGCACCTGCTGGCTCCGGACTGCAGGAGGATTTTGCTGCACACACACCACCAAAGGGGGAAATTATCTGCTTTTGGCTCCTACAGTATATCTCTACAATAAGTTTCCAATATATTAATCTGTAATTAGATCTTAGCCTTGCAATGTGCTACTGTATGTAGACCTTGTTTCTAGTGTAATCTTTTGCATATATTCATTAAGGTATCATGTGTACTCAATTTATTTTAAAAACATATTTCCTTAAACAAATGTTTTATAAAATACTGTAACATATTCATAAAAAAATATTATGATACTTGTTTAACTACAAAATAGTCAAAAAAAATATCCAATACAGGTTGAGTATCCCATATCCAAATATTCTGAAATACGGAATATTCAGAAAAACTGAATTTTTTGAATGAGACTGCGATAGTGAAACCTTTGTTTTCTGATGGCTCAATGTACACAAACTTTGTTTAATACACAAAGTTATTAAAACGATTGTATTAATGGACCTTCAGGCTGTGTATATAAGGTAGGAAAATGGGTGTGTAAACAGCGCTAAGAAACTGGATATGGAAAATTAATAATCACAAATTTATTATAAAAATTGTTGCAACAATAGATCATTCAATTCATATATATGAATAATAAATTATAATATAAGAAAATATATATAATTATCATAAAAACGTGTCAAGTAGGGCAAGCACAGCAAGTTTGTTTGGTGTATTACCACACAAGGGAGCCGGACAAGATGTACTGATGGAGTCCTTGGAATTACGCCACAGTCCTGGGTGCACTTTGCAATGCTGGCAGTTGAAAGTCCTGAATGTTAGGTGAACCCTGGTTGTTTGGTTCCTTATACCTTGAGAAAGCTGTGGATACAGCGAAACGCGTTGGTTTGGAGGAGCCGTACACTGTTTGAATCATCAATTAAACCTGGAACAAGCCTAGAAGTCCACCAGCAATTGGGAAATTGGCAGAGGTCAACAAAGGCACCAGAGATCCAGCTTTGAATAGGATTTAATCTGGTCTGGAACCAAACAACCAGGGTTCACCTAACAAACTTGCTGTGCTTGCCCTACTTGACACGTTTTTATGATAATTATATATATTTTCTTATATTATAATTTATTATTCATATATATGAATTGAATGATCTATTGTTGCAACAATTTTTATAATAAATTTGTGATTATTAATTTTCCATATCCAGTTTCTTAGCGCTGTTTACACATCCATTTTCCTATTGCATTTCCAGGGACTAACTATCCCTTTATACAGCAGCTTAAAGGTTCAGCATCTCATCTTGACAGTGCCGGGCGAATTACCTTGGTATTTGTGTATATAAGGTGTATATGAAACAAATGAATTGTGTGACTGTATACACACTTTTTTTAATGCAGAAAGTTATTACAAATATTGCCTAAAATTACCTTCAGGCTGTGTCTGTATAAGGTGTATATGAAACATAAATGCATTCTGTACTTAGACTTAGGTCCCATCTCCATGAATTCTCATTATAGTATGCAATTATTCCAAACTACGGAAAAATCCGATATACAAAATACTTCTGGTCCCAAGCAATTTGGATAAGGGATACTCAACCTGTATCGCAAATTAGTAAATCACAAACATGTTTCCATTATTATCTGTAATAATAATAATAATAATAATAATGATAATAATAATAATAATAATAATAATTTCATTTATAAAGTGCTCTTTCTCTAATAGAACTCAAGGTGCTTAACAGATACATAGCATAATATAGTACAGAAAATAATGAAATACATTTTCATAAAATACAGAAGCATGAAGATACTAAAGGGACATTATGGAAATGCTTGATTAAACAGGAAAGTCTTGAAGGAATCTATAGTTGGGGCCTTTCGCACTGTGTGGGCAAGTGAGTTCCATAGAGTTGGAGCCGCATTACTAAAGCTCGACCCCCAGATGAATTACAGGAAATTCTAGGTACTGCTAAATGTCCTTCATCTACAGATTGCAGTAATCGAGTGGGGCAGTATGGGGTCAGAAGCTGCTTCAGGTACCTTGGGCCCTGGTCATGTAGTGCTTTGAAACTCAGTAAGCCAATCTTGAAGATCATTCACCATCTTACAGGCAGCCAGTGAAGGGAGTAGAGGATGGGTGTTATGTGGCTAGAGCGGGGCTGGTTGGTTAACAGCCTGGAAGCTGTGTTTTGCACCAGATGTAAGTGGTGCAATTATTTTGTTGGGAGACCAAGGTAGAGGGCATTACAGTAGTCTAATCGAGATGATACAAATGCATGTAAGACTTTTGGCAAATCATCTGAGGGAATTAAGTGATTGATTCTGGCTATGTTCCTCAGGTGAAAGAATGAGTATTTGATTGTGGCTGATATCTGATGTTTAAGTGTCAAGCCACCATCCAGGACAACGCCAAGATTCCGCACACGATCAGTAGTCTGTAATTCTGATTCCCCGAGTGTAAGTCGAGTTGATTTGCTATGCTGCAGTCTTGTCCTTTGATGTTGAAATCGTATCATAAGGACCTCTGTTTTATCCTGGTTCAGTCACAGCCAAATGGTGCTCATCCACTCCTGGAGCTCAGCTAGACAGCCATTTAGGGTTGCTATTGGGTTATCAGTGCCTGGAGCAACAGACAAGTACAGTTGTGTATCATCTGCATAGCAGTGGTAGACCAGGCCATGGCACCTGATTATTTCACCCAACGGGAGCATGTATACTGAAAAAAGCATAGGGGATAGAATAAAACCTTGTGGTACACCACATGTCAATGGCACTCATGGTGATGAGTATACTCCAGATGGTACTCTCTGTGACCTGCCTGTGAGAAATGATTTGAACCAGCTTAGGACTGTGCCATCCAGACCACAGAAATGTATCAGTCGCTCAATCAGAAGCCCATGGTCCACAGTATAAAATGCTGCAGAGAGATCCAGAAGGATTAATATTGAACAGTCACCTCTGTCTCTTGCCATCAGAAGATCATTTAACACACACACCAGGGCTGTTTCAGTGCTATGTCTTCTCCTGAATAAACATCATGGGTTGTCAGGCGGGTTTCCAGTTGATTTGCAACCACTTTCTCAATAACCTTTCCTAGGAAAGGAAGGTTTGATACCGGTCTGTAATTGGTCATGCAGTCAGGATCTAAATTCATATTTTTTAAGAAGCGGTCTAACAATTGCTTCCTTTAGGGTCCAGGAAAAATGCCTGTCTGCCAAGAGCATTGAACATTTTTTGCAAAGACAGGATAAATTATATCCATACAACCTATTAGAAGCTTGGTTGAGGCCGGATCCAGATCACAGGTGGTGGGATGCAAAATCCGAGCAATTTCAGCAGTGTCCTTTACATCCACTGGGTCAAAGCTGGTCCATGAAGGCAGGTGGCTTATATTGGCAGGCTTTGTAGTTTGGCACTCCTTTGATGGCACTGTGGAGATTCCAGCCCAGATGGCGGATATTTTATCTGCAAAGAATTTTGCAAACTCGTTGCATCTTGCCTGGGAAAGGGTCTCATCAGTCTGCAGGCATGCTGGCTTGCAAAGCATCTCCTCTGTGCGGAAAAGTTTAGCTGGCCTAGTGTTTGCTGCCGTGATCTCATTTGACAGGAACTGTGATTTCTTATGAGTGATTGTCTATTGATATTCTTCGTTATGCTTTAATAGTTTTATTTTGTCATCCACTAGGTTAGTCTTCCTATAGCTAACTGCAAAAAGGATGATGTGCAAAATGAGAATTCATCAGTTTTTTTTATTTTTATTTAACCAGTAGCTGAGATTCATTTCATATACATAATGCAGAATAGGACAGTATATACCATATAGAGAGAGTAGACACGTGCCTGGGGCAGCACAGTACTATAGAATGAACAGCAAACACAGTATGTTGTTTATTGATGACAGGGGCGTAAGTTCATGCCAGGCACCCAGATGTGCCCCTCTCCCCCCCAGTGGCCCCAGCTTGCACATGTGTTGACGTATCGGTGACTTGCCAATGGTACATCTGGGAGAATAAAGATTCCTTATTGCAGCTAGTTGGGTGATAAGGAATCTTTATTTTCGGGGGCTGGCTGCAAAGGATAATAAATAGAGCCCTGTAGAGGGTTTTCTCAAAGCTCAGCAAGAGATAAAATTGTGAAAGATTAAGTACCAGCCAATCAGCTTCTGCCTTACATTTTACTGGCTGTGTTTTAAAAAATGACTGTTAGGATTGGTTGGTACTTTAATGTCTCATAATTTTATCTCCCTCCAAGCTTTGATAAACACCCACTTTCCACATGAATTTTTTAGGGCTCTGTCTTTACTAAGTACAAATTAGGATGTGTTGGATATAGAGATATGTGCATGTGGGATCCACAATTATAAATGTATTATTATAATAATATTCAACACCAATAGCAACACCAACTGTAAATACTGTATGACTCTGACACAGTGACCATTAACATGGTAAGTAGGTTTCTTTACAGAATACCCTGAATCTAACATGGAAAATAAGACTGATCTTAAAGAATTCTACTTAGTGTCATTTTATGCAATCTCGGATTATGCATCATTTAACATCAGTGTGTTTTTTTCCTTGTATATATTTGGAGTACTTATTAATGTTCTTATAATCACAGTGATATATGTTGATGCTCAGTTACACACCCCCATGTATCTGTTTCTCTGTAACCTGGCCTTAGTAGATATCTGTTTTACAACCACTACTGTCCCTAACCTGCTGCACATGTTACTATCTGGAGATAATACAGTGTCCTTCATACAATGCTTCACCCAGATGTACTTTTATTTTTTGGTTGGAACCACAGAGGATGTTCTAATATTCATTATGGCATATGACCGGTATGTTGCTATATGTGTTCCTTTACACTATCACTATATCCTAAACAGGAAAAACTGTTTCTTAATTACAGCTGCCACTTGGATTTCAGGAATTTTAAATTCATTTGTGTTTACAATCCCAATATCACGCATGTCCTTCTGTCAGTCACATGTCATACACCAGTTTTTCTGTGAAGCTAAAGCTCTGCTTGATATCTCCTGTACTGGCACTGAAGAATTTAATATTGTTGTTTATATGGATAGCTTAATATTTGCATTTTTCCCAATCATATTCAATGTGACATCCTATATAATAATAAGCAATGTAATTTCACACATAAAATCAAAGGAAGGACGAAAGAAAGCCTTCTCCACCTGCTCATCCCAACTCACCGTTGTCATTTTGTACTATATGACAATTTTGTCTGTGTACATGATGCCACCATCAGAATACTCCAATGTCCTAGAACCAATCTTTACTGCACTGTACTCAGTTATAATACCCATGATAAACCCTCTGATCTACAGTCTACGGAATAAAGATGTGAAAAGTGCTCTGCTGAGACAAGTGGGAATAAAAGGAAGTATTCAATAGTAAGGGAGAATTTGCAAAATGTGAATAATAATTATGTTGGGTAATACAGTATTTTATCAATGCTTATAAAATAAATGATACCAGACTTTCAATCTGCATTTTCCTGGTCCTTACATAGCTGAAACTTCTGTCATTCAAGAAGCTTCCATCTATGTTCAGCCTGCTTTCATCCCTTCTTTGATTGTCATCATTGATCCTCAATTACAGCATATACAGTATCTATTGCATCAGAAATGGCATTTTTCTGGCATTGCTGATGTGAGACCAGCTTTATTCAGAGTAATTTATTCACCTGACAAACATGGCCGTCTTTTCGTATGGGCTCAATGGACAGTTGCCCAAGGGCCCCAGGAGTATAAGGGCCCCAGTCTGATAGCTGAGGGTCCCCTCTTTCGACGGGTACCAGATATTTTAAAATTGGGCAAGGGGAACCAGAGATATCCAATTTCAAAGCAGAGGTCCCCATCCAAGCCTGTCAATTGTTCTTCCCAGCCAGATATCTCGGATTCTGTTTGACTTATAGTTTTTCTCAGGGTATACTCCTAAAGCTGGACTATCCCCTTTTGGTGAATAATGGCAGCTTGTCTCTACTATGCCCAGAACCAGAGATATCAGCCTTTCAGTAGCTGGTCCGTGCTCCAGCTCTGCACGCCTGGTATACAGTTTTATATTTTTGTTGGTGGATTGCTCTGGCTCCTGATCTCTGGTCCCCAGTACCTCGTGATAGGTGAGACTCTTTATTGTTTTTATTCCATTCAAAGCTAAGAAATCTATTTCCAGGAACTGGAGATATCTGCAGTCAAGCAAGCTGCCCTCTCACTGGAAAATTGTGAATATTAAGCACACTCTACTATCCACCCCTCCCCTGGGGTGTAGTATGGTATGCCGGCGGTCGGGCTCCCGGCGACCAGCATACCGGCGCCAGGAGCGTGACCACTGGCATACCGACAGTGTGGCGAGCGCAAATGAGCCCCACGGTGGCGCCCCACGATGGAGAATAAGTGTCGGTATGACTGATGTCGGGATTACGGCGCCGGTATACTGTGCGCCGGGATCCCAAAGAGCTGGCATACTGAAGACCACCCCCTCCCCTGCATATGAAACACCCTCCACCACCCTGGAAGTCATGTACCAGGGCAACTTCATTCAGCCCAATGCCCTCGTATACAGTTTAGTGTTCCCTCTGCCGCATCTGTGCAGTAAAGGATTTATTAGCAGAAATGATTGCTCCATGTCCTACATGCTGAGCTGAAAATAGAACACCCCCTATTGCCCACAGGACATCAAACCTGCCGCTCATAGCATCCCCAACCCCTACAGCTGGAGGATAGGTAGGGGCCCCAGTGCATTGTTGTGCCCAGGGGCCCACACTGCTGTTAAGACGGCCCTGCTGACAAGCAAACAATAAGTAGAGTCACTTAAGTGGTTGTCGTAAAAAGTAGACTAAAAGTTTTGTATAAAGATAGATGAGGCTCTTCTCACTCCTGTGTTGTATTTTTTTTTTACACTTTTTGGGCTGTTCACTATCTTATATGAATTACTGTCTACTTGTTTTCTTTTCAGAACATTTACAATTTTAAGAAAAACAAAAACAAAAAACATTAGTTTGTTGTTGTGTCAGCAATGAAAATCTACTCAGAATGTGCCAATTTGTGAGTTGTTTTTTTTTAAATTTGTATATTGAAATTTAAATTGCAAGAAAGGGAACTAAAAATAAAAGTGTATTTTAAAAACAAAAATTCTCAAAAGTCTGTTATGTGGCTTTCACTTTGACATCAGTATACATATATATATATATATATATATATATATTTTTTTTTTTTTTTTTTTTAATCTACAGTATTATTTGGTGTGTATAATAAAATCTGCACTTGAAAATTATTATTTTGATTTTGTTACAGTATCTTACATGGGGCAGATGTATTAACTTCTTTTTCTCTGTGAAAAGAACTACAATGCAGGAGGCAACTACAGTGATTGTCAACATCAGTCAGCGCTGCAAGTATGGCGGTACGGGGTGGTATGGCGTTCCAGTAAGAAATTCCCAGGTGGTACGCCATAATGCCGGTCCGTCCACCATACTGCATCCCTCTGGCTACATTCTGTGTGAGGGGAGGAGAGTGCAGCGCAGTGCCTCTCTTGCCCCTCAATACTATTTGATGCCCCGTCTCACTCTCCATCGGTGGCGGCGGCAGGGTCAATCTGAATAAGGCACCGGTTTGCTAGCCAATCAGAGCTTGTGTACCAGCAGCTGCGGCTCCTGATTGGCTGCAAGTCCGCGAGCTCTGATTGGCTAACGAACCGGCGCCTCATTTCAGATTGACCCCGCCGCCTTCGCCGATGGAGAGTGAGACCGTGCGTTAAAGAGAATTGAGGGGCAGGAGAGCCACTGCACTGTGCTCTCCTCTCCTTACACAGAAGAAACAGGGCCAGCGGTAAGGGGTGGGGGGGCAATGAGCGCACTGTGGGGCAACGCATATCTGACACAGGGGGGGCATTGTTTATCTGGCACTGTGGTGGTATTGTATATCTGGCACAGTGGGGCATTGTATATCTGGCACTGTGGGGGCATTGTATATCTGACACATGGGGGCAATATATATCTGACACAGGGGGGCAATGTATATCTGGCACAGGGGGGAATTGTATATCTGGAAAAGTGGGGTATTGTATATCTGACACAGGGTGGCATTATATATCTGACACAGGGAGGCATAATATATCTGATACAGGGGGGCATTGTATATCTGACACAGGGGGGCATTATATATCTGACACAGGGGGGCATTGTATATCTGGCACAGGGGGCATTGTATATATGGCACAGTGGGGCATTGTATATCTGGCACTCTGGGGGCATTGTATATCTGGCACAGTGGGGGTATTGTATATCTGGCACAGGGGGGCATTGTATATCTGGCACTCTGGGGGTAATGTATATCTGGCACTGTGGGAGTAATGTATATCTGGCACTGTGGGGGCATTGTATATCTGGCACTGTGGGGGCATTGTATATCTGGCACTGTGGGGGCATTGTATATCTGGCACAGGGGAGCAATGTTTATCTGGCACTGTGGGGGCATTGTATATCTGGCACTGTGGTGGCAATGTATATCTGGCAATGTGGGGGCATTGTATATCTGGCACTGTGGTGGCATTGTATATCTGGCACTGTGGGGGCATTGTATATCAGGCACTGTGGGGGCATTGTATATCTGGCACTGTGGTGGCAATGTATATCTGGCACTGTGGTGGCAATGTATATCTGGCACTGTGGGGGCATTGTATATCTGGCACTGTGGTGGCAATGTATATCTGGCACTGTGGGGGCATTGTATATCTGGCACTGTGGGGGCATTGTATATCTGGCACTGTGGGGGCAGTGTATATCTGGCACTGTGGGGGTAATGTATATCTGGCACGGGGGGCAATGTTTGTCTGGCACTGTGGGGGCAATGTATATCTGGCACTGTGGGGGCATTGTATATCAGGCACTGTGGGGGCAATGTATATCTGGCACTGTGGGGGCATTGTATATCAGGCACTGTGGGGGCATTGTATATCTGGCACTGTGTTGGCAATGTATATCTGGCACTGTGGGGGCAATGTATATCTTGCACTGTGTGGGTAATGCATATCTGGCACTGTGGGGGCATCACGGTAAATACGCATGCACAGTTTAGACCTGATCATCCGCTGTACAAAAATGCAGCCTAGCAATCAGGTCTGAATTAGGCCCAAAGTTAAGTATTGCCACTTGGGGACATATGGAGCCACTTCTCCCACCATCATACTTGACTCTTCTATCTATCTCCTGCAACACTAAGCAGCATCCCTGTATACCGTGACATCCCCTTGGATTTCTCCTCCAGCTGCCGGACTCCACTTATGACCTGCTAACTCCTGCTGCCCACAGCAATACCAGCCAGTACAATGTCCTCCCACAGCTGACTGTGCAGAGACTGGATCCCCCAACTACAACCTGCTTCTTCAAGTGTTTCAGCTGGGACTGCAGCTGGAAGGTCCCCTTCTGGTCACCAGTTAAGGAGCTGAACTGCAGTTACTGGGCATCACAGTATAAGACTCTTCATTACATAGCTCTTCATAGTGAGTGGCCATCTTGCCCGCACTATAAGTATTGCCTGGTCTTTAACATCTCACACTGTTGAACCATTGAGTCACTACCATCCTTGAATGTAAAGCAAATGCATACATTTTCACAGAGCTGTCACACTGTTTTCCCACAATGTTGTTCAACTGCTAAATACTTAAGCGACCTATATGTGTAACAGGAACTGCAATCTACCTTCAAGAGATCCTGTTTTTGAATGTATACTACCCATATGAAAGCTCCTTTTGTCTGCTCAGCTCCATTTTCTGTCTACTGCTCAATCCATACCACTTATTTTCTTAACTATTTGAGTGCAATTTTAACTCATGATCGCGCAGATAAATTGTAAATATTCTGTGACTCCCAAACCTAAGATTCTACATACTGGGAGAAAAAATGGGTCCCTCACTTGCTGATCGCCTACCACAGACCATGTTTTGAATATGGACACGTCTTTCTTGGATACACCCCTCACCACTAAGGACATTGGGGCTCATTCAGTAAAGATAGCAAATTCTGCTAATTATCAGAATTAGCTATCCTTTGGATCGCATGCTGGGTGCCACCCATGACTGCGCAAGGCCGCCCAGCATGCTGACCGTTGCCTCCCCTTTGATGAAGCAGAAATTCAGAGCTCCTCGCAATTTCTGCTTCATCGTAAAAATTCTTGATGCCTCCTGACGGCGCAGCTTAGCTCCAGCCGCAGGAAGCCCGACTACATGTTACCTATCACGGTGGCTGCATGTGACGTCAGGCAGCCACCATGATCATGCCCTGTTTGCGCTGCACCGCCCAAGGTATGTGCCGCCCCCACAACTCTTCGTCTCCTCCCTGGAAATGGAGCATTGCCACCCCACCCCCCACAGAAAAGCAGAAGCATTTGCCTTTTCTGCGGGCCACCCCACAGAAATTGCGGGCGCATGAGCAGGAAGGGCGCTGCGCAGGCTCCTGCGGGGCCATTGTAAAAACTCAGTTTGGATCACAATTTGCGATCCAACCTGGATTGGCTCCTTTATCTCTATATCACAAAAACTAACCAATCTGAGATGAGTTTGGCTCTGACTGAGTTTAAAACTAAACTCACTGACCTACAGTAGGTTCTCGTACAGATACCTAGGAATGCAACATGGATGAAGAATGTCAATATCACTTAAGCAAGACTTTACTGAACTTAAAAACTACAAAAACTCCCAATTGCGCCTGTGATAATAAGCTGCTCCAAACACTAATGGAAATAGGGCTAATATATATAAAAGGAGCACTGTGGAAGGAAGGGGTTAGTAAATTAATAGTAATACCAGTATGTTTACAGCTCTTTTAAGCAAATGTAGTTAGTGTTCGGAGTTTGGTAAAGTGCAGTGCTTTAGGATTCCGTTTATGTGCCTTGAGGATTATTCACAGCAGGTAGTCCCTACCTATACCTTGCTGGTGTGGTTGAATTCCACTCCCTTGGCTGGTCTCCAAAATTTCTGTCTGTGCTCCCGTGTAGACGCTCACAATCGCGGCAGTGTGGTACTTCCGGTCGCGATAGCGTAGCACTTCTGGTAACTTCCGGTCACAAGGATCAACACGTTTTGTGCTTGGGCACTTAATCATGGATACCTTAGGTAACATAGAGTACTATATTTATAGGCTGGTATTGAACATTTTTATTTATAATAAATTTCTAAACATGGAAGGTCCTTATCTCAAAACAGGAAGTCTTCCACAACTGGCGGTACTCCAGACATGATCAAGCTGCAGGATACTTACCAAAAGGCCACCTACCCCTCACTACAATGTAAGTTATATCCCCAAGTCTACTATTCTTCCATGTGAGCCAAGCATAGAGGCATTGCTATTATGATACACCAAACCCTGCTTATTGTTATTCAGAACTTCTTTTTGGGATGACCAAGCCATTTTGTCATTCTCACTGACACTTATAACCAAGCCAATGCCTCGGTTTATGTCCCTAATGTGCAACAGGGTTCCCTATATTCCACTTTCTTTAATAATCTCACTCAACTTCCCCCGTGGTATTACTATTATTTGGGGTGACTGTAATGCACCATGTATTTGTCCTTAGATCCCATAGAGGTACTGCCCTTCATGCTAACACTAAACTACTTAAAAGTTTTGTAAACCAACTCTCCCTAATTGACCTCTATGATGCCTGGAGAATTACTTATACTGCAGTGAGAGGGTACTCTATATTAATTCACAATCTTTGTGCCGACATAGACTACTTTTTTTGTGCATGAGTCGGGGTCAGACTCTACCTATCTCTTGGTCCAACCATTCAGCTGTTGAACTTGAAATGGATGCCACTCAGACTTACTCTCCAGCAAGCAGCTGGTGAATCTTTATAAAACAGTTCACTTTTACTGACCAACACAAAGCCGCGACTGAGTATTACTCAACTAACGTCACTCCTGATGTGACCCCTTCCACCCTCTGGGAAACTCACAAAGTTACCTGCTTATTAGTTTATTGGCTGTTCAGAGGTAGGCTGAATCCACACTTACTGTATACTTGACCTAGAAGCTGCTTTTGCATCCCTGACTCAACTTCACCAATGCTATTCCTACTTCTTTTCACTCTCAGCCCTATAAAACTGAGACAAGGGGCTACATCCCTAAGCAACAGGTTTGAAGGCGCTTAGAATCCCGATGGAATCTGATGCAGATTGATATTTCTACATCAAAATGACAATATCTTTGGACTGTTTAAACAGAATCCACCATTGACACATCCATGGTTTAGAAGCGCTGCATGGATCCCAATCATCTGTGAAAGCTTCTTCATGTTAATATGTAAAAACAAAGAAGCTAATACAAATGATGTGTCCCCACCCCAAATTGTCAAACAGCCCTAAGCTTTCAAGTCTAGTATGGTAGTGCAAAAATTGGGACATGGAGATGGGGTGGCACTATTAATGATTGGGCACGTGGCATGCTGCCCCGACTCCATAGTGCCTAGCAGTCGAAGACTGACCAGCTTTGACCAATAAAGCACTGGAATCCCTACGACAATGGGACCCACAAACAGGGCTGCCATTAGAAATTGTGGGGCCTGGTACTGCCAGAAAAGGCAGGGCCACCTCCCCTTTCTGCTCCCCCTGCAGCCCCGAAAACTTACTGTTCGGGTTGCCAGTTGCCGGTCTTGGGAGAAGGTTGAAAGACATCAGGTGGCGCCCCTAAGCATCAACCCTGCAGGCCGGGACCACAGCAGCAGCAAAGGGAAGGGTCCAGAGCAAGCAGACATAGAGGGACAGCACTGGCGGTATTTCAAATTTGGAGCTGGCTACAAGTCAATTAGAGCTTGCGGACCAGCAGCCAATCAGAAGCTGCTGCGGCAGTTCCTGATAGGCGGATGGTTGCGAGCTCCAATTTGCTCACGTCCAACTCCAAATTAAAAATGCCGCCAGTACTGCTCCTCTATGGCAGTCTGTGGTGCGCTCCAATGCATAACAATGCTATGCAGGCCCACTTGTGGTCTGGGCCTGGGACAGGAGTCCCAGCAGTCCCCCCCTGATGGCAGCCCTGTCCACAAAACATGAGCTCCCCCTTCCCTAGGAACAACCATCCTTGTACTGATCGCACTAGAGCAAATCCTAATGTTTGCAACAAAAAAAGAAAAGAAAAACAAATTGTAATATGCAGGTGTACTACAGATCACAGCTATCCTATAATTCTCCATTTGGAGAACTACAATAAAATACCGGAATAAAGTGACCGGAGTGTGAAGTGTGTATGAGGAGCAATGGCGCACAGCTGCAGTGCTGTGCGCTACCTTGGTGAAGACTGAAGTCTTCTGCCGCCGATTTTCCGGACCATCTTCATGCTTCTGGCTCTGTAAGGGGGGCGGCGGCGCGGCTCCGGGAACGAACACCAAGGACGGGTCCTGCGGTCGATCCCTCTGGAGCTAATGGTGTCCAGTAGCCTAAGAAGCCCAAGCTAGCTGCAAGCAGGTAGGTTCGCTTCTTCTCCCCTTAGTCCCTCGTTGCAGTGAGCCTGTTGCCAGCAGGTCTCACTGTAAAATAAAAAACCTAACATATACTTTCTTTCTAGGAGCTCAGGAGAGCCCCTAGTGTGCAACCAGCTCGGGCCGGGCACAGAAATCTATCTGAGGTCTGGAGGAGGGGCATAGAGGGAGGAGCCAGTGCACACCAGATAGTACCTAATCTTTCTTTTAGAGTGCCCAGTCTCCTGCGGAGCCCGTCTATTCCCCATGGTCCTTACAGAGTTCCCAGCATCCACTAGGACGTCAGAGAAACTTAGTAGATTTACTCACGACTGAACGAAGATTTTTCATCGTTGAAGTGATTGGAGTGTGATTGACAGGAAGTGGGTGTTTCTGGGCAGAAACTGACCGTTTTCTGGGAGTGTGCGGAAAAACGCAGGCGTGTCAGGGTAAAACGCGGGAGTGTCTGGAGAAACGGGGGAGTGGCTGGCCGAACGCAGGGCGTGTTTGTGACGTTAAACCAGGAACGAAACGGGCTGAGCTGATCGCAGTGTAGGAGTTAGCCTCGAGCTACTCAGAATTATTTATTCGCAATTCTGCTAATCTTTCGTTCGCTATTCTGCTAAGCTAAGATACACTCCCAGAGGGCGGCGGCCTAGCGTGTGAAATGCTGCTAAAAGCAGCTAGCGAGCGAACAACTCGGAATGAGGGCCTATATTCCCTAACAGATTTCTTCTTTAAGATAACCCAATGTTTTTTTTAGGTTGCTCTGTATTAAGAATAAATGGGTCTTAAACAGTGTTGTATGCTAATGCAATTGGGATTTTCTAGTCAGTAGAGCTGCCAATGCTAGCAAGTAAAGCTGCCACCTAGGAATGAAAAGAGATCCCCCTCCCCACCCGGGGCCATTGCCATCCCATTCGCAACTGCAAAAATAATTGTAGCCTACACACAACAATGGGGAACATCGACTGCTTAAGTAGGTCTATGGCTACGCAGACAGGCTACGGCAATAGCAATGCAGGCGCCATGTTTCTCTGTGTATGGTACATGATCACCGCTGATGTCAGATACACACCCCAAAAACGGCCATGACATGCCTGCATTTTTTGCTGCCACTCCCCTTTGCCACCCACAAATGGTCCCTTTCTATCAATCACTGTACATAGAAATCTGCATTGGGAGGGGTGTCACAAAGCCACCTTTACACATGTGCAGTGTGATTGCAGCGCAGTCTGCCCGAAATCACTCAATTGCAAAAACATTGGCATAATGTAAAGCTCTGAATTACACCCAATCTCCATAATAAAGTCATTTTTTTTCAACTGATATTTTTGCTTTGTGGCTCTAATAACTGATCTTGCCTTTAGTTTTGCTGCTTCAATATTTTCAGCACGTTGACCTTTCACCTGAAAGTGTTTTTAACAGGTTTCCACATCAGTGATTTCACTCTCAGCCCTATAAAACTGAGAAAAGAGGCTACATCACTAAGTAACGGGTTTGAAGGCGCTTAGAATCCCGATGGAATCTGATGCAGATTGACATTTCTATGTCAAAATTACAATATCTTTGGACTGTTTAAACAGAATCCACAATTGACACATCCATGGTTTAGATCCCAATCATCTGTGAAAGCTTCTTCATGTTAATATGTAAAAACAAAGAAGCTAATACAAATGATGTGTCCCCACCCCAAATTATCAACAAGCCCTAAGCTTTCAAGTCTAGTATGGTAGTGCAAAAATTGTGACATGGAGATGGGGTGGCACTATTAATGATTGGGCACGTGGCATGCTGCCCCGACTCCATAGTGCCTAGCAGTCGAAGACTGACCAGCTTTGACCAATAAAGCACTGGAATCCCTACGACAATGGGACCCACAAACAGGGCTGCCATTAGAAATTGTGGGGCCTGGTACTGCCAGAAAAGGCAGGGCCACCTCCCCTTTCTGCTCCCCCTGCAGCCCCCAAAACTTACTGTTCGGGTTGCCAGTTGCCGGTACTGGGAGAAAGTCAAAAGACATCAGGTGGTGCCCCTAAGCATCAACGCGGCAGGCCGGGACCACAGCAGCAGCAAAGGGAAGGAGTCCAGAGCAAGCAGACATAGAGGGACAGCACTGGAGGTATTTCAAATTTGGAGCTGGCTACAAGTCAATTAGAGCTTGCGGACCAGCAGCCAATCAGAAGCTGCTGCGGCAGTTCCTGATAGGCGGATGGTTGCGAGCTCCAATTTGCTCACGTCCAACTCCAAATTAAAAATGCCGCCTGTACTGCTCCTCTATGGCAGTCTGTGGTGCGCTCCAATGCATAACAATGCTATGCAGGCCCACTTGTGGTCTGGGCCTGGGACAGGAGTCCCAGCAGTCCCCCCCTGATGGCAGCCCTGTCCACAAAACATGAGCTCCCCCTTCCCAAGGAACAACCATCCTTGTGCTGATCGCACTAGAGCAAATCCTAATGTTTGCAACAAAAAAAGAAAAGAAAAACAAATTGTAATATACTGGTGTACTACAGATCACAGCTATCCTATAATTCTCCATTTGGAGAACTACAATAAAATACCGGAATAAAGTGACCGGAGTGTGAAGTGTGTATGAGGAGCAATGGCGCACAGCTGCAGTGCTGTGCGCTACCTTGGTGAAGACTGAAGTCTTCTGCCGCCGATTTTCCGGACCATCTTCATGCTTCTGGCTCTGTAAGGGGGACGGCGGCGCGGCTCCGGGAACGAACACCAAGGACGGGTCCTGCGGTCGATCCCTCTGGAGCTAATGGTGTCGAGTAGCCTAAGAAGCCCAAGCTAGCTGCAAGCAGGTAGGTTCGCTTCTTCTCCCCTTAGTCCCTCGTTGCAGTGAGCCTGTTGCCAGCAGGTCTCACTGTAAAATAAAAAACCTAACATATACTTTCTTTCTAGGAGCTCAGGAGAGCCCGTAGTGTGCAACCAGCTCTGGCCGGGCACAGAAATCTAACTGAGGTCTGGAGGAGGGGCATAGAGGGAGGAGCCAGTGCACACCAGATAGTACATAATCTTTCTTTTAGAGTGCCCAGTCTCCTGCGGAGCCCGTCTATTCCCCATGGTCTTTACGGAGTTCCCAGCATCCACTAGGACGTCAGAGAAACTTAGTAGATTTACTCACGACTGAACGAAGATTTTTCATCGTTGAAGTGATTGGAGTGTGATTGACAGGAAGTGGGTGTTTCTGGGCAGAAACTGACCGTTTTTCTGGGAGTGTGCGGAAAAACGCAGGCGTGTCAGGGTAAAACGCGGGAGTGTCTGGAGAAACGGGGAGTGGCTGGCCGAACGCAGGGCGTGTTTGTGACGTTAAACCAGGAACGAAACGGGCTGAGCTGATCGCAGTGTAGGAGTTAGTCTCGAGCTACTCAGAATTATTTATTCGCAATTCTGCTAATCTTTCGTTCGCTATTCTGCTAAGCTAAGATACACTCCCAGAGGGCGGCGGCCTAGCGTGTGAAATGCTGCTAAAAGCAGCTAGCGAGCGAACAACTCGGAATGAGGGCCTATATTCCCTAACAGATTTCTTCTTTAAGATAACCCAATGTTTTTTTTAGGTTGCTCTGTATTAAGAATAAATGGGTCTTAAACAGTGTTGTATGCTAATGCAATTGGGATTTTCTAGTCAGTAGAGCTGCCAATGCTAGCAAGTAAAGCTGCCACCTAGGAATGAAAAGAGATCCCCCCTTCCCACCCGGGCCATTGCCATCCCATTCGCAACTGCAAAAAATAATTGTAGCCTACACACAACAATGGGGAACATCAACTGCTTAAGTAGGTCTATGGCTACGCAGACAGGCTACGGCAATAGCAATGCAGGCGCCATGTTTCTCTGTGTATGGTACATGATCACCGCTGATGTCAGATACACACCCCAAAAACGGCCATGACATGCCTGCATTTTTTGCTGCCACTCCCCTTTGCCACCCACAAATGGTCCCTTTCTATCAATCACTGTACATAGAAATCTGCATTGGGAGGGGTGTCACAAAGCCACCTTTACACATGTGCAGTGTGATTGCAGCGCAGTCTGCCCGAAATCACTCAATTGCAAAAACATTGGCATAATGTAGAGCTCTGAATTACACCCAATCTCAATAATAAAGTCATTTTTTTTCAACTGATATTTTTGCTTTGTGGCTCTAATCACTGATCTTGCCTTTAGTTTTGCTGCTTCAATAATTTCAGCACATTGACCTTTCACCTGAAAGTGTTTTTAACTGGTTTCCACATCAGTGATTTCACTCTCAGCCCTATAAAACTGAGACAAGAGGCTACATCACTAAGTAACGGGTTTGAAGGCGCTTAGAATCCCGATGGAGTCTGATGCAGATTGACATTTCTATGTCAAAATTACAATATCTTTGGACTGTTTAAACAGAATCCACCATTGACACATCCATGGTTTAGATCCCAATCATCTGTGAAAGCTTCTTCATGTTAATATGTAAAAACAAAGAAGCTAATACAAATGATGTGTCCCCACCCCAAATTATCAACCAGCCCTAAGCTTTCATGTCTAGCCTGGTAGTGCAAAAATTGGGACATGGAGATGGGGTGGCACTATTACTGATTGGGCACGTGGCATGCTGCCCCGACTCCATAGTGCCTAGCAGTCGAAGACTGACCAGCTTTGACCAATAAAGCACTGGAATCCCTACGACAATGGGACCCACAAACAGGGCTGCCATTAGAAATTGTGGGGCCTGGTACTGCCAGAAAAGGCAGCGCCACCTCCCCTTTCTGCTCCCCCTGCAGCCCCCAAAACTTACTCTTCGGGTTGCCAGTTGCCGGTCTTGGGAGAAGGTTGAAAGACATCAGGTGGTGCCCCTAAGTATCAACGCGGCAGGCCGGGACCACAGCAGCAGCAAAGGGAAGGTGTCCAGAGCAAGCAGACATAGAGGGACAGCACTGCTGCTGCGGCAGTTCCTGATAGGCTGATGGTTGCGAGCTCCAATTTGCTCACATCCAACTCCAAATTAAAAATGCCGCCAGTACTGCTCCTCTATGGCAGTCTGTGGTGCGCTCCAATGCATAACAATGCCATGCAGGCCCACTTGTGGTCTGGGCCTGGGACAGGAGTCCCAGCAGTCCCCCTCTGATGGCGGCCCTGTCCACAAAACATGAGCTCCCCCTTCCCAAGGAACAACCATCCTTGTGCTGATCGCACTAGAGCAAATCCTAATGTTTGCAACAAAAAAAGAAAAGAAAAAAAAGATTATTTTTTTTTATATACTGGTGCACTACAGATCACAGCTATCCCTATAATTTGCCAGTTGGAGAACTACAATAAAATACTTAGTGTCAAAAAGTTGAAAGATCATAATTTACATTAAGAGAATAAAAAATGTTGTTGCTACAATTCTAGAAACTTTGAAATCAAAACCCAAGGGCAGAGGATGTGGGTGATGAAATCCACAAATTTCTTCTACTCCCTATAGTAACATCTTAATTGCAAATTGTATAAATATTCACACAATATAAGTAGGATTCCTTCCAATACTGGGCTCCTTTGTATGCTGATGTAAAGGTGAGCTGCTGTGTGGTAGTATACAGGACAATGGTAACCTCTGAACAGATTGATGCCCTGATGGAAAGAGATAGCTAAAACAGTAGATACCCGTCATACTAACCAGGAGCACAGGCCACTGACAGCCAGCAAATAATCAGTATTTCATTGTAAGGGATATATGCGTTCTTGCCCCATGCACACCCATGTTATATACAGCCTAAGGTTAGGGACAGCTGTGTGTAATGTCACTCACTGTGTGACAATGACATATTGGTAAGAGAGAAATCCTTCAACATTTTTGCTGTTTTCCCATATAAGTCAAAACTAAGCAATAAAGAAATATGTTTTTTATTTTTGTTTGTCATAGTCAGTCATAAAGCCTGTATCAGTCATGTCTCTGCGGTCTCTGCGCTCACAGCTTCATCTCAGGAGGAATTGCTCAGGGCATAGGATCAGCACAGTAACATAATGTCTGTAACATTTCCATTGCTGCGTAATACAGAGCACTGCAGATTCCTGATGTTACATGTCACAATCACAGTCATTTTGCAGTGTGTTAGCAGCAATATAAAAAACGTACTTGATGAAATATGTTGGGCGGCTGCTGCTGTCTTTAGGGTGTCTTGAGCCATGAATTTTACAGTCAGTAAAATGGGAAAGGTAAAGGCCTGATAATGCAGAATTACTGTGATACACTTATTTAGTGCTCTTTAAAAAGTGCTGGGGGGCATAATAATTAAGTGAAGAAAAGCCGGACATGGTAGGATGAGGGTTCTGCCTATTCATTAAAGATTTCATCTAGTGGTGCCTGTCTCTAAGTGTTGCTGGCAGCAGCCATCGCTGGGAGTCACTGACAAAGATTCATACAAAGCATGAAGAAGCCTGTATTACTAGGACAGTGGCATTGGAGCTACCACCGCTGTCCCTATCACTATCAGTATTTTTCTTTCTTTATATATAATTTAACAGTATATATTTTTCACTTACTTTTTTAATAAAACCTGATTTTTAGGGGGGGGGGTTTGGAAATTAAAAACCCATTTGTGCTGTATTTCCACTGCAAATTTGCAAAGAAGCAAATGGGCCCAAATCATGTTTACCAGAAAAGCAAAAAAAAAAACATGTAACTTTGTTTCTGGAGCAAACCACGTTGCCATACAAGGGGAGCAAATACATTTACATGTTTTCTGTGCAGGGTAAATACTGGCTGCTTTTGCACGTAACCCACAAATGCTAGTCAGTTTTATTTTCACACTGCAATGAAGATTTCAGTTTGAACACAACCCACTCAAATCTAACTCTGCACATGTTACATATGCCCATCTGCAGTGCAGTATGGTTTTGCCCAGTTGCTTGCTTTTTTGCTTTACTTGCAAACATGAATCAGGCCCATAGTCAGTTCACACATGCGTAGATGCTCCCTGCACTGGCCTGAAGAGCAACATTAGTGCAGGTACTGTACAGGGAGCAATTGCTCAGTGGCCCAAGTGATGTATTTTCCAAAAATCAGGGTAAAACAAGATTTCCTATCACTGTAATAAGTGACAATAAATATTCTCTGTTATCACCCTGGTTAAATAATTAGACTTTCACTCTCAAAATCAGAAGCTACCACTAGTTACCAAGGACCCAGTATACAGAACAGCTAATATCACAAGCCCATCAATGGTTTCTCAGTAGTCTCTATTAACCAAAAAAGGGTATTGGAACTCTTTCCGGACCCAAAAAGCAGCAACTAAGGTAGACCACCAGAAATGAAAGTAGCACAGTCAGTCAGCAACCATTTATTTATGTAGACAATCTATTTTATATGATATGAATATGGAGATTAAAACAAAGAAAGCATTCCATTCCTAAGCAATAATGTATTGGCATCTAGATGCTCACCACATAGATCCAGTATAGGTATATGTGGCTCTACATCAGGAGCATACTGTAAGCACCATGTAAACTGCAGGTGTACCTGTACCTTAAACATCTTAGTGATAATTGGTGGACCCCTTTCTTTGAAAGTAAAGCATTCATAACCATAACCAGAAATAACGACACTGAGACTTGAATTTGGCAGAAAATTGCTAGCTATTTATTTGTCCCTAACCATTAGGAAACCTGTAATAAAAGAGATTAATTTAATATGCCGCTCCAGCTGGCATATGGTGGCGGCCCAAAAAGAACGGCTCCTTAATCTAAATTAACTTAAATAACTAAATCCTATGAATTTACTAAAAGCTTACCATAAACCGGTAATAGGTGACAACTCAACCCCCACAGTGACTACCCACCGCTCCTGGGTGCCCTGCCGCTGCCTTCCCGGATGGGTGGTCAAGCGGCCATAAGTCGATGGAGGTGAGTGCACCTAAACCACAACAAACTGTAAAACACTACAGTTTTCTCTACCATACGAAACTGCCGTTCTTTTCCGCCAATAAATAGCCAACGATAAAAACAGCCAACAACTTAGAGCCACAGCACCACGTGCCACCATTTCCAACTACCAGGGCGGGTGGGTGGGAAACCGAGTCACCAAGAGACTTAAAATGGCTTCACCTTCCCTATATATACCAAGCCCTCCCCCTTAAAGAAGGCTGTACTTTCCTTACAGCTAGGTCCACCCCTCCCCAGATGTTTAACCCTTTCCTCTCCTATGCAGTCAATACTCTCTTCTAAACATCTTAGTGATAATTGGTGGACCCCTTTCTTTGAAAGTAAAGCATTCATAACCATAACCAGAAATAACGACACTGAGACTTGAATTTGGCAGAAAATTGCTAGCTATTTATTTGTCCCTAACCATTAGGAAACCTGTAATAAAAGAGATTAATTTAATATGCCGCTCCAGCTGGCATATGGTGGCGGCCCAAAAAGAACGGCTCCTTAATCTAAATTAACTTAAATAACTAAATCCTATGAATTTACTAAAAGCTTACCATAAACCGGTAATAGGTGACAACTCAACCCCCACAGTGACTACCCACCGCTCCTGGGTGCCCTGCCGCTGCCTTCCCGGATGGGTGGTCAAGCGGCCATAAGTCGATGGAGGTGAGTGCACCTAAACCACAACAAACTGTAAAACACTACAGTTTTCTCTACCATACGAAACTGCCGTTCTTTTCCGCCAACAGCGAAAGACTCATCCCCAAAATCTTTCGCACCGCCACCATAAAACCTACCCTAACTCCTGCAAAGCGAAACCTAGATCCTCCAGAAACAACATCATCCCCTCATTGGATAGATGTACTCCATCGCGCCGGAAAAGGTGGCTGTCTCTGAACCGTATCCTCGGGTGGCGAACCACCCTCCCACCGTGGGACAGCACCCACTTTGCCACAGCTCCGTTCACCTTTTTCCGGGCCTCATCAATCCGGCGACCATCCGCCACACCCCTCCAACACAATCTCGGCATCATCATGGAAAAAACCAACACACAATTGGTCCATTGCGCGGTCACACTTGCCAGATCCTGTATCATGGCCCACCGCAGCTCCAAGGATGTCCTCTTCCCCAAGTCGTTGCCACCTAGATGGACAACCAAAACCCTAGGGACTCCATGCTCTCTGGCCTGACTCACTAACTTACTCCTCAGCTCACCCCACATCATTCCTCGCCAGCCGAGCCATCTGACACCCTGAGCTCCAAACAATGCCTGAGACCCTTCCGAGGCCACAAACCTGGCCGCCCAGTAAATGTAAGAGTGGCCAACCACCCAAATGGGCAAACAGTCTTCGAACCATCCTGAAGGGAAAAAGAGGGGTAGAATTGATTACTAAGAGGCTTATTTATTGATTATACTGAAGGATCTGCCAAAAAAGAAAAAACTTTAGATCTCGCCATTGCAGCAGTCACGGCCTAGCCGACTGCACCCTGCTTCGTTGCCAATTTAAAGCACAATTAAAGACACGAAGGGGAAAGATCAAATAAAACAAACGAAATAAAAACGGGGGGGGGGGGAGGGGGGGTATAAAATGGGAAACACATGTAATAACTCAGCTGGAGGTGAAACGTAAAGACCTGCTGAGGGACTCTGATTAGACCAAATTAGCCGGATTATAGATTAGAATTCAGTCCGTCAAGTCAGGCAAAAAATCGCAAATAACTCCAGACCCCCGCTGCCGACTCATGCCGGCAACGGCGAGTAGCTAATCCCTGAGTAGGATAAAAAACGGGGGAACAAACATTAACAGACGCACAACTTCATGAAAAACACAGAACTGAAACTGCATAACAAATTGCAATTAACAATGCCCCCAGCGCCGGGCGCCCTCTCAAGTGACAGGGCGAATATATCGCTTATAACTGGACGACTTCCATCGCCCCACCGCCTGGATCTCAGTTCTGGAGAAACCCGCCGCAGCTGCCGACGTCGCCGCGCCTATCCGAAAGGAATGGGTACCGAAAGCAGCAGGCGAGAGGCCCAAACCCGTCAGACAGCGACCCAGCATCCATCGGAACTGGTATTTTGTGACTGGCAGCCCGTCATAGTGCAATAGCCATGACCCCTCCTTAGCGGGTCGTACTCCCAGATATTGCATTGCCAGACCCACTGGGCAAACGCTTACTTCTAGTGCTGGAACCATCGTAACCCAGCGCCCTCTCCCCACTTGATCCGTCTTGGATCGCCGCAGTCTGCACAGCAAGGACCTCTCACCCACTACTACGTCCCCGACCAGCATGCGCGATTCCGACCTCTTGGAAGGCGCTACCAACTCAGAAACTCGAAAAGCCCCGTGGTAAGCCATCGAGAAGGCTAAATGGAACAAAAGCGCCTCAAACCTGGACGACGCTACTCGCCCCACCGCCTCGATGACGGCCGGCAACAAAGCCGCATCGATGGGCCGCCTCCTATCCGGCGGCGTCGGCGCAACTCGCGCCCACCCTTTCATAGCTTTCCGTAGAACTTCGCTTTTTGTTACATCCGGGACGCCTCGCAGCTTGCAGAAGAATGAGACGCCAGCCAAGTACCGGGCCACCACCGCTCGCGACCTACCAAAAACGTAGAGCTGCCACATAAAAGAGAGCATCAGCCGATGCTTGCTCTTACCTTGATGTTGACGACTCTGAACAAACGCCTCCCACTCGCTCCACGCTTGTCTGTACGCCTTGAGCGTGGCCGGCGCTACCGACCGCAACGCTAGACCTTCCAGTCCGGCCCGATCACCTGCCAAACATAATTAGGACAGTGAAAACCCTGCTTTTCGGCCTCGGGTGCCAAAACCCAAAACCTCTCCCACTGTCCCCGCGACAATGCATCTGCGATTTCGTTTTCCAAGCCGGGAACATGCTGCGCCCGGAACCATAGATTCCTACGCAAGCATGTCAAAAGCAAATGCCCGAGCACCCTCAGAACCACTAGCGATTTCGCCCTCTGGTTATTAATCGCATGCACTACGCCCAGATTGTCGCATCTAAACACTATGCTGCGATTAGCCAACCGGTCTCCCCAAACTTCCAGGGCTACCATAATGGGAAAAAGCTCCAGTAACAACAGATCCCTTGTAAGACCCTCGCTATGCCAGCTTTCCGGCCAAGATGCCACACACCACGATCCCTCCAAAAAACAACCAAATCCATAGGCACCTGCGGCATCGGTAAACAGCTGCAACCGGTCGTTGTCTACGGCTGGCGCTTGCCATATGCTCACACCGTTGAAATCCTCCAGGAACGAAGCCCATACGGCCAGATCCCTTTTTAATTCAGAGGACAATCGAACGAAATGATGAGGCCTGGCACACCCCGCCGTTGCCCTTTCGAGCTTCCGGCAGAAAACCCTGCCCATCGGGATTACCCGACAAGCAAAGTTAAGCATGCCTAGCAAGGACTGCGCCTGCCGCAGCGTGACCTTACGCGAGCCTTTGAACCGACAAATGGTTTCGCGGAGCTTCAACACTTTGTCCTGAGGCAAGCGACACTCCCCCGCCACTGTGTCGATTTCAATCCCCAAGAACGATAAACAGGAGTCAGGACCTTCCGTTTTGTCCTCGGCTACAGGAACACCGAAGTGGTGAAAGAGAGCCTGTGTGCTAAACAACAAATCAGCGCACCTCGTGTCGTTCGCCGGACCTGCGCATAGGAAGACGTCGAGGTAATGTGCAACTCCGTGGCCGCCTGACGTCGACTCCACACACCAATGAAGAAAAGTGCTAAAGCGCTCGAAAAATGAGCATGAAACGGAACATCCCATCGGCAGACATTTGTCGATGAAATACTCCGTCCCAATCCAGAAACCCATGAAACGGAATGAGTCAGGATGCAATGGCAATAATCGAAAGGCTGACTCAACATCGATCTTAGCCATGAGGGCCCCGCTCCCGTAGCTGCGGACCATCTCTAGCGCCTCGTCAAATGACTGATACACCACCGAGCAAAAAGCCGGTGGTATTGCGTCGTTGACCGAAGCCCCCGGCGGGTAAGACAGATGCTGTATGAGCCGAAAAGCGCCCGGGGTCTTCTTTGGAACCACCCCGACCGGGGAGATGATTAAGTCATCCACCGGGGGTGATCTAAAAGGCCCCCCCATCCTGCCCAACCTGACCTCCTTATCTACTTTCTCCCGCAGGACGGTCGGCAATGCCCGTGCAGACTGGAGGTTTCTCTGCGCCCGCACTGATACCTCGCTTGCAACAGGCAAGCGGAAACCAAACTTAAAACCGTCTAACAAAAACTTTGCATCCGCCCTATTTGGATACATATACAGCCACTTTCCCATCGTTTCCAACTTAACTGGCGTTGGGGCTCTGCTGAGCGGTCCCGCTCACGGCCTGCTTCGAGTACGCCTGCTTTCCTTTGCTTCCCTGTCGCCCCCCTTTAAAACAAGAGGAGGCTGGGTGGGCTCCCCCACAATGGTGGCAGGAGTGACGAAACCGACACTGCTTGCCATAGGAACATGCTCCGCTATTAAACGCGAAGCATTTCCCCCGAGTAGCAGACCGCCCGCCCCCGCGAGCGGCCGATCCGCCTGTCCTGGCCATTCCTACGTCCGCCGCCGCCCCCTGGGCTGATGATCCCGCGCGACGCATACCTGCTCCCTGTTTCTGGGGCTCCACCTCTTGTTGTGATGCCCGGGTCACTTTGAGCCAGACCTCCACATCTTTAAAACCAAAATCCATGACCCGCAGCCCGTCCTGTTTCTCCCGAAACTCTTGGTCATACTGCCGCCATTCCGATCCCGCGGACGTGCGCTGCATGTCATGTACTAGATGCAGGTACCGGATAATATTCATATGTTCTTCCGGCCTATCCTCCAAATAGCATGCCGCAAACACCCAAAAACCGGCCAGCCAATTATCAAAAGATCGGAAGGCTTCGGTCCCCATGCCCGACTTAGCGGCCGCCGCTTTGTAGTCCCTTTTCATGGCCCTAGTCAAGACGAACAGGTCTACGAGGTCACCCCTACGTATCTTCTTGCGGCAGCTATCACGCAGCCCCCTCATGACTGCGGTGTACTCGCAGCGCACTACCCCCGGCAGATCGCGCCGCTTCTTTGCCCTACGCTCCTCTACACTCATTCGCCTGCGTCGCTTGCGCCTCTTCTGCTGCTTCGCCGCCCTTTTGGCAAGTTTCTCGGCCTCCCTCCTTGCCCTAGCGGTACTATCCGCGTCGGACGCTTGCGACGCCAAAGAGGAGGATGAGGAGGAGGATGAAGAGCTACGCGAACTCGAGCTCGCGGTGGAATTTGAAACAGACTGCACCAACTCACCGGATGCCGTCGACCTCTCCGACTCGGATTGCTCGTCGTCTTCATTCCAATCTTCGTCCACTGCGAAGTCTGCCGAGTCCCCTTCACCTTGGTCCTCTGTGGAAGACAAAACAAAAGAGGGCCCGGCCCCCGCGTACGACGCAGGCCGGGCACCCCGTGTGGAATGCGCAGCGCCCGAGCCTCCCTGCCGCTCGCGGTCTGGCTCTAGATCCAGCTCCGCCGCTGCAGCCCCCAGCTCTTGGCAGGCTCTTGATATTCGCTGCGCCGCTGATGACCTGACCTTGTCCGAACCCCTGCGCCCTGCAGCTCGGCCGGAATCCGCCGTTGTTTTGGGGGAGGCCACTGCAGCTAATGGCACCAGAGCCTGCGCAACCGTGGCCAGTGCCGACGCTATGGCCCCGGGGGAATCCCATGCGGCACGACCCCCGAAAATGTCGCCCGAAGGACGACCGGTCCTTGGTTGGGCGCGAGCCCGCGCCCTTTGACCGCCCGACACTCCCCGGGGGTCCCGCCCCTCCTGTACTGACCCGAAGGCAATATCCCCCCGGCCTACACAGAGGCTCTCCCTGTCCGATCCTTCTTCTTCCCTATCCAGGGAAGGAGAAGAATCCCCTGATCCGGGGGAGGACCCGCTGGCTTGTACAGCTGCCCGGGCCGCGACCCTGCGGCCGCTGACCCATTCTCTGTCACTCCGCCTGCCGCGGGATCCCCCGCGTCCGGCATCAGTGACAGGGACCTGCTGCCCTCCCCTGCGTGCTCCCCCGCGTGTCACCTGACCCGCGGAGGGCGCACCCGGATGACGTTGGTGGCCGCCCCTTGTGACACCTGCAGTGTCCCCTTCGCTCATATTTCCAAATATGCCCCCAGCGCTGCCTCCCTGAGGCACACGCCGCACCCCCCTCAACCTGTCTCTCCCCCGGCCGGACTCCGGCATCCGGGGAGAAGACGAGGTTGCTGAGATGCTTCCCTGCTCAGCTGGCGCCGCTGCGCGCGCACGTGCGCGGCAAGCGGCGCCCGGAGCGAGCGTGGGCGCGCGCGCACCGCGAGCGCGCGCCCCACGTCCACTCGCCAGCTGCCTCCCGGCCTGCTCCTCCTGCCCGGCCGCCGCGCGAGGCTCCTGACTAGTCCCCGCGCGGCGACCGCCAGCTCCCTGCACCCTTCTCGTCCCCCGCCCGGCCCGAGCAGCCGTTCGCGGCGGGGAAGGAGAGCTTGCCTCAGCCGTGCCTCGGTGTCCCCCGCCGCGCGCACGCGCGCGCACGCGGGCTCCCACCATGAAAGCGGGCTCGGCGGCTCCCGGCGGGGACGGCCGCCGCCCGCCGACCCTAGAGCGGCTTGCAGGGACCTCTGATCCCCCACGCCGCCCCCGTCTAGCCGGAGTGCCCGACTCGGCACCCGGCGGCGAGTCTGCCCGGGCCCCGCCAGCGCTGCCTGTGGGCGCACCCGATGAGGCCCTAGGGAACGGAGCCCCGTCCCCCACACCGCCCACCGCCGCCTCAGGGCCCGAACGGCCGTCCGACCCACGGAACCGAGCCGGGGCCCTTAGCAAGCGCTGGGGGCGAGAGGACATAGCAGCCTTTTATTCAAAATAGCAAGGGACACCCTGGGCAACTGGAGAGGAGAGCACACTCACAGGGTGGGGGCAGTCTATCTATGTGACACAGCAGGGATACCAAATGAAACAAAAAATTTTCTGCTGGCACTGCAGCACTCACCAAACCGAGTCACCAAGAGACTTAAAATGGCTTCACCTTCCCTATATATACCAAGCCCTCCCCCTTAAAGAAGGCTGTACTTTCCTTACAGCTAGGTCCACCCCTCCCCAGATGTTTAACCCTTTCCTCTCCTATGCAGTCAATACTCTCTTCATATCATCCCAGAACATACATGTACCTCCTGTACTGCGCACTATTCTTATACAGTGCGGAACACATAAAGAAACTCACAGCTAACAAAGGTCTCTTTATTCTACACAGAGTGTACAATAGTACAGCCGTGCTCCAGTAACACTGCACATTGCAGTCACTCTGTCACATTGCCATGTCATCATTTTATACACATTCCAATATTCCAGCAAGAGGGCGCTCACCACATTACCCCGAGGGCTGCATAGTTCTATATGCCACATGGTAGGGAGAGCGGCATTTCAGTCCTCGGCGGGGGGGACCTATGTCAAGACAGCAGGGGGTAGATTTATTTGAAGTATCTAAAACAGATTCTATCATTTTATAGATTGCCATAGAGAAATGATAACTAGAATATGTGTGGTTGCTACGGGCAACACCTCCACTTTACATTTCTAGAAAACCACACGGGCAACACCTCCACTTTACATTTCTAGAAAATCTACCTAAAGAAATCCACACACCAAAGGAAGGAAGTTCTGTGGTCTTGGCAAAAGTCGCTTTCCCTGCTACAGCGGTGTGTGCCCTCTTGTTGGTTTATGTGAAAGACATATTTGGAGTTGAACCTTTCCGGCATTTGAAGAAGCATCCTGTCCATCAGTGCCAGTATCTACATTTATTTAGTAAGAGTTATTTATACAGTGCACACATAGGGGGTCATTCCGAGATGATCGCTCGCTAGGAGTTTTTAGCAGCTGTGCAAACGCTTGGACGCCGCCCACTGGGAGTGTATTTTAGCTTAGCAGAAGTGCGAACGAAGGGATCGCAGAGTGGCTACAAAATATTTTTGTGCAGTTTCAGATTAGCTTCAAACCTACTCAGCGCTTGCGATCACTTCAGACCATTCAGTTCCTGATTTGACGTCACAAACACGCCCTGCATTCTCCCAGCCATGCCTGCATTTTTCCTTTCACGCCAGCGTGTTTACGAACACTCCCTGAAAACGGTCAGTTGCCACCCAGAAATGCCCATTTCATGTCAATCACTCTGCTGCTGCCAGTGCAACTGAAAAGCATCACTAGACCCTGTGTAAAACTACAGCGCTCGTTGTAATAGTACGCCGCTCGTGCGCATTGTGCCGCATACGCATGCGCAGAAGTGCCTTTTTTTGCCTCATCTCTGCACAGCGTACGAATGCAGCTAGCGATCAACTCGGAATGACCCCCATAGTCCACAGTGCTTTGCCGAGAATATTTCTGTCATTTGCAGTACTGCGTGCCGCAGTGGAGCAGGAACTTCTGCAGCAGATTGGACGCAGCAGCGGATCAGTGAATGTGTGACACCCACCGGGGTTAATATCACAAAATTCTATAAACTAAGTGTTTACTGAAGCTTACAATACAGGGCAACTTATGTTATATTATGCACACTCATTGATTATGCAATCTTCCATGAAGGAATTATTTTATTAAATGGAGCGCTTCAGTGAGGCTTCCTCCACTGTAAAGAACTTTTAGAGATTATCACATTCAATAAATTAAATGCAAGCATCAATCATAAAGTACAGGAAAACTTATTAACCTTAAACAATCATATCACATCTACGTTACAAGTCACAGTAACAATTGCATTTAAAATATCCCAGCAATTGGGCCCCAATATTAAAGCTCTTGTCTTTTATAGCTAGTCATAAGTTCATCTCCCGAGGTTTGAGGTAAATGTAACAAATGGGAGGCTGATTTATACAAAATGCATCCGGTTTTGATTCAGGTTTGCAGTTCTCTCCAGGCTTAACAATAACTTAACAATATAGTGATCTTTCCTTGCTGTGCCTTAGCAATAATCTTTAGTGACTTTTTATCTCGACTAATATCTGAATTATTTCAAAACCTATTGCGTTTGCTAACACTCACCAGCTCGACTTAGGGGGTCATTCAGACCTGATTGCTCGCTAGCATTTTTTTTGCACAGCTGCGATCAGGTCCGAACTGCGCATGCGTATGCACCATAATGCGCAGGTGCAACGTTCAGCAACAACGGGGTTCACTGCCCTGGGACTGGAATCTGCAGGGAATCCGATCGCATGGGCATTCACAAGGAGATTGACAGGAAGAAGGCGTTTGTGGGTGTCAACTGACCATTTTCTGGGAGTGGTTGGAAAAACGCAGGCGTGTCCAAGCATTTGCAGGGCGGGTGTCTGACTTAAATTCCGGTCCTGAATAGGCTGTAGCGATCGCAGCAGCTGAGTAAGTCCTGGGCTGTGCAGACAATGCACAAATCAGTTCGCACAGCTCGGCTGCACATGCGATCGCATCCTTGCACAGCTAAAATACACTCCCCTTGTAGGCGTCTACTATCCGAACGCAGCAGTGCAAAAATCACTAGCGAGCGATCAGGTCTGAATTAGGCCAAAGTGCAGTTGAATGAAGACTCTGTCCCTCCATTGGAAGCGGACTGTGTGAGCCATGTTGTTTACTAAAGAATAGTGCTTTACAACTGAACCACTTATTCTGGCTATGGGGGTCATTCCGAGCCGATTTTCACAGCTCAGCCATCAGTTGAAAAAAATGGCAAAAATGCGCATGTGCATGGTACACAGCGCGCATGCGCTAAGTACTTTCACACAAAACTTTGTAGTTTTACACACGCTTGAGCGACTTTTTTTCATCGCTCGAGTGATCGTAGTGTGATTGACAGGAAGTGGGTGTTTCCGGGCGGAAACTTTGGGTTTTCAGGGAGTGTGCTAAAAAACGCAGGCGTGCCAGGTAAAAACGCAGGAGTGGCTGGAGAAACGGGGGAGTGGCTGGGGGCAGGGCGTGTTTGTGACGTCAAACCAGGAACTAAACGGACTGAGGTGATCGCAGTGTAGGAGTAGGTCTGGAGCTACTCAGAAACTGCAGCAAAATATTTAGTAGCAGTTCTGCTAACCTTTCATTGGCACTTCTGCTAAGCTAAGATACACTCCCTGAGGGCAGTGGCTTAGCGTGTGCACTGCTGCTAAAAGCAGCTAGCGAGCGAACAACTCGGAATGAGGGCCTATGTCCCTTAACAATAGTCTATGAGCTGCAGCTGCTAGTTGATGGTAAGGAGATGTGTGCCTATGGATAACTGTCTATTTACAAAGAGCTGCTTATTGAGTTGGCTGGTGATAAACACTTGGGCGATTTGCGGTCACAAAACCGCTCTCATCTGATGCATTCAGTCTAAGTGCAATCTGTAGGGAGCTGTCTCAGCTAAATTCACCTAGTCATAGGAGGGGAGGTGAAGCGGCTGGGAAGCAATGGGTTAACTTTATGTACATGATTACTATCCCTATCCTTTTGATGGTGTGAGCTGAGCAATGTAATTTCGGCTTTTACAGACCTCTCTCTCACCATGTCACAGCCTGATCAATGCTGCCGCTGGCTCACCCCTCTTTGGCTGCCACTCCAAGCTGTGGCTGCCTCCTGTGCCACCTCATAGTGGTGGGGAGTCATGTTACGTCCCTCCAGCCACACTGCAAAGGGATCCCTGTTGCTGCTTTGCCCCTGTTCAGCGCCTGTCGGAAGCTGCTACTCACTGGGGGAAGACACACAGCTACTTTCCGTCGGCCGCTCTCCCCTCTGGTCACCGGGAACAGTAGTCAGGACCAGGTAAAATAGCGCAGCACTTCTCCTCACTGCCAGCCACTGGCTCTTCTCTAAGATGTCTGCCCAACTGCTCAACTGTCACACCAGCCAGCATGAGTCAGCCTCTCCCTGAAGCTTCATGTGATATTTGTGTAGCCAGCGCACGGGTGAGAGTTCCCATTTACCACGCACTAGCTCTATAGTGCTAGTCCCACTGTCACCTATGATGCTCTGGCCCCATTAACTGTATATACAGGAGTATTTATAAATTAACAGCAAATGTCCTCACTAGGAGTGGGGTATCACATGCGGCATGAACAGTCTATTTACACAAGATATCTACTGCGATATAAGCATATTGTCACACAGCTGCTGCGTATTAATTTTCAGCAGCTGTGTGAACTGCTTCCATGTCTGAATAAGGCATGTAATAACACAACTTTATTTATTTTTTATGGGGTTTAACACAAGTTTGTTGAGAAAGACTTTGGATAGAGTGGAAGGTGGAAAGTCTACATGAAATGAGACTCCTGTAGCAAAATTGTTAATTCCATGCATTGACTTGTAGTAGGCATAATGTTTCCCTTTTATCTGGGTGCTATTGAGCACTTTAACATTAACCACTTAACTGACGATTTTTATGTACAAACAACTGGTTGTGCGATGGGGTCCTCAGTGGCCCCATCATTTGCTAATGTATTCATGTTTCAACAGGAAGATCTGATTTTATTTTCATCACCTGATATAGTAGGCAAAATTCTACTATATACACTCTATAATGATGACCTGCTGATCATTTGGTCTGGAACAGAGGAGGAATTTACCAGATTAATTAATCGGATTAACACAGAGGATTCCCCCATCAAATTCACTTATCAGATCAGCACCACCAGCATCAATTACCTAGATGTAACTATCGAGATCGTACACAACCAGCTCCAAACCAAGTTGTTTTCAAAACCCAAGGACCGCAACACGCTGCTTCACCACAGCAGTTGCCACCCGCCTGCATTGATACGGGGGCTACCAAGATCTCAGATGCTCAGGGTAGCCCGCATATCTAGTGACAAGCTCACCCTAGCTAGTACGCTAGAACAGATGATCCACAAATTTGCGGACAGGGGTTATAAACTTCGAGAATTAACCAAGATCAGAGATGTAGTATTACAAATCCCCAGAGATCAGATGCTATATAGTGTGTCAAAAAAACAGCTTGGATCACGAATCCCCTTTGTGACCCAATTCACCACTTCCTTCAAAGTTATACCACGTGCCACAAAAGGTCTGTGGCCCATTGTTTCAGGCGATAAAGAACTCCCCTGTTTCAAAAATACCACATTGATGCCCAGCTACAAAAGGGGATCAAATTTTAGGGACATCCTAGTAAAAACTAATATTGTCCCAAAAGACCACTCTAAAACTTCGGCCACTCAGATGAAGAAATCAGGGTGCTACAAGTGTGCATCCTGCACTACATGTAAATATTTGGAAACGGGCCATGAGTTTTACAATCCACATACAGGCCAAAAATACAAAATTCGTCATGTGCTCACATGCACCACACCTAACATTGTGTACATTATTATTTGCCCATGTGGCATGCTTTATGTGGGACAGACTATCAGAAATCTACGCGATAGGATGGCGCTCCACCGATCAGCCATAAAAGCATCTTTGGAAGGCAAGCAGATTGACCAACCAGTGGCACGCCATTTCAGATTATGTGGCCACCCTTTTTCCAGCCTCCGATACAAAATCATTGACCACATTCCGTTACCACCGAGAGGTGGCGATAGACAGCGGGCTCTATCTAGGTGCGAATCCAAATGGATCTTTCTTCTGGATGCACTATCACCTAAGGGACTAAACGAAAAATTCACTTGGAACGTTTTCTTATAAGAAGGGACATGACATTAGGTCACTTTAGAAGCTTTAAATATCTAACAGCAGTCCCGTGCTCCCATTTTTTTCTCCACAGCCCCCCTTCCCCTTTTCTTCTCCCCTTTCTCCCCCCCTTTTTCCTTTTACCCATCCTTTTCTGCTTCCTTTCCAGTTCCCTCCTTTCCAGTTTTTCCCTTTCCCTTCCCCCTTTCTTTCCCCCCCTCCCCCGCATTTTTTTCCCCTTTCCCCTTCTATTGCCCTGTGATAGACGACAGTTAGGGCACAGTGCCTAAGTTAATCAAATTCGTTATTACTCTTTTATGTATAGGGGACATATAGCTACAATATGTCCATGTGTTTGAAATAACAAGTTCTTATATTTGTATTCTTGTATTTGCATTCTTATATTTGCCCTTTATCTTGCTACACAGCTGTAGAATAGCGACTTTTTAACCTTTTTAATTTATCTTAACAAACTGTATGTTTCACCCTCACTTATATCAGCTTTAGTTGGCTGGGTATCGCATGTAACACACATGCCTTTACACTTTCTACCTCTTTGATTCATTGACAGGCTTTCCCGGCGCCTGCTACCTCACGAATGCGTTGCTTAGCAACGGACACGTCATTGGTGAGCCGCTCACGTGACCCACCCGGAAGTCCCGGTCACAGACGCCGGGAACACCTCGCCTCTGCTCTCCACGCTACTTAATAGGTGAGTGTCTCCTGGCTTAGTTTGGTTCGTTGTTTGTGTCTTTTTTTCACAGCACTAGGGTTTACTTACCTGATGAAAAGGCTGCCATGCCTTGAAACGTTGTAAGATACCTGCATCTTGTTTGCTTTTTTTTGACACCATGTTATTTGTTGCTATCATGTTTTAAACACTAAAAAGTTTTCTCACAAGTCCATGGAGTGCCGCCTGTTCCTTCGCTGCTAAACACCTGAGCCACAGGTGGGGAAGGATACTTCTACTACATGATTACTAGGAGGGCACCCTGGCATTTTTTATTTAATCAGAGTGCCGGATGTTTTTTTATATATATATATATATATATATATGCACTACTGTATGGCATAATATGTATAAGGGATACTACTGTGTAGCATAACATGAATAATGTACATTACTGTGCTGTGTAATGTGAATAAGGTACACTACTGTGGTGTAATTTGAATTGGGTTACTATTGATTGGCCATGCCCCTTTTTTTGGCACACGTGCCTTCCCTATTTCAAACATGGGGGGGGCACCAGTCTTTCACTTTTCCAGAGGCGCTCGGACCCCTAAATACACCTCTGCTGCAGAGCTAGTCTTCTTTTACACAAAACTGTTTTTACCATAGTAGGGCTGCACAAGCGATCGCAGCCTTGCTATGCTAAAATACACTCCTCCATAGGCGGCGTCTAGTTGATCGCACGAGCAGCAAAAAGTTGCTACGTGCAATCAACTCGGAATGACCCCCAAAGTCCCTTTGCAGTTAACAGGAATTAAGATGGCTGCTGGAGTTCATAACCAGCCCAGTTGGAACACAGACAGGAAGTGGGTATTTGAACACTTGTAGGAGCCCATAGATTGATGGGTAATGAAGTCAAAATGGAGTTTTTCATATTTTTCACATACTTAACATGTTTCACCACTGATACACTGTTTATTTAGTAAGATGGGGCTTTGAGGATTGTTTTCTTTACCTCTTCATTACTGCAGTTTATCCCAAGCTATTTAAATTAGAGATGTGTGGCTGGCACTTTTCGTGTTTTGGTTTTTGTTCTATTTCCACTTTTGTGCTTTGGTTTTGGCTTGGTTTTGCCAAAACCACCCTCTCGTGTTTTAATTTTGGTTTTGGATCTGGATGATTTTTGAAAAAAAAACATTAAAACAGCTAAAATCACAGAATTTGGGGTCATTTTGCTCCTACGGTATTATTAACCTCAACAACAATCATTTCCACTCATTTCCAGTCTATTCTGAACACCTCACTCCTCACAATATTGTTTTTAGGCCAAAAGGTTGCACCGAGGTTGCTGGATGACTAAGCTAAGCGACACAAGTAGACAACACAAACACCTGACCCATCTAGGAGTGGCACTGCAGTGTCAGACAGGAGGGCAGATATAAAAAAGGCCCCAAACAGCACATCATGCAAAGAAGAAAAATAATTGCAATGACGTAGTTGTATGTCTAAGCCAAGTGAAACAAACAATTGGCCCATCTAGGCGTAGCACTGCAGTGGCAGACTGGAGGGCAGATATAAAAAGGTCCCAAACAGCACATCATGCAGAGAAGAAAAAAAATTGCAATGAGGTAGTTGTATGACTAAGCCAGGCGACACAAACAATTGGCCCATCAAGGCGTGGCACTGCAGTGGCAGACAGGAGGGCAGATATAAAAAGGTCCCTAACAGCACATGATGCAAAGAAGAAAAAAAGGTACACCGAGGTTGCTGTATGACTAAGCTAAGAGACACAACCACCTGGCCCATCTAGTAGTGTCACACAGTGGCTGAATGTTGAGAGTGGGCCGCAATTGTTCGGTCCACTGACAGCATCTTCAGCACGCTCCAGTCACTTTAAAAAAAATCTGCAATTGGTGGATTTATACGACAGTACCCCAGGACTAATACAGAAGTAGCCCTGGACTCATACGGCAGTGTCACACAGGATGGCACTTTTCAAAAACTACGCCCCAAACAGCACTTCATGCAAAGATGTCGAAGAAAGAGGTGCAATGAGGAAGCTGTATGACTAAGCCAAGTGACACAAACAATTCCAGCTGGAATTATACGTCCAAATCACTGGAATTAATTGGCAAGATTACTGTAATTATACGTCCAAATCACTGGAATTAATTGGCAAGTTCACTGTAATTAATAATTATACGTACAAATCACTGGAATTATACGTTCAAATCACTGGAACTTAATTGGCAAGATCACTGGAATTATATGTCCAAATCACTGGAATCAATTGGCAAGATCATTGTAATTAATAATTATACTTCCAAATCACTGTAATTATACGTCCAAATCACTGGAATTAATTGGCAAGATCACTGTAATTATACGTCCAATTCACTGGAATTTATTGGCAAGATCACAGTAATTAATAATTATATGTCCAAATCACTGGAATTATATGGCAAAATCTCGCTATCGCCTGCCTAGTGAAGTGGAATCTAGATGGGATTTGGTACTGGGTGCACAATACCTCCATCAATTGTCTAAATCGCACTGCACTAATAGCAGATAACAGACATACATCTAACACCAACATAAGTGTCAAGGCCTCAGTTATGAGGGCCTCCATCCTCATGTGAAGCTGAACCACTAGTCATGAACATAGGCCAGGGCCTCAGCCTTTCCTTACCACTCCGTGTCGTAAATGTCATATTGGCAAGTTTACGTTTCTCCTCAGACCATTTAAATTTATTTTTTGGGTCTTTTTACTGAACTTTGACTTTTTGGATTTTACATGCCCTCTACTATCACATTGGGCATTGGCTTTGGCAGACGACGTTGATGGCATTTCATCGTCTATGTCATGGCTAGTGGCATCAGCTTCAGCACTAGGAGGAAGTGGTTCTTGATCTTTCCCTATTTTATCCTCCAAATTGTTGTTCTCCATTATGTTTCTGGAGTTATATAACACAATATGTGGCACAGGAATGACTGATGGCTGATGGCCAGGACACTACCACTGGTCTGATGCAGAATAACACAGCAACACTGTAAGGGACTTGTTGTTGATTTTATTATTATTATTATTATTATTATTATTATATGGCAGCAGTGGACATATAGCAGCAGCGTATACCACTGTGACTGCCTGGTCACTGGAATGACTTATGGCCAGGACACTACCACTGGTCTGATGCAGGACAACACAGCAACACTGTAAGGGACATATGATAGCAAAGGACACCACCACTGTGAATGATGCAGCACAACAAAACACCGCTGAACTGATGCAACACAACACAGCACCACTGGACAGCACTGGACATATGGCAGCAGAGGACACCACCACTGTGACTGATGCAGCACAACACACCACCACTGAACTGATGCAGCACAACACAGAACCACTGGACAGCACTGGACATATGGCAGCAGAAGACACAAGCACTGTGAGTGGACAGATTTAGCACAAGCCATGGACACTGAGGACACTGAGAGAACGGAGACACGTCCTCTCTGTACACTCTCCAATGCCGGAGTGAAAATGGCGGGGACGCGTTGCTCCTTATATGGAATCCAAATGCAGCGAGAATCCGACAGCGGGATGATGACGTTTTGCCTCATTCTGGTTTCCGAGTCAGGCGGGAAAACCCGAGCCTGGGTCGGAACCGGACTCGAATGGCGAAGTTCGGTACAGATCGGTTCTCTGAGACCTGAACCCGCTCATCTCTAATCTTAATGGTAGGTTTTTTATAGTTATAATATCTTATAAGGGAAAGAAGTGATTGTAATTGCCAGGGGAGTATAATAAGGGTTCCATGCCCACACCTATGTTTGGAGGGCACTTTCACACTGTGAGTGTCTCTGGGATTATTTATGGGAATCTCAGTTGCCTCTAATAATCACTAACATATCTAAAATGGGTACAGTGTGTGTGGTGCACGTGGGCCCCCTAGGTCAAAGGGGGTCAACACCACACATCCTGCTCCCACTTTATCAATACTTACCCTCCAGAGTCCCATGTAGGTAGCAGCAGCACTGCAGAAACCAATGCAAAAAATGTGCAATGGCCATTTTCCCTGCATCACACTCGTGAGCAGTAGAGGAACCACTGGGAAATTAGCAGCTGCACCATTTTCCCAGAGACCTGCGCATGTTCACTAGACTCTGGGACAGTGGTAGGGTGTTTGAGTGACCCTAGTGCCAAGATTCTATTGCGTTGCTGGCTAGTAAGGAAGGGACTTGGTCGGAGACTGCACACGGACCTCCCCCTCTCTTGATGCGCCTCTACTAATAATGGTACCATATTAAAAAAAATATGTTTCTTTGTTATGGCTACACAATGTAATATACTGTATATTTTATTTGTTTTTGGGCATTATGCTCAATACCTATATGCTGTATTTTGTATTCTTAGATGCTGATAATAACGGTACTTTAATGAATGCAATTATGTATATAAGCTTAATGCTGTGTTATGGCTAAATAATAATTATAATAATAATAATAATAATAATAATAATTATACTACAAAGTAACAAGCTCACATACATCGAGATAAAAGATCACCAGTGTGCAGACGAATCTCTGCTGCCTCCGGAACAGCTTGCAGCGGCTCGCCCCGCACAGCACTGGCAGATGTGACTTCATACAGTGACGAAACGCGTTGGGCGTGGCCTGGGAAGGACGTGTTCGTTTCACTTCAGGAACATTGGTCCGTTGGCTGAGACGCTGAACTGAATTCACATCTGCCACTGCTGTGCGGGGCGAGCTGCTGCAAGCTGTTCCAGAGGCAGCAGAGATTTGTCTGCACACTGGTGATCTTTTATCTCGATGTATGTGAGCTTGTTACTTTGTAGTAAAATCTTTTGATATTTTGACTCACTGAGTGCGCCTTCATTTTCTTTCAGCTTTAATGGACTAATAGTGTTGGTTACACTGTTTAATGGAAGTGCTTGTGCTAACATCCTGAATATTACGGACTTGATGCATTTTAAGGAAAAGACATTGATTGCACAACCATCTGTCTAACATATATATATATATATATATATATATATATATATATACTGTATATATATTTTTTTTTTTAAATCATTCCAAGTATTAAGCCCAGTGCTTATTGGCTATATATTTGATATTATACTAATTTAAGCACTGTGTCTAATATGTAATATAAGCTATAAGATTATTTTAAATATCCATTTTTGGCCACTTATATATACAACTATCTCGAGTCTTTCATTCACTAACTGACTGTGGCTTAGCCTTCCCTTTAAAAACAATAATAATTTGAATATTGTGCATCTATTAGGTTCAGCATTACTCCTTTAATATAGTCCATTTTCTGGGATACACTTTTCCACTGAATGTGAATTCCCATTTTTGTGTGGTATGTACTAATAAAGTTGTCCCTATAGAAGCTGAATTCCTTAGTCCTTTATCTCAAATTAATATGCCATTAGCTAACTTTTCTATGTACAGTATCTTCAGATCACGTAACCAGCCAATTTCCTGTTTGGGTTTATTGCGATCATTGACCTATGATCAATTTCAAGTACATCAATTACAACATTTTTTTAAAATTGTTTTTACATTTGTTTTTTAACTGTTAATGTCTATATATACTATATGTATGTATGTATGAGTAACTTTGAATATATCACCCTGTTTTCTTAAAGATTTCTTAATCCTGAAGAAGTCCATTTATGGATGAAATATATAGAGTTTCTGGTGCTGTGTCCACACTCTAAGTGGGAGGATCCTGACAATCACCCCAACTGCACATTGATTGTGGATATTTTGTCACCTTCTTTATGCTGTAAGCAATTTTTATGAGTTATGTATTATTATTTTTTTTGTGTTTTTTTAAAAAGCCAATTTTCTACTGATTGGACATTAGGGCTTTTTCTTGACAGGAGATCTTTGGTGTGAGGGCATTTTTAAGAACATCCCAGATATACAGTATCAAGTGTACACCTTGAGGGATCCTAGTGTAAGAACTTTTACACACAGTAAAGATAACTGACCCACTGATCTTACCATAGGATTTTATAGCTCTTATACCCAATGAATAATTCTGTATAGCCCACTCCGGTTTATATATATATATATACAGTATATATATATATATATATATATATATATATATTTATTTATACTGTATATATACACAGTTTATATATCAAAAGAGGTACTTGAGACAGTCAGTCTGCTCTATCCAGCCCCACACACCCTTCCTTCCAACCCCACTGCAACACCCCCCATCCCCCAGCATATAGTTACTGCAACTATTTGCATTAATTTATTGAAATTTGTATTTAGGCTGCTACAGTTATGAATTGTCAGGCCCAGTTAGAATGTTAGCTTGCTCTTTTATCCAGCAGGGCGGCTGCGTATATTTAGCGTGGACATACCTCTCCGTCATTTCAGGTCCCAGCATTTTGCCACTTTTCAAAAAGTATCAGTTGCAGTTCTATACAGCACCTGCTGGCTCCGGACTGCAGGAGGATTTTGCTGCACACACACCACCAAAGGGTGAAATTATCTGCTTTTGGCTCCTACAGTATATCTCTACAATAAGTGCAAATTTATTAATCTGCAATTAGCTCTTAGCCTTGCAACGTGCTACTGTATGTAGACCTTGTTTCCAGTGTAATATTTTGCATATATTCATTAAGGTATCATGTGTACTCAATTTATTTTAAAAACATATTTCCTTAAACAAATGTTTTATAAAATACTGTAACATATTCATAAAAAAACATTATGACACTTGTTTAACTACAAAATAGTTAAAAAAAATATCCAATACAGGTTGAGTATCCCATATCCAAATATTCTGAAATACGGAATATTCCGAAATACAGAATTTTTTTAATGAGACTGCGATAATGAAACCTTTGTTTTCTGATGGCTCAATGTACACAAACTTTGTTTAATACACAAAGTTATTAAAAAATATTGTATTAATGGACCTTCAGGCTGTGTGTATAAGGTGTATATGAAACAAATGAATTGTGTGAATGTATACACACTTTTTTTAATGCACAAAGTTATTAAAAATATTGCCTTAAATTACCTTCAGGCTGTGTGTATAAGGTGTATATGAAACATAAATGCATTCTGTGCTTAGACTTAGGTCCCATCTCCATGAATTCTCATTATAGTATGCAATTATTCCAAAATACGGAAAAATCCGATATACAAAATACTTCTGGTCCCAAGCAATTTGGATAAGGGATACTCAACCTGTATCGCAAATTACTAAATCACAAACATGTTTCCATTATTATCTGTAATAATAATATTAATAATAATAATTTTATTTATAAAGCGCTCTTTCTCCAATAGAACTCAAGGCGCTTAACAGTTACATAGCATAATATAGTACAGAAAATAATGAAAAACATTTTCATAAAATACAGGAACATGAAGATACTAAAGGGACATTATTGAAATGCTTTAGTAAACAGGAAAGTCTTGAGTCTACTTTTGAAGGATTCTATAGTTGGGGCCTCTCGCACTGTGTGGGGAAGTGAGTTCCATAGATTTGGAGCCGCATTACTAAAAGCTCGAACCCCAGATGAATTACAGGAGATTCTAGGTACTGCTGAAAGTCCTTCATCTAAAGATTGAAGTAATCGAGTAGGGCAGTATGGGGTCAGAAGCTGCTTCAGGTACCTTGGGCCCTGGTCATGTAGTGCTTTGAAACTCAGTAAGCCAATCTTGAAGATGATTCGCCATCTTACAGGCAGCCAGTGAAGGGAGTAGAGGATGGGTGTTATGTGGCTAGAATGGGGCTGGTTAGTTAACAGCCTGGATGCTGTGTTTTGCACCAGACGTAAGTGGTGCAATTCTTTTGCTGGGAGACCAAGGTAGAGGGAATTACAGTAGTCTAATCGAGATGATACAAATGCATGTATGACTTTTGGCAAATCATCTGACGGAATTAAGTGATTGATTCTGGCTATGTTCCTCAGGTGAAAGAATGAGGATTTGATTGTGGCTGATATCTGATGTTTAAGTGTCAAGCCACCATCCAGGACAACGCCAAGATTCAGCACACAATCAGTGGTCTGTAATTCTGAATCCCCGGGTGTAAGTCGAGTTGATTTGCTATGCTGCAGTCTTATCCTTTGATGTTGCAATCGTATCATAAGGACCTCTGTTTTATCCTTGTTCAGTAGCAGCCAAATGGCGCTCCTCCACTCCTTTGAGCTCAGCTAGACAGCCATTTAGGGTTGCTATTGGGTTATCAGTGCCTGGAGCAACAGACAAGTACAGTTGTGTATCATCTGCATAGCAGTGGTAGACCAGGCCATGGCGCCTGGTTATTTCACCCAATGGGAGCATGTATACTGCAAAAAGCATGGGGGATAGTATAGAACCTTGTGGGACACCACATGGCAATGGCACTCATGATGATGAGTATACTCCAGACGATACTCTCTGTGACCTGCCTGTGAGAAATGATTTGAACCAGCTTAGGACTGTGCCATCCTGACCACAGAAATGTATCAGTCGCTCAATCAGAAGCCCATGGTCCACAGTATAAAATGCTGCAGAGAGATCCAGAAGGATTAATATTGAACAGTCACCTCTGTCTCTTGCCATCAGAAGATCATTTAACACATACACCAGGGCTGTTTCAGTGCTACGTCTTCTCCTGAATCCTGATTGGAATGGATCATAAATATCATGGGTTGTCAGGCGGGTTTCCAGTTGATTTGCAACCACTTTCTCAATAACCTTTCCTAGGAAAGGAAGGTTTGGTACCGGTCTGTAATTGGTCATGCAGTCGGGATCTAAATTCATTTTTTTTAAGAAGAGGTCTAACAATTGCTTCCTTAAGGGTTTCAGGAAAAATGCCTGTCTGCCAAGAGCATTGAACATTTTTTGCAAAGACAGGACCAATTATATATCTATACAACCTATTAGAAGCTTGGTTGAGGCCGGGTCCAGATCACAGGTGGTGGGATGCAAAATCCGAGCAATTTCAGTAGTGTCCTTTACATCCACTGGGTCAAAGCTGGTCCATGAAGGCAGGTGGCTTATATTGGCAGGCTTTGTAGTTTGGCACTCCTTTGATGGCAGAGTGGAGATTCCAGCCCAGATGGTGGATATTTTATCTGCAAAGAAGTTTGCAAACTCGTTGCATCTTGATTGGGAGAGGGTTTCATCAGTCTGCAGGCATGCTGGCTTGCAAAGCATCTCCACTGTGCGGAAAACTTTAGCTGGCCTATTGTTTGCTGCCGTAATCTCATTTGACAGGAACTGTGATTTTTTATGAGTGATTGACTGTTGATATTCTTCGTTATGCTTTATTAGTTTTATTTTGTCATCCACTAGGTTAGTCTTCCTATAACTGACAGCAAAAAGTATGATGTGCAAAATGAGAATTCATCTGTTTTTTTAATTTTTTTTTAACCAGTGGCTGAGATTCCGTGATCTACTTTTGACATGTCACATACATAATGCAGAATAGGACAGTATATACCATACAGAGAGAGTAGACACGTGCCTGGGGCAGCACAGTACTATAGAATGAACAGCAAACACAGTATGTTGTTTATTGATGACAGGGGCGTAAGTTCATGCCAGGCACCCAGATGTGCCCCTCCCCAGTGGCACCAGCTTGCACATGTGCTAACATACCGGTGACTTGCCAATGGTACATCTGGGAGAATAAATATTCCTTATTGCAGCTAGTTGGGGTGATAAGGAATCTTTATTTTTGGGGGCTGGCTGCAAAGGATAATAAATAGAGCCCTGTGGAGGGTTTTTCTCAAAGCTCAGCGAGAGATAAAATTGTGAAAGATAAAGTACCAGCCAATCAGCTTCTGCCTTACATTTTACTGGCTGTGTTTGAAAAATGACTGTTAGGATTGGTTGGTATTTTATGTCTCATAATTTTATCTCCCTCCAAGCTTTGATAAACACCCCCTTTCCACATTAATTATTTTAGAGCTATGTCTTTACTAAGTTCAAATTAGGATGTGATGGATATAGAGATATGAACATGTGGGATGCACAATTATAAATTTATCAGTATAATAATATTCAACACCAATAGCAGCACCAACTGTAAATACTGTATGACTCTGAAACAGTGACCATTAACATGGTAATTAGTAGGTTTCTTTACAGAATACCCTGAATCTAACATGGAAAATAAGACTGATCTTAAAGAATTCTACTTAGTGTCGTTTTACGCAATCTCGGATTATGCATCATTTAACATCAGTGTTTTTTTTCCCCTGTATTTAGTTGGAGTACTTATTAATGTTCTTATAATAACAGTGATATATCTTGATGCTCAGTTACACACCCCCATGTATCTATTTCTCTGTAACCTGGCCCTTGTAGATATCTGTTATACAACCACTACTGTCCCTAACCTGCTGTACATGTTACTATCTGGTGATAATACAATGTCCTTCATACAATGCTTCACCCAGATGTACTTTTATGTTTTTGTTGGATCCACAGAGGATGTACTACTATTCATTATGGCATATGACCGATATGTTGCTATAGGTGATCCTTTACACTATCACTATATCCTAAACAGGAAAAACTGTCTCTTAATTACAGCTGTTACTTGGATTTCAGGAATTTTAAATTCATTTGTGTTTACAATCCCAGTGTCACGCATGTCCTTCTGTCAGTCACATGTCATACAACAGTTTTTCTGTGATGGTAAAGCTCTGCTTCATATCTCCTGTACTGGCACTGAAGAATTTAATATTGTTGTCTATATGAATATTTTAATATTTGGATTTTTCCCAATCATATTCAATATGACATCCTATATAAAAATAATCAATGTAATTTCACACATAAAATCAAAGGATGGAAGAAAGAAAGCCTTCTCCACCTGCTCATCCCACCTCTTTATCGTCATTATGTACTATATGACATGTTTTTCTGTGTACATGATGCCACCATCAGAATACTCCAATGTCCTTGAACCAATCTTTGCTGTACTGTACGCAGTTATCACTCCCATGATAAACCCTCTGATCTACAGTCTACGGAATAAAGATGTGAGAAATGCTCTGCTGAGACAAGTGGGGATAAAAGGAAGTATTCAATAGTAAGGGAGAATTTGCAAAATGTGAATAATAATTACATTGGGTAATACAGTATGTTATCAATGCTTATAAAATAAATGATACCAGACTTTCAATCTGCACTTCCTGGCCCTTACATAGCTAAAGCTTCTGTCATTCAAGAAGCTTCCATCTATGTTCAGCCTGCTTTCATCCTTTCTATGTTTGTCCTCATTAATCCTCAATTACAGTGCATATCTGTTGCATCATACACTAAATAGCATTTTGTTGGCATTGCTGGTGTGAGACCAGCTTTATTCAGAGTAATTTATTCACCTGACAAGCAAACAATAAGAAGAGTCACTTAAGTGGTTGTCATAAAAAGTAGACTATGAGTTTTGTAAAAAGATGGATGAGGTTCTTCTCACTCCTGTGTTGTATTTTTTTTTACACTTTTTGGGATGTTCATAAACTTACATGAATTACTGTCTACTTGTTTTCTTGTCAGAACATTTACAATTTTAAGAAAACAAAAACATTGGTTTGCTGTTGTCTACTGACACAGCAATGAAAATCTACTCAGAATGTGTCAATTTGTGGGTTTTTTTTTATTTGTATATTGAAATTTAAATTGCCAGAAAATGAACTAAAAATAAAACTGTATTTTAAAAACAAAAATTCTCAAAAATCTGTTAAGTGGTTTTTGCTTTGACATCAGTATACCTAATTCTTTTTTTAAGTCTACAGTATTATTTGGTGTGTATAATAAAATCTGCACTTGAAAATTATTATTTTTTGATTGATTTTGTATCTTACATGGGGCAAATGTTTTAACATTAGTTTTTTCTCTGCGAAATGAACTGCAATGCAAGGAGGCAACTACTGTGATTGTTAACATCAGTCCACCTGATGAAGAGGGTAAATTATAAGTTACCCTCTCAGCATCAAAAGATAAGGCTCATTGCGCTTCTCTGATGGGTGTACTGTGCATGTGCCAACTCAGTTGTCCAAGCAGACACTGGTCTGCAGTGACTGGTCCTCAGTAGGAAATGATTTCTAGAGGGTAGTTTCCAAATGCAGTACACTCTGCAGAACATTGGAGCAAGTGCAAGAGTCTGAGGTAGTGGCAGAAGAACCTAGTAATGACTCTGGACATTAATGTAAACATTGATCTATTTATATGCTGGATACTGTATGGAATACAGTACTAATATTTTTTTTTAAATTCAGTAATTTTTTATTGATAGTGTTTTACATATAAAAACAGAAAAACATACAGCAGCTAAACCTAGCTCAACAAACAGGTCAAGTACAAAAATAAAAGACTACATACTAAAAACAAGGACATAATTTCCAATGTAAACACATAGTTTAGGGCATTGATGGCGCTTAGTAATATTTTGGTAATGGTTGCTAGACTTCTGATGAAGGTAGGTGACCGAGCCTAGGGAAACGCGTTAAGTGTTGAAGCTGCTACCATCACCAGTGTCCTGCCTTTCAACGGATCCAGATATGGACTTTTAAAAAGTTGCTTTGGAATTTTCTCTGTGGGACTTCACCTGTATAGCACCGATTGGAGAGACCCAGTCTTCACACAAACAGCACAGCTTGCTTGCTGGCAATTTCAAACTTCTGGAAGTCTCCGTCGTCACGGGTAACACCAGCTGTATTTATTCCTTCTCCCCAGGGAACTTTGCATACACTCTCAGTCCGGGATCCTTTGTGGACACTTACTTGCAACCATTACCAAAATATTTCTAAGCTCCATCAATCCCCTAAACTATGTGCTTACATTGGAATTTATGTCCTTGTTTTTAGTATGTGATGTTTAGTCAATTAATAAATTACATGTTATTTTACTGAAATGTATCCTCAGTCTTTTATTATTGGAGAAACACGTAGCGCCAGTTTATATTCTCTTTTCACAATTTTCTATTGGGACTGACAATCCCTATTGGCAGCTGTGACAGCGCGTCTGGGCCTGCTTTCTTGTTCAAGTACAAAAATAGTATATCAATGACATTGGATTTACAGTATATCTGTTAAACAAGATATGACATGTAGCCAGCAACATATTGCATACATATATAGTCAATACAACAATTAGTCATTTCTAAAGCCTCCATGCCTCCCGCACCGCCCCAGAGAAAACAGTCATAATATCACATTCCGTATTAGCTACAATATACATTACACAGGATACCTTCCCCTTTCCATCACGTCCCACCCACTCCAAGGGCTGACGTATTCCATCTATCCCATTTATTAGAGTATTTAACCAGCATGTCACTAGATCTAAACATTGCTCGTTCATGGCCAGAAACCTCGTTGACCAGAGACCGCCAATGAGATATATTGGGTAATTCAGGGGAGAACCATTTTCTGGCTATTAAGACTTTTGCCAGAGTGGTTAAGCATAGTACATAACGATATATGACCAGAGAATGTGTCTCTTCAAGGTCTAAACTGAACAGACACAATCTAGAGTTAAATTACTGGCAATGATTGTTCTGTTAGGACAATATAATTCCAAACTGCAGCACAAAATGGTGCCAACCTTGGACATGACCATAATAGGTGCCAAAAGTCAGCACGCTCCCCACTGCACTTCGGACAGCAGGTATCAGAGCGAAGATGTGTACTATACAACATTACAGGGGTACGATATGTTCTATGTAAGGTATAAAAATATACCTGCTGATACTGAACACAAGGGATGGTATAACGAATGGATCCGAAAAGAGAGAGCGCCAATATTACCTTCCCATTTAAGTTTCAAGGGGTCAAACAGATGAGAATTAACCTGCACATTCAATGCGGCATAAATCAGAGATATGTGTCCCCTGGACCCCAACAAAAGGAGCAGTTTTCTGACTGGAGACACCGATATAGTTAAGGGGGCTGTACCCAGCTGCGCATGCAGTGCATGACGCAGCTGGAGGTAGTGAAAAAAAGCAGTATTAGCAACAGCATAGTCAGCACGTAGCCGCTCAAATGATTTAAGAATACCATTATCATAAAGCTGAGCAAATGTTGCAACTCCCATCCGCCGCCATAAAGTATCCGAGGATAGGGGCAGTAGCTCCCTATAAGAGGCATTAAACCACAGGGGTGTATCAGTATCAATGTTTTGCCAGTCAAAAAAGGTGTGCGACAATCGCCAGACCAGAAGAGCCTGTCTAAGAATAGGGGGAAGACCAGAGAGAGTAGATCCAAAAAATGAAGTAGAGAGAGAGGAGACTCCACCCACTCGGCATAGAACCCCAACAATGTGTCCCCACCTGCATCCAGGAGCCAACAAGAAAGGTAAACCAGCTGAGAGGCCAAGTAGTATGGTCTCAAATTAGAGAGGCCAAGACCTCCACTTAACTTGGACTTAACCAAGGCCTTCATAGCCACCCTAGGCGCCCCGCCTCCCCAAACAAAAAAGTTCAATACGCTGTCAATAGAGGAAAAAACGTTTTTAGGTATGTTCACAGGAGAATGTTGCAGCACATGCAGATACCTGGGTTGGATAGACATTTTAAATAAATTAATACGGCCCATCACAGTGAGAGGAAGCTTTTTCAACAGGTGAGCCTTCTTTTTAAAATTGCGTGTCACAGGCTCCAAATTCAATGCAACATAGTCCTGCGGACAAGGAGAGATCCAAATCCCCAAATATTTAAACTGGAGGGTCCACTGCAGCGGGCAAGAGGAGTCCGTCACATCAGGGAGAACACCAGATATGGGGTAGATATTGGACTTGTTCCAATTTATCTGTAAACCAAAATAAGTTCCAAAATGATTAACTAACTGCAACATAATGAGTAACGAATTCTCAGAATCATTAAGAAATAAAAGCATATCGTCAGCATATAGTGCGATAATATCAACATGGCTCCCAACCTTAATGCCTACAATGTCAGGGGACATACGTATGCAACTAGCTAGCGGTTCAATTGCAAGGGCAAATAGGGCCAGAGAGAGTGGGCAGCCCTGCCTCGTACCCCTCTCCAGTGAAAAGGGTCGTGACCATTGAATGAAACACGAGCAGCCGGGGAAGAATAGAGCAACTGGACCCACCGAACAAATTTGGGACCGAACGCAAATTTATGAAGCCCTTCCCACAGGTACCCCCATTCTACCGAGTCAAAGGCTTTGGCAGCATCCAGGGACACCACCACTGCCCCCGACTCGGACCGGTCCCCTCTCTGCAGATAGCAAAAGGGTCTTCGGAGGTTCTGTACCGTAGACTTCCCCGACATAAAACTCGTTTGGTCACAGTGGACAATGGATGTAACAACTTTATTTAAACGAACAGCTAAAATTTTAGCCAAAATTCTTACATCAGTAGATAATAGGGAGATAGGGCGATAGGAGTCCGGGGAGGCGGGGTCCTTACCTGGCTTGAGAATTACTATTATTATAGCCTCAGACATCGAGGGGGGCAAAGAACTGTATTCAAACAAAGTGTTAAATAGCTCAACCAAATAAGGGGTATAGAATCCTTTAAACCGTTTGTATAACTCAATGGGTATTCCGTTACACTCGTGAGCCTTATTATTGGGGAACGATGCTATAGCAGCATCTAATTCCTCAGTGGTAAACGGAGAATCCAAATATTTAACAGATTCTGGAGACAGTTGGGGCAATTGTATATGGGAGAGTCTCTCAGTTGATCCATTGTATAAGACACTTTAGACCCGTACAGCAAAGAGTAGTAATCAAAAAATACTTCAGTAATATCAGGGCACGAGTACTTCATAACACCCTGGGGATCACACACCTGTTGGACAGAAATACTACCCCTCTCTTCCCTAGATAGGAAGGCGAGATAACTACCTCCAATCTCTGCCTGTGAGTATAGAGAATGCTTGGAGAACAATAACCAATGCTTGGATTTATCTAAAAAAATGTTGTCCACTCCCATCTGGCCATTTCCCAGCTAACATGCAAGGAGGGGGATTTATTCAAAATATAGTCGGCTTCTAATTGACAACAGATTTTTTGAAGGCAGGATTCCAATTCCCTACTAGACCTTTTTATAGTAGCCACCCTTTTAATAAGGGAGCCATGGATAGAGGCTTTAAATGCATCATGCTTAACAGTAGGAGTAGGGCAGGAGGCGTTAAAATCCTGGAAGTCTCACCAGTCAGCAATCAAATCAGCTCCATCACCCATTAAGGACAGCCAGAATGGGTTAAGTTTCCAAAACAAGACCCCCTGGGGAGACAAAGGATCTAAGACCAACAAGACAGGTGAATGGTCGGAAATCCCTCTGGGTAAGTATTTAATCTGAGTTACTTTAGGGGTCAAATCCGGTGATATGAGGGCCAGGTCAATACGGGAGAATGTATTAAAAGTAGCCAAATAGCAAGAGTATTGTCTCTCATGGGGAAACCGGACCCTCCAAATATCAATTAATCCCAATTCAGTAGTTAAATTAGAGAAGGGTGTAGGAGAAGGAGATGATAGATCAGTATGGGGGCTCTCTCTCCACATATCTAAAGATAAGTCCATTACATTATTATAGTCACCAATACAGATGGTGGGAGAGGATGGTGACAATGCAACACATGACATAGCTTGTCGCAAAACATCATTATTGTAAGGGGGGGAACATATACTGCAAGAATATTTAGAAGGGTGGAGTTAACGAAGGCTCTAAGAAAAACAAAGCGACCATACTGATCCACCTGACTATGATCAAAATTAAAATTTACAGATTTTATGATTAGTACAGACACCCCCCTGGCATTTTGTGAAAAGGTAGAATGAAACAGCCATCCCACCCACGTTTTTTTCAGGGCCATCGTCTTACCACCAACCAAATGAGTCTCCGAAAAGCAAATAATATCCGCCTTATATTTTTTAGCTTGCGACAGGTCTAATGCTCTCTTTATTTTATTGTTAAGGCCCCTCACGTTCCAGCCGAGTAAGTGAAGCCCCTCAGATGCTACCAACATTGAAAAACGTTAGACTGGAAAACAAGAGAAAAAAAGAGAAAAGGAGAAAAAGGTGAAATGACACAATGACAGAGAATACCTCATCAGAGAACATGTAGATCAGAGCAGCAGGCATACAAATACACAAAAGAGAGGAAGAGAAAAAGTTCGGAGCAGTCGAGAAACAAGGACTCCAGAACACATCCACCATGACTTTGAAGATACATTGCAGCCTTAAATCACCAGCAGTACTTGACCATAACAAAAAATACCAATAAGGTGTGGCGTGGCCTGGCTGGCATCGAGGAAGGTCGGGTCTCTGCTGAGCTCCGGCCGGCAATACATTAAAATACACCCCTGAGCTGGATTTGGAGGCCCACCTGCAAGGGAATAGTCCCCTAAGCCTTGCCACATCACCCTGCACCCGGAGGAAGAGGCTGCGGAATCAAGGGGGCCCTGCGTTGCCCCCTGCGGATTGCGGCCTACCTTCGCCCCAGAAGCCGGAACCTCGATTTTGGAGCGGCGCCGGCGATCCGTTGGACCCGGTGCGGCGACCATGCGGACTCCCTCCCCAACCTGAAAGGCACTCCCTGACACCAGAGGACTCACCCATCGGGCGCTGGCCCTCACGGGAGACCGGTGACCGGACGATCTGCGGGAGGTGAGGGCCGAGACGCGTGTGGCTGGCGGCCATCTTGTGGTTGGCACCGCTCGGCCTTTGGACTCTACCTAGCCGATCCCCGGCCTCTCCGGGCGCCTGCCCTTCAACCCCCGTCTCACACATCATTGCTGGCAAGATCTCTCCCCCCGCTGGTGGGGATCAACGACCGGGGGAGCTCCGGAGGGCCTGTATCTCGCTGATAAGCGGCGGCCATCTTGTGACTGGCACAGCACTCATCTCACTCCCTGACTAGGGCTGGCTGTAACTAGGGCTCCCTCTTGTGGCGAATACTGGAATAGTCAGCTCACAGCCACTATACCCATATTTCTATAACCCTGCCTGTTCTCATGTCTCCTGTTTAGCGGCCGGGAAGGAGTCATTATATTACACCTTAAAACAACAGGTGTGATGCTTTAACAGCCCTGCCGCCATCTGCTGTGCCCGGAAGCTGCGGACTCGTCGCTGTGGATGCCCGGCTCCCGCTGCCTCACCCTGAGCCTTTTGACATATACGACACGCTGCTGTGACGTTCAGGAGTATCACACTGTGACACCTCTAACACGTTGTTTCTGGCAAATCCGATTCGCTACGTCCTGATATGCCTGCTATCTTCATAGCAATGTAACTTTCCAATACCCTCCCGACGCTGATGTGACCTTCATTAAACTGCTCACTGCGCCCTACATGGCTTCTACTCTACGTATCTATTTCTAGCGACTTCATATAGAGAAATTCCTGGTGTCCACCCCAATGTCCTCGACTGGTCCTATTTCAAGCGCACGCGAGGACACATCCCACAGAAATTCCTCGGACTCCGACTGCTCCACCACCCGATCTCGATCCCAAAGAAAACGTACTAACGCTACAACTACTAAACCGCCTAAAATGAAACCCACTGACATTGCTGCGGTTCTTGGACCTCTCTTAGACGAAAAACTGGCGGGCCTTAAAGAAGCTATTGATTCAACCTTGGCCCAGCTGACTCAACACAGTAGCCATTTAGATGATGTCGAGCAGAGGGTCTCCACATTGGAGGATGATCTACAAGCCGCACAGTCTACTATAAAGACCCAGACCACGGAAATCAAAGGCCTCACGGAAAAACTCGACGACTTGGAAAATCGGAGCCTTCGAAACAACCTGAGGGTGGTGGGCATCCCGGAGTCGGTGAGGGGCCACGCGCTGCTGGACCTTCTATCCAACTGGCTGCCCGACAAATTAGGTATGGACCTTCAGGGTTCACCTCTGGCCATTGAAAGGGCACACAGAATTGGCCTTGAACGCAGAGAATCCGCGGGACGCCCTAGACCTGTTATCCTACGGATTCTAAACTACGCGGATAAAGCCAGGCTCTTAGACCACTACCGAAAGTCAGAGAACCTCCTCTATAAGGGATGATAAAGCCAAATATTTATCTTATTTAAAACACTGTAAAAGGTTAAAGAACACAGTACGCAATTGACGTATGGAATACCGTAAGGGTACGCACGTTGCGTATCTAACGCTTAGCCGTGGTCGAGACGCACGAGCGGCACGTTCGCTCACGGCTTAGAGCGTACAGGCAAGCACGCTATAGGCTGCCGACTAACGTAATGATACGCTATCAGAGTAGCGGATGCTCGGGACCACGAGGAGATCACAAGCGCCGCTGACGCTCACAGTGTTAAACCTTTATAACTATACCATACACAATATACTTATGCTGTAAACCCTTGTTTAGTGATAAGGTGTAAATGCAACACAGTGTAACCTTGTTAGTTTAAAAGATGTATGAGCGTATGTGACGCTCAGAGAACCCCTTAGCAATATAATAAACAGTCAAATACCGGTCTAAGGGTCTAACGCCTTTTAAGGAAATGAATGAACGTTCAATTGCAAAAGAATAATACAATACAAGTTATACACTACCAAAATAACATAGAATATCAATGAGAACCGTTGAAGAGAATAGAGAGCTGGCCCAGATCGGCTTGTCCTTTTATACACTACACACAATACAGTACAATGGTCCCTATATTCTTATTGTTCATTGGACACAGGAATTCGTCTTCGCATTATAACAAAAGGTCATAGGTTGATTCATACAGGTGGGCTGTGACTATTTCCATCTGCTCAGGTGGGTGGGAAACTAGGTTTCCCGCCGCATGGATAATAAAGTGCAAATAATAGTAAATGTCCATAAACTTCTTATGTCCATAACAATTCGCACGAGCGATTAATCCGCTTCAAACCAACACCGGAATATTGCTAATTAAATACTCTTCCGATGGATACTAAACACCACTGTATAACCCCTGTCTGACCCTTCGTATCAAACAAAGAGGGATCTCTTTGTCTATGAACATGCTACATTAACTAAACTTTCAGATTCTATCAAAGGGACCATAATCTACAAAATACATTATATGGTTAAAATATGTAACGATTGAGTCGCCCGCTAGACGCACATAAACTTTACCGTAAATGCGCATACCGTGCGCCTGCGGGTGCACGCAACAGCGAGTATGCGCACGCACGGGAGAGCTCATGCACTCGCAGCAGGCACTCGCATGAGGTGCATATATGGCAGCGTGTAGCGTGATATTTTTCTGACTTTGACAGTCCACCCTTTGGCAGTCACCAATAACTGCCACTTTCTAAAACATTTCAAAAAGAGAAAAATATATGTCATGTATAATACATTTCTATGATTGGGTAGAGGAGGAGAGGAGAAGGTAGGAAAAGGGTATGACCTAGTGAGATAACAGAAGCATGTGTGTATGAATCCATGTTTGGGGGGGTCATGTATCATCGTGCCGTACGTGTTTTAAATCAAGCTTCGAGGTATTGCGAAGTATACATTTGAATTCCTTCTTACCCCGTGGTACGGGTCTGTGGATGGGCTGTCAAACTTTACCGAGCTCTCTTCGGCTTTTGGTTGCAACAAAATGGGGGAGCACATTTTAGTTGATGATACATGAATGGGGGATATGTGAATGCTGATATCTGTGCCTGTATTCCCTATCGACTATGTGTGTCATTACCTGAAGGTTGTAGAGATGAAGATAAGAAACAATTATGGTAAATGCAGTGATAAACTATGTGAGTTTAATATACATTTGCCGATTGAGGTCTTGTCTTGTGTCTTGTCTTGTCTTGTCTCGATGTACATGTTGACTGTAGTCTCTTTGTGCTTTTGCCAATAAACGCAAGCAAAGCTTTATCAATGTCCATAGACTTACAAAAAGCGTAAAATTAAAGGTACTAGGGATATGGGGGTCTATGGCATAGTCCATCAGTTGTCTGTGTAAAAGGTTGTCAAATTCTTCTTCCAGGCGGATGTTTTTTTACCTTGGAGGAAAACAAAGGAGAAACGGGTGAAAGAAACGGACCGTGGAATCACATTTTCATCACAGCATTGTCTCTATCGTTGGGTCATAAATCACATCAGTCGTTGTTATTACAGTATCTTCACTCCTTAAACTCATCACTCGGGTGCTACGTTTACACTTTGTTAAAACCCGAACGCATCTAAATATCTAATATCAGACCGACTAATATGATGACACCCAGAACACACAAAAGGAATTTCCCTACATCCATGATAATACCTTGGGTCCATTCTCCTAAACCAGAGAACCAATTTCGCGGGTTCAACCATGACACCCAACTGGTCAGCTCATTACCCACAGCGGCAAGGGTGAGATTGTGTTTCCTTCGGAACTCCCATTTTAATTGCAAAATGTCATCCATCTTTTGGTCTATGACCTCGAACGGGTCCTCGGTGCTGTTTGTGATATACGTGCAGCACTTTATTCCATACTGAGTTGCTGGGGTGACACAATACCCACCCGTCACAGCTGTGAGATAATTGAGAATCATCCTATGCTGAACCAGTTCTGTTTTATAAGCTTGGAGCTCCCTTCCAGTATACCTGAATGTGTCATCATACATTTCAGTGATGTTGTCTAATAAATTTGCAAGCGCAGATATATATTTATAATTTATCACTCCTCTGGCGGTACGAGTGATATCTAACGCGATTAGGAATTGAATCCCGGTGGATTCACTGATCAGGTCAGAGGCCGGATGCTCTGTTCTCTCTATCAGGTGCCGTTTAACGATGTGCTCGTAATGAGTGTGAGTATAAGGAGCTTGGGCACTGCGGTGAATATCCTTCATTTTAGTGTGAGATACAGTCATTACTTCAGGCAGTACTTTTCCAATATAACATAACCCTTCTGAGTTTGGGGCAAGCCACTTATACGCCTTCCTCCCGCATATGAAATATGCATCATCGGGGAGAACATATGGGACGGAGTAGGACATAACCATATTACACATTTTCCATATGAAATTTCCTAACCCTAATTCTCCCATCTGTTTAGTACACGTATCGGTTTGTACGATGTGTGCACAGTATCCTGGTGATACCTCTCCAACTCTCATGGTCCTACTTCCTAGGGTATACCTATATCGGAAATATTTTCCACTACCGGCTATGTGGCGTATAAGTTCTGTATCTGTTGGCATTCTATCGGCTCTGTATGAAAAGGTCATGGTTTGGTTATTCCATGACACTTCCCAATTTCCCGGCTTTCGGGGATTGGAAATGTTAAAACATACTAGGGATCTATCCACATGATATTGGTGGAGCTTCAAACTAGGAGGACTGGAGATATTAAACCTCCTGTCCACCGGCCTCCCACCACTTAGCTCAAGTACCTCCCCTATAGTTAACGGGAAGGGCACTAATCCTGATTTGCTATGGCCTTGAGGTACTTGAGAGCATACCCAACAATCTGTCTGATTTAACACTTTACCCACTAAGGTGTGATAGTCACTCAATGGATGCCGGTCCATGTGGATATTAAAACTGGATTGGCATTTCTTGATGCACCCATCCTCAACTACACTGTCACAGAGTCTACAGATACAGTTCTCTTCAGCTAACAATCCTTCACAATTTCTTCTATTGTCAATGCTACCAGATCGTTTTCTGATACTCGCCTTCACTCGGTGATTATGTTGTTCTTGGAAATCTACGCCTCCATCTCTGTCATCAGAACCCATTCCAGAACCTCTCTCGACCTCCATGGTACTCTCGCCGGAACAGACTGCTCTGGTCAACATCATGATCAACAGGAAAATCCGGATCACAGTCTCTTGGGGCAAGTCCATCTTACAGGAGGAGAAAGGAGAAATTTGTAATGGGGGTACAGGAAAACAGTTTGAGGGGGGAGAGAAACTTGTTACGATAATTAGTTCTCTAGTCTTGTTGTTCTTCTTGTTCTGCTGTCATCTCAAAGGTGCTGTCTCTCAGTCTTCCAACCGAACACTCCGGTGATACAATATTTCTTCCAAACCAGCGATCTTTCTGTAAGAGGCAAAAATCTTGCATTACCATTTGTCTAACTGATGTGTGACATACCATCTTTAAAACATGACAACATGAATGAGAAGAGAGAAAACAAGAAAAAAAACAAAAGAGAGAGAGAGAACAATTCATATACATATATATTACATAAACCAACAATAAACAACAACAGGGAAAAACATTTTAAAACATTGTTCATCAGGCTGTCATATCTACATGTCCAATGGTATCCTTGCGCAGTCCCTCCCACCAGCACCTCCATACTCCACCCTTTGTATCTGGCCAGGATACATTGATGCGGGTAGGTCATGCTGGGGTTTGGTAGACTTCTGCAAGGACCAAGTAGCTATGCAATGTTTGAGTCCTGCCGATGACCGTCAGAGATGGGGAAAAAGAAAACATTTCACAGATACATTACAAATTTTACCCGGTCATTCCTGTGTCCTCAAGGAATGACCTCCCAACTTGTTAACAATAACCTCAGGCTTACCATCTGTCCTAGTGATCACCTTTCCTGACTACATATCATGGGTGTGGGCCAAAATTCTTCCTATCTGATCCCTGGTTACAATTTGGTGTGTCATAACTTTGCTCATTTATTTTTTCATGTCTAGGGGGTCTGACTTTATGTGGGCTGTTGCAGTTGCTGGCATAATGCCCTTCTCTTTTACAACGATAACAAATCCTTGAGTTCCTCCATGTGCCAATGGCCTGGGTTTTGGTTGATTTGATGTCTCCTCTAATGCTTGGATGCCCATCGCCATCAACCGCTCTTCCTGTGTTTCTCTGGTTCTTTGACTATTATGGTCATGTCGTTGTCTAGGGGGTGTATATACCTTGTGTGTGTTCTTAGACCTACAATCTCGTGCAACATGACCTTCTCTTAAGCAGTTATAACAGCTTTTCACCTTTGACTTACCCTCCGGAATCTGGGGCTTCTTTGTTTCCCTGTGCTTGCTGATGCTTTGCTCATGCCCAACAGCAGAGTCCCTTAATGCAGTTACTGATTTATCTCTCCAGTATGGATTGGTGATCTGTATCCTTGCTCTCAACACTTCCTTTAAACCATCCATTAGCACAGATACTACCACTTCTCTGTGCGGTGCACTTGTTTCGATGTTTCTCTATACCTGTATACCTAGTCATGTCGTGCAATGCCCGGTGGAAATAATTAGAAGTACTTTCACCTTTGCTTTGTCTTATGGAGAAGATTTTGTTCCACTCGACAATGGCTGGGAAATATATTTCTAACTGTCGGTTGATCTGCTTAATACATTCCTGATTGTGTTCCTCCGTACAAGGTACCTCTGTGTCTAATTTACAATCAGCAATAAATTTCGCAGATTCAACACTGGAGGGCAAACATGCCCTCAGCACTGTCCGCCAATCTTTGTTGGTGGGTTCTGTTGAGTTTCCTAGTTCTTTAATAAATCTCTGACATGCAACTAAATCTTCCCTGGGATCAGGGAATTCAGACATGATTGATCTTAATTCTGTCCGGGACCAGGGACGGCGCATTGCACTGTCCTTGACGGGAATGATTCCCTGATCGTCAGTCTTCCCATTGGGGACTGTGATCACCCTGACAGGACTAAATTCAATTACATCACCTTGTGTTGATCTTACAATATGAGGTACATTTGTTTGTGCGTGATATATAACATTGTACGTACCTGTGGACACGACCTCACCTGACCCTCCGTTAGGGGGTTTGATTACTGCCTTTACCGATTTGGTCGCGTCCACCTGGATGTCTTGTGTGATGGCTGCTGGAAAAGGTGCCAACATCGTGCTGGGCTCACGTTCTTGCTTGTAGTCCTGAGGGAAGTTTAACATGGGGTGCGACTTGCACAGGTTAACATTTGTAATTTTTACACTTTCATTTTCATAAACATTATTACATTTGTTACTTTCATTCTTAATACAGTTACTAAGTGCATTTTTATCGTACCCTATTGCGCCATTCTCTGCAACCATAATCCTCTCCATTGCCATGTCTCTCTTCCCAAGATGAGAGTCAGATATGTAAGTTAAGTTTCGTTGTATTTCACTTTCCTTTTGCCATAACTTTAAACAATCATAATGTTCGATCCGTCTCTTTGCTGATTTAATGAGACATATCCTTGTCCTTAGATTTTGTAACACATCTGGGCTAAAACTACCTACCCGGGGAAACTTCTCCACGTCATGCACAGTCATTCTTTCCCATTCATCACATAAAACCTCTGTGTGTGAACCATATTTTTCACACATTACATACCTTGCCGACCCGATTGGCCGGTTTACTGAATCAACCCGAACCGAGGTTGATCGCCCCCTACCTGAACAACTGGCCCCCATACTTGCAGGTGTTGCTTTCACTACCTCTGACCTTCAAATCAGGGTCTTCAGCGAACCCTTACAAAAACCAAGATGTCCGGGGTAGGCCGACGGTGGCAGTTTACCGAGTACTCCACTCACTCGCCCACGCCGACCAATACGCCCACACACTACTTTAGCGCTGGCGTACTCGACCTAGGGCCCCTGCGACCTGAACCGCTATTTACTGGAACATGCGAGTGTGATCCGCAGAGCACTTAACCCTTTCCAGTAACTATTGGTTGCTGGATAGTTCCTGAGTGACCAGCGAACCTCCCTTAAAATAAAAAAAATTACACAAATCACGTTAGAGTGTACAAATAGCGTTTATGACCCCTTTCGTACGCAAATGGTACTGGTCAGGTTACTAACTAATGCACACAATTACGTGCGGTACAATCGTTCAGCACATAAGCAACTAATCTTATGTGCGGAGCGACCAGTGGAATCGAAAATTATGGCTGCGAATTCCTTCAGCCTGAGCTTCAATGGCCTATATGGGTTTTGCACCAACCCCCTGGATTGTGCTCTTTTCTATCTATAGCAGACTTCTTAGTCTGCTGTACCTAGACCTCCTGGTCTGTATGACCTCCTGGTCTGTTCTACAGTAGACCTTCTGGTCTTCTATACTCTAATGCTCTTTTTTTAATGTTTAACAAGAGATGCCTCCCCAGCCACCATGCACGTCACTTACATGTATGTACCTCACGAGAACTCGACTTCTTGTGGTTCAACCCAAAAATTTACACTTTTTTGGACACTAAAATTGACTTGCGCTATTTATCGCGTTGCCTCCTTTTCGCCTGTTAAAAATAATACTATCGTGTGATTTGAATTATGTGGGCGTACCCGGACGCTCCGTTGCGTAATATACGCTACGTGCGTTGGCCTTTGTGTTGCGTACGCTTGTCTCACCCTTTTGTTAGAGACACGTGTATGCCAGCCAGATATGTCCACAGAAATACAGTTACCACGTTTATCAATGTAGATGATCTTTAAATTTTAATCATCTACCGAGCACCACACAGGTCTCTCCTTATATCTTTAGGCAAAGCCGTGTGCGTGCTTTACAAATTACCCCTTAATGTATTACTTTTACTCTTTAACTACTAATAGCAACAAATCTTTCTAAGCACGTTATCAATTGTGAAATGGCAACCAAGAGAGTGATATGTGAAAATACACGAATGAAAAGAAATGCAGATGTATGCGTGCGTGCGTGCGTACGCAAGACAGAACAGAGAGGAAAAAAAAAACAGTTTTAAAAGATACTAGCGTATTGTTCTTACCTCCGGTTTCGGATTCCTTCAGCACCCTTTACTAAGCGAAGCAGACGCTTATCTTGGTCAGCTCTACGAGGGATATTACCTCCCGCCCTTTGCTGACCGATAATGTCTGCTGAAATTACCTAGTGCAGATATGTGAAGGGCGGACGAGCCGCCAATTGATAAAGCCAAATATTTATCTTATTTAAAACACTCTAAAAGGTTAAAGAACACAGTACGCAATTGACGTATGGAATACCGTAAGGGTACGCACGTTGCGTATCTAACGCTTAGCCGTGGTCGAGACGCACGAGCGGCATGTTCGCTCACGGCTTAGAGCGTACAGGCAAGCACGCTATAGGCTGCCGACTTACGTAATGATACGCTATCAGAGTAGCAGATGATCGGGACCACGAGGAGATCACAAGTGCCGCTGACGCTCACAGTGTTAAACCTTTATAACTATACCATACACAATATACTTATGCTGTAAACCCTTGTTTAGTGATAAGGTGTAAATGCAACACAGTGTAACCTTGTTAGTTTAAAAGCTGTATGAGCGTATGTGACGCTCAGAGAACCCCTTAGCAATATAATAAACAGTCAAATACCGGTCTAAGGGTCTAACGCCTTTTAAGGAAATGAATGAACGTTCAATTGCAAAAGAATAATACAATACAAGTTATACACTACCAAAATAACATAGAATATCTAACCAAGTAACTACACATAAAATACAATAAAGATACAATTACTTTTAAAGGGGGAAAGGGGAGAGAGAGAGAGAATGTGAGAGAGAACGAGAGAGAATGGCTTATAACAATAAAGACAATATGATTGCAGAGAAACTTACGCACAAAGGGAAACAATCGCATGCGCCTTCTGGATATCCAGCTCCCGATTATCAGCAATGAGAACCGTTGAAGAGAATAGAGAGCTGGCCCAGATCGGCTTGTCCTTTTATACACTACACACAATACAGTACAATGGTCCCTATATTCTTATTGTTCATTGGACACAGGAATTCGTCTTCGCATTATAACAAAAGGTCATAGGTTGATTCATACAGGTGGGCTGTGACTATTTCCAACTGCTCAGGTGGGTGGGAAACTAGGTTTCCCGCCGCATGGATAATAAAGTGCAAATAATAGTAAATGTCCATAAACTTCTTATGTCCATAACTATTCGCACGAGCGATTAATCCGCTTCAAACCAACACCGGAATATTGCTAATTAAATACTCTTCCGATGGATACTAAACACCACTGTATAACCCCTGTCTGACCCTTCGTATCAAACAAAGAGGGATCTCTTTGTCTATGAACATGCTACATTAACTAAACTTTCAGATTCTATCAAAGGGACCATAATCTACAAAATACATTATATGGTTAAAATATGTAACGATTGAGTCGCCCGCTAGACGCACATAAACTTTACCGTAAATGCGCATACCGTGCGCCTGCGGGTGCACGTAACAGCGAGTATGCGCATGCACGGGAGAGCTCATGCACTCGCAGCAGGCACTCGCATGAGGTGCATATATGGCAGTGTGTAGCGTGATATTTTTCTGACTTTGACAGTCCACCCTTTGGCAGTCACCAATAACTGCCACTTTCTAAAACATTTCAAAAAGAGAAAAATATATGTCATGTATAATACATTTCTATGATTGGGTAGAGGAGGAGAGGAGAAGGTAGGAAAAGGGTATGACCTAGTGAGATAACAGAAGCATGTGTGTATGAATCCATGTTTGGGGGGGGGGCATGTATCATCGTGCCGTACGTGTTTTAAATCAAGCTTCGAGGTATTGCGAAGTATACATTTGAATTCCTTCTTACCCTGTGGTACGGGTCTGTGGATGGGCTGTCAAACTTTACCGAGCTCTCTTCGGCTTTTGGTTGCAACAAAATGGGGGAGCACATTTTAGTTGATGATACATGAATGGGGGATATGTGAATGCTGATATCTGTGCCTGTATTCCCTATCGACTATGTGTGTCATTACCTGAAGGTTGTAGAGATGAAGATAAGAAACAATTATGGTAAATGCAGTGATAAACTATGTGAGTTTAATATACATTTGCCGATTGAGGTCTTGTCTTGTGTCTTGTCTTGTCTTGTCTCGATGTACATGTTGACTGTAGTCTCTTTGTGCTTTTGCCAATAAACGCAAGCAAAGCTTTATCAATGTCCATAGACTTACAAAAAGCGTAAAATTAAAGGTACTAGGGATATGGGGGTCTATGGCATAGTCCATCAGTTGTCTGTGTAAAAGGTTGTCAAATTCTTCTTCCAGGCGGATGTCCTTTTACCTTGGAGGAAAACAAAGGAGAAACGGGTGAAAGAAACGGACCGTGGAATCACATTTTCATCACAGCATTGTCTCTATCGTTGGGTCATAAATCACATCAGTCGTTGTTATTACAGTATCTTCACTCCTTAAACTCATCACTCGGGTGCTACGTTTACACTTTGTTAAAACCCGAACGCATCTAAATATCTAATATCAGACCGACTAATATGATGACACCCAGAACACACAAAAGGAATTTCCCTACATCCATGATAATACCTTGGGTCCATTCTCCTGAACCAGAGAACCAATTTCGCGGGTTCAACCATGACACCCAACTGGTCAGCTCATTACCCACAGCGGCAAGGGTGAGATTGTGTTTCCTTCGGAACTCCCATTTTAATTGCAAAATGTCATCCATCTTTTGGTCTATGACCTCGAACGGGTCCTCGGTGCTGTTTGTGATATACGTGCAGCACTTTATTCCATACTGAGTTGCTGGGGTGACACAATACCCACCCGTCACAGCTGTGAGATAATTGAGAATCATCCTATGCTGAACCAGTTCTGTTTTATAAGCTTGGAGCTCCCTTCCAGTATACCTGAATGTGTCATCATACATTTCAGTGATGTTGTCTAATAAATTTGCAAGCGCAGATATATATTTATAATTTATCACTCCTCTGGCGGTACGAGTGATATCTAACGCGATTAGGAATTGAATCCCGGTGGATTCACTGATCAGGTCAGAGGCCGGATGCTCTGTTCTCTCTATCAGGTGCCGTTTAACGATGTGCTCGTAATGAGTGTGAGTATAAGGAGCTTGGGCACTGCGGTGAATATCCTTCATTTTAGTGTGAGATACAGTCATTACTTCAGGCAGTACTTTTCCAATATAACATAACCCTTCTGAGTTTGGGGCAAGCCACTTATACGCCTTCCTCCCGCATATGAAATATGCATCATCGGGGAGAACATATGGGACGGAGTAGGACATAACCATATTACACATTTTCCATATGAAATTTCCTAACCCTAATTCTCCCATCTGTTTAGTACACGTATCGGTTTGTACGATGTGTGCACAGTATCCTGGTGATACCTCTCCAACTCTCATGGTCCTACTTCCTAGGGTATACCTATATCGGAAATATTTTCCACTACCGGCTATGTGGCGTATAAGTTCTGTATCTGTTGGCATTCTATCGGCTCTGATAAGTGTCATGGCTATTCCATGACACTTCCCAATTTCCCGGCTTTCGGGGATTGGAAATGTTAAAACATACTAGGGATCTATCCACATGATATTGGTGGAGCTTCAAACTAGGAGGACTGGAGATATTAAACCTCCTGTCCACCGGCCTCCCACCACTTAGCTCAAGTACCTCCCCTATAGTTAACGGGAAGGGCACTAATCCTGATTTGCTATGGCCTTGAGGTACTTGAGAGCATACCCAACAATCTGTCTGATTTAACACTTTACCCACTAAGGTGTGATAGTCACTCAATGGATGCCGGTCCATGTGGATATTAAAACTGGATTGGCATTTCTTGATGCACCCATCCTCAACTACACTGTCACAGAGTCTACAGATACAGTTCTCTTCAGCTAACAATCCTTCACAATTTCTTCTATTGTCAATGCTACCAGATCGTTTTCTGATACTCGCCTTCACTCGGTGATTATGTTGTTCTTGGAAATCTACGCCTCCATCTCTGTCATCAGAACCCATTCCAGAACCTCTCTCGACCTCCATGGTACTCTCGCCGGAACAGACTGCTCTGGTCAACATCATGGTCAACAGGAAAATCCGGATCACAGTCTCTTGGGGCAAGTCCATCTTACAGGAGGAGAAAGGAGAAATTTGTAATGGGGGTACAGGAAAACAGTTTGAGGGGGGAGAGAAACTTGTTACGATAATTAGTTCTCTAGTCTTGTTGTTCTTCTTGTTCTGCTGTCATCTCAAAGGTGCTGTCTCTCAGTCTTCCAACCGAACACTCCGGTGATACAATATTTCTTCCAAACCAGCGATCTTTCTGTAAGAGGCAAAAATCTTGCATTACCATTTGTCTAACTGATGTGTGACATACCATCTTTAAAACATGACAACATGAATGAGAAGAGAGAAAACAAGAAAAAAAACAAAAGAGAGAGAGAGAACAATTCATATACATATATATTACATAAACCAACAATAAACAACAACAGGGAAAAACATTTTAAAACATTGTTCATCAGGCTGTCATATCTACATGTCCAATGGTATCCTTGCGCAGTCCCTCCCACCAGCACCTCCATACTCCACCCTTTGTATCTGGCCAGGATACATTGATGCGGGTAGGTCATGCTGGGGTTTGGTAGACTTCTGCAAGGACCAAGTAGCTATGCAATGTTTGAGTCCTGCCGATGACCGTCAGAGATGGGGAAAAAGAAAACATTTCACAGATACATTACAAATTTTACCCGGTCATTCCTGTGTCCTCAAGGAATGACCTCCCAACTTGTTAACAATAACCTCAGGCTTACCATCTGTCCTAGTGATCACCTTTCCTGACTACATATCATGGGTGTGGGCCAAAATTCTTCCAATCTGATCCCTGGTTACAATTTGGTGTGTCATAACTTTGCTCATTTATTTTTTCATGTCTAGGGGGTCTGACTTTATGTGGGCTGTTGCAGTTGCTGGCATAATGCCCTTCTCTTTTACAACGATAACAAATCCTTGAGTTCCTCCATGTGCCAATGGCCTGGGTTTTGGTTGATTTGATGTCTCCTCTAATGCTTGGATGCCCATCGCCATCAACCGCTCTTCCTGTGTTTCTCTGGTTCTTTGACTATTATGGTCATGTCGTTGTCTAGGGGGTGTATATACCTTGTGTGTGTTCTTAGACCTACAATCTCGTGCAACATGACCTTCTCTTAAGCAGTTGTAACAGCTTTTCACCTTTGACTTACCCTCCGGAATCTGGGGCTTCTTTGTTTCCCTGTGCTTGCTGATGCTTTGCTCATGCCCAACAGCAGAGTCCCTTAATGCAGTTACTGATTTATCTCTCCAGTATGGATTGGTGATCTGTATCCTTGCTCTCAACACTTCCTTTAAACCATCCATTAGCACAGATACTACCACTTCTCTGTGCGGTGCACTTGTTTCGATGTTTTCTATACCTGTATACCTAGTCATGTCGTGCAATGCCCGGTGGAAATAATTAGAAGTACTTTCACCTTTGCTTTGTCTTATGGAGAAGATTTTGTTCCACTCGACAATGGCTGGGAAATATATTTCTAACTGTCGGTTGATCTGCTTAATACATTCCTGATTGTGTTCCTCCGTACAAGGTACCTCTGTGTCTAATTTACAATCAGCAATAAATTTCGCAGATTCAACACTGGAGGGCAAACATGCCCTCAGCACTGTCCGCCAATCTTTGTTGGTGGGTTCTGTTGAGTTTCCTAGTTCTTTAATAAATCTCTGACATGCAACTAAATCTTCCCTGGGATCAGGGAATTCAGACATGATTGATCTTAATTCTGTCCGGGACCAGGGACGGCGCATTGCACTGTCCTTGACGGGAATGATTCCCTGATCGTCAGTCTTCCCATTGGGGACTGTGATCACCCTGACAGGACTAAATTCAATTACATCACCTTGTGTTGGTCTTACAATATGAGGTACATTTGTTTGTGCGTGATATATAACATTGTACGTACCTGTGGACACGACCTCACCTGACCCTCCGTTAGGGGGTTTGATTACTGCCTTTACCGATTTGGTCGCGTCCACCTGGATGTCTTGTGTGATGGCTGCTGGAAAAGGTGCCGACATCGTGCTGGGCTCACGTTCTTGCTTGTAGTCCTGAAGGAAGTTAAACATGGGGTGCGACTTGCACAGGTTAACATTTGTAATTTTTACACTTTCATTTTCATAAACATTATTACATTTGTTACTTTCATTCTTAATACAGTTACTAAGTGCATTTTTATCGTACCCTATTGCGCCATTCTCTGCAACCATAATCCTCTCCATTGCCATGTCTCTCTTCCCAAGATGAGAGTCAGATATGTAAGTTAAGTTTCGTTGTATTTCACTTTCCTTTTGCCATAACTTTAAACAATCATAATGTTCGATCCGTCTCTTTGCTGATTTAATGAGACATATCCTTGTCCTTAGATTTTGTAACACATCTGGGCTAAAACTACCTACCCGGGGAAACTTCTCCACGTCATGCACAGTCATTCTTTCCCATTCATCACATAAAACCTCTGTGTGTGAACCATATTTTTCACACATTACATACCTTGCCGACCCGATTGGCCGGTTTACTGAATCAACCCGAACCGAGGTTGATCGCCCCCTACCTGAACAACTGGCCCCCATACTTGCAGGTGTTGCTTTCACTACCTCTGACCTTCAAATCAGGGTCTTCAGCGAACCCTTACAAAAACCAAGATGTCCGGGGTAGGCCGATGGTGGCAGTTTACCGAGTACTCCACTCACTCGCCCACGCCGACCAATACGCCCACACACTACTTTAGCGCTGGCGTACTCGACCTAGGGCCCCTGCGACCTGAACCGCTATTTACTGGAACATGCAAGTGTGATCCGCAGAGCACTTAACCCTTTCCAGTAACTATTGGTTGCTGGATAGTTCCTGAGTGACCAGCGAACCTCCCTTAAAGTAAAAAAAATTACACAAATCACGTTAGAGTGTACAAATAGCGTTTATGACCCCTTTCGTACGCAAATGGTACTGGTCAGGTTACTAACTAATGCACACAATTACGTGCGGTACAATCGTTCAGCACATAAGCAACTAATCTTATGTGCGGAGCGACCAGTGGAATCGAAAATTATGGCTGCGAATTCCTTCAGCCTGAGCTTCAATGGCCTATATGGGTTTTGCACCAACCCCCTGGATTGTGCTCTTTTCTATCTATAGCAGACTTCTTAGTCTGCTGTACCTAGACCTCCTGGTCTGTATGACCTCCTGGTCTGTTCTACAGTAGACCTTCTGGTCTGCTATACTCTAATGCTCTTTTTTTAATGTTTAACAAGAGATGCCTCCCCAGCCACCATGCACGTCACTTACATGTATGTACCTCACGAGAACTCGACTTCTTATGGTTCAACCCAAAAATTTACACTTTTTTGGACACTAAAATTGACTTGCGCTATTTATCGCGTTGCCTCCTTTTCGCCTGTTAAAAATAATACTATCGTGTGATTTGAATTATGTGGGCGTACCCGGACGCTCCGTTGCGTAATATACGCTACGTGCGTCGGCCTTTGTGTTGCGTACGCTTGTCTCACCCTTTTGTTAGAGACACATGTATGCCAGCCAGATATGTCCACAGAAATACAGTTACCACGTTTATCAATGTAGATGATCTTTAATTGTAATCATCTACCGAGCACCACACAGGTCTCTCCTTGTATCTTTAGGCAAAGCCGTGTGCGTGCTTTACAAATTACCCCTTAATGTATTACTTTTACTCTTTAACTACTAATAGCAACAAATCTTTCTTAGCACGTTATCAATTGTGAAATGGCAACCAAGAGAGTGATATGTGAAAATACACGAATGAAAAGAAATGCAGATGTATGCGTGCGTGCGTGCGTACGCAAGACAGAACAGAGAGAAAAAAAAAAACAGTTTTAAAAGATACTAGCGTATTGTTCTTACCTCCGGTTTCGGATTCCTTCAGCACCCTTTACTAAGCGAAGCAGACGCTTATCTTGGTCAGCTCTACGAGGGAGATTACCTCCCGCCCTTTGCTGACCGATAATGTCTGCTGAAATTACCTAGTGCAGATATGTGAAGGACGGACGAGCCGCCAATTGATAAAGCTAAATATTTATCTTATTTAAAACACTCTAAAAGGTTAAAGAACACAGTACGCAATTGACGTATGGAATACCGTAAGGGTACGCACGTTGCGTATCTAACGCTTAGCCGTGGTCGAGACGCACGAGCGGCACGTTCGCTCACGGCTTAGAGCGTACAGGCAAGCACGCTATAGGCTGCCGACTTACGTAATGATACGCTATCAGAGTAGCGGATGATCGGGACCACGAGGAGATCACAAGTGCCGCTGACGCTCACAGTGTTAAACCTTTATAACTATACCATACACAAAATACTTATGCTGTAAACCCTTGTTTAGTGATAAGGTGTAAATGCAACACAGTGTAACCTTGTCAGTTTAAAAGCTGTATGAGCGTATGTGACGCTCAGAGAACCCCTTAGCAATATAATAAACAGTCAAATACCGGTCTAAGGGTCTAACGCCTTTTAAGGAAATGAATGAACGTTCAATTGCAAAAGAATAATACAATACAAGTTATACACTACCAAAATAACATAGAATATCTAACCAAGTAACTACACATAAAATACAATAAAGATACAATTACTTTTAAAGGGGGAAAGGGGAGAGAGAGAGAGAATGTGAGAGAGAACGAGAGAGAATGGCTTATAACAATAAAGACAATATGATTGCAGAGAAACTTACGCACAAAGGGAAACAATCGCATGCGCCTTCTGGATATCCAGCTCCCGATTATCAGCAATGAGAACCGTTGAAGAGAATAGAGAGCTGGCCCAGATCGGCTTGTCCTTTTATACACTACACACAATACAGTACAATGGTCCCTATATTCTTATTGTTCATTGGACACAGGAATTCGTCTTCGCATTATAACAAAAGGTCATAGGTTGATTCATACAGGTGGGCTGTGACTATTTCCAACTGCTCAGGTGGGTGGGAAACTAGGTTTCCCGCCGCATGGATAATAAAGTGCAAATAATAGTAAATGTCCATAAACTTCTTATGTCCATAACTATTCGCACGAGCGATTAATCCGCTTCAAACCAACACCGGAATATTGCTAATTAAATACTCTTCCGATGGATACTAAACACCACTGTATAACCCCTGTCTGACCCTTCGTATCAAACAAAGAGGGATCTCTTTGTCTATGAACATGCTACATTAACTAAACTTTCAGATTCTATCAAAGGGACCATAATCTACAAAATACATTATATGGTTAAAATATGTAACGATTGAGTCGCCCGCTAGACGCACATAAACTTTACCGTAAATGCGCATACCATGCGCCTGCGGGTGCACGCAACAGCGAGTATGCGCACGCACGGGAGAGCTCATGCACTCGCAGCAGGCACTCGCATGAGGTGCATATATGGCAGTGTGTAGCGTGATATTTTTCTGACTTTGACAGGGAGAAAGACTGCTCATCTTCCAGGACTTCTCCACTCATGTCGCCAACAAGCGCAGAGAGTTCGCCCCGATTTGCAAGCGACTGTTTGAAGACAACGTCAAGTTCTCACTGTTATACACTGCTCATCTTCAGGTCTTTGTCAATGGAAAACCATGCTTCTTTGACGATCCGATAGCAGCAAAGACCCATTTTGCACACCCTGACACTTGACTGTCCACCCTCACTTAAAGCTTGCATATCTTTATAACCGCTTTAATCAATAATATAGTTTCGTGGAATGTAGAGGGTCTCAACAGCCCCATTAAATGCAAGAAGGTGACTGCACACCTCTCTCGCCTGTCCCCCCAAGTCGTGTTCCTACAAGATACACACTGGGTGCATGATTCCCCTGTGTCACTAAAAGCCCCCTGGATTGGGGAATGTATATCTGCTCCTTACACCAATAAAACCAGAGGGGTTGCTATACTCTTTCATAGAAATCTTCAATTCTCCATCCTTAAAAAATATATCGACCCAGAGGGCAGATTTATCCTCCTAGATGTCTCCATCGACAATGTGATATATACCTTTTTGAATCTATATGCACCCACTGGCTCTAACAATCTCTTCTTTGCAGATATCCTTCAGAGAGTCCTGTCCTGGGGCGGCAAAAATTTAATTTTAGGGGGAGATTTCAACACGGTCGTTGATCCATCCATGGACAGGTCGGGGGTGAGTACCAAAAAACCTGGATCCTCTTCTACTCTGCTTTCCTCTCTTTGCTCTCAACTTACCTTACTAGACCCTTGGCGTACACACCATCCCCTTCAACGGGATTATTCTTTTTATTCACACCCGCACTCCACCCACTCTCACATTGACTATCTATTTCTATCTAAACACCTTTTCTTTAAAGTCACCCACACCTCAATCAAGGACATCATTATTTCAGACCACGCTCCCATCACCCTGTTCCTACATTTATCTCTACCCCAGAACATTTCTAAATGTTGGAGATTCCCAGCATATCTCATACACTCAGAGGATTTCTTATTACATCTCAAACATTCCTGGCATAATTATACTACTGATAACTTGGATCAAATTTCTAACACTCCACTCTTTTGGGGGGCCTCTAAGGCAGTCCTTCGAGACCATATTATTTCCTATGTTAATTCTAAGCGTAAGAAATTCAACACCAAATTGCAGGAACTTAGCGCGGCTCTCACACTCGCATATCGCACCTACAAACAATGCGACAATCCTACCCATAGAGAAACGTACCTCATGGCAAAACAAATCTATGATACCTTTCTCACCGAACAGGCCCAGATCAGCTATGATTACGGCAGAAACAGGTTCCATAGGTGGGGGAACAAGTCTGGCAGACTCTTGGCCAACTTGGTTAGGGGGCCCCGAAACAAAACATGGGTTAACTCGTTGCACAGCTCTGGAGGTGTTCTCTCTGATCCCACTGACATTTGCTCGGCTTTCATGAGGTTCTATAAATCCTTATATACTGCCAACACTGATAACGCAACTGATGGTCAACTATTCCTGGTTGAGGCGCAGTTACCAAGGCTGGAGGTGGAGGAAAGGGACTCGCTGGATGCTCCCATGAGGTGAGACGATGAGGTACGGGCCACCATTAAGTCCTTACCCAATGGAAAGAGCCCTGGCCCTGACGGCTTCAGTGCCGAATTTTATAAGATGCTGGATGCCGATATACTCCCTACATTAACACGATTATATAACCACATCCTAAAAACAGGGGAGACTCCCCTTCGTTTTAACGAAGCCAAGCTTATAGTACTCGCAAAACCGGGTAAAGATCCTGCCCAAGTAGGGTCATACCGCCCCATTTCACTCCTCAATCAGGACTTTAAAATATTGACCAAAATCATAGCTAATAGGTTGCAAGCCTACCTACCCCGCCTTATCTCACCCGCGCAGATGGGGTTTGTCAAGGGTAGACAATCCACACGAGGAGTGCGAGCGGCCCTGACTGCGATATCTCACACCCGCTTCAATCAGGCCAAAAACAACATCATTGTGAATTTGGACGCAGAGAAGGCGTTTGATAAAATTGCCTGGCCCCACCTATCCCGAGTACTCGCCCACCAGGGATTCGGCGCAGCGTTTTGCAACTTGGTTCAGACCTTGTACAATAACCCAGTGGCACAGGTCTTAGTCAACAATGTGACATCTCCACCCTTCACGTTGGAAAGCGGAACTAGACAAGGATGCCCCTTTTCTCCCCTCCTTTTTGATCTAGCATTAGAACCTCTTATACGCCATATTCTGCTACACCAAAACTATAGGGGCATCGAGGTGGGTACACAGGAATTACGGGTGGTGGCATTCGCAGATGACCTCTTCCTTTTCATGTCAGACCCTCACCGTACGATCCCACAACTGATTGCTGTGATTGATCGTTTCTCCTCTTTTGCAGGGTTTTCCATTAATTACAGTAAGTCGGAGGCACTAGCCATATATGGACAGGCGAGATTAGGTTGGGGGACCACTTTTCCCTTTAAATGGGCGAATACACATATTACCTATCTAGGCGTTGCACTCCCTACTCACCCCTGCCACCTGTATAGGCTTAATATCACCCGGTGCTCCATAAGATTAGAACCGAACTTGGTCTCTGGCAATCCCTCCCCCTTAACATGCTAGGGAGATGTAACCTATTTAAGATGGCCAGCTTCCCAAAACTCCTCTATGTTCTACAGATGACCCCCCTTCTATTATCCAAGTCGGATATATCTTCTATGAATACCTCTATCTCCAGATACATCTGGGCTGGTAAACGTCCAAGGATTAGCATGAAAAAATTGTCCCAGACGGTACCTAGAGGAGGAATCAATTTACCTGATGTTAAACAATATAATCTTGCATGCCTCCTCCGCATTGCTATGGACTGGCTTGGAGACAATAATTACTACACAGACTCCAGCCTAGACTCTCAACTTTGCGCCCCCTTATCCAGGGCCGGTTCTTGCCATTGCGGCGCCCCGGGCAAAAGTTAGGGGCGTGGCTTAACATGGGGGCGTGCTCAACTTACCTTACTAGACCCTTGGCGTACACACCATCCCCTTCAACGGGATTATTCTTTTTATTCACACCCGCACTCCACCCACTCTCACATTGACTATCTATTTCTATCTAAACACCTTTTCTTTAAAGTCACCCACACCTCAATCAAGGACATCATTATTTCAGACCACGCTCCCATCACCCTGTTCCTACATTTATCTCTACCCCAGAACATTTCTAAATGTTGGAGATTCCCAGCATATCTCATACACACAGAGGATTTCTTATTACATCTCAAACATTCCTGGCATAATTATACTACTGATAACTTGGATCAAATTTCTAACACTCCACTCTTTTGGGGGGCCTCTAAGGCAGTCCTTCGAGACCATATTATTTCCTATGTTAATTCTAAGCATAAGAAATTCAACACCAAATTGCAGGAACTTAGCGCGGCTCTCACACTCGCATATCGCACCTACAAACAATGCGACAATCCTACCCATAGAGAAACGTACCTCATGGCAAAACAAATCTATGATACCTTTCTCACCGAACAGGCCCAGATCAGCTATGATTACGGCAGAAACAGGTTCCATAGGTGGGGGAACAAGTCTGGCAGACTCTTGGCCAACTTGGTTAGGGGGCCCCGAAACAAAACATGGGTAAACTCGTTGCACAGCTCTGGAGGTGTTCTCTCTGATCCCACTGACATTTGCTCGGCTTTCATGAGGTTCTATAAATCCTTATATACTGCCAACACTGATAACGCAACTGATGGTCAACTATTCCTGGTTGAGGCGCAGTTACCAAGGCTGGAGGTGGAGGAAAGGGACTCGCTGGATGCTCCCATAACTGACGATGAGGTACGGGCCACCATTAAGTCCTTACCCAATGGAAAGAGCCCTGGCCCTGACGGCTTCAGTGCCGAATTTTATAAGATGCTGGATGCCGATATACTCCCTACATTAACACGATTATATAACCACATCCTAACAACAGGGGATACTCCCCTTCGTTTTAACGAAGCCAAGCTTATAGTACTCGCAAAACCGGGTAAAGATCCTGCCCAAGTAGGGTCATACCGCCCCATTTCACTCCTCAATCAGGACTTTAAAATATTGACCAAAATCATAGCTAATAGGTTGCAAGCCTACCTACCCCGCCTTATCTCACCCGCGCAGATGGGGTTTGTCAAGGGTAGACAATCCACACGAGGAGTGCGAGCGGCCCTGACTGCGATATCTCACACCCGCTTCAATCAGGCCAAAAACAACATCATTGTGAATTTGGACGCAGAGAAGGCGTTTGATAAAATTGCCTGGCCCCACCTATCCCGAGTACTCGCCCACCAGGGATTCGGCGCAGCGTTTTGCAACTTGGTTCAGACCTTGTACAATAACCCAGTGGCACAGGTCTTAGTCAACAATGTGACATCTCCACCCTTCATGTTGGAAAGCGGAACTAGACAAGGATGCCCCTTTTCTCCCCTCCTTTTTGATCTAGCATTAGAACCTCTTATACGCCATATTCTGCTACACCAAAACTATAGGGGCATCGAGGTGGGTACACAGGAATTACGGGTGGTGGCATTCGCAGATGACCTCCTCCTTTTCATGTCAGACCCTCACCGTACGATCCCACAACTGATTGCTGTGATTGATCGTTTCTCCTCTTTTGCAGGGTTTTCCATTAATTACAGTAAGTCGGAGGCACTAGCCATATATGGACAGGCGAGATTAGGTTGGGGGACCACTTTTCCCTTTAAATGGGCGAATACACATATTACCTATCTAGGCGTTGCACTCCCTACTCACCCCTGCCACCTGTATAGGCTTAATATCACCCAGTGCTCCATAAGATTAGAACCGAACTTGGTCTCTGGCAATCCCTCCCCCTTAACATGCTAGGGAGATGTAACCTATTTAAGATGGCCAGCTTCCCAAAACTCCTCTATGTTCTACAGATGACCCCCCTTCTATTATCCAAGTCGGATATATCTTCTATGAATACCTCTATCTCCAGATACATCTGGGCTGGTAAACGTCCAAGGATTAGCATGAAAAAATTGTCCCAGACGGTACCTAGAGGAGGAATCAATTTACCTGATGTTAAACAATATAATCTTGCATGCCTCCTCCGCATTGCTATGGACTGGCTTGGAGACAATAATTACTACACAGACTCCAGCCTAGACTCTCAACTTTGCGCCCCCTTATCCAGGGCCGGTTCTTGCCATTGCGGCGCCCCGGGCAAAAGTTAGGGGCGTGGCTTAACATGGGGGCGTGGTCAGTCATGCCCCCCATTTGTAGCGCCGCTGAAAAAAAAAAAAAAGTATACTTACTGTACCCCGCTCCTGTTTCCAGGCCCTGAAGACCGGCGCCGCTCTTCTCCTCGGATCAATGGGGAAGACATCAGTCATGACGTCTCTCCCATAGCACAGCATAGGCACTAGAGGTCAATTATGACCCCTAGCGTCTATGCCACAATGCTGTGCGGTGCGAGATGACGTCATCGCGCACCGCACACCAAAGGTACTCTCTATGAAGGGAAACTAGACGCTTAGCGTCTGATTCCCTTCAGAGCGGGGGAAGACCAGCGCCACGAAGGGAAACCAGACGCGTAGCGTCTGGTTCCCTTCTCACAGCGGGAGGGGGGGCACAGCGGGGGGACACTGCTGGGGCGCACACTGACAGTGGAGGATCTTGCCATGGTGCGGCGCCCTCCGGAAGGCGGCGCCCCGGGCAAAAGTCCTGCTTGCCCGTGGCAAGATCCGCCACTGCCCTTATCCCTCAGTTATCTTCTCCATGCCAAACCCTCCAAGTTGGCGCTACATATCACCACTAATTCATTACTACTCCCCATAATACAGGCGTGGCAAATGGCGAGGAAATCTCTCAATCTTCAACACCTATACTCACTCTCGATGCCCCTTATAGGCAACCTGGAGTTTCAGGAGGGAGAGGCTCTGCAACCCTTCATTGCCTGGCACTCTCTTGGTATCCGCAATCTGCGCAACTTGCTTAATTCCTCTCGCGTCCCGCTGTCTTTCGCAGAGGCACGAGGAAAATATGGCCTGCCCCCTCACCACGAGTTTGCCTACTTCCAGGCAATACATTATCTTAAAAATGTACTTTCTAAATTGACGAGGAATTACTTTCTTAACTCTCTAGATACATTACTCCAATCAACATGCTACTCTATATCAACCATCTATACACGTATCCGTCATGAACTCATTCCTGACACGGACCTTCCAGAGCTGTCCCAATGGTCCTCCCACATCTCAACGGTAACCCCTGAATCCCTCCTAAATCACTTTCAACTCACCCTAAAACTTATCCCTGCAAGCTCCTATCAAGAGATGGCCTATAAAATGCTCCATCACCTAAACGCCGATCTTTGATGGGCATCTCAGAAGACAGCAAATGCACTAAATGCTCAACGGAGGGGGCCGACCTCTTCCATTGCTTCTGGGACTGTGCTCTGGTGTCACAGTTTTGGCATGAGGTACATCATTATGGAACCACCTCCTTAGGCATATCCTTTAGTTGCACTATTTCTTGGGCATTGTTTGGGTGTTTGACTGACCAGCCAGACATCCCCAGGTCTAACAAAAAATTACTTATGATACTATCTGCGGCTGGCAGGAAGGCAATCCTACAACAATGGATCCACAACATACCTCCTAATCTTTCGATGGTGACCTCTAGATTATTTTTTCTATTCACCATGGACTGGCTGGAGGCCTCTATCCATAAGGAGAGGCTCACCCCTGCCCTGTTCCAATGTTGGGACACATACATTCTGACACTACCCTTACACACTAAACAAGCCATTGACAAATGCTTTCAATCTACCTCATGGTACCTCCTCCACACTTTAGCCCAACCTAACCCCTTGAACATCTGATTTGCCCTCTCTCCTTTCCTTTTTCCGGATCCCTCCTCCGCTCCGTTTTATTCTCAATCGTCTACCGGGTTGACTAGAAATATGGACCCTCGATAAGGGAAGATTGCTCTGTGGATGGATCGACGGCCCGTGTCCCATAGCAGGCATTACATGTTAGTTTATTTTCTTATGTTTTAGATATTATGTATATGTTGAGGGAATTCGAAATACTCTGTCCATATTGGCGGAGAACCGAGGTTTAAACCACCCCTTTTCATCTATAGTCTGCTCCGCTTGGAGAACTAAAACATATCCTCAATTCCCTGATATCCTTAGTTATACATGAGTTACCTTTCTTGGAAGGGTATAAAGGTTTTATGTAGAGAAAAGTTTGAAAATATGTTTTGATCTCTACCAGGTTTTATATGAGACTGAATACTTTATAACTTCCTGTCTTTTGTCTAGAGGCTTATATATAGTGCATATTATGTTGTATAATGCTAACTATATATTCCATTCGATGTCTCGAAATACTGTATATCTATTCTGTATGGTGTGAGATTATAATAAAAATAATTTGAAAAAAATAAAATAAAAATACCAATAATTAAGCAAAAAAACAATAACACAGCAACAACCCAACCACCCCCCACCCTGTACATCCATCAGGAACCTAGATATACCTATATCCCCAACCAAACTTCCCGTTACCTAAACTTAAAAAAAAAACTAAATAGTAAAGGTCGTAAAAAGGGAACAGTTAGGAGAAGACACCCCCAACTACTATATCACAGCAAGGGCTCCCTGTAAAGGAGAGTGGCCCCCGGTAAAAAGATATACAAATAAACCTTCACATACAATAGTCAACCATATGAACTCTCATATATTTAAAAAAGAAAAACCTGAGAGAGAAAAACACAGAATAAACTGGAGGTACAATAGGAGCTCCATTCAGCGAGTTGCTGCTCCAGCCATGCCTCGGCCTCTCTCGGAGAGTTGAAGAAATGGGTAGAGCCCTCATATACTGTATCACCTGCAGTCTGGCAGGGAACAACATCGAATACTGAATCTGCCTGTCCCTCAGCTTTTGTTTGACCTGAAGAAATTGGGACCTGGATTTCTGTACATCCATAGCAAAGTCAGGGAAAACAGACACAGAGTGGTTATCGAACTGCAACGGACCATTCAACCTGGTCAGGTGTAGAATGGCACCCCGATCCTAGAAGTGGAGCATGCGGGCAATAAAGGTGCGCTCTGGGGCACCGGGAGGGGGGCCTGAAAGGGTAAATGATGTGCATGCTCCACAGCGAATAGCCAGTCCTCCAAGAATTTTTCTGGATGTGTACCCTCAGCTCGCTCAGGCAGCCCCACAAAGCGTACGTTAATTCTTCGTAAGCGGCCCTCCATATCTGACAACTTGGTTTTAATAGCAGCCATCTGGTATGAAAGGTCAGCGACACTATCCTTGAGTGGTGCTGTCACATATTCAATGTCAGAGACACGTTACTCTACACCCCCTACACGCTCACGCAGCCTTTGCATGTCATGACAAATAATTGACATGTCAGCCTGAACCTGGCCGATCTTATCCATCACCCTCGTCTCAGACGTATTGATGGCTTGCAGAATTTGCTGTGTGGATTGCATAACATCAGTAACAGAGGGTTCCTCCGAAGCATGCTGCGGTGAGGGAGGCGGTGTAGCCTGGGTACGCGGGGTGTGTCAGCCCGTGTGGATTTCTAGCAAATCTTTCCAAGCGCGCAGCAGTGGCAGCAGCATTGCCGGTTTTTCCCATAGCACTGCAGGAGGAATAATCGCTTCAGGGAAAAAAAAGTAAATAAGCACAAAGAGAGTGGCAAAGTCTTATATAGTGAAGCTTGGAGTACAGCAGCTGCTTCAGGGAATTAAGAAACACAAAATGCACCCCTTGGTGTGATCAAACAGGATCCAAGATAAACAGGGCACAGTCAGTATTCATAGAAGGCAGTGCAGCACAACAGAATTGTAATCCAAATATGCTGAGAGAGACTCAGGCAACCAGCCCAATGCAGAGCCCAGGCATAAACATATATACTGCAGCACAATGGGTGGGAAGCAGCAGTCCCCTGTAATTGCCAGCAGCAGTTAATAATGGAGCATGTGTCCCAGCACCACAGAGAGGGGAGAGGAGAGTACCTTGTGCAGGGAGAGGTCACAAGCAGGGCAGAATGTGCTGCTGCGTGCCAGGCAGGTCCCTCCACAATGTCCAAATCTCCGCAGGTACAAGGCGCACAGCGGCACCAGACGTCTCAGGGGGTGCAGGAGAGGTTCACACAGCAGCAGATGAGTGTGAATTCCAAAAACACCGGGGTTAAGGATGGGTACAAGGATAAAGAGTAGGGAGCTACAGCAGCATGCTGCCTACTCCATGCTGTGCCAAGCCATGCCACAGTACTAATATTTAACACTATTGATGGGCTGTATCAAACAGCTTAAAATAATAAAAATAAGTGGTGAGGAACAATCATGATTTAACATGCCATAATAAGTAAATACGCACACATAATAGAACCAGTAGGAGACAGAACTGCATTTTCTAAGCGCACATTCTCCCTCCTCATGGTAAGGCTCCTTTCTCTTCTTCCTGATAGCCACTGTCTGGTCCAGTGCACTGATTGGGGACTCAGATCCACCCACACTCAACAAACTTGGTCGAAGAAGTTACTACCACTATGCATGTGTAGCAGCTCTGATCTGTACCTTAAACTGCATGGTGTGGCGGCAGCTGTAGTAATCGTCTTAAATACCATTGCAATTATTGTCATAATTTGAGCCATTTTCCAAGAATGGGGTGTTTACGGGCAACCAGAAACCCCCCTGCGTTTGCCTATGGTCCTTATACAGTATGTATATTCCTGCACATCATATGTTTGTGTAACATGTAGCCTATTATGTAAGTGAAAGGCTCCTCTACTGTATTTCTTCCTCTGGTGTCTTTATTTTATTACTCACTGTGGCTGGCCTCCTTTTAACCTGTTGGTGAGGTTTCGGGTCTAGCACTCAGTACCGTCTCTTTGTACACCACACCAGTTTCAGCCATGGGCAAAATATCCACCCCCTCACTAGCCTGCAGCCACTGGTGCTAACACCCAACCCCACTGTCCCCATTCACTAGCATTGAAGATATGGGTGCTAACACCTGAACCTCCTCCTCCCAAATTCATTAGCTTGCAGACACAGGTATAACACCCATACCCCTCTCTTATCTCGCCTTCATCCTCCACTCTCCTCTTAATGTTTTCTTTCTCTGTATTTCACCAGTGAACAAAAAAGGAGACAGGGTTGTATAAAGGGATTCATTTATAACTAAAATTGCTATGTACATTCCTTTATATCTACATATACTCCTGCATAACTGCATATAGTTGATGGATGACTATATAAGCGATTATTAGGCATTAATATAAATACTCTGCTCTGTTGCCAACTAATACAAATGAGCATTCTATAGTGCTCAGCACATGCTGTGAATGTTGGATTGTGTTCTGGAAGCATCATATACAGTACACTACACTTGTACACTTATTACTGCTTGAATGCATTTCTAAACATTTTATTTCTATCTGCAACAACAATAGCAATATATGGTTATTGTCAGACTGCCAGAAACCACAAAGGATGTTACATTTGTAAGCAAAAATGCAATGTGGACAAAATCTGATACTATCTATCTATCTATCTATCTATCTATATATCTATCTATCTATCTATCTATCTATCTATCTATCTATCCATCCATCCATCCATCCATCCATCCATCCATCCATCCATCCATCCATCCAGTAAGCTAACTCAATATACTGGTTAGTACATTATGTTCCACATAGTGAACTCCCTCCATATTATGTAGAAAATTGTTTAAAGTTCTCTTGTTAAGTTAACTTGATCCCTTGACTTTCATTTGATCCATCTTGGGGACGCTGCACACATACTGATGGATAAGAGTGTATGGGAAGGGCGTTTGGCACAGAACCTATAGAAAACTAACTCCTCCCCCTCTAATACCTCCCATCTGCATCCTGTTCAAGAATCACCTCAGTTTTAGTTTTGTGCCTGGTGTTATGTTCAACATACTTGGAACCCAAGAGGTTGGTTGGCAATAGAAGGGTTCCGAGTACATATACATGAAGCTGTGATAGAACTGAGATACGCAGCTACCCCTATTAAAAATCCCTGACTCCGTTGTCCTTCCCTGTGGTCAATTAACGCCTGCAAGACTATGGTTTCTTGTGCCACGGCAGCCGCGTTTGAAAGGCAGATTAGGTCCGCCCAGACTCCGATGCCCCCTGTCTTAATAGGAGACAAGGCGTTAACCAAGACCAAGGGGAACAAGGGGAAAACTAAATAAGACTGATACGTCTAAAACAGAGAAGGATACAGAAAATAACAAAGTAGTTTATGTGCGGCTCGGCCACCTGGAACAACAGCAATCAAGTAATGCAGCCTAACTGCAAAATACGAACCCGTTGTAATAAGGCGAGGACAGTAATGCTGAAACCTCCGCAAAAACAACACAAACAAAAATAGATAAAGAAAATTTAACTTCAGCCTTAAAGTGCGGCTGAACCGCTACTCACGACACCATGAAATGACCAGAACCCAGAGGCTTCGGATACCAGACCAATCTACTGGAAGGCAACTCGGAGGACAGCAGGAAATGATCCCTTGGACAGGACTCAGGAAACTGGACACTGCAGTACACAATCTGGATGCAGGAACACACCAGAGTCAGAAAGACAGACTCCACAGGAAGCTGCTGGCAAGGACCTGGAACAAGCTTGCAGGAAGCTAACCAAGAACTGGAACATACAAGTACAATAACAAACATCTATCACTGGCGCTGGACTGCAGAGCTAGCTGGGTAAAAAGGGAAGCATGCCCCAATCAGGATGGCTGGAAGCCAGGCACAAGGTAATGGTCAAAATGCTGGCAGGTGAGGCTACACAGACATGAGCCAGACTGCAGTACACAGACCCACCACATAATGACCAAATTATCTGACAGGTGAGGCTTAACACATTAGAAAACAGGCTGCAGTTACACAGACTCACCACAGGCGGCCAACAAGAGTCTTCTATACAAGAACAAGAGAAATCCTGGCATGCAACCAAAAATATGACATAAAATTCATGAACAGAAAGCAAACAGGAATGAACCACTGCTTGTGGTTCATAAAAGTATCCCCTTCTTCCGGGTGGACTCCAGACACCCCATCAAAGCCAAGAAGAACAGAAACAGAAGTATAACATAAAATACATAAACAGAATGCAATAGGGAATGAGCCACTGCAGTGGCACATAACAGTACCCCACCTTGAGGAGGGGGTCAAATGACCCCAAAATCCAGGTTTTCCAAAACAAGGGATACATTAAAAAAAAAAACTTGGTACACTGTTATAAACAGACAATGGCAAGAAGGCAGAAACAAGCTGTGGCAACATCTTGGAACAATGCCACCTCTCCTTGATGGTGTCCAGTGGACTAGTGATGAGCACCGAAAATTTTTCGGGTTTTGTGTTTTGGTTTTGGGTTCGGTTCCACGGCCGTGTTTTGGGTTCGAACGCGTTTTGGCAAAACCTCACCAAATTTTTTTTGTCGGATTCGGGTGTGTTTTGGATTCGGGTGTTTTTTTCAAAAAACCCTAAAAAACAGCTTAAATCATAGAATTTGGGGATAATTTTGATCCCAAAGTGTTATTAACCTCAATAACCATAATTTCCACTCATTTTCAGTCTATTCTGAACACCTCACAATATTATTTTTAGTCCTAAAATTTGCACCGAGGTCGCTGGATGGCTAAGCTAAGCGACCCAAGTGGCCGACACAAACACCTGGCCCATCTAGGAGTGGCACTGCAGTGTCACGCAGGATGGCCCTTCCAAAAAACACTCCCCAAACAGCACATGACGCAAAGAAAAAAAGGGGCTCAATGAGGTAGCTGTGTGAGTAAGCTAAGCGACCCTAGTGGCCGACACAAACACCTGGCCCATCTAGGAGTGGCACTGCAGTGTCACGCAGAATGGCCCTTCCAAAAAACACCCCCCAAACAGCACATGACGCAAAGAAAAAAAGAGGCGCAATGAGGTAGCTGTGTGAGTAAACTAAGCTACCCTAGTGGCCGACACAAACACCTGGCCCATCTAGGAGTGGCACTGCAGTGTCACGCAGGATGGCCCTTCCAAAAAACACTCCCCAAACAGCAGCACATGACGCAAAGAAAAAAAGAGGCGCAATGAGGTAGCTGTGTGAGTAAGCTAAGCGAACCTAGTGGCCGACACAAACACCTGGCCCATCTAGGAGTGGCACTGCAGTGTCACGCAGGATGGCCCTTCCAAAAAACACCCCCCAAACAGCACATGACGCAAAGAAAAATGAAAGAAAAAAGAGGTGCAAGATGGAATTGTCCTTGGGCCCTCCCACCCACCCTTATGTTGTATAAACAGGACATGCACACTTTAACCAACCCATCATTTCAGTGAGAGGGTCTGCCACACGACTGTGACTGAAATGACGGGTTGGTTTGGACCCCCACCAAAAAAGAAGCAATTAATCTCTCCTTGCACAAACTGGCTCTACAGAGGCAAGATGTCCACCTCATCATCATCCTCCGATATATCACCGTGTACATCCCCCTCCTCACAGATTATCAATTCGTCCCCACTGGAATCCACCATCTCAGCTCCCTGTGTACTTTGTGGAGGCAATTGCTGCTGGTCAATGTCTCCACGGAGGAATCTCCTATATAATAGCCCTATTCTGTGACCTTGTGATTCATTTGCTAACGCTGGGCGGAGTCACAACAGTGGGCGGAGTTATTAAAATGAGTCACAGAGATCTGGCCAAATCTACAGGAGACTAGGAGCAGAAGCAGATAGCATGGGCATTGGGCATGTCACAGGCAGGGGTGCATACCTCCCAGCTTTCTGCAGGAGCTTTCTCCAGGCAGAAGGAGGGAAACACACTCGGCGAAAAGGGGGCGTGGCTTCACGGGAGGGCCCCGTTTTCGTCAGTGAGGGGGCATGCCCAGCGCTCTGTGAGCTGCTGGCATGCCCCCAGGGGCTGATTATGAGTCCGGGGGAAACAGGGCACTTGAGACAGGGGAGCCCTATCTCATTGCTGTGCCTGCTGTGGGTTGGGGGCGTGGCCTAATCGCGGTCCGCGCGGCCACGCCCCCTTATGCAAATTCCGATTATTATTTTTTATTATTTTTTTATTTTATGGGATTTTGGCCCCTCAGCTAGGGCTAAATCCAGAGGAGGTGGTCGCTCCCCCTACACACCCGCACAGGGAGAAGAAAGCAGGGAGACTGCTGCCTCCCTGCAACACCACAGACCTGCCAATATGCAGCAGCGTGTGCTGACTGTAGCACAATGCTGCCGCTGTTGCTGGCAGGACGAGGGGAGCTTCTGAGCTGGGACAGAGCTACTCCAGCCGGGGGGCCCCCTAAAACTGTGGGGCCAATGGTACGTATCCCCTGGCCACCCCCCCCCCCCTTAATCCGGCTCTGCTGCTGGAACCCCCCCGTAATCCGTACCCCCTGATGCCCCCTCTCCCTCTATCTCCACTATTCACCGCTGCTCTGCTAAGCAGAACAGCGAGTACAGGAGCTTTCCAACTGCCCCCCCCACCGCCGGACACTGCGACCCGCGGGTGGGACAGCGGGACAGACCCCAAAAAATGGGACTGTCCCGCGAAAATCGGGACATTTGGGAGGTATGGGGGTGTGTGAGGGGTATGTCATACAGACAGACGGGCACCGGCTCACTGTGTGCTTGACCCCCCACATCGGCATACTCAGCAGGGTCTCTCTGATGCGGAGGAGCGTCACTTTCTGACACACTCCACGCTTCTTAGCTGCAGTTTAGTGGGGCACCTGCCGCTGTGCAGGTTCCATACTGCCTCTGTTATCTCCAGCCCCGGCAACCCCACGGCTAGCTGCAGCGCTGCCACCCGCAGTGGAGTGCGCCCAGCTCATTCACACACTTTAGCTGGTGGGTAGCGCTGCAGAAATCCGAGCTGCTTGCAGGCTCTGACCCACTCCTCCCTCCAGCCGCAGCGTCTCCTGGGAGCTAACCAGTCACTCCCAGTCTCCCCTTACCATAGTGCCCGGAAGCCGTGAGGTCCGCGCCACGTGCATGCTATGACCCCCTCCTCCCTCCAGCCGCAGCATCTCCTGGGGGCTAACCAGTCATTTCCAGTCTCACCTTACCACAGTGCCCGGCAGCTGCGCGAGGTCTGCGGTGTGTGACTGAGTAGGGGGGGAGGGATGCGGACTGGCAGAGAAAGCAGGACTCCAGCCTGAGAGAGTCAGCCATGCCAAGTCTCCAGCAGCAGCAGATCCCAACAGGTTGGAATGGAACAGCAGCAGCCAGCAGCAGTGACTCCGGTAAGACACATCTGTCTGTCACCACTGTTTTGTCCCTAATACCAATCTCTCCCGTGCCCTGTGTTCTGTCATGTCCCTGTCACCCCTGGCCTTGCCCTGCCACCCTTATTCTGGCCCTTTCACCCTTATCCTGGCCCTTTCACCCTTATCCTGGCCCTGTCACCCTTATACTGGCCCTGTTACCCCTATCCTGGCCCTGTCACCCCTGTGCTTGCCCTGTCAACCCTATACTGGCCCCGTCACCCCTGTCCTGGTCCTGCCGCCCCTACCCTGGCCCTGTCACCCCTATCCTGTCCCTATCATTTCTGTCCTGGCCCTGTCACCCCTGTCCTGGCCCCGTCACCCCTGTCCTGGCACCGTCACCCCTGTCCTGGCCCCGTCAACCCTGTACTGACCCTGTCACCCCTGTCCTGGCCCTGTTACTGCATACCCTCCAACTACCTTTTATGGCATGTACAGTACCCGCAGCGCCTCCAGATCTCTCCCCAATGCACTACACCTCCGCACCTTCCCCTCCACCACATGCGGCACTCCACCCCTCCCCCACATGCTGTGCCTCCAGACCCCCTACACCACCCGTGGCTACCACTCCTCCACCCCTTCACCACCCACAGCACCTCCAGGCCCCTTCCACCATTCACCCCCCTTATACGTCTCCCCCCACACCTGCCCCCCTCCACCCGCAGCATCTGCAGACACCCTCCTCCATCAGCGGTCCCCCCCTCACCCACCCCTCCCCCACCAATGGCACCCCCGCACCTGCCCCTCTACCACCTGCAGCACCTCCGGACCTCCTTTCCCATCCGCCGCAACACCCGTACCTGCCCCTACCCTACCCATGGTGCCTGCGGTCCCCTACCCAACCCCCGGCACACCCATCCCACAGCACCTCCGGAACCCTTCACCCATCCACAACATCCCCACACCTGCCCCTCTCCCACCCGTGTCACCCCTTCCCCTCCCCCACCTGCAGTGCCTCCGGACCCCTCCCCCATCTGCATCTCCCACTCCTCTGCCCCTCCCCCATGCGCAGCACCTCCCGAACCTTCCCCATCCGGGCCCCACCCCCACTTCTGCCTCCCCTCCACCCGCAGCATCTACAGACACCATCCGCAGTCCCCCCCGCACCCGCTACATTCTGTACATCGTGCCCTGCAGGTGCTGTTCACGCCGTCGCAAGGGGCTGCGCCTCCTTCACCATCGCACGCCCTTTCATTGTGCAATATTTAACCACTAACAAAGGAATGCAGGTAATACTCCATATAATACAAATATTAAACCCCAGAAAGGCATGCAAGGGTTAAGGGGGCGTAGCCCCTTGCGACGGTGTGAAGAGCGCCAGTAGGGCGCGATGAAGCACCTAGTTGATTATAATTCATTTTAATGAACATCATCTTCTCCACATTTTCTGGATGTAACCTCGTACGCCGATTGCTGACAAGGTGAGCGGCGGCACTAAACACTCTTTCGGAGTACACACTTGTGGGAGGGCAACTTAGGTAGAATAAAGCCAGTTTGTGCAAGGGCCTCCAAATTGCCTCTTTTTCCTGCCAGTATAAGTACGGACTGTCTGACGTGCCTACTTGGATGCGGTCACTCATATAATCCTCCGCCATTCTTTCAATGGGGAGAGAATCATATGCAGTGACAGTAGACGACATGTCCGTAATCGTTGTCAGGTCCTTCAGTCCGGACCAGATGTCAGCATCAGCAGTCGCTCCAGACTGCCCTGCATCACCGCCAGCGGGTGGGCTCGGAATTCTGAGCCTTTTCCTCGCACCCACAGTTGCGGGAGAATGTGAAGGAGGAGATGTTGACAGGCCGCGTTCCGCTTGACTTGACAATTTTCTCACCAGCAGTTCTTTGAACCCCAGCAGACTTGTGTCTGCCGGAAAGAGAGATCCAAGGTAGGTTTTAAATCTAGGATCGAGCACGGTGGCCAAAATGTAGTGCTCTGATTTCAACAGATTGACCACCCGTGAATCCTTGTTAAGCGAATTAAGGGCTCCATCCACAAGTCCCACATGCCTAGCGGAATCGCTCTGTGTTAGCTCCTCCTTCAATGTCTCCAGCTTCTTCTGCAAAAGCCTGATGAGGGGAATTACCTGACTCAGGCTGGCAGTGTCTGAACTGACTTCACGTGTGGCAAGTTCAAAAGGTTGCAGAACCTTGCACAACATTGAAATCATTCTCCACTGCGCTTGAAACAGGTGCATTCCACCTCCTATATCTTGGTCAGTTGTATAGGCTTGAATGGCCTTTTGCTGCTCCTCCAACCTCTGAAGCATATAGAGGGTTGAATTCCACCTCGTTACCACTTCTTGCTTCAGATGATGGCAGGGCAGGTTCAGGCGTTTTTTGGTGGTGCTCCAGTCTTCTGTATGTGGTGCCTGTACGCCGAAAGTGTCCCGCAATTCTTCTGGCCACCGACAGCATCTCTTGCACGCCCCTCTCATTTTTTAAATAATTCTGCACCACCAAATTCAAGGTATGTGCAAAACATGGGACGTGCTGGAATTTGCCCATATTTAATGCACACACAATATTGCTGGCGTTGTCCGATGCCACAAATCCACAGGAGAGTCCAATTGGGGTAAGCCATTCTGCGATGATCTTCCTCAGTTGCCGTAAGAGGTTTTTAGCTGTGTGCGTATTCTGGAAAGCGGTGATACAAAGCGTAACCTGCCTAGGAAAGAGTTGGCATTTGCGAGATGCTGCTACTGGTGCCGCCGCTGCTGTTCTTGCGGCGGGAGTTCCTACATCTACCCAGTGGGCTGTCACAGTCATATAGTCCTGAGCCTGCCCTGCTCCACTTGTCCACATGTCCGTGGTTAAGTGGACATTGGGTACAACTGCATTTTTTAGGACACTGGTGAGTCTTTTTCTGAGGTCTGTGTACATTTTCGGCATCGCCTGTCTAGAGAAATGGAACCTAGATGGTATTTGGTACCGGGGACACAGTACCTCCAACAAGTCTCTAGTTGCCTCTGCAGTAATGATGGATACCGGAACCACGTTTCTCACCGCCCAGGATGCCAAGGCCTCAGTTATCCGCTTTGCAGCAGGATGACTGCTGTGATATTTCATCTTCCTCGCAAAGGACTGTTGGACAGTCAATTGCTTGGTGGAAGTAGTAAAAGTGGTCTTACGAGTACGACTTCTCCTCTGGGATGACCACCGACTCCCAGCAGCAACAACAGCAGCGCCAGCAGCAGTAGGCGTTACACGCAAGGATGCATCGGAGGAATCCCAGGCAGGAGAGGACTCGTCAGAATTGCCAGTGACATGGCCTGTAGGACTATTGGCATTCCTGGGGAAGGAGGAAATTGACACTGAGGGAGTTGGTGGGGTGGTTTGCGTGAGCTTGGTTACAAGAGGAAGGGATTTACTGGTCAGTGGACTGCTTCCGCTGTCGCCCAAAGTTTTTGAACTTGTCACTGACATGATGAATGCGCTGCAGGTGACGTATAAGGGAGGATGTTCCGAGGTGGTTAACGTCCTTACCCCTACTTATTACAGCTTGACAAAGGCAACACACGGCTTGACAAATGTTGTCCGCATTTCTGTTGAAATACTTCCACACCGAAGAGCTGATTTTTTGGGTATTTTCACCAGGCATGTCAATGGCCCTATTCCTCCCACGGACAACAGGTGTCTCCCTGGGTGCCTGACTTAAACAAACCACCTCACCATCAGAATCCTCCTGGTCAATTTCCTCCCCAGCGCCAGCAACACCCATATCCTCCTCATCCTGGTGTACTTCAACACTGACATCTTCAATCTGACTATCAGGAACTGGACTGCGGCTGCTCCTTCCAGCACTTGCAGGGGGCGTGCAAATGGTGGAAGGCGCATGCTCTTCACGTCCAGTGTTGGGAAGGTCAGGCATCGCAAACGACACAATTGGACTCTCCTTGTGGATTTGTGATTTCGAAGAACGCACAGTTCTTTGCTGTGCTTTTGCCAGCTTGAGTCTTTTCATTTTTCTAGCGAGAGGCTGAGTGCTTCCATCCTCATGTGAAGCTGAACCACTAGCCATGAACATAGGCCAGGGCCTCAGCCGTTCCTTGCCACTCCGTGTGGTAAATGGCATATTGGCAAGTTTACGCTTCTCCTCTGACAATTTTATTTTAGATTTTTGAGTCCTTTTTTTACTGATATTTGGTGTTTTGGATTTTACATGCTCTGTACTATGACATTGGGCATCGGCCTTGGCAGACGACGTTGCTGGCATTTCATCGTCTCGGCCATGACTAGTGGCAGCAGCTTCAGCACGAGGTGGAAGTCGATCTTGATCTTTCCCTATTTTTGGAACCTCAACATTTTTGTTCTCCATATTTTAATAGGCACAACTAAAAGGCACCTCAGGTAAACAATGGAGATGGATGGATACTAGTATACTTATGGATGGACGAGCGACTGCCGACACAGAGGTAGCTACAGCCGTGGACTACCGTACTGCGTCTGCTGCTAATATAGACTGGATAATAATGATATAAAAAATATATATATATATCACTACTGCAGCCGGACAGGTATATATTATATAATGACGGACCTGCTGGACACTGTCAGCAGCACTGAAGACTCCTAAAGTAAGCTACTAGTAGTATCAAGAAGATAGAAAAAAAAAACACCACAGGTAGGTGGTATACAATTATGGATGGACGAGCGACTGCCGACACAGAGGTAGCTACAGCCGTGGACTACCGTACTGCGTCTGCTGCTAATATAGACTGGATGATAATGATATAAAAAAATATATATATATCACTACTGCAGCCGGACAGGTATATATTATATAATGACGGACCTGCTGGACACTGTCAGCAGCACTGCAGACTCCTAAAGTAAGCTACTAGTAGTATCAAGAAGATAGAAAAATAAAAAACACCACAGGTAGGTGGTATACAATTATGGATGGACGAGCGACTGCCGACACAGAGGTAGCTACAGCCGTGGACTACAGTACTGTGTCTGCTGCTAAAATAGACTGGATGATAATGATATAAAAAATATATATATATCACTACTGCAGCCGGACAGGTATATATTATATAATGACGGACCTGCTGGACACTGTCAGCAGCACTGCAGACTCCTAAAGTAAGCTACTAGTAGTATCAAGAAGATAGAAAAAAAAAACACCACAGGTAGGTGGTATACAATTATGGATGGACGAGCGACTGCCGACACAGAGGTAGCTACAGCCGTGGACTACCGTACTGCGTCTGCTGCTAATATAGACTGGATGATAATGATATAACAAATATATATATATCACTACTGCAGCCGGACAGGTATATATTATATAATTAATGACGGAGCAGCTGGACACTTTCAGCAGAATGCGTTTATAGAATAAAAACACCACACGACGAGTGTTTAACTTTTTCAGGCAGACAATCACAATATACTGGTGGTCAGACAGTGGTCACTGGTCAGTCACACTGGCAGTGGCACTCTGGCAGCAAAAGTGTGCACTGTTAAATAATATGTACTCCTGCTACTGCTCCCCAGTCTCCCCCACAATTAAGCTGTGTGAGCACTGAGCACTCAGCACAGTCAGATATACATAGATGATGCAGCACACTGAGGCTGAGCACAGATATGGTATACTGTTACTGTGTCACTGTGTATCGTTTTTTTTCAAGTAGAGAACGGATTATATTAAATAATAATATAATAAAAAAACTGCACTGGTGGTCACTGGTCAGTCACTAGTAAACTCTGCACTCTCTGAGTACTCCTAAGCTCCAGTAAATCAAGTGTCTCACTCTCACTCTCTCTCTTCTAATCTAAATGGAGAGGACGCCAGCCACGTCCTCTCCCTATCAATCTCAATGCACATTGCAGTAACTCTGTCACATTGCCATGTCATCATTTTATACACATTCCAATATTCCAGCAAGAGGGCGCTCACCACATTACCCCGAGGGCTACATAGTTCTATATGCCACATGGTGGGAGAGCGGCATTTCAGTCCTCGGCGGGGGGTCCTATGTCAAGACAGCCGGGGGTAGATTTATTTGAAGTGTCTAAAACAGATTCTATCATTTTATAGATTGCAATAGAGAAATGATAACTAGAATATGTGTGGTTGCTACGGGCAACACCTCCACTTTACATTTCTAGAAATATTAGAAAATCTACCTCAAGAACTCCACACACCAAAGGAAGGAAGTTCTGTGGTCTTGGCAAAAGTCGCTTTCCCTGCTACAGCGGTGTGTGCCCTCTTGTTGGTTTATGTGAAAGACATATTTGGAGTTGGACCTTTCCGGCATTTGAAGAAGCATCCTGTCCATCAGTGCCAGTTTCTACATGTATTTAGTAAGAGCTATTTATACAGTGCACACATAGGGGGTCATTCCGAGTTGATCGCTCGCTAGGAGTTTTTAGCAGCCGTGCAAACGCTTGGACGCCGCCCACTGGGAGTGTATTTTAGCTTAGCAGAAGTGCGAACGAAGGGATCGCAGAGTGGCTACAAAATATTTTTGTGCAGTTTCAGAGTAGCTTCAAACCTACTCAGCGCTTGCGATCACTTCAGACCATTCAGTTCCTGATTTGACGTCACAAACACGCCCTGCATTCGCCCAGCCATGCCTGCATTTTTCCTTTCACGCCTGCGTGTTTACGAACACTCCCTGAAAACGGTCAGTTGCCACCCAGAAATGCCCATTTCATGTCAATCACTCTGCTGCTGCCAGTGCAACTGAAAAGCATCACTAGACCCTGTGTAAAACTACAGCGCTCGTTGTAATAGTACGTTGCGCGTGCGCATTGTACCGCATACGCATGCGCAGAAGTGCCTTTTTTGCCTCATCTCTGCACAGCGAACGAATGCAGCTAGCGATCAACTCGGAATGACCCCCATAGTCCACAGTGCTTTGCAGAGAATATTTCTGTCATTTGCAGTACTGCGTGCCGCAGTGGAGCAGGAACTTCTGCAGCAGATTGGACGCAGCAGCGGATCAGTGAATGTGTGACACCCACCGGGGTGTAAATATCACAAAATTATTTAAACTAAGTGTTTACTGAAGCTTACAATACAGGGCAACTTATGTTATATTATGCACACTCATTGATTATGCAATCTTCCATGAAGGAATTATTTTATTAAATGGAGCGCTTCAGAGAGGCTTCCTCCACTGTAAAGAACTTTTAGAGATTATCACATTCAATAAATTAAATGCAAGCATCAATCATAAAGTACAGGAAAACTTATTAACCTTAAACAATCATATCACATCTATGTTACAAGGTACAGTAACAATTGCGTTTAAAATATCCCAGCAATTGGGGCCCCAAAACTAAACCTCTTGTCTTTTATAGCTAGTCATAAGTTCATCTGCCGAGGTTTGAGGTAAATGTAACAAATGGGAGGTTGATTTATACAAAATGCATCCGGTTTGGATTCAGGTTTGTAGTTCTCTCCTGGCTTAACAATAACTTAACAATATAGTGATCTTTCCTTGCTGTGCCTTAGCAATAATCTTTAGTGACTTTGTATCTCAACTAATTTCTGAATCATTTCAATACCTATTGCGTTTGCTAACACTCACCAGCTGAACTTAGGGGGTCATTCAGACCTGATTACTCGCTAGTGTTTTTTGTACAGCTGCGATCAGGTCCTAACTGCGCATGCATATGCACTGCAATGCGCAGGCGCAACATTCGGCAATGACGGGGTTTGCTGACCTGCGACTGGATTCTGCAAGGAATCCGATCGCATGGGCGTTCGCAACGAGATGGACAGGAAGAAGGCATTTGTGGGTGTCAACTGACCATTTTCTGGGAGTGTTTGGAAAAACGCAGGTGTGTCCAAGCGTTTGCAGGGTGGGTGTCTGACTTTAATTCCGGTCCTGAATAGGCTTAAGCTATCGCTGCGGCTGAGTAAGTCCTGGGCTGTGCAATGACTGTTGCTCTTCTGCCCCTGTTCAGCGCCTGTCGGAAGCTGCTACTCACTGGGGGAAGTCACACAGCTACTTTCCGTCGGCCGCTCTCCCCTCTGGTCACCGGGAACAGTAGTCAGGACCAGGTAAAATAGCGCAGCCTTTCTCCTCACTGCCAGCCACTGGCTCTTCTCTAAGATGTCTGCCCAACTGCTCAACTGTCACACCAGCCAGCATGAGCCAGCCTCTCCCTGAAGCCTCATGTGATATTTGTGTAGCCAGCGCACGGGTGAGAGTTCCCATTTACCACGCACTAGCTCTATAGCGCTAGTCCCACTGTCACCAATGATGCTCTGGCCCCATTAACTGTATATACAGGAGTATTTATAAATTAACATCAAATGTCCTCACTAGGAGTTGGGTATCACAAATGCGGCATGAACAGTCTATTTATACAAGACAACTCCTGCGATATAGGCATATTGTCACACAGCTGCTGTGTATAAAGATGCAGCAGCTGTGTGAACTGCTTCCATGTCTGAATCAGGCATATAATAACACAACTTGATTTTTTTTTGCATGGGGTTTAACACAAGTTTGTTGAGAAAGACTTTGGATAAAGTGGAAGGTGGAAAGTCTACATGAAATGAGACTCCTGCAGCAAAATTGGTAATTCCATGCATTGACCTGTAGTAGGCATAATGTTTCCCTTTTATCTGGGTGCTATTGAGCACTTTAACATTAACCACTTAACTGACAATTTTTTTCCCCAAAAAACGCTCAGAAATTGTCAAGCTTTTTTATGAGTCAATTAGGTGAAGAATGTGTATTAAACATCATCTAAAATAATTTTGCGGGGAAAAAAAAATATTTTTTAGATAAAAATTTAAAATAATAATCCCCAAACATCAGAACATCGGTCATGACCATCGGAACATTGAGGCCATCGGAAATATCGTGACCATCACGGCTTTCAATTTGAAAGCTGGGACAGCCTCCAGGTACACAGGGGGGCTTGGCGGGGTGTTAATTTACACTTTCCCAGCGGCTGCCATTGTCTGCAGCCGCTGGAGTGGGGGATCCTGCCGCACTGACCAATCAGCAGTTGATTTTTATTAATTAATCTAGCATTTGACTAATAATTGTGTGTATTTTAGTCTTTATATTTTCGCTTTTTAATATACCATTTCTGATGGAACTCCATTATCTTAAAAGTACATAATAAAATTGCCAGTTTTATCTGTTAATTGTATTTGAACATATTAAGTCCTTCATAATAAGAATGTTTCCCAAAAAGAGTCTTCTGTTCTTTTTCTCTGTCTTTAATTACTCCAGGTATACAGACTTAGGGGAGCAACACTGACGGTTACCCAATATACACTATATAGACCAGAGGTTCTCAAACTCGGTCCTCGGGGGCCCACACGGTGCATGTTTTGCAGGTCTCCTCACAGAATCGCAAGTGAAATAATTAGCTCCACCTGTGGACTTTTTAAAATGTGTCATTGAGTAATTAATACACCTGTGCACCTGCTGGGTTACCTGCAAAACATGCACTGAGTGGGCTCCCGAGGACCGAGTTTGAGAACCTCTGATATAGACAGTCATTCTACCATTAAATGTGGGGTACCTGATTAAGAAATGTATTCTGGATTAAACAGTCAGATTTTTTTAGAGGACAACTATCATACACTTCATCAACCAGTGCGGTCTCCCTTTTACACATTCCTTTTCATCCAGGGAAATACACAAAGCAGAATGAGTATTATCAGGAGGAGGGGCAAAGCATTTAGGCTCAATTTGGTTAGAAGTGCACAAACTTCCACCATGTTGAAAGTGTGATGATTTTTTAATTGTGTTGACTGATGAGGAATCAAAATTGAAACTCCATCTTATATTTAAAATTAAATGTACATAGGTAGAGGAATGGTGTCTATGGTATTGATGCTTTGCCAACGTGAGGGGTAAGAGGACCCAGAAAATCTGTAGCTGTGTATTGTCAAAAGTGATTTTTTAACGGTGTTACAAACTTCCCACAGGACCAATACTTTCATCTTGAATTAGTAGAATCCCCTAACCACAGTATCACAAGGTTCAGATGAACTGTCAGTCACCTTGCAATCGCCCATGCAATCTCTTTTCTCGCACCATCCCATCGCAGACTGACGCACCTGCTCATTGCGGAGCATACATATGTGCAGTTCAGACCTGATCGCAGGCTGTATTAAAACATAGCCAACTGATCAGGTGTGAATTCGGCCCATTGTTTTAGTGAGTTCTCTTGTCTTTGTCCTCTGAGAACTCTTGCAGCTTAAGGATATCATGTTTCAAATAGACCATATCTACTGCAAATTCTTGACTGTAAGAGATGACATCCTCTAATTTCCTTTCCCGCTAGTCAGTTCTAGTTTAAAATAGATGCTATTTGGCTTTAAATGGCTAAATGTAAATCTGTCATTCTGTGTGGACAGAAGCCTTGGTTGCTTTTCACTTCCTATATTTGAAGAAAAAGTCACTTTGGTGGAAAGTAGCTGGAACTTCATCTGGCTATAAGTCAATGGAAATAGCAAGATGACTCTGTGTTTTGGAAAATTTCTGATTGATTGAATGTTTCATAAATAGCAGCTCAACTAAGTGTTATAAGATGAAGTGGTAGAAGAACCATTAGGCACATGAGGCACGTGTCTAGAGGCACCACTTTCTGGAAGTAGCACAGGAGGCCCCACTGCATCAGATTCCTGGAAGTCAGCTGGCTGGATGGGAAAGTTGTGGGCCTGGGACTGAATTGACTATCTAAATGCATTAGGCCAGGACTCAATATAAAGTAGAGAAAATTGACAGTGATGTTATGTGTATGTGACATGCAGCCTGCTACCTGTAATATCATTGTTGAACTGTCTGCAGGACTCTTCAGTTGAAAGTTTTTTCCATGAAACATTTCTGATGAAGATGTAACGTACAGGTAAGTACTGTGCAATATATATTTGTTTAGTATATCTCTTTAGCTGACATTTTGACTAGTGGTTTGTTGCCTGTAGATTTGTTTTGCTATTTTACTACATGTCTAATAATTTTTGGATTTCCAAGTAAAATATACAGTAACATTACATCCAATACAGTAAAATGGGATTTAATTAAACAGTTCTTGAGAACAAAGTACACTATATTATGGGTTGTGGGCAGTAATGTTGTGCCTAAGGAGGGCCTGACCTCTAAATTGTCCCTGATAAGTAGGTTACACCCCTCGAGACTATATGACAACAGGAGAGAAAACAAAACAGGGAAAAATGTAGGTAAGTTTAGAGTGTTTTCCAGGATACAGAAATGATGATGAGAAGCCTGCTGATGGCCACCGGTTAGAGCAGTATTTTGGATATCCCATGTCCAGAACAATAAAAGTGTTAGTTACAGAGACGGAGAAGTAAGTCAGTAGAGCGCAGGTATCATATCAGGATGTTGGTGAGGGCTTAGTTTATGCTGAAGTTCAGAACAAGAACGTACAAAGCAAAAAAGATGCAGGCACAAGGCATGAAGCAGACAAGGTCCCTTTGCAGTTAACAGGAATTAAGATGGCTGCTGGAGTTCATAACCAGCCCAGTTGGAACACAGACAGGAAGTGGGTATTTGAACACTTGTAGAAGCCCATAGAATGATGGATAATGAAGCCAACATTTTTGTTTTTCATATTTTTCACATACTTAGCATGTCTCACCACTGATATGCAGTATATTTAGTAAGATGGGACTTTGAGGATTGTTTACTTTACTTCATCATTACTGCAGTTTATCCCAAGCTATTTAAATGGTAGGTTTCTACAGTCTTAATATCTCATTAGGGAAAGAAGTGATTGTAATTGCCAGGGGAGTATAATAAGGGTTACATGCCCACCCCTAGGATTGGAGGGCACTTTCACACTGTTATCTCTGGGATTCTTTATGGTAATCTTAGTTGCTGCTAATATTCACTAGCATATCTATAATGTATGAAGTGTTTGTGGTGCACAAGGTCCCCTGGAGTCAAGGGGGGCCAATAACACACTTTCTGCACCCATTTTTTCCAATACTTACCCTCTGGAGTCCAGCAAATGTAGCAGCAGTGCAGCATTAACCTTTGGAAAAATAGTGCAGCAGACATTTTCCTAGCATTTCATGCATGAGCATTAGAGATATCACTTGGAAAATGGCAGCTGCACCATTTTTCCGGAGACCTGCTCATGTGCACTAGACTATGGGACAGCGCTAGTGTCTTGTAGTGACTAGAGATGTGCACTTGAAATTTTTCGGGTTTTGTGTTTTGGTTTTGGGTTCGGTTCCGCGGCCGTGTTTTGGGTTCTAACGCGTTTTGGCAAAACCTCACCGTTTTTTTTTTGTCGGATTCGGGTGTGTTTTGGATTCAGGTGTTTTTTTTCAAAGAACCCTAAAAAACAGCTTAAATCATTGAATTTGGGGGTCATTTTGATCCCATAGTATTCTTAACCTCAATAACCATAATTTACACTCGTTTTCGGTCTATTCTGAACACCTCACACCTCACAATATTATTTTTAGTCCTAAAATTTGCACCGAGGTCGCTGGATGACTAAGCTCAGCGACCCTAGTGGCCGACACAAACACCTGGCCCATCTAGGAGTGGCACTGCAGTGTCACGCAGGACGGCCCTTCCAAAAAACACTCCCCACACAGCACATGACGCAAAGAAAAAAAGAGGCGCAATGAGGTAGCTGTGTGAGTAAGCTAAGCGACCCTAGTGGCCGACACAAACACCTGGCCCATCTAGGAGTGGCACTGCAGTGTCACGCAGGACGGCCCTTCCAAAAAACTACTCCCCAAACAGCACATGACGCAAAGAAGAAAAAAAAGAGGCGCAATGAGGTAGCTGTGTGAGTAACATAAGCGACCCTAGTGGCCGACACCAACACCTGGCCCATCTAGGAGTGGCACTGCAGTGTCACGCAGGACGGCCCTTCCAAAAAACACTCCCCACACAGCACATGACGCAAAGAAAAAAAGTGGCGCAATGAGGTAGCTGTGTGAGTAACCTAAGCGACCCTAGTGGCCGACACAAACACCTGGCCCATCTAGGAGTGTCACTGCAGTGTCACGCAGGATGGCCCTTCCAAAAAACTACTCCCCAAACAGCACATGACGCAAAGAAGAAAAAAAAGAGGCGCAATGAGGTAGCTGTGTGAGTAACCTAAGCGACCCTAGTGGCCGACACAAACACCTGGCCCATCTAGGAGTGGCACTGCAGTGTCACGCAGGACGGCCCTTCCAAAAAAACACTCCCCACACAGCACATGACGCAAAGAAGAAAAAAAAGAGGCGCAATGAGGTAGCTGTGTGAGTAACCTAAGCGACCCTAGTGGCCGACACAAACACCTGGCCCATCTAGGAGTGGCACTGCAGTGTCACGCAGGACGGCCCTTCCAAAAAACTACTCCCCAAACAGCACATGACGCAAAGAAGAAAAAAAAGAGGCGCAATGAGGTAGCTGTGTGAATAACCTAAGCGACCCTAGTGGCCGACACATACACCTGGCCCATATAGGAGTGGCACTGCAGTGTCACGCAGGACGGCCCTTCCAAAAAACACTCCCCACACAGCACATGACGCAAAGAAAAAAAGAGGCGCAATGAGGTAGCTGTGTGAGTAAGCTAAGCGACCCTAGTGGCCGACACAAACACCTGGCCCATCTAGGAGTGGCACTGCAGTGTCACGCAGGACGGCCCTTCCAAAAAACTACTCCCCAAACAGCATATGACGCAAAGAAGAAAAAAAAGAGGCGCAATGAGGTAGCTGTGTGAGTAACCTAAGCGACCCTAGTGGCCGACACAAACACCTGGCCCATCTAGGAGTGGCACTGCAGTGTCACGCAGGACGGCCCTTCCAAAAAACACTCCCCACACAGCACATGACGCAAAGAAAAAAAGAGGCGCAATGAGGTAGCTGTGTGAGTTACCTAAGCGACCCTAGTGGCCGACACAAACACCTGGCCCATCTAGGAGTGGCACTGCAGTGTCACGCAGGACGGCCCTTCCAAAAAACTACTCCCCAAACAGCACATGACGCAAAGAAGAAAAAAAAGAGGCGCAATGAGGTAGCTGTGTGAGTAACCTAAGCGACCCTAGTGGCCGACACAAACACCTGGCCCATCTAGGAGTGGCACTGCAGTGTCACGCAGGACGGCCCTTCCAAAAAACACTCCACACACAGCACATGACGCAAAGAAGAAAAAAAGAGGCGCAATGAGGTAGCTGTGTGAGTAACCTAAGCGACCCTAGTGGCCGACACAAACACCTGGCCCATCTAGGAGTGGCACTGCAGTGTCACGCAGGACGGCCCTTCCAAAAAACTACTCCCCAAACAGCACATGACGCAAAGAAGAAAAAAAAGAGGCGCAATGAGGTAGCTGTGTGAGTAACCTAAGCGACCCTAGTGGCCGACACAAACACCTGGCCCATCTAGGAGTGGCATTGCAGTGTCACGCAGGACGGCCCTTCCAAAAAACACTCCCCACACAGCACATGACGCAAAGAAAAAAAGAGGCGCAATGAGGTAGCTGTGTGAGTAAGCTAAGCGACCCTAGTGGCCGACACAAACACCTGGCCCATCTAGGAGTGGCACTGCAGTGTCACGCAGGACGGCCCTTCCAAAAAACACTCCCCACACAGCACATGACGCAAAGAAAAAAAGAGGCGCAATGAGGTAGCTGTGTGAGTAAGCTAAGCGACCCTAGTGGCCGACACAAACACCTGGCCCATCTAGGAGTGGCACTGCAGTGTCACGCAGGACGGCCCTTCCAAAAAACTACTCCCCAAACAGCACATGACGCAAAGAAGAAAAAAAAGAGGCGCAATGAGGTAGCTGTGTGAGTAACCTAAGCGACCCTAGTGGCCGACACAAACACCTGGCCCATCTAGGAGTGGCACTGCAGTGTCACGCAGGACGGCCCTTCCAAAAAACACTCCCCACACAGCACATGACGCAAAGAAGAAAAAAAAGAGGCGCAATGAGGTAGCTGTGTGAGTAACCTAAGCGACCCTAGTGGCCGACACAAACACCTGGCCCATCTAGGAGTGGCACTGCAGTGTCACGCAGGACGGCCCTTCCAAAAAACACTCCCCAAACAGCACATGACGCAAAGAAGAAAAAAAAGAGGCGCAATGAGGTAGCTGTGAGAGTAACCTAAGCGACCCTAGTGGCCGACACAAACACCTGGCCCATCTAGGAGTGGCATTGCAGTGTCACGCAGGACGGCCCTTCCAAAAAACACTCCCCACACAGCACATGACGCAAAGAAAAAAAGAGGCGCAATGAGGTAGCTGTGTGAGTAAGCTAAGCGACCCTAGTGGCCGACACAAACACCTGGCCCATCTAGGAGTGGCACTGCAGTGTCACGCAGGACGGCCCTTCCAAAAAACACTCCCCACACAGCACATGACGCAAAGAAAAAAAGAGGCGCAATGAGGTAGCTGTGTGAGTAAGCTAAGTGACCCTAGTGGCCGACACAAACACCTGGCCCATCTAGGAGTGGCACTGCAGTGTCACGCAGGACGGCCCTTCCAAAAAACTACTCCCCAAACAGCACATGACGCAAAGAAGAAAAAAAAGAAGCGCAATGAGGTAGCTGTGTGAGTAACCTAAGCGACCCTAGTGGCCGACACAAACACCTGGCCCATCTAGGAGTCGCAACCGACACAATTGGACTCTCCTTGTGGATTTGGGATTTCGAAGAACGCACAGTTCTTTGCTGTGCTTTTGCCAGCTTGAGTCTTTTCATTTTTCTAGCGAGAGGCTGAGTGCTTCCATCCTCATGTGAAGCTGAACCACTAGCCATGAACATAGGCCAGGGCCTCAGCCTTTCCTTGCCACTCCGTGTGGTAAATGGCATATTGGCAAGTTTACGCTTCTCCTCCGACAATTTTATTTTAGATTTTTGAGTACTTTTTTTACTGATATTTGGGGTTTTGGATTTTACATGCTCTGTACTATGCCATTGGGCATCGGCCTTGGCAGACGACGTTGATGGCATTTCATCGTCTCGGCCATGACTAGTGGCAGCAGCTTCAGCACGAGGTGGAAGTCGATCTTGATCTTTCCCTATTTTTGGAACCTCAACATTTTTGTTCTCCATATTTTAATAGGCACAACTAAAAGGCACCTCAGGTAAACAATGGAGATGGATGGATACTAGTATTCTTATGGATGACGAGCGACTGCCGACACAGAGGTAGCTACAGCCGTGGACTACCGTACTGTGTCTGCTGCTAGTATAGACTGGATGATAATGAGATAAAATTAAAATATATATTTATATCACACTAGTACTGCAGCCGGACAGGTATATAATGTAATGACGGACCTGCTAGACACTGTTTGCAGAATGCGTTTATAAAAACACCACACGATGAGTGTTTAACTTTTCCAGGCAGACAATCACAATATACTGGTGGTCAGTGGTCACTGGTCAGTCACACTAGCAGTGGCACTCTGGCAGCAAAAGTGTGCACTGTACTTAAAAATATGTACTCCTGCTATAACTGCTCCCCAGTCTCCCCCACAATTAAGCTGTGTGAGCAGTGAGCACTCAGCACAGTCAGATAATGATATACAGTATTACATATGATGCAGCACACTGGGCTGAGCACAGATATGGTATGTGTATGTGACTGTGTCACACTGTGTATCGTTTTTTTTCAGGCAGAGAACGGATTAATTCAACTGGTGGTCAATGGTCACTGGTCACACTATCAGCAAGTAGTACTCCGTCCTAAGCAGACAATCACAATATACTGGGGGTCAGTGTGGTCTGGTCACTGGTCAGTCACACTGGCAGTGTGGCACTCTGGCAGCAAAAGTGTGCACTGTACTTAAAATATATTATATGTACTCCTGCTCTAACTGCTCCCAGTCCCCAGTCTCCCCCACAATTAAGCTGTGTGAGCACTCAGCACAGTCAGATATTATTACATATGATGATGCAGCACACTGAGGCTGAGCACAGATATGGTACGTGACTGTGTCACACTGTGAATCGTTTTTTTTCAGGCAGAGAACGGATTAATTAAACTGGTGGCACTGGTCACTGGTCACACTATCAGCAGCAAGTAGTACTCCTATATGCTCCCCAACATTTGTGTCTCTCTGTACTAGTAAACTGGTGGCACTGGTCACTGGTCACACTATCAGCAGCAAGTAGTACTCCTCCTATATGCTACCCAACATTTGTGTCTCTCTGTACTAGTAAACTGGTGGCACTGGTCACTGGTCACACTATCAGCAGCAAGTAGTACTCCTCCTATATGCTCCACAAAATTTGTGTCTCTCTGTACTAGTAAACTGGTGGCACTGGTCACTGGTCACACTATCAGTAGCAAGTAGTACTCCTCCTATATGCTCCCCAAAATTTGTGTCTCTCTGTACTAGTAACTAAACTGGTGGCACTGGTCACTGGTCACACTATCAGCAGCAAGTAGTACTCCTCCTATATGCTCCCCAAAATTTGTGTCTCTCTGTACTAGTAAACAGGTGGCACTGGTCACTGGTCACACTATCAGCAGCAAGTAGTACTCCTCCTATATGCTCCCCAAAATTTGTGTCTCTCTGTACTAGTAACTAAACTGGTGGCACTGGTCACTGGTCACACTATCAGCAGCAAGTAGTACTCCTCCTATATGCTCCCCAAAATTTGTGTCTCTCTGTACTAGTAACTAAACTGGTGGCACTGGTCACTGGTCACACTATCAGCAGCAAGTAGTACTCCTCCTGTATATGCTCCCCAAAATTTGTGTCTCTCTGTACTAGTAAACTGGTGGCACTGGTCACTGGTCACACTATCAGCAGCAAGTAGTACTCCTCCTATATGCTCCCCAAAATTTGTGTCTCTCTGTACTAGTAAACTGGTGGCACTGGTCACTGGTCACACTATCAGCAGCAAGTAGTACTCCTCCTATATACTCCCCAAAATTTGTGTCTCTCTGTACTAGTAACTAAACTGGTGGCACTGGTCACTGGTCACACTATCAGCAGCAAGTAGTACTCCTCCTATATGCTCCCCAAAATTTGTGTCTCTCCGTACTAGTAAACTGGTGGCACTGGTCACTGGTCACACTATCAGCAGCAAGTAGTACTCCTCCTATATGCTCCCCAAAATTTGTGTCTCTCTGTACTAGTAAACTGGTGGCACTGGTCACTGGTCACACCATCAGCAGCAAGTAGTACTCCTCCTATATGCTCCCCAAAATTTGTGTCTCTCTGTACTAGTAACTAAACTGGTGGCACTGGTCACTGGTCACACTATCAGCAGCAAGTAGTACTCATCCTATATGCTCCCCAAAATTTGTGTCTCTCTGTACTAGTAAACTGGTGGCACTGGTCACTGGTCACACTATCAGCAGCAAGTAGTACTCCTCCTATATGCTCCCCAAAATTTGTGTCTCTCTGTACTAGTAACTAAACTGGTGGCACTGGTCACTGGTCACACTATCAGCAGCAAGTAGTACTCCTCCTATATGCTCCCCAAAATTTGTGTCTCTCTGTACTAGTAAACTGGTGGCACTGGTCACTGGTCACACTATCAGCAGCAAGTAGTACTCCTCCTATATTCTCCCCAAAATTTGTGTCTCTCTGTACTAGTAACTAAACTGGTGGCACTGGTCACTGGTCACACTATCAGCAGCAAGTAGTACTCCTCCTATATGCTCCCCAAAATTTGTGTCTCTCTGTACTAGTAAACTGGTGGCACTGGTCACACTATCAGCAGCAAGTAGTACTCCTCCTATATGCTCCCCAAAATTTGTGTCTCTCTGTACTAGTCAGTCACTCTAAACGGAGAGGACGCCAGCCACGTCCTCTCCCTATCAATCTCAATGCACGTGTGAAAATGGCGGCGACGCGCGGCTCCTTATATAGAATCCGAGTCTCGCGATAGAATACAAGCCTCGCGAGAATCCGACAGCGGGATGATGACGTTCGGGCGCGCTCGGGTTAGCCGAGCAAGGCGGGAGGATCCGAGCCTGCTCGGCCCCGTGTAAAAACCCTGAAGTTCGGGCGGGTTCGGTTTCCGAGAAACCGAACCCGCTCATCTCTATTAGTGACCCTAATGCCCAGAGTCTATTGTGATCAGGTCTGAATTAGGCCCATATGTCTTTGCTATGGCTGCACAGTGTGATATACAGTGTATCCAGAAAGTATTCACAGCACTTCACTTTTTCCACATTTTGATATGTTACAGCCTTATTCCAAAATGGAATAAATTTATTTTTTTCCCTCAAAATTCTATACACAAAAACCCATAATGACAACATGAAAAAAGTTTTTTTGAGATTTATGCAAATGTATTAAAAATGAAAAGCTAAGAAATCACATGTACATAATTATTCACAGCCTTGGCTCAATACTTTGTTGATGCACCTTTGGCAGCATTTACAGCCTCAAGTCTTTTTGAATATGATGTCACAGGCTTGGCACAGCTATCTTTGGGCAGTTTCTCCCAATCCTTTTTTCAGCACATCTCAAGCTTCATAAGGTTGGATGGGAAGCATCGGTGCACAGCCATTTTCAGATCTCTCCAGAGATGTTCTATCAGATTCAAGTCTGGACTCTGGCTGAGCCACTCAAGGACATTCATACAGTTGTCATGAAGTCACTCCTTTGATATCTTGGATGTGTACTTAGGGTCATTGTCCTGCTGAAAGATGAAACATCACCCCAGTCTGAGGTCAAGAGCGCTCTGGAGCAGGTTTTCATTCAGGATGTCTCTTTACATTGCTGCATTCATCTTTACCTCTATTCTGACTAGTCTCCCAGTTCATGCCAATGATAATTATTCCCACAGCATGATGCTGCCACCACCATGCTTCACTGTAGGGATGGTATTAACCTGTTGATGAGCAGTGCCTGGTTTTCTCCAAACATTATGCCTGGCATTCACACCATAGAGTTCAATATTTGTCTCATCAGACCAGAGAATTTTGTTTCTCATAGTCTGAGAGTTCTTCAGATGCATTTTGGCAAACTCCAGGTGGGCTGCCATGTGCTTTTTACTAAGGAGTGGCTTCCATCTGGCCACTCTAACATACAGGCCTGATTGGTGGATTGCTGCAGAAATGGTTCTCCATCTGGAAGGTTCTTCTCTCTCCACAGAGGAATGCTGTAGCTCTGTCAGAGTGACCATCGGGTTCTTGGTCACCTCCCTGACTAGTGCCCTTCTCCCCCGATTGCTTAGTTTAGACAGCCGGCCAGCTCTAGGAAGAGTCCTGGTGGTTCCGAACTTCTTCCATATATGGATGATTGAGGCCACTGTGCTCGCTGGGACCTTCAAAGCAGCATATATTTTTCTGTAGCCTTCCTCAGATTTGTGCCTTGAGACAATCCTGTCTCAGAGGTCTACAGACAATTCCTTTGACTTCATTCATGGTTTGTGCTCAGACATGCACTGTCAAGTGTGGGACCTTATATAGACAGGTGTGTGCTTTTCCAAATCATGTACAATAAACTGAATTTACCACAGGTGAACTCCAATTAAGCTGTAGGAACATCTCAATGATGATCAATACAAACAGGATGCACCTGAGCTCAATTTTGAGCTTCATTGTAAAGGCTGTAAAGACTTCTGTACATATGATTTCTTAGATTTTTTATTTTTAATACATTTTTAATAAATTTGCAAAAATCTCCAAAACACTTTATTCACGTTGTCATTATGGGGTATTGTGTGTAGAATTTTCAGGGGAAAAATTAATTTGTTCATGGATAGTATGGTGAACCACCGAACTTCTATTCGGGCCGCTATACAAACAGGTTCTTTGGATAAACCGGTGGCATGACACTATCTTGAAAACAGGCATCAAGTAGCTAACTTAAAGTGAATGCTTATATATTGGGTACCCCCCTTACCTAACGGGGGTGACAGACTGCTGGCTTTGAGGAAGAGGGAAAGCTTTTGGATTTATTTCACTTGATACAGTTGCCCCTAGAGGCCTGAATGAGTATAATACTATGAATGTCTTTCTCTGATTGTACCTAATGTACACACTCCGATAGGAGTAACTAGAAAGTATACCATTTGGTTTACTATTGAAATTAGGAGGACCACTTAAGGGGGGTACTCACGGCGCGATATTCTAAGCAATCTGACTAGATTGCTTAGAATATCGGGATGATCGCTCCGTGTGTAGCCCCCTCGGCGATAGCGATGCGCGGCCCCGCACATCGCTATCGCCGCTGCTAGATTGGCCTGCATGCAGGCCAATCTAGCGGGTCGCTCACTTCACCCGCTGGGTGAAGTGAGCGGCCCCCCCCGTCTCCCCCCGCACGCTCAGCACAGATCGCGCTGTGCTGAGCGGCAGGAGAGATGTGTGCTGAGCGCTTCGCTCAGCACACATCTCTCCTATATCGGCCCGTGGGTACTGGGCTTTACATTTCTGAGTTCCAATTCAACACTATGATTTTAATATTATGTATATATAGAATGATTTTGTAGGATAAGATTAAATGAATATATGTGTTTTCATGTCTATTTGTATTTAGATTGTTTTTACTGTGTTTTTTTATTTTTTGTTTCTATGTCTCAGTCACGTGCCTGACATGATACAAATACCACAACAGAGTTCCTCTTTTTGTATATATTAGTTTGATGACTACCGATGTGCTTGTTTGATTGATCAATCAGTTTTGGTACTATGGCAATATGTTATACCATTACTTGGATGGGGGCAGCGATTTGCCAATTTGGGACCTGTGAGGTGCTGCTGGTTCTTATTATTGGAGTAACTGTGTCCAGTCTTGAGTTTGCGCTCACTTCCAGTTAATGGAACGCATGGCACCCCTTACTTCTGGATAGTGGAACGCATGCTGCGATCCCCCGTTTTTTTATTAATTCAGTGGCCTTAGTACTATGGAAATATGTGTTGTATCATTGATGTAGAGCGGGACCCAGATGTGGACATTGGGGAATAGTGAGGCGCTGTTGTGGTTCAGGACTGTAGTGATAGAGTCAAATAACTACCTTTTAACATTAGCTATATATTAATACCGTGTAGCCGTAATGGCTGCTAAACCATGTGCACATGCTACGCACTCCGTACGCTATTTGCGCATGAAGACCTCGCACGTGGTACGCAAATAAAGTACACACGCTGTGCTGGGTGTACGGAATACCCACAGTGAGCATACACACAGACAGTAACCTTTATAAACTTTAAACACAGATTATGCTTACACTGTGCAACACACTATGATTGAGTTTGTATTGTAAAACCTTACTGCTGAAATACTGCAGCGATATAACGCTGCTTAACCTTGTTAATGTAAATGCTGTTAGAGCGATTTAGAATTCAGAAACCCTTTGTACCAGCTAGAGAGACACAGACACCCTGCTGAGGTTCTAACACCTTATGTGAATGTTCTATTTGCAAAAGAATAATACAAGTACAAGTTACACACTACAATATAACATAGACTACCTAACCAGATAACTACACAGGAAATACAATACAATTATGTGTTTAAAGGAAAATACGAGAGAAAGGGGAGGAGAGAGAGAGAGAGAGAAATGGCTCACAATAACAAGAAGATCAATATAATTGCGGAGAAAACTTACGCACAAGGGGAAACGATCGCATGCGCCTCGATATCCAGCTCCCGATTATCAGCACTGAGAACCGTTGAAGAGAGTGAACTGGATATGGTCGGCTTCTCTATTTATGCCCCACACACAATACAATTCAATGGTCCCTACAATCTCATTGTTCATTGGACACAGGAATTCGGCTTCGCATCATAACAAAAGGTCATAGGTTGATTCATACAGGTGGGCTGTGACTACTTCCAACTGTTCAGGTGGGTTGGATACTGGGTTTCCCGCCGCATGACTAAATAAGAACAAATAATAGTAAATGGACATAGACTTCTTATGTCCATAACTATTCGCACGAGCGATTAATCCGCTCCAAACCAACACCGGAATATTGCTAATTAAATACTCTTCCGATGGGTACCAAACACCACTGTATGACCCCTGTTAGACCCTTCGTACAATACAAAGAGGGATCTCTCTGTCCAGGAACATGATATGTTAACTAAACTTTCAGAATCTATCAAAGGGACCATGATCTACAAAATACATTATATAGTGAAAATATGTAACGATTGAGTCGCACGCTACGATCACATAAACTCTACCGTAAATACGCATACCGTGCGCCTGCGGGTGCCCGCGACTGTGAGTATGCGCACGTACGGGAGAGCGTACGCATGCGCAGCACGGACCTGTGTGAGGTGCAAATATGGTAGTGTGCATAGAGATATTTTTCTGACTTTGACAGTCCACCCTTTGGCAGTCAACAATAACTGCCACTTCCTAAAAACATTCAAAAAGAGAAAAATATATGTCAGGGGTTAATACATTTCCATGGTTGGGTAAGGGAGGAGAGAGGAGTAGGTGTGAAGAGGGTATGACCTAGTGAGATAGCAGAAGCATGTGTGTATGAATCCATGTTTGGGGGTCATGTATCATTGTGCCGTACGTGTTGTACATCAAGCTTCGAGGTATTGCGAAGTATACATTTGAATTCCTTCTTATCCCGCGGTACGGGTCTGTGGATGGGCTGTCAAACTTTACCGAGCTCTTTTCGGCTGTGGTTGCAACAAAATGGGGGAGCACATTTTAGTTGATGATACATGAGTGGGGGAATATGTGATTGCTGATATCTGTGCCTGTATTCCCTATCGACTATGTGTGTAATTACCTGAAGGTTGTAGAGATGAAGATAAAGAACACTTATGGTAAATGCTGTGGTATTCTATGTCAGGTTAATGTACATTCGTCGATTGAAGTCTTGTTCGGTGTCTGTTGAATGCAGTCTTCTTTGTGCTTTTGCCCATAAGGTGCGAGCAAAAACTGTCAATGTCCATAGATTTACAAAAGTGTTGGGCTAGCGTAATTTTAAAATTTCTAGGGAAACTGGGGATTTATGGCATAGTTCATCAAAAATCTGTGTATAAGGTTGTCAAAACTTCTTCTTTAATCCATCTTTTGTCTGTATATCGGCTCATCAAATTCCTCGTCCAAGTGGGTCTTTTTACCTTGGAGGAAAACGGAAAAACAGGTGAAAGAAACAGACCGTATAATCGCATTTTCATTACATCATTGTTTCTACCGTTGGGTCATATATCAAATTCATTGGAATTACAGTTTCCTCACTCCTCAAACTCATTACCCTGGTACGATGTTTGCACTTCATTAAAGCCTGACCGCATCTAAATATCAAGCAAATTGATATGACAACACCTAAGATACAGAGGAGAAACTTCCCAACATCCATTATGACTCCTTGAGCCCATTCTCCTAAACCAGAAAACCAATTTCGCCGGTTCAACCATGACACCCAACCAGTCAGCTCATTACCTACAGCAGCAAGAGTGAGATTGTGTCTCCTGCGAAATTCCCACTTCAATTGGAGAATATCGTCCATCTTTTGGTCTATGACCTCGACCGGATCCTCGGTACTATTCGTAATATATGTGCAACATTTCACGCCGTACTGCATTGCCAGTGTGACACAATATCCGCCTGTCACTGCTGTGAGATAATTAAGAACCATTCTATGCTGTACCAGTTCTGTTTTATAAGCTTGAAGTTCCCTCCCAGTATACCTAAACGTGTCATCATACATTTCAGTGATATTATCTAACAAATTTGCAAGCGCAGATATGTATTTATAATTCAGCACTCCTTTAGCGGTGCGAGTAAAATCTAGCGCGATTAGGAATTGAATCCCGGTGTATTCACTGATCAGATCAGAGGCCGGATGCTCTGTCCTCTCTATCAGGTGCCTTTTAGCTACGTGCTCGTAGTGGGTATGAGTATAAGGAGCTTGGGCACCACGGTGTATGTCTTTCATTTTGTCATGTGATACAGTCATTACTTCAGGCAGTACTTTTCCAATATAACACAATCCTTCAGAGTTTGGGGCAAGCCACTTATACGCCTTTCTCCCGCATATGAAATATGCATCATCGGGGAGAACATATGGGACGGAGTAGGACATAACCATATTACACACCTTCCATGCGAAATCTCCTAACCCTAATTCTTCCATCTGCTTAGTACACGTATCAGGTTGTACGATATGTGCACAGTATCCTGGTGATACCTCTCCAACTCTGGTAATCCTATTTCCTAAGGTATACCTATACCGGAAAGATTTTCCTCTACTGGCTATGTGGCGTATAAGCTCTGTATCTGTAGGCATTCTATCTGCTCTATGCGAAAAGGTCATGGTTTGGTTACTCCATGACACTTCCCAATTTCCCGGCTTTCGGGGATTGGAGATGTTAAAACATAATAGGGACCTATCCACATGGTATTGGTGGAGCTTCAAACTAGGAGGGCTGGAGATATTAAACCTCCTGTCCACCGGCCTCCCACCCTTTAGCTCAAGTACCTCCCCTACCGTTAAAGGAAATGGTACTAGCCCTGATTTGCTATGACATTGAGGTACTTGAGAGCATACCCAACAATCTGTTTTATTTAACACACTACCCACTAAGGAGTGATAGTCACTCAATGGATGCCGGTCCATATGGATATTAAAACTGGATTGGCATTTCTTAATGCACCCATCCTCAATGACATTGTCACAGAGCCTACAGATACAGTTTTCTTCAGCTAACAATCCTTAAAAGAAAATGTTTACAGATAACATGGCTGCTAGATCGTTTCCGGTACTCGCCTTTGCTTGGTGATTGGGTTGTTATTGGAAATTTACACCTCCATCTTTATCATCAGGACCTTTCTGGATCTCGACCTCACTGATACTCTCACCGAAACAGACTGCTCTGGTCAACATCATGGTCAACAGGAAAATCCATATCACAGTCTCTTGGGGCAAGTCCATCTTACAGGAGGAGAAAAGAAGAAATTTGTAATGGGGGTACGGAAAATCAGTTTGAGGGGGAGAGAGACTTGTTACGATAATTAAGTTCTCTAGTCTTGTTGTTCTTCTTGTTCTGTTGTCATCTCAAAGGTGCTGTCTTTCAGTCTTCCAAATGAACATTCCGATAATGCAATATTCCTTCCAAATCAGTGATCTCTCTGTAAGGAGCAAAAATCTTGCATTACCATTTGTCTAACTGATGTGTGACATACCATCTTTAAAACATGAAAACATGAGTGAGAAGAGAGAGGAAACAAAAAAAAACAAACGAGGGAGAGAACAATTTATATGCATGTGTATATTACTTAAATCAACAATAACCATCAATAGGAAAAGAGAAAAAAACATTTTTCAACCATTTTAAAACATTGCCAGATCATCAGGCTGTCATATCCACATGCCTATTGGTTTCCTTGCGCAGTCCCTTCCCCACCAGCACCCCCATTACTCCACTCTCTCTGTATCTGGCCAGGATACCTTGATGTGGATAGGTCATGCTGGGGTTTGGTAGACTTTTGCAAAGACCAAGCGGATATGCAATGTTTGAGTCCTTACCAATAATCGTCAGAGATGGGGAGAGCGAAAGAGAGAAAAGAAAAAAACATTTTCGCAAATACATTTACAACATTTCACCTGGTCATTCCTGTGTCTTCAGGGAATGACCTCCCAATTTATTAACCGTTACCTCAGGCTTACCATCAGTCGTATGATCACCTTTCTTGACTACATATCATGGGTGTGGCTCAAAATTCTTCCTATGTGATCCCTGATTGTAATTTGGTGTGTCATATTCATGCTCATTTTCATGTCTAGGGGGTCTGACTTTATGTGGGTTATTACAGTTGCTGGCATAATGCCCTTCTCTTCTACAATGATAACAAACCCTGGGCCTCCTCCAAGTGTCAATGAACTGGGGTCTTGGCTGATTTGATGCCTCCTCAAACGCTTGGATGTTCATCACCCTCAACCGCTTTCCCTGTACTTCCCTGCTTCCTTGGATACCATGGTTATGTTGTTGTCTAGGGGGTGCATATACCTTGTGTGTGCTTCTAGGCCAGCAATCTCTTGCATAATGACCTTCCTTCTGGCAATTATAACAGACTTCCATATTTGAATTTTTCGCAGTGGTGTGGGGCTTTTGTTGGGGTGGTCTTGTGGTTAGGGCCTGTATACTTGTTGCCATTAACTTGTTTCTTTGTGACTCTCTGTATCTGGTGATATTCTGATCATGATTAATGATGGCCTCTCTTAATGCGGCCACCGAGATATCTCTCCAGTCTGGGTTGGTGGTCTGTACCCTTGTTCTTAATTCATCCTTTAAACCATTCATTAATACTTTACCCACTATTCCTTTATGTTGTGCATTTGTCTTGATATCTGTGATCCCAATTTTTCTAGCCATTATTTGCAGTGCTCGATTGATATAATTAGAAATACTTTCCCCTTCGTTTTGTCTTATGGAGAAAATTTCATTCCACTTGACAACGGCAGGGAAATATACTTCCAACTGTCGGTTAATCTGCTTAATACATTCCTGATTGTGCTCCTCCGTTTGAGGTACCTCTGTGTTTAATTGGCAATCAGTAATAAATTTCGCAGGGTCAACACTGGAGGGCAAACATGCCCTCAGCACTGTCCGCCACTCTTTGTTGGCGGGTTCTGTGGAGTTTCCTAGTTCTTTAATAAACCTTTGACATGCAACTAGATTTTTCCTAGGATCAGGAAATTCAGACATAATTGATCTCAATTCGGTCCGGGACCAGGGACATCGCATTGCACTGTCCTTGACGGGAATGGTTCCCTGATCGTCAGTCTTCCCATTGGGGACTGCAATCACCCTGACCGGATCAAACTCAGCTACATCATCTTGTGTTGGTCTTACAATATGTGGTACATCTGTTTGTGCGTGATATAAAACATTGTACGTACCTGTGGACACGACCTCACCTGTACCTCCGTTAGGGGGTTTGATTATTGCCTTTACCGATTTGGTCGCGTCCACCTGGCTGTCTTGTAGGATGGCTTCTGGAAGAGGTGCCGACCTTGTTCTGGGCTCACTTTCTTGTTTGTATTCCTGAGGGAAGTTTGACATGGGGTGCAACTTGCATAGGTTAATAGTTGTACATTTAACAGTATTACAATTATCATTGTTACATTTATTACACTTATTCTTATCATCTATACTACAGTTGCTAAGAGCGTTTTTATTGTTCAACCCTGTGCTTTTCTCCGCAACCATAATCCTCTCCATTGCCATGTCTCTCCTCTCAAGATAAGAGTCAGATAAGTCAATTAAATCTCTTTGCAATTCACTTTCCTGTTGCCATAACTGCAAATAATCATAATGTTTGATTCGTCTCTTTGTTGGTTCAATGAGACCTATCCTCCTCCTTAAATTCAGTAACACTTTTGGGCTAAAGCTGCCTATATTTGGGAACTTCTCCCCATCATGTACAGTCATTCTTTCCCATTCATCACATAAGGCTTGTGTGTGTGACCCGTACTTTTCACACATTACGTACCTTGCCGACCCTATTGGTCGGTTTCTATAATCAACCCGAACCGAGGTTGATCGCCTCCTTCCTGAACAACTGGCCCCCATAATTTGCAGGTGTTACGAAACCTTACAAAAAACCAAGAGGTCCACGATAGGTTGGCGGTGAAGTTTACCGAGCACCTCACTCACTCGCCCACACCGACCAATACGACCTGATCACACCGATATGGCGCTGGCGCACTCGACCCAGGGCACCTATAAACCTCTATTTACTGGAACATGCGAGGGATATCCGAAGAACACTTACTCTTTCCAGTAACTATTGGTTGTTGGATAATTCCTGAGTGACCAGCGAACTTCCCTTTTGAAAAATAAAAAATTACACAAATCACGTCAGAATGTACAAATAGCGTTTATGACCCTTGGTACGTAAATGGTACTGGTCAGGTTTACTAATTTGCACACAATTACGTGCGGTACAATCGTTCAGCACATAAGCAACTAATCTTATGTGCTGGGCGACCAGTGGAATCGAAAATTGCGGCTGCGAATTCCTTCAGCGAGCTTGTATGGCCTATATGGGTGTTGCACCAACCCTTTTAGGTGTTGTGCCTGTGGACTGTATAGCGGACTTCCTTGTCTGCTGTACCTGAACCTGCTGGTCTGCTATGACCTCCTGGTCTGTTACAGTATAACCTCCTGGTCTGCTATACTCTAATGCTCAATTTTTATGTTTAACCAAGGATGCCTCCCTAGCCACCGTGCATGTCACTTACACGTATGTACCTCACGAGAACTCGATGATTTCTTTTGGTTCAACCTCAAAATTGTATAAATGTATGTAAAAACACTCACTCACCACATGTACACTTTTGTTTCTATTTCTATTTCTGCGCAGAAATTTTCTTTAAACCAGATGTGTTGTGAATTTGGAGAAGGATCTGTTAATCTAAATTTCGGACACTAAAATAGACTTGCGCTACTTACCACGTTGCCACCTTTCCACCTGTTACAATAACACTTATCGTGTGATTTGAGTTACGTGGGCGTACCCGGACGCTCCGTTGCGTAATATACGCTGCGTGCGTCGGCCTTTGAGTTGCGTACGCGAGTCTCAGCCCTTTGTTAGAGACACGTGCACGCAAAGCAAATATCCACCGTAACACAATGTACACGTTTATAAATGTAGATGATCCTCGATCATCTACCGCACACCACACCAATCTCTCCTTTTACCTTTAGGTAGAGCTGTGTGTTTTTCACTTTACACTTTAATGTATTACTTTTACACTTTTAACTATGAAATAGCGACAAATCTCTCTTAGCACGTTTATCAATTATAAAATGGCAACCAGGAAAGTGAGATGTGAAGATTACACAAATGAACATGCAATTCTAAATTAATCTAATAACATATATTGATGTAAGCACACGCATATAGATATTACATATATGAGACCCTATTCAGTGCTTCTACTTTGCATATGAATGTGCAATTTCTTTCACTGCTGGGAGAGAGAAAAAAAAATCAACAACAAACCAGTCCCACAGGTCATTTGCATTTCAATGGCCATCCTACAAATAGCAGCGTTAAAACAGGTTCGTGAAGAGAGACAGTTACCAAAAAAAAAACTACTTGTGTATTTCTTAAATCAAATATTTAATTTATTATTAACTGTTATTAAACTCTATCTGAACTACTTATGATTGACTATGATATGGACTAAACAAATGCATTAAAAAAAACTCATTAAATGATGATTTCTTTTTGACAGTGGATGGCTGATTATTTCCTGAGTCAACTGAAAATCAGCCGTTCAAAAAAAAAAAATTTTTTGACCTTCCCAAAATGGCCGCTGCTCCTCCCCCATCCATGAGGTTTACACAAAATGGGGGACAGACCTTTTGTCACAAAGAAAAATCATTATGCCAGCCCCTTTTAGTTATCACGCTATGCAGAGCGATTAAAAATAATTTTAAACCTATTTAAACAGACAAACCATCCAATCTGCGTGTGCAGTTGGCACCAAATTGAAATAAAAAACAGATTTACAAAGACAATAGCTCAATGTTCCTACCTTCTTCGGATTCCACCAGCATCCCTACAGACCAAAAGAATCAGACGCAGACTCTCATCTGATCAGCACTCCAAGATACTACCTGTTCCTCCCTTTGCTGATCGATAAAAGTCTGCGCCTTCTTCGCCTTACTGCGGATATGAGATGGACCGGACTTGCCCCCACTTGATAGAGTCAAATAACTACCTTGTAACATTAGCTATATATTAATACCGTGTAGCCGTAATGGCTGCTAAACCATGTGCACATGCTACGCACTCCGTACGCTATTTGCGCATGAAGACCTCGCACGTGGTACGCAAATAAAGTACACACGCTGTGCTGGGTGTACGGAATACCCACAGTGAGCATACACACAGACAGTAACCTTTATAAACTTTAAACACAGATTATGCTTACACTGTGCAACACACTATGATTGAATTTGTATTGTAAAACCTTACTGCTGAAATACTGCAGCGATATAACGCTGCTTAACCTTGTTAATGTAAATGCTGTTAGAGCGATTTAGAATTCAGAAACCCTTTGTACCAGCTAGAGAGACACAGACACCCTGCTGAGGTTCTAACACCTTATGTGAATGTTCTATTTGCAAAAGAATAATACAAGTACAAGTTACACACTACAATATAACATAGACTACCTAACCAGATAACTACACAGGAAATACAATACAATTATGTGTTTAAAGGAAAATACGAGAGAAAGGGGAGGAGAGAGAGAGAGAGAGAAATGGCTCACAATAACAAGAAGATCAATATAATTGCGGAGAAAACTTACGCACAAGGGGAAACGATCGCATGCGCCTCGATATCCAGCTCCCGATTATCAGCACTGAGAACCGTTGAAGAGAGTGAACTGGATATGGTCAGCTTCTCTATTTATGCCCCACACACAATACAATTCAATGGTCCCTACAATCTCATTGTTCATTGGACACAGGAATTCGGCTTCGCATCATAACAAAAGGTCATAGGTTGATTCATACAGGTGGGCTGTGACTACTTCCAACTGTTCAGGTGGGTGGGATACTGGGTTTCCCGCCGCATGACTAAATAAGAACAAATAATAGTAAATGGACATAGACTTCTTATGTCCATAACTATTCGCACGAGCGATTAATCCGCTCCAAACCAACACCGGAATATTGCTAATTAAATACTCTTCCGATGGGTACCAAACACCACTGTATGACCCCTGTTAGACCCTTCGTACAATACAAAGAGGGATCTCTCTGTCCAGGAACATGCTATGTTAACTAAACTTTCAGAATCTATCAAAGGGACCATGATCAACAAAATACATTATATAGTGAAAATATGTAACGATTGAGTCGCACGCTACGATCACATAAACTCTACCGTAAATACGCATACCGTGCGCCTGCGGGTGCCCGCGACTGTGAGTATGCGCACGTACGGGAGAGCGTACGCATGCGCAGCACGGACCTGTGTGAGGTGCAAATATGGTAGTGTGCATAGAGATATTTTTCTGACTTTGACAGTAGTGATTGTATTCGGCCACTATTCTGCGCTCACTTCCGGTTAATGGAATGCATGGCACTTCCGGTCCGTGGAATGCACGCCGCGGCGGAGAGCGGCAGTGCATCATGGAGCAGTGATGTACAGCTGAATTTAGTGATAGTTTCACTTTGGTTTGTTGGTCCTGCTGCCGGATTAGTGATTGTTATAAGTGTTTGGGTCGTTTATAGCAGCATACACCAGTATTGCACTGTACCAATTAGTGCCACCTACACTTCCTGTCTCCTCCCTATATAAGGCTTGTTAGGAGAGGGGTTAACACACAGAACCAGGTTGTGGAAACCTCAGTTGACTATTCGTTGGTGAGTTAATATTTGAGAGATTACTATATTGGTTAGTTAGACTATTGTTTGACTTGTTGTTTATTTGTTTAAGGACTCAGTTATTTTTACACTATATTTTATATGCCTTAGGATGGTTTGTTAGACCGGATGAATGACCTGGAGATTATTATAATCTGGTCATCTACATATAGTGAGTATTCTACCCCACCTGGTGGATCTCAGATGGGATTGTATAGTGAGACTCCCGGTATATATTTTAGACTATGATTTTATTTCCTTCATAGGATTTGTGGGTTGATGTGTTTGCCCACTCTATTTAAACTGTTTTACTTTGTAGCTACCGGAATTTCATTAGTGAGTATGACATTATTTTGCTGTGGGACCATGGTGTTCTGCTTTCATACTTCTTGGATGCTATTTCTTGCACTAATTCTGCTTCGGTGCAGTTATACATGATGTATTACATCACATGTATTATTGATTTCTATGATATACTTTGTGGTGGTGGTGTTAAGTGTTTGGGCCCGTGAGACTGATTTTATGTTATATGTTTTCATTTTGGACAGCTGTTTGTTCGTTGAATTGAATATAATTTTGTGAAAATTAATGAGGCTTGTCTTGAAAAAGATTCTTGCTGTAGAATAGAAACGTCAACCCATGAAAAACATTTAAGAAGCGTTGAAATACTGAGTGGATTTTTTTATTTGTGGAGAGTGCCCCAGAGGCTACTGGAACTCTGTGTATGTATATATATATATATATATATATATATATATACTAAGTCCGCACAAGCACCGTAAATGTTCCAGATTGTGCTGTACAACATGCAGTGCAGGCACATCCACTCCAGCCAGGAGACTACGAACTCTAGAAATTGCATATTAAGGAGGGCGCGCTTGTGAATATCATTTAAAACAACTTTACTTAGTGTACATATCCACATACATGTAAGTTTAAAATAGCACACCTAGCCGGCTCCCCAGTAATGATCATTTAAATGTAGCGTATTTGCTCAGCAGTGATGTCATCCTTTCCCTTCCCCCCCCCCCCAACCCTAACCCCCCCTTCCTTCCCCCCGCCCTCCCTCCCCCTCTGCTTTCTCGTCCTCTGCTATGTGTCCACTCTTTCCTCTGCACATTTTCAGGACATTTTCTGACAACAGATCACAACCCCCTAGGCCTTCGATTTCATGTTCTTTTTTTACACTTTTTTCAAATTTTTTTCACTCCATTTTCAACTCTTCTTACTTTTTTTATATTTTTTCCGATCCTGCCAGCATTGCCAACTCTGCCCACACCTCTTAGGTGCTCTATTACACAAACAGATTCCCTTACGTGGCACTTACACTTCTATGTCAATATATGTGTCTTACATTTGACCACATTACATCCAGCTTCTCCCACCATGCTCACATTGCACTCTGTGCTCACATTACACGCTAAACCATGTTTTTATCTGTCACATTTTCATTTTCGCAGGGCCGGCGCGGGTGTACTGGGAAGCGCCGCTGGTTGCTACGGCAACCGCGTCACGGACCCGGCATCACGTCACTTCCTGGAGACGCCGGAGGTCTTCCGGTGGCCCCCGCGATTGACGGCATCCGGCCCTCCTCTCTTTCACTTGCGGGATTCACCGGGTGCTATAAAGGTGAGAAGGTTTATGTTCCACACTGTTCACGCCTTGACAAAGGGGTTTAAGGATCCCGAAACGTTGGTATTTCGTGACCAGTGTTTGTTATGATTTGATTTATTACACGTTTGAATTTTCAACTGACGGAGTGCCGCTGCTTTATTCCTTTCTGTTTCATGCATCACTTGCTGCGGAGGGCACCCGGATTTACAACGTATTTTTAGAGTACAAGGCATTTCAGAACTTTATATATATATATATATATATATATATTTTAAGTCCGCACAAGCACCGTAAATGTTCCAGATTGTGCTGTACAACATGCAGTGCAGGCACATCTACTCCAGCCAGGAGACTACGAATTCTAGAAATTGCAAATGAAGGAGAGCGCGCTTGTGAATAAAGCACTGGAATCCCTACGACAATGGGACCCACAAACAGTGCTGCCATTAGAAATTGTGGAGCCTGGTACTGCCAGAAAAGGCAGGGCCACCTCCCCTTTCTGCTCCCCGTGCAGCCCCCAAAACTTACTGTTCGGGTTGCCAGTTGCCGGTACTGGGAGAAAGTCGAAAGACATCAGGTGGCGCCTCTAAGCATCAACGCTGCAGGCCGGGACCACAAAGGGAAGAAGTCCAGAGCAAACAGACATAGAGGGACAGCACTGGCTGTATTTCAAATTTGGAACTGGCTACAATTAGAGCTTGCGGACCAGCAGCCAATCAGAAGCTACTCCTGCGGCAGTTCCTGATAGGCTGATGGTTGCGAGCTCCAATTTGCTCACGTACAACTCCAAATTAAAAATGCCGCCAGTACTGCTCCTCTATGGCAGCCTGTGGTGCGCTCCAATGCATAACAATGCTATGCAGGCCCACTTGTGGTCTGGGCCTGGGACAGGAGTCCCAGCAGTCCCCCTCTGATGGCGGCCCTGTCCACAAAACATGAGCTCCACCTTCCCTAGGAACAACCATCCTTGTGCTGATCGCACTACAGCAAATCCTAATGTTTGCAACAAAAAAGAAAAGAAAAACAAATTGTAATATACTGGTGCACTACAGATCACAGCTATCCTATAATTCTCCATTTGGAGAACTACAATAAAATACTTAGTGTCAAAAAGTTGAAAGATCATAATTTACAATAAGAGAATAAAAAATGTTGTTGCTACAATTCTAGAAACCTTAAAATCAAAACCCAAGGGCAGAGGATGTGGGTGATGAAATCCCATCATTTCTCCTACTCCCTACAGTAACATCTTAATTGCAAATTGTATAAATATTCCCACAATATAAGTAGGATTCCTTCCATTACTGGGCACCTTTGTATGCTGATGTAAAGGTGAGCTGCTGTATGATAGTATACAGGACAATGGTTACATCTGAACAGATTGATGCCCTGATGGAAAGAGATAGCTAAAACAGCAGGTACCCATCACACTAATCTGTAGCATAGGCCACTGACAGTCAGCAAATAATAAGTATTTCATTGTAAGGGATATATGTGTTCTTCTCCCATGTCCACCCATGCTATATTCAGCCTAATGTTAGGGACAGCTGTGTGTAATGTCACTCACTGTGTGACAATGACATATTGGTAAGAGAGAAATCCTTCAACATTTTTGCTGTTTTCCCATATAAGTCAAAACTGATGTGTAATATTCTAAGCAATAAAGCAATTTTTTTTTTTTTTTTGTCATAGTCAGTCTTAAAGCCTGTATCAGTCTGATCTCTGCGGTCTCTGCGCTCAGAGCCTCATCTCAGGAGGAATTGCTCAGGGCATAGGATCAGCACAGAAACATAATGTCTTTAACATTTACATTGCTGCGTAATACAGAGCAGTGCAGATTCCTGATGTTACATGTCACAATCACAGTCATTTTGCAGTGTGTTGGCCCCAATATAAAAAATGCATTTGATGAAATATGTCGGGCGGCTGCCGTCTTTAGGGTGTCTGAGCCATGAATTTCACAGTCAGTAAAATGGGAAAGGTAAAGGCCTGATAGTGCAGAATTACTGTGATACACTTACAGTATTTAGTACTCTTTATAAAGTGCTGCGGTGCATAATAATTAAGTGAAGGAAAGCCTGACATGGTAGGATGAGGGTTCTTCCTATTCATTAAAGATTTCATCTAGTGGTGCCTGTCTCTAAGTGTCGCTGGCAGCAGCCATCGCTGGTAGTCACTGACAAAGATTCATACAAAGCAAGAAGAAGCCTGTATTACTAGGACAGTGGCATTAGAGCTACCACCGCTGTCCCTATCACTAGCAGTATTTTTCTTTCTTTATATATAATTTAACAGTATATATTTTTCACTTACTTTTTTAATAAAACCTGAGTTTTAGGGGGGGGGGGGGGGGAGTTTGGAAATGAAAAACCCATTTGTGATGTATTTCCACTGCAAATTTGCAAAGAAGCAATTGGCCGTAAAATCATGTTTGCCAGTAAAGCAAAAAAAAAAGCATGTAAATTTGTTTCTGGAACAAATCACGTTGCCATGCAAGAGGAGCAAATAAATTTACATGTTTTCTGTGCAGGGTAAATACTGGCTGCTTTTGCACGTAACTCACAAATGCTAGACAGTTTTATTTTTCACACTGCAATGAAGATTTCAGTTTGAACACAGCCACTCAAATCTAACTCTGCACATGTTACATCTGCCCCACCTGCAGTGCAGTATGGGTTTGCCCAGTTGCTTGCTTTTTTTCTTTGCTTGCAAACATAAATCAGACCCATAGTCAGCTCACACATGCGGAGATGCTCCCTGCGCTGGCCTGAAGAGCAACAGTAGTGCTGGAACTGTACAGGCAGCAATTGTTCAGTGGCCCGAGTGATGCATTTTCCATACATCAGGGTAAAACAAGATTTCCTATCACTGTAATAAGTGACAATAAATATTCTCTGTTATCACCCTGGGTTAATAATTAGACTTTCAGTCTCAAAATCAGAAGCTACCACTAGTTACCAAGGACCCAGTATACAAAACAGCTAATATCACAAGCCCATCAATGGTTTCTCAGTAGTCTCTATTAAACAAAAAAGGGTATTGGAACTCTTTCCGGACCCAAAAAGCAGCAACTAAGGTAGACCACCAGAAATGAAAGGAGCACAGTCAGTCAGCAACCATTTATTTCTGAACACAATCTATTTAATTATATGAATATGTTGATTAAAACAAAGAAAGCATTCAATTCCTAAGCAATCATGTATTGTTATCTAGATGCTCACCACATAGATCCAGTATACATATATGTGTCCCTACATCAGGAGCATACTGTAAGCACCATGTAAACTGCAGGTGTACTTGTACCTGTATCATCCCAGAACATACATGTACCTCCTGTACTGCACACTATTCTTATACAGTGCGGAACACACAAAGAAACTCACAGCTAACAAAGGTCTCTTTATACTACACAGAGTATACAATAGTACAGCCGTGCTCCAGTAACACTGCACATTGCAGTCACTCTGTCACATTGCCATGTCATCATCTTATACACATTCCAATATTCCAGCAAGAGGGCGCTCACCACATTACCCCGAGGGCTACATAGTTCTATATGCCACATGGTAGGGAGAGCGGCATTTCAGTTCTCGGCGGGGGGTCCTTTCTCAAGACAGCAGGGGGTAGAGTTATTTGAAGTGTCTAAAACAGATTCTATCATTTTATAGACTGCAATAGAGAAATAACTAGAATATGTGTGGTTGCTACGGGCAACACCTTTACTTTACATATCTAGAAGTATTAGAAAATCTACCCCAAGAACTCCGCACACCAAAGGAAGGAAGTTCTGTGGTCTTAGCAAAAGTCGCTTTCCCTGCTACAGCGGTGTGTGCCCTCTTGTTGGTCTATGTGAAAGACATATTTGGAGTTGGACCTTTCCGGCATTTGAAGAAGCATCCTGTCCATCAGTGCCAGTTTCTACATTTATTTAGTAAGAGTTATTGATACAGTGCACACATAGGTGATCATTCCGAGTTGATCGCTCGCTAGCAGATTTTAGCAGCTGTGCAAACGCTTGGCCGCCGCCCACTGGGAGTGTATTTTAGCTTAGCAGAAGTGCGAACGAAGGGATCGCAGAGCGGCTACAAAATATTTTTGTGCAGTTTCAGAGTAGCTTAAAACCTACTCAGCGCTTGCGATCACATCAGACCATTCAGTTCCTGATTTGACATCACAAACACGCCCTGCGTTCGCCCAGCCATGCCTGCGTTTTTCCTTTCACGCCTGCGTTTTTACGAACACTCCCTGAAAACGGTCAGTTAACACCCAGAAACGCCCACTTCATGTCAATCACTCTGCTGCTGCCAGTGCAACTGAAAAGCATCACTAGACCCTGTGTAAAACTACAGCGTTCGTTGTAATAGTACGAAGCGCGTGCGCATTGTGCCGCATACGCATGCGCAGAAGTGCCTTTTTTTGCCTCATCCCTGCACAGCGAACAAATGCAGCTAGCGATCAACTCAGAATGACCCCCATAGTCCACAGTGCTTTGCAGAGAATATTTCTGTCATTTGCAGTACTGCTTGCCACAGTGGAGCAGGGAGTTCTGCAGCAGATTGGACGCAGCAGCGGATCAGTGAATGTGTGACACCCACCGGTGTAAATATCACAAAATTATTTAAACTAAGGGGTAAATTTACTAAGGTGAGAGATTTTTAGAACTGGTGATGTTGCCCATAGCAACCAATCAGATTATATCTATTATCTGCTAGAAGCAGCTAGATAAATGGTAAGTAGAATCTGATTGGTTGCCATGGGCAACATCACCAGTTCTAAAAATCTCCCACCTTAGTAAATTTACCCCTAAGTGTTTACTGAAGATTACAATACTGGGCAACTTTTGTTATATTATGCACACTCATTGATTATGCAATCTTCCATGAAGGAATTATTTTAATAAATGGAGCGCTTCAGAGAGGCTTCCTCCACTGTAAAGAACTTTTAGAGATTATCACATTCAATAAATTAAATGCAAGCATCAATCATAAAGTACAGGACAACATATTAACCTTAAACAATCATATCACATCTATGTTACAAGGTACAGTAACAATTGCGTTTAAAATATCCCAGCAATTGGGGCCCCAAAACTAAGCCTCTTGTCTTTTATAGCTAGTCATGAGTTTATCTCCCGAGGTTTGAGGTAAATGTAACAAATGAGAGGCTGATATATACAAAATGCATCCGGTTTTGATTCAGGTTTGCAGTTCTCTCCTGGCTTAACAATAACTTAACAATGTAGTGATCTTTCCTTTGCTGTGCCTTAGCAATAATCTTTAGTGACTTTGTATCTCAACTAGAGATGAGCGGGTTCGATTCCTCGGAATCCGAACCCCCCCGAACTTCACCTTTTTTTTACACGGGTCCGAGCGACTCGGATCCTCCCGCCTTGCTCGGTTAACCCGAGCGCGCCCGAACGTCATCATCCCGCTGTCGGATTCTTGCGAGGCTCGGATTCTATCGCGAGACTCGGATTCTATATAAGGAGCCGCGCGTCGCCGCCATTTTCACACGTGCATTGAGATTGATAGGGAGAGGACGTGGCTGGCGTCCTCTCCGTTAGATTAGACAGTCCACTTGAGTTGATTCTGATTGATTTACTAATTTGGGGGAGCATTAGGAGGAGTACTACTACTCAGTACAGTGCAGCAGAGTTTTGCTGATAGTGTGACCACCAGTTTAATTAATCCGTTCTCTGCCTGAAAAAAAACGATACAGTCACAGTCACATACCATATCTGTGCTCAGCCTGAGCAGCCTCAGTGTGCTGCATGATATATCATCTATGTATGTATAATATAATTAGCTGACTGTGCTGAGTGCTCACTGCCAGTGCTCACACAGCTTAATTGTGGGGGAGACTGTGGAGCAGTTATAGCAGTAGTACAGTACAGTGCACACTTTTGCTGCCAGTGTGACCACTGAGACTGACCACCAGTATATTGTTTGTCTGCCTGAAAAAGTTAAACACTCCTGCGGTGTTTTTTTATTTTTTTATTCTATAAACGCATTCTGCTGACAGTGTCCAGCAGTTCCGTCATTCATTATATTATATAAATATTTACCTGCAGTAGTGTTATATTTTTTTTGTTCATCTCTATCATCTTTATCATCTCTATATTAGCAGACGCAGTACGGTAGTCCACGGCTGTGGCTACCTCTGTGTTGTCACATCAGTGCTCGTCCATAATTGTATACCTACCTGTGGTGGGTTTTTTTTTTTCTATCTTCTTCATACTAGTAGTTCAGCAGTCTGCTGACAGTGTCCAGCAGGTCCGTCATTATATTATATATACCTGCAGTAGTGATATATATATCTTTTTTATATCATTATCATCTCTATACTAGCAGACGCAGTACGGTAGTCCACAGCTGTAGCTACCTCTGTGTCGTCAGTGCTCGTCCATAATTGTATACCTACCTGTGGTGGGGATTTTTTTTCTATCTTTTTCATACTAGTAGTTCAGCAGTCTGCTGACAGTGTCCAGCAGGTCCGTCATTATATTATATATACCTGCAGTAGTGATATACATATCTTTTTTATATCATTATCATCTCTATACTAGCAGACGCAGTACGGTAGTCCACGGCTGTAGCTACCTCTGTGTCGTCAGTGCTTGTCCATAATTGTATACCTACCTGTGGTGGGGGTTTTTTTTTCTATCTTCTTCATACTAGTAGTTCAGCAGTCTGCTGACAGTGTCCAGCAGGTCCGTCATTATATTATATATACCTGCAGTAGTGATATATATATCTTTTTTATATCATTATCATCTCTATACTAGCAGACGCAGTACGGTAGTCCACGGCTGTAGCTACCTCTGTGTCGTCAGTCACTCGTCATCCATAAGTATACTAGTATCCATCCATCTCCATTGTTTACCTGAGGTGCCTTTTAGTTGTGCCTATTAAAATATGGAGAACAAAAATGTTGAGGTTCCAAAAATAGGGAAAGATCAAGATCCACTTTCACCTCGTGCTGAAGCTGCTGCCACTAGTCATGGCCGAGACGATGAAATTCCATCAACGTCGTCTGCCAAGGCCGATGCCCAATGTCATAGTACAGAGCATGTAAAATCCAAAACACCAAATATCAGTAAAAAAAGGACTCAAAAATCTAAAATAAAATCGTCGTCGGAGAAGCGTAAACTTGCCAATATGCCATTTACCACTGGCCTATGTTCATGGCTAGTGGTTCAGCTTCACATGAGGATGGAAGCACTCAGCCTCTCGCTAGAATAATGAAAAGACTTAGGGGTATATGCAATTCACGGTGAATCGCGGCAAATTATCGCCGTTTTTTAATTCCACACAATTCGACAGGTGAATTCCGGCAGGTGGCTGCCGTAATTCACCATATTCAATGAAAAACCGATTTGACATTCCCGCGGGCGAAAAACGGCCGATTTGCCGGATTTTGCCGCGATTTAAAAAAATGGGAAAAAATGGCGTGGGGTCCCCCCTCCAAAGCATAACCAGCCTCGGGCTCTTCGAGCTGGTTCTGGTTCTAAAAATGCGGGGGAAAAATTGACAGGGGATCCCCCGTATTTTTTAAACCAGCACCGGGCTCTGCGCCTGGTGCTGTGCAAAAAATATGGGGGACAAAATGAGTAGGGGTCCCCCGTATTTTTCACACCAGCATTGGGCTCCACTAGCTGGACAGATAATGCCACAGCCGGGGGTCACTTTTATACAGTGCCCTGCGGCCGTGGCATTGAATAACCAACTAGTCACCCCTGGCCGGGGTACCCTGGGGAAGTGGGGACCCCTTCAATCAAGGGGTCCCCCCCCCAGCCACCCAAGGGCCAGGGGTGAAGCCCGAGGCTGTCCCCCCCATCCAATGGGTTGCGGATAGGGGGCTGATAGCCTTTGTGAAAATTGATGAATATTGTTTTTAGTAGCAGTACTACAAGTCCCAGCAAGCCTCCCCCGCAAGCTGGTACTTGGAGAACCACAAGTACCAGCATGCGGTGGTAAAACTGGGCCGCTGGTACCTGCAGAACTACTACTAAAAAAATACCCCAAAAATGACAAGACACAAACACCTTGAAAGTAAAGTTTTAATACATACATGCACACAAACATATACACATACTTACCTTATGTTCACACGAGGGTCGGTCCTCTTGTCCAGTAGAATCCATGGGGTACCAGTTGAAAAAATTATACTCACAAAATCCAGTGTAGATCGGTCCTCTTCAAATCCATTTGTAATCCACGTACTTGATAAAATAAAAAAACGGAGTCCCGACCACGAACTGAAAGGGGCCCCATGTTTTCACATGGGACCCCTTTCCCCGAATGCCAGAAACCCACTCTGACTTATGTCTAAGTGGGTTTCTTCAGCTAATCAGGGAGCGCCACGTTGTAGCACCCTCCTGATCGGCTGTGTGCTCCTGTACTGTATGACAGGCAGCACACGGCAGTGTTACAATGTAGCGCCTATGCGCTCCATTGTAACCAATGGTGGGAACTTTCTGCTCAGCGGTGAGGTCACTTTCGGTGACCCGCTGAGCAGAAAGTTCCCACCATTGGTTACAATGGAGCGCATAGGCGCAACATTGTAACACTGCCGTGTGCCGCCTGTCACTCAGTACAGGAGCACACAGCCGATCAGGAGGGTGCTACAACGTGGCGCTCCCTGATTGGCTGAAGAAACCCACTTAGACATAAGTCAGAGTGGGTTTCTGGCATTCGGGGAAAGGGGTCCCATGTGAAAACATGGAGCCCCTTTCAGTTCGTGGTCGGGACTCCGTTTTTTTATTTTATCAAGTACGTGGATTACAAATGGATTTGAAGAGGACCGATCTACACTGGATTTTGTGAGTATAATTCTTTCAACAGGTACCCCATGGATTCTACTGGACAAGAGGACCGACCCTCGTGTGAACATAAGGTAAGTATGTGTATATGTTTGTGTGCATGTATGTATTAAAACTTTACTTTCAAGGTGTGTGTGTCTTGTCATTTTTGGGGTAATTTTTTAGTAGTAGTTCTGCAGGTACCAGCGGCCCAGTTTTTCCGCCGCATGCTGGTACTTGTGGTTCTCCAAGTACCAGCTTGCGGGGGAGGCTTGCTGGGACTTGTAGTACTGCTACTAAAACAATATTCATCAATTTTCACAAAGGCTATCAGCCCCCCATCCGCAGCCCATTGGATGGGGGGGGCAGCCTCTGGCTTCACCCCTGGCCCTTGGGTGGCTGGGGGGGGGACCCCTTGATTGAAGGGTTTCCCACTCCCCCAGTGTACCCCGGCCAGGGGTGACTAGCTGGATATTTGATGCCACGGCCGCAGGGCACGGTATAAAAGTGACCCCCGGCTGTGGCATTATCTGTCCAGCTAGTGGAGCCCGGTGCTGGTTTCAAAAATACGGGGGACCCCTACGCTTTTTGTCCCCTGCATTTTTGGAACCAGGACCAGGCGCAGAGCCCGATGCTGGTTGCTTAAATATGGGGGAACCCCTGTCACTTTTTTCCTCATATTTCTGCAACCAGGATCGGCTCAAAGAGCCCGAGGCTGGTTATGCTTAGGAGGGGGGACCCCACGCAATTTTTTGGGGGGTTTTACACTATTTTTTTTTTTTAAATGCACAATGAACCCCAGCACGGAACTCACAGATCCGGCCGTGATTCATTGTGTTAAAGTCGGCAGTGTTTTGCTAATCACTCCCGTAAAACACTGAAAAAAATTACGAATGACATCGACATCGGAAAACACGAAAATGCAGAATACGACAGCTTAGTAAATTAGTCGTAATCAATTCAAAAAGTTGCAGTTTTACACTTTCGATGTCATTCGTGATTGAACTTTGACCTCAAACGGGAAAATACGAATCTTAGTAAATTTACCCCCTAGATGGGCCAGGTGTTTGTGTCGGCGACTTGGGTCGCTGAGCTTAGCCATCCAGCGACCTCGGTGCAAATTTTAGGACTAAAAATAATATTGTGAGGTGTGAGGTGTTCAGAATAGACTGAAAATGAGTGGAAATTATGGTTATTGAGGTTAATAATACTTTGGGATCAAAATGACCCCCAAATTATATGATTTAAGCTGTTTTTTAGGGTTTTTTGAAAAAAACACCCGAATCCAAAACACACCCGAATCCGACAAAAAAAATTCGGTGAGGTTTTGGCAAAACGCGTTCGAACCCAAAACACGGCAGCGGAACCGAACCCAAAACCAAAACACAAAACCCGAAAAATTTCCGGTGCACATCTCTAATTTCAACTAATATCTGAATTATTTCAAAACCTATTGCGTTTGCTTAAACTCACCAGCTGAACTTAGGGGGTCATTCAGACCTGATTACGCGCTAGTGTTTTTTTCACAGCTGCGATCAGGTCCGAACTGCGCATGCATATGCACTGCAATGCGCAGGCGCAACATTCGGCAATGACGCGGTTTGCTGACCTGTTACTAGATTCTGCAAGGAATCCAATCGCATGGGCGTTCGCAAGGAGATTGACAGGAAGAAGACATTTGTGAGTGTCAACTGACCATTTTCTGGGAGTGGTTGGAAAAACGCAGGCGTGTCCAAGTGTTTGCAGGGTGGGTGTCTGACGTCAATTCCGGTCCTGAATAGGCTGAAGCGATCACAGCGGCTGAGTAAGTCCTGGGCTGTGCAGAGACTGTTGCTGCTTTGCCCCTGTTCAGTGCCTGTCGGAAGCTGCTACTCACTGGGGGAAGACACACAGCTACTTTCCGTCTGCCGCTCTCCCCTCTGGTCACCGGGAAGAGTAGTCAGGACCAGGTAAAATAGCGCAGCACTTCTCCTCACTGCCAGCCACTGGCTCTTCTCTAAGATGTCTGCCCAACTGCTCAACTGTCACACCAGCCAGCATGAGCCAGCCTCTCCCTGAAGCCTCATGTGATATTTGTGTAGCCAGCGCACGGGTGAGAGTTCCCATTCACCACGCACTAGCTCTATAGCGCTAGGCCCACTGTCACCAATGATGCTCTGGCCCTAATAACTGTATATACAGGAGTATTTATAAATTAACATCAAATGTCCTCACTAGGAGTGGGGTATCACAAATGCAGCACGAACAGTCTATTTATAAAAGACACCTCCTGCGATATAAGCATATTGTCACACAGCTGCTGTGTATAAAGATGCAGCAGCTGTGTGAACTGCTTCCATGTCTGAATCAGGCATGTAATAACACAACTTGATTTTTTTTTGCATGGGGTTTAACACAAGTTTGTTGAGAAAGACTTTGGATAAAGTGGAAGGTGGAAAGTCTACATGAAATGAGACTCCATAATGTTTCCCTTTTATCTGGGTGCTATTGAGCACTTTAACATTAACCACTTAACTGACGATTTTTTCCCCCCAAAAAAACTCAGAAATTGACAAGCTTTTTTATGAGTCACTTAGGTGAAGAATGTGTATTAAACATCATCTAAAATAATTTTGCGGGAAAAATAATAATATTTTTTTAGATAAAAATTAAAAAAATAATCCCCAAATATCAGAACATCGGTCATGACCATCGGAACATTGAGGCCATCGGAAATATCGTGACCATCACGGCTTTCAATTTGAAAGTCGGGACAGCCTCCACGTACACAGGGTGGCTTGGCGGGGTGTTAATTTACACTTTCCCAGCGGCTGCCATTGTCTGCAGCCGCTGGAGTGGGGGATCCTGCCGCACTGACCAATCAGCAGTTGATTTTTATTAATTAATCTAGCATTTGACTGATAATTGTGTGTATTTTAGTCTTTATATTTTCACTTTTTAATATACCATTTCTGATGGAACTCCTTTATCTTAAAAGTACATAATAAAATTGCCAGTTTTATCAGTTAATTGTATTTGAACATATTAAGTCCTTTATAATAAGAATGTTTCCCAAAAAGAGTCTTCTGTTCTTTTTCTCTGTCTTTAATTACTTCAGGTATACAGACTTAGGGGAGCATCACTGACGGTTACCCAATATACACTATATAGACCAGAGGTTCTCAAACTCGGTCCTCGGGGGCACACACAGTGCATGTTTTGCAGGTCTCCTCACAGAATCCCAAGTGAAATAATTAGCTCCACCTGTGGACTTTTTAAAATGTGTCATTGAGTAATTAATACACCTGTGCACCTGCTGGGTTACCTGCAAAACATGCACTGAGTGGGCTCCCGAGGACCGAGTTTGAGAACCTCTGATATAGACAGTCATTCTGCCATTAAATGTGGGGTACCTGATTAAGAAATGTATTCTGGATTAAACAGTCAAATTTTTTTAGAGGACAACTATCATACACTTCATCAACCAGTGCGGTCTCCCTTTTACACATTCCTTTTCTTCCCGGGGAAATATACAAAGCAGAATGAGTATTATCAGGAGGAGGGGCAAAGCATTTAGGCCCAATTTGGTTAGAAGTGCACAAACTTCCACCATGTTGAAAGTGTGATGATTTTTTAATTGTGTTGACTGATGAGGAATCAAAATTGAAACTCCATCTTATATTTAAAATTAAATGTACATAGGTAGAGGAATGGTGTCTATGGTATTGATGCTTTGCCAACGTGAGGGGTAAGAGGACCCAGAAAATCTGTAGCTGTGTATTGTCAAAAGTGATTTTTTAACGGTGTTACAAACTTCCCACATGACCAATACTTTCATCTTGAATTAGTAGAATCTCCTAACCACAGTATCACAAGGTTCAGATGAACTGTCAGTCACCTTGCAATCGCCCATGCAATCTCTTTTCTCGCACCATCCCATCGCAGACTGACGCACCTGCTCATTGCGGAGCATACATATGTGCAGTTCAGACCTGATCGCAGGCTGTATGAAAACATAGCCTACTGATCAGGTGTGAATTCGGCCCATTGTTTTAGTGAGTTCTCTTGTCTTTGTCCTCTGAGAACTTTTGCAGCTTAAGTATATCATGTTTCACATGGACCATTTCTACTGCAGATCCTTGAGTGTAAGAGATCACATCCTCTAATTTCCTTTCCCGCTAGTCAGTTCTAGTTTAAAATAGAGATGAGCGGGTTCGGTTTCTCTGAATCCGAATCCGCCCGAACGTCATGGTTTTTTTCACGGGTCCGAGCAGACTCGGATCCTCCCGCCTTGCTCGGTTAACCCGAGCGCGCCCGAACGTCATCATGACGCTGTCGGATTCTCGCGAGACTCGGATTCTATATAAGGAGCCGCGCGTCGCCGCCATTTTCACACGTGCATTGAGATTGATAGGGAGAGGACGTGGCTGGCGTCCTCTCCATTTAGATTAGGAGAGAGAGAGAGAGATTGACCTGAGGCTGATACTGTAGAAGAGAGTGCAGAGTTTAGTGACTGACCACAGTGACCACCAGACAGTGCAGTTTTTTTATTTAATATATCCGTTCTCTGCCTGAAAAAAACGGTACACACAGTGACTCAGTCACATACCATATCTGTGTGCACTGCTCAGCCCAGTGTGCTGCATCATCTATGTATATATTATATATCTGACTGTGCTCAGCTCACACAGCTTATAATTGTGGGGGAGACTGGGGAGCACTGCAGTGCCAGTTATAGGTTATAGCAGGAGCCAGGAGTACAAGACAGTCACATACCATATCTGTGTGCACTGCTCAGCCCAGTGTGCTGCATCATCTATGTATATATTATATATCTGACTGTGCTCAGCTCACACAGCTTATAATTGTGGGGGAGACTGGGGAGCACTGCAGTGCCAGTTATAGGTTATAGCAGGAGCCAGGACTCGGAGTACATATTATATTAAAATTAAACAGTGCACACTTTTGCTGCAGGAGTGCCACTGCCAGTGTGACTGACCAGTGACCTAGTGACCACACTGACCACCAGTATAGTTAGTAGTATACTATATTGTGATTGCCTGAAAAAGTTAAACACTCGTCGTGTGACTTCACTTGTGTGGTGTTTTTTTTTTTATTCTATAAAAAACTCATTCTGCTGACAGACAGTGTCCAGCAGGTCCGTCATTATATAATATATATACCTGTCCGGCTGCAGTAGTGATATATATATATTTTTTATATCATTATTTATCATCCAGTCGCAGCAGACACAGTACGGTAGTTCACGGCTGTAGCTACCTCTGTGTCGGCACTCGGCAGTCCATCCATAATTGTATACCACCTACCCGTGGTTTTTTTTTCTTTCTTCTTTATACATACATACTACTACATCTCTTTATCAACCAGTCTATATTAGCAGCAGACACAGTACAGTACGGTAGTTCACGGCTGTGGCTACCTCTGTGTCGGCACTCGGCAGTCCATCCATAATTGTATACCACCTACCCGTGGTTTTTTTTCTTTCTTCTTCATACATACATACTACGACATCTCTTTATCAACCAGTCTATATTAGCAGCAGACACAGTACAGTACGGTAGTTCACGGCTGTGGCTACCTCTGTGTCGGCACTCGGCAGTCCGTCCATAATTGTATACCACCTAACCGTGGTTTTTTTTTCTTTCTTCTTCATACATACATACTACGACATCTCTTTATCAACCAGTCTATATTAGCAGCAGACACAGTACAGTACGGTAGTTCACGGCTGTGGCTACCTCTGTGTCGGCACTCGGCAGTCCGTCCATAATTGTATACCACCTAACCGTGGTTTTTTTTTCTTTCTTCTTCATACATACATACATACTACGACATCTCTTTATCAACCAGTCTATATTAGCAGCAGACACAGTACAGTACGGTAGTTCACGGCTGTGGCTACCTCTGTGTCGGCACTCAGCAGTCCGTCCATAATTGTATACCACCTAACCGTGGTTTTTTTTTCTTTCTTTTTCATACATACATACTACGACATCTCTTTATCAACCAGTCTATATTAGCAGCAGACACAGTACAGTACGGTAGTTCACGGCTGTGGCTACCTCTGTGTCGGCACTCGGCAGTCCGTCCATAATTGTATACCACCTAACCGTGGTTTTTTTTTCTTTCTTCTTCATACATACATACTACGACATCTCTTTATCAACCAGTCTATATTAGCAGCAGACACAGTACAGTACGGTAGTTCACGGCTGTGGCTACCTCTGTGTCGGCACTCGGCAGTCCGTCCATAATTGTATACCACCTAACCGTGGTTTTTTTTTCTTTCTTCTTCATACATACATACTACGACATCTCTTTATCAACCAGTCTATATTAGCAGCAGACACAGTACAGTACGGTAGTTCACGGCTGTGGCTACCTCTGTGTCGGCACTCGGCAGTCCGTCCATAATTGTATACTAGTATCCATCCATCTCCATTGTTTACCTGAGGTGCCTTTTAGTTGTGCCTATTAAAATATGGAGAACAAAAATGTTGAGGTTCCAAAATTAGGGAAAGATCAAGATCCACTTCCACCTCGTGCTGAAGCTGCTGCCACTAGTCATGGCCGAGACGATGAAATGCCAGCAACGTCGTCTGCCAAGGCCGATGCCCAATGTCATAGTACAGAGCATGTCAAATCCAAAACACCAAATATCAGTAAAAAAAGGACTCCAAAACCTAAAATAAAATTGTCGGAGGAGAAGCGTAAACTTGCCAATATGCCATTTACCACACGGAGTGGCAAGGAACGGCTGAGGCCCTGGCCTATGTTCATGGCTAGTGGTTCAGCTTCACATGAGGATGGAAGCACTCAGCCTCTCGCTAGAAAAATGAAAAGACTCAAGCTGGCAAAAGCACAGCAAAGAACTGTGCATTCTTCGAAATCCCAAATCCACAAGGAGAGTCCAATTGTGTCGGTTGCGATGCCTGACCTTCCCAACACTGGACGTGAAGAGCATGCGCCTTCCACCATTTGCACTCCCCCTGCAAGTGCTGGAAGGAGCACCCGCAGTCCAGTTCCTGATAGTCAGATTGAAGATGTCAGTGTTGAAGTACACCAGGATGAGGAGGATATGGGTGTTGCTGGCGCTGGGGAGGAAATTGACCAGGAGGATTCTGATGGTGAGGTGGTTTGTTTAAGTCAGGCACCCGGGGAGACACCTGTTGTCGGTGGGAGGAATATGGCCGTTGACATGCCAGGTGAAAATACCAAAAAAATCAGCTCTTCGGTGTGGAGGTATTTCAACAGAAATGCGGACAACAGGTGTCAAGCCGTGTGTTCCCTTTGTCAAGCTGTAATAAGTAGGGGTAAGGATGTTAACCACCTCGGAACATCCTCCCTTATACGTCACCTGCAGCGCATTCATAATAAGACAGTGACAAGTTCAAAAACTTTGGGTGACAGCGGAAGCAGTCCACTGACCAGTAAATCCCTTCCTCTTGTAACCAAGCTCACGCAAACCACCCCACCAACTCCCTCAGTGTCAATTTCCTCCTTCCCCAGGAATGCCAATAGTCCTGCAGGCCATGTCACTGGCAATTCTGACGATTCCTCTCCTGCCTGGGATTCCTCCGATGCATCCTTGCGTGTAACGCCTACTGCTGCTGGCGCTGCTGTTGTTGCTGCTGGGAGTCGATGGTCATCCCAGAGGGGAAGTCGTAAGACCACTTTTACTACTTCCACCAAGCAATTGACTGTCCAACAGTCCTTTGCGAGGAAGATGAAATATCACAGCAGTCATCCTACTGCAAAGCGGATAACTGAGGCCTTGGCATCCTGGGTGGTGAGAACCGTGGTTCCGGTATCCATCATTACTGCAGAGCCAACTAGAGACTTGTTGGAGGTACTGTGTCCCCGGTACCAAATACCATCTAGGTTCCATTTCTCTAGGCAGGCGATACCGAAAATTTACACAGACCTCAGAAAAAGAGTCACCAGTGTCCTAAAAAATGCAGCTGTACCCAATGTCCACTTAACCACGGACATGTGGACAAGTGGAGCAGGGCAGGGTCAGGACTATATGACTGTGACAGCCCACTGGGTAGATGTATGGACTCCCGCCGCAAGAACAGCAGCGGCGGCACCAGTAGCAGCATCTCGCAAACGCCAACTCTTTCCTAGGCAGGCTACGCTTTGTATCACCGGTTTCCAGAATACGCACACAGCTGAAAACCTCTTACGGCAACTGAGGAAGATCATCGCGGAATGGCTTACCCCAATTGGACTCTCCTGTGGATTTGTGGCATCGGACAATGCCAGCAATATTGTGTGTGCATTAAATATGGGCAAATTCCAGCACGTCCCATGTTTTGCACATACCTTGAATTTGGTGGTGCAGAATTATTTAAAAAACGACAGGGGCGTGCAAGAGATGCTGTCGGTGGCCAGAAGAATTGCGGGACACTTTCGGCGTACAGGCACCACGTACAGAAGACTGGAGCACCACCAAAAACTACTGAACCTGCCCTGCCATCATCTGAAGCAAGAAGTGGTAACGAGGTGGAATTCAACCCTCTATATGCTTCAGAGGTTGGAGGAGCAGCAAAAGGCCATTCAAGCCTATACAATTGAGCACGATATAGGAGGTGGAATGCACCTGTCTCAAGCGCAGTGGAGAATGATTTCAACGTTGTGCAAGGTTCTGATGCCCTTTGAACTTGCCACACGTGAAGTCAGTTCAGACACTGCCAGCCTGAGTCAGGTCATTCCCCTCATCAGGCTTTTGCAGAAGAAGCTGGAGACATTGAAGGAGGAGCTAACACGGAGCGATTCCGCTAGGCATGTGGGACTTGTGGATGGAGCCCTTAATTCGCTTAACAAGGATTCACGGGTGGTCAATCTGTTGAAATCAGAGCACTACATTTTGGCCACCGTGCTCGATCCTAGATTTAAAGCCTACCTTGGATCTCTCTTTCCGGCAGACACAAGTCTGCTGGGGTTGAAAGACCTGCTGGTGAGAAAATTGTCAAGTCAAGCGGAACGCGACCTGTCAACATCTCCTCCTTCACATTCTCCCGCAACTGGGGGTGCGAGGAAAAGGCTCAGAATTCCGAGCCCACCCGCTGGCGGTGATGCAGGGCAGTCTGGAGCAACTGCTGATGCTGACATCTGGTCCGGACTGAAGGACCTGACAACGATTACGGACATGTCGTCTACTGTCACTGCATATGATTCTCTCACCATTGAAAGAATGGTGGAGGATTATATGAGTGACCGCATCCAAGTAGGCACGTCACACAGTCCATACTTATACTGGCAGGAAAAAGAGGCAATTTGGAGGCCATTGCACAAACTGGCTTTATTCTACCTAAGTTGCCCTCCCACAAGTGTGTACTCCGAAAGAGTGTTTAGTGCCGCCGCTCACCTTGTCAGCAATCGGCGTACGAGGTTACATCCAGAAAATGTGGAGAAGATGATGTTCATTAAAATGAATTATAATCAATTCCTCCGCGGAGACATTGACCAGCAGCAATTGCCTCCACAAAGTACACAGGGAGCTGAGATGGTGGATTCCAGTGGGGACGAATTGATAATCTGTGAGGAGGGGGATGTACACGGTGATATATCGGAGGGTGATGATGAGGTGGACATCTTGCCTCTGTAGAGCCAGTTTGTGCAAGGAGAGATTAATTGCTTCTTTTTTTGGGGGGGGTCCAAACCAACCCGTCATATCAGTCACAGTCGTGTGGCAGACCCTGTCACTGAAATGATGGGTTGGTTAAAGTGTGCATGTCCTGTTTTGTTTATACAACATAAGGGTGGGTGGGAGGGCCCAAGGACAATTCCATCTTGCACCTCTTTTTTCTTTTATTTTTCTTTGCGTCATGTGCTGTTTGGGGAGGGTTTTTTGGAAGGGACATCCTGCGTGACACTGCAGTGCCACTCCTAAATGGGCCCGGTGTTTGTGTCGGCCACTAGGGTCGCTAATCTTACTCACACAGTCAGCTACCTCATTGCGCCTCTTTTTTTTTTTGCGTCATGTGCTGATTGGGGAGGGTTTTTTGGAAGGGACATCCTGCGTGACACTGCAGTGCCACTCCTAAATGGGCCCGGTGTTTGTGTCGGCCACTAGGGTCGCTAATCTTACTCACACAGTCAGCTACCTCATTGCGCCTCTTTTTTTCTTTGCGTCATGTGCTGATTGGGGAGGGTTTTTTGGAAGGGACATCCTGCGTGACACTGCAGTGCCACTCCTAAATGGGCCCGGTGTTTGTGTCGGCCACTAGGGTCGCTTATCTTACTCACACAGTCAGCTACCTCATTGCGCCTCTTTTTTTCTTTGCGTCATGTGCTGATTGGGGAGGGTTTTTTGGAAGGGACATCCTGCGTGACACTGCAGTGCCACTCCTAGATGGGCCCGGTGTTTGTGTCGGCCACTAGGGTCGCTAATCTTACTCACACAGTCAGCTACCTCATTGCGCCTCTTTTTTTCTTTGCGTCATGTGCTGATTGGGGAGGGTTTTTTGGAAGGGACATCCTGCGTGACACTGCAGTGCCACTCCTAAATGGGCCCGGTGTTTGTGTCGGCCACTAGGGTCGCTAATCTTACTCACACAGTCAGCTACCTCATTGCGCCACTTTTTTTCTTTGCGTCATGTGCTGATTGGGGAGGGTTTTTTGGAAGGGACATCCTGCGTGACACTGCAGTGCCACTCCTAAATGGGCCCGGTGTTTGTGTCGGCCACTAGGGTCGCTAATCTTACTCACACAGTCAGCTACCTCATTGCGCCTCTTTTTTTCTTTGCGTCATGTGCTGATTGGGGAGGGTTTTTTGGAAGGGACATCCTGCGTGACACTGCAGTGCCACTCCTAAATGGGCCCGGTGTTTGTGTCGGCCACTAGGGTCGCTAATCTTACTCACACAGTCAGCTACCTCATTGCGCCTCTTTTTTTCTTTGCGTCATGTACTGATTGGGGAGGGTTTTTTGGAAGGGACATCCTGCGTGACACTGCAGTGCCACTCCTAAATGGGCCCGGTGTTTGTGTCGGCCACTAGGGTCGCTTATCTTACTCACACAGTCAGCTACCTCATTGCGCCTCTTTTTTTCTTTGCGTCATGTGCTGATTGGGGAGGGTTTTTTGGAAGGGACATCCTGCGTGACACTGCAGTGCCACTCCTAGATGGGCCAGGTGTTTGTGTCGGCCACTAGTGTCGCTTAGCTTTGTCATCCAGCGACCTTGGTGCAAATTTTAGGACTAAAAATAATATTGTGAGGTGTGAGGTATTCAGAATAGACTGAAAATGAGTGGAAATTATGGTTTTTGAGGTTAATAATAATATGGGATCAAAATGACCCCCAAATTCTATGATTTAAGCTGTTTTTTAGGGTTTTTTGAAAAAAACACCCGAATCCAAAACACACCCGAATCCGACAAAAAAAATTCGGTGAGGTTTTGCCAAAACGCGGTCGAACCCAAAACACGGCCGCGGAACCGAACCCAAAACCAAAACACAAAACCCGAAAAATTTCAGGCGCTCATCTCTAGTTTAAAATAGATGCTATTTGGCTTTAAATGGCTAAATGGAAGTCTGTCATTCTGTGTGGACAGAAGCCTTGGTTGCCTTTACTTCCTCTATTTGAAGAAAAAAGTCACTTTGGTGGAAAGTAGCTGGAACTTCATCTGGCTATAAGTCAATGGAAATAGCAAGATGACTCTTTGTTTTGGAAAGTTTCTGATTGATTGAATGTTTCATAAATAGCAGCTCAACTAAGTGTTATAAGATGAAGTGGTAGAAGAACCATTAGGCACATGAGGCACGTGTCTAGAGGCACCACTTTCTGGAAGTAGCACAGGAGGCCCCACTGCATCAGATTCCTGGTAGTCAGCTGGCTGGATGGGAAAGTTGTGGGCCTGGGACTGAATTGACTATCTAAATGCATTAGGACAGGACTCAATATAAAGTGGAGAAAATTGACAGTGATGTTATGTGTATGTGACATGCAGCCTGCTACCTGTAATATCATTGTTGAACTGTCTGCAGGACTCTTCAGTTGAAAGTTTTTTCCATGAAACATTTCTGATGAAGATGTAACGTACAGGTAAGTACTGTGCAATATATATTTGTTTAGTATATCTCTTTAGCTGACATTTTGACTAGTGGTTTGTTGCCTGTAGATTTGTTTTGCTATTTTACTACATGTCTAATAATTTTTGGATTTCCAAGTAAAATATACAGTAACATTACATCCAATACAGTAAAATGGGATTTAATTAAACAGTTCTTGAGAACAAAGTACACTATATTATGGGTTGTGGGCAGTAATGTTGTGCCTAAGGAGGGCCTGACCTCTAAATTGTCCCTGATAAGTAGGTTACACCCCTCGAGACTATTTGACAACAGGAGAGAAAACAAAACAGGGAAAAATGTAGGTAAGTTTAGAGTGTTTTCCAGGATACAGAAATGATGATGAGAAGCCTTGTGATGTCCATCGGTTAGAGCAGTATTTTGGATATCCCATGTCCAGAACAATAAAAGTGTTAGGTACAGAGATGGAGAAGTAAGTCAGTAGAGTGTAGGTATCATATCAGGATGTTGGTGAGGGCTTAGTTTATGCTGAAGTTCAGAACAAGAACGTACAAAGCAAAAAAGATGCAGCCACCAAGCATGAAGCAGACAAGGCCCCTTTGTAGTTAACAGGAATTAAGATGGCTGCTGGAGTTCATAACCAGCCCAGTTGGAACACAGACAGGAAGTGGGTATTTGAACACTTGTAGAAGCCCATAGAATGATGGATAATGATGCCAAAATTTTTGTTTTTCATATTTTTCACATACTTAGCATGTTTCACCACTGATATGCAGTTTATTTAGTAAGATGGGACAATGAGGATTGTTTACTTTACTTCTTCATTACTGCAGTTTATACCAAGCTATTTAAATGGTAGGTTTTTATAGTCTTAATATCTCATTCGGGAAATAAGTGATTGTAATTGCCAGGGGAGTATAATAAGGGTTACATGCCCACCCCTAGGATTGGAGGTCACTTTCACACTGTTATCTCTGGGATTCTTTATGGTAATCTTATTTGCTGCTAATATTCACTAGCATATCTATAATGTATGAAGTGTTTGTGGTGCACAAGGTCCCCTGGAGTCAAGGGGGGCCAACACCACACTTTCTGCACCCATTTTTTCCAATACTTACCCTCTGGAGTCCAGCAAATGTAGCAGCATTGCTGCATTAACCTTTGGAAAAATAGTGCAGCGGAAATTTTCCTAGCAATTCATGCATGAGCATTAGATAGATCACTTGGAAAATGGCAGCTGCACCATTTTTCCGGAGACCTGCTCATGTGCACTAGACTCTGGGACAGCGCTAGTGTCTTGTAGTGACCCTAATGCCCAGAGTCTATTGTGATCAGGTCTGAATTAGGCCCATATGTCTTTGCTATGGCTGCACAGTGTGATATACAGTGTATCTGGAAAGTATTCACAGCACTTCACTTTTTCCACATTTTGATATGTTACAGCCTTATTCCAAAATGGAATACATTTATTTTTTCCCTCAAAATTCTACACCCAAAAACTCATAATGACAACATGAAAACAGTATTTTTGAGATTTTTGCAAATTTATTAAAAATGAAAAACTAAGAAATCACATGTACATAATTATTCACAACCTTGGCTCAATACTTTGTTGATGCACCTTTGGCAGCAATTACAGCCTCAAGTCTTTTTGAATATGATGTCACAAGCTTGGCACAGCTATCTTTGGGCAGTTTCTCCCAATCCTTTTTTTAGCACCTCTCAAGCTCCATAAGGTTGGATGGGAAGCATCGGTGCACAGCCATTTTCAGATCTCTCCAGAGATGTTCAATCAGATTCAAGTCTGGACTCTGGCTAAGCCACTCAAGGACATTCATACAGTTGTCATGAAGTCACTCCTTTGATATCTTGGATGTGTACTTAGGGTCATTGTCCTGCTGAAAGATGAAACGTCACCCCAGTCTGAGGTCAAGAGCGCTCTGGAGCAGGTTTTCATTCAGGATGTCTCTTTACATTGCTGTATTCAACTTTACCTCTATTCTGACTAGGCTCACAGTTCCGGCCAATGATAATTATTCCCTCAGCATGATGCTGCCACCACCATGCTTCACTGTAGGGATGGTATTAACCTGGTGATGAGCAGTGCCTGGTTTTCTCCGAACATGATGCCTGGCATTCACACCATAGAGTTCAATATTTGTCTCATCAGACCAGAGAATTTTGTTTCTCATAGTCTGAGAGTCCTTCAGGTGCATTTTGGCAAACTCCAGGCGGGCTGCCATGTGCTTTTTTACTAAGGAGTGGCTTCCATCTGGCCACTCTAACATACAGGCCTGATTGGTGGATTGCTGCAGAAATGGTTCTCCATCTGGAAGGTTCTTCTCTCTCCACAGAGGAATGCTGTAGCTCTGACAGAATCACCATCGGGTTCTTGGTCACCTCCCTGACTAGTGCCCTTCTCCCCCGATTGCTCAGTTTAGACAGCCGGCCAGCTCTAGGAAGAGTCCTGGTGGTGCCGAACTTCTTCCATATATGGATGATTGAGGCCACTGTGCTCGCTGGGACCTTCAAAGCAGCAGATATTTTTCTGTAGCCTTCCTCAGATTTGTGCCTCGAGACAATCCTGTCTCAGAGGTCTACAGACAATTCCTTTGACTTCATTTCATGGTTTGTGCTCAGACATGCACTGTCAAGTGTGGGACCTTATATAGACAGGTTTGTGCTTTTCCAAATCATGTCCAATCAACTGAATTTACCACAGGTGAACTCCAATTAAGCTGTAGGAACAGCTCAAGGATGATCAATACAAACAGGATGCACCTGAGCTCAATTTTGAGCTTTATGGCAAAGGCTGTAAAGACTTCTGTACATATGATTTCTTAGATTTTTATTTTTAATAAATTTGCAAAAATATCCAAAACACTTTTTTCACGTTGTCATTATGGGGTATTATGTGTAGAATTTTCAGGGGAAAAATGAATTTATTCCATTTTGGAATAAGGCTGTTACATAACAAAATGTGGAAAAATTGAAGCTCTGTGAATACTTTTCCGATGCACTATAAATGCTATTTGTTTTTAGGCATTATGCCCAATACCTACTGTATATGCTGTATCAGGTATTCTTAGATGCTGCTAGTAATGGTACTTTAATAAATGCAATTACGTATCTATGCTTAATGTTCTGTTATGGCTAAGTAGTAATATATATATATATAAATATATATATATATATATATATATCTCCATGGTAATCCTGAACTCGCATCTGCATATGTTCAACCATAGGGGTGCTCCCAGTGGATTCCACCTTGATTCAGCAGGTCCACAATAATATACAGAGTTCCTGTAGGCTGGTGGGCACTCTCCACAAATAAAAAAAATCCACTCAGTATTTCAACGCTTCTTAAATGGCTTTAATGGGTCAACGTTTGGATTCTACAGCAAGAATCTTTTGCAAGACAAGCCTCATTAATTTTCACAAAATTATATGCAATTCAGCGAACAAACAGCTGTCCAAAATGAAAACATATAACATAAAATCAGTCTCACGGGCCCAAACACTTAACACCACCACCACAAAGTATATCATAGAAATCAATAATTCATGTTATGTAATATATCATGTATTACTGCACCGAAGTAGAATTATTGCAAGAAATAGCATCCAAGACGTCGGAAAGCAGAACACCATGGTCCCAAAGGAAAAAAAGGTCATACTCACTAATAAAATTCCGGTAGCTACAGAGTAAAACAGTTTAAATAGAGTGGGCAAACACATCAATCCACAAGTCCTATGAGGGAAATAAATTCATAGTCTAAAATATATACAGAGAGTCTCACTAATTAATCCCATCTGCGATCCACCAGGTGGGGTAGAATACTCACTATATGTAGAGGACCAGATTATAATAATCTCCAGGTCATTCATCCGGTCTAACAAACCATCCTAAGGCATATAAAATATAGTGTAAAAAATCACTGAGTCCTTAAACAACAAGTCAAACAATAGCCTAACTAACCAATATAGTAATCTTTCAAATATTAACTCACCAACAAATAGTGAACTGAGGTTTCCACACCCTAGAGTTGTGTGTTAACCCCTCTCCTAACAAGCCTTATATAGGGAGGAGACAGGAAGTGTAGGTGGCACTAATTGGTACAGTGCAATACTGGTGTATGCTGCTATAAATGACCCAAACACTTATAACAATCACTAATCCGGTTGCAGGACCAACAAACCAAAGTGAAACAATCACTAAAATCAGCTGTACATCACTGCTCCGTGATGCACCGCCGCTCTCCGCCACGGCGTGCGTTCCACGAACCAGAAGCCGAAAGTGCCATGCGTTCCATTAACCGGAAGTGAGCGCAGAACAGAGTCTGAACACAATCATTACAGTCCTAAACCACAACAGTACCTCACTACTCCCCAATGTCCACATCTGGGTCCCACTCTACATCAATAGTAAAACACATATTGCCATAGTACTAAGGCCACTGAATTTATCAAAAACGGGGGAATGCGGCATGCGTTCCACTATCCAGAAGTAAGGGGTGCCATGCGTTCCATTAACTGGAAGTGAGCGCAAACTCAAGACTGGACACAGTTACTCCAATAATAAGAACCACCAGCACCTCACAGGTCCCAAATGAGCAAATCTCTGCCCCCATCCAAGTAATGATATATCACATATTGCCACAGTACCAAGACTGATTGATCACTCAAACAAGCACATCGGTAGTCATCGAACTAGAGTCAGGGGTGGACAACAGAACCACACCTCCAGTTGGAGATTTAGGAAACACAGACCACATACGAGGAGGTGTGGTTACAAAAAGAAGGGACAGCAGCAATCGGACCTAAATCTAGTTTTCAATTTATCCAGCACTGAATTAGATTTATCTGAGATTAAGTTATTGGTTAGGGGACTTTCGTTTGTCCCATTTTTCCCACATCAACCGTTTCATGGGGTAATTGATCAATATCGTTTTGAGAGGAACTTGCGACTTAGGGAATTCTTTTCAGATAAAGAAAGCACAGCGCCCAAGAGGCCTTTTAGAAAGGCCTCTAGATTTGATCCTCAATCCAGTAACTCTAGTCTTAAAACTTTTCTGAGAATGGTCAGTAAGGACACTCGTACCTTTAAACCACCAATGTCCTACGATAACCTATCTAGTGATGAGCATCAGGCTCTCAAACGACTACGCTCAAATCCCCACCTGGTCATCAGACCAGCCGATAAGGGAGGAGCAGTAGTCGTACAGGACTGGGTGGACTATGACCAGGAAATAAATCGCCAATTATACGATGAGCACACATATCGGAGAGTTAGATCTAATCCGATTCCACATATCAAAACATAGATTAATACTTGCCTCCAGAGGGGTTTTGAAAATGAATGGCTCGATAGTGACCTTGTAGAGTACATGACGGTTGAAACACAGAGTTGTCTGATAATATACACATTCCCCAAAATTCAAAAGACCCTTTCCAAACCACTTGGATGTCCGATTATAGCTGCATAGGGGTCATTATTTCAGCCAGTGGCCCAATTTATAGATTCTATCCTACAACCGTATGTTACTAAGAGTTCGGGTTACATCCGGGACACCAGTGATTTCTTAAATCATCTTAGTCAGATCAATGATATCCCTAACAATGTGTATCTAGCCACTATGGACGTGCAGTCCCTATACACGGTGATACCTCATTCAGATGGACTTGGAGCACTTAGATAAATCATTTCCACTGACCCAGTGTTAGGTATACCCACTGAGTTCATAATTGAGTTGACAAATCTAGTTTTGAGTTTGAATCACTTTAAGTACAAAGATGCATATTTTTTACAAATGTCCAGGATGGCAATGGGCTTGAATCTGGCACCATCCTATTCTAATATGTACATGACAAAGTTTGAGCGGACACACTTACTGTCAGAATTTGGTCCAAAGATCAAAATAAAAAAGCGTTTTATAGATGATATCTTTGTTGTTTTGCTGGACACTAAAGAATCATTTGTGGAGTTGGTAGATAAGATTAATACTTTTGAGAGTCCTATCAAATTCTCCTATGAGATTTCCATTGACCAAGTCAATTTTTTGGATGTGACTGTTGGGACATCTAGGGGTAAATTTACCACCACCTTTTTTAGGAAGCCCACTGATAGGAATACAACTTTACTAACAAGCAGTTTTCTTCCACCAACCTGAAAGGACAACCTTCCTATATCACAACTATTGAGGTTCATGAGAAATAACATGGATAAAACCTTGAGAGAGGAACAATTGATTGATATGATATCAAGATTCCAAGACCGTGGGTATACCCCTCGGGTACTACAGAAATGTTTGTGTAAAGCCCGCAAGATCTTTTGGAACAAGGGTGTCAAAAACTCTACCACTCCCCCGAGGATGATTTACACTACTAAATATGATAATCATTGTTATGGTGCCACAAGGGTTCTGCAGCGCCCAATTACAAAGTACATAAACAAATAATCAAACAGGAAAACAGCATCTTACAGTTGACGACAATATAGGACAAGTACAGGGTAAATAAACATAGCTACATCAGCAGATGACACTGGAATAAGTATCAGGTGGCAGAAGACTGCTGGATTTGGTGCAGCTGAAGATTATTAAAGTAAGAAAAGGGTAAGCACATGAGGGAAGAGGGCCCTACTCGTGAGAGCTTACATTCTAAAGGGGAGGGGTAGACAGACAGGGGTGAGACAGATGGGGTACATAGAGAGCGTGGAACAGAGGTTTAGGGTGAGATTTGGGTGGGTTTGGTGAAGAAGTGGGTCTTGAGAGCCCGTTTGAAGTTAGGTAGAGAGGTGGAGAGTCTGACGGGGAGAGGTAGGGAATTCCAGAGAAGTGGTGCAGCACGTGAAAAATCTTGGATTTAGGAGTGGGAGGAAGTAATCCGTAGGCAGGAGAGTCGGCGTGCATTAGCAGAGCGAAGAGGACGGGTGGGAGTGTAATGCGAGATAAGGTCAGAGATGTAGATGGGAGAGTAGTGGATGAGGGCTTTGTAAGCAAGTGTGAGAAGCTTGAAATGGATTCTGAAAGGGAAGGGGAGCCAGTGAAGGTCTAGTAAGAGAGGAGAGGTGGACGTAGTGCATTTGGGGAGGAAAATGAGCCGGGCAGCAGCATTGAGGATAGATTTGAGTGGAGAGAGGTATTTGTCAGGAATGCCAGTCAGGAGATTACAGTAGTCCAGTCTGGAGATTACCAGTGAGTGGATAAGAGTCTTAGTAGCATTCTGGGTCAGTAAGGGTCTGATCCTGGAAATATTTTTTAGATGAAAACGGCAGGTTTGTGAGAGGTGCTGAATGTGTGGTTTGAAGGAGAGGGAAGAGTCAAGGATTACTCCAATACAGCGCACTTGGGGGGTAGAGGAGATAGTAGTGCCATCAATAGATAATGAGATTGTAGGAGGTGAGGTTATGCGGGAGGGAGGGAAGATGATCAGCTCGGTCTTAGACATGTTAAGTTTAAGAAAGCGCTGGGACATCCAGGAAGAGGTAGCAGAGAGACAGTTGGAGATATGAGTGAGGAGAGCAGGGGAGAGGTCTGGAGAGGAAAGATAGATTTGAGTGTCATCAGCATAAATATGATATTGGAAACCAAAAGAACTAATGAGCTTACCTAGTGAGGACGTATAGAGAGAGAAGAGAAGAGGACCAAGGACAGAACCTTGGGGTACCCCTACAGTTAGTGGAAGTGAGGTCGAGGTGGAGTCATGAGAGGAGACAGAGAATGAATGGTCAGAAAGGTAGGAAGACAGCCAAGAGAGGGCAGTGTCATGCAGACCAATGGAGTGAAGGATTTGCAGTAGGAGAGGATGGTCCACAGTGTCAAAAGCAGCAGACAGATCAAGTAGAATAAGTACAGAGTAGTGTCCCTTAGATTTAGCAGCATGGAGGTCATTGCATACTTTTGTAAGGGCAGTTTCAGTGGAGTGGAGAGGACGGAAGCCAGACTGGAATAGGTCAAGCAGTGAGTGAGAAAAGAAAGGAAGTAAGGCGGTTGTAGACAATATGCTCAGGGAGTTTGAAGGCAAAAGAGAGGAGAGAGATGGGTCGGTAGTTGGAGAGAGTGTTTGGATCAAGGGTAGGTTTTTTAAGAATAGGAGAGATGAGTGCATGCTTGAAGGCAGAGCGGACAGTGCCTGATGAGAGGGAGAGATTGAGAAGGTGGGAAAGATGGGAACAAGCAGAAGGAGAGAGGTAGCAGAGGAGGCGGGAGGGGATAGGGTCAAGTGGGGAGGTGGTGAGGGGACAGGAACGAATGAGGGCCATGACTTCCTCTCCATATGCATGGGAGAAAGATGACAGAGTTGGTGCGAGGGATGGGGAGGGTTGGTAAGGGATGGGAGAAGGCTGGTTACTGATGGTCTGGTGTGATGTGATGTCCTGACGTATGAAGTCAATTTTGGATGTGAAGTAAGTGGCAAAGTCAAGAGCAGAGAGTGAGGAAGGGAGACGAGGTGGAGGTGGGCAGAGGAGTGAGTTGAGAGTGCCAAAGAGGTGCCGGGGGTTGGAAGACTGGGAGGAGATGAGTTTCTTGAAGTATGATTGTTTAGCAAGAGAAAGGGCAGCACTGAAGGATGAGAGCATAAGTTTGAAATGGAGGAAGGCTGCCTTAGAGCGTGATTTCCTCCAGTGTCGCTCAGCAGTACGTGATCATTTTTGCATGTAAACACTGGCCCATATTAGCCTCGGATCCTTCATTGCCATTTGCACACATGGGAACACCCATGATGGCATATGGCAGAGGGGCAAACCTGAAGCAATTACTCATGCAACCAAAACTTACGCCAGATGCACAAATGGGCACGATACAAACCATGCGCTCCAAGCCGGTTTGCTTCTCTTGCGGCAATTGTACTACATGTAGGTTACTCAGGGTAGGGAAAACGTTTTCCCACCCACATAATGGGAAAAATATTAAGATTAAATATCAACTACATTGTAAGCTTGATTATGTGATATATTTCCTGACATGTCCATGTGGACTTTATTATGTGGGACTGACCTCTAGGTGTTTCATGGATCGTATGGCGAACCACCAAACTTCTATTCAGGCCGCTATACAAACAGGTTCTTTGGATAAACCGGTGGCATGACACTATCTTGAAAACAGGCATCAAGTAGCTAACTTAAAGTGAATGCTTATAGATTGGGTACCCCCCTTACCTAACGGGGGTGACAGACTGCTGGCTTTGAGGAAGAGGGAAAGATTTTGGATTTATTCTCTTGATATGGTTGCCCCTAAAGGCCTGAATGAGTATAATACTATGAATGTCTTTCTCTGATTGTACCTAATGTACACACTCCGATAGGAGTAACTAGAAAGTATACCATTTGGTTTACTATTGAAATTAGGAGGACCACTTACATTTCTGAGTTCCAATTCAACACTATGATTTTAATATTATGTATATATAGAATGATTTTGTAGGATAAGATTTAATGAATATATGTGTTTTCATGTGTATTTGTATTTAGATTGTTTTTCCTGTGTTTTTTTTAATTTTTTGTTTCTATGTCTCAGTCACGTGCCTGACATGATACAAATACCACAGCAGAGTTCCTCTTTTTGTATATATTAGTTTGATGACTACCGATGTGCTTGTTTGAGTGATCAATCAGTTTTGGTACTATGGCAATATGTGATATACCATTACTTGGATGGGGGCAGAGATTTGCCCATTTGGGACCTGTGAGGTGCTGCTGGTTCTTATTATTGGAGTAACTGTGTCCAGTCTTGAGTTTGCACTCACTTCCAGTTAATGGAACGCATGGCACCCCTTACTTCTGGATAGTGGAACGCACGCCGCGATCCCCCATTTTTTATTAATTCAGTGGCCTTAGTACTATGGCAATATGTGTTGTATCATTGGTGTAGAGCGGGACCTAGATGTGAACATTGGGGAATAGTGAGGCGCTGTTGTGGTTCAGGACTGTAATGATTGTGTTTGGACACTATTCTGCGCTCACTTCCGGTTAATGGAATGCATGGCACTTCCGGTCCGTGGAACGCACGCCGCGGCGGAGAGCAGCAGTGCATCATGGAGCAGTGATGTACAGCTGAATTTAGTGATTGTTTCACTTTGGTTTGTTGGTCCTGCAACCGGATTAGTGATTGTTATATAAGTGTTTGGGTCATTTATAGCAGCATACACCAGTATTGCACTGTACCAATTAGTGCCACCTACACTTCCTGTCTCCTCCCTATATAAGGCTTGTTAGGAGAGGGGTTAACACACAGCTCCAGGGTGTGGAAACCTCAGTTGACTATTTGTTGGTGAGTTAATATTTGAGAGATTACTATATTGGTTAGTTAGACTATTGTTTGACTTGTTGTTTAAGGACTCAGTGATTTTTTACACTATATTTTATATGCCTTAGGATGGTTTGTTAGACCGGATGAATGACCTGGAGATTATTATAATCTGGTCATCTACATATAGTGAATATTCTACCCCACCTGGTGGATCGCAGATGGGATTGAATAGTGAGACTCTCGGTATATATTTTAGACTATGGTTTTATTTCCCTCATAGGACTTGTGGATAAATGTGTTTGCCCACTCTATTTAAACTTTTTACTCTGTAGCTACCGGAATTTTATTAGTGAGTATGACATTTTTTTGCTGTGGGACCATGGTGTTCTGCTTTCATACTTCTTGGATGCTATTTCTTGCACTAATTCTGCTTCGGTGCAGTAATACATGATATATTACATCACATGAATTATTGATTTCTATGATATACTTTGTGGTGGTGGTGTTAAGTGTTTGGGCCCGTGAGACTGATTTTATATTCTATGTTTTCATTTTGGACAGCTGTTTTTTCGCTGAATTGAATATAATTTTGTGAAAATTAATGAGGCTTGTCTTGAAAAAGATTCTTGCTGTAGAATCGAAAAGTCAACCCATGAAAAACATTTAAGAAGCGTTGAAATACTGAGTGGATTTTTTTATTTGTGGAGAGTGCCCCCAAGGCTACTGGAACTCTGTATATGTATATATGTACATTACATGTATATATGACAAAGGTCCCAGCTGGGACCGAAACATCGACACCCCCTTCACTTATGATTTGTTGAAACTAAAGAAAAAAACTGCTTTGAAGACTGGTGAGTGCTCCTCTGTTGTGGATTTATATTGGAACTGATGGGTCAGAGTTATCTATCACTATATGGAAGTCACCCCAGCATATACTCAAAAGGCCAGAGTGTGGACTGTTTGGAAATTGTATATATATATATATATATATATATATATATTAAGTCCGCACAAGCACCGTAAATGTTCCAGATTGTGTTGTACAACATGCAGTGCAGGGACATCCACTCCAGCCAGGAGACTACGAACTCTAGAAATTGCAAATTAAGGAGAGCGCACTTGTGAATATTATTTAATGAACAACTTTACTTAGTGTACATATCCACATACATGTAAGTTTAAAATAGCACACCTAGCCGGCTCCCCAGTAATGATCACTCAAATGTAGCGTATTTGCTCAGCAGTGATGTCATCCTTTCCCCTCCCCCCCCCCAACCCTAACCCCCCCTTCCTTCCCCCCCTCCCTCCCCCTCTGCTTTCTCGTCGCTGCTATGTGTCCACTCATTCCTCTGCACACCCTTTCAGGACATTTTCTGACTACAGATCACAACCCCCTAGGCCTTCGATTTCATGTTCTTTTTTTACACTTTTTTCAAATTTTTTTCACTCCATTTTCAACTCTTCTTACTTTTTTTACATTTTTTCCGATCCTGCCAGCATTGCCAACTCTGCCCACACCTCTTACACAAGCAGATTCCTTGCGTGGCACTTCTATGTCAATATATGTGTCTTACATTTGACCACATTACATCCAGCTTCTCCCACCATGCTCACATTGCACTCTGTTCTCACATTACACGCTAAACCAGGTTTTTATCTGTCACATTTTCATTTTCGCAGGGCCGGTGTGGGTGTACTGGGAAGCGCCGCTGGTTGCTACGGCAACCGCGTCACGGACCCGGCATCACGTCACTTCCTGGAGATGCCGTAGGTCTTCCGGCGGCCCCCGCAATTGACGGCGTACGGCCCTCCTCTCTTTCACGTGCTGGATTCACTGGGTGCTATAAAGGTAAGAGGGTTTATGTTCCACACTGTTCAAGCCTTGACAAAGGGGTTTAAGGACGCCGAAACTTTGGTATTTCGTGACCACTGTTTGTTATGATTTGATTTATTACACGTTTGAATTTTCAACTGACAGAGTGCCGCTGCTTTATTCCTTTCTGTTTCATGCATCACTTGCTGCGGAGGGCACCCGGATTTACAACATATTTTTAGAGTGCCAGGCATTTCAGAACTATATATATATATATATATATATTTATATTTATATATATTAAGTCCGCACAAGCACCGTAAATGTTCCAGATTGTGCTGTACAACATGCAGTACAGGCACATCCACTCCAGCCAGGAGACTACGAACTCTAGAAATTGCAAATTAAGGAGAGCACGCTTGTGAATATCATATAAAAAAAACTTTACTTAGTGTACATATCCACATACATGTAAGTTTAAAATGGCACACCTAGCCGGCTCCCCAGTAATGATCACTTAAATGTAGCGTATTTGCTCAGCAGTGATGTCATCTGGGTTTATATCACCATGTTTTTTAAAGATTTACTTCCCCTGAAGAAGTCCATTTGTGGATGAAACATGTAGGAATACTGGTGCCATGTCCATACACTTAGTGGTAGGTTCCTGCCAATTGAGCTTACACCCTTAAGGGTGGAGGCAGGAATATACTATCACCTCAACTGTATAGTGATTGTGGATATTTTGTCACCTTCTTTATGCTGTAAGCAATTTTTAAGTATTATGCATTGTTTTTTTCTTAAAAAAGGGCAATTATTTACTGATTGGACATTGGGCTTATGTCCAATCAGTAAATAACTGCCAGAAATACAGTATTAACCTATACAGTTCAACACCTTGAGGGATCCTAGTGAAAATAACTTGCAGACACAGTAAAGATGACTGAGCTATTGATCTTATTATAGGATATTGTTGGTCTTATATCTAATTATTTCTTCTGTATAGCACCCTCTGGTTTATATATATATATATATATATATATATATATATATATATATATATATATATACATATATCTATTATATACATGACTCAAACAACAAACAGTTCATATATCAATAAAGAGATTTGGGTCAGTCAGTCTGCTCTACCCAGCCCACACCCCCTTCCTTCCAACCCCCAACAACAACCCCCCATCTGTTGGCAAATAGTACCCCCAGGCTTATATCCAGCACCAAATGTGGGGTATGCCAAAGGAAACTTTTGCTCTCAGCTCCACAAAGTCTAGAACCAGCTCTGGAGCATCTCTTGTGTCTACACAAAACACCTTCTAAAAAATAGGCAGTGATGATGATGCTGATGTTCACCACCCACGTCTGATTGGATGATTGTGTGTGGACCCCTCTAACTGAATCTTACAGTAATAATCAGTGTGGCTGCTCTGCTGCATGAAGCTGCTGTAACTATTTGCATTACATTATTGATATGTATATTTAGAATGCAACAGTTATGAATGGTCAGGGCCAGTTTGAATGTTGGCTTGCTCTTTTATCCAGCAGGGTGGCCAGGTATATTTAGTGTAGACAAACCACTCCATCATTTCAGGTCCCAGTATTCTGCTACTTTTCAAAAAGAGACAGTGGGGGTTATGTACAGCACTTTCTGCCTCTGGAGTGCAGAAGGATTCTACTGCACACACATGCCAGCCATTCTCTCTACCCTTAATACCACAAAGGGGGAAATTATCTGCTTTTGGCTTCTACAGTAAGTCCCTAAATAAGAATTAGAGATGTGCGCTAGACCTGATGATTTGGATTGGATTAGTCAGTGGGATTTGGATTTGAATTTGCCAAACAGCCGTGAACGAGCTTTGGATTTGGATTTTTTTCAAAAATTGGCAAAAAGTGCCAAAATCACATATTTTTTTATTTTATTTTTATCCGTAGAGTGTTACTAACCTCAATAACAATAATTTACAATCATTTGCAGACAATTTTGACCACCTTATAGCTCCCAATGTTGTTTTCATCCACTTTAGGTCAAAGGGGGTCATTCCGAGTTGATCATAGCTGTGCTAAATTTAGTGGGATAAATGAACGGTGGTGCAAGATGGAATTGTCCTTGGGCCCTCCTACACACCCTTATATTGGATATTAAACAGGACATGCACAGATTAACAAACCAATCATGTCAGCGACAAGGACTGCCATACTTGCTTGTTTGGGCCCCAGAAAAACAAGCTACCAATTACCTTAAAGCAACAGTTCTACATTGTCTAGAAGATGTTATTGCCACTGCCATCCTCATCCTCACCCTCATCAGTGTGTTCATCCTCATCATCATCATACAATATTAATTCCTCCCCACTGGAATCCGCCATTACAGATGTCTCTGTATTTCAATGTAATTGCTGGGAATGGTCTTCTGTGTGGAATTTCTGGTTCATTTTGATGAACATAATCTTTTTCACATTTTTAGAAAGTAGCCTCCTATGCCGTTCACTCACAAGGTTTCCAGCTGTGCTGAAAACTCTCTCTGAGTACACACTGGAGGGTGGGCAGCTTAAGTAATACAAAGCCAGTTTGTACAAAGGGCCTCTAATTTGACTTTTTTCCCTTCCAGTACACGAAGGGACTCTGTGATATGCCTACTTTAACTTTGGATGGTGTCCATATCAGATGGAGTTACGGTAAATGTGTCACTAATACTGGGAAATTAATCTAGACCCAACCAGATGTCAAAGTGTTGTTTGGGCTGATCTGCATTCCCACTAGGTCTTTTGGAAAAATTTACTTTTTTCTAGGCTGTTTCAGAAGAAACTGAATGAGGAGACATCACTTGAGCTGCCAACTTGCTCAGCAGGAGTTCTTTGCATCTCATAAGATCTGTCAGTTGGAAAGAAACAGCATCTGACATATTAAGTCCTTTATAATAAGAATGTTTCCCAAAAAGAGTCTTCTGTTCTTTTTCTCTGTCTTTAATTACTCCAGGTATACAGACTTAGGGGAGCATCACTGACGGTTACCCAATATATACTATATAGACAGTCATTCTGCCATTAAATGTGGGGTACCTAATTAAGAAATGTATTCTAGATTAAACAGTCAGATTTTTTTAGAGGACAACTATCATACACTTCATCAACCAGTGCGGTCTCCCTTTTACACATTCCTTTTCATCCAGGGAAATATACAAAGCAAAATGTGTATTATCAGGAGGAGGGGCAAAGCATTTAGGCCCAATTTGGTTAGAAGAGCACAAACTTCCACCATGTTGAAGTGTGATGATTTTTTAATTGTGTTGACTGATGAGGAATCAAAATTGAAACTCCATCTTATATTTAAAATTAAATGTACATAGGTAGAGGAATGGTGTCTATGGTATTGATGCTTTGCCAAAGTGAGGGGTAAGAGGACCCAGAAAATCTGTAGCTGTGTATTGTCAAAAGTGATTTTTTAAAGGTGTTACAAACTTCCCACATGACCAATACTTTCATCTTGAAATAGTAGAATCTCCTAACCACAGTATCACAAGGTTCAGATGAAACTAAAAGTGAGGCTTCAGAGCATTTTTGAGCCCTGTACAGTATATTATAGTACTATGATACATTAGGGGAAAGGTGGGTGAAGAGTTGTTTGAGGTAGCCCTCCAAGAGAAGATATTCAAGACCTATTGGCATGCTTATAATACAGACATTGGGCCTAATTCAGACCTGATTGCTAGGGTGTGTTTTTTGCATCCCTGCGATCAGGTAGTCGCCGCCTACAGGGGGAGGGGGAAATCACTGTGCAGGGGTGCGTTGGCATGTGCAGGAGATCTGCACAAACAGAAGTTTGTGCAGTCTCTGCACAGCCCAGGACATACTCTTCCAGTGCGATGATCCGGTCCGGAGCTGACATCAGAAACCCTCCCTTCAAACGCCTGGTCACTCCTGCATTTTTACGGACACTCCCAGAAAACAGTCAGTTGCCACCCACAAACGGCTTCTTCCTGTCAGTCACCTTGCAATCGCCGATGCAATCTCTTTTCTCGCACCATCCCATCGCTGCCCGGGGCTCCCCGTCACTGCAGACTGACGTACCTGCTCATTGCGGAGCATACATATGCACAGTTCAGACCTGATCGCCGGCTGTACGAAAACATAGCTTAGTGATCAGGTCTGAATCAGGCCCATTGTTTTAGTGAGTTCTCTTGTCTTTGTCCTCTGAAAACTTTTGCAGCTTAAGTATATCATGTTTCACATGGACCATATCTACTGCAGATTCTTGAGTGTAAGAGATCACATCCTCTAATTTCCTTTCCCGCTAGTCAGTTCTAGTTTAAAATAGATGCTATTTGGCTTTAAATGGCTAAATGGAAGTCTGTCATTCTGTGTGAACAGAAGGCCTTGGTTGCTTTTCACTTCCTATATTTGCAGAAAAAGTCACTTTGGTGGAAAGTAGCTGGAACTTCATCTGGCTATAAGTCAATGGAAATAGCAAGATGACTCTGTGTTTTGGAAAATTTCTGATTGATTGAATGTTTCATAAATAGCAGCTCAACTTAGTATTATAAGATGAAGTGGTAGAAGAACCATTAGGCACATGAGGCACGTGTCTAGAGGCACCACTTTCTGGAAGTACAGTAGCACAGGAGGCCCCACTGCATCAGATTCCTGGTAGTCAGCTGGCTGGATGGGAAAGTTGTGGGCCTGGGACTGAATTGACTATCTAAATGCATTAGGACAGGACTCAATATAAAGTGGAGAAAATTGACAGTGATGTTATGTGTATGTGACATGCAGCCTGCTACCTGTAATATCATTGTTGAACTGTCTGCAGGACTCTTCAGTTGAAAGTTTTTTCCATGAAACATTTCTGATGAAGATGTAACGTACAGGTAAGTACTGTGCAATATATATTTGTTTAGTATATCTCTTTAGCTGACATTTTGACTAGTGGTTTGTTGCCTGTAGATTTGTTTTGCTATTTTACTACATGTCTAATAATTTTTGGATTTCCAAGTAAAATATACAGTAACAATACAGTTATACAATACAGTAAAATGGGATTTAATGAGACAGTTCTTGAGAACAAAGTACACTATATTATGGGTTGTGGGCAGTAATGTTGTGCCTAAGGAGGGCCTGACCTCTAAATTGTCCCTGATAAGTAGGTTACACCCCTCGAGACTATATGACAACAGGAGAGAAAACAAAACAGGGAAGAATGCAGGTAAGTTTAGAGTGTTTTCCAGGATACAGAAATGATGATGAGAAGCCTGCTGATGGCCACCGGTTAGAGCAGTATTTTGAATATCCCATGTCCAGAACAATAAAAGTGTTAGTTACAGAGACGGAGTAGTAAGTCAGTAGAGTGCAGGTATCATATCAGGATGTTGGTGAGGGCTTAGTTTATGCTGAAGTTCAGAACAAGAACGTACAAAGCAAAAAAGATGCAGCCACCAGGCATGAAGCAGACAAGGTCCCTTTGCAGTTATCAGGAATTAAGATGGCTGCTGGAGTTTATAACCAGCCCAGTTGGAACACAGACAGGAAGTGGGTATTTGAACACTTGTAGAAGCCCATAGAATGATGGATAATGATGCCAAAATTTTTGTTTTTCATATTTTTCACATACTTAGCATGTCTCACCACTGATATGCAGTTTATTTAGTAAGATGGGACAATGAGGATTGTTTACTTTACTTCTTCATTACTGCAGTTTATACCAAGCTATTTAAATGGTAGGTTTTTATAGTCTTAATATCTCATTAGGGAAATAAGTGATTGTAATTGCCAGGGGAGTATAATAAGGGTTACATGCCCACCCCTAGGATTGGAGGGCACTTTCACACTGTTATCTCTGGGATTATTTATGGTAATCTTAGTTGCTGCTAATATTCACTAGCATATCTATAATGTATGAAGTGTTTGTGGTGCACAAGGTCCCCTGGAGTCAAGGGGGGCCAACACCACACTTTCTGCACCCATTTTTTCCAATACTTACCCTCTGGAGTCCAGCAAATGTAGCAGCATTGCTGTATTAACCTTTGGAAAAATAGTGCAGCGGACATTTTCCTAGCAATTCATGCATGAGCATTAGATAGATCACTTGGAAAATGGCAGCTGCACCATTTTTCTGGAGACCTGCTCATGTGCACTAGACTCTGGGACAGCGCTAGTGTCTTGTAGTGACCCTAATGCCCAGAGTCTATTGTGATCAGGTCTGAAGCAGGCCCATATGTCTTTGCTATGGCTGCACAGTGTGATATACAGTGTATCCGGAAAGTATTCACAGCACTTCACTTTTTCCAAATTTTGATATGTTACAGCCTTATTCCAAAATGGAATACATTTATTTTTCCCCTCAAAATTCTACACCCAAAAACCCATAAAAAAGTTTTTTTGAGATTTTTGCAAATTTATTAAAAATGAAAAACTAAGAAATCACATGTACATAATTATTCACAGCCTTGGCTCAATACTTTGTTGATGCACCTTTGGCAGCAATTACAGCCTCAAGTATTTTTGAATATGATGTCACAAGCTTGGCACAGCTATCTTTGGGCAGTTTCTCCCAATACTTTTTTTAGTACCTCTCAAGCTCCATCAGGTTGGATGGGAAGCATCGGTGCACAGCCATTTTCAGATCTCTCCAGAGATGTTCAATCAGATTCAAGTCTGGACTCTGGCTGAGCCACTCAAGGACATTCATAGAGTTGTCATGAAGTCACTCCTTTGATATCTTGGGTGTGTACTTAGGGTCATTGTCCTGCTGAAAGATGAAACGTCACCCCAGTCTGAGGTCAAGAGCGCTCTGGAGCAGGTTTTCATTCAGGATGTCTCTTTACATTGCTGTATTCAACTTTACCTCTATTCTGACTAGTCTCAGTTCCTGCCAATGATAATTATTCCCTCAGCATGATGCTGCCACCACCATGCTTCACTGTAGGGATGGTATTAACCTGGTGATGAGCAGTGCCTGGTTTTCTCCAAACATGATGCCTGGCATTCACACCATAGAGTTCAATATTTGTCTCATCAGACCAGATAATTTTGTTTCTCATAGTCTGAGAGTCCTTCAGGTGCATTTTGGCAAACTCCAGGCGGGCTGCCATGTGCTTTTTACTAAGGAGTGGCTTCCATCTGGCCACTCTAACATACATGCCTGATTGGTGGATTGCTGCAGAAATGGTTCTCCATCTGGAAGGTTCTTCTCTCTCCACAGAGGAATGCTGTAGCTCTGACAGAGTGACCATCGGGTTCTTGGTCACCTCCCTGACTAGAGCCCTTCTCCACCGATTGCTCAGTTTAGACAGCCGGCCAGCTCTAGGAAGAGTCCTGGTGGTTCCAAACTTCTTCCATATATGGATGATTGAGGGCACTGTGCTCGCTGGGACCTTCAAAGCAGCAGATATTTTTCTGTAGCCTTCCTCAGATTTGTGCCTCGAGACAATCCTGTCTCAGAGGTCTACAGACAATTCCTTTGACTTCATTCATGGTTTGTGCTCAGACATGCACTGTCAAGTATGGGACTTTATATAGACAGGTATGTGCTTTTCCAAATCATGTCCAATCAACTGAATTTACCACAGGTGAACTCCAATTAAGCTGTAGGAACATCTCAAGGATGATCAATACAAACAGGATGCACCTGAGCTCAATTTTGAGCTTCATGGCAAAGGCTGTAAAGACTTCTGTACATATGATTTCTTATATTTTTATTTTTAATAAATTTGCAAAAATATCCAAAACACTTTTTTCACGTTGTCATTATGGGGTATTGTGTGTAGAATTTTCAGGGGGAAAATGAATTTATTCCATTTTGGAATAAGGCTGTTACATAACAAAATGTGGAAAAATTGAAGCTCTGTGAATACTTTCCAGATGCACTATAAATGCTATTTGTTTTTAGGCATTATGCCCAATACCTACTGTATATGCTGTATTAGGTATTCTTAGATGCTGCTAGTAATGGTACTTTAATAAATGCAATTACGTATATATGCTTAATGTTCTGTTATGGCTAAGTAGTAATATATATACAGGTTGAGTATCCCATATCCGGAATGCTCGGGACCAGGAGCATTCCGGATATGGGATTTTTCTGGATAACAGATGACCTGGTTTCGGGGGTCCAGCGAGTCGGCAGGGGGGACTGCCGTGAGCCCAGCACGACGGTGAGGGGTCCCGGGGATCTGGCGCATCAGTGGGGGAGTCCGAGGGGTCAGCGGCGGGTACTGGGAGTCAGCGGCGGTGAGGGAATGGCTGCAAAGCCACTCCCCCACCTGTCTGTGATTGGCCGCAGACTCCAGTGACGTCATGACGCCGGCCGCGTCATGACGTCACTACAGGACTGAAATATTCCGGTTTTCGGAATATTTCGGTTAACGGGTGTCCGGATAACGGATACCCGACCTGTATATATATATATATATATATATGTATATATATATATATATATATATATCTCCATGGTAATCCTGCACTCGCATCTGCATATGTTCAACCATAGGGGTGCTCCCAGTGGATTCCACCTTGATTCAGCAGGTCCACAATAATATACAGAGTTCCTGTAGGCTGGTGGGCACTCTCCACAAATAAAAAAAAATCCACTCAGTATTTCAACGCTTCTTAAATGGCTTTAATGGGTCAACGTTTTGATTCTACAGCAAGAATCTTTTGCAAGATAAGCCTCATTAATATTCACAAAATTATATTCAATTCAGCGAAAAAACAGCTGTCCAAAATTAAAACATATAACATAAAATCAGTCTCACGGGCCCAAACACTTAACACCACCACCACAAAGTATATCATAGAAATCAATAATTCATGTGATGTAATATATCATGTATTACTGCACCGAAGTAGAATTATTGCAAGAAATAGCATCCAAGACGTCGGAAAGCAGAACACCATGGTCCCAATGCAAAAAAATGGCATACTCACTAATAAAATTCCGGTAGCTACAGAGTAAAACAGTTTAAATAGAGTGGGCAAACACATCAATCCACAAGTCCTATGAGGGAAATAAATTCATAGTCTGAAATATATACCGAGAGTCTCACTAATCAATCCCATCTGCGATCCACCAGGTGGGGTAGAATACTCACTATATGTAGATGACCAGATTATAATAATCTCCAGGTCATTCATCCGGTCTAACAAACCATCCTAAGGCATATAAAATATAGTGTAAAAAATCACTGAGTCCTTAAACAACAAGTCAAACAATAGCCTAATTAACCAATATAGTAATCTTTCAAATATTAACTCACCAACAAATAGTCAACTGAGGTTTCCACACCCTAGAGTTGTGTGTTAACCCCTCTCCTAACAAGCCTTATATAGGGAGGAGACAGGAAGTGTAGGTGGCACTAATTGGAACAGTGCAATACTGGTGTATGCTGCTATAAATAACCCAAACACTTATAACAATCACTAATCCGGTTGCAGGACCAACAAACCAAAGTGAAACAATCACTAAATTCATCTGTACATCACTGCTCCGTGATGCACCGCCGCTCTCCGCCACGGCGTGCGTTCCACGGACCAGAAGCCGGAAGTGCCATGCGTTCCATTAACCGGAAGTGAGCGCAGAACAGAGTCTGAACACAATCACTACAGTCCTAAACCACAACAGTGCCTCACTATTCCCCAATGTCCACATCTGGGTCCCACTCTACATCAATGGTACAACACATATTGCCATAGTACTAAGGCCACTGAATTAATCAAAAATGGGGGAACGCGGCATGCGTTCCACTATCCAGAAGTAAGGGGTGCTATGCGTTCCATTAACTGGAAGTGAGCGCAAACTCAAGACTGGACACATTTACTCCAATAATAAGAACCACCAGCACCTCACAGGACTCAAATAAGCAAATCTCTGCCCCCATCCAAGTAATGATATATCACATATTGCCACAGTACCAAGACTGATTGATCACTCAAAGAAGCACATCGGTAGTCATCAAACTAGAGTCAGGGGTGGACAACAGAACCACACCTCCAGTTGGAGATTTAGGAAACACAGACCACATACGAGGAGGGGTGGTTACAAAAAGAAGGGACCGCAGCAATCGGACCTAAATCTAGTTTTCAATTTATCCAGCACTGAATTAGATTTATCTGAGATTAAGTTATTGGTTAGGGGACTTTCGTTTGTCCCATTTTTCCCACATCAACCGTTTGATGGGGTAATTGATCAATATCGTTTTGGGAGGAACTTGCGACTTAGGGAATTCTTTTCAGATAAAGAAAGCACAGCGCCCAAGAGGCCTTTTAGAAAGGCCTCTAGATTTGATCCTTAATCCAGTAACTCTAGTCTTAAAACTTTTCTGAGAATGGTCAGTAAGGACACTCGTACCTTTAAACCACCAATGTCCTACGATAACCTATCTAGTGATGAGCATCAGGCTCTCAAACGACTATGCTCAAATCACCACCTGGTCATCAGACCAGCCGATAAGGGAGGAGCAGTAGTCGTACAGGACTGGGTGGACTATGACCAGGAAATAAATCGCCAATTATCAGATGAGCACACATATCGGAGAGTTAGATCTAATCCGATTCCACATATCATAACATAGATAGATACATGCCTCCAAAGGGGTTTTGAAAATTAATGGCTCGATAGTGACCTTGTAGAGTACATGACGGTTGAAACACAGAGTTGTCTGATAATATACACACTCCCCAAAATTCACAAGACCCTTTCCAAACCACTTGGATGTCCGATTATAGCTGCATACGGGTCATTACTTCAGCCAGTGGCCCAATTTATAGATTCTATCCTACAACCGTATGTTACTAAGAGTTCGGGTTACATCCGGGACACCAGTGATTTCTTAAATCATCTTAGTCAGATCAATGATATCCCTAACAATGTGTATCTAGCCGCTATGGACGTGCAGTCCCTATACACGGTGATACCTCATTCAGATGGACTTGGAGCACTTAGATAAATCATTTCCACTGACCCAGTGTCAGGTATACCCACTGAGTTCATAATTGAGTTGACAAATCTAGTTTTGAGTTTGAATCACTTTAAGTACAAAGATGCATATTTTTTACAAATGTCCAGGATGGCAATGGGCTTGAATCTGGCACCATCCTATTCTAATATGTACATGACAAAGTTTGAGCGGACACACTTACTATCAGAATTTGGTCCAAAGATCAAAATAAATAAGCGTTTTATAGAAGATATCTTTGTTGTTTTGCTGGACACTAAAGAATAATGTGTGGAGTTGGTAGATAAGATTAATAATTTTGAGAGTCCTATCAAATTCTCCTATGAGATTTCCATTGACCAAGTACATTTTTTTGATGTGACTGTTGGGACATCTAGGGGTAAATTTACCACCACCTTATTTAGGAAGCCCACTGATAGGAATACAACTTTACTAACAAGCAGTTTTCTTCCACCAACCTGAAAGGACAACCTTCCTATATCACAACTATCGAGGTTCATGAGAAATAACACGGATAAAACCTTGAGAGAGGAACAATTGATTGATATGATATCAAGATTCCAAGACCGTGGGTATACCCCTCGGGTACTACAGAAATGTTTGTGTAAAGCCCGCAAGATCTTTTGGAACAAGGTTGTCAAAAATTCTACCACTCCCCCGAGGATGATTTACACTACTAAATATGATAATCATTATTATTATCATTATTATTATCATTTATTTATATGGCGCCACAAGGGTTCTGCAGCGCCCAATTACAAAGTACATAAACAAATAATTAAACAGGAAAACAGCAACTTACAGTTGACGACAATATAGGACAAGTACAGGGTAAATAAACATAGCTACATCAGCAGATGACACTGGAATAAGTATCAGGTGGCAGAAGACTCCTGGATTTGGTGCAGCTGCAGATTATTAAAGTAAGAAAAGGGTAAGCACATGAGGGAAGAGGGCCCTGCTCGTGAGAGCTTACATTCTAAAGGGGAGGGGTAGACAGACAGGGGTGAGACAGATGGGGTACATAGAGAGCGTGGAACAGAGGTTTAGGATGAGATTTGGGTGGGTTTGGTGAAGAAGTGGGTCTTGAGAGCCCGTTTGAAGTTTTGTAGAGAGGTGGAAAGTCTGACGGGGAGAGGTAGGGAATTCCAGAGAAGTGGTGCAGCACGTGAAAAATCTTGGAGGTAGGAGTGGGAGGAAGTAATCCGTAGGCAGGAGAGTCGGCGTGCATTAGCAGAGCGAAGAGGACGGGTGGGAGTGTAATGCGAGATAAGGTCAGAGATGTAGATGGGAGAGGAGTGGATGAGGGCTTTGTAAGCAAGTGTGAGAAGCTTGAAATGGATTCTGAAAGCGAAGGGGAGACAGTGAAGGTCTAGTAAGAGAGGAGAGGTGGACGTAGTGCATTTGGTGAGGAAAATGAGCCGGGCAGCAGCATTGAGGATAGATTTGAGTGGAGAGAGGTATTTGTCAGGAATGCCAGTCAGGAGGAGATTACAGTAGTCCAGTCTGGAGATTACCAGTGAGTGGATAAGAGTCTTAGTAGCATCCTGGGTCAGAAAGGGTCTGATCCTGGAAATATTTTTTAGATGAAAACGGCAGGTTTGTGAGAGGTGCTGAATGTGTGGTTTGAAGGAGAGGGAGGAGTCAAGGATTACTCCAAGACAGCGCACTTGGGGGGTAGAGGAGATAGTAGTGCCATCAATAGATAATGAGATTGTAGGAGGTGAGGTTATGCGGGAGGGAGGGAAGATGATCAGCTCGGTCTTAGACATGTTAAGTTTAAGAAAGCGCTGGGACATCCAGGAAGAGGTAGCAGAGAGACAGTTGGAGATACGAGTGAGGAGAGCAGTGGAGAGGTCTGGAGAGGAAAGATAGATTTGAGTGTCATCAGCATAAAGATGATATTGGAAACCAAAAGAACTAATGAGCTTACCTAGTGAGGACGTATAGAGAGAGAAGAGAAGAGGACCAAGGACAGAACCTTGGGGTACCCCTACAGTTAGTGGAAGTGAGGTCGAGGTGGAGTCATGAGAGGAGACAGAGAATGAATGGTCAGAAAGATAGGAAGACAGCCAAGAGAGGGCAGTGTCACGCAGACCAATGGAGTGAAGGATTTGCAGTAGGAGAGGATGGTCCACAGTGTCAAAAGCAGCAGACAGATCAAGTAGAATAAGTACAGAGTAGTGTCCCTTAGATTTAGCAGCATGGAGGTCATTGCATACTTTTGTAAGGGCAGTTTCAGTGGAGTGGAGAGGACGGAAGCCAGACTGGAATGGGTCAAGCAGTGAGTGAGAAAAGAAAGGAAGTAAGGCGGTTGTAGACAATACGCTCAAGGAGTTTGAAGGCAAAAGGGAGGAGAGAGATGGGTCGGTAGTTGGAGAGAGTGTTTGGATCAAGGGTAGGTTTTTTAAGAGTAGGAGAGATGAGTGCATGCTTGAAGGCAGAGCGGACAGTGCCTGATGAGAGGGAGAGATTGAGAAGGTGGGAAAGATGGGAACAAGCAGAAGGAGAGAGGTAGCAGAGGAGGCGGGAGGGGATAGGGTCAAGTGGGGAGGTGGTGAGGGGACAGGAACGAATGAGGGCCATGACTTCCTCTCCAGATGCATGGGAGAAAGATGACAGAGTTGGTGCGAGGGATGGGGAGGGTTGGTAAGGGATGGGAGAAGGCTGGTTACTGATGGTCTGGTGTGATGTGATGTCCTGACGTATGAAGTCAATTTTGGATGTGAAGTAAGTGGCAAAGTCAAGAGCAGAGAGTGAGGAAGGGAGACGAGGTGGAGGTGGGCAGAGGAGTGAGTTGAGAGTGCCAAAGAGGCGCCGGGGGTTGGAAGACTGGGAGGAGATGAGTTTATTGAAGTATGATTGTTTAGCAAGAGAAAGGGCAGCACTGAAGGATGAGAGCATAAGTTTGAAATGGAGGAAGTCTGCCTTAGAGCGTGATTTCCTCCAGTGTCGCTCAGCAGTACGTGATAATTTTTGCATGTAAACACTGGCACATATTAGCCTCGGATCCTTCATTGCCATTTGCACACATGGGAACACCCATGATGGCATATGGCAGAGGGGCAAACCTGAAGCAATTACTCATGCAACCAAAACTTACGCCGGATGCACAAATGGGCACGATACAAACCATGCGCTCCAAGCCTGTTTGCTTCTCGTGCGGCAATTGTACTACATGTAGGTCACTCAGGGTAGGGAAAACGTTTTCCCACCCACATAATGGGAAAAATATTAAGATTAAATATCACCTACATTGTAAGCTTGATTATGTGATATATTTCCTGACATGTTCATGTGGACTTTATTATGTGGGACTGACCTCTAGGTGTTTCATGGATCGTATGGCGAACCACCGAACTTCTATTCGGGCCGCTATACAAACAGGTTCTTTGGATAAACCGGTGGCATGACACTATCTTGAAAACAGGCATCAAGTAGCTAACTTAAAGTGAATGCTTATAGATTGGGTACCCCCCTTACCTAACGGGGGTGACAGACTGCTGGCTTTGACGAAGAGGGAAAGCTTTTGGATTTATTATCTTGATATGGTTGCCCCTAAAGGCCTGAATGAGTATAATACTATGAATGTCTTTCTCTGATTGTACCTAATGTACACACTCCGATAGGAGTAACTAGAAAGTATACCATTTGGTTTACTATTGAAATTAGGAGGACCACTTACATTTCTGAGTTCCAATTCAACACTATGATTTTAATATTATGTATATATAGAATGATTTTGTAGGATAAGATTTAATGAATTTATGTGTTTTCATGTGTATTTGTATTTAGATTGTTTTTCCTGTGTTTTATTTTATTTTTTGTTTCTATTTCTCAGTCACGTGCCTGACATGATACAAATACCACAACAGAGTTCCTCTTTTTGTATATATTAGTTTGATGACTACCGATGTGCTTGTTTGAGTGATCAATCAGTTTTGGTACTATGGCAACATGTGATATACCATTACTTGGATGGGAGCAGAAATTTGCCCATTTGGGACCTGTGAGGTGCTGCTGGTTCTTATTATTGGAGTAACTGTGTCCAGTCTTGAGTTTGCGCTCACTTCCAGTTAATGGAACGCATGGCACCCCTTACTTCTGGATAGTGGATCGCACGCCGCGATCCCCCGTTTTTTATTAATTCAGTGGCCTTAGTACTATGGCAATATGTGTTGTATCATTGATGTAGAGCGGGACCCAGATGTGGACATTGGGGAATAGTGAGGCGCTGTTGTGGTTCAGGACTGTAATGATTGTGTTCGGACACTATTCTGCTCTCACTTCCGGTTAATGGAATGCATGGCACTTCCGGTCCGTGGAACGCACGCCGCGGCGGAGAGCGGCAGTGCATCATGGAGCAGCGATGTACAGCTGAATTTAGTGATTGTTTCACTTTGGTTTGTTGGTCCTGCTGCCGGATTAGTGATTGTTATAAGTGTTTGAGTCGTTTATAGCAGCATACACCAGTATTGCACTGTTCCAATTAGTGCCACCTACACTTCCTGTCTCCTCCCTATATAAGGCTTGTTAGGAGAGGGGTTAACACACAGCTCCAGGGTGTGGAAACCTCAGTTGACTATTTGTTGGTGAGTTAATATTTGAGAGATTACTATATTGGTTAGTTAGACTATTGTTTGACTTGTTGTTTAAGGACTCTGATTTTTTACACTATATTTTATATGCCTTAGGATGGTTTGTTAGACCGGATGAATGACCTGGAGATTATTATAATCTGATCATCTACATATAGTGAGTATTCTACCCCACCTGGTGGATCTCAGATGGGATTGAATAGTGAGACTCCCGGTATATATTTTAGACTATGGTTTTATTTCCCTCATAGGACTTGTGGATTGATGTGTTTGCCCACTCTATTTAAACTTTTTACTCTGTAGCTACCGGAATTTTATTAGTGAGTATGCCATTTTTTTGCTATGGGACCATGGTGTTCTGCTTTCATACTTCTTGGATGCTATTTCTTGCACTAATTCTGCTTCGGTGCAGTAATACATGATATATTACATCACATGAATTATTGATTTCTTTGATATACTTTGTGGTGGTGGTGTTAAGTGTTTGGGCCCGTGAGACTGATTTTATGTTATATGTTTTCATTTTGGACAGCTGTTTTTTCGCTGAATTGAATATAGTTTTGTGAAAATTAATGAGGCTTGTCTTGAAAAAGATTCTTGCTGTAGAATCGAAACGTCAACACATGAAAAACATTTAAGAAGCGTGGAAATACTGAGTGGATTTTTTTATTTGTGGAGAGTGCCCCCAAGGCTACTGGAACTCTGTATGTGTATATATGTACATTACATTACATTACATGTATATTTGACAAAGGTCCCAGCTGGGACCGAAACGTCGACACACCCTTCACTCATGATTTGTTGAAACTAAAGAAAAAAACTGCTTTGAAGACTGGTGAGTGCTCCTCTGTTGTGGATTTATATTGGAACTGATGGGTCAGAGTTATCTATCACTATATGGAAGTCACCCCAGCATATACTCAAAAGGCCAGAGTGTGGACTGTTTGGAAATTGTATATATATATATATATATATATATATTAAGTCTGCACAAGCACCGTAAATGTTCCAGATTGTGCTGTACAACATGCAGTGCAGGCACATCCACTCCAGCCAGGAGACTACGAACTCTAGAAATTGCAAATTAAGGAGAGCAGGCTTGTGAATATCATTTAATGAACAACTTTACTTAGTGTACATATCCACATACATGTAAGTTTAAAATAGCACACCTAGCCGGCTCCCCAGTAATGATCACTCAAATGTAGCGTATTTGCTCAGCAGTGATGTCATCCTTTCCCCTTCCCCCCTAATCCTAACCCCCCCTTCCTTCCCCATCCTCCCTCCCCCTCTGCTTTCTCGTCGCTGCTATGTGTCCACTTATTCCTCTGCACACCCTTTCAGGACATTTTCTGACTACAGATCACAACCCCCTAGGCCTTCGATTTCATGTTCTTTTTTTACACTTTTTTCACATTTTTTTCACTCCATTTTCAACTCTTCTTACTTTTTTTTACATTTTTTCTGATCCTGCCAGCATTGCCAACTCTGCCCACACCTCTTAGGTGCTCTCTTACACAAGCAGATTCCCTTACGTGGCACTTCTATGTCAATATATGTGTCTTACATTTGACCACATTACATCCATCTTCTCCCACCATGCTCACATTGCACTCTGTTCTCACATTACACGCTAAACCAGGTTTTTATCTGTCACATTTTCATTTTCAGACAAACAAAGAGGAAGGGGGGTGCAAATCCCCACCCCCAAATTCCCTTCCGCACACTGAAAATTACCTGTAACCATCCCTGAATCTATCTGGTAATAAAATTCAGAGAATTTGTCACAAATGTTTGCAAACACATGTTTAAGCTGCTGGCCACTTCACGGCTTCTCTGATACAGCAGTCCTAACTACTTAATAGCAGTGCCCACATTGGGCCATGTAATTTGTCACAGTACGCCTCATGATAAAGGCCATTGATTGAGCAGCTTCCAAATTGTTTGTCTGCTTGTGTGCATGAGGCATTGAATGGGAGCAGCATTTGGAAGGCATGCTGTTCCTTGTAGTGCCAATGGGAGATCCTGGGGGTGGCTCCCTGGTAAGTTAGCTCTCTGTCTGGAAATGTTTTAGTAATGGCCTTTATCATGAGGCGTACTGTGACAAATTACATGGCCCAATGTGGGCACTGCTATTAAGTAGTTAGGACTGCTGTATCAGAGAAGCCGTGAAGTGGCCAGCAGCTTAAACATGTGTTTGCAAACATTTGTGACAAATTCTCTGAATTTTATTACCAGATAGATTCAGGGATGGTTACAGGTAATTTTCAGTGTGCGGAAGGGAATTTGGGGGTGGGGATTTGCACCCTCCTTCCTCTTTGTTTGTCTGTCTATGAACCCTCCCCCTTCCAGCACCTGATATATAATTATCTCCAGGTATGATTGAGCAGCTTCCAAATTGTTTGACATTTTCATTTTCGCAGGGCCGGTGCGGGTGTACTGGGAAGCGCCGCTGGTTGCTACGGCAACTGCGTCACGGACCCGGCATCTCGTCACTTCCTGGAGATGCCGGAGGTCTTCCGGCGGCCTCCGCGATTGACGTCGTCCGGGATTCACTGGGTGCTATAAAGGTAAGAGGGTTTATGTTCCACACTGTTCACGCCTTGACAAAGGGGTTTAAGGACCCCGAAACTTTGGTATTTCGTGACCACTTTTTGTTATGATTTGATTTATTACACGTTTGAATTTTCAACTGACAGAGCGCCGCTGCTTTATTCCTTTCTGTTTCATGCATCACTTGCTGCGGAGGGCACCTGGATTTACAACGTATTTTTAGAGTGCCAGGCATTTCAGAACTATACATATATATATATATATATATATATATATATATATATATTAAGTCCGCACAAGCACCGTAAATGTTCCAGATTGTGCTGTACAACATGCAGTACAGGCACATCCACTCCAGCCAGGAGACTACGAACTCTAGAAACTGCAAATTAAGGAGAGCGCGCTTGTGAATATCATATAAAAAAAACTTTACTTAGTGTACATATCCACATACATGTAAGTTTAAAATGGCACACCTAGCCGGCTCCCCAGTAATGATCACTTAAATGTAGCGTATTTGCTCAGCAGTGATGTCATCAGGGTTTATATCACCATGTTTTTTAAAGATTTACTTCCCCTGAAGAAGTCCATTTGTGGATGAAACATGTAGGGATACTGGTGCCATGTCCATACACTAAGTGGTAGGTTCCTGCCAATTGAGCTCACACCCTTAAGGGTGGAGGCAGGAATATACTATCACCTCAACTGTATAGTGATTGTGGATATTTTGTCACCTTCTTTATGCTGTAAGCAATTTTTAAGTATTATGCATTGTTTTTTTCTTAAAAAAGGGCAATTATTTACTGATTGGACATTGGGCTTATGTCCAATCAGTAAATAACTGCCAGAAATACAGTATTAACCTATATAGGTCAACACCTTGAGGGATCCTAGTGAAAATAACTTGCAGACACAGTAAAGATGACTGAGCTATTGATCTTATCATAGGATATTGTTGGTCTTATATCTAATTATTTCTTCTGCATAGCACCCTCTGGTTTATATATATATATATATATATATATATATATATATATATATAATATACATGACTCAAACAGCAAACAGTTCATATATCAATAAAGAGATTTGGGTCAGTCAGTCTGCTCTACCCAGCCCACACACCATTCCTTCCAACCCCCAACAACAACCCCCCATCTGTTGGCAAATAGTACCCCCAGGCTTATGTCCAGCACCAAATGTGGGGTGTGCCAAAGGAAACTTTTGCTCTCAGCTCAACAAAGTCTAGAACCAGCTCTGGTGCATCTCTTGTGTCTACACAAAACACCATCTAAAAAATAGGCAGTGATGATGATGCTGATGTTCACCACCCACGTCTGATTGGATGATTGTGTGTGGACCCCTCTAACTGAATCTTACAGTAACAATCAGTGTGGCTGCTCTGCTGCATGAAGCTGCTGTAACTATTTGCATTACATTATTGATATGTATATTTAGAATGCAACAGTTATGAATGGTCAGGGCCAGTTTGAAAATGTTGGCTTGCTCTTTTATCCAGCAGGGTGGCCAGGTATATTTAGTGTAGACAAACCACTCCATCATTTCAGGTCCCGGTATTCTGCTACTTTTCAAAAAGAGACAGTGGGGGTAATGTACAGCACTTTCTGCCTCTGGAGTGCAGAAGGATTCTACTGCACACACATGCCAGCCATTCTCTCTACCCTTAATACCACAAAGGGGGAAATTATCTGCTTTTGGCTTCTACAGTAAGTCCCTAAATAAGAATTAGAGATGTGCGCTAGACCTGATGATTTGGATTGGATTAGTCAGTGGGATTTGGATTTGAATTTGCCCAACAGCCGTGAACGAGCTTTGGATTTGGATTTTTTTCAAAAATTGGCAAAAAGTGCTAAAATCACATATTTTTTTATTTTATTTTTATCCGTAGAGTATTACTAACCTCAATAACATTAATTTACAATCATTTGCAGACAATTTTGACCACCTTATAGCTCCCAATGTTGTTTTCATCCACTTTAGGTCAAAGGGGGTCATTCCGAGTTGATCATAGCTGTGCTAAATTTAGTGGGATAAATGTACGGTGGTGCAAGATGGAATTGTCCTTGGGCCCTCCTACACACCCTTATATTGGATATTAAACAGGACATGCACAGATTAACAAACCAATCATGTCAGCGACAAGGACTGCCACACTTGCTTGTTTGGACCCCAGAAAAACAAGCTACCAATTACCTTAAAGCAACAGTTCTACATTGTCTAGAAGATGTTATTGCCACTGCCATCCTCATCCTCACCCTCATCAGTGTGTTCATCCTCATCATCATCATACAATATTAATTCCTCCCCGCTGGAATCCGCCATTACAGATGTCTCTGTATTTCAATGTAATTGCTGGGAATGGTCTTCTGTGTGGAATTTCTGGTTCATTTTGATGAACATAATCTTTTTCACATTTTGAGAAAGTAGCCTCCTACGCCGTTCACTCACAAGGTTTCCAGCTGTGCTGAAAACTCTTAAGTAATACAAAGCCAGTTTGTACAAAGGGCCTCTAATTTGACTTTTTTCCCTTCCAGGGACTCTGTGATATGCCTACTTTAACTTTGGATGGTGTCCATATCAGATGGAGTTACGGTAAATGTGTCACTAATACTGGGAAATTAATCTAGACCCAACCAGATGTCAAAATGTTGTTTGGGCTGATCTGCATTCCCACTAGGTCTTTTGGAAAAATTTACTTTTTTCTTGGCTGTTTCTCAGAAGAAACTGAATGAGGAGACATCACTAGAGCTGCCAACTTGCTCAGCAGCAGTTCTTTGCATCTCATAAGATCTGTCAGTTGGAAAGAAAGAAACAGCATCTGACTTGAACCTAGGATCAAGCACGGTTGCCAAAATGTAATGATCCAATTTCAAGATATTGGCAACCCTTGGATCCTGGAGAAGCGAAAAAAAGGACTTGATCTACAAGTCCGGCATATTTTGTGATTTGCCTTGTTTTATCTCCTCCTTCAATTTCTCCAGTTGCTTTTCCAACAGCCTAATTAGGGGAAACACCTGGCTCAAGCTAGCAGTGTCTGAACTCACTTCACAGGTGGCTACTTTGAAGGGTTTGAGCACCTTACATAAGACATAATGTATTTTCCACTGTGCTGGGCTAAGGTACACCTCCTTTGCCAAAGTCATGGCTTGTTGTATAGCTATGAATGGCTTTCTGCTGATCCTTCATCCGCTGAAGCATATACTGTAAAGTATGGAATTCCACCTTGTCACCACCTCTTGCTTCAGTTAATGGAAGGGCAAATTAAACTCTTCTTGCAGTTGCTGCAATCTCTTGCATGCTGTTGTTAAATGCTGAAAATGCCACAAAATATTTTGGGCCAAAGACAGCATCTCTTGCACACCCCTCTCATTTAAAAAAAAAACCTGAACCACCAAGTTTATTGTGTCAGCAAAACAGGGGATATGTTGAAATTCACCTAGCTGTAATGTTTTCATAATATTAGTGGCATTATCCAAAATTACAAATCCTAGTCCAAATGGGGTAAGCCATATAGCTATCACATCCCTTAGTTTTTCCAAGAGGATGTCAGAGGCATGCTTATTAGTAAAGCTGGTGATGCAAAGAGTAGCCTGCCTCTGAATGAGCTGGTGATGTTTGCTAGATAGTACTATTCAACCACCCAGTGGCCAGTCACAGTCATATAATCTTTAGTTTGCCCACTCCTGCTTTTCCACATATCTGTGGATAAGTGGACACTGGCTACAATAGCATTTTTTTAGGCCGTGAGTGAGGTTTATCTTAACGTCCTGGTACAGCCAGGGAATGGCTTTTCTGGTAAAATGGAACTGAGATGGAATTTGGTACCGGGGACATGCAGCCTCTATTAACTTTGTTCTACCCACTGAATTTATGGCAGATATTGGATGCAGATCTAATACTATCCAAGCAGTCATGGTGATAGTGATCACTAGGTGAGAACTGACATACTTGTTTCTCCTTGCAAAGCATTGTTGAACAGTCAGTTGTTTTTGGGAAATAAAACTAGTACTAGCAGTTTTCTTGGTCCACTTCTGGGATGATGAACTACCCCCGGCAGCAGAACCAGCATCAGCAGGCCTTTTGCTCAAGGATTCTTCTGTGGAATCCTGGAAAGGGGAGGATTCATCAATAATTAACAAATTAGTTTCAATACCATCTCTGGTCATTACTGAGGATGTTGTGGTTGAGGATGAAGGTGTTGGTGGTGGAGATTGCATGTGCTGGATTCTAGTAGAGAGAAGGGAGACATTTGCTGCTGGACTGCTTGTTGTTATTTTTTTAGCACCAGTTTCTGATACCCTACCCTTGCCATGAGCTCGCTGCAGATGACTTAATAGGGTGGATGTTCCTAAATGCTTAACGTCCCTACCTCTACGTATTTTGTTTCCACAAAAGATACAGATGGCTTGACAAATGTTGTCAGGATTTGTGTGAAAATAATTCCACACATAAGAAGTGGATTTGTTGGTCCGATGCCAGGCATGACAATGACTGTCTTATTATGCTTCCACTTCCACTTGTGCCTGACTTATACACACAACATCCTCATTCTCATCCTAAACATCCTCTTTAGTGTCATCGTCTGCTACACAAATATCCCCCTCATCCTCTTATAACTCCACTGTGGCATCTTCAGTAGCTAGTTCACCAGCTTTAATTAATCTGCTCATTTCCACATATACAGAGGGAGCAGTAACGATGAAAGGCTGCTTCTCTGAGAGGTTAGGCTTACACATAGGATAACCTACTAGATGTGCTGGACACAATGACTGATATCCCCTGATGGATACTCTGATTGACAGTCCCTGATGGACACTCTGACAGCCCCTGATGGACACTTTGACTAACAGTCCCTGATGGACACTCTGACTGACAGCCCCTGATGAACACTCTGACTGACAGTCCCTGATGGACACTCTGACTGACAGCCCCTGATGGACACTCTGACTGACAGTCTCTGATGGACACTCTGATTGACATCCCCTGATGGACACTCTGACTTACAGCCCCTGATGGACACTCTGACTGATAGCCCCTGATGGACACTCTGGCTGACAGCCCCTGATGGACACTCTGACTGACAGTCTCTGATGGACACTCTGATAGACATCCCCTGATGGACACTCTGACTTACAGCCCCTGATGGACACTCTGACTGACAGCCCCTGATGGACACTCTGACTGACAGTCCCTGATGGACACTCTGACTGACAGTCCCTGATGGACACTCTGATTGACATCCCCTGATGGACACTCTGACTTACAGCCCCTGATGGACACTCTGACTGATAGCCCCTGATGGACACTCTGGCTGACAGCCCCTGATGGACACTCTGACTGACAGTCTCTGATGGACACTCTGATTGACATCCCCTGATGGACACTCTGACTGACAGCCCCTGATGGACACTCTGACTGACAGTCCCTGATGGACACTCTGACTGACAGTCCCTGATGGACACTCTGATTGACATCCCCTGATGGACACTCTGACTTACAGCCCCTGATGGACACTCTGACTGATAGCCCCTGATGGACACTCTGACTTACAGCCCCTGATGGACACTCTGACTGACAGCCCCTGATGGACACTCTGCAAGCTTGCCCTTAAAGGACAGACTGACAGCGCACAACACCAGAGCTCTGTGCAGTGTGGAAGCAAGCAGGAAAATGGCGCTGAGCCGTGGGATGCTGAGTCTTTATAGACTAGAAGTCTCGCAAGAATATGACACAGGATTCTGATGTTCGGCCTCTTCTGGGATCCTGAGCCTGGCGCCATGTTCATGAGCCGGGCTATGTTCTGAGCTGTTTAGATTCCACAGAATCTGAACCGCTCATCCCTATTAATAATGTCCTGACATCACAATAAGTGCAAAGTTATTAATCTGTAATTAGCTCTTAGCTTTGCAACTTGCTACTGTATGTGATTGACCATCCTTTATATCACTGAAAATGTAACTTGGACCTTGTTTCCAATTTATTCCTTTATGTACCATTGCATACATTCATGTGTACTCAATTTATTTTAGAAACACATTTCCTTAAACAAATGTTTTATAAAATAACATTATTATTATTATTATTATTATTATTATCCTTTATTTATATGGCACCACAAGGGTTCCGCAGCGCCCAATTACAGCGTACATAAACAAATAATCAAACAGGAAAACAGCAACTTACAGTTGATGATAATATAGGACAAGTACAGGGTAAATAAACATAGCTACATCACACATCATACAACACACTGCAACAAGTTGAAATAAAACATTATAAATGACAGTGGTTTAACTTCAAAATAGTTTAAAAATATTTATCCAATATAGTAAATTACTAAATCACATGCATGTTTCAATTATTATGTGTAATACTGTGACTATAGCTTACAGCAAAAAGGATCATGTGCAAAATAAGAATCCATCTGTTTTTTTATTTAACCAATAGCTGAGATTCCGTGATCTTCTTTTGACATGTCATATGCATAATGTAGGGCAGCATACAGAGACACTCGACAAATGCCTTGGCAGCACAGTAATGTAGAATAAATAGCAAATACAGTAAGTAGTTTATTGATGACAGGGGTATAAGTTCATGCCAGGCACCCTGATCCGAAATAGAATGTGGAGCTCACCCACCCTCCCCCAGTGGATTCATCTTGCACATGTGCTGACGTCCCAATGACTTGCCAATGGTACATCTGGGAGACTAAAGATTAATTACTGCAGCTAGTTTGTGACTGTAAATGATAATAGAGCCCTGAGGAGGGGTTTTATAAAAGCTTATGAGAGATAAAATTGGGAGAGATAAAGTACCAGCCAATTAGTATCTGCCTTACATTTTACAGAATGTGTAAAATTACAGTTAGGTTTGGTTGGAACTTTGTGGGTCATTCCGAGTTGATTGTAGCTGTGCTAAATTTAGCACAGCTACAATCAGGCACTCAGACATGTGGGGGGACGCCCAGCACAGGGATAGTCCGCCCCGCATGTCAGTGTCGCCCCCCCCCCCCCCCCGCAGAAATTCAAAAGCATCGCACAGCGGCGATGCTTTTGCATTTGAGGAGTAACTCCTGGCCAGTGCAGCTACTGCGGCTGGCTGGGAGAATCTCTTCGGTGCCCGGGTCACAGCGGCTCCATATGTCGTTACGCAGCCGCCACGGCCCGCCCCCCAATGGTCCGGCCACACCTGCGTTTGCCAGGCTGCGCCCCCTAAATGGTGGCTTAACACCGCCGTCCAGCCCCCTCCCACCCAGCGACTACCTCTGCTTGTCAATCACGATCCGCGGGGTATATTTACTAACAATTCATTTTTGGTCTATTTTGTTCGATTTGTATATTTTATTCAAAGTGTCCAAATCGGGAATTTCTGAAAGTCAAATTTCGGCAGTGATGTTGATATTCGTATTTTTGTAAAAATCAAAGTTGTAAATTACAATTGAATACACCATCGGTCAAATTCGGCTGTTTCGGTATAGAACACGGTCATTTACTATAAGAATGTCGGCCGGGATTCGTGAAACCCTGCCGTGAAAAAGTTACAAATCGTAAAAAAGTACGCCAAAAAAATAGAACTGCTTTTGTAAAGCGTATTTTGATAGTCATGCATGGATCCATGAGATCCGTGCATGCATATCTGTGGGTAAGGGTTTGTTACAACAATAACAATATTCTACCAAACCTAAAATACTTTATTAACAAATATAGCATTACATTTTTTTTATAAATAAAAACATTTGTCAGTCATCTAAATTAAGCACCTAACTTAGCATATTTTGTAATTTATTATATCCTAATTATAACATACACTTACATCCATCATAAAATGCATAATGTGTGACATGTGTCTGCACTACCAGCAAAATAAACCAACAAATATATGTGTACAGAAACTAAACATGTCTCGGACTCACAAGTAACTACTTTGATAGTGAAAACAAAACCTTTATTGAAGGTTAGAACAGTACCCACAAATGCTAATGTAAATCATACATATTTAAAGTTATCAACAATATGTGTTCAAAAAATAATGTATAAATGTTGGCAAAATTGTTTTAAAAACAATAACGTGAAATATTAACCAGATTGTTTTATTTTGTGTAGTAAAACATTTTTAGCACAAGCTTCAGGTGTCATATTGGATGTTGCTTTTTGGACGAAGATGATTCCTGTCCAGCAACATTACTTCGGGATATCTGGGATCTCCATACTGGGGAGGTAACTGGGGTGATGCTAGGTGTGGTGGTTGAGGAGCTTGCTGTTTGGGTTTGTTGTTGAATGGGTAAAATGTTCTGACTGAGATTGTTTATACTGGCGGACAGTTGAGTATTGGCATCAGAATTTTGCTCTATTGTTCTAGATAAACTTTGCATTAGAAGCAGATTGTTTTGCATGATGTTGATGAACTGCTGTTGGTGTCTAAGCTGATCATCCATTACTCTGATAATGGCATGGTTGTTTTGCACATTGTCTGCACCTATTTGCTCAAGGGTATTAGCAATATGGGTCATTTTGAGGTTCAGTCTGCTGCTATTTCGTAATATGCGTGGGAGGTGATGTGGCAGACTTGCCTGAAATTGGGTTTGTCGTTTTATGTATTCACCAACGATGCTTTGCTCATGTGACCACCTGGTCAAGAATTCATTGTCATGGATGTCCGCCTGTGGTGTTTGAGTGGTCAGTTGAGCAGTTGGTGTTGGCTGTGTTGGTGATGACCTCATTGTGGGCGACCTTGGTCGGGTTGGTGAAGACGGCTGCTGTTGATGCACAGAATTGTCATCACTCAATGTGTCCTGCTGTGTTTCCTGGGGCATGTCGGATTCTGTATGGGTTGTAATAAAGGTTTGATTAATTTTATTAGGGAATTTTAGTCATGTCGGACTTTAAAAAAAAACCATTCAGCAAACCATGCATGATGTAGGCCATATTGGCTGGGTAAATGATCCATAAATGAGTGAAACATAAAATTCCAAAAATAAATATAATTTGGTTAGATTTGGAATTGACTTTGTCAATAACATGATTATACACTCCTGCCAAAAATAAAAAAATATAAACATTCAGAAAACACTATGACATTTAAAAAACAACCCCAAAAAAATAACGTTGGAAACACATGAGCTGAATCTATGACTTACATTTGATACTATGTAAGCTACATTTAAGATGGCATGCTAAGCAACACAACACAGCAAGACAACAACTTAATTCATATAGCACCTTCACCAACATTGATGGGTAACCTTTACACTACAGCTGCTGATGACATACACATCCCAACATAGCCTGCGTAAGTTTCAAAAACTCCAAATGTACAAAATGTTGCAGGACATGTTGGGATGATAAGTTCTACAACAGCTGGAGTTTGATTGTTAGCCATTAAGGTTACATAATATAATACCTGCAATATGCTTGTTTGCTATGTTCAACATTCAACCACAAAAAATACCACAAATTAATCACATTGCCAACTATGTTGCCATGGATCAATTTGTAAGGAATCAATTCTGATGAACCTTTCTATGCGGACAGTTCTGCATGCACTTTCTTTAAAAAATAACACAAGTGATGACACATATCTGTTTGACAAAACCAATTTTATGTGTTAACCAATATCCTTTACTTATCACTTCTTTACGTGCCACATTTCTGTGTGACATATTGACAGGGCCAGAATTACACACAGGGTTAGCATACAAAACACCGGTACACCCCACTGCATGAGGGGCCACTACTTCCTCTAGTGAGTGGAATCAAGACTGTGCACTTGTCTTATACATGGAATTTATGTATCATTACACTGTAGGACTTAATTGGTTTTGGCACGCCTCTGTGTTGTTTTCATTGAACACCTTGGTTGGCTTTGATCAGGCAACAGTATGGGTCCATAACAAGAGGTGTCCCCGGTGTGCCCTTCATGTCCCAGTATGACAGTGCATGCTGACAATGTGTTTTAAAATACATTTTGACACCACACAAAAAAATTAGAATGAGTGTATAAGTCTGGATAATGTAATTCTGTGTGTACTTACCAGCAACATGATGAGAGTGTGGCTGAGGTCTTGGAGGAGTCGCCAAAAGCTCTTCTGGAGGCTGTGGGGCCACAAGGGAAAGGCGCCGTTGTTGTTGATACTCGGTAACTGTTTGACTTGGTTCACTCCGTCGCCTCTTGTGTGGTATACCTTTGCCTTGGCGAGACACGTGTGTACTTTGAGTTTGTGGAGTTGCGTGCAATGTGGCTGGGCCTATGTAGAAAGATTTAAATTATTTAGTATCTATTTTTTTTTTCATTAAGACGATTTGTTTAAATAATGTACCTGTTTCTCCTGTATCCGCAGCTTGGGGCTTGAGGTGGCAGCCATGGTTGCTGATTTTCTTTGAGTACCTACACACAAATTTTTAATAAAAAATTTGTCATTTCATAAAGTAATAGCATCATCGGTATAAAAATCAAACAGGATTAATAGCAAAAACATCATTTATAATGTTTGTGGCTAAGACATGTTAGTAACGAAAAAACACAAAATAGTCCAAGGACATTAGGATACAAAGACATTATGTTGGAGCATGATATTACTGTTTGTAGTTAAAGAATCTCAAAACAACGTCATTCGGGACAAAAAAACATTTTCAAACATCTTGCTTGAATCATGAATCAATAAAAACAATACCGCAGGAGTTAGCACTAAATCAGATAATAATTTAACTAATTAAAATAATATTTACATAATCATTACAGTGACAATGGGGGTAATTCCAAGTTGATCGCAGCAGGAATTTTTTTAGCAGTTGGCCAAAACCATGGGCCTAATTCTGAGTTGATCGCAGCAGCAAATTTGTTAGCACTTGGGCTAAACCATGTGCACTGCAGGGGAAACAGATATAACATGTACAGAGAGAGTTAGATTTGGGTGAGGTGTGTTAAAACTGAAATCTAACTTGCAGTGTAAAACTAAAGCAGCCAGTATTTACCCTGCACAGAAACAATATAACCCACTCAAATCTAACTCTCTCTGCACATGTTATATCTGCCCCACCTGCAGTGCACATGGTTTTGCCCAACTGCTAAATTCCTGCTGCGATCAACTTGGAATGACCCCCAGTATTGTAAACCATTAAAACAACCTCAAAAACATGCTGCAAAATATATTACATAATATTATGCAAAATAACAACAGGTTACACTTCATCTGTTAAGGTAAAAAATAAAACACTCACCAGCCTGTTTTGAGCGGTCCGTATCACGTACGTTAGTGGCCCCGACAACCTCAGCAGGAATCAAACTACGTAAAGCTCCTCCCAATCCCTATAAGTTGCACAAAAGGCAGGTCCGCCCCCAGTTTTCCGTGCTGATTTGGCCTTCATGGACATCTTGGCCTTCACACGGCATTTAATATCGTAGAAGCGTTTTCTACATGTGTCCGCCGTACGCTTCAACATGCCCTCGCAGTTCACTGCCGCCACCACTTTGGACCACAGTTGAGACTTGCGAAGAGATGGGACCTTGGAAGCGAGTTGGCCAAACAGCTGCTGGTGATATTGCATGAGCACACGCACCAATGCCATATTTTCAGCATAGCTGAACTTAACATTCCTGCCGGATTTGGTGGTAATGCGTGGCTGCGGAGCAGCAGCAACATCACTCTCTGAATCACTGGAGGACGAAGCAGCAACCTCACCCTCCACCTCACTCACCTACTCCCTCTCACTAACCTCCTCACTCTCACTCACCTCTTCCACCTCACTCACCTGGGACATGGACATATTACAGACGGAAAAAAAATACACTGAGAAATAAAAACACAAAACACAAACCTCCACTTCCACTACACACTGCACAACAAACAAACACACGCACACAAACAACCAAACACAAGAGACTTCACACAAAAATTACTTACAAAAAAACAACCACAAACTGAAAAAATACACCACAACAATGAACAGAAGACTACTTACACACAATACCGCACGCACCAATCGATCACAAAACTCCAAAATCACTCTCCAAAACGCCAACACACACCTATACCTCTCACCTCTCCACTAGCTAAACCCATGAAGTTCGGACAGTTTTGGGCGGTTTTATAGTCCTGGCCACACACACACCTCCTTCAGGAACACAACCAATCACGTTCGAGCAGAAAAAAACGGAAGTTCTAAAAAAATACGTACATGATTAACTGTAAGCCCGCCACATAAAAATTATTTCACGAATTCATACACAAAGCACACACAAATACGAACGCATATCAACATCGGACGAGATCCTAACCAAAAAATTAAGAACAACATCAACATCGGAAAACACGAAACTACAAAATACGAAAGAATAGTAAATAACATATTTACGATACAAAAAGTTACACAAATACACTGTCGAGGTCAGCCGTGATTTTTTACACTTCAAATCGCATAAAATACGAATTGTTAGTAAATATACCCCTGAGTCGGGATCTGAGCCCGGCTCAGGACTTCACAACAGTCTCGGATCCCAGGATGAGGCAAAACATCATCATCCCACTGTCGCATTCTCGTGGGTTTTGGATTCCATATAAGGAGCCGCGTGTCACCGCCATTTTCACTTTGGTTTTAGAGAGTTAGGGAGAAATACCTCTGTCTCTTTGTGTGTGGTGGCATCAGGTGGAGTAAGTGTGTGCTCTTTAGGGGTGCTGACCTGTGTGCTTTTAGAGGTGCTATCCTGTGGTGTCCTGTGCTGTTATGGATGCTGTACAGGGATGCTGTCCTGGGGTATCCTGTGCTGTTTGGGGTGCTGTACAGGGGTGTTGCTGTCCTGTGCTGTACAGGGATGCTGTCATGTGGTGTCCTGTGCTGTTAGGGGTGCTGTACAGGTGTGCAGTCCTCGGATGTGCTGTGCCATTAGGGGTGCTGTACAGGGGTGTTGCTGTCCTGTGTTTTACAGGGGCACTGTTCTGTGTGCGGTAAAAATACAGGGGTGTTGTAAATATAAAGTAACACTGGCCCTGTCCTGTATGCTGTAAACATACAGGGGTGTTGTTAATACAAGGGTGCTGTGAAAATATAGGAGTGCTGTGTCCCTATCCTGTATGCTGTACAAATACAGGGGTGTTGTAAAAATACAGGGGTGATGGCCCTGTCCTGTATACTGTAAAAATATAGGTGTGTTGTTAAAATACAAGGGTGCTGTGAAAATACAGGGTTGCTGTGTCCCTATCCTGTATGCTGTAAAAAGACAGGGGTGTTGTAAAAAATACAGGGGTGCTGGCCCTGTCCTGTATGCAGCAAAAAAACAGGGGTGCTGTGAAAATACAGGGGTCCTGTGGCCCTGTCATGTATGCTGTAAAAATACAGTGGTGTTGTAAAAATAAAGGAACACTGGCTCTGTCCTGTATGCTGTAAAACTACAGGAGTGTTGTTAAAATACAGGAACACTGTGGCCCTGTCCTGTATGCTGTAAAAATACAGGGCTGATGTGAAAATACAGGGGTTCAGTGGCCCTGTCCTGTATGCTGTAAAAAAACAGGGGTGCTGTAAAAATACAGGATTGCTGTAAAGTTAAATGGACACTGTAGCCCTATCCTGTATTCTGTAAAAAAAAAAAAGGAACACTGTGGCCCTGTCGGGCACTGTAAAAATAAAGGCGCACTGTGTCCCTGCCATGTATGTTGTAAAAATACAGGAATGCTGTAAATATAAAGGGACACTGTTCTGTTTGCTGGCAAAATAAAGGGGCACTGTTCTGTGTGCTGTAATAATAAAGGGGTGCTATCCTGTGAAATGGAGAACAAAAAATTTGGAAGAAAAAAAAGTGAAAGATCAGGAACGACTTCCAGTTCCTAGTACTAATGCTGAAGCTGCTGCTGCCACCAGTCATGTAGTTACTGATGCAATTCCATCAACATCGTCTGCTAAGGCTGATGCCCAATGTCATAGTGGCCATTTAAAATCCAAGATGCAAAGATTAATAACAAAAAAAGAAATTATCTGATGAAAAATGTAAAATTGGCAATATGCCATTCACGACACGAAGTTGCAAGGAAAGGCTAAGGCCTTGGCCTATGTACATAACTGGTGGTTCAGCTTCGCATGAAGATGAAGCCCTCCTCCTTCTTAAAAAATATAAACAAATAAAGCTTGTTAAAGCACAGGAAAAAACAACTGTGCATTCAGAGAGATCACATATTCGTGTAGCTGGCGCTGAGGAGAAAGTTGACGATAAGGATTCTAATTGTGATGTAGTTTGTTTGAATAAGGCACCAGTGAAGACAGTTGTTGGCCATGGGTTTAAAAGCCCATTGTCATGCCTAGGCAAAATACCAAAATATCCACCTCTTTGGTGTGGAATTATTTCTCTGTGAGGATGAGGATGTACACACTGAAGGAGGTAAGGAATTGGAGGATGAAGATGAGGACATCTTGCCTCTGTAGAGCCAGTTTGTGCAAGGAAAGATTAATTGCTTCTTTTTTGGTGGGGGCCCAAACAAACCAATCATTTCATCCACAGTCATGTGGCAGACCCTTTTGCTGAAATGATTGGTTTGTTAAAGTGTGCATGTCCTCTTTATACAACATAAGGTTGGGTATGAGATCCCAAGGACAATTCCATCTTGCATGTTGTTCCTTTTGCTGCCACATAATTCCAGGGGTGCTGCCCTATATGGTATGCTTCCCCTCTACCCTATCAGTCCAGAGGTGCTGCTCCACTGCCGTTTAAGTCCAGGGGTGCTTTTGCCTGTCTGCTGTGCTGTGTAATACTCCAGGGGTGCTGCTTTTCTGCTGTATAAATCCAGGGATGTTGCCTATCTGATGTATAATCCAGGGGTGATTCCTAGCTGTTGTATAAATCTAGAGGCACTGTCTTGTAATTCCAGGGGTACTGCTGTACTTGATCCTAAGTTTAAATTAAAACCTAGAATAGAATATGAAATAAGCTTCAACATCACAACCAAATTTGTAGAAACATTGAGCCGCAAAAGTGGATATGGAAATTCCAAGTTTGGCAAAGTACTTTCCAATAAAGTGGGGAAAGACCACATTTGTGGCCAAAGCCAGTCAGATACAGAATCATAATCTAGCGTAACATAACATGACAACATCTCCTACTCCATTTTCTCTGGCAACTGTCAGAGGTAACTAGATTTTCCAAAAACACCTATGCTTATATTTATGTATTTATTTATTAGCAGTTTCTTATATAGCGCAGCATATTCCGTTGCGCTTTACAATTAGAACAACAATTATAGAACAAAACTGGGCAAAGACAGACAGACAGAGGTAGGAAGGCCCTGCTCGCAAGCTTACAATCTATAGGGAAATAGGCATTGATACACAAGGATAGATGCTACCTGTCACATAATGGTTCCCCAGGTTGCTAGGTTCTTAATGGGTTGTATATGATATGATCACCCAGCAATGTTGGAAGACAAAATGTGAGTTTATGTGGACTGTACAGAGGGGATGTAACTTGATAGGGAAGCTGTGAAGGTTATGTGTGTGGGTCTGAAATTTGGTAGGCTTGTCTGAAGAGATGAGTTTTCAGAGAACGTTTAAAGGTTTGGAGACTAGAGGAGAGTCTTATTGTGCGTGGGAGTGCATTCCACAGAGTGGGTGAAGCCTGGGTAAAGTCCTGTAATTTTGAGTGGGAACAGGTGATACATGTGGATGAGAGACGCAGATCTTGTGCAGAGCGGAGAGGTCTGGTAGGGAGATATTTTGAGATGAGTGAGGAGATGTATGATGGTGCAGTTTGGTTAATAGCCTTGTATGTAAGTAAAAGTATTTTATATTTGACACGGTAGAATACCGGTAACCAATGGAGGGACTGACAGAGCGGATCAGCAGATGAAGAACGTCTGGCGAGGAAGATTAGCCTCGCAGCTGCATTTAAAATGGATTGAAGTGGTGATAGCCTATGTTTGGGAAGACCAGTAAGGAGACTATTACAATAATCAATGCGGGAGATGATGAGTGCATGGATTAGAGTTTTTGCAGTGTCTTGTGTAAGATAAGGGCGTATTTTGGATATGTTTTTAAGGTGCATGTAACATGATTTAGAGACAGATTGAATGTGTGGAACAAAGGACAGTTCAGAGTAAAGGGTGACACCTAGGCAACGAGCTTGTGGGGTGGGGTGGATAGTTGCATTGTCAACAGTTATAGAGATATCAGGTTGGTAACTACTCTTAGCTGGTGGGAAAATAATTAATTTGGTTTTGGAAATGTTGAGTTTGAGGTGGCGAGATGACATCCAGGATGAAATGGCAGACAGGCATCCAGTGACACGAGCCAATACTGGTGGTGACAAATCTGGGGAGGATAGGTAGATTTGAGTATCATCAGCATACAAATGATACTGAAATCCAAAGGAGCTGATTAGTTTACCAAGAGAGGAGGTATAGATTGAGAAAAGCAGAGGACCTAAGACTGAGCCTTGCGGTACTCCAACTGATAGAGGTAGAGAAGAGGAGGTAGAATCAGAGAAGTGAACACTGAAAGAGCGATTAGATAGGTAGGATGAGAACCAAGAAAGGGCTGTGTCCTGAAGACCTAGGGATTGTAGTGTTTGTATGAGAAGAGAGTGGTCAACAGTGTCAAAAGCAGCAGAGAGATCTAGAAGAATAAGTAGTGTGTAATGGCCTTTTGATCTAGCAGTGACTAGATCATTCACTACTTTGGTCAGTGCCGTCTCTGTGGAGTGTTGAGCACGAAAGCCTGACTGAAGTGGATCCAATAAGTTGTGCGAGTTAAGAAAGTGTGTAAGGCGAGTGTAGGCAAGCCTCTCAAGTAGCTTGGAGGGACTGGGTAGCTGAGAAATGGGACGGTAGTTAGAGAGTGTGTTTGGGTCAGAGTTGTGTTTTTTTTAGAATGGGAGTAATGACTGCATGTTTAAACAGAGAGGGAAATATACCAGTAGAGAGAGAGAGATTACAGATTTTAGTTAAGGTTGGGATAAGCACAGGAGACAAAGTTTTACTGACCAGTGAGGGTATAGGATCAAGAGGAGAGGTAGTGGAGTAGGAGGATGAAAAGAGTGTTGATACTTCATCTTCACTTGTGGGATCAAATGAAGAGAAAGTTCCAGAGGGTTCAGGTAGGGGATTGAGCAGGTCACTGGCTGAGTTAGAGCATCCCATTTCATCTCGGATTTTAGCAATCTTATCCTTGAAGTAGGAAGCAAGTTCTTGTGCACGGATAGTAGCTAGTGGGGGAGGTGAGGGAGGGTAAAGAAGTGATTTAAATGTATTAAAAAGTCGCTTGGGGTTGTTGGCATGATAAGAGATGAGAGATTGGAAATATGTTTGTTTGGCAGTGTCCAGGGCCTGACGATAGGAGTGGTAGGTAGTCTTATATGTGAGAAAGTCACTTGGATTCTGAGATTTCCGCCACTGACGTTCTACTTTACGTGACAGTTTTTGTAGGTGTCTTGTTGATTTAGAGTGCCATGGTTGGCATCTAAGCCTACGTGGAGTGTGATGGGTAGCTGGAGCCACTTCATCAAGGGCACTCTCTAGGGTCTGGTGCAGGTGTGATACAGCAGTGTCAGGTGTAGTAAATGTAGAGATTGGTGAGAGCAGTTGTTGCAGAGAAGTGGAAAGTTGTTGAAAATGTATATTGTTAGTATTTCTGCGGGTTAGAGGAGGGTTGCTTGGTTTTAGTGTCCTAGAATTTAAAGTAATAGAAGAGATTGTGAAGGTGATCAGGTTGTGATCAGAGAGAGGGAAAGGAGTGTTAGTGAATTCGGAAACTGAGCAGAGCCTGGTGAACACAAGATCAAGGCAGTGGCCTTCATGGTGAGTAGAGGAGTCGGACCATTGGGTTAGGCCAAGAGAGGAGGTTAGAGAGAGGAGTTTGGATGCATGAACAGATTGTGGACTGTCAAGAGCTATATTGAAATCACCCATAATGATGGTGGAGATGTCAGAGGATAAGAAGTGTGGGAGCCAGGCAGAGAAATCTTCTAGAAATTGTTGTTTAGGTTGCCCAGGAGGGCGATAGATAGCTGCAACACGCAGAGAGAAGGGGGTGAAAATCCTGATAGAGTGAACTTCAAATGAGGTGAATGCGAGTGATGGAACCTGAGGTAGAACAGTGTATGTGAAAAACTGTGACAGTAAGATTCCGACCCCACCACCTTTACTATTATTAGGCCTAGATGTGTGTGAGAAGTGAAAACCACCATGTGACAGTGCTGCAGGTTAGGCAGTGTCTGATTGTGTGAGCCATGTTTCTGTTATAGCCAGCAGATTAAAGTTGAGAGATATGAAGAGGTCATGGATGGATGTTAATTTGTTACAAACAGAGCGTGCATTCAATAAGGCACATTTTAGTGATTTGGAGGGGGATGGGAGACACGTGATATGTATGAGGTTAGATGGATTTCTATGTTGTTTTGAGACAGCAGAGTGTGAGAGGGAAAGGTGGCTGGGGCCTGGATTTGGTGATATGTCACCAGCTAATAAAAGCAGAAGAGTGAGATAAATCTTGGTGGATGTTTGCGAGTGTATGTACTGGTGGCCAATTGCGGTTGTCAAAGTACTTGCAGAGAGGAAAGTATAAATCTCATGAGTGTTTAGAAGAGGGGAGTGGAGAATAGAAGCTGTAATGTGTACAGAGGGGTGAGTTTCAGGGTGAGTGTAGAATGTGTTAAATTTGGTGAGAATTCCATGAATTGAAATTAGACACAGTAGTGTGATGAGCATGCTGAGGTTGTTTGTGTATTATGGGTTAAGTGGAGGTAGAGTAAGTTGTTAAAGTAAGTTACCTTTTCTTGATGTTTTTCAATGATTGTTCAACTGTTTTTTTTAACTGTTCGGATAACACACTTATTAATTCCACACTTAATAAATTCCAGCAAGCTACCCCCAGCAAGCTGACCCCTTAACTGTCTCTAAGGAAATACTGTCTCTGATTAGGAACAGGCCTACCTCTGAACATTTGGTCACCTGATTGAGATGCTAATTGATCATCAAACAAATTGCACAGGGTGGGTCAACAGACTAAAACTACTCTAGCTATTCACAATAAATTCAATCACATACATAGGAAATTACAAGAAAAACATCACATACATTCAAATATAAGATGTGGTTTGTACGCAGCATGTGTGTCAGTCTGAGCCTGGTAGCATAGTAGCAATGAATTCACATACATTCAAATGTCTGCCATATAATTTCAGGGGTGCCTTGTCTGAACCCGCTTATCTCTAGTAGATATATCCTATAGTGTGCACTAAGTACCCAGCAATAGAGAGAGGTTCTTCTTAATTATTTAATGTTAGGGACTCAATTAATGGCTCCAAATAGTCAACCTTAATTTTGATTTATTAATGTTCCACATTTTGGGATTATTTACAAGATGTCCATTTGTTGTACAGGGTTATTTTGCTTTATTTTGTACATTTTTCCTCCTTAATAATTGTACAATGTACTGTAAGTGCTGTGCAGGTTTATCGCAAGACCTCGCAGTGTTAGAAGAACAGAGTTTCAGTGATCTTGCATTGTATCAGCTTTCCATTGCACTGCAGTAAAAGATGGGTCAGGAGCTCCTGTGAGGCACAAACAGTTACTGAATAAGGGCTCAGTATGGAGTCTAACAGTAGATTACAGCCAGGAAGATGTCTGGCTTGCCAGGCTGTGGCATGCTGGTGTGCATTGCTTCCTCCCACAGTCCTACTTGTAATATGAAATGAGTTTCAACTAGAGTGGTAAGCTCCACTAGGGCAGGAGCTGAATCACTGCACAGTCCTGCTTAGCACTGTACCGAATCCACCCGAACTCAACTTGCCTGATCCAGGGTTGCTGTGGGGGCTCACGAGGGGCTGCTAAAACATCTAAGGGGCTGCTTTATTTAAAAATAAAATATGCATGCAATAGACAAGAAACACAGCTATGCTCACATGCATGTAACTGGGACACACAGGTATGCTCACATGCATGTAACTAAGAGCTGTTAAAAATGAAAAAAATGCATCTGCCACAAAATATGTACATAAAAATGCCATTAAATATGGAGAAGATTTTCACAAAATAAGTCTCCAGACTCCGTAGAAGGGAAAATATCCAATCTTGATCCTGTGGTATACACCAGTTTGTTTGCTCCGAAATTATCGTACTCCCTGAAAATGGAGAAGGGGGTACAAATTCAGAGTCTTCGGCCCCTAGTTTTTCAGTTTGTCCAGTAATTGGTAATTATACATTTGCTTGGTTAAAATCCTTTCTGTTCCACACCAAGATAGGAGTGGAGGTGAAAGCCAGTGTGTTGTTCCTGATTGTGTGTGCCGCTATAATTTTTAATCACCTTCTTGATACTGTCCTCTTCCTCTTGATTCTTCTCATAATGTGAAAAGTCATCAAATATGGAGGTGGTATGTTTGTAGCTAGCTATGATTTGGAGAAATAGGTGAGCTTTTTCCTGGGGGACCACCTGTCGCTGAAATGATGGGTTTATTAAACTGTGCATGTCCTATGTAAACAACATAAGGATGGGTGGGAGGGCACAAGGACAATTCCATCTTGCACCTCTTTTTTTTCTTTGCATTATGTGCTCTTTGGGGCCTAGTTTTTAAAATTGCCATCCTGTCTGTCACTGCAGTGCCACTCCTAGATGGGCAAGGTGTTTGTGCCGCCCACTTGTGTCACTTAGCTTAGTCATCCAGTGACCTCGGTGCAACCTCTAGGCCTAAAAACAATATTGTGAGGTGTGAGGTGTTCTGAACAGACTGGAAATGAGTGGACATGAATGTTATTGAGGTAAATAATACTGTAGGAATAAAAAAATATGTGATTTTACAGTAGCTATTGTTATGTTTTGTTTGTTTTTAAATCCAGATCCAAAACCTGAAAAAGTGGATTTGGCATAACAAATCCAGATCCAAAACATGAATTGAGATCCAGATCCAAAACCAAAGTACAAAACCCGAAAAGTGTCTGTTGCACATCTCTACTAAGTACACATTATGATGTGATGGACATAGAGATATGAGCATGTGGGTTGTACAATTATACATTTAGGACATAATAATCTTCAACACCAATTGTAGCACTAACTGTAACTACTGTATGACTCTGACACAGTGACCATTAACATGTTAATTAGTAGGTTTCTTTACAGAATGACCCATACAGTATATAACATGGAAAACAGGACTGATCTTAAAGATTTCTACTTAGTCTCATTTTATGCAAACTCTGATTATGCAGCATTTATTTTCAGTGTGTTTTGTTCCCTATATATATTTGGAGTACTTATTAATTCTCTTATAATAACAGTGATATATATTGATGCTCAGTTACACACCCCCATGTATCTGTTTTTCTGTAACCTGGCCTTAGTAGACATTTGTTTTACAACTACTACTGTCCCTAACCTGCTGTACATGTTACTATCTGGTGATAATACAGTGTCCTCCATACAATGCTTCACTCAGATGTACTTTTTTTTTTTGGTTGGAACCACAGAGGATGTACTAATATTCATTATGGCATATGACCGATATGTTGCTATAGGTGATCCTTTACACTATTACTATATCTTAAACAGGAAAAACTGTCTCTTAATTACAGCTGTTACTTGGATTTCAGGAATAGTAAATTCATTTGTGCTTACAATCCCAGTGTCACACATGTCCTTCTGTCAATCACATGTCATATACCAGTTTTTCTGTGATGCTAAAGCTCTGATTCATATCTCCTGTACTGGCATTGAAGAATTTAATATTGTTGTCTTTATGGATATTTCAATATTTGGATTTTTCCCAATCATATTCAATATGACTTCCTATATTAAAATAATCAATGTAATTTCACACATAAAATCAAAGAATGGAAGAAAGAAAGCCTTCTCCACTTGCTCATCCCACCTATTCATCGTCATTATGTACTATTTGACAGCTTTGTCTGTGTACATGATGCCGCCATCAGAATACTCCAATGTCTTAGAACCGATCTTTTCTGTACTGTACGCAGTTATCACTCCTATGATAAACCCTCTGATTTACAGTCTACGGAACAAAGATGTGAAAAGTGCTCTGCTGAGACTACTGGGGAGAAAAGGAAGTATTCAATAGTAAGGTATATTTTGCAAAATGTGAATAATAATTACATTGGGTAATATGTTATCAATCATTATAAAATAAATGATACCAGATTTTTAATCTGCTCTTCTTGGTCTTTACATTGCTGAAGCTTGTGTCTATGTTCAGCCTGCTTTCATATGCTTCTATGCTTGTCGTCATTAATCCTAAATTACAGTTGCTTTTCTGTTGCACTATTACAAATGGCATTTTGTTGGCATTGCTGGTGTGTGACCAGCTTTATTCAGTATAATTTATTCACCTGACATGCAAACAATAAGTAGGGTCATTTACAGTAAGTGCAGAGTAATGTTGTAATAAAACATACAAGTGACCATATAAAGGGACCAACTGTGTTTCAGGGTCCTTCCACAGATTATTTTCAATATCATATAACAAAGAAAAAAGTGCATATAGTGATGTACCATTTAAAATTTAATATACAATCACATAACATCTGTTAAAACACACAACAATAGATCAGTGCATAGCATCCAAAGTGCAGAGAGTCCAAAGTGCGTAATTACCAGCGGTGAGTGAGAACTGTCTCACGGCAGTTCTACAAGCATGAGGATTTATATTCCACGGCAACTGCGGCTGTCACTTCCTCATTCGTCTGGTCTGCAATCTGTCGCACCTGGTCTCCCTTCTTCTCTCGGATAATAAAAATCCAACGCGTTTCTACCCTTTGCGGGTCTTTATCAAGGCATCCAGATGCCTTGATAAAGACCCGCAAAGGGTAGAAATGCATTGGATTTTTATTATCCAAGAGAAGGGAGACCAGGTGTGACAGATTGCAGAACAGACGAATGAGGAAGTGACAGCCGCCGTTGCCGTGGAATATATGCTCTTCTCATTCCTGTGCTGTGCTATATTTACACTTTTTAGGCTGTTCACTATCTTATATGAATTATTGTCTATTTGTTTTCTTTTCAGAACATTAACAATTTTAAGAAAAAAAAATCATTAGTTTGCTTATGCCTCCTGACACAGCAATGACAATCTACTCAGAATGTACCATTTTTTAATTTTATTTTTTTTGTATATTGAAATTCCAATTGTAAGGAATGGAACTAAAAATAAATGTGTATTTTAAAACATAAATAATTTCTCAAAAACTATTGTATGGTTCTTGCTTTGACAGCAGCAGTATGTCTATTACAAAAAAATAATAAATGGTGCCAACTAGTTAATATCTGGATGGCACATTTACAAATTATCCTTTTGAAGATTAAATCATTCCATATTATTGGATTAATGGAAAAGTAATGTGCAAAAACATTTGACTTTTGTCTTGGAGGAAGCCAGTTTGTTGTCAAAGTGTTCTTTTAAGATTATAATAAAAGGGATGAGCACTATACTCCACACCCCAACTACATGTAATAAGAGGTGCTGCTACCTTGCTGAGGTTTATAGTGCCCCACACAATGAGTAAAATGATGCAGGTGCACTATTCAAACATTAGAATTATTATGCAATTTGCTATACATTTTGCAATAAATAGAGTTTTTTAGCAGTAGCTGTTTTTATTTATCTAAGGGGTCTGTGTACTAAGTCTTGGTGAGAGATAAAGTTCCAGCCAATTAGCTCCTAACTGCAAAGTTATCGGCTGTGTTTGAAAAATGACAGTTAAGAGTTGGTTGTTTGGTAGTTTATCACTGTTCACTTTATGTCTCTACAGGGCTTAGTACATAGTCCCATAACTCTCTTTAACACTTCACTTACTCCACTAGTGTGATGCCCTGGGGTGGTTTGGCTGGGTTGGTTTGGAGGTGTCCAGCTACCAAGACTTGAACCCTTAGAATATTACGGACTTACCCAATGAGGTTACCTGAACATGATGGGTAAGCCCATAACCTTGGCCATGTTTATGCTAAAAACCTCTATTTATTGCAAAATTTATTGCAAATTGTATAATAATTTTAATTAGTAGTGTTTGATTAGTGCACCTGCATATTTTTTTCTCTTTGTGTGTGCTTATAATAAAAGTTAAGGAACCAAAAATATTTGAACTATAGCATATTGAATCAATTGTGGTGAATTGAACTATTTTATTTTGTGAAACCAAATGTAGGTTACTACTTACATAAGTATAATGGTGCTTATTTACAATTAGAATGATTTGACCATAGCCTTCAAATGACCTTGACAAAGTAGTCTAGTGTGGTGAATTCCTCAACTACAATAAGATCCCAGTGCATACGCATCATATTGGCCTCCAGGTCCTGCTGTTAATATAGCACATACCTTTACGAAACTGCATTATGACATTATGACTGTGTGTGTGTGTGTGTGTGTGTGTGTGTGTGTGTGTGTGTGTGTGTGTATGACTATATATCATTTGGTGTATATGCATACATAACAGTTTGGTAAATAGGGGCACTTTAGTTTTATTCTCTTGAGGGAACACATGTTTAGGACAATGATAGTGGGGACTGAAGTGCTATGTTCTCCTTAACAGCTAAACACAGCAAACCCATAAATCGATAAATATCTATTTCTTAGGCTATCTGATTTAATATGTCTGGATAAAAGACTTTGTGCTAGTGAGCATCACAGTAGGTAAAGCACATTTCTAGGCTGGGCTCTTTTACTGGGACTTGTAACGTCTGCAAGAGAAAAAAGAAAGACCCTTCTATAGTCCATTTTTGAAGCTAGTATACTGTATACAGTCACAGAATGTATACACCAATGTGCATCAGTCATTTTGGAATATTGTAAAATGATTTCTACGCATATTCAGTTATATATTACATACAGAGCCCTCTCTTTTCATTTCAGGAGCATGACATGACATGAGCAATATACTGTATAATAGAAGCAGCATTAGAAAAAATGTTTTTAGAAATGAGTCTAATGTACAGGCTGAATTCAATAGATCATTTTGTTGACAAACATTTTGACTACAGTTTATTTCAAGACTGAAATTAGACTAAACTGAAAACTGAGATCAACTGACATAAAACAAAGCAAAAAAAGCAACATACTGTAGACTAAAAATAAATTTTATATCCTTGTCAAAATTAACACTGGATGTAGGGTTTTACATTTTTAAAGAACAGTTATATGTTCTAGATACTGTATTTGCAGAAAATAAATGATCTGCTGTGGAGGAAATAGTATTATGTATTGCACTTGTTTGTTTTGTGACAAACTTAAGGCATTCATTTGTACATGATGTATAGGAGCACTGTGGTAAGTCAGACTCAGTATGTAAAACATTCTCAGCCTGCTGAGCCTATTTTACCAAACACATAGTTAAAGGTATGCAAACTTCTCAAGGGAATTTTAGAGAAATGTTCTTCAGCAAAGTTCATTAAAGTATCATTAAACTGTTTTCAAAAGTTATGACTAAAATATTGAATAAAATTAGACTAAAATGAGCACTGGAATCCACTCACTAAATCTGGACTAAAACAAAGCAAAAGAAAAAGACTAAAATGTGATTTAAACCAACCACAATTTTAGGTAAGCGACTAAAACTAAAACTAAATTGAAAATCAATGGAAATAGATGAGAGATAAATAAATAAAAAAATAGGAGAAAAAGAGAGAGAATAGGATGAGAGGGAAACAGAGAGATGGATTAAATGGGCGAAATGTGCTTGTGGTGTTGTGCCGAGAAGGGGGACAATTTTGTGTCAAAAAAACAAACTTTTATTACACAGCTCAGAACTTCAGAGAGGGCTGACAATGGCAGCCCTCTGAGATGAAGCCGGTGCTGTAGAAAAGGACAGGAGGTGATTCGTCTCACACTTTAGTAACATCTGAGGAAAATATTACCGCCTATGCAACCTATGAAAGCATGATATTCATAGGAAAACTTAGTGCAGGCAGTTAAAGAGAAGTTAAAATGTTTTAGTACATATTGAGAATCGATATGTACAAGGGCTTTGATAAGGGGGTCAACCTATTCTCTTCTATCCACTCCTCATTTTCTCTGTCTGTCCCTATTGTTTGTATTTTATTACTATATTTCATATCTTTGAAGCAAGTGTATAATTTTAACCTTTTAGTGATTTATAATAATCATTAATTACTAATTGTGTACCTTTTAATAACAAACCCGCAGAGGTTGCATCTAGACATAAAGGGTGAGATTCAAATGATATATCACGCCCAATTTCCTTTCTAATATGATCTCCGTTATCACGCATATTGCGCCCATAGTAATCAAATTTAGCTGTGCAAAGGGTTGTGTGCCTCGCTACTCCTGGGGTAGCGAGCTGAAATAATGATACAACGTCCCTGAGGGCAAAACAGAACGGGTGTGGAATGGGGTGAAAATAATTGATTCCCGCCCATATATTTTTAAATCATTAGGAATATTCTGTTCATGGAAGAATGCACGCCAGTCATATAGAATGTTAAATGTAAGGATGTATTTCAACAAACAATTTATACTTATAGAATTCACTTTTATCATTAAACAGTATTGGTCAAATACAATGCAAGTCACCACATAATAGTTTCACTGGTTCAAACTATATAAGAAAGAAACAGGATGAAAGAAGTGTGAGAGATGTATGTATGTGTGTGTGTATATATTTATTACTGGGGAGATATTACACCAAGCACTCGGCTAAATCACAAATTGCATAAAATGAAACCCTAGATTTATAGATAGATATTGGAAAAATATCTATCTGAAGAAAAATCTAAGGGGATTGGTTTTGGTTTATGTATGTGTGTGAGAGAGTATACGGGGGAGGGGCAGCATGTGACTGCATGGTCCACCGACCGCACGGGACAGAAGCTAGACTCCATTTTGGGAAAACTCCCATGATTCCAAAGTCTGTAACACATGGTTCAAAAAGGAATGCCAGCAGCCATTTTAGGTTTGCAGGTTCAAACACATGGCATTTTTTGCTAGGCCATAAAGTCTCATAGCAGAAGCCATTTTATAAACTACATATCTCTAAAAAACTACACTACATTCCAGAATGTATAAACTATAGTTATGTGCTGATTTAACAATTCCAAGCCATCTAATTACATTTCACAATTCCAAGCCAACACAGTATCTCAATAACCAGAGCATATTGTATGCTGGCTATGCTATATAATGTAGCCTGTAATTATATGCCAATCCCGGTCTGTACCTTTGGAATAAACACATCCTACATTATGCTAACTTTTCAGGCCTAAAACCAAATAATTCCAGCCTTCCAAGACCAGCACCACATATCGCATGCTGTCCATATTATAGGAATCATCACAAGATCAGATCACCATGTAATCACAAATCCCATTGCTACAACTACATGACCACAGTAACAAAAGGAAGTATGTGTCGACTTCTATATTTCAGCAAAATACACTATATAAAACCTCTACAATCTGTTATAAATCACCATCCACAAATGTTTACCAGGAATGCTATGCTACAGATTGTCTAATGTTCCAATTACCATTACAGATCTCACAGAGTATTATCACAAACACATTACAATATCACATAATTGCACAAACACCATTAACCTTAAAGTCGTATGTATTTCCAAATTAACTATTCTATGCGATTAAGCCGTGTGTGTACAATACTTAGCCTTAGTAAGGAGATCGGTCCTGGTGACGAGCAATCCATGCTTCTGGGAGGCTAGGTTGATTCTGAGAGAGTGAGCTCTGTAGCTGTGTCCAGCTACTGTACATCTGTCTCAGTGGTTCAGGGAGAGTGCTCTCTGATTTCAAGTAGGTACAGTACATCATACCTGCAACTTGTGGGTGTGTCTTTCACAGGGAGTGTGTGGGCTAGCTGTATCAGTGAGCTGAGCTAGGTTATTCAAATGATAACTAGCCAAGGCTACAGTGTAGAGATGTTGATTAGCTCAGGTTACAGAAACCAATGTTACCAGTTCCATTCTTTGTATAATAGTAAAATATAAAATATGTCTCTAAAATGGATATAAAGAAATTACTCTGTAACAGGCTTTCACTGTCTTTTATTGTTGTTGAGCTTTTCCCATTAGTACATATGCCCCATAATAGTTCTTTATGATATCATGTGCTAAATTCAAATATATATTGTACATTTATTTTATCATTTATATTTAAACTATTCCACTTCTAGTTTTATTTGCTGTATGTGATAAATTGACAGTATGTTATTTAGTAGTCAATGTTTTAGTCATAACTCTTGCAAACAGTTTAATGATACTGGAACGTATTTCCCTTGAGAAATTTACATACCTTTACCTGTTTATTTAGTGTTCTAGACTGAATAAACTGAGAAAGTGCTACATACACACATACTGTATATCATATACTACTGAATGACTTAAGTTTGTTAGTACAAACAAGAGCAATACACGATCAGGTTTTTTCACAGAAGGTCATGCTTATTTTCTGCAAGTATCCACAACACATAACTTTTTTTTACAGTATGTAAAACCTTACTTCCACTGTTAAGTTTGACAAGGATTTTAAATTTAGTTTGACTTAGTAACTTTTTTTTGCTTTGTTTTAGTCAATACTTAGTAAGTGTAACTCAGTTTTCATTTTAGTCTAATTTTAGTCATAAAAAAATGAATGTCAATGGTTACATTAGTTCAAAATTTTCATCAACAAAATTAACGCTGCTATGAGGTGGGGTGCAGGATTAAAATTACACACAGGGAGCAGTGAGAGCTGGATGAAGACCGCATAGGCCCCTAGGCAAGGTATTGTTTGGAGCCCCCTCCTGCAATCCAACCATACCACTCTATTAGAAATAAAAGAATTGGTGTCCCTTGAGGGCTATCCTTCCAAATGTGATACCTGTTTTTGTAGCCCCCCAGCTCATGTTCCCCGGTCATTAATTGCTCTGATGCATAATCCCCCCACCACCACCCACACATAAAGCCACCACCACAAGGCTAACATTGACTGGCTGACATATGCAGGGTGTAGAAATGAAAGTATAGAAATATACATGTTTTTCAACCTTTACTTATCCTGTACTTCTTACCAATCATATTCAACCCCTGCAAAGACTGTGATCTATTTTCTATCTTCATGTTCATCTTCTCATCTACAGGTAATTGGAACTACTGCTCCCAGCAGACACTGATACATTGGGCTTAGTTAATATTACTGCAATCTTCGGTAATTTGAAATAATTTTAAGAACAGACTGATCTGTTAGTGTTTTGTGATTCTGTGATGGTATCTCTCCCCCTCAGCATGTTTGTTTTAAATGTATTGCTCTCCTCAGTGCGTGATGGCTAGTGAGGTGTGGCCTCAATCAGAGTAAATTCAAACACTTGGTATTTGGTCTACATATTAAGGGATACAAGGCTGACATAGGCTGGCAGGGTGTAGAAATCAAAGTGTTGAAATTTAAGTTTGTTTTTCAGCCTATACTTATCCTGTACTTAAACTGGCTAAAAAATGGAAGGAAACATCAAGCACCAATAACAACTCCAAATGAACTTCTTTGCAACTTCTAATGTATGTATATATTATCACAATATTAGGATGTTTCCACACAGGCTTGAAAAACAGTCTTTTTTTAAAGAAAATTTGAAACCAAAATTACCAATTTTTTACTATATTGTCAGAATTACACTCATGTTGGCGGTGCACCCATTTGTAGCAGTAGAATACTACTGGTAAGTTTAATGCAAACAAGAAAAGAAAGATAAGACCCTTGTCCAGTGCACACTTTAGTAAGGATAATTAGTATTGTATGATTTTTAGATATTTTAAAATATAACTTTTATTCAAAAAGGTTAAAATATATTTCCCCTTATAATGTGTACATTCTTAGATATGTACAAGGAGAGCAGTAAATAGCAAAATATACAGTAATGTCTTATAATCAAAATATTAAATTTATGACATTTCTATAGGCTGAGGTGCCTTATATGAAGCAGGAAAAATTCTTATAGTCCTGAAAAGGACATGATACACAGTGCACTCTGGTGGGAAAAAAAATTATTATATTTGATCAAATAATGTCCTAAATTGGATTTTGATTTCAAAGTTTTATTAGGTTTTCACAACATATGTAAGATAGTATCAGAAAATGAAGATATAATCAGTAAGGTGGGGAAAAGTCATATATATGACTGTACATAAAAAACAATGCTTCTTGTTTGTAAAAATTATGTGACAGAGGGTTAAGGAAAATGATAACATCCGTCATAGTACCACTGATGAACAATAAATTCAGACAGAGCTTAAAAGGTAAAATATTCAGGTCTATAATCCATAATGATAAAAGATGTAATAATAACAAGTTACATATAGCTTTAGCATCAACAATAGCCTGTATAATAAACATAGATAATTGTTTTGATGTCAATGATACGGGATATTATCTGATTATTGTGAGAAAACCTTATACCAAGCTAGGTAAGAACATCATGTATGGGGAGACGTGGTCAAGGGAGACAAAAGGGAAGGGGGGGAGATCAGACAAAGACCCTAGTAGTGAAAATGTTTATGAAGAGGGGTGCATTAAAAGGAAAACAGCATAAGATAAAATACAATTAAATAAGATAAGGTAAAGGATGGGTTCATGAGACATATAAAGGATGGGATCTTGAGACAATAATTTTCGAAAATCCATGCTATATAACGCATATACACATGGAAGTAGAGTTTTATTCCCAGATCAGTATCAATAAGTGGAGAGCCTAGTATGTACATCAAATAAGATATGAGACTGTAATTTAGCATCAAGAGAAGCTATATAGGTACCCCATTTATCTAAAAATTTCGATATCCGATAGCCTGGGTTAAGAGAAAGTGCCTTTTTGTAAAAAAAAGCAAATGTAATAGTCTTGTTTTTAATTCTTGGATAGTAGGGGTATTTCTCTTGACCCAGTAGGTCAAAATAAGTTTTTTTGCTACAGTTAAAGCTATAGTGAGAAAGGGTATAACATGTTTCTGTTGTGGGGTTATTGACCAATGTGTAAAATTATTACAGAGGCAAGCTAGTGGGTTAAGATTGAGGGTAAGGCTCATCATTGAATTGAGGAAAGATAGGACTTTACGCAAGAAACTGAGAATTTTGGAATAAGCCCAAAACAGTGAAAATATTTAGCATTTGTTATCCTGCATTTGGGGCATATTCCAGATTCTCAATGAACAAAACATAAGTGCACCCACACCAATTTGCACTATATGTAGGCAGCAAGAGTAACCCCTTGGGTGTTTATCCTAACCCCAAAAAATGCAAATATGGAAAAAAAGGGGTGACCCCTTCTCTGCGCCTCCTAAAAAGTTAATTAATACCATATATTTGTACTTAACTTATGGATGGGCGGAGCTCTCTCAGTCTGCTAACTTCTTCTTAAATATATCCAGATAGACAAATATGTAAAAATAGAAAAGAGCAATCTAGTGCAGCATAATTACAAGCAATATCAGTCATATAAAATTACCAACCTGTAATTCACTCATAACAAATGAACATGTAATTCTTAAAAACAAGTTTTTTTATAATATTAAAAAAGTTGTCATAAAATATCCAAGCAGGGATATGGTGAATAATCCATAGATGATACATCCATATGAACATTTATGAGGATGGCTTCCTACCAGATTTACGGAGTTTAAGATGCACATAAAAGGAACCAATAGATGTTCCAAAGAATCCCTGGGGATGATTTCAGCTCCTGGAATTGATCACCCATCTTCTCCTTGTCTGGTCAGGTCGCCGTTCTGTACCTCTCATCAGCCAATGCGTTTCAATCAGTAATTCTGATCTTTTTCAATGCATAGTTATGAGTGCCTCCTATCCAAGGTATATATACCACTCAAATACTCTCCCTTAATTACTGGGAGGAGCCACTCTCATTTACAAATTAAATAACAACAGAAAAAAATATAAAAATCCCATAACCATTCAGATCTAATTCCATTTTTTATAGTCTTCCAAGTTTGGTTTTGACATAAAACACAAAATCCCTCATTTGATTCATACTTCTATTATCCGGGGACAGGAAGTACAGTCACTGTGCAGAGTGTCCTCAAAGCTCCTTCCCTGATACTCCTTTAATAATGGTTCTGTCCCTATGTTACTACTGTTGCTGATAAGATTCTGACCCCCGGAAGTCCTCCCAGTTATTCTCACTGAGACCGATCCAGTCACATGATCGGGCATATCGGGAAACAGTCTCTAATACCTAAGCAAATCACAGTCCCCAAGGTCCCCCCATTCAGAATACCGGTTCCCGTGCCCCACTGTTTCGTTATCTATTGCAGTTTTGATATTGAAATAGGTCACGTGATCGGAAAACCGGAAGTGCGGTTTCCACCATTTTTGTTATGGTCCCTCAATAGCAACAATATACATCACGTGACCGGTAGGGCACGTGATATGGACCCAGCATTAGGGATGCAAATACCACCATTTTTGTTATGGTTCTCCACTTCTTTACCCTTAATAGTTTTAAAACAAACAAAACAACAGAGGCATCCTTTTCTAACAAGCAATATAATAATAAATCGTATTTCTAATATAAAATACACAATATGAAAAGTCATATCCAAATGAAGGGGCTGATTCTCAGTAATCAATCCGGGTCCTTATATCAGTTCTTGAAAATCTTTTGATCGTTATTGGTAGGCAGGTTTTATTCTCACAAACACTAAAACAATATTTTCCCATGAATAGAGAAATAATAAAACATACAATATTCAGTGCTTATAATGCAAGACTTTATCCATGCTCAATTTAAAAACCATTTTACTTCGAAATCCTTATTGAGACCCCTAGGGCTCAATGTTTTTAATGAATAAATCAATTGCATTTCAGTCCTGGCTAATCTATCTGCCACATCATTAAATCGCCAGTTCCCCTTCACCTGTTTAAGAGCCCCAAATTATGTTATATCCCCACAATTTCTGTTAGGGACACTATTGAAGTATGCAGATAATGCATGGGTCTCCAACATCTACCTAATGTTCCGCAGAAGTTCTGCAAACCTTATCTTCAGGTTTCTAGAGGTCTGCCCGATATAGAACATACCACAACTGCAACCAATAAAATAAATTATGTTTGTAGTGGAACAAGTTATATATTCCCCTATTTTATATGTTTTTCCATTAATAACTACTTCTGAACATTTATTTTCTCCTTTAACCAGTTTGCACAGGCTCCAAGACCCGCATCTATAGAAGCCCTTAGATAAGGTTTGTACATTTGCTTTTGGGAGGGACATCGCACTCCTAACTAAGTTGTCTTTAATATTCCTTGCCTTCCGATATATAAATTGCGGTTTTGAGGGGATGATGTCCTTTAATAGAGGGTATAATTACCTGATTATAAAGAACTTGAGGAAAAAGTGGAATTTAGATTAAGAAAACAGGAAAAGTAACATATGTTAAAGAAATCGAAGAAGTTCAAAAGGAATAAAAATGAAGCGACTAAGGGAGATCAAATCACAGAGGAGGTACCCATTAATGATTTAATATTAACCCAAGGAGAGGAATGTAACAGAATAAACATACCCCTTGGGAGTTAAGGGATGAAAGACGCACTTCTAGGCATTATAATAGATTTGAACTTAATACCAAAGGGAAGGATGTAAGGAATCTCAGACATTGGGAGAATTATAACAGTTGAGAGAATTGGAGAAATCCAGATCATAGGAATAGGTATGAGATTAGGAATGAAGGTACATGGAGGAGGGAGACCATACCAACACAACATTGGAATAGGGGGAGAAGAAATCAGATCCTCCCAGAGTCTGAGAATCATTTCCACCATTTACAAAATGGGGGGGGGGGGGGATTTTTTAGAACTTGAGAGGAACTATTATCAGCGAACAAAAAAGGACATACACATAGAGGAAGGAGGGGTGGGAATAAAAAGAGAAAGGTGAGGAGGAAAAGAAAGGCAAAAAAAGTAAGAAGAACAATATTTCAGATATAGATGAATCAGGAACCTCAGAACCATGAGAAGAAGTTAAGATTTTTAACCTGAGCAAATATAATCTTAATGAGTCCGAAATTTCCTTATTGGAAAAAGGTCTCAAATTTTCTCCAACAGCAAGTTTAAACAAATTTGAGGTGTTTGTCGATCTCCAAAAATGTATTTGCAAGTTGTCCATTAAAAGGTTCTTTGCGGCAAAACAACAAACAGAAAGTGACACCATAGAGAGCGAAATTCCTGTTAGACCCTTCAAACCAAAATCAATATTTTTCCCAGGCCATATGAAGGGAAACTTTGTGGATATTTTGGATCACTGGTCAGTAAAGATATAGATGAATTGAAACTGATTACGGGGGTTTCAATCTCACGAAAAAGGAAAATGAGGCTCTGGTGAATTTAAAGTCCAAAAAAGAATTAGTTATCAAACCTACGGACAAAGGGGTGGGTTGTCCTTATGGACATTGAAAAATATGAGGCTGATGTATTAAGACAGCTTTGTGATACTAACACATATAGGAAATTAAGAGCTGATCCCACTAAGAAGATACTGTCAAACTTAAAAGTGTTGGTAGACACCTATGTACAGAAGGGTACGGTCTCATAGTCGGAAGGAAAATTTCTGATCCCTGATAATCCCAGCATACCAGTCCTATATGTACTACCGAAGGCCCATAAGGATATCTAGAATCCCCCAGGGAAGCCTATAATATCCAGGGTGAATTCTATTACTGCTAATATGTCGGAATTTATCGACTTTCATTTGCAGCCTTTGGTGGTGAAGAAAAGGTTGCATCTCAAAGATACTAGAGATGTACTTAATATAATAAGAGATGTACAGTATGGTGAAGATTTCTTTATTGTGACGGCGGATGTAACTTCACTTTACACAATCATTAACCACCTTATGGGAATAGAAGCAGTAGTTCATTTCCTGGAGGATAGCAGTTATGACTTTGAACTATGTGACTTTTTTGTTAAGGGTATAGATTTTTTTTTACAAAATAATTATTTTCACTTTAAGGATCAGTTTTATGCGCAAAAAGTGGGTACGGCCATGGGTACCTGGTTCGCTCCGAGCTATGCCAATATGTTCATGGGGAAGTGGGAGACCCAGTACGTTTGCCAAAATGAGAGGTTCGGGGCGAGCCTGGTTTCCTGGTCAAGGTACATTGATGACATTTTATTCATATGGAGAGGTACCAGGGACTCTTTGTCCTTATTTTGTGATTATCTGAATGATAATGATTATAACATCGTCTTAACGTTTGATATAAGTAGTTTAAAAGTAAATTTCCTGGATCTCACCATATATGTGGAAGGTGGTGTTCTAAAAACTCGTAACTATGTAAAATCTACAGATTCAGGGAGCTATATACATACCACGAGTAGTCATAATATTAATTGGCTTGCGTCCATTCCTAATAGCCAGCTGCAAAGATTAAAAAGAAACTGCACAGATGAAAGAGTTTATAAGGAGCAGGCAGATGTTATGATCAGGAAGTTCAAACAGAGTGGCTATAGGGACCACAATATCAATAAAGCAAAAGAAAGTTGTGGGAATATAAACAGGGATGTTCTCCTTGCACCAAAGGAATTAAGGCATGGGAATATGGAAAAGGGTACAAATAAGAAATAATTTTCATTGGCCTTTATATCAGGCTACAATACATAACATAAACAAATAGAAGGGATCATTAGATCACACTGGTCCATATTAAAAGGCGACCCTCTATTAAAGGACATCATCCCCTCAAAACTGCAATTTATATATCGGAAGGCAAGGAATATTAAAGACAACTTAGTTAGGAGTGCGATGTCCTTCCCCAAAAAAATTAATGGACAAACCCATAAAATAGGGGAATTTATAACTTGTTCCACTACAAACATAATTTATTTTTTTGGTTGCAGTTGTGGTATGTTCTATATTGGGCGGACCTCTAGAAACCTGAAGATAAGGTTTGCAGAACATCTGCGGAACATTAGGAAGGGGTTGGGACCCATGCATTATCCACACACTTTGATAGTGTCCATAAAAGAAATTGTGGGGATATAACATCATTTGGGGCTCTTAAACAAGTGAAGGGGAACTGGCAATGTAATGATGTGGCAGATAGATTAGCCAGGACTGAAATGCAATTGATTTATTCATTAAAAACATTGAGCCCTAGGGGTCTCAATAAGGATTTCGAAGTAAAATGGTTTTTAAATTAAGCATGGATAAAGTCTTGCATTATAAGCACTGAATATTGTATGTTTAATTATTTCTCTATTCATGGGACAATATCATTTTAGTGTTTGTGAGAAAAATACCTGCCGCCCAATAACGATCGAAAGATTTTCAAGAACTGATATAAGGACCCTGATTGATTACTGAGAATCAGCCCCTTCATTCGGATATGACTTTTCATATTGTGTATTTTATTGTAGAAATACTATTTATTATATTGCTTGTTAGAAAAGGATGTCTTTGTTGTTTTGTTTGTTTTAAAACTATTATGGATAAAGAAGTGGAGAACCATAACAAAAATGGTGGTATTTGCATCCCTAATGCTGGGTCCCGATCACGTGCCCTACCGGTCACGTGATGTACATTGTTGCTAGTGAGGGACCATAACAAAAATGGTGGAAACCGCACTTCCGGTTTCCCGGTCCAATCACGTGACCTATTTCAATATCAAAACTGCAAAGGATAACGAAATAGTGGGACATGGGAACCGGTATTCTGAATGGGGGGACCTTGGGGACTGTGATTTGCCTAGGTATTAGAGACTCTGTTTCCCGATATGCCCGATCACGTGACCGTATCGGTCTCAGTGAGAATAACTGTGGGAGGTCTTCTGGGTGTCAGAATCTTATCAGCAACAGTAGTAACATAGGGACGGAACCAATATTAAAGGAATATGGGGGAAGCAACTTTGAGGACACCCTGCACAGTGACTGTACTTCCTGTCCCCGGATAATAGAAGTATGAATCAAATGAGGGATTTTGTGTTTTATGTCAAAACTAAACTTGGAGGACTATAAAAAATGGAATTAGATCTAAATGGTTATAGGACTTTTATGTTTTATTCTGTTGTAATTTAATTTGTAAATGAGAGTGGCTCCTCCCAGTAATTAAGGGATAGCATTTGAGAGGTATATATACCTGGGATAGGAGGCACTCATAACTATGCCTTGAAAAAGATCAGAATTACTGATTGAAACACGTTGGATGATGAGAGGGACAGAACGACGACCTAACCAGTTGAGGAGAAGACGGGTGATCCATTTTTGGAGCTGAAATCTTCCCCGGGATTCTTTAGAACATTTATTGGTTCCTTTAATGTGCACCTTAAACTCCGTAAATCTGGTAGGAAGCCACCCTCATAAATGTTCATATGGATGTAACATCTATGGATTATTCACCATATCCCTGCTTGGATATTTTATTACAAATTTTTTAATATTAAAAAAACCCTGTTTTTAAGAATTACATGTTCATTTGTTATGAGTGAATTACAGGTTGATAAAGTTATATGACTGATATTGCTTGTAATTATGCTGCTCTAGATTGCTCTTTTCTATTTTTACATGTTTGTCTATCTGGATACCACATCTCTCATTAATTAAGAAGAAGCTAGCAGACTGAGAGAGCTCTGCCCATCCATAAGTTAAGTAGAAATATATGGTATTAATTAACTTATTAGGAGGTACAGAGACGGGGTCACCCCATTTTTTCCATATTCCAGATTCTGATGAGTCCATATGTTTTCTTTCTGCTGGTGCTATATATATCCTATGGATAGTTTTAAAGTGTAGTTCCTAAAGATATACAGATTGTAATATACACATGGTTTTGGAGTAAGGTTGCAGTAATAGGTCGACTCCATCAATATCAGGTATGTCTTTCTTCCAAGACTCCAACAAAGGGCCCACACCAATGTCATTTCGTGAAGAGAGGAGTATAGAGTATAGAGGATATTTTAAATTTACGGATTGGTAAAGAACGCAGGCAATTTGCAAGAGGTGGAGAGACTCTAGCAATCAACTGTTTATTTTGTAGGGAAGATACAAAGTGATGTATTTGAAGGTAGAGGTAGAAATGAGATTAGGTATGGTGTATTGCTCTATAATATATGTAAAATATATAATGTGACCTCCTCGGTCAAAAAGCTTTGTTGCTAAATTGAACCCTTTCTTACGCCATAGTTGAATAGCAGGATTATTCAAAGAGGGTTGAAAGGACAGGTTTCCCCATATTGGTACAAACAGAGAAGTTTTATGATCGGATTTTAAGATTTTATGTATTTTAATCCAACTGTCATAAGTGTCTCTGAAAAGTATATGTTGTAAAATGGATGAAGGAATAAGTTGTGGTGGAGAATGAAGAAGAGCACTTGGGGAAAACGACTGGAAAATAGAATGTTCTAAGGTGAAGTCAATATATTCCGAGGTTTCTAGTAGCCAGGCGGATATGTATCTAAATTGTGCTACTTTAGAGTATAGTAGAAAGTCTGGGATCCCTAAACCCTCTTTATTTTTGTGTTTAGTTAGTTTTACAAGAGACATTCTTGGTCTTTTATTTTGCCACAGAAAGGATGAGATGGCTTTGTTAAATTTAAGTACATCTTGTGAGGAGATGTTGCACGGAAGCATTTGTATCGCGTAATATATTTTAGGGAATATTGTACTTTTTACAACGGCAGTCCTGCCAAGCAAAGATAAAAGGTAATTTATTCCATCCGTTTAGTTGAGAAAGAACTTTATTAAGTAAAGGTGTGAAGCTGGCCTTATAGATATGAAGGGGGTTCCTGGTAATTTGAATTCCTAGATATTCAATGGAGTGTATTTGGATAGCAAATTGGCTAATTATTGGTAAGGATTGAGTCTCAATAGATAGTGGAGTTATAGGCAAAATGTCAGATTTAGAAATATTAATGTTGTATCCTGAATTAATATGATATATTGATATGATGTCCATGATTGCAGGAAGAGAGATCCCTGGATTTGAAATAAAAAGAAGCATGTCATCAGGGAAAAGTGATATTTTTAGCTCCGAAGAGGCGATCGATATGCCTTTGAATAGTTCGGATGATCGGAGTGACATTGCCAGGGGTTAAATCGCCAGTGCAAACAGGACTGGGGACAAGGGGCATCCTTGTCTCGTGCCTCTATGCATAGGGAAATGAGGAGACAAAAAGCCATTACATGCTATCTGTGAGGATGAAGATCTGTATAAAGTCTGGATGAAGGATATAAATAAGGAAGGGAAACCGAAGCCTTCCATACTAAGTGTGAGTGTGAGATAAGGTTGAAATCTCCACATAAAATAATATTAGAAGAGGAGTGGGGAAGTAAAGTTTGAAGTAAAGTTTTGAAAAAGGTTTTGGTATAAACGTTAGGAGCATATAGATTACATAGCGTGTAGGATTTAGCATATAACTGAAAATAAACCACTACATATCTTCCGTTTGCATCTGCCTGGACAGATACATCATCTATAGGCAAGGATTTGGATACTATCACAACTACTCCTCTCAACTTGGTATTGTATGGGGCGGATGCAAGAACACGCCAATTCAGCATCTGTAGCTTATTAGTTTCAAAAGAGGAGAGATGAGTTTCCTGAATACAAGCTATATGTAGTTAAAGCTTAGTTAAATATGTGAGTGTCCTACGTCTCTTCGTTGGAGTGTGGAATCCTCCCACATTGATGGAGCTGACCTTAATATTTGTACCTTGGGAGCAGGGAATTGAGAGCATGAAGGAGGATCCATGCGGTCAAGATACCGTAGGCAATCCTAAGTAAGGAAAGATAACAGGGATGGGAAAAAACAAGAGGGTGGGGGGAGACACAAGACAAAAACCAACGAAGCATGTACATCAAAATGAACTGTTGCATGATCAACATGCAGAGGAATTATTAAATTCCACTAAAATTAACTTCCGAACCATGTGAAAAAATAGAAGCATAGGGATCACTGTACAAACAGAACAGTTACTAGATAGTTCTTGATCAGGACACGGCAAAGGCTCCATGGCCCATAGCATATATTTAAACCATTAACCACATATATCAATAAGTGAACATAGGGGAAGGAAGGAGAGTGAAACGTGGGAGAAATCCAACATTCCACATCGTATTAACCAGAATATTGTGTCACGTATATCGCAGACATTACAGAGCAATAAGCTAACATGTAAAGAGTAGCAGGTAGTAGACTAAAATTGAACCAGGATTGTACAGCCTCAATCTAAATCTTATACAGCATACAGAAAGATTTAGTATTATAAAAAAGATAAAATAACAGTGATCTGAGAATAAAAACACACAAAGAGAGACTGAGACATAAAAGACAGTTAAAGTCTAAAGGGGATAAAGTCCACTTAAGTGTTTGCAGTCAACGGGGAGTCAGAGATGTCATCATAGGTCACTTGGGATCCTTCATCAAGGAATGCCTGGGCATCATTGAGAGACGTATAGTCATAATGTTTATCGTCCATGAAGATGCGGAGCTGGGCTGGATACATGAGAGCAAATCTCTGTTTTGCAGCCACTAAGGATGAGCAGATTGGTGAAAACGCTTTCCATGCCTTGGTAAGTTCTACAGAAAAGTCTTGAAATATACGAATCCGTGTACCTTCCCAAATCAAGGTATGTTCTCTGCGGGATGCTTTCCATATAGCGAGCTTGTGGAGGTAAATTAAACACTTATACACAATATGACCACACGTGGCCATTTATCATGTGGTTTCGGAGTGAGTCCAATTCTGTGAACCCTTTCCAATACCAGATCAGCACATTCAGATTCTATTTTCAAGAGTTTGGGAAGAGTGTTAGTCACAAAGAGGTTCAATTCAGGGCCCTTAATAGATTCAGGAACTCCAACTAGTCTTATATTACATCTTCTTGTCCTGTTCTCAATATCGTCTATCTTGTTCCAGAGATGATAGTTATCTCTCTGGAGCCGTGTAATAGCGCTCTGTGCATCAGCTAAGTCGTGACAAACAGCTCCAACACGACGTTCAGTGTCCCCTACCCTGACCTGTAGTTGGTGTATTTGCTGAGTGATCTCTGTTACTGCATGTGCCAGCAGAGGGGTCATAGCATGTTTAATTGCATCCACATTATCTCCATATGTGGCCGGAGCATCAGGAGACTTGCGTACCTGAGGTAGGTCAGCATCTGGGGAGGGTGCCGCTGCTTTCTTAGAAGCCGGGAGAGGAGAGGCAGTGTCTTGTTCTGCCGCCATGTGTTTCTCTGCGCCGCGCTTCTCCAAGCGGCTCTGCTGTTGTGGCTTAGCGGTGGGTGGGGAGGACAGGAACTTGTCCATTTGCTGCCCCAGGAGTGGAGAGGTAAAAGTGCGGGGGTACTTGAGGCACGGGTGCCGTGATCTGCTTATTTTTTGGGGCACACGGAGCGGAGCTGAGCGATCACGCTGCAGCTTCCATGACCTCGGAAGCGGAACCCATCCTAAATTGGATTTAACCACATTGGAATTCACCTTGCACTAAGGTTATGCAAACATTACTTGAGAGTCCATCAATATATTGGCTCTGTTTCAGAAAGTACGCATCTGTGGAAACCCAGATTAAAGGGATGAAAAATCCTGTATTGGGACAGAGGAAGCAGGAAACAAGTATAGGTGTGATTCTGCATTCAGCATTAGACAGGATTGGTTACCTATAACTTACTACACCGGGTACTCTCTGGGGTTCACCCTCTGATACTAGCCCAGCCCAACACTTTATCGCTTCCAAGATCTGATGATATCGGGCAATTTAAGTTTGGTTTGGTAGCAATTTGGAATGCCCCTTATCCCGAATCATGGATGAGAGTTCCTAGATAAAAGAAGATAAGGGGGTAAAGTGTCACAGATTGTATAGAAAAATGAGGCGGATCTGCTGTTGGTGTTAGACAGCTGTATCTGTCAGTTGAGAAACTGCCCCAGGAATTCTTGTGCTGAATCACCAATAAGAGTCCTTGGAATGTAGAAGTATGGAAAAATATTGAGGGGCGGTTGGTGATAATTATATTAATATATAAGGAACCTTCATGGATCACCTTTGTTTGCAGAATTATTGCAAATGATATATTGGCTTATACTTGCCTTTGCAAGGCTCCAAAATAAATCACAGAAATGCTATATGCCAAGTCTAATATTATAGTAGAAATTACTTATGAAGATACATTTAATCAAATTTATGAATGGGCAAAATCACAGTCCAATACAGAGCTTACTCTTCACTATGCATAAACCATGGAGTTCATGTGTGTTATGTACCATGCTGTTCCAAAAGCACAATCAAGTACAAACTGGACTTCTAAGTAAGAAATATAATGATCCTCGTGTTCCACATTATCCAGCAGCAATTAATTTGTTATTGTTGTGATGCTGGTACAAAAAGGTTTCAGTGCAATCATTGTAACATATACAGTGGGAATTGAAAGTTTGGGCACCCCAGGCAAAAATTCATTTTAATGTGCAAAAAGAAGCCAAGGAAAGATGGAATAATCTCCAAAAGGCATCAAATTACAGATTAGACATTCTTATAACATGTCAAAAAAAGTTTGATTTTATTTCCATCATTTACACTTTCAAAAGAACAGAAAACAAAAAAATGGCGTCTGCAAAAGTTTGGGCACCCTGTAGAGTTAATACCTTGTACTGCCCCCTTTGGACAGCTGAGACCTGGCAGTGTCATGGATTGTTCTCAATCATCGTCTGGAAAGACAAGGTGATGTCAATCTCAAAGGTTTTAAAAGACCAGACTCATCTGACCTTGCTCCAACAATCAGCACCATGGGTTCCTCTAAACAGTTGTGTTGAATACTGAAACGGAGAATAGTTGACGCTCACAAAGCAGGAGAAGGCTATAAAAAGATAGCAAAGCGTTATCAGGTGCCCATATCCTCTGTTCGGAATGTAATTAAGAAATGGCAGTCATCAGGAACAGTGGAAGTTAAAGCAAGATCTGGAAGACCAAGAAAAATATCAGACAGAACAGCTCACAGGACTGTGAGAAAAGCAAGTCAAAATCCATGTTTGACTGCACGATCCCTCCAGGAAGATCAGCTGCCAAAGCGTGTGTTCAGCGTGCCTCTATGTCCATGTCAAATACTAATATAATGCTCAGCCAGTTAATACCTTAATATGTATAGTGGAATTTAGATAGTAATGTGGAGGAGTAGGTAGAGGATTAGACCAGTTTATGGAGACTGACATTATTACTCAATAGATAGCAATATAGTGTCAGGAGGATTAAACAGCACTGCATTGGTTGCTAAATTCCTTGATAACGTGTAGCAGACAGATGGTAACAATAAAAATCCTATACAGATGCACTATGTATTAACATGACAGGTCTATGAATGTTGTGAGGCATTTGTGATCAAACTGACTAGACACAAATGTAACAAACGTTGCAATATTAACCTTCGATATTATTTAAGTGTATCCACTGATGTTATAGTTGCCAATCCCCTTAATCACATGTAGGAAACAGATGGCAACAATACTAATCCAGCAGAGAAGTATTGTGCACTCACAGGATAAGCTCATGAATGCTGTGAGGTATCTGTGATACAATTTAATAAATATAAACGCAACAAATGTTTCAATGTTTCACACCTACAATTATTCTGTGTTGTTGGTGAGCTACATTAATAAAGTCGATATCTAAACCAATATAACCTGTGAACACGCAGTACGAATGAAACCTTCCTCTATAAATAATACATTTTGGATATGTAAGGGCGAAGCATGAGTCACTGATCTAATAATACACCTATATTGAGGTATTAATATATACAAGCTGATCTGAAAGACTGATGCATTATCTATTGGTCTAATCATATATATAAATCTAAATGCGATCAGCTGGAAGGGTGTCACTAGTCCTAAAATAATGAAGGTGCTTCTCTTCTAAGGACAATAGCATTGTGGACATCTTAATGTGATAACTGTTATACACTCAATTTGTGTCAACACTGATGGCTTAAGGAGATATATATTCCCTGAAGTACGTCACATATTTGAATTAGATCTAGTGCATCGCCTTTATTAGTGGATTATATGTGTATACAACAATTTTCACTACATTTACTATGAGAACATTTTGGACGAAGCATGAATTATTGATCTAGTAATGCACCTATATGAAGTATTAAAATATATATAAGTTGATCTGAAAAAATTGATGTATCATCTATTGGCCTAATGAAAGGTATAGATGTAAATACGAATAGATGTCAGGGTGTCACTAGTCCTAAATAATGAAGTTGTTTTCCTTCTAAGGACAATAATACTGTGAACACCAGAATGTGACAACTGTTACCTATTAAGTTTGTGTTGATACTGGGAATTCGGGGAGAAATACATCCCCCCAGATGTATCATATATCTGAACTAGATCTAGTGCATCGTCTTTATTGAAGATCTATACCATTGAAAGTGTATTGCGTATCCACAGTGGATAATATATATTTAGAAACATCCTCACTACATTCATTTTTAGAACACTCCTAGTGCTAATTAGCATGATTATAAGAATACTACAAACAAAGGATTGGATAAATTAATAGTTGCTAGAGTATCCCTCATCTATCTGGTCTAAATCCAATTGATTTCATATAGAATTTATATCTTTATTATACCATCATTATTAGTTCCTAAACTCCCTAATTATAATGTTCATTTCCATTAATAATGTGCATATATTCCACTAGAATGTATAAAATATGAGTCCAAGCTCCCATAAAATTATCATCTACTATTGAATATTGAGATTAACGTTGGGAGACAAATTGTGGATTAATAAATGAATAAGGGACCACTGGCTCGACGTGTGATAAATACCAAATATATTTGGACATTAGAATAAACACGTGGACACACATTTTTTATCTTTAATCACATTCATTAACTTTCATTGCACTCTTGTATGTTTTGTCTATGTCAATTATTTTTAACCTATATGTTTCGCCTAAACTCATAGTTTATGTATGTTATTTCCCATTATTTTTATGAATAAATAATAAAAGTTAAGTTTTAGGTAGATGTGACAATAAGATCACTCCTCTCATGTGCACCGACAATACAGCCTCTTTTCTCTTTTTTTCTTTGTATTTACCATAGCTGTAGTTGGTAGCACCCCCATTAGGAATGGTAATTACCAATAACCGATAGGGGTTCTTTTTGGAACTCATGTTCCATTATTTGATAAATTGTGTGTGTGCAGATACACCATTGTTTCTTACTCCTGTGATGTCAGGTGCATGCAAAATTGTACTCTTATATTTCAGAGTTGCTGTGGTACTCCTGTGTAAGAAGCCATTGCACTGGCAGTGCTTATTTGCTGGAATAAAGTCGTGCTTGTGGTCACCTGAAACCTACCCTCAACAATTGTATAATACCAAGTTGAGTGAAAGTACAAGTATGAGTGATTGTATCCAAAATTGAATGCCAATATCTCAACAATTGATGTCTGTAGAAGTGCAAGTGGGTGATGGGGAGATCTCTATGGTAATGCTACAGAATCTAAAGTGTTAATTTGATTTCCTAGTAGTAGCTTTAGAATCCAATATGTCTAAACTATCAACAGAGATCAATAGGACAAAACCTCAGCAGTTCCAGAAACGCATACCAGTTGAATTCAATGTGGAGAATACTGTATTGCACACTTGAAATACTAAGTCCAGAAAGTTCAAGTATAAGTGTTTTGTATGTTAGAAAGTTGGACACAATGCAGCTAAATACAAACTGAAGGATGCAAATGCTGCACAGAAAAAGAAGCGCAACAGTAAAATCAAGTCAGCCTACAAGATAGATTGCTGATATATAGATTTGGAAGTCACAATGCAATTCAGTTGCAATCAAGACTGTTTTACTATGATAAGCATGTTATGCATGTGTGACCAAATAACAGTCAAAGAATATGGCACACCTGAGAATAACAGATGAGACCAAAGTCGAAGAATGGATAAACCCCACTGCCATAAATATCCTATAACATAAAGGATACAATGTAGGGTTTGCTGAAGGAAAATGTGTTGTGCAGAATCAGGGCATGTTCTAGCCCTTGTGGCGCCCCTGGGGGAAAATAGGGGTGTGGCTTCATACAGGGGCGTGGTTGGTTATGCCCCCTGTAGAGTTGTGCCCCCATTTATGCCACCTGTACAGTAGCGCCACTTACAATAAAAAAAAATGAATACTTACTATCCCGGCTCCTGATTCCCAACCGCTGCAGACCTCCGCCGGCGCCGCTCCTCTCCTCGGATCTATGGGAGAGACGTCATGACGTCTCTCTCATAGCACAGCATAGACAGACACTAGAGGTCAATTATGACCCCTAGCATCTGTGCCAGTCCCACAATGCTGTGCGGTGCGTGATAACATCATTGCGCACTGCCCAGCAAAGGTCCTCTCCACGAAGGGAAACTAGTCGGGTAGCATCTAGTTCCCTTCACAGCGGGGGACACAGCGGGGGGCACTGCCAAACAGTAGCGGATCTTGCCATGGTACGGCGCCCTCCAGAAGGCGGCGCCCTGGGCAAAAGTCCTGCTTGCCTGTGGTAAGATCCGCTACTGTGCAGAATGAAGGAGGGAGTTTGATAACAACAGGAAAATGATTATAACAAATGTACATCCTAGACACAGAGGAGTGTTGTGTAATGATAATGCCTGACTTACAATATATAGAACTCTGGCACAGACATCTAGGACACCTGGCGTATGATAATGTCAAGAAACATCTTGACGGGATGGTGTTAGGAATGTCCATATTTAACACAGAGATACTGATACGTAAGAGCAGTACTGTAGGCCAGCAAGCTCATTGTTCCTTTCCAAGAGCAGTGACCAGAGCTGAGGCACTCCTGGTAGTGAGGTATATAGATATGTGTGGTCTAGTGGAAGAAAAACATATGTTTATTTCATTAGATCAAATAGTGAAGTAATGAATAAGATCACAGATTTCAGGAGATACTCAAACTGGTCTCAAGTTGAAAGTTTTGAGATCTGGCAATAGAAGAGAATACAAAATTAATGATGTTGCAACTTTCCTTCAGAAGCGTGGATTTGAACATCAACTGACCATTACATGCACACCAGAACAGAATGGCATAAAGCGAACATTCAAACTGTACAATTGTGGAGAAAGCTTGATCTACTGTATGCTTAAAGATGCCAGGATGAATGAATACTTTTGGGCTTTCTACAGTATCTACAGAAAAAAACTAAAGAATTGTGCACCCACATTTGCTGCAAATGGTAAAATACCTTTGCAAGTAAGCCTGTTCTGGAAGAAAATTAAACATCAATCATCTTAAAGTTTTTGGATGCATAGCATATGCACATATTCCCAAGGATGAAAGATGTAACCTGCATCACAGATCCGTGAAATGTATCATGTTTAAATATTGCCAAGAAGTAAAGGACACAGGTTCTGGGACACAAGAAAGACTAAGTTTATAAAGTCATGAGATCTAATATTACAAGAAACATCACCGCTTAAAATAAAGCTGACAGAGGAATTGCAGAGCAAGTATGTTTTATCTTACATGGCCAAAGCTAAATGCATGCCTAAGTCAGAGACTATTAAATGGAAAAATTGCAGTACAATGGTAAAGTATGTCGGCCACAGTCCACAATTCACCCATGTGTGTGGGATCAGTTCGTGAAGTTGTTCTTGATACACCTCCACCATCTTCTAAACTGAATTACTGATGTATCAAAGAAGAAATGTACTTTTAATCTCCCATGTGTTCCGTACTAGAACTCACATTGTGCTCAGAGCTATGATTACACATAAAGGTATCTTTACCACAGTATTAACTCAGATAAGAGTACCCCAAATCACAATGAAATCATATGTTCAAACATATCAAGGTTTCTTTTAGTGGTTCTATATGTTTTGGCATACCCCAACTCACAATTCGGATGGTGTTTTCAATCACATCAAGATATCTTTTAGTATCCACAGAGCCAAATGATGTGTACATTATTAGGGTATTTTATTCCATAAAAAAATCAGGTAATTAACATAAAAATTCTAAAAGTTCATAAAAGTACAAGGAGCAATTATTTACACGATCTCACCAAAGGAGAGTATGTAGAGAGACCCTATGGGTGCTAACAAAGCTGCTGTCATGGTTATACCTATAACCAAAATCAGAACTAAAGGAAAGAATGTGGGGGTCACAGAGAAATTGTGCGCTAATGTTCTGAAACTTCGTAAAATTGCAGCACCCTATGTGGTGGAGGTATACTTATCTCAAACGGGCTTTTGGTTCACAGTGTGAAACAGATTCTCATACATCGGATGTCAGTAAATATGTAAAGAGAAAGAAGATTTCCAACATAGCATAATACTGTTTCTACTGTCGGATCTGTATAGCAATTGAAATACTCTGTGGGTACTTCCAAATGTATCAACAGAATACGTTAAAAAATGGAGGCTTTACCAGACTGATATATAATCCAGGTTCATAGAATACCGGTCCTGAGTTTTGACTTCAATATAAGCCCATTTGAGATAAGTATACCTCCACCACATAGGGTGCTGCACATTTACAAAGTTTCAGAACCTTAGCGCGCAAGTTCTCTGTGACCCCCAAATTCTCACCAAAGGAGAGGGCCACTGGTAAACGACACCTGATCGGTCGGAGTCCGGATAATCCTTCTTACTCAGGGTCCCAATGGTCCAGAATCCTGAGGTAGAGACTGTGTATTACAAAAAGTGAATGCTCCTTTCTACTTTCAACGCGTTTCGATCTTGAATAGAACCTTTTCAAGTCCTGCAGAATGGGAGTCCATGTGCTATTATTTTTACCAGTGAGCACTCATAATACAGGAAGTGAGGTCACAAATCCAATTAGTCCTACATTCACATTATACAGGTATTTTTTCACTATATAGCATTGTTGAAGATGTATCTATAATGCCAATGAGATTGTGGATGTTTAATAGAACCTTTATAAACCATTTTTTAGAAGGTAAGCTCCGCCAGACAGGAATCAGAAGTACCTCTGCGGTGAACCACATGCTCTCTAACATCAATTCGGAAGTCTGATTATATTGTTGCTGAACCGGAAATAAGTGTTTACACTCTGTGGTACGCACTGTGTTCCCTCCGTATACTGGAAGTGTTGTGTCCATAACTACTGGACCTGAAAAAAGCATCTGCACTATGTGGAACACATTGCGCTCCACCATCACTACATATATATCAAAAGTGCTGTGTTCATTAGGGGCATAGCCAAAACTTTGTTTGCCCCATAGCAACATTTTGAAGGGACCCCATCCCATTGCTTCTAGAGAGACACTTCTCTGCAGCAGTTGTTAATTTTATGCCCTATAAAAGTGTTCCAGTTTATTTTCTGAACCATAGTAGAGCCTTATTTAATGTTTATACCCCATAGTAGTACCCAAATTTATTTTATGAATCGCAGTACTGCTTACGTACACCCTATGCAACATTTCAGAGCTGCCAGTACACATTATGATGCACAGTACCCCCAATTCACATTATGACATATAGTGCTCCCCATTCATATTGTGCCTCACTGCAGTGCCCCGGTTCATATTATATAACATTAAAATGTCCTCTAGTTCCTTTTATACCACACTACAATGAGCAGGTCCAGGGGCATACATAGATATATTGCAGGCTCCAAGGAATAAGTTTGACGTACCACCCAATGGCGAAAAATGTATATAACACATGTAACACTGCCTGCACCTATGGTAGCTATGCCCTTGATTGGACCCGAGTAAGAAGGATTATCTGGATTCTGACCGATCAGGTGTCATTTACCAGTGGCCCTCTCCTTTGGTGAGATTGTGTAAATACTTACTCCTTGATCTTTTTTGAGGAGTTTTGGAATTTTAATGTTAATTACCTGATTTTTTAAGGAATAAAATACCCTAATTTTTGACACATCGTTTGGCTCTGTGGATACTGAAAGATACCTTGATGTGATTGAAAACACCATCCAAATTGTGAGTTGGGTACACCAAAACATATAGAACCACTAAAAGAAACCTTGATATGTTTAAACATATGATTTCATTGTGAGTTGGGGTACGCTCATCTGAGTTAATATCATGGCAAAGATACCTTTATGTGTAATCATAGCTCTGAGCACATTGTGAGTTCTGGTATGGAACACAAGGGAGATTAAAGGTAAATTTCTTCTTTGATACATCAGTAATTCAGTTTAGAATACAGTGGAGGTGTATCAAGAACAACTTCACAAACTGATCCTACACACATGGGTGAATTGTGAACTGTGACTGACATACTATACCATTGTATTTTTTCTTGTATTTTCTATATACCATCCATTATATGAGTGAAAAGAATCAAGATTTGTGACCATAGAAAATGAGGAACTATCCCCTGTAATGAGTCAGAGACTGCCAATATGGACATCCAACCACAGGACAGGAGTTTAACTAGATCAAATAGTGGAAAATCACCAAAGAGATACAACCATCGTCCATTATAAAGCTCTTCTTCTCACAGATGCTCATACACAGAAATCTGGAGTTGACTATGAGGAAAACCTACTCTCCTGTGGCAAGGTACAGTACATTACATTATGCTTAGTCATTGTTATATCTGCCTTGTAAATTTTATTTATACAGGGAACCTCCTGAGCTTTACTCTGAGAATATGGTCCAATAATAAGTTTGTTAAAACAGCTTTCTATTGTCTAAAACAGAGTGGTCAATGTGGCACATTAAGCTAAAGGATGTACTACAAGAAATAAACTTTGTGCATTCAAAGACAAATCATTGTCTCTATTATAAACACATAAAAGATACATTTTATTGTTGTTCTGTATAGTATGTGAATGATCAATTAATAGCTTGCCAAGAGCATTACAAGTGGCAAACAGCTGTCAAGACAGCAATTCATGCTGAAAGATCTAGGCCTTGGTATTGTTAATCTTGAGAGTCTCACAGGATCTAGAGAAAGATCCACTATCCATCGAGCAGTAGTCCTACCTGGAAGGAATGCTTACAAAGTACAATGTTTTAGTTGCAAAAACATTGTGTGCTCCCATTAGCAAGTCATCAAACTAACTAATTCCATGTCACCAACAATCAAAGAAGAGATTGAGAATATGAGAAAGTTCCTTATCAGAATGCTCTTGGACATTTAATGTACATACTGTAAGTGTTGGAACTCATTCTTACACCACATACTGTATGCACTGAGCCAGATGAGCCAATTTGCCATTAATGACGGAAAGCACCACTGGACTGCAGAAGGTTCAATTTCCTTGATGTGTGGATTTATATACTGTTGTATGGAATTTCTACATTGAATTCTTCATGTGATGCTGATTGGGCATAAGATGAGGATGACCATCATTCATATATGGGATATCTATTTGTATTGGCAGATGCAGCAGTAAGCTGGTCAGGTAAAATGTAACTCATTGTAGCCCTATCCGTTACTGACATGGAAGGCATACCACTAACATAATCCATTAAGACAGCCAGGGCAATAAACTTACAAGCCTGGTTAAGTCTTACTGCATGGCCCAACTGCATGTGCAGATTCCTCTGGTGTCTGCTATAAGCCACATATAGGGCCTAATTCAGACCTAATCACTCCTCTGCGAATTTTCCAAGGTTTGCAAACAGATAGTCACCACCCAGACAGAGTGTAAATCTGCCCAGTGCAAGTCTGCGTATGCTGCATGAAAAGCTATGCAAACTCCGGTCAGCTGCAAATCCATTCGCAGCTCACACACCATCTAATGTTTTTTCCAGTCTGTGTGTAACCCAGGAGCTACTCCTACAATGTGAAAGAAACAGGATGATCTGGGCCGGAGCTGACGTCACATACTGTACTCTCCCTGAAAATACTTGGGAATGCCTGGATTTTTTCAGACATTCCCAGAAAATGGCCAGTTACAACCCCCAATCCCCTAAATCCCCTAGTTTCTGTCAATCAACTTGTGTATGCCTAACGAACAAAAAAGATGCGGAATGCTTTTGTAGTTTGGCCTCGCATGTGCGCATTATGATCCATACACATGCACGGTGAATTGATAATCAGCCACCTTGCAAATTCACACAACAGCGATTAGATCTTATTCTGGCCCACAGTCCTATCACAGTGGTACACAAATATTAACAATTGTAATGTATGAGAAAGAGAAAATAATAGCTTTAGGGAGGGGGGCCTTGATCAAGCTGCGTAACAGGATACTGTACATTCAGTGTTGGCTCCTGCTTCTAACCTCTAATTTGAGCCGCCTAATCACAACATCTATTCCCGAAAGCATTGTTTTTACTCCAAGCACCTCTACTCACCCTGGGGGACAGCAGCTTCAAGAGCTGGGGCTTGGGATGAACTAAGGGCCTAATTCAGACCTGTTCGCTCGCTAGGTTTTTTTGCAGTCCTGCGTTCACATAGTCGCCACCCAGAGTGGAGTGTATTTTCGCTTTGCAAGTGTGCGAACGCCTGTGTAGCAGAGCTATACAAACATATTTTGTGCAGTCTCTGAGTAGCCCAGGACTTACTCAGCCGCTGCGATCACTTCAGCATGTCCGGGACCAGAATTAACATCAGGATCCTCCCTGTAAATGCATGGACACGCCTGCGTTTTTCCAACCACTCCCAGAAAATGGTCAGTTGACACCCACATATGGCTTCTTCCTGTCAATCTCCTTGCAAAGGCTTGTGCGAATGTATCCTTCACAAAAACCCATCGCTGAGCGGCGATCTGCTTTGTACCTGTGCGACATGCCTGCGCATCGCGGTGAATACGCATGCACAGTTTAGACCTGATCATCCGCTGTACAAAAATGCAGCCTAGCAATCAGGTCTGAATTAGGCCCAAAGTTAGGTACTGCCACTTGGGGACATACGTAGCCACTTCTCCCACCATCATACTTGACTCTTCTATCTATCTCCTGCAACACTAAGCAGCATCCCTGTATACCGTGACATCCCCTTGGATTTCTCCTCCAGCTGCCGGACTCCACTTATGACCTGCTAACTCCTGCTGCCCAGAGCCGGCCTTAGGCATAGGCAAACTAGGCAAAGGCCTAGGGCATCTGGTATGCGGCATGCCTATATTCTGTGTGTGATTTCGGCTGTATCTGCATACGAAATGCTACGTTGCAGTGTATTCCTGGAAATCACTGTAATGTAGCATTTTGTAAGCATATACAGCTGCAGTTGCACACAGAATATAGGCATGCTGCATATCATTTTAATCAGCAGAAGCTGCTTGTGCATCCTAGCCACATAGTAAACAAAAGGCGCCTGACGTTAGCAGAGCTGGCAGTTGACTCATGCCAGGCAACTCCTGCAGAACTAGCGGCGGTGCTAGGGGGCACCAGCCAAAATCTTGCCTAGGGCATCATATTGGTTAGGGCCGGCTCTGCTGCTGCCCACAGCAATACCAGCTAGTACGATGTCCTCCCACAGCTGACTGTGCAGAGACTGGCTCCCCCAACTACAACCTGCTTCTTCAAGTGTTTCAGCTGGGGCTGCAGCTGGAAGGTCCCCTTCTGGTCACCAGTTAAGGAGCTGAACTGCAGTTACTGGGCATCACAGTGGAAGACTCTTCATTACGTAGCTCTTCATAGTGAGTTGCCATCTTGCCCGCACTATAAGCATTGCCTGGTCTTTAACATCTCACACTGTTGCACCATTGAGTCACTACCATCCTTGAATGTAAAGCAAATGCATACATTTTCACAGAGCTGTCACACTGTTTTACCACAATGTTGTTCAACTGCTAAATACTTAAGCGACCTATATGTGTAACAGGAACTGCAATCTACCTCCAAGGAGATCCTGTTTTTGAATGTATACTACCCATAGGAAAGCTCCTTTTGTCTGCTCAGCTCCATTTTCTGTCTGCTGCTTAATCCATACCACTTATTTTCTTCTCTGTTTGAGTGCAATTTTAAGTCATGATCGCGCAGATAAATTGTAAATATTCTGTGACTCCCAAACCTAAGATTCTACATGCTGGGAGAAAAAATGGGTCCCTCACTTGCTGATCGCCTACCACAGACCATGTTTTGGATATGGACACCTCTTTCTTGGATACACCCCTCACCACTAAGGATATTGGGGCTAATTCAGTAAAGATAGCAAATTCTGCTAATTATCAGAATTTGCTATCCTTTGTATCGCATGCTAGGTGCCGCCCATGACTGGGCAAGGCCGCCCAGCATGCTGACCGTTGCCTCCCCTTTGATGAAGCAGAAATTACGAGCGCCTCGCAATTTCTGCTTCATCGTAAAAATTCTTGATGCCTCCTGACGGCGCAGCTTAGCTCCACCCGCAGGAGGCCCGGCTACATGTTACCCATCACGGTGGCTGCATGTGACGTCAGGCAGCCACCATGATCATGCCCCTGTTCGTGCCGCACCGCCCAAGGTTTGTGCCGCCCCCACAACTCTCCGTCTCCTCCCTGGAAATGGAGCATTGCCCCCCCCACATAAAGGCAGAAGCATTTGCTTTTTCTGCGGGGCCCCCCCCACAAATTGCGGGCGCATGCGCAGGAAGGGCGCTGCGCAGGCTCCTGCGGGGCCATCGTAAAAACTCAGTTTGGATTACAATTTGCGATCCAACCTGAATTGGCTCCTTTATCTCTATATCACAAAAACTAACCAATCTGAGATGAGTTTGGCTCTGACTGAGTTTAAAACTAAACTCACTGACCTACAGTAGGTTCTCGTACAGATACCTAGGAATGCAATATGGATGAAGACTGTCAATATCACTTAAGCAAGACTTTACTGAACTTAAAAACTACAAAAACTCCCAATTGCGCCTGTGATTGTAAGCTGCTCCAAACACTAAAGGAAATAGGGCTAATATATATAAAAGGAGCACTGTGGAAGGAAGGGGTTAGTAAATTAATAGTAATACCAGTATGTTTACAGCTCTTTTAAGCAAATTTAGTTAGTGTTCGGAGTTTGGTAAAGTGCAGTGCTTTAGGATTCCGTTTATGTGCCTTGAGGATTATTCACAGCAGGTAGTCCCTACCTATACCTTGCTGGTGTGGCTGAATTCCACTCCCTTGGCTGGTCTCCAAAATTTCTGTCTGTGCTCCCGTGTAGATGCTCGCAATCGCGGCAGCGTGGTACTTCCAGTCGCGATAGCGTAGCACTTCTGGTAACTTCTGGTCACAAGGATCAACGCGTTTTGTGCTTGGGCACTTAATCATGGATACCTTAGGTAACATAGAGTACTCTATTTATAGGCTGGTATTTAAAATTTTTATTTATAATAAATTTCTAAACATGGAAGTTCCTTATCTCAAACCAGGAAGTCTTCCACAATTGGCAGTACACCAGACATGATCAAGCTGCAGGATACTTACCAAAAGGCCATTTATCCCTCACTACAATGTAAGTTATATCCCCAAGTCTACTATTCTTCCATGTGAGCCAAGCATAGAGGCATTGCTATTATGATACACCAAACCCTGCTTATTGTTATTCAGAACTCCTTTTTGTGATGACCAAGCCATTTTGTCATTCTCACTGACACTTATAACCAAGCCAATGCCTCGGTTTATGTCCCTAATGTGCAACAGGGTTCCCTATATTCCACTTTCTTTAATAATCTCACTCAACTCCTCCTGTGGTATTACTATTATTTGGGGTGACTGTAATGCCACATGTATTTGTCCTAAGATCCCATAGAGGTACTGCCCTTCATGCTAACACTAAACTACTTAAAAGTTTTCTAAACCAACTCTCCCTAATTACTACAGTGAGAGGGTACTCTATATTAATTCACAATCTTTGTACCGACATACAGTAGACTACTTTTTTTGTGCATGAGTCGGGGGTCAGACTCTACCTATCTCTTGGTCCAACCATTCAGCTGTAGAACTTGAAATGGATGCCACTCAGACTTCCTCTCCAGCAAGCAGCTGGTGAATCTTTATAAAACAGTTCACTTTTACTGACCAACACAAAGCCGCGACTAAGTATTACTCAACTAACGTCACTCCTGATGTAACCCCTTCCACCCTCTGGGAAACTCACAAAGTTACCTGCTTATTAGTTTATTGGCTGTTCAGAGGTAGGCTGAATCCACACGTACTGTATACTTGATGTAGAAGCTGCTCTTGCATCCCTGACTCAACTTCACCAATGCTATTCCTACTTCTTTTGTAACAAGCTTCACTTTTTTCTACTTTCTTATACAGTGCTTGTGGGAAGTATATTCCCTAAAACAGATTCCTTCTTTAGGATACCCCAATATTTTTTTTAGGTTGCTCTATATTAAGAATAAATGGGCCTTATTCAGTGTTACGCTAATGCAATTGGGATTTTCTAGGTTACAGAGCTGCCAATGCTAGCAAGTAAAGCTGCCACCCATGAATGAAAAGAGACACCGCCTGGAGCCATTGCAGATCCATTTGCAACTACATATACATTTGTAGCCTACACACAACAATGGGGAATATCGACTGCTTAAGTAGAACTATGGTTATGCAAACAGGCTACGGCAGAGCGTTACAGGCGCCATGTTTCTCTGTGTACGGTACATGATCACAGCTGACATCAGATACACACCCCAAAAACATCCATGACACCCCTGCATTTTTTGCCGCCACTCCCCGTTACCACCTCCAAACGGTCCCTTCCTATCAATCACTGTACAAAGAAATCCTCATTGTAAGCGAAATAGCAAAGCCACCTTTACACATGTGCAGTGTGATTGTAGCGCACACACAGTCTACCTGTAATCACTCAATTGCAAAGACATCAGCATAGTGTACAGCTCTGAATTACACCCAATCGCCATAATAAAGTCATTTTTTTTCAACTGAGATTTTTGCTTTGTGGCTCTAATCACTGATCTTGCCTTTAGTTTTGCTGCTTCAATAATTTCAGCATGTTGACGTCTCACCTGAAAGTGTTTTTAACAGGTTTCCACATCAGTGATTTCACTCTCAGCCCTATAAAACTGAGACAAGGGGCTACATCACTGAGCAACGGGTTTGAAGGCGCTTAGAATCCCGATGGAATCTGATGCAGATTGATATTTCTAAGTCAAAATGACAATATCTTTGGACTGTTTAAACAGAATCCATCATTGACACATCCATGGTTTAGAAGCGCTGCATGGATCCCAATCATCTGTGAAAGCTTCTTCATGTTAATATGTAAAAACAAAGAAGCTAATACAAATGATGTGTCCCCACCCCAAATTGTCAACCAGCCCTAAGCTTTCAAGTCTAGTATGGTAGTGCAAAAATTGGGACATGGAGATGGGGTGGCACTATTAATGATTGGGCACGTGGCATGCTGCCCCGACTCCATAGTGCCTAGCAGTCGAAGACTGACCAGCTTTGACCAATACAGCACAGTGGAAACCCTACGACAATGGGACCCACAAACAGTGCTGCCATTAGAAATTGTGGGGCCTGGTACTGCCAGAAAAGGCAGGGCCACCTCCCCTTTCTGCTCCCCCTGCAGCCCCCAAAACTTACTCTTCGGGTTGCCAGTTTGCCGGTCTTGGGAGAGGGTCGAAAGACATCAGGTGGTACCCCTAAGTATCAACGCGGCAGGCCGGGACCACAGCAGCAGCAAAGGGAAGGCGTCCAGAGCAAGCAGACATAGAGGGACAGCACTGGAGGTATTTCAAATTTTGAGCTGGCTGCAAGTCAATTAGAGCTCGCAGACCAGCAGCCAATCAGAAGCTGCTGCGGCAGTTCCTGATAGGTGGATGGTTGCGAGCTCCAATTTGCTCACATCCAACTCCAAATTAAAAATGCTGCCAGTACTGCTTCTCTATGGCAGTCTGTGGTGCGCTCCAATGCATAACAATGCTATGCAGGCCCACTTGTGGTCTGGGCCTGGGACAGGAGTCCCAGCAGTCCCCCTCTGATGGCAGCCCTGTCCACAAAACATGAGCTCCCCCTTCCCAAGGAACAACCATCTTTGTGCTGATCGCACTAGAGCAAATCCTAATGTTTGCAACAAAAAAAGAAAAGAAAAAAAAATTGTAATATGCTGGTGTACTACAGATCACAGCTATCCCTATAATTCTCCATTTGGAGAACTACAATAAAATACTTAGTGTCAAAAAGTTGAAAGATCATAATTTACATTAAGAGAATAAAAAATGTTGTTGCTAGAATTCTAGAAACTTTGAAATCAAAACCCAAGGGCAGAGGACGTCGGTGATGAAATCCACAAATTTCTTCTACTCCCTATAGTAACATCTTAATTGCAAATTGTATAAATATTCACACAATATAAGTAGGATTCCTTCCATTGCTGGGCTCCTTTGTATGCTGATGTAAAGGTGAGCTGCTGTATGGTAGTATACAGGACAATGGTTACATCTGAACAGATTGATGCCCTGATGGAAAGAGATAGCTAAAACAGCAGGTACCCATCACACTAACCAGGAGCACAGGCCACTGACAGCCAGCAAATAATCAGTATTTCATTGTAAGGGATATATGCGTTCTTGTCCCATGTCCACCCATGTTATATACAGCCTAATGTTAGGGACAGCTGTGTGTAATGTCACTCACTGTGTGACAATGACATATTGGTAAGAGAGAAATACTTCAACATTTTTGCTGTTTTCCCATATAAGTCAAAAGTGATGTGAAATATTCTAAGCAATAAAGCAATATTTTTATTTTTTTATTTTTTTTAGTCAGTCTTAAAGCCTGTATAAGTCTTATCTCTGCGGACTCTGCGCTCAGATCTGTATCTCAGGAGGAATTGCTCAGGGCATAGGATCAGCACAGTAACATAATGTCTTTAACATTTCCATTGCTGTGTAAAACAGAGCACTGCAGATTCCTGATGTTACATGTCACAATCACAGTCATTTTGCAGTGTGTTAGCAGCAATATAAAAAACGCACTTGATGAAATATGTTAGGCAGCTGCCGCCGTCTTTAGGGTGTCTTGAGCCATGAATTTTACAGTGTATTAAATGGGAAAGGTAAAGGCCTGATAGTGCAGAATTACTGTTATACACTTATTTAGTGCTCTTTTAAAAGTGCTGCGGGGCATAATAATTAAGTGAAGAAAAGCCTGACATGGTAGGATGAGGGTTGTTCCTATTCATTAAAGATTTCATCTAGTGGTGCCTGTCTCTAAGTGTCGCTGGCAGCAACCATCGCTGGTAGTCACTGACAAAGACTCATACAAAGCATGAAGAAGCCTGTATTACTAGGACAGTGGCATTAGAGATACCACCGCTGTCCCTATCACTAGCAGTATTTTTCTTTCTTTTTCTTTCTTTCTTTATTATTTAACAGTATATATTTTTCACTTACTTTTTTAATAAAACCTGTTTTTTAGGGAGGGGGGGGGGAGGTTTGGAAATGAAAAACCCATTTGTGCTGTATTTCCACTGCAAATTTGCAAAGAAACAATTGGCCCGATTCATGTTTGCCAATAAAGCAAAAAAAAAAACCTGTAACTTTGTTTCTGGAACAAACCATGTTGCCATACAAGGGGAGCAAATACATTTACATGTTTTCTGTGCAGGGTAAGTACTGGCTGCTTTTGCACTTAACCCACAATTGCTAGTCAGTTTTATTTTTACACTGTAATGAAGATTTCAGTTTGAACGCAGCCACTCTCTCTGCACATGTTACATCTGCCTACCTGCAGTGCAGCATGGTTTTGCCCAGTTGCTTGCTTTTTTGCTTTGCTTGCAAACATGAATCAGACCCATAGTCAGTTCACACATACGGAGATGCTCCCTGCGCTGGCCTGATGAGCAACAGTAGTGCTGGTACTGAACAGGGAGCAATTGCTCAGTGGCCCGAGTGATGCATTTTCCAAAAATCAGGGTAAAACAAGATTTCCTATCACTGTAATAATAAGTGACAATAAATATTCTCTGTTATCACCCTGGGTTAATAATTAGACTTTCAGTCTCAAAATCAGAAGCTACCACTAGTTACCAAGGACCCAGTATACAAAACAGATAATATCACAAGCCCATCAATGGTTTCTCAGTAGTCTCTATTAACCAAAAAAGGGTATTGGAACTCTTTCCGGACCCAAAAAGCAGCAACTAAGGTAGACCACCAGAAATGAAAGTAGCACAGATAGTCAGCAACCATTTATTTATGTACACAATCTATTTTATATGATATGAAAATGGGGATTAAAACAAAGAAAGCATTCCATTCCTAAGCAATAATGTATTGGCATCTAGATGCTCACCACAAAGATCCAGTATAGGTATATGTGGCTCTACATCAGGAGCATACTGTAAGCACCATGTAAACTGCAGGTGTACTTGTACCTGCATCATCCCAGAACATACATGCACCTCCTGTACTGCACACTAGTCTTATACAGTGCGGAACACATAAAGAAACTCACAGCTAACAAAGGTCTCTTTATTCTACACAGAGTGTACAATAGTACAGCCGTGCTCCAGTAACACGGCACATTGCAGTCACTCTGTCACATTGCCATGTCATCATTTTATACACATTCCAATATTCCAGCAAGAGGGCGCTCACCACATTACCCCGAGGGCTGAATAGTTCTATATGCCACATGGTAGGGAGAGCGGCATTTCAGTCCTCGGCGGGGGGTCCTATGTCAAGACAGCAGGGGGTAGATTTATTTGAAGTATCTAAAACAGATTCTATCATTTTATAGATTGCAATAGAGAAATGATAACTAGAATATGTGTGGTTGCTACGGGCAACACCTCTACTTTACATTTCTAGAAATATTAGAAAATCTACCCCAAGAACTCCACACACCAAAGGAAGGAAGTTCTGTGGTCTTGGCAAAAGTCACTTTCCCTGCTACAGCGGTGTGTGCCCTCTTGTTGGTTTATGTGAAAGACAGATTTGAAGTTGGACCTTTCCAGCATTTGAAGAAGCATCCTGTCCATCAGTGCCAGTTTCTACATGTATTTAGTAAGAGTTATTTATACAGTGCACACGATGGGGGTCATTCCGAGTTGATCATAGCTGTGCTTAATTTAGCACAGCTACGATCATTAACTCAGACATGCGGGGGGGACGCCCAGCACAGGGCTAGTCCGCCCCGCATGTCAGTGCCGCCCCCCCCTCACAAATACAAAAGCATCGCACAGAGGCGATGCCTTTGTATCTGTGGAGTAACTCCCGGCCAGCACAGCTCCTGCGGCTGGCCGGGAGTTGTGTGTCGCTGCCGCTGGCCGCACGCGGCTGCGTGAGACGTCACGCAGCTGCCGCGCCATGCCCCCCCCAACGGTCCGGCCACGCCTGCGTTGGCCGCACCGCGCCTACTAAACGGCGGCTTAACGCCGCCGTTCAGCCCCCTCCCTCCCAGCAACCGCCTCTATCTCAGAGGCGATCGCTGGGCACCGATGACTGCCATTCGCCAGCTCACTGCGGTACCGGCGCATGCACAGTTCCGACCCGATCGCTGCGCTGCGACAATCTGCAACGAGCGATCGGGTCGGAATGACCCCCATAGTCCATAGTGCTTTGCAGAGAATATTTCTGTCATTTGCAGTACTGCGTGCCGCAGTGGAGCAGGGACTTCTGCAGCAGATTGGACGCAGCAGCGGATCAGTGAATGTGTGACACCCACCGGGGTTAATATCACAAAATCCTATAAACTAAGTGTTTACTGAAGCTTACAATACAGGGCAACTTATGTTATATTATGCACACTCACTGATTATGCAATCTTCCATGAAGGAATTATTTTATTAAATGGAGCGCTTCAGTGAGGCTTCCTCCACTGTAAAGAACTTTTAGAGATTATCACATTCAATAAATTAAATGCAAGCATCAATCATAAAGTACAGGAAAACATATTAACCTTAAACAATCATATCACATCTATGTTACAAGTCACAGTAACAATTGCGTTTTTAAATATCCCAGCAATTGGGGCCCCAATACTAAACCTCTTGTCTTTTATAGCTAGTCATAAGTTCATCTGCTGAGGTTTGAGGTAAATGTAACAAATGGGAGGTTGATATATACAAAATGCATCCGGTTTTGATTCAGGTTTGCAGTTCTCTCCTGGCTTAACAATAACGTAACAATGTAGTGATCTTTCCTTTCTGTGCCTTAGCAATAATCTTTAGTGACTTTGTATCTCAACTAATATCTGAATTATTTCTAAACCTACTGCGTTTGCTAACACTCACCAGCTGGATTTAGGGGGTCATTCAGACCTGATTACTCGCTAGTGTTTTTTGCACAGCTGCGATCAGGTCCTAACTGCGCATGCATATGCACTGCAATGCGCAGGCGCAACGTTCGGTAATGACGGGGTTCGCTGACCTGTGACTGGATTCTGCAAGGAATCCAATCGCATGGGCGTTCGCAAGGAGATTGAAAGGAAGAAGGCATCTGTGGGTGTCAACTGACCATTTTTCTGGGAGTGGTTGGAAAAACGCAGGCGTGTCCAAGTGTTTGCAGGGCGGGTGTCTGACTTTAATTCCGGTCCTGAATAGGCTGAAGCGATCGCAGCGGCTGAGTAAGTCCTGGGCTGTGCAATGACTGTTGCTCTTCTGCCCCTGCTCAGTGCCTGTCGGAAGCTGCTACTCACTGGGGGAAGCCACACAGCTACTTTCCGTCTGCCGCTTTCCTCTCTGGTCACCGGGAACAGTAGTCAGGACCAGGTAAAATAGCGCAGCACTTCTCCTCACTGCCAGCCACTGGTTCTTCTCTAAGATGTCTGCCCAACTGCTCAACTGTCACACCAGCCAGCATGAGCCAGCCTCTCCCTGAAGCTGCATGTGATATTTGTGTAGCCAGCGCACGGGTGAGAGTTCCCATTTACCACGCACTAGCTCTATAGTGCTAGTCCCACTGTCACCAATGATGCTCTGGCCCTAATAACTGTATATACAGGAGTATTTATAAATTAACAGCAAATGTCCTCACTAGGAGTGGGGTATCACAAATGCGGCATGAACAGTCTATTTACACAAGACACCTCCTGCGATATAGGCATATTGTCACACAGCTGCTGTGTATAAAGATGCAGCAGCTGTGTGAACTGCTTCCATGTCTGAATCAGGCATGTAATAACACAACTTGATTTTTTTTGTATGGGGTTTAACACAAGTTTGTTGAGAAAGACTTTGGATAAAGTGGAAGGTGGAAAGTCTACATGAAATGAGACTCCTGCAGAAAAATTGGTAATTCCATGCATAATGTTTCCCTTTCATCTAAGTGCTATTGAACACTTTAACATTAACCACTTAACTGACGATTGTTTTCCCCAAAAAAACGCTCAGAAATTGTCAAGTTTTTTTATTAGTCAGTTAGGTGAAGAATGTGTATTAAACATCATCTAAAATGATTCTGTGGAAAAAAATATATATTTTTTTAAATAATAATTAAAAAATAATCCCCAAACATCAGAACATCAGTCATGACCATCGGAACATTGAGGCCATCGGAAATATCGTGACCATCTCGGCTTTCAATTTGAAAGCCGGGACAGCCTCCAGGTACACAGGGGGGCTTGCCGGGGTGTTAATTTACACTTTCCCAGCGGCTGCTATTGTCTGCAGCCGATGGAGTAGGGGATCCTGCCGCACTGACCAATCAGCAGTTGATTTTTATTAATTAATCTTGCATTTGACTAATAATTGTGTGTATTTTAGTCTTTATATTTTTGCTTTTTAATATACCATTTCTGATGGAACTCCATTATCTTAAAAGTACATAATAAAATTGCCAGTTTTATCAGTTAATTGTATTTGAACATATTAAGTCCTTTATAATAAGAATGTTTCCCAAAAAGAGTCTTCTGTTCTTTTTCTCTGTCTTTAAATACTCCAGGCATACAGACTTAGGGGAGCATCACTGACGGTTACCCAATATACACTATATAGACAGTAATTCTGCCATTAAATGTGGGGTACCTAATTAAGAAATGTATTCTAGATTAAACAGTCAGATTTTTTTAGAGGACAACTATCATACACTTCATCAACCAGCGCGGTCTCCCTTTTACACATTCCTTTTCATCCAGGGAAATATACAAAGCAGAATGAGTATTATCAGGAGGAGGGGGAAAGCATTTAGGCCCAATTTGGTTAGAAGAGCACAAACTTCCACCATGTTAAATGTGTGATGATTTTTTAATTGTGTTGACTGATGAGGAATCAAAATTGAAACTCCATCTTATATTTAAAATGAAATGTACATAGGTAGAGGAATGGTGTCTATGGTATTGATGCTTTGCCAAAGTGAGGGGTAAGAGGACCCAGAAAATCTGTAGCTGTGTATTGTCAAAAGTGATTTTTTTAAAGGTGTTACAAACTTCCCACATGACCAATACTTTCATCTTGAAATAGTAGAATCTCCTAACCACAGTATCACAAAGTTCAGATGAAACTAAAAGTGAGGCTTCAGAGCATTTTTGAGCCCTGTACAGTATATTATAGTACTATGATACATTAGGGGAAAGGTGGGTGAAGAGTTGTTTGAGGTAGCCCTCCAAGAGAAGATATTCAAGACCTATTGGCATGCTTATAATACAGACATTGGGCCTAATTCAGACCTGATTGCTAGGGTGTGTTTTTTGCATCCCTGCGATCAGGTAGTCGCCGCCTACAGGGGGAGGGGGAAATCGCTGTGCAGGGGTGCGTTGGCATGTGCAGGAGATCTGCACAAACAGAAGTTTTTGCAGTCTCTGCACAGCCCAGGACATACTCTTCCAGTGGGATGATCCGGGCCGGAGCTGACATCAGAAACCCTCCCTTCAAACGCCTGGTCACTCCTGCATTTTTACGGACACTCCCTGAAAACAGTCAGTTGCCACCCACAAACGGCTTCTTCCTGTCAGTCACCTTGCAATCGCCGATGCAATCTCTTTTCTCGCACCATCCCATCGCTGCCCGGGGCTCCCCGTCACTGCAGACTGACGTACCTGCTCATTGCGGAGCATACATATGCACAGTTCAGACCTGATCGCAGGCTGTACGAAAACATAGCTTAGTGATCAGGTCTGAAACAGGCCCATTGTTTTAGTGAGTTCTCTTGTCTTTGTCCCCTGAAAACTTTTGCAGCTTAAGTATATCATGTTTCACATGGACCATATCTACTGCAGATTCTTGAGTGTAAGAGATCACATCCTCTAATTTCCTTTCCCGCTAGTCAGTTCTAGTTTAAAATAGATGCTATTTGGCTTTAAATGGCTAAATGGAAGTCTGTCATTCTGTGTGGACAGAAGGCCTTGGTTGCTTTTCACTTCCTATATTTGCAGAAAAAGTCACTTTGGTGGAAAGTAGCTGGAACTTCATCTGGCTATAAGTCAATGGAAATAGCAAGATGACTCTGTGTTTTGGAAAATTTCTGATTGATTGAATGTTTCATAAATAGCAGCTCAACTTAGTGTTATAAGATGAAGTGGTAGAAGAACCATTAGGCACATGAGGCACGTGTCTAGAGGCACCACTTTCTGGAAGTAGCACAGGAGGCCCCACTGCATCAGATTCCTGGTAGTCAGCTGGCTGGATGGGAAAGTTGTGGGCCTGGGACTGAATTGACTATCTAAATGCATTAGGACAGGACTCAATATAAAGTGGAGAAAATTGACAGTGATGTTATGTGTATGTGACATGCAGCCTGCTACCTGTAATATCATTGTTGAACTGTCTGCAGGACTCTTCAGTTGAAAGTTTTTTCCATGAAACATTTCTGATGAAGATGTAACGTACAGGTAAGTACTGTGCAATATATATTTGTTTAGTATATCTCTTTAGCTGACATTTTGACTAGTGGTTTGTTGCCTGTAGATTTGTTTTGCTATTTTACTACATGTCTAATCATTTTTGGATTTCCAAGTAAAATATACAGTAACAATACAGTTATACAATACAGTAAAATGGGATTTAATGAGACAGTTATTGAGAACAAAGTACACTATATTATGGGTTGTGGGCAGTAATGTTGTGCCTAAGGAGGGCCTGACCTCTAAATTGTCCCTGATAAGTAGGTTACACCCCTCGAGACTATATGACAACAGGAGAGAAAACAAAACAGGGAAGAATGCAGGTAAGTTTAGAGTGTTTTCCAGGATACAGAAATGATGATGAGAAGCCTGCTGATGGCCACCGGTTAGAGCAGTATTTTGAATATACCATGTCCAGAACAATAAAAGTGTTAGTTACAGAGACGGAGTAGTAAGTCAGTAGAGTGCAGGTATCATATCAGGATGTTGGTGAGGGCTTAGTTTATGCTGAAGTTCAGAACAAGAACGTACAAAGCAAAAAAGATGCAGCCACCAGGCATGAAGCAGACAAGGTCCCTTTGCAGTTAACAGGAATTAAGATGGCTGCTGGAGTTCATAACCAGCCCAGTTGGAACACAGACAGGAAGTGGGTATTTGAACACTTGTAGAAGCCCATAGAATGATGGATAATGAAGCCAAAATTTTTGTTTTTCATATTTTTCACATACTTAGCATGTCTCACCACTGATATGCAGTTTATTTAGTAAGATGGGACTTTGAGGACTGTTTACTTTACTTCATCATTACTGCAGTTTATACCAAGCTATTTAAATGGTAGGTTTTTATAGTCTTAATATCTCATTAGGGAAATAAGTGATTGTAATTGCCAGGGGAGTATAATAAGGGTTACATGCCCACCTCTAGGATTGGAGGGCACTTTCACACTGTTATCTCTGGGATTCTTTATGGTAATCTTAGTTGCTGCTAATATTCACTAGCATATCTATAATGTATGAAGTGTTTGTGGTGCAAAAGGTTCCCTGGAGTCAAGGGGGGCCAACACCACACTTTCTGCACCCATTTTTTCCAATACTTACCCTCTGGAGTCCAGCAAATGTAGCAGCATTGCTGCATTAACCTTTGGAAAAATAGTGCAGCGGACATTTTCCTAGCAATTCATGCATGAGCATTAGATAGATCACTTGGAAAATGGCAGCTGCACCATTTTTCCGGAGACCTGCTCATGTGCACTAGACTCTGGGACAGCGCTAGTGTCTTGTAGTGACCCTAATGCCCAGAGTCTATTGTGATCAGGTCTGAATTAGGCCCATATGTCTTTGCTATGGCTGCACAGTGTGATATACAATGTATCCGGAAAGTATTCACAGCACTTCACTTTTTCCACATTTTGATATGTTACAGCCTTATTCCAAAATGGAATAAATTTATTTTTTCCCTCAAAATTCTACACACAAAAACCCATAATGACAACATGAAAAAAGTTTTTTTGAGATTTTTGCAAATTTATTAAAAATGAAAAACTAAGAAATCACATGTACATAATTATTCACAGCCTTGGCTCAATACTTTGTTGATGCACCTTTGGCAGCAATTGCAGCCTCAAGTCTTTTTGAAAATGATGTCACAAGCTTGGCACAGCTATCTTTGGGCAGTTTCTCCCAATCCTTTTTTTAGCACCTCTCAAGCTCCATAAGGTTGGATGGGAAGCATCGGTGCACAGCCATTTTCAGATCTCTCCAGAGATGTTCAATCAGAGTCAAGTCTGGACTCTGGCTGAGCCACTCAAGGACATTCATAGAGTTGTCATGAAGTCACTCCTTTGATATCTTGGATGTGTACTTAGGGTCATTGTCCTACTGAAAGATGAAACGTCACCCCAGTCTGAGGTCAAGAGCGCTCTGGAGCAGGTTTTCATTCAGGATGTCTCTTTACATTGCTGTATTCAACTTTACCTCTATTCTGAATAGTCTCACAGTTCCTGCCAATGATAATTATTCCCTCAGCATGATGCTGCCACCACCATGCTTCACTGTAGGGATGGTATTAACCTGGTGATGAGCAGTGCCTGGTTTTCTCCAAACATGATGCCTGGCATTCACACCATAGAGTTCAATATTTGTCTCATCAGACCAGAGAATTTTGTTTCTCATAGTCTGAGAGTCCTTCAGGTGCATTTTGGCAAACTCCAGGCGGGCTGCTATGTGCTTTTTACTAAGGAGTGGCTTCCATCTGGCCACTCTAACATACAGGCCTGATTGGTGGATTGCTGCAGAAATGGTTCTCCATCTGGAAGGTTCTTCTCTCTCCACAGAGGAATGCTGTAGCTCTGACAGAGTGACCATCGGGTTCTTGGTCACCTCCCTGACTAGTGCCCTTCTCCCCCGATTGCTCAGTTTAGACAGCCGGCCAGCTCTAGGAAGAGTCCTGGTGGTTCCGAACTTCTTCCATATATGGATGATTGAGGCCACTGTGCTCGCTGGGATCTTCAAAGCAGCAGATATTTTTCTGTAGCCTTCCTCAGATTTGTGCCTCGAGACAATCCTGTCTCAGAGGTCTACAGACAATTCCTTTGACTTCATTCATGGTTTGTGCTCAGACATGCACTGTCAATTGTGGGACCTTATATAGACAGGTATGTGCTTTTCCAAATCATGTCCAATCAACTGAATTTACCACAGGTGAACTCAAATTAAGCTGTAGGAACATCTCAAGGATGATAAATACAAACAGGATGTACCTGAGCTCAATTTTGAGCTTCATGGCAAAGGCTGTAAAGACTTCTGTACATATGATTTCTTAGATTTTTATTTTTAATAAATTAGCAAATATCCAAAACACTTTTTTCACGTTGTCATTATGGGGTATTGTGTGTAGAATTTTCAGGGGAAAAATGAATTTATTCCATTTTGGAATAAGGCTGTTACATAACAAAATGTGGAAAAATTGAAGCTCTGTGAATACTTTCCAGATGCACTATAAATGCTATTTGTTTTTAGGCATTATGCCCAATACCTACTGTATATGCTGTATTAGGTATTCTTAGATGCTGCTAGTAATGGTACTTTAATAAATGCAATTACGTATCTATGCTTAATGTTCTGTTATGGCTAAGTAGTAATATATATATATCCATGGTAATCCTGCACTCGCATCTGCATATGTTCAACCATAGGGGTGCTCCCAGTGGATTCCACCTTGATTCAGCAGGTCCACAATAATATACAGAGTTCCTGTAGGCTGGTGGGCACTCTCCACAAATAAAAAAAATCCACTCAGTATTTCAACGCTTCTTAAATGGCTTTAATGGGTCAACGTTTTGATTCTACAGCAAGAATCTTTTTCAAGACAAGCCTCATTAATTTTCACAAAATTATATTCAATTCAGCGAACAAACAGCTGTCCAAAATGAAAACATATAACATAAAATCAGTCTCACGGGCCCAAACACTTAACACCACCACCACAAAGTATATCATAGAAATCAATAATTCATGTGATGTAATATATCATGTATTACTGCACCGAAGTAGAATTATTGCAAGAAATAGCATCCAAGACGTCGGAAAGCAGAACACCATGGTCCCAAAGCAAAAAAAGGTCATACGCACTAATAAAATTCCGGTAGCTACACAGTAAAACAGTTAAATAGAGTGGGCAAACACATCAATCCACAAGTCCTATGAGGGAAATAAATTCATAGTCTAAAATATATACCGAGAGTCTCACTAATCAATCCCATCTGCGATCCACCAGGTGGGGTAGAATACTCACTATATGTAGATGACCAGATTATAATAATCTCCAGGTCATTCATCCGGTCTAAGAAACCATCCTAAGGCATATAAAATATAGTGTAAAAAATCACTGAGTCCTTAAACAGCATTTCAAACAATAGCCTAACTAACCAATATAGTAATCTCTCAAATATTAACTCACCAACAAATAGTCAACTGAGGTTTCCACACCCTAGAGTTGTGTGTTAACCCCTCTCCTAACAAGCCTTATATAGGGAGGAGACAGGAAGTGAAGGTGGCACTAATTGGTACAGTGCAATACTGGTGTATGCTGCTATAAATGACCCAAACACTTATAACAATCACTAATCCGGTTGCAGGACCAACAAACCAAAGTGAAACAATCACTAAATTCAGCTGTACATCACTGCTCCGTGATGCACCGCCGCTCTCCGCCACGGCGTGCGTTCCACGGACCAGAAGCCGGAAGTGCCATGCGTTCCATTAACCGGAAGTGAGCGCAGAACAGAGTCTGAACACAATCACTACAGTCCTATACCACAACAGTGCCTCACTATTCCCCAATGTCCACATCTGGGTCCCACTCTACATCAATGGTACAACACATATTGCCATAGTACTAAGGCCACTGAATTAATCAAAAACGGGGGAACGCGGCATGCATTCCACTATCCAGAAGTAAGGGGTGCCATGCATTCCATTAACTGGAAGTGAGCGCAAACTCAAGACTGGACACAGTTACTCCAATAATAAGAACCACCAGCACCTCACAGGTCCCAAATGAGCAAATCTCTGCCCCCATCCAAGTAATGATATATCACATGTTGCCACAGTACCAAGACTGATTGATCACTCAAACAAGCACATCGGTCGTCATCAAACTAGAGTCAGGGGTGGACAACAGAACCACACCTCCAGTTGGAGATTTAGGAAACACAGACCACATACGAGGAGGGGTGGTTACAAAAAGAAGGGACCGCAGCAATCGGACCTAAATCTAGTTTTCAATTTATCCAGCACTGAATTAGATTTATCTGAGATTAAGTTATTGGTAAGGGGACTTTCGTTTGTCCCATTTTTCCCACATCAACCGTTTGATGGTGTAATTGATCAATATCGTTTTGGGAGGAACTTGCGACTTAGGGAATTCTTTTCAGATAAAGAAAGCACAGCGCCCAAGAGGCCTTTTAGAAAGGCCTCTAGATTTGATCCTCAATCCAGTAACTCTAGTCTTAAAACTTTTCTGAGAATGGTCAGTAAGGACACTCGTACCTTTAAACCACCAATGTCCTACGATAACCTATTTAGTGATGAGCATCAGGCTCTCAAACGACTATGCTCAAATCCCCACCTGGTCATCAGACCAGCCGGTAAGGGAGGAGCAGTAGTCGTACAGGACTGGGTGGACTATGACCAGGAAATAAATCGGCAATTATCAGATGAGCACATATATCGGAGAGTTAGATCTAATCCGATTCCACATATCAAAACATAGATCGATACATGCCTCCAAAGGGGTTTTGAAAATGAATGGCTCGATAGTGACCTTGTAGAGTACATGACGGTTGAAACACAGAGTTGTCTGATAATATACACACTCCCCAAAATTCACAAGACCCTTTCCAAACCACTTGGATGTCCGATTATAGCTGCATAGGGGTCATTACTTCAGCCAGTGGCCCAATTTATAGATTCTATCCTACAACCGTATGTTACTAAGAGTTCGGGTTACATCCGGGACACCAGTAATTTCTTAAATCATCTTAGTCAGATCAATGATATCCCTAACAATGTGTATCTAGCCACTATGGACGTGCAGTCCCTATACACGGTGATACCTCATTCAGATGGACTTGGAGCACTTAGATAAATCATTTCCACTGACCCAGTATCAGGTATACCCACTGAGTTCATAATTGAGTTGACAAATCTAGTTTTGAGTTTGAATCACTTCAAGTACAAAGATGCATATTTTTTACAAATGTCCAGGATGGCAATGGGCTTGAATCTGGCACCATCCTATTCCAATATGTACATGACAAAGTTTGAGCGGACACACTTACTGTCAGAATTTGGTCTCAGTAGTCTCTATTAACCAAAAAAGGGTATTGGAACTCTTTCCGGACCCAAAAAGCAGCAACTAAGGTAGACCACCAGAAATGAAAGTAGCACAGATAGTCAGCAACCATTTATTTATGTACACAATCTATTTTATATGATATGAAAATGGGGATTAAAACAAAGAAAGCATTCCATTCCTAAGCAATAATGTATTGGCATCTAGATGCTCACCACAAAGATCCAGTATAGGTATATGTGGCTCTACATCAGGAGCATACTGTAAGCACCATGTAAACTGCAGGTGTACTTGTACCTGCATCATCCCAGAACATACATGCACCTCCTGTACTGCACACTAGTCTTATACAGTGCGGAACACATAAAGAAACTCACAGCTAACAAAGGTCTCTTTATTCTACACAGAGTGTACAATAGTACAGCCGTGCTCCAGTAACACGGCACATTGCAGTCACTCTGTCACATTGCCATGTCATCATTTTATACACATTCCAATATTCCAGCAAGAGGGCGCTCACCACATTACCCCGAGGGCTGAATAGTTCTACAGGTTGAGTATCCCTTATCCAAAACGCTTGGGACCAGAGGTATTTTGGATATGGGATTTTTCCGTATTTTGGAATAATTGCATACCATAATGAGATATCAAGGTGATGGGACCCAAATCTAAGCACAGAATGCATTTATGTTACATATACATCTTATACACACAGCCTGAAGGTAATTTTAGCCAATATGTTTTATAACTTTGTGCATTAAACAAAATGTGTGTACATTCACACAATTCATTTGTTTCATATACACCTTATACACACAGCCTGAAGGTCATTTAATACAATATATTTAATAACTGTGTGTATTAAACAAAGTTTGTGTACATTGAGCCATCAGAAAACAAAGGTTTCACTATCTCACTCTCAGTCAAAAAAGTCCGTATTTCGGAATATTCCGTATTTCGGAATATTTGGATATGGGATACTCAACCTGTATATGCCACATGGTAGGGAGAGCGGCATTTCAGTCCTCGGCGGGGGGTCCTATGTCAAGACAGCAGGGGGTAGATTTATTTGAAGTATCTAAAACAGATTCTATCATTTTATAGATTGCAATAGAGAAATGATAACTAGAATATGTGTGGTTGCTACGGGCAACACCTCTACTTTACATTTCTAGAAATATTAGAAAATCTACCCCAAGAACTCCACACACCAAAGGAAGGAAGTTCTGTGGTCTTGGCAAAAGTCACTTTCCCTGCTACAGCGGTGTGTGCCCTCTTGTTGGTTTATGTGAAAAACAGATTTGAAGTTGGACCTTTCCAGCATTTGAAGAAGCATCCTGTCCATCAGTGCCAGTTTCTACATGTATTTAGTAAGAGTTATTTATACAGTGCACACAATGGGGGTCATTCCGAGTTGATCATAGCTGTGCTTAATTTAGCACAGCTACGATCATTAACTCAGACATGCGGCGGGGACGCCCAGCACAGGGCTAGTCCGCCCCGCATGTCAGTGCCGCCCCCCCCTCACAAATACAAAAGCATCGCACAGAGGCGATGCCTTTATATCTGTGGAGTAACTCCCGGCCAGCACAGCTCCTGCGGCTGGCCGGGAGTTGTGTGTCGCTGCCGCTGGCCGCACGCGGCTGCGTGAGACGTCACGCAGCTGCCGCGCCATGCCCCCCCCAACGGTCCGGCCACGCCTGCGTTGGCCGCACCGCGCCTACTAAACGGCGGCTTAACGCCGCCGTTCAGCCCCCTCCCTCCCAGCAACCGCCTCTATCTCAGAGGCGATCGCTGGGCACTGATGACTGCCATTCACCAGCTCACTGCGGTACCGGCGCATGCACAGTTCCGACCCGATCGCTGCGCTGCGACAATCTGCAACGAGCGATCGGGTCGGAATGACCCCCATAGTCCATAGTGCTTTGCAGAGAATATTTCTGTCATTTGCAGTACTGCGTGCCGCAGTGGAGCAGGGACTTCTGCAGCAGATTGGACGCAGCAGCGGATCAGTGAATGTGTGACACCCACCGGGGTTAATATCACAAAATCCTATAAACTAAGTGTTTACTGAAGCTTACAATACAGGGCAACTTATGTTATATTATGCACACTCATTGATTATGCAATCTTCCATGAAGGAATTATTTTATTAAATGGAGCGCTTCAGTGAGGCTTCCTCCACTGTAAAGAACTTTTAGAGATTATCACATTCAATAAATTAAATGCAAGCATCAATCATAAAGTACAGGAAAACATATTAACCTTAAACAATCATATCACATCTATGTTACAAGTCACAGTAACAATTGCGTTTTTAAATATCCCAGCAATTGGGGCCCCAATATTAAACCTCTTGTCTTTTATAGCTAGTCATAAGTTCATCTGCTGAGGTTTGAGGTAAATGTAACAAATGGGAGGTTGATTTATACAAAATGCATCCGGTTTTGATTCAGGTTTGCAGTTCTCTCCTGGCTTAACAATAACGTAACAATGTAGTGATCTTTCCTTTCTGTGCCTTAGCAATAATCTTTAGTGACTTTGTATCTCAACTAATATCTGAATTATTTCTAAACCTACTGCGTTTGCTAACACTCACCAGCTGGACTTAGGGGGTCATTCATACCTGATTACTCGCTAGTGTTTTTTGCACAGCTGCGATCAGGTCCTAACTGCGCATGCATATGCACTGCAATGCGCAGGCGCAACGTTCGGTAATGACGGGGTTCGCTGACCTGCGACTGGATTCTGCAAGGAATCCAATCGCATGGGCGTTCGCAAGGAGATTGAAAGGAAGAAGGCATCTGTGGGTGTCAACTGACCATTTTTCTGGGAGTGGTTGGAAAAACGCAGGCGTGTCCAAGTGTTTGCAGGGTGGGTGTCTGACTTTAATTCCGGTCCTGAATAGGCTGAAGCGATCGCAGCGGCTGAGTAAGTCCTGGGCTGTGCAATGACTGTTGCTCTTCTGCCCCTGTTCAGTGCCTGTCGGAAGCTGCTACTCACTGGGGGAAGCCACACAGCTACTTTCCGTCTGCCGCTCTCCCCTCTAGTCACCGGGAACAGTAGTCAGGACCAGGTAAAATAGCGCAGCCTTTCTCCTCACTGCCAGCCACTGGCTCTTCTCTAAGGTGTCTGCCCAACTGCTCAACTGTCACACCAGCCAGCATGAGCCAGCCTCTCCCTTAAGTTGCATGTGATATTTGTGCAGCCAGCGCACGGGTGAGAGTTCCCATTTACCACGCACTAGCTCTATAGCGCTAGTCCCACTGTCACCAATGATGCTCTGGCCCTAATAACTGTATATACAGGAGTATTTATAAATTAACAGCAAATGTCCTCACTAGGAGTGGGGTATCACAAATGCGGCATGAACAGTCTATTTATACAAGACAACTCCTGCGATATAGGCATATTGTCACACAGCTGCTGTGTATAAAGATGCAGCAGCTGTGTGAACTGCTTCCATGTCTGAATCAGGCATGTAATAACACAACTTGATTTTTTTTGTATGGGGTTTAACACAAGTTTGTTGAGAAAGACTTTGGATAAAGTGGAAGGTGGAAAGTCTACATGAAATGAGACTCCTGCAGCAAAATTGGTAATTCCATGCATAATGTTTCCCTTTCATCTGGGTGCTATTGAACACTTTTACATTAACCACTTAACTGACGATTGTTTTCCCCAAAAAACGCTCAGAAATTGTCAAGTTTTTTTATTAGTTAGTTAGGTGAAGAATGTGTATTAAACATCATCTACAATGATTCTGTGAAAAAAAAAAAAATATTTTTTTAAATAAAAATTAAAAAATAATCCCCAAACATCAGAACATCAGTCATGACCATCGGAACATTGAGGCCATCGGAAATATTGTGACCATCACGGCTTTCAACTTGAAAGCCGGGACAGCCTCCAGGTACACAGGGTGGCTTGGCGGGGTGTTAATTTACACTTTCCCAGCGGCTGCTGTTGTCTTCAGCCGCTGGAGTGGGGGATCCTGCCGCACTGACCAATCAGCAGTTGATTTTTATTAATTAATCTAGCATTTGACTAATAATTGTGTGTATTTTAGTCTTATAAAATAAGCGTTTTATAGATGATATCTTTGTTGTTTTGCTGGACACTAAAGAATCATTTGTGGAGTTGGTAGATAAGATTAATAATTTTGAGAGTCCTATCAAATTCTCCTATGAGATTTCCATTGACCAAGTAAATTTTTTGGATGTGACTGTTGGGACATCTAGGGGTAAATTTACCACCACCTTATTTAGGAAGCCCACTGATAGGAATACAACTTTACTAACAAGCAGTTTTCTTCCACCAACCTGAAAGGACAACCTTCCTATATCACAACTATTGAGGTTCATGAGAAATAACACGGATAAAACCTTGAGAGAGGAACAATTGATTGATATGATACCAAGATTCCAAGACCGTGGGTATACCCATCGGGTACTACAGAAATGTTTGTGTAAAGCCCGCAAGATCTTTTGGAACAAGGTTGTCAAAAACTCTACCACTCCCCCGAGGATGATTTACACTACTAAATATGATAATCATTATTATTTTCATTATTATTATCATTTATTTATATGGCTCCACAAGGGTTCTGCAGCGCCCAATTACAAAGTACATAAACAAATAATCAAACAGGAAAACAGCAACTTACAGGTGACGACAATATAGGACAAGTACAGGGTAAATAAACATAGCTACATCAGCAGATGACACTGGAATAAGTATCAGGTGGCAGTAGACTGCTGGATTTGGTGCAGCTGAAGATTATTAAAGTAAGAAAAGGGTAAGCACATGAGGGAAGAGGGCCCTGCTCGTGAGAGCTTACATTCTAAAGGGGAGGGGTAGACAGACAGGGGTGAGACAGATGGGGTACATAGAGAGCGTGGAACAGAGGTTTAGGATGAGATTTGGGTGGGTTTGGTGAAGAAGTGGGTCTTGAGAGCCCGTTTGAAGTTTTGTAGAGAGGTGGAGAGTCTGACGGGGAGAGGTAGGGAATTCCAGAGAAGTGGTGCAGCACGTGAAAAATCTTGGAGGTAGGAGTGGGAGGAAGTAAACCGTAGGCAGGAGAGTCGGCGTGCATTAGCAGAGCGAAGAGGACGGTTGGGAGTGTAAAGCGAGATAAGGTCAGAGATGTAGATGGGAGAGGAGTGGATGAGGGCTTTGTAAGCAAGTGTGAGAAGCTTGAAATGGATTCTGAAAGGGAAGGGGAGCCAGTGAAGGTCTAGTAAGAGAGGAGAGGTGGACGTAGTGCATTTGGTGAGGAAAATGAGCCGGGCAGCAGCATTGAGGATAGATTTGAGTGGAGAGAGGTATTTGTCAGGAATGCCAGTCAGGAGGAGATTACAGTAGTCCAGTCTGGAGATTACCAGTGAGTGGATAAGAGTCTTAGTAGCATCCTGGGTCAGAAAGAGTCTGATCCTGGAAATATTTTTTAGATGAAAACGGCAGGTTTGTGAGAGGTGCTGAATGTGTGGTTTGAAGGAGAGGGAGGAGTCAAGGATTACTCTATGACAGCGCACTTGGGGGGTAGAGGAGATAGTAGTGCTATCAATAGATAATGAGATTGTAGGAGGTGAGGTTATGCAGGAGGGAGGGAAGATGATCAGCTCGGTCTTAAACATGTTAAGTTTAAGAAAGCGCTGGGACATCCAGGAAGAGGTAGCAGAGAGACAGTTGGAGATACGAGTGAGGAGAGCAGGGGAGAGGTCTGGAGAGGAAAGAGACGATTTTAGTGTCATTAGCATAAAGATGATATTGGAAACCAAAAGAACTAATGAGCTTACCTAGTGAGGACGTATAGAGAGAGAAGAGAAGAGGACCAAGGACAGAACCTTGGGGTACCCCTACAGTTAGTGGAAGTGAGGGGGAGGTGGAGTCATGAGAGGAGACAGAGAATGAATGGTCAGAAAGGTAGAAAGACAGCCAAGAGAGGGCAGTGTCACGCAAACCAATGGAGTGAAGGATTTGCAGTAGGAGAGGATGGTCCACAGTGTCAAAAGCAGCAGACAGATCAAGTAGAATAAGTACAGAGTAGTGTCCATTAGATTTAGCAGCATGGAGGTCATTGCATACTTTTGTAAGGGCAGTTTCAGTGGAGTGGAGAGAACGGAAGCCAGACTGGAATGGGTCAAGCAGTGAGTGAGAAATGAAAGGAAGTAAGGCGGTTATAGACAATACGCTCAAGGAGTTTGAAGGCAAAAGGGAGGAGAGAGATGGGTCGGTAGTTGGAGAGAGTGTTTGGATCAAGGGTAGGTTTTTTTAAGAATAGGAGAGATGAGTGCATGCTTGAAGGCAGAGCGGACAGTGCCTGATGAGAGGGAGAGATTGAGAAGGTGGGAAAGATGGGAACAAGCAAAAGGGATAGAGGTAGCAGAGGAGGCGGGAGGGGATAGGGTCAAGTGGGGAGGTGGTGAGGGGACAGGAATGAATGAGGGCCATGACTTCCTCTCCAGATGCATGGGAGAAAGATGACAGAGTTGGTGCGAGGGATGGGGAGGGTTGGTAAGGGATGGGAGAAGGCTAGTTACTGATGGTCTGGTGTGATGTGATGTCCTGACGTATGAAGTCAATTTTGGATGTGAAGTAAGTGGCAAAGTCAAGAGCAGAGAGTGAGGAAGGGAGACGAGGTGGAGGTGGGCAGAGGAGTGAGTTGAGAGTGCCAAAGAGGCGCCGGGGGTTGGAAGACTGGGAGGAGATGAGTTTCTTGAAGTATGATTGTTTAGCAAGAGAAAGGGCAGCACTGAAGGATGAGATCATAAGTTTGAAATGGAGGAAGTCTGCCTTAGAGCGTGATTTCCTCCAGTGTCGCTCAGCAGTACGTGATCATTTTTGCATGTAAACACTGGCCCATATTAGCCTCGGATCCTTCATTGCCATTTGCACACATGGGAACACCCATGATGGCATATGGCAGATGGGCAAATCTGAAGCAATTACTCATGCAACCAAAACTTATGCCAGATGCACAAATGGGCACGATACAAACCATGCGCTCCAAGCCGGTTTGCTTCTCGTGCGGCAATTGTACTACATGTAGGTCACTCAGGGTAGGGAAAACGTTTTCCCACCCACATAATGGGAAAAATATTAAGATTAAATATCACCTACATTGCAAGCTTGATTATGTGATATATTTCCTGACATGTCCATGTGGACTTTATTATGTGGGACTGACCTCTAGGTGTTTCATGGATTGTATGGCGAACCACCGAACTTCTATTCGGGCCGCTATACAAACAGGTTCTTTGGATAAACCAGTGGCATGACACTATCTTGAAAACAGGCATCAAGTAGCTAACTTAAAGTGAATGCTTATAGATTGGGTACCCCCCTTACCTAACGGGGGTGACAGACTGCTGGCTTTGAGGAAGAGGGAAAGCTTTTGGATTTATTCTCTTGATATGGTTGCCCCTAAAGGCCTGAATGAGTATAATACGATGAATGTCTTTCTCTGATTGTACCTAATGTACACACTCTGATAGGAGTAACTAGAAAGTATACCATTTGGTTTACTATTGAAATTAGGAGGACCACTTACATTTCTGAGTTCCAATTCAACACTATGATTTTAATATTATGTATATATTGAATGATTTTGTAGGATAAGATTTAATGAATATATGTGTTTTCATATGTATTTGTATTTAGATTGTTTTTCCTGTGTTTTTTTTTATTTTTTGTTTCTATGTCTCAGTCACGTGCCTGACATGATACAAATACCACAACAGAGTTCCTCTTTTTGTATATATTAGTTTGATGACTACCGATGTGCTTGTTTGAGTGATCAATCAGTTTTGGTACTATGGCAATATGTGATATACCATTACTTGGATGGGGGCAGAGAGTTGCCCATTTGGGACCTGTGAGGTGCTGCTGTTTCTTATTATTGGAGTAACTGTGTCCAGTCTTGAGTTTGCGCTCACTTCCAGTTAATGGAACGCATGGCACCCCTTACTTCTGGATAGTGGAACGCACGCCGCGATCCCCCGTTTTTTATTAATTCAGTGGCCTTAGTACTATGGCAATATGTGTTGTATCATTGATGTAGAGCGGGACCCAGATGTGGACATTGGGGAATAGTGAGGCGCTGTTGTGGTACAGGACTGTAATGATTGTGTTCGGACACTATTGTGCGCTCACTTCCGGTTAATGGAATGCATGGCACTTCCGGTCCGTGGAACGCACGCCGCAGTGGAGAGCGGCGGTGCATCATGGAGCAGTGATGTACAGCTGAATTTAGTGATTGTTTCACTTTGGTTTGTTGGTCCTGCAGCCGGATTAGTGATTGTTATAAGTGTTTGAGTCGTTTATAGCAGCATACACCAGTATTGCACTGTTCCAATTAGTGCCACCTTCACTTCCTGTCTCCTCCCTATATAAGGCTTGTTAGGAGAGGGGTTAACACACAGCTCCAGAGTGTGGAAACCTCAGTTCACTATTTGTTGGTGAGTTAATATTTGAGAGATTACTATATTGGTTAGTTAGACTATTGTTTGACTTGTTGTTTAAGGACTCAGTGATTTTTTACACTATATTTTATATGCCTTAGGATGGTTTGTTAGACCGGAAGAATGACCTGGAGATTATTATAATCTGGTCATCTACATATAGTGAGTATTCTACCCCACCTGGTGGATCTCAGATGGGATTGAATAGTGAGACTCCCGGTATATATTTTAGACTATGGTTTTATTTCCCTCATAGGACTTGTGGATAAATGTGTTTGCCCACTCTATTTAAACTTTTTACTCTGTAGCTACCGGAATTGTATTAGTGAGTATGACATTTTTTTGCTGTGGGACCATGGTGTTCTGCTTTCATACTTCTTGGATGCTATTTCTTGCACTAATTCTGCTTCGGTGCAGTAATACATGATATATTACATCACATGAATTATTGATTTCTATGATATACTTTGTGGTGGTGGTGTTAAGTATTTGGGCCCGTGAGACTGATTTTATGTTATATGTTTTCATTTTGGACAGCTGTTTTTTCGCTGAATTGAATATAATTTTGTGAAAATTAATGAGGCTTGTCTTGAAAAAGATTCTTGCTGTAGAATCGAAACATCAACACATGAAAAACATTTAAGAAGCGTGGAAATACTGAGTGGATTTTTTTTTATTTGTGGAGAGTGCCCCCAAGGCTACTGGAACTCTGTATGTGTATATATGTACATTACATTACATTACATTACATGTATATTTGACAAAGGTCCCAACTGGGACCGAAACGTCGACACACCCTTCACTCATGATTTGTGGAAACTAAAGAAAAAAACTGCTTTGAAGACTGGTGAGTGCTCCTCTGTTGTGGATTTATATTGGAACTGATGGATCAGAGTTATCTATCACTATATGGAAGTCACCCCAGCATATACTCAAAAGGCCAGAGTGTGGACTGTTTGGAAATTGTAAATATATATATATATATTAAGTCTGCACAAGCACTGTAAATGTTCCAGATTGCGCTGTACAACATGCAGTGCAGGCACATCCACTCCAGCCAGTAGACTACGAACTCTAGAAATTGCAAATTAAGGAGAGCACGCTTGTGAATATCATTTAATGAACAACTTTACTTAGTGTACATATCCACATACATGTAAGTTTAAAATAGCACACCTAGCCGGCTCCCCAGTAATGATCACTCAAATGTAGCGTATTTGCTCAGCAGTGATGTCATCCTTTCCCCTTCCCTCCCCAATCCTAACCCCCCCTTCCTTCCCCCCCTCCCTCCCCCTCTGCTTTCTCATCGCTGCTATGTGTCCACTCATTCCTCTGCACACCTTTTCAGGACATTTACTGACTATGGATCACAACCCCCTAGGCCTTCGATTTCATGTTCTTTTTTTACACTTTTTTCACATTTTTTTTCACTCCATTTTCAACTCTTCTTACTTTTTTTTAAATTTTTTCCGATCCTGCCAGCATTTCCAACTCTGCCCACACCTCTTAGGTGCTCTCTTACACAAGCAGATTCCCTTACGTGGCACTTCTATGTCAATATATGTGTCTTACATTTGACCACATTACATCCAGCTTCTCCCACCATGCTCACATTGCACTCTGTTCTCACATTACACGCTAAACCAGGTTTTTATCTGTCACATTATCATTTTCGCAGGGCCGGCGCGGGTGTACTGGGAAGCGCCGCTGGTTGCTACGGCTACCGCGTCACGGACCCGGCATCACGTCACTTCCTGGAGACGCCGGAGGACTTCCGGCGGCCCCCGCGATTGACGGCGTCCGGCCCTCCTCTCTTTCACGTGCGGGATTCACCGGGTGCTATAAAGGTAAAAGGGTTTATGTTCCACACTATTCACGCCTTGACAAAGGGGTTTAAGGACCCTGAAACGTTACTATTTCGTGACCAGTGTTTGTTATGATTTGATTTATTACACGTTTGAATTTTCAACTGACGGATTGCCGCTGCTTTATTCCATTCTGTTTCATGCATCACTTGCTGCGGAGGGCACCCGGATTTACAACGTATTTTTTAAGTACTAGGCATTTCAGAACTATATATATATATATATATATATATATCGACCAGTCAGGTGGCACTCCATGACAGACAGTATCCTGGGAGTTTTGTCTTGATTTATTTCGCCGAGAGTGCCGCCTATACAGATGTGGTATATATATATATATATATAGGAATGTATTATCCGGCACTCTGGATGAAGAATAAAATAATTATGCCCGGGTGCCCTCCTCGTTGTGCATATAGACAAAGGAATCCTTCCCACTGACCAATGTGGTACTGGGTGGAAGAAAAACAGGCGGCACTCCAAGGTCTTTCAAAATAAACTTTGTATTGAAAGGTTACAGCATGGTGCAAAAGCAACGTTTCAAGACCATTGCGGTCTTTTCATCAGGCTGTGCATTGTGAGAAAAAAAATACAATTGACTGAACAGTGTTTAAGGTGCTTACCTGCAATATATATCGGTGTGTGTGGCGTGCGGTGTCTCTCGGAGTCCCGGGCCGTCGGCTTCCGGGTGCGTCAGCTGGTCGCTCCGTTCGTGACGTCATGGTTATTTGGTGCAGATCTACACCCTGTGCAAAATGTCCCTACAGTGGATGAAATATATAACATCATTTTGAAACTAAGAAATAAAGAAACGGATTATCTTCTACACGGAACATCTCTCTCCAATTATTTCCGAGCAAAAATGATACCACGAGGCTTTCGCATTAGAAACACCCCTACTATTGGCCGTAATAATGCAAACTTCTGCCACAAATGGATATCTATAATAAATAAATGCAGCTTCGATCTCATGCTGCTCGTGATCGAGGAGTCGGGCAGAATTCTCAAGGAAACGAAAGAAAAATTAAACACTGCTACCACCACATATAAGCCAATAATAGATGACAAAAAACATCAAACAATGTGGACAAAAATGGAGACACAATGTAACAATTACAGACAAGAGCTCCTGAAATTTAAAAATAAAAAACTCATCACTGTACAAACAGATTATGAGGAATTCAGAGTGTACAGATGGCTCAGTGGCACCGACTTCACCTCCGGCCGCTCCAGATCTCGCTCAAAAATATCTTGGAGAGACAAAAGAGATTCTAGAAACACCAACTTTCGACATCGCTCCCAATCAAATAGCGACAGCGATTTTCATATCAACGACTCCGATGATCCCACTAAAACACCCGAGATCCCTTTAGATCGAGCTTCAAGAACCAGGGCAGATCATCGGTCCATAGAAGAACCAGGAGAGGTGGTCAAAACCAAAGAATCTACCAAGCCGCCAATAAATACAAAAAAGAAGAAATAGTGTTTAACTTATCGTCTCATTCCTTAACTGCAGCACAATCAGCAGTCCTGAACAAGGGATTATCATTTATCCCCACGACATATTATAATCAACTCAATTGGAAAATAGATCTCTATGGACACCATAGGACGTTAAAAACTAAAGAATTTTTCCAGCATCAAACTACCTCCACTCAAGTGGACCCTAAACATCAACTAATATATAAAAGATCTTCCTTTGATCCGGCCTCCAATAACCCCTCATTAAAAACCTACAACAGACTCTTGGATGACTCAGTGAGTAAATATCAAGGAGCAAAATCTAAAATTTGCTCCAATCTCACTAAACAAGAACATCAGGCACTCAACGAACTATCAGCCTTAAATAACATTATAATCCGCTCAGCGGACAAAGGAGGAGGTATTGTGCTGCAAGACACGGATATTTACATTAAAAACATAGACAAGTTATTATCGGACACAGCCACTTACAGCAAATTGTCCAATAATCCTACTGAAAAGTATAAAACACAATTGGACAATACTTTAAAACAAGCCTATGATACACAACAAATCAATAACAGAACATTCAAAGCATTAAGCACTGAATATCCCATCACTCCTATAATATATACGGTACCAAAACTTCACAAAGATGCCAGCAATCCACCCCCTCGCCCTATTATCTCAGCCAGAGGGTCATTGTTGCAGCCAGTGTCCAAATTCCTGGATGGCCTTATTCAACCACTTATCTCCAAACAATCTACCTTCTTGAAAGATACCACACAACTTTTACTTAAGTTACAAGCTCTAACGCAATTGCCATAAAATACCATACTGTGTACATTAGACGTAAAAAGCTTATACACAGTAATTCCCCATCAAGAAGGACTCAAAGCCATGGAATTGTTTCTATACAAACATAAGTTCTCAGAGATTCCCATTCCATTATTTCTAGAGTTGTTGAAAAGCACATTGGTCAACAATTATTTCTTACATAATGGTCAATATTACATCCAGACCAAAGGCTGTGCCATGGGGTCCAACGTGGCCCCGTCTTTCGCAAACGTGTACATGTTTCAACAAGAACAAATCTTCTTCTTCTCGGATCCAGAAATTTCACAATATATATCACTATACACAAGATATATTGATGATCTGCTGATAATATGGTCGGGCCCTTTATCTATCTTAACCTCATTTATCTCCAATATTAACCAGATGGACCACCCCATAAAATTCACACATCAGGTTAGTACATCTAGTATTAACTATCTAGATGTCACCATAAGCATCAAGGAGGGAAGACTGAAAACATCTTTATTCACCAAAAGCACAGACCGGAATACCATGTTATTACACAGCAGCTGTCACCCACCGGCCTTGATTAAAGGGTTGCCACGATCACAAATGATCAGGGCAGCCCATATTTCAAGTGATCCAGAAGACCTAGAACAGGCATTGTCACATATGGTGGACAAATTTGCTTCCAGAGGGTATCACCACAAGGAATTGACAGAAACTAAGAACAGAGTATTACAAATGCCACGAGAACAATTGTTGCAACCCAAGAACAAACAAAGAAAAGAAGATAAGAGCAAGATACCGTTTGTGACAACCTTTAACACAGCCAGTGCAGTGATTCCACAAGCAACCAAGGCCCTTTGGCCCATTGTCACAGGCGACAAGGAGCTACCAATATTTAAAAACACTCGCATCATGCCCAGTTATAGAAGGGGCAGAAGTATACGTGATCGCTTAGTAAAAACCAACATCACTGCAAAAATGAATACTACACTCTTTGGCACAATCAAAAAACCAGGATGCTATAAATGCATATCGTGCACCACCTGTAAATATATGGAACCAGGAAACTCTTTTGCCAACCAGCAAACTGGACAACAATACAAAATAAAACACGTGGTAACGTGCACTACAGCCTTCATAGTGTACACTATCACGTGCCCTTGTGGTCTTATTTACGTAGGACAAACCATAAGAAATCTACGTGACCGTATGGCTCTTCATAGATCGGCGGTCAAGGCAGCACTGGAAGGAAAGAACATTGACCAACCTGTAGCAAGACATTACCGACAACAGGGACATCATCTATCAGATCTTCGATGTAAGATCATAGATCACATTCCACCCTTGACAAGAGGAGGTGACCGTCAAAAACTTCTGACCAAGTGTGAATCCAAATGGATATTTCTATTGGGAGCGCTAGCACCCAACGGACTAAATGAAAAATTCACCTGGAACACCTTTTTAACTTGAAATTAGCTTATCATAATACATAATAAATTTGCATGCATTTACTACTAAATATTTATAACATTATGATTACTAACTAGAGGTAGCTATATATAAATCACTTCAAGAATTAACTCTATATGCATGCAATTAACAGTAAATTTGACAGAGCTTTAGATCCCGTGATTTTAATTGCACCATTTACTTTTTCACATTAATGTTGCACGTTTTTTCAATATTCACACATAGATCACACATTCAAGCTATTGCACAAGTTGTTACAGCTTGATTAGTATTTTGACATTTCAGGTTCTCCCGGCGTGACGGGTCCCGAGGCTTCGTCGGGTTGCCCAGCAACCATGACGTCACGAACGGAGCGACCAGCTGACGCACCCGGAAGCCGACGGCCCGGGACTCCGAGAGACACCGCACGCCACACACACCGATATATATTGCAGGTAAGCACCTTAAACACTGTTCAGTCAATTGTATTTTTTTTCTCACAATGCACAGCCTGATGAAAAGACCGCAATGGTCTTGAAACGTTGCTTTTGCACCATGCTGTAACCTTTCAATACAAAGTTTATTTTGAAAGACCTTGGAGTGCCGCCTTTTTTTCTTCCACCCAGTACCACATTGGTCAGTGGGAAGGATTCCTTTGTCTATATATATATATATATATATATTAAGTTCGCACAAGCACTGTACTAGGCATTTCAGAACTATATATATACATATCCACATACATGTAAGTTTAAAATGGTGCACCTAGCCGGCTCACCAGTAATGATCACTCAAATGTAGCGTATTTGCTCACCAGTGATGTCATCTGGGTTTATATCACCCTGTTTTTTAAAGATTTACTTCCCCTGAAGAAGTCCATTTGTGGATGAAATGTGTAGGGATACTGGTGCCATGTCCTTACACTAAGTGGTAGGTTCCTGCCAATTGAGATCACATCCTTAAGGGTGGAGGCAGGAATATACTTTCACCTCAACTGTATAGTGATTGTGGATATTTTGTCACCTTCTTTATGCTGTAAGCAATTTTTAAGTATTATGCATTGTTTTTTTTTGTTAAAAATGGCAATTATTTACTGATTGGACATTGGGCTTATGTCCAATCAGTAAATAACTGCCAGAAATATAGTATTAACCTATACAGTTCAACACCTTGAAGGATCCTAGTGAAAATAACTAGCAGACACAGTAAAGATGACTGAGCTACTGATCTTATCATAGGATATTGTAGGCCTTATATCTAACTATTTCTTCTGTATAGCACCCTCTGGTTTATATATATATATATATATATATATATATATTATATACATGACTCAAACATAAAACAGTTCATATATCAATAAAGAGATTTGGGTCAGTCAGTCTGCTCTACCCAGCCCACACCCCCTTCCTTCCAACCCCCCACAACAAACCCCCATCTGTTGGCTAATAGTACCCCCAGGCTTATGTCCAGCACCAAATGTGGGGTGTGCCAAAGGAAACTTTTGCTCTCAGCTCCACAAAGTCTAGAACCAGCTCTGGAGTATCTCTTGTGTTTACACAAAACACCTTCTAAAAAATAGGTAGTGATGATGATGCTGATGTTCACCACCCACGTCTGATTGGATGATTGTGTGTGGACCCCTCTAACTGAATCTTACAGTAATAATCAGTGTGGCTGCTCTGCTGCATGAAGCTGCTGTAACTATTTGCATTACATTATTGATATGTATATTTAGAATGCAACAGTTATGAATGGTCAGGGCCAGTTTGAATGTTGGCTTGCTCTTTTATCCAGCAGGGTGGCCAGGTATATTTAGTGTAGACAAACCACTCCATCATTTCAGGTCCCAGTATTCTGCTACTTTCAAAAAGAGACAGTGGGGGTTATGTACAGCACTTTCTGCCTCTGGAGTGCAGAAGGATTCTACTGCACACACATGCCAGCCATTCTCTCTACCCTTAATACCACAAAGGGGGAAATTATCTGCTTTTGGCTTCTACAGTAAGTCCCTAAATAAGAATTAGAGATGTGCGCTAGACCTGATGATTTGGATTGGATTAGTCAGTGGGATTTGGATTTGAATTTGCCAAACAGCCGTGAACGATCTTTGGATTTGGATTTTTTTTTAAAATTGGTAAAAAAATGCCAAAATCACATATTTTTTTATTTTATTTTTATCCGTAGAGTATTACTAACCTCAATAACATTATTTACAATCATTTGCAGACAATTTTGACCACCTTATAGCTCCCAATGTTGTTTTCATCCACTTTAGGTCAAAGGGGGTCATTCCGAGTTGATCATAGCTGTGCTAAATTTAGTGGGATAAATGAACGATGGTGCAAGATGGAATTGTCCTTGGGCACTCCTACACACCCTTATATTGGATATTAAACAGGACATGCACAGATTAACAAACCAATCATGTCAGCGACAAGGACTACCACACTTGCTTGTTTGGGCCCCAGAAAAACAAGCTACCAATTACCTTAAAGCAACAGTTCTACATTGTCTAGAAGATGTTATTGCCACTGCCATCCTCATCCTCACCCTCATCAGTGTGTTCATCCTCATCATCATCATCATACAATATTAATTCCTCCCCGCTGGAATCCGCCATTACAGATGTCTCTGTATTTCAATGTAATTGCTGGGAATGGTCTTCTGTGTGGAATTTCTGGTTCATTTTGATGAACATAATCTTTTTCACATTTTGAGAAAGTAGCCTCCTACGCCGTTCACTCACAAGGTTTCCAGCTGTGCTGAAAACTCTCTCCGAGTACACACTGGAGGGTGGGCAGCTTAAGTAATACAAAGCCAGTTTGTACAAAGGGCCTCTAATTTGACTTTTTTCCCTTCCAGTACACGAAGGGACTCTGTGATATGCCTACTTTAACTTTGGATGGTGTCCATATCAGATGGAGTTACGGTAAATGTGTCACTAATACTGGGAAATTAATCTAGACCCAACCAGATGTCAAAATGTTGTTTGGGCTGATCTGCATTCCCACTAGGTCTTTTGGGAAAATTTACTTTTTTCTTGGCTGTTTCAGAAGAAACTGAATGAGGAGACATCACTTGAGCTGCCAACTTGCTCAGCAGGAGTTATTTGCATCTCATAAGATCTGTCAGTTGGAAAGAAAGAAACAGCATCTGACTTGAACCTAGGAATAAGCACGGTTACCAAAATGTAATGATCCAATTTCAAGATATTGGCAACCCTTGGATCCTGGAGAAGCGAAAAAAAGGACTTGATCTACAAGCCCGGCATATTGTGTGGATTTGCCTTGTTTTATCTCCTCCTTCAATTTCTCCAGTTGCTTTTCCAACAGCCTAATTAGGGGAAACACCTGGCTCAAGCTAGCAGTGTCTGAACTCACTTCACAGGTGGCTACTTTGAAGGGTTTGAGCACCTTACACAAGACAGAATGTAATTTCCACTGTGCTGGGCTAAGGTACACCTCTTCTACCAAAGTCATTTACTTGTTGTATAGCTATGAATGGCTTTCTGCTGATCCTCCATCCGCTGAAGCATATACTGTAAAGTATGGAATTCCACCTTGTCACCACCTTTTGCTTCAGTTAATGGAAGGGCAAATTAAACTCTTCTTGCAGTTGCTGCAATCTCTTGCATGCTGTTGTGGAATGCTGAAAATGCCACAAAATATTTTGGGCCAAAGACAGCATCTCTTGCACACCCCTGTCATTAAAAAAAAAAAACCTGAACCACCAAGTTTATTGTGTCAGCAAAACAGGGGATATGTTGAAATTCACCTAGCTGTAATGTTTTCATAATATTAGTGGCATTATCCAAAATTACAAATCCTAGACCAAATGGGGTAAGCCATATAGCTATCACATCCCTTAGTTTTTCCAAGAGGATGTCAGAGGCATGCTTATTAGTAAAGCTGGTGATGCAAAGAGTAGCCTGCCTCTGAATGAGCTGGTGATGTTTGCTAGATAGTACTATTCAACCACCCAGTGGCCAGTCACAGTCATATAATCTTTAGTTTGCCCACTCCTGCTTTTCCACATATCTGTGAATAAGTGGACACTGGCTACAATAGCATTTTTTTAGGCCGTGAGTGAGGTTTATCTTAACGTCCTGGTACAGCCAGGGAATGGCTTTTCTGGTAAAATGGAACTGGGATGGAATTTGGTACCGGGGACATGCGGCCTCTATTAACTTTGTTCTACCCACTGAATTTATGGCAGATATTGGATGCAGATCTAATACTATCCAAGCAGTCATGGTGTTAGTGATCACTAGGTGAGAACTGACATACTTGTTTCTCCTTGCAAAGCATTGTTGAACAGTCAGTTGTTTTTGGGAAATAAAACTAGTACTAGCAGTTTTCTTGGTCCACTTCTGGGATGATGAACTACCCCCAGCAGCAGAACCAGCATCAGCAGGCCTTTTGCTCAAGGATTCTTCTGTGGAATCCTGGAAAGGGGAGGATTCATCAAGAATTAACAAATTAGTTTCAATACCATATGAAGGGAGACATTTGCTGCTGGACTGCTTGTTGTTATTTTTTTAGCACCAGTTTCTGATACCCTACCCTTGCCATGAGCTCGTTGCAGATGACTTAATAGGGTGGATGTTCCTAATGCTTAACGTCCCTACCTCTACGTATTTTGTTTCCACAAAGGATACAGATGGCTTGACAAATGTTGTCAGGATTTGTGTGAAAATAATTCCACACATAAGAAGTGGATTTGTTGGTCCAATGCCAGGCATGACAATGACTGTCTTATTATGCTTCCACTTCCACTTGTGCCTGACTTATACACACAACATCCTCATTCTCATCCTAAACATCCTCTTTAGTGTCATCGTCTGCTACACAAATATCCCCCTCATCCTCTTATAACTCTACTGTGGCATCTTCAGTAGCTAGTTCACCAGCTTTAATTAATCTGCTCATTTCCACATATACAGAGGGAGCAGTAATGATGGAAGGCTGCTTCTCTGAGAGGTTAGGCTCACACATAGGATAACCTACTAGATGTGCTGGACACAATGACTGATAACCCCTAATGGATACTCTGATTGACAGTCCCTGATGGACACTCTGACAGCACCTTATGGACACTCTGACTGACAGTCCCTGATGGACACTCTGACAGCCCCTGATGGACACTTTGACTAACAGTCCCTGATGGACACTCTGACTGAAAGCCCCTGATGAACACTCTGACTGACAGTCCCTGATGGACACTCTGACTGACAGCCCCTGATGGACACTCTGACTGACAGCCCCTGATGGACACTCTGACTGACAGTCTCTGATGGACACTCTGATTGACATCCCCTGATGGACACTGTGACTTACAGCCCCTGATGGACACTCTGACTGACAGCCCCTGATGGACACTCTGACTGACAGTCCCTGATGGACACTCTGACAGACAGTCCCTGATGGACACTCTGATTGACATCCCCTGATGGACACTCTGACTTACAGCCCCTGATGGACACTCTGACTGATAGCCCCTGATGGACACTCTGGCTGACAGCCCCTGATGGACACTCTGACTTACAGCCCCTGATGGACACTCTGACTGACAGTCCCTGATGGACACTCTGATTGACATCCCCTGATGGACACTCTGACTTACAGCCCCTGATGGACACTCTGACTGATAGCCCCTGATGGACACTCTGGCTGACAGCCCCTGATGGACACTCTGACTGACAGCCCCTGATGGACACTCTGCAAGCTTGCCCTTAAAGGACAGACTGACAGCGCACAACACCAGAGCTCTGTGCAGTGTGGAAGCAAGCAGGAAAATGGCACTGAGCCGTGGGATGCTGAGTCTTTATAGACTAGAAGTCTCGCAAGAATATGACACAGGATTCTGATGTTCGGCCTCTTCTGGGATCCTGAGCCTGGCGCCATGTTCATGAGCTGGGCTATGTTCTGAGCTGTTTAGATTCCACAGAATCTGAACCGCTTATCCCTATTAATAATGTCCTGACATCACAATAAGTGCAAAGTTATTAATCTGGAACTAGCTCTTAACTTTGCAACTTGCTACTGTATGTGATTGACCATCCTTTATATCACTTAAAATGTATCTTGGACCTTGTTTCCAATTTATTCCTTTATGTACCTTTGCATACATTCATGTGTACTCAATTTATTTTAGAAACACATTTCCTTAAACAAGTTTTTTATAAAATAACATTATTATTATTATTATTATTATTATTATCCTTTATTTATATGGCACCACAAGTGTTCCACAGCACCCAATTAAAGCGTACATAAGCAAATAATCAAACAGGAAAACAGCAACTTACAGTTGATACATACAGTTGACTTACATAGGACAAGTACAGGGTAAATAAACATAGCTACATCATACATCATACAACACACTGCAACATGTTGAATAAAAAACATTATAAATGACAGTGGTTTAACTTCAAAATAGTTTAAAAATAATTATCCAATATAGTAAATTACTAAATCACATGCATGTTTCAATTATTATAATACTGTGACTATAGCTTACAGCAAAAAGGATCATGTGCAAAATGAGAATCCATCTGTTTTTTTATTTAACCAATAGCTGAGATTCCGTGATCTTCTTTTGACATGTCATATGCATAATGTAGGGCAGCATACAGAGACACTTGACAAATGCCTGGGCAGCACAGTACTGTAGAATAAACAGCAAATACAGTAAGTAGTTTATTGATGACAGGAGCATAAGTTCATGCCAGGCACCCTGATCCGAAATAGAATGTGGAGCTCACCCACCCTCCCCCAGTGGATTCGTCTTGCACATGTGCTGACGTCCCAATAATTTGCCAATGGTACATCTGGGAGACTAAAGATTCCTTATTGCAGCTACTGTAGTTTGTGACTATAAATGATAATACAGCCCTGAGGAGGGGTTTTATCAAAGCTTATGAGAGATAAAATTGGGAGAGATAAAGTACCAGCCAATTAGTATCTGCCTTACATTTTACAGAATGTGTAAAATTACAGTTAGGTTTGGTTGGAACTTAGTGGGTCATTCCGAGTTGATTGTAGCTGTGCTAAATTTAGCACAGCTACAATCAGGCACTCAGACATGCGGGGGGACGCCCAGCACAGGGATAGCCCACCCCGCATGTCGCCCCCCCCCCCCCCCGCAGAAATTCAAAAGCATCGCACAGCGGCGATGCTTTTGCATTTGAGGAGTAACTCCTGGCCAGTGCAGCTACTGCGGCTGGCTGGGAGAATCTCTTCGGTGCCCGGGTCACAGCGGCTCCATATGTCGTCACGCAGCCGCCATGGCCCGCCCCCCAATGGTCCGGCCACACCTGCGTTTGCCAGACCCCGCCCCCTAAATGGTGGCTTAACACCGCCGTCCACCCCCCTCCCACCCAGCGACTGCCTCTGCTTGTCAATCACGATCCGAGGGGTATATTTACTAACAATTCATTTTTGGTCGATTTTGTTCGATTTGTATATTTTTTTCAAAATATCCAAATCGGGAATTTATGAAAGTCAAATTTCTGCAGTGATGTTGATATTCGTATTTTTGTAAAAATCAAAGTTGTAAATTACGATTGAATACACCATCAGTCAAATTCGACTGTTTAGGTATAGAACACTGTCATTTACTATAAGAATGTCGGCCGGGATTCGTGAAACCCTGCCGTGAAAAAGTTACAAATCGTAAAAAAGTACGCCAAAAAAATAGAACTGCTTTTGTAAAGCGTATTTTGATAGTCATGCATGGATCCATGAGATCCGTGCATGCATATCTGTGGGTAAGGGTTTGTTACAACAATAACAATATTCTACCAAACCTAAAATACTTTATTAACAGATATAGCATTACATTTTTTTTATAAATAAAAACATTTGTCAGTCATCTAAATTAAGCACCTAACTTAGCATATTTTGTAATTTATTATATCCTAATTATAACATACACTTACATCCGTCATAAAGTGCATAATGTGTGACATGTGTCTGCACTACCAGCAAAATAAACCAACAAATATATGTGTACAGAAACTAAACATGTCTCGGACTCACAAATAACTACTTTGATAGTGAAAACAAAACCTTTATTGAAGGTTAGAACAGTACCCACAAATGCTAATGTAAATCATACATATTTAAAGTTATCAACAATATGTGTTCAAAAAATAATGTATAAATGTTGGCAAAATTGTTTTAAAAACAATAATGTGAAATATTAACCAGATTGTTTTATTTTGTGTAGTAAAACATTTTTAGCACAAGTTTCAGGTGTCATTTTGGATGTTGCTTTTTGGACGAAGATGATTCCTGTCCAGCAACATTACTTCGGGATATCTGGGATCTCCATACTGGGGAGGTAACTGGGGTGATGCTGGGTGTGGTGGTTGAGGAGCTTGCTGTTTGGGTTTGTTGTTGAATGGGTAAAATGTTCTGACTGAGATTGTTTATACTGGCGGACAGTTGAGTATTGGCACCAGAATTTTGCTCTATTGTTCTAGATAAACTTTGCATTAGAAGCAGATTGTTTTGCATGATGTTGATGAACTGCTGTAGGTGTCTAAGCTGATCATCCATTACTCTGATAATGGCATGGTTGTTTTGCACATTGTCTGCACGTATTTGCTCAAGGGTATTAGCAATACGGGTCATTTGGAGGTTCAGTCTGCTGCTATTTCGTGATATGCGTGGGAGGTGATGTGGCAGACTTGCCTGAAATTGGGTTTGTCGTTTTATGTATTCACCAACGATGCTTTGCTCATGTGACCACCTGGTCAAGAATTCATTGTCATGGATGTCCGCCTGTGGTGTTTGGGTACTCAGTTGAGCAGTTGGTGTTGGCTGTGTTGGTGATGACCTCATTGTGGGCGACCTTGGTCGGGTTGGTGAAGAAGGCTGCTGTTGATGCACAGAATTGTCATCACTCAATGTGTCCTGCTGTGTTTCCTGGGGCATGTCGGATTCTGTATGGGTTGTAATAAAGGTTTGATTAATTTTATTAGGGAATTTTAGTCATGTCGGACTTTAAAAAAAACATTCAGCAAACCATGCATGATGTAGGCCATTTTGGCTGGGTAAATGATCCATAAATTAGCCAAATAAAAAGTTCCAAAAATAAATATAATTTGGTTAGATTTGGAATTGACTTTGTCAATAACGTGACTATACACTCCTGCCAAAAATATAAAATATAAACATTCAGAAAACACTATGACATTTAAAAAACAACCCCAAAAAAATAACGTTGGAAACACATGAGCTGAATCTATGACTTACATTTGATACTATGTAAGCTACATTTAAGATGGCATGCTAAGCAACACAACACAGCAAGACAACAACTTAATTCATATAGCACCTTCACCAACATTGATGGGTAACCTTTACACTACAGCTGCTGATGACATACACATCCCAACATAGCCTGCGTAAGTTTCAAAAACTCCAAATGTACAAAATGACGCAGGACATGTTGGGATGATAAGTTCTACAACAGCTGGAGTTTGATTGTTAGCCATTAAGGTTACATAATATAATACCTGCAATATGCTTGTTTGCTATGTTCAACATCCAACCACAAAAAATACCACAAATTAATCACATTGCCAACTATGTTGCCATGGATCAATTTGTAAGGAATCAATTCTGATGAACCTTGCTATGCGGACAGTTCTGCATGCACTTTCTTTAAAAAATAACACAAGTGATGACACATATCTGTTTGACAAAACTAATTTTATGTGTTAACCAATATCCTTTACTTATCACTTCTTTACGTGCCACATTTCTGTGTGACATATTGACAGAGCCAGAATTACACACAGGGTTAGCATACAAAACACCGGTACACACCACTGCATGAGGGGCCACTACTTCCTCTAGTGAGTGGAATCAAGACTGTGCACTTGTCTTATACATGGAATTTATGTATCATTACACTGTAGGACTTAATTGGTTTTGGCACGCCTCTGTGTTGTTTTCATTGAACACCTTGGTTGGCTTTGATCAGGCAACAGTATGGGTCCATAACAAGAGGTGTCCCCGGTGTGCCCTTCATGTCCCAGTATGACAGTGCATGCTGACAATGTGTTTTAAAATACATTTTGACACCACACAAAAAAATTAGAATGAGTGTATAAGTCTGGATAATGTAATTCTGTGTGTACTTACCAGCAACATGATGAGAGTGTGGCTAAGGTCTTGGAGGAGTCGCCAAAAGCTCTTCTGGAGGCTGTGGGGCCACAAGAGAAAGGCGCCGTTGTTGTTGATACTCGGTAACTGTTTGACTTGGTTCACTCCGTCGCCTCTTGTGTGGTATACCTTTGCCTTGGCGAGACACGTGTGTACTTTGAGTTTGTGGAGTTGCGTGCAATGTGGCTGGGCCTATGTAGAAAGATTTAAATTATTTAGTATGTATTTTTTTTTTAATTCAGACGATTTGTTTAAATAATGTACCTGCTTCTCCTGTATCCGCAGCTTGGGGCCTTGAGGTGGCAGCCATGGTTACTGATTTTCTTTGAGTACCTACACACAAATTTTTAATAAAAAATTAGTCATTTCATAAAGTAATAGCATCATCGGTATAAAAATCAAACAGGATTAATAGCAAAAACATCATTTATAATGTGTGTGGCTAAGACATGTTAGTAACGAAAAAACACAAAATAGTCCAAGGACATTAGGATACAAAGACATTATGTTGGAGCATGATATTACTGTTTGTAGTTAAAGAATCTCAAAACAACGTCATTCGGGACAAAAAACATTTTCAAACATCTTGCTTGAATCATGAATCAATAAAAAACAATACCGCAGGAGTTAGCACTAAATCAGATACTAATTTAACTAATTAAAATATTATTTATATAATCATTACAGTGACAATGGGGGTAATTCCAAGTTGATCGCAGCAGGGATTTTTTTAGCAGTTGGCCAAAACCATGGGCCTAATTCTGAGTTGATTGCAGCAGCAAATTTGTTAGCACTTGGGCTAAACCATGTGCACTGCAGGGGAAACAGATATAACATGTACAGAGAGAGTTAGATTTGGGTGAGGTGTGTTAAAACTGAAATCTAACTTGCAGTGTAAAACTAAAGCAGCCAGTATTTACCCTGCACAGAAACAATATAACCCACCCAAATCTAACTCTCTCTGCACATGTTATATCTGCCCCACCTGCAGTGCACATGGTTTTGCCCAACTGCTAACAAAATTCCTGCTGCGATCAACTTGGAATGACCGCCAGTATTGTAAACCATTAAAACAACCTCAAGAACATGCTGCAAAATATATTACATAATATTATGCAAAATAACAACAGGTTACGCTTCATCTGTTAAGGTAAAAAATAAAACACTCACCAGCCTGTTTTGGGCGGTCCGTATCACGTACGTTAGTGGCCCCGACAACCTCAGCAGGAATCAAACTACGTAAGGCTCCTCCCAATCCCTATAAGTATCACGAAAGGCAGGTCCGCCCCCAGTTTTCCATGCTGATTTGGCCTTCTTGGACATCTTGGCCTTCACACGGCATTTAATATTGTAGAAGCGTTTTCTACATGTGTCCGCCGTACGCTTCAACACGCCCTCGCAGTTCACTGCCGCCACCACTTTGGACCACAGTTGAGACTTGCGAAGAAATGGGACCTTGGAAGCGAGTTGGCCAAACAGCTGCTGGTGATATTGCATGAGCACACGCACCAACGCCATATTTTCAGCATAGCTGAACTTAACATTCCTGCCGGATTTGGTGGTAATGCGTGGCTGCGGAGCAGCAGCAACATCACTCTCTGAATCACTGGAGGACGAAGCAGCAACCTCACCCTCCACCTCACTCACCTACTCCCTCTCACTAACCTCCTCACTCTCACTCACCTCCTCCCTCTCACTCACCTCTTCCACCTCACTCACCTGGGACATGGACATATTACAGATGGAAAAAAAAATACACTGAGAAATAAAAACACAAAACACAAACCTCCACTTCCACTACACACTGCACAACAAACAAACACACACACACACACACACACACACACACAAACAACCAAACACAAGAGACTTCACACAAAAATTACTTACAAAAAAACAACCACAAACTGAAAAAATACACCACAACAATAAACAGAAGACTACATACACACAATACCGCACGCACCAATCGATCACAAAACTCCAAAATCACTCTCCAAAACGCCAACACACACCTATACCTCTCACCTCTCCACTAGCTAAACCCATGAAGTTCGGACAGTTTTGGGCGGTTTTATAGTCCTGGCCACACACACACCTCCTTCAGGAACACAACCAATCACGTTCGAGCAGAAAAAAAACGGAAGTTCTAAAAAAATACGTACATGATTAACTGTAAGCCCGCCACGTAAAAAACTATTTTACGAATTCATACACAAAACACACACAAAAACGAACGCATATCAACATCGGACGAGATCCTAACCAAAAAATTAAGAACAACATCAACATCGGAAAACACGAAACTACAAAATACGAAAGAATAGTAAATAACATATTTACGAAACAAAAAGTTACACAAATACACTGTCGAGGTCAGCCGTGATTTTTTACACTTCAAATCGCATAAAATACGAATTGTTAGTAAATATACCCCTGAGTCGGGATCTGAGCCCGGCTCAGGACTTCACAACAGTCTCGGATCCCAGGATGAGGCAAAACATCATCATCCCACTGTCGCATTCTCGTGGGTTTTGGATTCCATATAAGGAGCCGCGTGTCACCGCAATTTTCACTTTGGTTTTAGAGAGTTAGGGAGAAATACCTCAGTCTCTTTGTGGGTGGTGGCATCAGGTGGAGTAAGTGTGTGCTCTTTAGAGGTGCTGATCTGTGTGCTGTTAGAGGTGCTATCCTGTGGTGTCCTGTGCTGTTATGGATGCTGTACAGGGATGCTGTCCTGGGGTATCCTGTGCTGTTTGGGGTGCTGTACAGGGGTGTTGCTGTCCTGTGCTGTACAGGGGTGCTGTCATGTGGTGTCCTGTGCTGTTAGGGGTGCTGTACAGGGGTGCAGTCCTCGGATGTGCTGTGCCATTAGGGGTGCTGTACAGGGGTGTTGCTGTCCTGTGTTTGACAGGGGCACTGTTCTGTGTGCGGTAAAAATACAGGAGTGTTGTAAATATAAAGTAACACTGGCCCTGTCCTATATGCTGTAAACATACAGGGCTGTTGTTAATACAAGGGTGCTGTGAAAATATAGGAGTGCTGTGTCCCTATCCTGTATGCTGTACAAATACAGGGGTGTTGTAAAAATACAGGGGTGATGGCCCTGTCCTGTATACTTTAAAAATATAGGTGTGTTGTTACAATACAAGGGTGCTGTGAAAATACAGGGTTGCTGTGTACCTATCCTGTATGCTGTAAAAAGACAGGGGTGTTGTAAAAAATACAGGGGTGCTGGCCCTGTCCTGTATGCAGCAAAAAAACAGGGGTGCTGTGAAAATACAGGGGTCCTATGGCCCTGTCCTGTATGCTTTAAAAATACAGGGGTGTTGTAAAAATAAAGGAACACTGGCTCTGTCCTGTATGCTGTAAAAATACAGGAGTGTTGTTAAAATACAGGAACACTGTGGCCCTGTCCTGTATGCTGTAAAAATACAGGGAAGATGTGAAAATACAGGGGTTCTGTGGCCCTGTCCTGTATGCTGTAAAAAAACAGGGGTGCTGTAAAAATACAGGATTGCTGTAAAGTTAAATGGACACTGTAGCCCTATCCTGTATTCTGTAAAAATAAAGGAACACTGTGGCCCTGTCGGGCACTGTAAAAATAAAGGAGCACAGTGTCCCCGCCATGTATGTTGTAAAAATACAGGAATGCTGTAAATATAAAGGGACACTGTTCTGTTTGCTGGCAAAATAAAGGGGCACTGTTCTGTGTGCTGTAATAATAAAGGGGTGCTATCCTGTGAAATGGAGAACAAAAAATTTGGAAGAAAAAAAAGTGAAAGATCAGGAACGACTTCCAGTTCCTAGTACTAATGCTGAAGCTGCTGCTGCCACCAGTCATGTAATTACTGATGCAATTTCATCAACATCGTCTGCTAAGGCTGATGCCCAATGTCATAGTGGCCATTTAAAATCCAAGACGCAAAGATTAATAACAAAAAAAGAAATTATCTGATGAGAAACGTAAAATTGGCAATATGCCATTCACGACATGAAGTGGCAAGGAAAGGCTAAGGCCTTGGCCTATGTTCATAACTGGTGGTTCAGCTTCACATGAAGATGAAGCCCTCCTCCTTCTTAAAAAATATAAACACATAAAGCTTGTTAAAGCACAGGAAAAAACAATTGTGCATTCAGAGAGATCACATATTCGTGTAGCTGGCGCTGAGGAGAAAGTTGACGATAAGGATTCTAATTGTGATGTAGTTTGTTTGAATAAGGCACCAGTGAAGACAGTTGTTGGCCATGGGTTTAAAAGCCCATTGTCATGCCTAGGCAAAATAACAAAATATCCACCTCTTTGGTGTGGAATTATTTCTTTGTGAGGATGAGGATGTACACACTGAAGGAGGTAAGGAATTGGAGGATGAAGATGAGGACATCTTGCCTCTGTAGAGCCAGTTTGTGCAAGGAGAGATTAATTGCTTCTTTTTTGGTGTGGGCCCAAACAAACCAATCATTTCATCCACAGTCATGTGGCAGACCCTGTTGCTGAAATGATTGGTTTGTTAAAGTGTGCATGTCCTCTTTATACAACATAAGGTTGGGTATGAGATCCCAAGGACAATTCCATCTTGCATGTTGTTCCTTTTGCTGCCACATAATCCCAGGGGTGCTGCCCTATATGGTATGCTTCCCCTCTGCCCTATCAGTCCAGAGGTGCTGCTCCACTGTTGTTTAAGTCCAAGGGTGCTTTTGCCTGTCTGCTGTGCCGTGTAATTCTCCAGGGATGCTGCTTTTCTGCTGTATAAATCCTGGGATGTTGCCTAGCTGATGTATAATCCAGGGGTGCTTCCTAGCTGTTGTATAAATCCAGAGGCACTGCCTTGTAATTCCGGGGGTACTGCTGTACTTGATCCTAAATTCAAATTAAATCCTAGAGCAGAATATGAAATAAGCTTCAACATCACAACCAAATTTGTAGAAACATTGAGCTGCAAAGGTGGAAATGGAAATTCCAAGTTTGGCAAAGTACTTTCCAATAAAGTGGGGAAAGACCACATTTGTGGCCAAAGTCAGTCAGATACAGAATCATAATCTTGCGTAACATGACATGACAACATCTCCTACTCCATTTTCTCTGGCAACTGTCAGAGGTAACTAGATTTTCCAAAAACACCTATGCTTATATGTCTGCCATATAATTTCAGGGGTGCCTTGTCTGAACCCGCTTATCTCTAGTAGATATATCCTATAGTGTGCACTAATTACCAAGCAATAGAGAGAGGTTCTTCTTAATTATTTAATGTTAGGGACTCAATTAATGGCTCCAAATAGTCAACCTTAATTTTGATTTATTAATGTTCCACATTTTGGGATAATTTACAAGATGTCCATTTGTTGTACAGGGTTCTTTTGCTTTATTTTGTACATTGTTCCTCCTTAATAATTGTACAATGTACTGTAAGTGCTGTGTAGGTTTATCGCAAGACCTCGCAGTGTTAGAAGAACAGAGTTTCAGTGATCTTGCATTGTATCAGCTTTCCATTGCACTGCAGTAAAAGATGGGTCAGGAGCTTCTGTGAGGCACAAACAGTTACTGAATAAGGGCTCAGTATGGAGTCTAATAGTAAATTACAGCCAGGAAGATGTCTAGCTTGCCAGGCTGAGGCATGCTGGTGTGCATTGCTTCCTCCCACAGTCCTACTTGTAATATGAAAGGAGTTTCAACTAGAGTGGTAAGCTCCACTAGGGCAGGAGCTGAATCACTGCACAGTCCTGCTTAGTACTGTACCGAACCCACCCGAACTCAACTTGCCTGATCCAGGGCTGCTGTGGGGGCTCACGAGGGGTTGCTAAAACATCTAAGGGGCTGCTTTATTTAAAAATAAAATATGCATGCAATAGACAAGACACACAGCTATGCTCACATGCATGTAACTGGGACACACAGGTGTGCTCACATGCATGTAACTGGGACACACAGGTATGCTCACATGCATGTAACTGGGACACACAGGTATGCTCACATGCATGTAACTGGGACACACAGGTATGCTCACATGCATGTAACTGGGACACACAGGTATGCTCACATGCATGTAACTGGGACACACAGGTATGCTCATATGCATGTAACTGGGACACACAGGTATGCTCACATGCATGTAACTGGGACACACAGGTATGCTCACATGCATGTAACTAAGAGCTGTGAAAAATGAAAAAAAAAAATGCATCTGCCACAAAATATGTACATAAAAATGCCATTAAATATGGAGAAGATTTTCACAAAATAAGTCTCCAGACTCCGTAGAAGGGAAAATATCCAATCTTGATCCTGTGGTATACACCAGTTTATTTGCTCCGAAATTATCGTACTCCCTGAAAATGGAGAAGGGGGTACAAATTCAGAGTCTTCGGCCCCTAGTTTTTCAGTTTGTCCAGTAATGTGGTAATTATATATTTGCTTGGTTAAAATCCTTTCTGTTCCACACCAATATAGGAGTGGAGGTGAAAGCCTGTGTGTTGTTCCTGATAGTGTGTGCCGCTACAATTTTTAATCACCTTCTTGATACTGTCCTCTTCCTCTTGATTCTTCTCATAATGTGAAAAGTCATCAAATATGGAGGTGGTATGTTTGTAGCTAGCTATGATTTGGAGAAATAGGTGAGCTTTTTCCTGGGGGACCACCTGTCGCTGAAATGATGGGTTTATTAAACTGTGCATGTCCTATTTAAACAACATAAGGGTGGGTGGGAGGGCACAAGGACAATTCCATCTTGCACCTCTTTTTTTCTTTGCATTATGTGCTCTTTGGGGCCTAGTTTTTAAAATTGCCATCCTGTCTGCCACTGCAGTGCCACTCCTAGATGAGCCACGTGTTTGTGCCGCCCACTTGTGTCACTTAGCTTAGTCATCCAGTGACCTCGGTGCAACCTCTAGGCCTAAAAACAATATTGTGAGGTGTGAGGTGTTCTGAATAGACTGGAAATGAGTGGACATGAATGTTAATGAGGTAAATAATACTGTAGGAATAAAAAATGATGTGATTTTACATTAGCTATTGTTATGTTTTTGTTTTTGTTTTAAATCCAGATCCAAAACCAAAACCTGAAAAAGTGGGTTTGGCATAACAAATCCAGATCCAAAACATGAATGGAGATCCAGATCCAAAACCAAAGTACAAAACCCAAAAAGTGTCTGGAGCACATCTCTACTAAGTACACATTATGATGTGATGGACATAGAGATATGAGCATGTGGGTTGTACAATTATACATTTAGGACATAATAATCTTCAACACCAATTGTAGCACTAATTGTAACTACTGTATGACTCTGACACAGTGACCATTAACATGTTAATTAGTAGGTTTCTTTACAGAATGACCCATACAGTATATAACATGGAAAACAGGACTGATCTTAAAGATTTCTACTTAGTCTCATTTTATGCAAACTCTGATTATGCAGCATTTATTTTCAGTGTGTTTTGTTCCCTATATTTATTTGGAGTGCTTATTAATTCTCTTATAATAACAGTGATATATATTGATGCTCAGTTACACACCCCCATGTATCTGTTTCTCTGTAACTTGGCCTTAATAGATATTTGTTATACAACTACTACTGTACCTAACCTGCTGTACATGTTACTATCTGGTGATAATACAGTGTCCTTCACACAATGCTTCACCCAGATGTACTTTTTTGTTTTGGTTGGAACCACAGAGGATGTACTAATATTCATTATGGCATATGACCGATATGTTGCTATAGGTGATCCTTTACACTATTACGATATCTTAAACAGGAAAAACTGTCTCTTAATTATAGCTGTTACTTGGATTTCAGGAATTTTAAATTCATTTGTGTTTACAATCCCAGTGTCACGCATGTCCTTCTGTCTATCACATGTCATACACCAGTTTTTCTGTGATACTAAAGCTCTAATTCATATCTCCTGTACTGGCATTGAAGAATTTAATATTGTTGTCTTTATGGATATTTCAATATTTGGATTTTTCCCAATCATATTCAATATGACTTCCTATATAAAAATAATCAATGTAATTTCACACATAAAATCAAAGAATGGAAGAAAGAAAGCCTTCTCCACCTGCTCATCCCACCTCTTCATCGTCATTATGTACTATTTGACAGCTTTTTCTGTGTACACGATGCCGCCATCAGAATACTCCAATGTCTTAGAACCGATCTTTTCTGTACTGTACTCAGTTATCACTCCTATGATAAATCCTCTGATCTACAGTCTACGGAACAAAGATGTGAAAAGTGCTCTGCGGAGACAACTGGGGATAAAAGGAAGTATTCTATAGTAAGGTATATTTTGCATAATGTGAATAATAATTACATTGGGTAATATGTTATCAATCATTATAAAATAAATGGTACCAGATTTTTAATCTGCACTTCTTGGTAATTACATTGCTGAAGCTTGTGTCTATGTTCAGCCTGCTTTCATTCCTTCTATGCTTGTCGTCATTAATCCTAAATTACAGTTTCTTTTCTGTTGCACTATTACAAATGGCATTTTGTTGGCTTTGCTGGTATGTGACCAGCTTTATTCAGTATAATCTATTCACCTGACAAGCTAACAATAAGTAGGGTCACTTACAGTAAGTGCAGAGTAATGTTATAATAATACATACAAGCGACCATATAAAGGGACAAACTGTGTTTCAGGGTCCTTCTACAGATGATTTTCAATGTCATATAACAAAGAAAAAAGTGCATATAGTGATGTACCATTTACAAATTAATATACAATCACAAAACATCTGTTAAAACACACAACAATAGAAAGATCAGTGCATAGAATCCAAAGTGCAGAGAGTCCAAAGTGCGTAATTACCAGCGGCAACTGCGGCTGTCACTTCCTGATTTGTCTGGTCTGCAATCTGTCACACCTGGTCTCCCTTCTTCTCTCGGACAATAAAAATCCAATGCGTTTCTACCCTTTGCGGGTCTTTTAATTAGTAGTGTTTGAATAGTGCACCTGCATCTTTTTTTTCTCTTTGTGTGTGCTTATAATAAAAGTTAAGGAACCAAAAATATTTGAACTATAGCATATTGAATCAATTGTGGTGAATTGAACTATTTTATTTTGTGAAACCAAATGTAGGTTACAACTTACATAAGTATAATGGTGCATATTTACAATTAGAATGATTTGACCATAGCCTTCAAATGACCTTGACAAAGTAGTCTAGTGTGGTGAATTCCTCAACTACTATAAGATCCCAGTGCATATACATCAAATTGGCCTCCAGGTCCTGCTGTTAATATAACACATACCTTTACGAAACTGCATTATGACATTATGACTGTGTGTGTGTGTGTGTGTGTGTGTGTGTGTGTGTGTGTGTGTGTGTGTGTATGAATATATATCATTTGGTGTATATGCATACATAACAGTTTGGTAAATAGGGGCACTTTAGTTTTATTCTCTGGAGGGAACACATGTTTAGGACAATGATAGTGGGGACTGAAGTGCTATGTTCTCCTTAACAGCTAAACACAGCAAACCCATAAATCAATAAATATCTATTTCTTAGGCTATCTGATTTAATATGTCTGGAGAAAAGACTTTGTGCTAGTGAGCATCACAGTAGGTAAAGCACATTTCTAGGCTGGGCTCTTTTACTAGGACTTGTAACGTCTGCAAGAGAAAAAAGAAAGAACCTTCTATAGTCCATTTTTGAAGCTAGTATACTGTAGTCACAGAATGTATACACCAATGTGCATCAGTCATTTTGGAATATTGTAAAATTATTTCTATGCATATTCAGTTATATATTACATACAGAGCCCTCTCTTTTCATTTCAGGAGCATGACATGACATGAGCAATATACTGTATAATAGAAGCAGCATTAGAAAAAAGGTTTTTAGAAATGAGTCTAATGTACAGGCTGAATTCAATAGATCATTTTGTTGACAAACATTTTGACTACAGTTTATTTCAAGACTGAAATTAGACTACACTTAAAACTGAGATCAACAGACATAATCTTAAATAAAACAAAGCAAAAAAAGCAACATACTGTAGACTAAAACTAAATTTTATATCCTTGTCAAAATTAACACTGGTTGTAGGGTTTTACATTTTTAAAGAACAGTTATATGTTCTAGATACTGTATTTGCAGAAAATAAATTATCTGCTGTGAAGGAAATAGGATTGTGTATTGCACTTGTTTGTTTTGTGACAAACTTAAGGCATTCATTTGTACATGATGTATAGGAGCACAGTGGTAAGTCAGACTCAGTATGTAAAACATTCTCAGCCTGCTGAGCCTATTTTACTGAACACAGTTAAAGGTTTGCAAACTTCTCAAGGGAATTTTAGAGAAATGTTCTTCAGCAAAGTTCATTAAAGTATCATTAAACTGTTTGCAAAAGTTATGACTAAAATATTGAATAAAATTAGACTAAAATGAACACTGGAATCCACTCACTAAATCTGGACTAAAACAAAGCAAAAGAAAAAGACTAAAATGTGACTTTAAACCAACCACAATTTTAAGTAAGCAACTAAAACTAAATTGAAAATCAATGGAAATAGATGAGAGATAAATAAATAAATAAAAAGAGAAAAAGAGAGAGAATAGGATGAGAGGGAAACAGAGAGATGGATTAAATGTGTGAAAAGTGCTAGTGGTGTTGTGCCGAGAAGGGGGACAATTTTGTGTCAAAAAACAAACTTTTATTACACAGCTCAGAACTTCAGAGAGGGCTGACAATGGCAGCCCTCTGAGATGAAGCCAGCACTGTAGAAAAGGACAGGAGGTGAGTCGTCTCACACTTTAGTAACATCTGAGGAAAATATTACCGCCTATGCAACCTATGAAAGCATGATATTCAGAGGAAAACTTAGTGCAGGCAGTTAAAGAGAAGTTAAAATGTTTTAGTACATATTGAGAATCGATATGTACAAGGACTTTGATAAGGGGGTCAATCTATTCTCTTCTATCCACTCCTCCTTTTCTCTGTCTGTCCCTATTGTTTGTATTATAGTACTATATTTCATATCTTTGAAGCAAATGTATAATTTTAACCTTTTAATGATTTATAATAATCATTAATTACTAATTGTGTACCTTTTAATAACAAACCCACAGAGGTTGCATCTAGACATAAAGGGTGAGAATCAAATGATATATCACGCCCAATTTCCTTTCTAAAATTATCTCCATTATCACGCATATTGCGCCCATAGTAATCAAATGTAGCTGTGCAAAAGGTTGTGTGCCTCGCTACTCCTGGGGTAGCGAGCTGAAATAATTATACAACGTCCCTGAGGGCAAAATAAAATGGGTGTGGAATGGGGTGAAAAGAATTGAATCCCGCCCATATATCCTTAAATCATTAGGAATATTCTGTTCATGGAAGAATGCATGCCAGTCATATAGAATGTTAAATGTAAGGATGTATTTCAACAAACAATTGATACTCATAGAATTCACTTTTATCATTAAACAGTATTGGTCAAATACAATGCAAGTCACCACATAATAGTTTCACTGGTTCAAACTATATAAGAAAGAAACAGGATGAAAGAAGTGTGAGAGATGTATATATGTGTGTGTGTATATATTTATTACTGGGGAGATATTAAACCAAGCACTCGGCTAAATCACAAATTGCATAAAATGAATCCCTAGATTTATAGATAGATATTGGAAAAATATCTATCTGAAGAAAAATCTAAGGGGATTGGTTTTGGTTTATGTATGTGTGTGTGAGAGAGTATATGGGGGAAGGGCAGCATGTAACTGCATGGTCCACAGACCGCATGGGACAGAAGCTAGACTCCATTTTGGGAAAACTCCCATGATTCCAAAGTCTGTAACACATGGTTCAAAAAGGAATGCCAGCAGCCATTTTAGGTTTGCAGGTTCAAACACATGGCATTTTTTGCTAAGCCATAAAGTCACATAGCAGAAGCCATTTTATAAACTACATATCTCTAAAAGACTACAGTACATTCCAGAATGTACAAACTATAGTTATGTGCTGATTTAACAATTCCAAGCCATCTAATTACATTTCACAATTCCAAGCCAACACAGTATCTCAATAACCAGAGCATTTTGTATGCTGGCTATGCTATATAATGTAGCCTGTAATTATACGCCAATCCTGGTCTGTACCTTTGGAATAAACACATCCTACATTATGCTAACTTTTCAGGCCTAAAACCAAATAATTCCAGCCTTCCAAGACTAGCACCACATATCGCATGCGGTCCATATTATAGGAATCATCACAAGATCAGATTGCCATGTAATCAAAAATCCCATTGCTACAACTACATGACCACAGTAACAAAAGGAAGTATGTGTCGACTTCTATATTTCAGCAAGATACACTATATAAAACCTCTACAATCTGTTATAAATCACCATCCACAAATGTTTACCAGGAATGCTATGCTACAGATTGTCTAATGTTCCAATTACCATTACAGATCTCACAGAGTATTATCACAAACACATTACAATATCACATAATTGCACAAACACCATTAACCTTAAAGTCGTATGTATTTCCAAATTAACTATTCTATGCGATTAAGCCGTGTGTGTACAATACTTAGCCTTAGTAAGGAGATCGGTCCTGGTGACGAGCAATCCATGCTTCTGGGAGGCTAGGTTGATTCTGAGAGAGTGAGCTCTGTAGCTGTGTCCAGCTAATGTACATCTGTCTCAGTGGTTCAGGGAGAGTGCTCTCTGATTTCAAGTAGGTACAGTATATCATACATGCAACTTATGGGTGTGTCTTTCACAGGGAGTGTGTGGGCTAGCTGTATCAGTGAGCTGAGCTAGGTTATTCAAATGATAACTAGCCAAGGCTACAGTGTAGAGATGTTGATTAGCTCAGGTTACAGAAACCAATGTTACCAGTTCCATTCTTTGTATAATAGTAAAATATTAAATATGTATCTAAAATGGATATAAGGAAATTACTCTGTAACAGGCTTTCACTGTCTTTTATTGTTGTTGAGCTTTTCCCATTAGTACATCTGCCCCATAATAGTTCTTTATGATATCATGTGCTAAATTCAAATATATATTGTACATTTATTTTTATCATTTATATTTAAACTATTCCACTTCTAGTTTTATTTGCTGTATGTGATAAATTGACAGTATGTTATTTAGTAGTCAATGTTTTAGTCATAACTCTTGCAAACAGTTTAATGATACTGGAACGTATTTCCCTTGAGAAATTTACATACCTTTACCTGTTTATTTAGTGTTCTAGACTGAATAAACTGAGAAAGTGCTACATACACACATACTGTATATCATATACTACTGAATGACTTAAGTTTGTTAGTACAAACAAGAGCAACACGATCAGGTTTTTTCACAGAAGGTCATGCTTATTTTCTGCAAGTATCCACAACACATAACTTTTTTTTTACAGTATGTAAAACCTTACTTCCACTGTTAAGTTTGACAAGGATTTTAAATTTAGTTTGACGTAGTAACTTATTTTTGCTTTATTTTAGTCAATACTTAGTAAGTGTAACTCAGTTTTCATTTTAGTCTAATTTTAGTCATAATAAAATGAATGTCAATGGTTACATTAGTTCAAAATTTTCATCAACAAAATTAACGCTGCTATGAGGTGGTGTGCAGGATAAAAATTACACACAGGGAGCAGTGAGAGCTGGATTAAGACCCCATAGGCCCCTAGGCAAGGTATTATTTGGAGCCCCCTCCTGCAATCCAACCATACCACTCTATTAGAAATAAAAGAATTGGTGTCCCTTGAGGGCTATCCTTCCAAATGTGATACCTGTTTTTGTAGCCCCCCAGCTCTTGTTCCCCGGTCATTAATTGCTCTGATGCATAATCCCCCCACCACCACCCACACATAAAGCCACCACCACAAGGCTAACATTGACTGGCTGACATATGCAGGGTGTAGAAATGAAAGTATAGAAATATACATGTTTTTCAACCTTTACTTATCCTGTACTTCTTACCAATCATATTCAACCCCTGCAAAGACTGTGATCTATTTTCTATCTTCATGTTCATCTTCTCATCTACAGGTAATTGGAACTACTGCTCCCAGCAGACACTGATACATTGGGCTTAGTTAATATTACTGCAATCTTCGGTAATTTGAAATAATTTTAAGAACAGACTGATCTGTTAGTGTTTTGTGATTCTGTGATGGTATTTCTCCCCCTCAGCATGTTTGTTTTAAATGTATTGCTCTTCTCAGTGGGTGATGGCTAGTGAGGTGTGGCCTCAATCAGAGTAAATTCAAACAGTTGGTATTTGGTCTACATATTAAGGGATACAAGGCTGACCTAGGCTGGCTGACATAGGCAGGGTGTAGAAATCAAAGTGTTGAAATTTAAGTTTGTTTTTCAGCCTATACTTATCCTGTACTTAAACTGGCTAAAAAATGGAAGGAAACATCAAGCACCAATAACAACTCCAAATGAACTTCTTTGCAACTTCTAATGTATGTATATATTATCACAATATTAGGATGTTTCCACACAGGCTTGAAAAACAGTCTTTTTTTAAAGAACATTTGAAACCAAAATTACCAATTTTTTACTATATTGTCAGAATTACACTCATGTTGGCGGTGCACCCATTTGTAGCAGTAGAATACTACTGGTAAGTTTAATGCAAACAAGAAAAGAAAGATAAGACCCTTGTCCAGCGCACACTTTAGTAAGGATAATTAGTATTGTATGATTTTTAGATATGTACAAGGAGAGCAGTAAATAGCAAAATATACAGTAATGTCTTATAATCAAAATATTAAATTTATGACATTTCTATAGGCTGAGGTGCCTTATATGCAGCAGGAAAAATTATTATAGTCCTGAAAAGGACTTGATACACAGTGCACTCTGGTGGGAAAAAAATGATTATATTTGATCAAATAATGTCCTAAATTGGATTTTGATTTCAAAGTTTTATTAGGTTTTCACAACATATGTAAGATAGTAACAGAAAATTAAGATATAATCAGTAAGGTGGGGAAAAGTCATATATATGACTGTACATAAAAAACAATGCTTCTTGTTTGTAAAAATAATGTGACAGAGGGTAAAGGAAAATGATAACATCCGTCATAGTACCACTGATGAACAATACATTCAGACAGAGCTTAAAAGGTTAAAATAATCAGGTCTATAATCCATAATGATATAAGATGTAATAATAACAAGTTACATATAGCTTTAGCATCAACAATAGCCTGTATAATAAACATAGATAATTGTTTTGATGTCAATGATACGGGATATTATCTGATTATTGTGAGAAAACCTTATATCAAGCTAGGTGAGAACATCATGTATGGGGAGACGTGGACAAGGGAGACAAAAGGGAAGGGGGGAGATCAGACAAAAAGACCCTAGTAGTGAAAATGTTTATGAAGAGGGGTGCATTAAAAGGAAAACAGCATAAGATAAAATACAATTAAATAAGTTAAGGTAAAGGATGGGTTCATGAGACATATAAAGGATGGGATCTTGAGACAATCATTTTCGAAAATCCATGTTATATAATGCATATACACATGGAAGTAGAGCTTCTTTCCCAGATCAGTATCAATAAGTGGAGAGCCTAGTATGTACATCAAATAAGATATGAGACTGTAATTTAGCATCAAGAGAAGCTATATAGGTACCCCATTTATCTAAAAATGTCGATATCCGATAGCCTGGGTTAAGAGAAAGGGCCTTTTTGTAAAAAAAAGCAACTGTAATAGTCTTGTTTTTAATTCTTGGATAGTAGGGGCATTTCTCTTGACCCAGTAGGTCAAAATAAGTTTTTTTGCTACAGTTAAAGCTATAGTAAGAAAGGGTATAACATGTTTCTGTTGTGGGGTTATTGACCAATGTGTAAAATTATTATAGAGGCAAGCTAGTGGGTTAAGATTGAAGGTAAGGTTCATCATTAAATTAAGGAAAGATAGGACTTTACGCAAGAAACTGAGAATTTTGGAAAAAGCACAAAAGCAGTGAAAATATTTAGCATTTGTTATCCTGCATTTGGGGCATATTCCAGATTCTCAATGAACAAAACAAAAGTGCACCCACACCAATTTGCACTATATGTAGGCAGCAAGAGTAACCCCTTGGGTGTTTATCCTAACCCAAAAAAAATGCAAATATGGAAAAAAAGGGGTGACCCCTTCTCTGCGCCTCCTAAAAAGTTAATTAATTAACATATATTTGTACTTAACTTATGGATGGGTGGAGCTCTCTCAGTCTGCTAACTTCTTCTTAAATAATGAGAGATGTGGTATCCAGATAGACAAATATGTAAAAATAGAAAAGAGCAATCTAGTGCAGCATAATTACAAGCAATATCAGTCATATAAAATTACCAACCTGTAATTCACTCATAACAAATGAACATGTAATTCTTAAAAACAAGTTTTTTTTATAATATTAAAAAAGTTGTCATAAAATATCCAAGCAGGGATATGGTGAATAATCCATAGATGATACATCCATATGAACATTTATGAGGTTTGCTTCCTACCAGATTTACGGAGTTTAAGGTGCACATAAAAGGAACCAATAGATGTGCCAAAGAATCCCTGGGGAAGATTTCAGCCCCAGGAATTGATCACCCATCGTCTCCTTGTCTGGTCAGGTCGCCGTTCTGTACCTCTCATCAGCCAATGCGTTTCAATCAGTAATTCTGATCTTTTTCAAGGCATAGTTATGAGTGCCTCCTATCCAAGGTATATATACCCCTCAGATACTCTCCCTTAATTACTTGGAGGAGCCACTCTCATTTACAAATTAAATAACAATAGAAAAAAACATAAAAATCCCATAACCATTCAGATCTAATTCCATTTTTTATAGTCTTCCAAGTTTGGTTTTGACATAAAACACAAAATCCCTCATTTGATTCATACTTCTATTATCCGGGGACAGGAAGTACAGTCACTGTGCAGAGTGTCCTCAAAGCTCCTTTCCCGATATTCCTTTAATAATGGTTCTGTCCCTATGTTACTACTGTTGCTGATAAGATTCTGACCCGCGGAAGTCCTCCCAGTTATTCTCACTGAGACCGATCCAGTCACATGATCGGGCATATCGGGATAAGATAGGGCAGTTTCCTGAGATGAACTGCGGAGAGCCAAGGTGGAAAGACTGCCACTTGTGGCAGAGCCAGAGGTGCTGCGTGCTTCCTGCTGTTTTGCCGCTAGAAAACGTTTCACCCAGCTAGCGGGCTTGTTCACTTCTCAAGGCTATGGGTTTCGGTGACGCTATATGATGCATCACCGGGGTCACACCTCCCCCGCGATTGGATCAATCTCACACTACCACCTCATGTGTCACTGACAGGAGGGAGTGTAGGCCTCTGGGAAACTCCTGCCTGGTGTGTCATAGGTAGTAGGGGTTATGGATCTGGGAGACACTGCTCCCTGACTTGTGTTATATAAGCATAGTAGTAGGATCAGAAAAGAGGAGTCTATTTAGCAGGGCTGAAGACCGTCATTATAAATGCACTTCATGTTCCAATATAGGTGATCTTGCCAAACTGTAAAAGTATATGTGCTGGCATTAAGCCTGTGTATCTAATAGGGATAAACTTCTTCATTATTACAGATCGTTTTGGCAGCACAGTTAAAGGAGAACATATGTATCTATCTGTTGTTGTTTCTATGGCAGTAGCCTTTTTAAAAAGGGGGGATCATTTCAGTTATCTATGATGTCAAAGGAAGGTATAAACATGTGACTGATTTAATGTGTCACATTATTGAGGAAAGGCTTAGGTAAATTATATAGGAGTTACCCTCGTTAACTAGAATTGATGACCGTGGTATAATGTTTCTAGTGAGCGAATAATGTTAATATAATTAGGATGCGATGTCTCAAAAAAAGGTGGGGGGAAGGGAAAGAGAGAAAAATTTATTATGCAGGCAATGTATGTGAGTGGGGGAATGTGATGTGGGGGATTAGTAGGGGAGGGCTGTGTATATATGTGGAGGGATGGACATGTATGTTTTTAGGCTGTGTATGTGAAGGAGGGATATGCTATGGGAAATGTGTATATGGGAAGTGTACTTGAGTGAGTACTCAGATGTGAAAAAAGACTGGAATTATAAAATTGAAAACTGTGCGCTTATAAGGTGTTATGCAAACTGATACCATTTGTGATATGAATGTGACGTGTAATTGGTGATTATTTGGTGTAGCTGTGAGTGTTGATTAATGAGAATTGTTTGTTTTTATATTTTTTAATATTTAACAACCAAGAGTTCATAAACAGACACTGTAATTGATGAGTTCATTAAGCCCTGATGCTTTCAGTGCTCCAAGACGGAAGGTCCACTCGCTCTCCTTCCCTAATAGTTCCTGTGTTAAATTGCCACCCCTAATGCCCACCTGGATGTGTTCTAATCCAAAGCATTTCATGTCTTTAGTTGAATTTTGGTAATCTTTGTAGAAATGCCTGTCTACTGACGTCAGTTTACGCAACTAGCCTAAATCTGTTGCCTGCATTGTGAATATTGTTACTTTGAGGGCTCTTGACATCATGCCCACATATTTGAGGCTGCAGATACATGTCAGGCAGTATATAACACCATTAGTGTTACAGTTTATGTATTACATGACCCTCATCTCTTGACCATATTTGTCTTGTATGGTATTAGTTTAAGAGATGAAATTACATGACCTAAATGAACCACATGGGTATGTCCCAGTTGTCCCTGGTATCTCTCGGGTTTATTTAACAAAGTGGCTCTTCACCAAATAGTCATTAAGGTTTTGTGATCTACGCCAACTCATATTGATCCTGGAATCCAAGTGTATAGCCAGGTCCTGATCCAGTTGTAAAATGGGAAGATTTTTTTAATGGCATCTGTTAATTCCCACAATTCATTGCAATAAGTACCCAGAAATCTCAATTTAGGATTGTCACTAGATTTATCCATTTAGGGTCTAAATATCAATGATTTCCTTTTAGTTTGTATGACTGATTATTTTTGCCTTTTTCAATGACCTCTTACTGTACCCTCGATCAAACAAACGAGACACCAGTTCTTTGCTCTGGATTTTATATACCTGCTCTTCTGTGCAATTTTGTCTCAGTCGTAGGAATTCCCCTTTGGGAATATTCTCCATGGTTGGAGGGAAATGGGAGCTAGTTTTTAATAAACTACTGTTGGTAGCAGTCTCCTTTTGATAAAGTTCAGTTGCCAAACTGCCATCTGGTGCACTGTAAATGTTGCTGTCCAGGAAGGATATCGACTGTGCACTGATGGTGTGGGTTAGTTTGATGTTAAGATCATTGTCATTTAGTTTTGATATAAATTCCAGAAGTAATTATTCGCTTCCATCCCACAAAATGACTATATCATCGATATATCAGAGCCAGTTGATCACATGTGACGTGTAGACATCATTATCGGCATTAAATACCTGCTCTATCTCCCACCAGCCTAAAAAAAGATTAGCATAGGTTGGGGCACATGCTGCCACCATTGCCGTACCGCTTGTTTGGAGGAAAAACTGGTCTGAAATACCCCAGAGAATACCCGGTGTTTTAAGTTATAGGTTACCAATCCTGTCTAACACTGAAAGCAGAATCACACCTATACCTGTTTCCTGCTTCCTCTGTCCCAATACAGGATTTTTCAACCCTATAATCTGGGTTTCCACAGACGGGCACTTTCAAAAACGGAGCCAATAAATTGATGGACTCTCAAGTAATGTTTGCATAACCTGAGTGCAAGGTGAATTCCAATGTGGTTAAATCCAATTAAGGACATTATTTGATCAAATAAAATATTTTTTTTCGCACCAGAGTGCGCTGTGTATCATGTCCTTTTCAGGACTATAAGAATTTTTCCTGCAGCATATACTGTAAGGCACCTCAACCTATAGAAATGTCATAAATGTAATACTTTGATTATAAGACATTACTGTATATTTTGCTATTTACTGCTCTCCTTGTACATATCTAAGAATGTACACATTATAAGGGGAAATATATTTTAACTTATTTGAATAAAAGTTATATCTTAAAATATCTAAAAATCATGCAATACTAATTATCCTTACTAAAGTGTGCGCCGGACAAGGGTCTTATCTTTCTTTTCTTGTTTGTATTGTCAGAGAAATTTGGACCCCTTATACTGGGACTGACTGCTTATAGGATTAACAGCTTGATGTATCAATGTATTCCTAGGTGCAGAAAACATATTCTGAACCATGTATAAAAAAGTGTTCTTCTTTTGTCTGCACCTGCTTTTTGCTAATTGTGCTTTGTGTGTGTGACCTACTGATAAGGGACACTTTCCATCATTAGGGGGCTGAGAGTGGTGTATAGTGCTTTATTACTAACTCGTGGCCCCGAAGTGACTGCCTGGGGCCTTTCCTGGCTCATAATTAGGAATAAGTATTGTATTTGGATGACAGTAATAAAGACGAACTATGTACCCTGTCACGTAAGCCTTTACTGATGTAATGTGTATTGTATACTATATAAACTGTGATTGCTATAACTCAAATTGTCTCACTGAGCCTGCATGCTCTGTTGACACCCATCTGGGCCTAGATACAAAATAAACCATACATGCTTTTTCATCTGATCCTGGCGTATGTCCTCGATTACTTGCCACAACACTTGGTGTTTCTTTTGCCCGATTGGATGATTCGCTTCACATATGGGACGACACGACTGCTGGGTCTTCTGCCGCAGAAACTAAATAGCGCTGTAAGGTGAGAAACTTTCATCACACCTTCCCTTTTTCTGCGGCATAGTGATACAGCACGTCTGTTCCGTGTGTGCAGTGCTCGCTCAAAAAAGAACCTCGTTCCTGAGGTAAGGACTAGACGAAAAAGCATATTTTTCTGTGTCTATAGATATGTATGAAATGTATGAATAATACTTCTTTTTCTAGAACTAACATCTAACACCATTCTTTCCAGAAATCATTACTATTTCTATTTTAATGCAATACTCAAACTTGTGCATATATTCTTTTCCCGTATTTTCAGGTTCTAACCTTATTTTTTTTCATCAATAATATAAAGGTATACATTGTATAACTTACAGTTGTGTTAATAAGCATTTAAGGTTGGAACTGTATAGGATTAAACTGATGCAATAGCTGCTTCAAGTATTTTTGTGTTGCGATGTATGTGTGTAAGAGATGAATGACACTGAGTGTATGTGTGTAAACTGAGCTCTGTATCCGTGTCAGGGACGGAGAAGGTAAAACTTCTCATATCTGCCTTTATAACGCAGGGGAGAAATAGATACATTTGTGTGACTCTTTCTCGCCCAAGGTATGATTAAGGTGTAAGGAAAATTGTGAGACCGTCTCTCATAGCAGGTATTGTGAGTACTTGATAGGAAATAGAGCTGTGTGATCATTTTTTTTGAGAAACTTGTAACAGCCTGAGTAGAGAAAGGTTTAGCACTCTCGTCAGACGTGACGCTTGTGGGTATACTTTACTGTATTGAAAATAATTGATTAATATCCCTGCTGTGGCAGGAGACTCCATTTGCTTGTGAAAGACGGTTTTTGATGTAAAATTGTGTACACTAGAGGAAGACAAATGGGTCAAATTCAGTCCACAAAGAGGAAATCCATCTGAGTGCAATGGATAGCGTTGTAAGTATGGTGATGTTGCAGTGAAATTCTTGAAAAAATGGAATAAGAGAACACAGAATTATCTAACCTGTCCTCTTACATGTACCTTTGATGCAAATGTTTTAAATAATTTAGGAAATAAGTTGATAAGTTGCAATGAATCTAAATTTTATTGTTTGTGGGTAGCTGATGCATGTCACAATCCTGACTGTAGGTTTATATTTGGTGACTTACCCCTGCCATCTGTCCTGGATCCTGTGTCTTTTCACTCACGGAGTTAAACAGCTTGTCAGCACTATGAGTTTTCCTGAGTTCTCTGCCTGAGAGGTAATCAGCTCCACCTGTGGTGATCTCCTGTGTGAGGCTGAATTCAGTAATCTAAAAGCAAGCATCCTGTGTTTTGCAGAAGTCCAGGCTTCAGTGTTCTCTTGGCCTGCTAGGCCTCATTCTACATCACAGCCTTGGCTAGAGTAGTCACATGACAGTGACATCACCTAATCCTGCCCACCAATCATCAAGGACCAGGAAGTATAAATCAGGAGGCTGAGTTGGAATCTGGGCCAGTTCCTTGTGTCACATACAGCCTTGTGTGGGTCTTAAGCTGAGCTCCCTAAAGGTAACCTTTGTACCTAAGTTCCTGTGGAAACTCTGTTCCCTTGTTACCGTTTGGTTTATTTGTGTGTTGCCATTTGATTTCACCATTTCCCTGAGTCTCAATGTAAAGGTACAGCTGCAATGTTTCGTCTTAAAGGCACAGTACTGAATTCCGTGTTCTCCACTGAAAACCACAGCTGTCGTGTTTCGGTTTTACTACTGTTGTAGTTGGGATCTTCAGGGCTCAGTACCTCGTGCCTCAGCATCTCCGTGCTTCCAGCATCTCCGTGCCTCAGCATCTCCGTGCCTCAGTGCCTCAGCACCTCCGTGCTTCCAGCACCTCCGTGCATCAGTACCTCCGTGCCTCAGTACCTCCGTGCCTCAGTACCTCCGTGCCTCAGTGCCTCAGCACCTCCGTGCTTCCAGCACCTCCGTGCATCAGTACCTCCATGCCTCAGTACATCCGTGCCTCAGTACCTCCGTGCCTCAGTACCTCCGTGCTTCCAGCACCTCCGTGCCACAGCACCTCCGTGCCACAGCACCTCCATGTCTCAGCACCTCAGTGCCTCAGCATCTCCGTGCCTCAGTGCCTCAGCACCTCCGTGCTTCCAGCACCTCTGTGTATCAGTACCTCCGTGCCTCAGTACCTCCGTGCCTCAGTACCTCCGTGCCTCAGTGCCTCCGTGCTTCCAGCACCTCCGTGCCACAGCACCTCCGTGCCACAGCACCTCCGTGCCTCAGTACCTCCGTGCCTCAGCATATCCGTGCTTCTAGCACCTCCGTGCCTCAGCACCCCTACGCACCCCAGTGTCTCTACGCACCCCAGTGCCTCCACGTACCTCAGTGTCTCCAAGCACCTCAGTGTCTCCAAGCACCTCAGTGTCTCCAAGCACCTCAGTGTCCGCAAGCACCTCAGTGTCCGCAAGCACCTCAGTGTCCGCAAGCACCTCAGTGTCCGCAAGCACCTCAGTGTCTCCAAGCACCCCGTGCCCTTTAGCACAATTATACCTGGTATTCTTCACTGATTCATCAGTGCCTTTCCAGTTCTGTCTTTCAGGAGACCTTCAGCATGCCTCCTGTCTGCCGACCTAATCCTGCATGAGGAGAACCTAGATTCGGCCATCTCTGCTGCGGTTCCTCTTCCCAGTCACCGGAAGAAACCCAGAGTCCACAACAGTCCCAAACCAGGTCAGTGGTAGTATTCATATAATCCTCCTGTCGCCCGCACAGACCTCACTAACACCGGGTTCACAAAACCTTAGTCATGACAGTAGGAACTGGCCACATGGACCCGGCCGAAAGTGTTTGTCTGTCGCGTGACCTCCTAAGCAATATTGCAGGACGCTTGGAAGGTCTGGAGTCGACTCAGCATCGATTGGCACAGTGTCTGCAGCGGAATTCGTCCTCCAGAGATTCTATGACCTTCTGCTCTAAGACTCCTGACCAACTGCAGATTTTCTACCAGATGTTACTACAGTTACAAGAACTTTTGCCTAGTATTCTCTCTGTGATGCCTGATCTCCTCAGGAATACTACCAACGTTGTTGATCCTGTTTTGTCCCATCCAGTTAATAGAGTCTCTTCCTCTGCGCAAGGGAAAGTTTTTCATCAGAGCTATCCACGTCAGCGGCGTAAGGAGCTACATCTCTGTCTTTACTGTGGAAATTCTGGTCATTTTGTTAAAGACTGCATTCTTCGCAAGCCAGGTAATAGTGACAAATCTCAGTATCATAGTGCTCATGTCTACAAGTCATCCACAGTATCCGATCCTTCTGCTGCTGACGGGGGTATCAAGAAGGCTACTCTTCTGAGAGAGACTCAAATTTATGACTGGGGTCCGGTGGTTAAAAGACCTTATCCCAAGTTGGGTGTCCAGAGAAGAATGTTCAAGCCATTTACAGTCACAGAGGAGTCCGTGTCCACAGCCCCAGGAGGGGCGTCTTCAGAGCGTCCAGCCCCAGGAGGGGCATCTTCAGAGCGTCCAGCCCCAGGAGGGGCGTTTTCAGAGCGTCCAGCCCCAGGAGGGGCGTCTTCAGAGCGTCCAGCCCCAGGAGGGGCGTCTTCAGAGCGTCCAGCCCCAGGAGGGGCGTCTTCAGAGCGTCCAGCCCCAGAGAGTCTTCAGAGTGCTGCCCAGCCAGTGAGTCTTCAGAGTGCTGCCCAGCCAGTGAGTCTTCAGAGTGCTGCCCAGCCAGAGAGTCTACAGAGTGCTGCCCAGCCAGAGAGTCTACAGAGTGCTGCCCAGCCAGAGAGTCTACAGAGTGCTGCCCAGCCAGAGAGTCTACAGAGTGCTGCCCAGCCAGAGATTCTACAGAGTGCTGCCCAGCCAGAGATTCTACAGAGTGCTGCCCAGCCAGAGATTCTACAGAGTGCTGCCCAGCCAGAGATTCTACAGAGTGCTGCCCAGCCAGAGATTCTACAGAGTGCTGCCCAGCCAGAGATTCTACAGAGTGCTGCCCAGCCCCGTGAAGAGGGGGCTCTTGCCTCAGCCCAGCCCCGTGAAGAGGGGGCTCTTGCCTCAGCCCAGCCCCGTGAAGAGGGGGCTCTTGCCTCAGCCAGCCCCGTGAAGTGGGGGCTCTTGCCTCAGCCCAGCCCTGTGAAGAAAGGGCTCAGCCCGTCCCGGTTCCAGCCGGTCCAGCAATACTCCAGGCCCTGCCTGGTCAGTCCGTCCCGGTTCCAGACGGTCCAGCAATATTCCAGGCCCTGCCTGGTCAGTCCGTCCCGGTTCCAGCCGGTCCAGCAATACTCCAGGCCCAGCCTGGTCAGTCCGTCCCGGTTCCAGCCGGTCCAGCAATACTCCAGGCTCCGCCTGGTCAGTCCTTCCCGGTTCCAGCCGGTCCAGCAATACTCCAGGCTCCGCCTGGTCAGTCCGTCCCGGTTCCAGCCGGTCCAGCAATACTCCAGGTTCCGCCTGGTCAGTCCGTCCCGGTTACAGCCGGTCCAGCAATACTCCAGGACCAGCCTGGTCCGTCTCCTTTGGCTCCAGCCAATTCAAGTATCCTCGGATCCAATCCAGTCCTACTCGTCCAGCCAAAGCTTTCTTCAGTTTCATCCTCTAAGCCTGCCAAAGATAGTCCAAGTATCTCCTTCCGTAGGAATCCGACCATTCAGGTTGGTCATGTAGGAGTCTCTCCTAGCTCAATACTAAGTTCTCCGCCAAAGAATTTAAAGTTACAGTGCACTTCTAGGTCATTTTCAAACTGTGTATCTAAAGGAGATTCGTATTTTCCGTTAGACTTGGACTCAGACTCTGAATTTGATCCAGTTTATGATGCTACTCCTTTCCTGGGAGGTGCTGTTCCTTCCTGTTATGCTTCCATGCATGAAGAGGTTCCAGAATCACCAAAAAGCTCTACAGGTCTCTGTATGAAAAGTCCTCGTTATAGAACAAGATTTAATTTAAGCCTCAGTGGAGTGCTAGCTTCGAAAGCACAATCTTCTCGCACTACAAAACGAGGAGAGGAACCTTCTACAGTTTATTCCTCAGTCCTTTCGGATGAAGGAAATTCCAGTCTTGTCTATGATGGATGGTCTACCTGTTCTGAAGATGAAGATCAGGAAGACTTCTAAAGAATCCAGCTTAAGTTTTGTTCTGGACCCTCTGGTTTCAACTTTTTAGAAGCTTTGTGTACAAGTTATTCATCAAGTTCCTCTAAGATTCAAGATGGGTGTCCGGAGTCCACCCTTGAAGAGGGGGATACTGTCACAATCCTGACTGTAGGTTTATATTTGGTGACTTACCCCTGCCATCTGTCCTGGATCCTGTGTCTTTTCACTCACGGAGTTAAACAGCTTGTCAGCACTATGAGTTTTCCTGAGTTCTCTGCCTGAGAGGTAATCAGCTCCACCTGTGGTGATCTCCTGTGTGAGGCTGAATTCAGTAATCTAAAAGCAAGCATCCTGTGTTTTGCAGAAGTCCAGGCTTCAGTGTTCTCTTGGCCTGCTAGGCCTCATTCTACATCACAGCCTTGGCTAGAGTAGTCACATGACAGTGACATCACCTAATCCTGCCCACCAATCATCAAGGACCAGGAAGTATAAATCAGGAGGCTGAGTTGGAATCTGGGCCAGTTCCTTGTGTCACATACAGCCTTGTGTGGGTCTTAAGCTGAGCTCCCTAAAGGTAACCTTTGTACCTAAGTTCCTGTGGAAACTCTGTTCCCTTGTTACCGTTTGGTTTATTTGTGTGTTGCCATTTGATTTCACCATTTCCCTGAGTCTCAATGTAAAGGTACAGCTGCAATGTTTCGTCTTAAAGGCACAGTACTGAATTCCGTGTTCTCCACTGAAAACCACAGCTGTCGTGTTTCGGTTTTACTACTGTTGTAGTTGGGATCTCCAGGGCTCAGTACCTCGTGCCTCAGCATCTCCGTGATTCCAGCATCTCCGTGCCTCAGCATCTCCGTGCCTCAGTGCCTCAGCACCTCCATGCTTCCAGCACCTCCGTGCATCAGTACCTCCGTGCCTCAGTACCTCCGTGCCTCAGTACCTCCGTGCCTCAGTGCCTCAGCACCTCAGTGCTTCCAGCACCTCCGTGCATCAGTACCTCCGTGCCTCAGTACCTCCGTGCCTCAGTACCTCTGTGCTTCCAGCACCTCCGTGCCACAGCACCTCTGTGCCACAGCACCTCCGTGTCTCAGCACCTCAGTGCCTCAGCATCTCCGTGCCTCAGTGCCTCAGCACCTCCGTGCTTCCAGCACCTCCGTGCATCAGTACCTCCGTGCCTCAGTACCTCCGTGCCTCAGTACCTCCGTGCCTCAGTGCCTCCGTGCTTCCAGCACCTCCGTGCCACAGCACCTCCGTGCCACAGCACCTCCGTGTCTCAGCACCTCAGTGCCTCAGCATCTCCGTGCCTCAGTGCCTCAGCACCTCCGTGCTTCCAGCACCTCCGTGCATCAGTACCTCCGTGCCTCAGCACCTCCGTGCCTCAGTACCTCCGTGCCTCAGTACCTCCGTGCCTCAGCATATCCGTGCTTCTAGCACCTCCGTGCCTCAGCACCCCTACGCACCCCAGTGTCTCTACGCACCCCAGTGCCTCCACGTACCTCAGTGTCTCCAAGCACCTCAGTATCTCCAAGCACCTCAGTGTCTCCAAGCACCTCAGTGTCCGCAAGCACCTCAGTGTCCGCAAGCACCTCAGTGTCCGCAAGCACCTCAGTGTCTCCAAGCACCCCGTGCCCTTTAGCACAATTATACCTGGTATTCTTCACTGATTCATCAGTGCCTTTCCAGTTCTGTCTTTCAGGAGACCTTCAGCATGCCTCCTGTCTGCCGACCTAATCCTGCATGAGGAGAACCTAGATTCGGCCATCTCTGCTGCGGTTCCTCTTCCCAGTCACCGGAAGAAACCCAGAGTCCACAACAGTCCCAAACCAGGTCAGTGGTAGTATTCATATAATCCTCCAGTCGCCCGCACAGACCTCACTAACACCGGGTTCACAAAACCTTAGTCATGACAATGCACTTTTTAACTGTCACCTCCAATACAAAACTCTCCGCCTTATGCGGCAAAAATACGGACTTAATAACAGACACTAAAGGAAATTAGAGAAAGGGAGGAGGCATTATACCCCCACTTGCATCAGATTATCCAGAACCCACAGAGTTAAGGGACACTGGCAATAGACACTTCCCTGATCATTGCCTCTGCATCTTCCTCTATAAATAGAGCAGAGGGTGAATGGTCCGTAGAAAGTTGCGGCTGCCATTTCTTCCCTCTCTGATAACACTACACTACAGAAAACTTCAGTTCATGTTCAGACACCAGATTCTTCTGGTGCAGGGACACTGGACTACGTTGTAATACCTTTAGGCAGAGATAGAGGTCAACGCATGATACCACAGACCTTAACCCCTGCAGATACTGGTATGTTGCATCCGACCCTATACCGGATCAGGCTTACCACAGCCCCTCCAACTGTGGGTGCGGGGCCGGCTGTTACATACTCCATTCATGTTTCCTGGACGGTATCAGACCTTAGAGCCCTAGAAGAAAAGATGCCCGACCCTAGAAAAGATCCCAGGGCAGCATGGAATAATTTAGTTCTGACTTAAAATATTCACCATCCCACATATAGAGATGTGCTGCAATTACTGCTTGCTGTGTTCAAACCCAATGATTATACGACCCTAATGCAGCAATTAAAATGGGATGCTGCTGCTGCTGTGCTTACTAGTGATAAGCTAGCTGCCAAATGGTTGGAACTAGAAACAACATTTAACAAAACATTCCCAGCCACTATTGATTGGACCAAAATAAGGGGAATTGCACAGGACCAAAAGGAATCAGTTGCAGATTATACTGCCAAATTCTTCAAAATTATAAAATGTCACAGTGGCATCCCCGATATACAAAGGAAACCAGATCTAGCCCCTTTATTAATCACTTCATATGTAGAAGGATTGAAAAGACCCATGCAGTCCAGACTCAAAACTCAGTCCCCTGATTGGAAATCAAAAATCCTTGCTAATATCATTGAATGGAGTAGACACCACGAGGCCAACTTAGTTGAGAAAGATATAAACAGACAACAGAAATTAATGAATATGCAGATTAAAGCAGCTGAGCAAATAGCTCAGCCAGTTCACAAGGCACTGTCCAGTGGGAGGGGGCCAGCTCCCTTGAGAGCTATAGTATGTTACAACTGCCGAGAAAAGGGACACTTGTCATATGATTGTAAATAACCCTCCGTGCAGGGGAAACTTAAATCCTCTGACAATTACAATCATAAGGATTTTAGACAACGTCCCAAGAGAAGAGATTGACAGGAAGTCAAGGCTCCGGTGTATCCAGTATTGGCTACAGATAATCATGATCCCATGGTAAATTTAATAATAAATGTTTTATTAATAGAAGGTAGTCAGGATTTTCCTACCTCTGACAAAACTGTCACTGCAGAAGTAATCTCAACCAGTCCCATTGAAATTATGCTTTCAGAGCCCTTGACTGTCAGTCTAGGTCCTCTTACAAACACTCATTTTTTGTTGTCCCTTAATGCCCCTGTCAGTTTGCTTAGTCGCAATCTCCTGGCAAAACTTAGATGTTATATCAGCTGCTCGTCTGCTGGATTCTTTCTTCATGTTCCAGAACAACACGCTGATGCTGTACGAGATACCCTGTGGCAGTATGATGACAACAGGCTTATGCCTGTCTTACAGGTGCTGCCAGGCTTGCTGACAGTGGGATCACTGAGCCATAATTGGACAGTTCAATAAATTTAAGCTTATATCTGTGAATAAGGCTACAGACCACTGAAAGCGATTTGTGTCTGTCTCAATTAAGATTACAGACACAATGTTACAGCAATAAATTATTAGATACAAAGTGATACGTAAGGCTGCTGTTAACGGGACATCTGAATATAAGCTAAAAGCAGACATCTCATGTATGTCTGGTGTTGTGGATATGTTTCCTCAATGACTACGTATTACACATGTACGGCTGCTCTAAATCACTGTCAATGGGCTATATCTGCTTTATATTAAGACTATAGATGATATGCTAAAGCAATAAATTATCAATTATAATATATAAAATATAAGGCTGTCAATAGCAGGCACATCTTAGTATTAACTATTTAAAACGAACAGGGCGTTACTCCTAACCGCCGATGGCAGTATTTCAGGTTACAACCAGGCACTACACTTTAGACCACAGTCAGCAGGTTATGTAAGCTCCAAATAAGATGACAGCTAATTTAGTATGTCACAATAATGAAATATCATCCATAAAGTGACTTATCAAACTGCTCATAGTGTGACATCTGAGTATCTATCTAAGAATAAAATGGACTGACAATCCTTAAACCGCTGATAGTGGGTCTTTTGTGCTGCAATCAGATATTACAGAAGAGCATGTTTATATAACGGCCCAATATTTAGGTAAAGAATGTTTATATGGAATACAAGCTAAATGGTTCCATGTTTATGCTTGATAGTAAGCTCTATAAAAATAAGTAACATATGTGATGTTATTATGTTACGTCTGAACAATAAATTACTTTACGTATATTGACACATGAGATTGGTGACAATGGAACATATGAAATTTATAAATAAACATGAATTTTGATACTCAATTATCACTTATGACAAATGTGTTTCTGAATTAGCATCAGTGGCAAATATACATCTTGAGCCGTGATTTGAATATACATGCGTATACCAATCATTGGACATATTGGTCCATGTAAACATCTATGACAGCATGTTCACTTCCTAATCAGTCACTACCTATGTATAGAATAATATGTATGTGAAGAAAATTTACCAGTAATAGTAGGTTATAGTTGGAGGGATACTGCTCGGTACATATATCCAAGATCACTGTCTGAAAATTATTGTTTATTATGCAGGAGCTGTGATTAATTGGTGATGCGCACACCGTTAATAGGAAGCTTCTGTTATTAATTACATTTAAGCACAGTAACAGATCTTGGACTATACTTTGATACCAAGTCCAATAACCTACAAAACATTATTTCCCTAAAAAGTAACAGTGATACATTAGTGGTAACACACTAATTCATCAATCAGGAATCTATCCCAATAAGGGAAAATAACTAACCAAGCACTTTAATTCCCAGTATTTTTCACCTTCACATATTTCGCTGGCTATTAACGGTATACAATAAAAGTTATATTTTAATATTAGTGGTCACTGTGCTAAGGGAAAATGGCTTATAGTTCCCGTGTGCCCTACCAAAGGAATATTTTTTTCTCTATCTAATTATTATCAAATGCTTAATTTCTATTACAGGAGCACCCCCCAATAGATAAATTGATTTACTTTTTCTAGATTAATTATTTTCTAAATGGGGATAAGACAATAACACACATTAAGAATTAATTAATTACATTATAGGTCTGTGCGATCCTTTACGTCTCAGCTGCCAGGCTTGCTTTCAGAAATCCCTAAGCAAGTGTGGACAAAAGAGTCATTGGCACCTGTTATGCACACCAGTGCCTGCAGGAAAGTACTGGTGTCAGAACTGTTATGCACTCCAGTGCCTGCAGGAATGTACTGGTGTTTGAACTGTTATGCAAAACAAATGGACTTACAGACAGACTGGGGAATATGACATAACGTACACAGAAGGTGATAGGGTAACAAAATACACACAAAGTGAACAGAGAAGCCCAGAGGCTAAGGAACTGGGTATCTCCCTTGTATTAGAACTGCTCAGATGGGAAAAGCAAGATGTTGTGTTTTAATACGTAGAGAACCCGAAATGCTGTTGCTAAGGGCAACAGCAAAACCCTAAAGGGTTACCAACGGGTGTGGCAGTAAACTCCTTGGTCAGAGATGGAATGATAGACACAAGGAGAGTCTCCACAATCCTAATTCTCACTTGCAGTGCACAGGTTCAGCTTACTGCCACTAAACTGACCCCTGACACCTAGCACAGTGAGACAGGATTAGACAGGCAAGTCTTAGAATACAGCCACAAACTTGCTAAGTTCACAGAGTAGTAACAGAACCCCAGCAAGCTAAACGACTGACTCCAGTCTTACTGCTAGGTCTGGATTGGCAGAGTGTAATACCAAATCCCCAGGCCTATTTGCAGTAAGCAACAAACAAATACAAAGCTACACAGTACTGGCTAACTTTCAGAAACTGACTAACCAACAAAGATTCAGCAGCATCTGCTTACCCTGAGAAGAGGCCTTATAAAGCAGGTGCTGTCCACGCCCCACTCAGACCTCACAGACTGTGAGCACAAAAACCAGCACCGGATCCCCTGCCAAGCACAGAGCCTATAACCACTGCACAGCAAAAGACCCGAACCGGAGTATCAGCTGCGCTCAGGTCACTCCGCTAGCACTTGTCTCCCGGTTGCCATGACGACGTGGCAGCACAGGGCAGGAGACCCTAACAGTACCCCCCCTCTGACAAGGGGTCAAAGAACCCCTACCACCGGGTTTATCGGGGAACTGCGAGAAGAAAGAACGTATCAGTCTGGGGGCATGAAGATCACAACTGCGCACCCACGACCGCTCCTCCGGGCCATACCCCTTCCAGTGCACCAAAAATGACAGCCGATCCCGAACCACCTTGGAGTCAAGAATCCTTTCAACAACAAACTCCCTCTGGCCACGTATCAGAAGAGGGGAAGGTCTTCCACTGGAAGAAGGATTACTAATCGCCCGTTTTAAAAGGGAACAATGAAATGTTTTATTGATACCCAAAGAACGGGGCAGATCTAACTGAAATGCCACCGGATTGATAACCCTGGTGATCTTATAAGGGCCGATGAACCGGGGGCCTAACTTATGAGATGGCTGTCTCAACTTCAAATTCTTGGTAGACAACCAGACGAAGTCTCCTAATTTGAAGCTGCAGGGTCTTTTCCGCTTATCAAAAACCCTTTTGGTCACTAATGACACAGACACAAGGGCTTTCTTCACTTTCCGCCAAATACCTCTAAGGACCGAAACCACAGAGGAACCACCAGGCGTGGAGTCCAGGGGGTCAAAAGAATTGGCCTTAGGATGATGCCCATACACACAAAGGAAGGGAGAGATCCCTGTAGCAGAGTGAGCCACGTTGTTATAGGCAAACTCCGCCATGGACAGATGAGCAACCCAGTCAGTCTGACACTTGGAGACATAACACCTGAGGAACTGCTCCAAGGACTGGTTCACCCTTTCAGTCTGCCCATTAGACTGCGGATGGTAGCCCGACGACAAGCTGACAGAAATCTGGAGATCGGAACAAAATGCCCTCCAGAATTTGGCCACAAACTGGGATCCGCGGTCCGAGACCACATCAAGTGGCAACCCGTGGAGACGCACAACATGCAGCATAAATAATTCAGACAGGCGTCTGGCCGATGGCAGCCCAGCCAGTGGAACGAAGTGCACCATCTTCAAAAACCTGTCAACGACAACCCAGATGGCTGTCATCCCCGAGGATTTGGGCAAGTCCACCACAAAATCCATTGAAATGTGGGTCCATGGCTTAGATGGGATAGAGAGTGGATGTAATGGGCCAACAGGAACCCCTCTAGGAGTCTTATTTCGGCCACAGATGTCACATGCCCGAACCCACTGATCCACATCCTTAGCCACCGAGGGCCACCACACCGCCCTAGATAGCAACTCCCGAGTTCTGGCAATACCCGGGTGACCTGCAGACTTCTTGGCATGGAATTCCAGGAACACTCACTGTCTTAACCTAGGAGGCACAAACAAAAGACCTACCGGAAGGTCTGGAGGAGCCTGCTCCTGTGCTCTAAGGACTAATGATAAGAGGTCCTGGGTAATGCCCACTTTAATACATGATGGGGAAACAATGGGCAACGGCTCCTCGGTGGTCTCCTGGATTGGAGCAAAACTCCGCGAGAGCGCATCAGCCTTGATGTTTTTTGACCCAGGGCGATATGTTATCAAAAAATTAAAGCGAGCAAAAAACAAAGCCCATCGTGCCTGCCTGGCATTGAGACGCTTCGCTGACTCTAAATATGCCAGATTCTTATGGTCAGTGAGAATTGAGACCACAAACTTAGCCCCCTCAAGCCAGTGTCTCCACTCCTCGAGAGCATCCTTAATAGCCAACAATTCCCGGTTACCCACGTCATAATTCATCTCGGCAGGCGAAAATGTACGGGAAAAGTAAGCACAGGGATGAAGGCGATTATCAGACACTCCCATCTGAGAAAGCACTGCCCCAATACCCATCTCAGAGGCATCCACCTCCACCACAAAAGGACGCTCTGGATCTGGGTGTCGCAGCACCTTGGCCGAAACAAATGCCCTTTTGAGACGGGCAAAAGCCGCTTTAGCCTCACAAGACCAGTGAGCAACATCCGCCCCTTTCTTAGTGAGTGCCACCAAGGGCGCCACTATAGACGAAAATCCAGCGATAAATCGTCTATAAAAATTTGCAAAGCCCAGGAAACGCTGAAGCGCCTTCAAACTAGTGGGCTGCACCCAATCCAGGACTGCCTGTACCTTGGAACCCTCCATTTGGAAACCTTCTGGGGAGATAATATATCCTAGAAATGCGATTTGCTGAACTTCAAATTCGCACTTCTCCAGCTTCGCCCCAAGCCGGTGGTCTCTGAGTTTCTGGAGGACTAAGCGTACATGCTTCCGATGTTCCTCCAGGGAATGGGAGAAGATTAGGATGTCATCTAAGTATACAACTAAGAATCTATCCAAATATTCCCTGAGCACATCATTCATGAAATCCTGGAAGACTGCCGGGGCATTACAGAGCCCAAAAGGCATCACCAAATATTCATAATGCCCTGAGTGGGTATTAAAGGCAGTCTTCCATTCATCCCCCTCTCTTATTCGGATTAGATTGTACGCACCGCGTAGGTCAATCTTAGAAAAAATGGTGGCAGTACGAAGCTGGTCAAACAAGACCGAAATGAGAGGCAGTGGGTATGAGTTTTTAATCGTGATACGGTTCAATTCCCTGAAGTCGATGCAGGGTTGCAACGAACCGTCCTTTTTACCCACGAAGAAGAACCCCGACCCAACTGGAGACTGTGAAGGTCTGATAAATCCCTTAGCCAAGTTCTCCTGAATGTACTCTGCCATAGCCTGAGTCTCAGGACGTGACAGGGAGTACAACCTGCTCTTGGGAAGCTTAGCATTTGGCAACAAATCAATGGCACAGTCATAGGGGCGATGGGGAGGTAGTACCTCTGCAACTTTTTTGGAGAACACGTCCGCAAAATCTGCATAACACCCTGGCAATCCTGGCAAACTTAGCTGCGAGAGCCTGACTGGACGGCTCAAGCAACTCCTGAAACAATCAGTACCCCAACTAAGAATCTCCCCAGAGACCCAGTCAAATTGAGGATTGTGGGCCCTTAACCAGGGTAAACCCAACACCAATGGGGCAAAAGTACAGACAGTCACATAAAAGGACAATTTTTCAGAGTGTGTGGCTCCAATAAACAAAGAAATCTGGCTAGTGCAAGAGGTAATTTTACCTTGGGATAATGGTTCCCCGTTTAACCCACAAATCTCAATTTCCGATGCCAAGGGTACTAAGGGAACAGAGTGTTTCAGGGCGAATTGGCGGTCCATAAAAACCCCGTCGGCCCCACTGTCCACAAAGGCCTCAGTCTTGACAGTTTGACCGAGGATCTTCAAGGTCACCGGAATGATAAAAGTCTTCTTGGGAAATTCTGACTTCTGGCCTGACAGGATATTTCCCATCACCCTCAGGCCCTGAAGTTTTCCGGCTTTTCTGGGCATGATACTACCACATGACCTTTATTCCCACAGTACAAACACAACCCCTGCTGTCTCCTCCGTGTCTTCTCACGCGAGGAGAGGCGGGTAGCCCCAATCTGCATAGGCTCCTCGTCAAATTCCTCAGAGTCTGAGGTTCCCTTGGGAAGGAAGGAAATCTCAGTCTCCCTTTCAAGCCTACGCTCTCTCAGCCGTCTATCCACCCGGATGGATAACTGCATGAGCTGATCCAAGCTATCAGGCAAGGGATATTGTACCAGTTGGTCCTTTATCTGGTTAGAAAGACCTCTTCGGTACTGGTGTCTCAGGGCTGGGTCATTCCACTGGGTATCATGGGCCAACCTCCGAAACTCCGTACAGTAAACCTCAACTGGCCTTCGCCCTTGCTTAAGGATCGAAATCTGAGCCTCGGCTGAGGCCGTCTTGTCAGGGTCATCATACAACATGCCCAGTGCCGTAAAAAAAGCATCAACACTTTTAAGCGACGGACAGTCAGGCTGCAACCCATATGCCCAGACCTGTGGGTCTCCTTGTAGCAAGGAAATCACTATGCCCACCCGCTGAATCTCCGACCCAGAAGACTGAGGCCTAAGCCGGAAGTATAGCTTGCAGCTCTCCTTGAAACAAAAGAACTGCGAGCGATCTCCAGAAAAACGATCCGGGAGATTTACTTTCGGCTCCTTAACCCCTGCAGGTGCTGCTGCTGCGGGAGCTCCGCCAGCAGCCTGGGAGGTGTGCATTTTAATGGACAAATCATTAAATTGTCGAGTCAGGACCTGCACCTGATCGACCACCTGTTGCAACGTATTTTGAGGGGTATGCTCCATATTCCCACAAAATTTCAACAGGAGTATTAGGCTGCTGAATATGTTATGCACACCAGTGCCTGCAGGAAAGTACTGGTGTCAGGACTGTTATGCACTCCAGTGCCTGCAGGAATGTACTGGTGTTTGAACTGTTATGCAAAACAAATGGACTTACAGACAGACTGGGGAATATGACATAACGTACACAGAAGGTGATAGGGTAACAAAATACACACAAAGTGAACAGAGAAGCCCAGAGGCTAAGGAACTGGGTATCTCCCTTGTATTAGAACTGCTCAGATGGGAAAAGCAAGATGTTGTGTTTTAATACGCAGAGAACCCGAAATGCTGTTGCTAAGGGCAACAGCAAAACCCTAAAGGGTTACCAACGGGTGTGGCAGTAAACTCCTTGGTCAGAGATGGAATGATATAGACGAAGGGTGAATGGCGCTCGTGTCTCTGGATAATTTGTTTGGGCTGCAACCTATGGATGAAGCACCTCCAAAAGTACTTCACTTGGGTAATATTGGTGAAAAGGTTTTCACAGGTGCGCCTGATGTGTGAAGTATGTGCCAAATTTAATTTTAATGCCTTAAACAATAAACAGTTGGATAACTTGACCTTAATAAAATAAATTGCAATATACAGTATTTGAATGAAGAAAAGATTGTCTTTATTTATAGAAAAAATTAATTAATATATAAATACTCGTGTGGTCAAAAAAAAAAAAAAAGGGGGGGGGGGGGGAGAGGGAACGAGGTTGTTATCAGAAGCAGTATGGAATACTTCGTAGTCAAGATAAATGTTGTTTCTAAAGTTGCTGGTCACTCCAGAATGGTGGCGTCCCACCTCTGAGCGAATGATGGAATGTGTGCAAAAACAAAAGTCCAGAGCTTCAAGCAAACTAATATAAAATATATGTGATATTAAAAATTGTCTTTGAATCCGGAAAAGGGGAAAAAAAAGAAAAAAAATGAGAAAAATATTTGGGGTACCCCTGGATTGCCGCTGGCGATGAGGGTCGGGGTGTGGTGAGTGCTAGGCAATTAGGACTCCTGGACAGGCTGTGCCCCTCTAAACTCTGGTCCACCCTGCTGTCGCTCTATGAGCGCAACACGGTGCCCTGGACAGAAGGGGAACAGTCATGAGTCTTGGAGAGGGAGGTAGGGGCTGCTTCTAGCACAGTTAGTGCTGTCCGCCGCGCCTTCTCCTCTCCTACAGGGTCCCTTACCTTATCGCTCCTGCTCAGTCTCCTCGTTCCTCCGCCAGCGGTCTTCTCCGTCTCGGCCGCGGCCCGGCGATCTCCTGCACTTCCGGGTTGGGTCACGTGACCAGTCTCGGATGCCTCCGGGTCCCGTCTACCTCTCGTCGTTCTCTTTTTCTCTCTGTCCTCCGTCTTAAGGTTTCAAGCTCTGTCGGTTGGATGGTCGGAAAAAATAGTGTAACAAGGCAATGTTGTGTTTGCTCCAACGCGTATCGGCCGGTATTGGCCTTCGTCAGGGAGTCTGTTTCCGCCATCTTTAGTGTGGGCTTTTTATGCCCACATCCAGCGGGAGTGGTTTTGATTAGTTGTTCCAGAATGGGAACACACGGAAGGGGGAGGGGCTGGTTGATTGGATAGGAAAATAGTGCTGAATGAAGGAAAAAGTTACATACAAGGGGAACAACTAATGGTCTATTATTCCTTTGTGTCCCTAATTGTGTATGTCACAATTACTATTGTTTGTCGGAAATATTGTACAATATTGTTGCATGTACAAAAACAGTGCAATTGGTTGATTAATGAAAAAAATATATATATAAAAAAAATTTTTATTTATAAATTAATGATAATTTTGACTGCAGTATTGAAGGGGTGAAAATTGATAATTCTAATAATAGTGATAAAATAATAAAATAATAATATTAATAATGATCAAAAAATTAATAAATAATAATGATAGTAATAAAGTTGAGAATGATAATAATGAAGATAGGGTGAATGGTAAATTGTCGGGAAATTGAATGTAATATAATAAATAGGTAAACAATATAGGAGTGTATAGAATAAACAGTTAGTGGTCTGTATTGTTCATAAATTCGGGCTTTATTGCTTAATATACACATAAAGTTGTTTAGGGCTGTTCCTAATGGGCATTTTTGTGGACTAATTGGTTGAATGATCTCTCCTACATGTGAGAGTAAATGTTATATTCATGTACTTTGTGGAGTCTATTGTTCCTGCTGCGTGTACGATATCGTCATTTGCCTGTGATAATGGTCCTTACCTCATTGTCTAAATTTAGCCCGTGCGGTTTTAAGGTTTTTAGTGTAAACATCCATTTCAGCTCTTCTTTGTTTATTGTCCTTAAAAAGTCCCCTCCTCTCCAATTCTGTTTCACCATTTTTATTCCTAACAATTTCATCCCTTCTGGGTTCTGTTTATGTTTTTCTCTAAAATGGTTAGAAAGACTGTGTGTTTCTAGGCCTTTCTTTATGTTCCTTATATGCTCTGAAGTTCTAGTTTTCAGGGGTCTTGTTGTCCTCCCTATGTATTGTAAGTGACAAGGGCACTCGATCAGATAAATGACACCCTTGGATTGGCATGATATATGTTCCTGGATTTCAAATCTTTCTTGTGTGACATTCGATTGAAAGTTTGTGGTGCCTTTGGTGGAAACGTGGTTCATTTTACAAAATTGGCAGGAATTGCAATGGAAGAAACCCTTACTTAAAGTAGTACCTAAAATGGTGGTCTGTACCGTCTCTCTCTTGTGCAAATGACTATGTGTTATTTTAGACTTGAGGTTGGGTGCCTTCCTTTATATTACCTTCGGTTTGGCTGGTAATATGTCCCCTAAAGTTTCATCTTGTAAGAGGATGTGCCAATGATTTTGAATGATTTTCTCCAGTTTTCTATTCTTGTTGTTGTATTGAGTTTGAAATGTTACCTTCCAATCTTTCAGTTGTTCTTTTTTATTTTTGTTTTTGTATGTCAAGAGCGTCCCTCTTTCTAGTTCCTCGACTTTCTTTAAGTCTTCATCTAAAGTGTCTTCCTTGTACCCTTTCCTAAGGAATTGGGTTTTCATCTCAGTCGCCTGCGTCTGGTAGTCTTCTATCTTTGTGCAGTTTCTCCTAACTCTTTTAAATTGACCCGAAGGAATGTTTCGTAGCCAATTAGGATGGTGTCCACTGGTGGTTAGGATATAGCTATTTACATCTACACTTTTTTGGAAAGTTTTAGTATTAATGGTAGTCCCTTCTATGAAAACGGTGATGTCTAAGAAGTTGACAGAGGTCTTACTGTAGTCAGTCGTGAATACCAGATTGTTGGTGTTTGCGTTAATGTATTCAAGAAATTCTAACAGTTGTTCCTCAGTGCCCTGCCATATAAAGATTACATCATCAATGTACCTCCGCCATAGGACCAGGTTCGCCCTGAAATCACGCCCACCCCAGATATATTCATCCTCCCACCTACTCATGAAGAGGTTAGCATAACTCGGGGCGAACCTAGTCCCCATAGCGGTGCCCGTGGTCTGTCTGTAGAATGTTTCTTCAAACCAGAAATAGTTATGTTGTAGGATGAATCTCACGCAGTCTAGTAAGAAGCTGGTCTGTGTTCTTTCTAATGTCGAGTCTTTTTCAAGAAAGTACTGTAATGCTTCTAGTCCCTGTGATTGGTTGATTATGGTGTATAGTGATGTTACGTCACTAGTACATATCCAGAAGTTTTCTGACCATGTCATGTTATCCAGTGTTTTAATAATATCTGTGGTGTCTCTGATGTATGATTTTTGTGTCTGTACGTATGGTTGCAAGAAGGTATCAATGTATTGTGATAGGTTTGATGTAAGTGATCCTATCCCGGATATTATTGGGCGGCCTGGTGGTTTTGTCTGATTTTTGTGTATCTTAGGTAAATAATAGAAGACTGGTATGATGGGATTCGTTGTATCTAAAAAGCCATGTTCCTTCTTAGTCAGTATTCCTTTTTCCAAACCCTGCATGAGTAGGTGCTCTAAGGTTTTCTTGTAATTTGTTGTGGGGTCATGTTTAAGGGTTTCATATGTACCCGTGTCCCCCAATATTCTGAGAGACTCTGCTATGTAGTCACTTTTGTCCAAGATAACGATCCCCCCTCCCTTATCCGCTGGTTTGATTACTAGATTCTTGTTATCTGTCATTTCTTTCAGTGCCCCCTGTTCTTAAGTGTTGAGATTGTAGTTAGTGTTTTTCGTGTCTATTTTGTCTAAATCTCTGGTGACTAATTTTTCAAAAGTGTCAATCAAGGAACCTCTCATATGTTGTGGGTAAAAAGTTGATGTTGGTCTCAAGACTGAATGTTTGAATGCGTCCTTATTTTGATTGTGCTCTAGATTCGTAGTGGTGTTACTGTAGTATTTGGCAAGTGTCAATTTGCGTGTGAACCTATGCAGGTCTAAATATGTCTCGAATTTATTGAGTTTCTTTGTTGGAGCAAATTTCAGTCCCTTGTTTAACAACGTTATGTGTGAGTTCTTTAATGTGGTGGAGCTGAGGTTAAAGATCCCTGTTTGGTCTATTCCTGTGGGTTGTGTCTTTTTTGTTGTCGGCCTCCCTCTCCTTCCTCTGGCTCCTCTTCTAGTTCTTCTAACTTCCTTTTGTTTGGTGTAGTCTGTCTCTGATCGCAGGTCTTCAGACCTGCAATCTTTCCTAAAAAAAACCCTGCACATCCTGTTTGATCTAATACTGGTGGTGTAGAGGGTTTTGTTCCCGGATTTAGGGAAACGGATGCTTCTTCAAAGTCTACAGAAACTTGAAACCCTCTTTCAAGTGAAAAGCGTGCCAGATTTTCGTAGTCAGTTTCGTCGCTCAAACTATAGGTGGAAAAATCTGTGTCTTGCGTTGTGTCTATGTCCTCTACTTGTCCACCATTAACATGTGTTGTTTGTTCTAGGTTGTCTTTTGCTGTCTTGCTGTGTATCCTAGTCATGTACTGCTGGTATGTCAGGTTAAGTTTCTTATATAGTGGTGTCTTAGTCTTTAAGGCTGGGCTACATCTTAGTAGGGCCTTTTTGGGTGTTTTGATTGTCTTGTTAGTTTGGGGTACTTTCTTTGGAAGCTTTCTAGTTGTCTTTTCTTTTTTCCCTTTTCCTATCTTATCTCTTAGAATTTTAGACTTTTTTGTTGCTATAATTTCTTCCTCAATTTTTCTCAGTCTTTTGTGTGAGATCTCTTCAAGTTGTCTGAATTCATTGTCTTCTTTGTGTACTCCTAAGGATGATTGTAAAGTCTCTATTTCTGCCTCTAGTACGGTCAGTTCGTTCTTGTGGGTCTCTAGGATAAGTTTAATAAGTTGTTTGGAACAGTCATGTAGGATGGAGTCCCATTTGTCTATGAATGTAGGGTTACTGTTGTTTTGTGTAGGGACTTTTTTAATTTTAAGACCTTTGGGGATTAGGTCATTCTCTAAATACCATTCTAGGGATTCTCTGTCCCACCATACCTTGGATTCCCTAGCCACTAGTTTCTCTAATTTGAGAAAAATGTCACAGAATTTACTCACAGTCTCGTGCGTCTCTGTAGTATGTGTAAGTTGTGAGAATAACAGGCTGGCTCTAGTAGCTCTACCTGCGCGATGGTCTAAAATACCCATAAACAGAGCTAGCCAAATCAGGAGGTTTTAAACAACTGAAGTATATAGACGAAGGGTGAATGGCGCTCGTGTCTCTGGATAATTTGTTTGGGCTGCAACCTATGGATGAAGCACCTCCAAAAGTACTTCACTTGGGTAATATTGGTGAAAAGGTTTTCACAGGTGCGCCTGATGTGTGAAGTATGTGCCAAATTTAATTTTAATGCCTTAAACAATAAACAGTTGGATAACTTGACCTTAATAAAATAAATTGCAATATACAGTATTTGAATGAAGAAAAGATTGTCTTTATTTATAGAAAAAATTAATTAATATATAAATACTCGTGTGGTCAAAAAAAAAAAAAAAAGGGGGGGGGGGGAGAGGGAACGAGGTTGTTATCAGAAGCAGTATGGAATACTTCGTAGTCAAGATAAATGTTGTTTCTAAAGTTGCTGGTCACTCCAGAATGGTGGCGTCCCACCTCTGAGCGAATGATGGAATGTGTGCAAAAACAAAAGTCCAGAGCTTCAAGCAAACTAATATAAAATATATGTGATATTAAAAATTGTCTTTGAATCCGGAAAAGGGGAAAAAAAAGAAAAAAAATTAGAAAAATATTTGGGGTACCCCTGGATTGCCGCTGGCGATGAGGGTCGGGGTGTGGTGAGTGCTAGGCAATTAGGACTCCTGGACAGGCTGTGCCCCTCTAAACTCTGGTCCACCCTGCTGTCGCTCTATGAGCGCAACACGGTGCCCTGGACAGAAGGGGAACAGTCATGAGTCTTGGAGAGGGAGGTAGGGGCTGCTTCTAGCACAGTTAGTGCTGTCCGCCGCGCCTTCTCCTCTCCTACAGGGTCCCTTACCTTATCGCTCCTGCTCCGTCTCCTCGTTCCTCCGCCAGCGGTCTTCTCCGTCTCGGCCGCGGCCCGGCGATCTCCTGCACTTCCGGGTTGGGTCACGTGACCAGTCTCGGATGCCTCCGGGTCCCGTCTACCTCTCGTCGTTCTCTTTTTCTCTCTGTCCTCCGTCTTAAGGTTTCAAGCTCTGTCGGTTGGATGGTCGGAAAAAATAGTGTAACAAGGCAATGTTGTGTTTGCTCCAACGCGTATCGGCCGGTATTGGCCTTCGTCAGGGAGTCTGTTTCCGCCATCTTTAGTGTGGGCTTTTTATGCCCACATCCAGCGGGAGTGGTTTTGATTAGTTGTTCCAGATTGGGAACACACGGAAGGGGGAGGGGCTGGTTGATTGGATAGGAAAATAGTGCTGAATGAAGGAAAAAGTTACATACAAGGGGAACAACTAATGGTCTATTATTCCTTTGTGTCCCTAATTGTGTATGTCACAATTACTATTGTTTGTCGGAAATATTGTACAATATTGTTGCATGTACAAAAACAGTGCAATTGGTTGATTAATGAAAAAAAAATATATATAAAGAATATTGGGGGACACGGGTACATATGAAACCCTTAAACATGACCCCACAACAAATTACAAGAAAACCTTAGAGCACCTACTCATGCAGGGTTTGGAAAAAGGAATACTGACTAAGAAGGAACATGGCTTTTTAGATACAACGAATCCCATCATACCAGTCTTCTATTATTTACCTAAGATACACAAAAATCAGACAAAACCACCAGGCCGCCCAATAATATCCGGGATAGGATCACTTACATCAAACCTATCACAATACATTGATACCTTCTTGCAACCATACGTACAGACACAAAAATCATACATCAGAGACACCACAGATATTATTAAAACACTGGATAACATGACATGGTCAGAAAACTTCTGGATATGTACTAGTGACGTAACATCACTATACACCGTAATCAACCAATCACAGGGACTAGAAGCATTACAGTACTTTCTTGAAAAAGACTCGACATTAGAAAGAACACAGACCAGCTTCTTACTAGACTGCGTGAGATTCATCCTACAACATAACTATTTCTGGTTTGAAGAAACATTCTACAGACAGACTACGGGCACCGCTATGGGGACTAGGTTCGCCCCGAGTTATGCTAACCTCTTCATGAGTAGGTGGGAGGATGAATATATCTGGGGTGGGCGTGATTTCGGGGCGAACCTGGTCCTATGGCGGAGGTACATTGATGATGTAATCTTTATATGGCAGGGCACTGAGGAACGACTGTTAGAATTTCTTGAATACATTAACGCAAACACCAACAATCTGGTATTCACGACTGACTACAGTAAGACCTCTGTCAACTTCTTAGACATCACCGTTTTCATAGAAGGGACTACCATTAATACTAAAACTTTCCAAAAAAGTGTAGATGTAAATAGCTATATCCTAACCACCAGTGGACACCATCCTAATTGGCTACGAAACATTCCTTCGGGTCAATTTAAAAGAGTTAGGAGAAACTGCACAAAGATAGAAGACTACCAGACGCAGGCGACTGAGATGAAAACCCAATTCCTTAGGAAAGGGTACAAGGAAGACACTTTAGATGAAGACTTAAAGAAAGTCGAGGAACTAGAAAGAGGGACGCTCTTGACATACAAAAATAAAAAAGAACAACTGAAAGATTGGAAGGTAACATTTCAAACTCAATACAACAACAAGAATAGAAAACTGGAGAAAATCATTCAAACTCATTGGCACATCCTCTTACAAGATGAAACTTTAGGGGACATATTACCAGCCAAACCGAAGGTAATATACAGGAAGGCACCCAACCTCAAGTCTAAAATAACACATAGTCATTTGCACAAGAGAGAGACGGTACAGACCACCATTTTAGGTACTACTTTAAGTAAGGGTTTCTTCCATTGCAATTCCTGCCAATTTTGTAAAATGAACCACGTTTCCACCAAAGGCACCACAAACTTTCAATCGAATGTCACACAAGAAAGATTTGAAATCCAGGAACATATATCATGCCAATCCAAGGGTGTCATTTATCTGATCGAGTGCCCTTGTCACTTACAATACATAGGGAGGACAACAAGACCCCTGAAAACTAGAATTTCAGAGCATATAAGGAACATAAAGAAAGGCCTAGAAACACACAGTCTTTCTAACCATTTTAGAGAAAAACATAAACAGAACCCAGAAGGGATGAAATTGTTAGGAATAAAAATGGTGAAACAGAATTGGAGAGGAGGGGACTTTTTAAGGACAATAAACAAAGAAGAGCTGAAATGGATGTTTACACTAAAAACCTTAAAACCGCACGGGCTAAATTTAGACAATGAGGTAAGGACCATCATCACAGGCAAATGACGATATCGTACACGCAGCAGGAACAATAGACTCCACAAAGTACATGAATATAACATTTACTCTCACATGTAGGAGAGATCATTCAACCAATTAGTCCACAAAAATGCCCATTAGGAACAGCCCTAAACAACTTTATGTGTATATTAAGCAATAAAGCCCGAATTTATGAACAATACAGACCACTAACTGTTTATTCTATACACTCCTATATTGTTTACCTATTTATTATATTACATTCAATTTCCCGACAATTTACCATTCACCCTATCTTCATTATTATCATTCTCAACTTTATTACTATCATTATTATTTATTAATTTTTTGATCATTATTAATATTATTATTTTATTATTTTATCACTATTATTAGAATTATCAATTTTCACCCCTTCAATACTGCAGTCAAAATTATCATTAATTTATAAATAAAATTTTTTTTTATATATATATTTTTTTCATTAATCAACCAATTGCACTGTTTTTGTACATGCAACAATATTGTACAATATTTCCGACAAACAATAGTAATTGTGACATACACAATTAGGGACACAAAGGAATAATAGACCATTAGTTGTTCCCCTTGTATGTAACTTTTTCCTTCATTCAGCACTATTTTCCTATCCAATCAACCAGCCCCTCCCCCTTCCGTGTGTTCCCAATCTGGAACAACTAATCAAAACCACTCCCGCTGGATGTGGGCATAAAAAGCCCACACTAAAGATGGCGGAAACAGACTCCCTGACGAAGGCCAATACCGGCCGATACGCGTTGGAGCAAACACAACATTGCCTTGTTACACTATTTTTTCCGACCATCCAACCGACAGAGCTTGAAACCTTAAGACGGAGGACAGAGAGAAAAAGAGAACGACGAGAGGTAGACGGGACCCGGAGGCATCCGAGACTGGTCACGTGACCCAACCCGGAAGTGCAGGAGATCGCCGGGCCGCGGCCGAGACGGAGAAGACCGCTGGCGGAGGAACGAGGAGACGGAGCAGGAGCGATAAGGTAAGGGACCCTGTAGGAGAGGAGAAGGCGCGGCGGACAGCACTAACTGTGCTAGAAGCAGCCCCTACCTCCCTCTCCAAGACTCATGACTGTTCCCCTTCTGTCCAGGGCACCGTGTTGCGCTCATAGAGCGACAGCAGGGTGGACCAGAGTTTAGAGGGGCACAGCCTGTCCAGGAGTCCTAATTGCCTAGCACTCACCACACCCCGACCCTCATCGCCAGCGGCAATCCAGGGGTACCCCAAATATTTTTCTCATTTTTTTTCTTTTTTTTCCCCTTTTCCGGATTCAAAGACAATTTTTAATATCACATATATTTTATATTAGTTTGCTTGAAGCTCTGGACTTTTGTTTTTGCACACATTCCTTCATTCGCTCAGAGGTGGGACGCCACCATTCTGGAGTGACCAGCAACTTTAGAAACAACATTTATCTTGACTACGAAGTATTCCATACTGCTTCTGATAACAACCTCGTTCCCTCTCCCCCCCCCCCCTTTTTTTTTTTTTTTTTTGACCACACGAGTATTTATATATTAATTAATTTTTTCTATAAATAAAGACAATCTTTTCTTCATTCAAATACTGTATATTGCAATTTATTTTATTAAGGTCAAGTTATCCAACTGTTTATTGTTTAAGGCATTAAAATTAAATTTGGCACATACTTCACACATCAGGCGCACCTGTGAAAACCTTTTCAGAGATGGAATGATAGACACAAGGAGAGTCTCCACAATCCTAATTCTCACTTGCAGTGCACAGGTTCAGCTTACTGCCACTAAACTGACCCCTGACACCTAGCACAGTGAGACAGGATTAGACAGGCAAGTCTTAGAATACAGCCACAAACTTGCTAAGTTCACAGAGTAGTAACAGAACCCCAGCAAGCTAAACGACTGACTCCAGTCTTACTGCTAGGTCTGGATTGGCAGAGTGTAATACCAAATCCCCAGGCCTATTTGCAGTAAGCAACAAACAAATACAAAGCTACACAGTACTGGCTAACTTTCAGAAACTGACTAACCAACAAAGATTCAGCAGCATCTGCTTACCCTGAGAAGAGGCCTTATAAAGCAGGTGCTGTCCACGCCCCACTCAGACCTCACAGACTGTGAGCACAAAAACCAGCACCGGATCCCCTGCCATGCACAGAGCCTATAACCACTGCACAGCAAAAGACCCGAACCGGAGTATCAGCTGCGCTCAGGTCACTCCGCTAGCACTTGTCTCCCGGTTGCCATGACGACGTGGCAGCACAGGGCAGGAGACCCTAACAGCACCATCATCAGCGCTAGGTATTCCATATTATAATAAGCTTTTTCCCTGTTTTGTCATAAAGCAATTGTACATTCTGCAGGTGTGGTAACTCAACACCATAAAAATAAACAACGCCGTGTTTAGCATACTACAGTGGGGTTTTGGACCCAGTTGCCAGAGCCTTGCCGGTGTGTTTGCGAGTGGTGGTTGCTGCCACTAGCTTAGTTAACAAATCTGAAGATATTGTCCTGAATCAACCATTGTATCTGTATGTGCCTCATGCTTACATGCATACAAAACGCAGCATTTAACCACTTCATGGCTCACTAAGTGGGAACTGGCTTTGCTAGCACCCAGTATTCTCATTATCCAGCGCTGCAATACATTGAATCCCGTCACCCTGCTGCCTGTAAGGGATGAGTCTTTACAGACTCAGAGGGAGGAGGGGGAAGGTGGGGGCACACAAGACACATGACTGCCTTGCAATTGTGGCACAGAACTTTTCTCCACGCCCTGACCTCACTGACGGAAGCTGCTTATGATGAGAAGACGGCAGCCTTGGGTCTGCATATGCTGTGTGTACACAGACTGAAACACTGGAAGCCAGACCCCTCCCAACCCTTCACTCAGCTCAAAGTGCTGAGCTTGTAGCATTGACCAGAGTTTGCAAATTAGCAAAGGGTAAAATTGTAAACATTTACACTGATTCGCGCTATGCGTTTGGTGTTGTGCAAGATTTTGTCTGTGGAAAATTAGAAATTTCCTAACATCTAATGAAGCACCTATCGCGCATACAGACAAAGTGCAAGAACTTTTAGAAGCAGTAATGGAACCTGAACAAATTGGCTTCTAAGAAAATGTCAGGCCCACTTCTGGCAGAAATGAGGTGTCTAAAGGAAATGCCAGAGTGGATCGGATAGCCAAATCCATGGCTATCTTAAAGGAACAAGTGTATGTAATGTCTGAAATATGTATAATATGTATACCTGATTCACAAGCATTGATTTCTATGCAATTAACTTCCAGTCCACAGGAAATCTCCACCTGGGAGTTGGAAGGGTGAATGCCAGATGCTGATGGTTTGTGGTGCAGCAAAGAAGGCAAGCCAGTGGCCCCCAGATCACCTTTACCTGCATTGGCTCAGGTCACTCATGGTCTGACCCATGCATCTAAAAATGTAATGACTAATCTAGTCAGGACCTACTGGTATGCCCCTGGATTCTCTGCATTGGCTTCTAAATGTTGTCAAGGCTGTCTAATTTGTCTCCAAAAACAATCCAGGTAGAAAAGTGTCTACAATATCATCACACCTTCCTGCCACAGAGGGACAATTTCAGGCAGTATAAATTGATTACATTCAGTTCCCAAAGGTAAGACAATTGCAGTATGTTTTGACTTTAACTGTTTAGCAGGTGGGTGAAGCATTGCTTGTAGCCACAGCAACAGCTAGTATAACAGCCAAGAAGATAGTGCAGGAATTAGTCTGCAGGTATGGACTTTCCCAGGTTATCTCTTCTGACCAAGGTACACATTCTACCGGAAGGGTATTCAGAGAAATGTGTGAAATGATGGGCATAAAGCAACAATTACATGTGCCCTATCACCCCCAGTGAAGTGCAAAAATTGAAAGATTAAATCAGACTGTGAAAAATAAATTGCAAAATGTACCAAACAAACTGGACTCTTGTGGCCTGAGGCTTTGCCTCTTGTTTTGCATGCCATCCGAACCACGCCCATGGGACCATTACGTCTTTCCCCATATGAAATTCTATTTGTGAAGTTGCCTAAACTTATGATGGTCCCAGCACCAGACATCTCTATCGCCCATGATGTGACTGTTAAATATTTGATTATTATGAGTAGAGAGATCAAGACAATTCACAATGGTGTAATTTCTCAACAACCAAGCAGTCCTGCAGCCTGCCATAATTTGATGCCTGGTGACATTGTGATGATAAACTTTCTACGTTGCAGTTCTTTGTCCAAGCGGTGGGAAGGACCATTCCAGGTGCTGTTAACAACTCTAACAGCGGAGAGAGTCGTTAAAAGATCCACCTGATTACACACATCACACTGCAAAAGAGGTCAGGACAGACCCGCCCCGGAGTGAACCCGAGGACATCCTGTAAACCACCTGACCTGTGTTGCTCATAGGACCGTGACCACCAGAAAGGATACACTAAAGCCCATGGTGAGTTGCCACCTAAGTCGGAAAGAAGCAAAGCTTCTCTACCCATGAAGAAAATGAAGATACTTTGGATCCTGTTCTCTGTCTTAACTCCTTTCATGCTGGAGACTCACATCACTGACTATGGACATGAGATAAAAGGAAATAATGCTATACTTGCCATTCATAAGGCCATTGCAAGAGTTAACAATGAGACTGACTGTTGGGTGTGTACACATTTGCCAATGACTGCAGAATCAGGGATACCCTTAATAACCATTCCGGTAACTTGAGAAGAAGCCATGAGATTTGATTGGGTATACTGGGAAGAGAATTTTTCTGGAACCAATTACAGTGCCAGAATTAGTCCTCAGAGGAGAATAAACTCTCTCCCATTAGCAATAGTAGCCAGAGTGGGACAGCCTGCCATTTGTGTGGTTCATAATGATTTAGCTCAAGGAACACTAGATGATGGTGGGACAAGGTTCATATGTATAGTCAACAGACAGAAGATGGGGGATACTGAGTGTCCCAGAGGAGTCCTGGTGTTAGGCGCCGAGGGTCCGCCCGTCTGTGCGGCCCGGCGCCTAGCAACTAGGGACGCCGCAGGCAGAAAGCCGCTGGCTCCCTAGCAATGCTAGACGCCGGGCGCACGGAGCCGCTCAGACCCTAGCAACGGGGACGCCACGGTCAGACCGCGTTCCCCGTTGCTGGGTCTTAATTAATCAGTGCTTGTGTATTCTGGCCGTGCAGCATGCAGCTGCACGGCATCATTATGTGATTACCCTGTCTGGATCATGATTGGAGGGCTCCCAAATTTAAGCACTCTCAGGACTTCTCACAGACGCCGGTGATAGCTTCCTGTTTGCTGTTTCAGTTACAGAGAGTTTCCAGTCCTGCTCAACCCGGTTGTTCCTGTCCTCAGTGATCCAGTACTCGGAATTTGTCATCTATTCCTGGAGTCCGACCGAGCACCTTTAACATCCTGTGGTGTTCGTGAGTCGCGGCGTAGCCGTGTGTTGCGGCTTGACCGCTTACTATTTATTATTTAGTTTATTGTGTTCTGGAGCTTTTGCGGAGGATTCCGCTCCCACTAATCCACTCTGGTATCCAGCGGTGCTGGATAGGAGTAACGGATCAGTGGATCTTTGGTTGTCCTTTTCCCTGGCGGTTTGTCCGCACATACTTTTGGTTTAAGTTAGATAGCTTGTAACCCCTGGCCTGGTTGCTTAGTCAGAGGGCCCCTTGTTATCACCCTGTCTCGGATTTCCTTTTGTCTCCCATTAAGACCTGAGGGGGCATCGGGGTTGGGCAGACATAATCCGCCCTTCGAACGCGGCTGCCATGGGCTCAAGCAACCATAGTCTCGCAGGGGATTTCTGATTACACGGGCGAGACAACGGAGTTAGGGCGCCAGGGGTTACTAGGCTTTCCTGCTCCCGTACCAGCATATCTTTCCAGTACTCAGACCTCTGCCATAAAGATCTCCTCGGGTCTGGAGTACGGGAATCATAACATTATCACCGGCCAGACTAAAATTTAAAATTAAACAGGAGTTCATTTTTCCCTTATTCTGTTGGGAGATTTGTCAGCCTCATGAATCCCTCCGGTGTTGGGCCAAATCCTGGCCAGCTTTTAGTTAGCCAGATTCAAGAGCTTACTCAGATGGTTCAAGATCTGTCCCTTCGGGTGAGGTCACAGGAAGATCTGTTACGGACTTCCCCGAGGGTCATTCCTGAACCAAAAATGCATCTGCCTGACCGTTTTTCTGGGGATAGAAAGCAGTTTTTTAATTTTAAAGAATCTTGTAAACTGTATTTTCGTTTAAGACCAGTCTCCTCTGGTACAGAATCTCAGCGGGTAGGAATTATTATTTCTTTGCTACAGGGGGATCCTCAGACCTGGGCTTTTGGCTTAAAGACAGACGATCCGGCTTTATTGTCTGTAGACGCCTTTCTGGGGTCTTTAGGGCTATTGTATGACGACCCTGATAGAGAGGCATCCGCCGAGAGTCAGTTGCGTGCTCTCAGACAGGGTAGGAATCCCGCAGAGATTTATTGTACGGAGTTTCGCCGTTGGTCGAACGACTGTGGATGGAATGACCCAGCCCTGCGCAGTCAGTTTCGCCTCGGCTTATCCGAGTCTATAAAAGACAGTCTCCTTCAGTATCCCGCTCCTGAGACTCTCGATAAACTCATGGAGCTCTCTATTAAGATTGATCGTCGTCTCAGAGAGCGGAGGGCTGAAAAAGGAGCATCTGTCGGGTCTTCTCCTTGTGTTTTTTCCATTCCTGTGGACATAGAGGAGCCCATGCAGATAGGCCTCTCCAAACTGTCTCCTGAAGAAAGAACCAGAAGGCAAAATTCTGGTCTTTGTTTATACTGTGGGGGTAAGGGACATTTTGCCCGTAGTTGTCCGAACAAGTCGGGAAACGCCTCGACCAAGTGAGTTGTGAGGGGGTTCACTTTGGTCTGCAGCTTATCTCCTCAAATAATTCACTGTTGGTTCCAGCTAAAGTTTCCTTTGGCAGCCTCTGTTCCTCGGTCTCGGCTTTTGTGGACAGTGGAGCTGCAGGGAACTTTATGGATTTAACATGGGCTAAGGCCTTAGGTATTCCTCAGTTAGCCTTGGGTAGGTGTATCACCATGCATGGTTTAGATGGGAGTCCCTTGTCCAATGGGGTTATTTCTCTCTGTACACCTCCTGTTCTACTTTCGGTAGGAGCTCTGCATTCTGAAAAGATTGAGTTTTTCCTTACCCATTGCCCAGCAGTTCCTGTGGTTCTGGGTCACCCTTGGCTGGCCTTTCATAATCCCATCATTGATTGGCAGTCGGGGGAGATCTTACAATGGGGTACCATCTGTAATAAGGAATGTATTATGCTTCCCATCAGAATAGCTGCTGTCATTCCCGCACCCATTCCTGTGGAATACCAGGATTTTGTTGATGTATTTTCCAAGGGCAATGCGGATATTCTGCCTCCCCATAGGCCTTATGATTGTGCTATCGAGTTAATTCCTGGTGCCACTTTGCCTAAGGGAAGGTTATATGCATTGTCCGGACCTGAAACTGTTGCCATGAATGAGTATGTTAAAGAAAGCCTAGGGAAAGGATTTATCAGGCCATCTAAATCCCCTTTAAGTGCAGGCTTCTTCTTCGTGGAGAAGAAGGATGGATCACTCAGACCTTGCATTGACTTTAGAGCCTTGAATAAAATCTCAGTAAAGAATACTTACCCTTTGCCGCTGATTTCTGTCCTCTTTGATCAGCTACGTTCGACTGTGATTTTTTCTAAGATTGACCTGAGAGGAGCATATAACCTCATCAGAATCAAGTCAGGGGATGAGTGGAAAACGGCATTCAGTACTCAATCAGGCCACTATGAGTATCTGGTTATGCCATTCGGCATGTCCAACGCTCCGGCAGTTTTCCAGGATCTCATTAACGATGTGCTCCGTGAATTTCTTGGAAGATTCGTTGTAGTCTACTTAGACGATATTTTGATATATTCTGACTCTATTGAACAACATGTTACCCAGGTGCGTCAGGTTCTAAAAAAAATTACGTGAAAATCACCTATATGCCAAGCTGGAGAAGTGTGAATTTCATGTCACGGAGGTATCCTTTTTAGGGTACATTATTTCCCCTCGGGGATTCTGTATGGAACCAAAGAAGCTCCAAGCCATCCTTAGTTGGGCGCAACCCACCAATTTAAAAGCAATTCAGCGCTTTTTAGGGTTTGCGAATTACTATAGAAGATTTATTCACTCTTTCTCTGACCTAGTTGCTCCCATTGTGGCACTGACTAAAAAGGGAGCAGATCCTACCAACTGGTCACGTGAAGCGGAGTTATCTTTTCAGGCCTTGAAACAAGCCTTTGTCTCAGCCCCGGTCCTCAGACATCCCAACCCAGAATTGCCTTTCATTGTTGAGGTTGATGCCTCGGAGGTTGGAGTAGGGGCTATCCTATCTCAGAAGGATCCGGATTCCCTGGAATTACATCCTTGTGCCTTTATGTCCAGGAAATTCTCATCTGCTGAATCCAACTACGATGTTGGTAACTGGGAATTACTGGCTATTAAATGGGCTTTCGAGGAGTGGAGGCATTGGCTTGAAGGAGCCACTCATACCATTTCAGTTTTGACTGATCACAAAAATCTTCAATACATTGAATCAGCTAAACGGCTGAATGCCCGGCAAGCTCGGTGGGCTTTATTTTTTACTCGTTTCAAGTTCATTATCACCTTCAGGCCAGGTTCCAAGAATACCAAGTCAGATGCCCTGTCACGCAGTTTTCTTCCAGTTCAAGACAACAGTCCTGTTACTCCCATACTTCCGTCTTCAGTCATTCGGGCAGGCCTCACACAAGATTTGTTTACCCAGTTAAAGCAGCTTCAACATCAAGCTCCTGGAAATACTCCTGCTGGTCGTCTTTATGTCCCCGAGTTTTTGAGAGCAACGGTTTTGACGGAGTTTCATGATAGCAAGGTTGCCGGGCATCCGGGGATCGCTAAAACTTTTGAATTAGTTTCCCGCTCGGTATGGTGGCCTGGTCTTTCCAAAGACATTAAGGAGTTTGTTTTTTCTTGTCAGGTCTGTGCACAGCATAAGGTTCCCCGTTCCTTGCCTATCGGTCAACTTATGCCCTTGAATGTTCCTCTTAGGCCATGGTCTCATATTTCCATGGATTTTGTGGTGGACCTCCCTCTGTCAGCCGGATGCCGAGTCATATGGGTGGTAGTGGACCGTTTTAGCAAAATGGCCCATTTCATTGCTCTTCCCCGATTGCCATCTGCCCAGGGATTGGCAGTCTTGTTCCTCCGCCATGTTTTCAGACTCCATGGGTTACCCACTGATATTGTTTCTGATCGGGGTCCACAATTCATTGCACAATTTTGGAAGTCTTTTTGTGCCTCATTAAAGATGAAATTATCTTTAACGTCTGGCTACCATCCCCAATCCAACGGGCAGACTGAGCGAGTTAATCAATCATTAAAACAATATTTGCGTTTGTACTCGGCCAAACTCCAAAATGACTGGTCTGAGTTTCTTCCGTTTGCAGAGTTTGCTTACAACAATGCCTGTCATTCCTCCACCAATGTATCTCCATTTTTTACAGTTTTTGGTTTTCACCCCAGAGCTAATTCCTTTTTTCAACATTCCTCTGTCTCCTCACTGACCTTGACCTCTCATCTCAAACTCATTTGGAGAAAAGTGCACCTGGCTCTCAGAAAAGCGGCATTTCGGGAGAAAAAAAATTCTGACAGGCTCCGGCGGCCGTGCACTTTTAAAGTTGGAGATAGGGTATGGTTGTCGACTCGCAACATTAAACTTCGACAAACCTCAGCCAGATTGGGTCCTAAATTTATTGGACCATTTCATATTATCAAAAAAGTCAATCCAGTGGCTTTCCGGTTACGTTTACCAAAAACTTTACGGATCGGAAATACCTTCCATTGCTCCTTGTTAAAACCATATGTTTCGTCCAGTAGATTTCCTCGCAAGATCTCTCAGGGGAAATCACCAATAGATGTACAGGGTCAGCAGGAGTTCTTAGTGGAGAAGGTTCTCGATTCCAAGTTGTCCCGGGGTCGGCTTTATTTTTTGGTACATTGGAGAGGTTATGGTCCAGAAGAAAGGTCTTGGGTCCTGGATGAGGATCTCCATGCCCCGAGGCTCAAAAGGGCATTTTTTCGAGAATTTCCTCAGAAACCTGGCCTTAGGGGTTCCTTGACCCCTCCTCAAGGGGGGGTACTGTTAGGCGCCGAGGGTCCGCCCGTCTGTGCGGCCCGGCGCCTAGCAACTAGGGACGCCGCAGGCAGACAGCCGCCGGCTCCCTAGCAACGCTAGACGCCGGGCGCACGGAGCCGCTCAGACCCTAGCAACGGGGACGCCACGGTCAGACCGCGTTCCCCGTTGCTGGGTCTTAATTAATCAGTGCTTGTGTATTCTGGCCGTGCAGCATGCAGCTGCACGGCATCATTATGTGATTACCCTGTCTGGATCATGATTGGAGGGCTCCCAAATTTAAGCACTCTCAGGACTTCTCACAGACGCCGGTGATAGCTTCCTGTTTGCTGTTTCAGTTACAGAGAGTTTCCAGTCCCGCTCAACACGGTTGTTCCTGTCCTCAGTGATCCAGTACTCGGAATTTGTCATCTATTCCTGGAGTCTGACCGAGCACCTTTAACATCCTGTGGTGTTCGTGAGTCGCGGCGTAGCCGTGTGTTGCGGCTTGACCGCTTACTATTTATTATTTAGTTTATTGTGTTCTGGAGCTTTTGCGGAGGATTCCACTCCCACTAATCCACTCTGGTATCCAGCGGTGCTGGATAGGAGTAACGGATCAGTGGATCTTTGGTTGTCCTTTTCCCTGGCGGTTTGTCCGCACATACTTTTGGTTTAAGTTAGATAGCTTGTAACCCCTGGCCTGGTTGCTTAGTCAGAGGGCCCCTTGTTATCACCCTGTCTCGGATTTCCCTTTGTCTCCCATTAAGACCTGAGGGGGCATCGGGGTTGGGCAGACATAATCCGCCCTTCGAACGCGGCTGCCATGGGCTCAAGCAACCATAGTCTCGCAGGGGATTTCTGATAACACGGGCGAGACAACGGAGTTAGGGCGCCAGGGGTTACTAGGCTTTCCTGCTCCCGTACCAGCATATCTTTCCAGTACTCAGACCTCTGCCATAAAGATCTCCTCGGGTCTGGAGTACGGGAATCATAACATTATCACCGGCCAGACTAAAATTTAAAATTAAACAGGAGTTCATTTTTCCCTTATTCTGTTGGGAGATTTGTCAGCCTCATGAATCCCTCCGGTGTTGGGCCAAATCCTGGCCAGCTTTTAGTTAGCCAGATTCTAGAGCTTACTCAGATGGTTCAAGATCTGTCCCTTCGGGTGAGGTCACAGGAAGATCTGTTACGGACTTCCCCGAGGGTCATTCCTGAACCAAAAATGCATCTACCTGACCGTTTTTCTGGGGATAGAAAGCAGTTTTTTAATTTTAAAGAATCTTGTAAACTGTATTTTCGTTTAAGACCAGTCTCCTCTGGTACAGAATCTCAGCGGGTAGGAATTATTATTTCTTTGCTACAGGGGGATCCTCAGACCTGGGCTTTTGGCTTAAAGACAGACGATCCGGCTTTATTGTCTGTAGACGCCTTTCTGGGGTCTTTAGGGCTATTGTATGACGACCCTGATAGAGAGGCATCCGCCGAGAGTCAGTTGCGTGCTCTCAGACAGGGTAGGAATCCCGCAGAGATTTATTGTACGGAGTTTCGCCATTGGTCGAACGACTGTGGATGGAATGACCCAGCCCTGCGCAGTCAGTTTCGCCTCGGCTTATCCGAGTCTATAAAAGACAGTCTCCTTCAGTATCCCGCTCCTGAGACTCTCGATAAACTCATGGAGCTCTCTATTAAGATTGATCGTCGTCTCAGAGAGCGGAGGGCTGAAAAAGGAGCATCTGTCGGGTCTTCTCCTTGTGTTTTTTCCATTCCTGTGGACATAGAGGAGCCCATGCAGATAGGCCTCTCCAAACTGTCTCCTGAAGAAAGAACCAGAAGGCAAAATTCTGGTCTTTGTTTATACTGTGGGGGTAAGGGACATTTTGCCCGTAGTTGTCCGAACAAGTCGGGAAACGCCTCGACCAAGTGAGTTGTGAGGGGGTTCACTTTGGTCTGCAGCTTATCTCCTCAAATAATTCACTGTTGGTTCCAGCTAAAGTTTCCTTTGGCAGCCTCTGTTCCTCGGTCTCGGCTTTTGTGGACAGTGGAGCTGCAGGGAACTTTATGGATTTAACATGGGCTAAGGCCTTAGGTATTCCTCAGTTAGCCTTGGGTAGGTGTATCACCATGCATGGTTTAGATGGGAGTCCCTTGTCCAATGGGGTTATTTCTCTCTGTACACCTCCTGTTCTACTTTCGGTAGGAGCTCTGCATTCTGAAAAGATTGAGTTTTTCCTTACCCATTGCCCAGCAGTTCCTGTGGTTCTGTGTCACCCTTGGCTGGCCTTTCATAATCCCATCATTGATTGGCAGTCGGGGGAGATCTTACAATGGGGTACCATCTGTAATAAGGAATGTATTACGCTTCCCATCAGAATAGCTGCTGTCATTCCCGCACCCATTCCTGTGGAATACCAGGATTTTGTTGATGTATTTTCCAAGGGCAATGTGGATATTCTGCCTCCCCATAGGCCTTATGATTGTGCTATCGAGTTAATTCCTGGTGCCACTTTGCCTAAGGGAAGGTTATATGCATTGTCCGGACCTGAAACTGTTGCCATGAATGAGTATGTTAAAGAAAGCCTAGGGAAAGGATTTATCAGGCCATCTAAATCCCCTTTAAGTGCAGGCTTCTTCTTCGTGGAGAAGAAGGATGGATCACTCAGACCTTGCATTGACTTTAGAGCCTTGAATAAAATCTCAGTAAAGAATACTTACCCTTTGCCGCTGATTTCTGTCCTCTTTGATCAGCTACGTTCGGCTGTGATTTTTTCTAAGATTGACCTGAGAGGAGCATATAACCTCATCAGAATCAAGTCAGGGGATGAGTGGAAAATGGCATTCAGTACTCAATCAGGCCACTATGAGTATCTGGTTATGCCATTCGGCATGTCCAACGCTCCGGCAGTTTTCCAGGATCTCATTAACGATGTGCTCCGTGAATTTCTTGGAAGATTCGTTGTAGTCTACTTAGACGATATTTTGATATATTCTGACTCTATTGAACAACATGTTACCCAGGTGCGTCAGGTTCTAAAAAAATTACGTGAAAATCACCTATATGCCAAGCTGGAGAAGTGTGAATTTCATGTCACGGAGGTATCCTTTTTAGGGTACATTATTTCCCCTCGGGGATTCTGTATGGAACCAAAGAAGCTCCAAGCCATCCTTAGTTGGGCGCAACCCACCAATTTAAAAGCAATTCAGCGCTTTTTAGGGTTTGCGAATTACTATAGAAGATTTATTCACTCTTTCTCTGACCTAGTTGCTCCCATTGTGGCACTGACTAAAAAGGGAGCAGATCCTACCAACTGGTCACGTGAAGCGAAGTTATCTTTTCAGGCCTTGAAACAAGCCTTTGTCTCAGCCCCGGTCCTCAGACATCCCAACCCAGAATTGCCTTTCATTGTTGAGGTTGATGCCTCGGAGGTTGGAGTAGGGGCTATCCTATCTCAGAAGGATCCGGATTCCCTGGAATTACATCCTTGTGCCTTTATGTCCAGGAAATTCTCATCTGCTGAATCCAACTACGATGTTGGTAACCGGGAATTACTGGCTATTAAATGGGCTTTCGAGGAGTGGAGGCATTGGCTTGAAGGAGCCACTCATACCATTTCAGTTTTGACTGATCACAAAAATCTTCAATACATTGAATCAGCTAAACGGCTGAATGCCCGGCAAGCTCGGTGGGCTTTATTTTTTACTCGTTTCAAGTTCATTATCACCTTCAGGCCAGGTTCCAAGAATACCAAGGCAGATGCCCTGTCACGCAGTTTTCTTCCAGTTCAAGACAACAGTCCTGTTACTCCCATACTTCCGTCTTCAGTCATTCGGGCAGGTCTCACACAAGATTTATTTACCCAGTTAAAGCAGCTTCAACATCAAGCTCCTGGAAATACTCCTGCTGGTCGTCTTTATGTCCCCGAGTTTTTGAGAGCAACGGTTTTGACGGAGTTTCATGATAGCAAGGTTGCCGGGCATCCGGGGATCGCTAAAACTTTTGAATTAGTTTCCCGCTCGGTATGGTGGCCTGGTCTTTCCAAAGACATTAAGGAGTTTGTTTTTTCTTGTCAGGTCTGTGCACAGCATAAGGTTCCCCGTTCCTTGCCTATCGGTCAACTTATGCCCTTGAATGTTCCTCTTAGGCCATGGTCTCATATTTCCATGGATTTTGTGGTGGACCTCCCTCTGTCAGCCGGATGCCGAGTCATATGGGTGGTAGTGGACCGTTTTAGCAAAATGGCCCATTTCATTGCTCTTCCCCGATTGCCATCTGCCCAGGGATTGGCAGTCTTGTTCCTCCGCCATGTTTTCAGACTCCATGGGTTACCCACTGATATTGTTTCTGATCGGGGTCCACAATTCATTGCACAATTTTGGAAGTCTTTTTGTGCCTCATTAAAGATGAAATTATCTTTAACGTCTGGCTACCATCCCCAATCCAACGGGCAGACTGAGCGAGTTAATCAATCATTAAAACAATATTTGCGTTTGTACTCGGCCAAACTCCAAAATGACTGGTCTGAGTTTCTTCCGTTTGCAGAGTTTGCTTACAACAATGCCTGTCATTCCTCCACCAATGTATCTCCATTTTTTACAGTTTTTGGTTTTCACCCCAGAGCTAATTCCTTTTTTCAACATTCCTCTGTCTCCTCACTGACCTTGACCTCTCATCTCAAACTCATTTGGAGAAAAGTGCACCTGGCTCTCAGAAAAGCGGCATTTCGGGAGAAAAAAATTTCTGACAGGCTCCGGCGGCCGTGCACTTTTAAAGTTGGAGATAGGGTATGGTTGTCGACTCGCAACATTAAACTTCGACAAACCTCAGCCAGATTGGGTCCTAAATTTATTGTACCATTTCATATTATCAAAAAAGTCAATCCAGTGGCTTTCCGGTTACGTTTACCAAAAACTTTACGGATCGGAAATACCTTCCATTGCTCCTTGTTAAAACCATATGTTTCGTCCAGTAGATTTCCTCGCAAGATCTCTCAGGGGAAATCACCAATAGATGTACAGGTTCAGCAGGAGTTCTTAGTGGAGAAGGTTCTCGATTCCAAGTTGTCCCGGGGTCGGCTTTATTTTTTGGTACATTGGAGAGGTTATGGTCCAGAAGAAAGGTCTTGGGTCCTGGATGAGGATCTCCATGCCCCGAGGCTCAAAAGGGCATTTTTTCGAGAATTTCCTCAGAAACCTGGCCTTAGGGGTTCCTTGACCCCTCCTCAAGGGGGGGTACTGTTAGGCGCCGAGGGTCCGCCCGTCTGTGCGGCCCGGCGCCTAGCGACTAGGGACGCCGCAGGCAGACAGCCGCCGGCTCCCTAGCAACGCTAGACGCCGGGCGCACGGAGCCGCTCAGACCCTAGCAACGGGGACGCCACGGTCAGACCGCGTTCCCCGTTGCTGGGTCTTAATTAATCAGTGCTTGTGTATTCTGGCCGTGCAGCATGCAGCTGCACGGCATCATTATGTGATTACCCTGTCTGGATCATGATTGGAGGGCTCCCAAATTTAAGCACTCTCAGGACTTCTCACAGACGCCGGTGATAGCTTCCTGTTTGCTGTTTCAGTTACAGAGAGTTTCCAGTCCTGCTCAACCCAGTTGTTCCTGTCCTCAGTGATCCAGTACTCGGAATTTGTCATCTATTCCTGGAGTCCGACCGAGCACCTTTAACATCCTGTGGTGTTCGTGAGTCGCGGCGTAGCCGTGTGTTGCGGCTTGACCGCTTACTATTTATTATTTAGTTTATTGTGTTCTGGAGCTTTTGCGGAGGATTCCGCTCCCACTAATCCACTCTGGTATCCAGCGGTGCTGGATAGGAGTAACGGATCAGTGGATCTTTGGTTGTCCTTTTCCCTGGCGGTTTGTCCGCACATACTTTTGGTTTAAGTTAGATAGCTTGTAACCCCTGGCCTGGTTGCTTAGTCAGAGGGCCCCTTGTTATCACCCTGTCTCGGATTTCCCTTTGTCTCCCATTAAGACCTGAGGGGGCATCGGGGTTGGGCAGACATAATCCGCCCTTCGAACGCGGCTGCCATGGGCTCAAGCAACCATAGTCTCGCAGGGGATTTCTGATAACACGGGCGAGACAACGGAGTTAGGGCGCCAGGGGTTACTAGGCTTTCCTGCTCCCGTACCAGCATATCTTTCCAGTACTCAGACCTCTGCCATAAAGATCTCCTCGGGTCTGGAGTACGGGAATCATAACACCTGGTACTGAATGGGAAGGATGGGGGAAGACATACATTTAGGGATATTTATGGCAATGTCAATAACTCCATGTTTAGAACTTGGGAAGAAAGGGTGGACATTCATGGCCAGAACCCCTATAGTACATTAGGTAACATCACTCACTCATTTCTCTCAGCCTTATTTACAAATGTAAAGGTAGGAGGTGTCGCACTCCCTAGAGGTTTTTACTGGTTCTGTGGGAAAAATGCTTACTCGTGGCTGGCAGTAGGGGGTTAAGGTAAATGTGTCCTTGCTAATGTATCCCCCATGATAAGAGTCACAAGAAAATTACATGGAGTTCCACGTAATATTGATTATAGAGAAGTATTTTATAGGACAAGGAGAGGCATAGTGTACAAAAATAGATGGGAGCCATTCTTTTACTCACTTTTCCTCCAGGTGGGGGTAGGAATTTTATCAGAAAGACTAGAAGCTTACACTCACTATATGGATAAAATAATAAATTAAACCTGTCATGCCATACGAGAAATGAGTGAAGAATTGGCTCAAGTGCGTAAAGTAGTGCTGCAAATCAGGTTTGCATTAGACCAAGTGCTGGTCTCAGAGGGAGGAACATGTGCCTTGATAGGACAGGAGTGTTGCACTTACATTGCAGACAATTCAGATATAGTGGAAGGACACATTAGAGAAGTGGAGAAGATGTAGTAAGGAATAAGGAAGATAGGAGGAGAAAGATGGGATCAGTTTGGATTCCCAGGTAGAGGTATATCAGCTCTGATAGCTTCTTGCAGTATGTAGTAATTGGAGGATTGATATTATTACTTATTTACCTGTGTTTGAAGTGTGTGCCAATGATCGTTAGTAAGGGGTGTCAGAGTAGTTCCAAATCTGCAATGGGTCCACTTCCCTCTGCTCTTCAGCCCCCTGTGTATGTTCCAATGTCCAGAGGGGTGATGCCCCCTGGTCAAAATTTTCTGCCGTTGGAGCCTGAAATACCTTCTATTAGTACCTTTCAGATCCTTCGAGCAAGTGACATAAGTGACCAAAGGGCCATTTATGAAAAAGTGTACAGTAGTGTGTGACAAAAGGAATTTGTCAGAGGGAGGAATTGTCAGAGAAATGTGGACCCCTTATACTGGGACTGAATGCTTATAGGGTTAAAAGCTTGATGTATCAATATATTCCTAGGTGCAGAAAACATATGTTCTGAACCATGTATAAAAAAGTGTTCTTCTTTTGTCGGCACCTGCTTTTTGCTAATTGTGCATTGTGTGTGTGACCTACTGATAAAGGACACTTTCCATCATTAGGGGGCTGAGAGTGGTGTATAGTGATTTATTACTAACTTGTGGCCCCGAAGTGACTGCCTGGGGCCTTTCCTGGCTCATAATTAGGAATAAGTATTGTATTTGGATGACAGTAATAAAGACGAACTATGTTCCCTGTCACGTAAGCCTTTTCTGATGTAATGTGTATTGTATACTATATAAACTGTGATCCCTGTAACTCAAATTGTCTCACTGAGCCTGCGTGCTCTGTTGGCACCCATCTGGGCCTATGCTTTTTCATTTAATCCTGGCATATCTCTTCGATTACTTGCCACAACAGTATGTATATATTACTCTGCAACCCTCACTTTGTAATCACTATATAAACTATCTATGCTTAACAACTTTTACTATATCATGAGTTGCAAGCAACTATAATACTTGTACTGCTAATTTGACTTATTAATCCATACTTAATGAAGGTCTATATGGCTATTGTTTGCCTATTCCAATACAGAGTAATCTATCACCTTTCATCAAAATCACATTTTTATTTCATTGGTATCTTGTATCAGTTAGCCATAGTATTCCTTACATGCAATATAGAGTCAGCTATGCTGGTCAACGTGCATTCACATTCATAACTTGTTTGTAAATGAACAGCTGAACAACACCAATAATCAAGTATTTGAATGTGCAACTTAAAAACTTGCACAAACATTCATGCTCTAGCCTAAATACCTTCTTTCCCAAGCACACCATGCATCTCAAATTCTTGTACTTCATTGCACACCATGGTATTATCTTCAAAGCAAACACATTGTCTACTCTCCCTGCAACTCACACCTCTGTATACATTGCCACCTCAATTATCCACACACCTCTTATTAACACTCATGAGCTCTTTACTCATCTTTGTACTTTAACAATAACATCCACAACTGGACACCATAAAAAATATTCACAAACCTCATACAACTACATAAACTTTTGTCTCTTACTGCTATTAGCTGGTGACATTTCACCTAATCCAGACCCCAAACACCTGCCCCACTCACATTCACCTGATTCACAGCAAAATAGAAATACAGCTAACCTCATAAACATTGCATGTCTCCCATCACCCTACAAATCAATAAAATGTGGCTGTCACGATCTAGGTAATTCCTTATCAGTATTTACCTTCCAAATGCCTCCTGAGACTGTCCCAGTGTTCCAAGCCTGGATTCCATCTGCACTGTCTGTGTGCAGCATGCTGCATCTCATTGTCTCAAATCTCTTTACTCTGATTCTGGCAGCTTCATGGTTAAAGCTCACATTCAAATTACAAACAATCTTTCCCTCCAAAAGCTACCATGGGCTCAGCCATGTTTTCCTAATCACATGTTACCTTTCAGCCTATCAGCTGCACTCTGCTCTCAGCCTGATTACACAGCAGCTGCACTCTGGTCTCTCGTTAATCAGCCAGCCAATCCCTGCTTCCCAGCAGGTATAAATATCCTGTTCCTGGGGTGGAAAGATGTCAGTGCTTCAATTGTCTTCAGTGATTCCAGTGTGCAGTTCTCCCATGGACTTTCTCTGCAGTACAGCCTGACTCCCTGGTGATTACACTCTGCAGTGTAACCCGACACTCCAGTGATTAACCCTCTACAGTCTACCCTGATTCACCAGTGTCTGAACTCCGGCTTCCCAGCAGCCATTCTCCAGCTTCTTCTACAGCTCTCCAGCGATCCCCAGCATCATTTCATACTTCACCTGTGCTTCTAAGTACAATAGTGCATACCACTTACACCTCAGATTACAGGTCACAACCAGTAATATTTCAGAGACTCACTTGTCACTGTTTTGTTTGGTTGCACATTATCTGACTTTTCGTTTAATAAAAGCACTTAAAGATATCCTTGTTGTCGTGGTCAGGCCCTCCTAAATTGAAGTACCCGTCAGCCCCTACAACTGAGGCTCCCAGTCACGGTCACCAGCCCTCAGTTGTGACAGTGGCTTATGGAATGCACACTCTGTTTGTAACAAACTAACATCTGTTCATGACCTCTTCATATCTAACAACTTTAAACTGCTGGCTGTTACAGAAACATGGCTCACACAACCAGACACAGCCTCCCATGCACCACTGTCACAAGGTGTTCTCCAGTTCACACACACCCCCAGGCCTGCTAACAGTAAAGTAGGAGGGGTTGAATTATTACTATCCCAATATTTCACATACACAGTTCTACAACAGGTTCCATCACTCACATTTACATCACTGGAAGTACAGTACATTCTATCAGAATTTACACTCCTTTTTCTCTGCATGTTGCAGCTATATATCGCCCACCTGGGCAGCACAAACAATTTCTAGATTATTTTTCTGCCTGGCTCCCTCACTACTTATCCTCTGACATCTCAAACATTATCATGGGAGATTTCAATATTGCTATTGATAGTCCAAAATCTGCTGCCCATGCCTCCAATCTACTCTCTCTAACCTCCTCTCACTGGCTTTTGCAATGGACTGACTCCTCTACTCATCAGGAGGGCCACAGCCTTGAACTAGTATTCACCAGAATATGCTCAGTTTCTGAATTCACTAACACACCTTTACCTCTCTCAAATCACAACCTTATCACCTGAATGCTCTCCACCAATACTTCAAACTCAGTGTCACTGACATTCTCCAATCCTCCTCAAACCCACATAAATATTAATGCAATTAATCTTCGAGAACTTTCCACCTCACTGCAATAACTGCTTTCACCTATTTCTGCATTCACTTCTCCTGGGATGGCTGTATCACACCTGAACCAGACTCTAGAGATAGCCCTTGACAAAGTGGCTCCAGCTACCCGTTACACTCCACGTAGGCCTAGAAGTCAACCGTGGCACTCTAAAGTAACAAGACACTTACAAAAACTGTCACGTAAAGTTGAACCAAGTTACTTCCTCACATATAAGACTGATTACCACTCTTATTGGGATACATTCGTTAGGTTGACAGCCACTAGGTCGACAGTCATTAGGTAGACCACTATTAATTGACATGCAGTAGGTTGACAGGGTTGCTAGGTTGACATGTGATAGGTCAACATGAATAAAGGTGAACATGAGTTTTTCACCATTTTTTTCATTTTTTAAACGTGTTCATACTTTACGATCCACGTGAACTACAACTTGGAACGTTAACCTGTGCCAAGCACAGTGGTAATGGAGCAAGGCACCTTACTCGAAGCATGGCAAGTGAAGGGGAGATGTGGTGCACTAATTGGGGTTCCCGGTCACTGTACGAAGAAAACAACACTAAAAAAATTAAGAAGACTAATGTCAATCTTTTTTACACGTCGACGTATCACATGTCGACCTACAGACTATGTCGACCTAGAAACCCTGTTGACCTACTGCAGGTCGACCAATAGTGGTCAACCTAATGACTGTCAACCTAAGTGTGGTTGACCCAATGACCCATACCCCTCTTATCGTAATGCCCTGGACACTGTTACACAAACATATATTTCCAAACTCTCATCTGTGCACAAGCCTCTAACCCTGAGTGACTTTTTAATACATTTAAAACACTTCTCATCCCTCCTTAACCCATCCCGCCAGTCACTATCTTGCTTACTACTTCAAGGTAGGAAAAAAACTGTGTTCCCTAATGCACACCGAGTGAATAATATTTCTACATAGTAGTCAGATAATACGGAGATCTTAGTTGCGTATATCTGCAGATATAGGGTTAAGCCCCCAGGCCGATCGACAAGGCTTCTCCGTCACTGGGGGTCCCTAATACTAGGTATGGGCCGGGGGTGCAGGACCCCACGATGTCGGCACAGGTCGGCCACCCCAGGTAAGCACACAGGTGAGAATTAATAAGGGTTAATAAGAAGCACAGAAGTGCTATGTAAGTGGTGTGATTAAAATAATATATACAAAGTGATAGGAAAAATAATAAGTGTTAATAAAGTGTTAGGGTGTGCCGACCTGAAGCAGCCCGGCCATACCGACACAGGGGCCACCGCACCCCACACCCACCCCATAAATAATTACAAATATATATCTGGGTTAAATACCCAGTGTAAGGCCACATGGTAATGGCACCTACAGCATCTGAGAGCCAGCTTACCTGGGGATACCCCTGGCTTCCCCTATGGCACTTCTAGAGTCAGCAATCCCTCCTAATGCTGACCCATTTATGCCTCTCTATATACAATACTCAAAGTGGAAAGCTGCTCAATCAGATTGTATTGTCACTCAGGTGCTAAAAGGGGAGGGGTAATTCTGTGTAGGAAAAAAACTGTGTTCCCTAATGCACACCGAGTGAATAATATTTCTACATAATAGTCAGATAATACGGAGATCTTAGTTGCGTATATCTGCATATATACGCAACTAAGATATCCGTATTATCTGACTATTATGTAGAAATATTATTCACTCGGTGTGCATTAGGGAACACAGTTTTTTTCCTACACAGAATTACCCCTCCCCTTTTAGCACCTGAGTGACATTACAATCTGATTGAGCAGCTTTCCACTTTGAGTATTGTATATAGAGAGGCATAAATGGGTCAGCATTAGGAGGGATTGCTGACTCTAGAAGTGCCATAGGGGAAGCCAGGGGTATCCCCAGGTAAGCTGGCTCTCAGATGCTGTAGGTGCCATTACCATGTGGCCTTACACTGGGTATTTAACCAAGATATATATTTGTAATTATTTATGGGGTGGGTGTGGGGTGCGGTGGCCCCTGTGTCGGTATGGCCGGGCTGCTTCAGGTCGGCACACCCTAACACTGTTATGAGCCACGGCTGTGGCTCATTCCTGTTTTGCATTTTTGTTAGGTATTTCATGTTTATTAGTTGTCTTGCATGCCAGGATTTCCTGTTGCTCTGTTTTAGTATGCTCTTGTCTGCTGCCGCTGGTTAGTCTGTGTAATTGCAGCTTGTTCCATGTGTTCAGCCTCACCTGGCTGCTGATTGCATTTTGTCAGTTGGAATCATGCAGTGGGCCAGCTGCTCTGGATTGTTTAATTAGGACTCTCTGTTAAAAGCACTCCCAGGACTCCTCACAGACGCCGGTGATAGCTTCCTGTTTGCCTGATTCTGCTGCAGAGAGAGTTCCCAGTCCCGGTCTGTTCGTTTGTTCCTGTTCTCAGTGATCCTGTACTCGGAAGTTGCCATCTGTTCCTGGAGTCTGATCGAGCACCTTTAGCATCTGGTGGTGTTCGTGAGTGGCGGCGCAGCCGTGTGTTGCGGCTTGTCCGCTATTATTTATTATTTTGTTTATATTGTGTTCTGGAGCTTTGCGGAGGATTCCGCTTCCACAAGATCCACTCTGGTGTCCAGCGGTGCCGGATAGGAGTGTCGGATCAGTGGATCTTTGGTTGTCCTTTTCCCTGGCGGCTAGTCCGCACATACCTTTTGATTTAGTTAAGTTAGCTTGTAACCCCTGGCTTGGTTGCTTAGTCAGAGGGCCCCTTGTTATCACCCTGTCTCGGACTTCCCCTTGTCTCCCATTAAGACCTGCGGGGGCATCGGGGTTGGGCAGACATAATCCGCCCTTCGAACGCGGCTGCCATGGGCTCAAGCAACCATAGTCTCGCAGGGGATTTCTGATAACACGGGCGAGACAACGGAGTTAGGGTGCCAGGGGTTACTAGGCTTTCCAGCTCCCACAACCTGTATTTCATTCCTGTACTCAGATCTCTGCCATAAGATCTTCTCCAGTCTGGAGTACAGGAATCGTAACATTATCACCGGCCATACCACAAAAAAGAAATACAATTTTTTTTTCTTTTTTGGCCCAGTCCAGTGTCTAGTCTAGAATCCAGTCCTGTATAGAATTCAGTGTGCAGACTCCAGTCCGGTGTTTAGAATCCAGTCCGGTGTTTAGAATCCAGTCCGGTGTTTAGAATCCAGTCCGGTGTTTAGAATCCAGTCCGGTGTTTAAAAAAAAAAAAAAATACAAAAAAAAAAAGTCTTGATTTGTTTAGCAAAATTTAGTCTTGCCTTGCCTTGCCTTGCCTTGCCTAGCCTTGTCTTGCCTTGTCTTGTCTTGTCTAGTTTTAAATCCTCCTATGTCTACTATGCAAGCCCTGCAGGCATCTCTCGCAGCCCTGAACTCTGTATTCAGTGCTTTGAGACCAGAGCGACTAGAAGCTTTTCAGCAATCCCTAAAGCAACTGCAAAACCTTCTGACTAAAATCTTGCTTATTTTGCCAGAAGTCGTTGAGAGTACATCTATCTCTAAAGAGACTCTTGTTCACAGTATGGTGACAAGAGAATCCTCTGGTTTAATTGAAGAGAAAAAGTTTAAAAGTTTTCTGCGGCCCAGGCTCTCAGAAGAGGAGCGTCTGCGTCGCAGAAACTTAAACTTATGCCTATATTGTGGGGGTTTAGGCCATTATCTGCAGACCTGTGAGTTGCGCAAGCCAAAGTGTGGTGACGAGTCTTGCCCTCTGTCCAAGTTGAGTCATGATACAAGACCTACTCCTGTCTCTACTGTGGCAGAGGTACTTGTCACACAACCCACACAAAAAAGCTCTCTGTCCTATAATTGGGGTCCTTGGGCAAGGGAGCCCCATTATAGATTCAGGAATCAAAAGAGAATGTTTTTCTCCTCTCTTGAGGTTCCTGTGGAAGCGGAGTTGCAAGTCCCTGGAGTGGTGCCCGTAGCTCAGGGTCCTGGAGTGGTGCCCGTAGCCCAGGGTCCTGGAGTGGTGCCCGTAGCCCAGGGTCCTGGAGTGGTGCCCGTAGCCCAGGGTCCTGGAGTGGTGCCCGTAGCCCAGGGTCCTGGAGTGGTGCCCGTAGCCCAGGGTCCTGGAGTGGTGCCCGTAGCCCAGGGTCCTGGAGTGGTGCCCGTAGCCCAGGGTCCTGGAGTGGTGCCCGTAGCCCAGGGTCCTGGAGTGGTGCCCGTAGCCCAGGGTCCTGGAGTGGTGCCCGTAGCCCAGAGTGCTGGAGCGGTACCCGATGCCCAGAGTACTGGAGCGGTACCCGATGCCCAGAGTGCTGGAGCGGTACCCGATGCCCAGAGTGCTGGAGCGGTACCCGATGCCCAGAGTGCTGGAGCGGTACCCGATGCCCAGAGTGCTGGAGCGGTACCCGATGCCCAGAGTGCTGGAGCGGTACCCGATGCCCAGAGTGCTGGAGCGGTACCCGATGCCCCGAGTGCTGGAGCGGTACCCGATGCCCAGAGTGCTGGAGCGGTACCCGATGCCCAGAGTGCTGGAGCGGTACCCGATGCCCAGAGTGCTGGAGCGGTACCCGATACCCAAGCTTATAGAGGGAAATCAAATATTGTAGCTCAGGTTTCCATACCAGAAGGGGTCTCTGAAGCTGTTACCCCAGGTAGGGACTTGAGGAGCGCAACCCCAGAAAGGGTATCTAAGACCATAGTTCTTGAAGGGAACTCGAGAAGCAAAACCCCAGAAGGGATCTTTGAAGTAATATCCCCAAGTGGGGTCTCGAGAGACGCAGCCCCAAAGAAGGGTCTAGAAGTCGCTTCCCCAAGAAAGAACTTAAGAAGCATAGCATTAGTGGAGGATCTGAACGTTATTGCTTCAGCAAAAGTCCCGGAAGTCATAGTCACGGAAGAACTTTCGATAATTATCGACTCAGAGAGGGAGGCCGGTGGCCCGATCCCAGTCAGGGAGGCCAACGGCCCGGTCCCAGTAAAAGAATCCGAGGTGCTGACCCCAGCGGGGTTCCCGGAGGCCACTGCCCCAGCGGGGTTCCCGGAGGCCACTGCCCCAGCGAGGTTCCCGGAGGCCACTGCCCCAGCGGGGTTCCCGGAGGCCACTGCCCCAGCGGGGTTCCCGGAGGCCACTGCCCCAGCGGGGTTCCCGGAGGCCACTGCCCCAGCGGGGTTCCCGGAGGCCACTGCCCCAGCGGGGTTCCCGGAGGCCACTGCCCCGGGTGGGGTTCAGAAAGTCACTGCCCCGGGTGGGGTTCGGAAAGTCACTGCCCCGGGTGGGGTTCAGAAAGTCACTGCCCCGGGTGGGGTTCAGAAAGTCACTGCCCCGGGTGGGGTTCAGAGAGTCTCAGCCCCGGGTGGGGTTCAGAGAGTCTCAGCCTCGAGTAAGGTCAATAGTGACCAGGTCCTAGCAAAGCACTTCAGTCAGTCAGATGGGAAGGAAACAGACCCTGACTCTGATATCTCAACATCCATAATCTTTGATGGGGACTTAGCCCAATTTCTGGCGCTTTACAAACACTATTACATTATCATGTTGTCTAGACCATTTCTGGGCATCACTCCAGAGAACATTGTGCTCTATCTTATTTATTCTTTTAAAGGAGAGCCTTTTGAGTGGGCGACCAGCCTAATGAAAGCTGAAGATCCCATTCTTCAGGATCCCCCAGCATTCAGTGATGCAATTATTAAAAGATATGGTTCCAAAGAAATTGGTTCAGGTTCCTCTAAGTCACCCGTCTTGTCTGCTGAGAGTCCACAAAATACTGTAAACTCGGCACAGGAGTCTCAGCCCGTTGTTGTGACTGCAGGATGTGCTTTTCTGACTACTTCTAATAATAGTACTTTACCAGAAAGTTCAGCTCCCAAGGGTAAGAGACCTGTCTCTGATTTGAACGCAGCCTTGCTGGGTGGTACCATCAGTTCAGACAATGTTTGGGGAATTACCTTGGTCAGACCTAAAGAGCTTTGTAAAAAGAAGAAGAAGAAGAAAAAGAAATAATTTTTGACTCTTGCCTTGATAAAAAAAAAAAAAGAGAGATTTTTTTTTTTTCTCCTTGTCTTGTGTCCAGTGGCCACCATCAAGGGGAGGGCACTGTTACAAGTTGTTGCTACAGCTTGTTTTTTGTTTTCTGGTCTGTTAGACCAATGTGTCAGGTTTTTTTTTGTATCCCTTGTTCTGGATAGTCTGAATATTGGGGTCTTTTGACCCCTCCTCAAGGGGGGGGTAATGTTATGAGCCACGGCTGTGGCTCATTCCTGTTTTGCATTTTTGTTAGGTATTTCATGTTTATTAGTTGTCTTGCATGCCAGGATTTCCTGTTGCTCTGTTTTAGTATGCTCTTGTCTGCTGCCGCTGGTTAGTCTGTGTAATTGCAGCTTGTTCCATGTGTTCAGCCTCACCTGGCTGCTGATTGCATTTTGTCAGTTGGAATCATGCAGTGGGCCAGCTGCTCTGGATTGTTTAATTAGGACTCTCTGTTAAAAGCACTCCCAGGACTCCTCACAGACGCCGGTGATAGCTTCCTGTTTGCCTGATTCTGCTGCAGAGAGAGTTCCCAGTCCCGGTCTGTTCGTTTGTTCCTGTTCTCAGTGATCCTGTACTCGGAAGTTGCCATCTGTTCCTGGAGTCTGATCGAGCACCTTTAGCATCTGGTGGTGTTCGTGAGTGGCGGCGCAGCCGTGTGTTGCGGCTTGTCCGCTATTATTTATTATTTTGTTTATATTGTGTTCTGGAGCTTTGCGGAGGATTCCGCTTCCACAAGATCCACTCTGGTGTCCAGCGGTGCCGGATAGGAGTGTCGGATCAGTGGATCTTTGGTTGTCCTTTTCCCTGGCGGCTAGTCCGCACATACCTTTTGATTTAGTTAAGTTAGCTTGTAACCCCTGGCTTGGTTGCTTAGTCAGAGGGCCCCTTGTTATCACCCTGTCTCGGACTTCCCCTTGTCTCCCATTAAGACCTGCGGGGGCATCGGGGTTGGGCAGACATAATCCGCCCTTCGAACGCGGCTGCCATGGGCTCAAGCAACCATAGTCTCGCAGGGGATTTCTGATAACACGGGCGAGACAACGGAGTTAGGGTGCCAGGGGTTACTAGGCTTTCCAGCTCCCACAACCTGTATTTCATTCCTGTACTCAGATCTCTGCCATAAGATCTTCTCCAGTCTGGAGTACAGGAATCGTAACAAACACTTTATTAACACTTATTATTTTTCCTATCACTTTGTATATATTATTTAAATCACACCACTTACATAGCACTTCTGTGCTTCTTATTAACCCTCATTAATTCTCACCTGTGTGCTGACCTTGGGTGGCCGACCTGTGCTGACATCGTGGGGTCCTGCACCCCCGGCCCATACCTAGTATTAGGGACCCCCAGTGACGGAGAAGCCTTGTCGATCGGCCTGGGGGCTTAACCCTATATCTGCAGATATACGCAACTAAGATCTCCGTATTATCTGACTATTATGTAGAAATATTATTCACTCGGTGTGCATTAGGGAACACAGTTTTTTTCCTACACAGAATTACCCCTCCCCTTTTAGCACCTGAGTGACATTACAATCTGATTGAGCAGCTTTCCACTTTGTGTATTGTATATAGAGAGGCATAAATGGGTCAGCATTAGGAGGGATTGCTGACTCTAGAAGTGCCATAGGGGAAGCCAGGGGTATCCCCAGGTAAGCTGGCTCTCAGATGCTGTAGGTGCCATTACCTTGTGGCCTTACACTGGGTATTTAACCAAGATATATATTTGTAATTATTTATGGGGTGGGTGTGGGGTGCGGTGGCCCCTGTGTCGGTATGGCTGGGCTGCTTCAGGTCGGCACACCCTAACACTTTATTAACACTTATTATTTTTCCTATCACTTTGTATATATTATTTTAATCACACCACTTACATAGCACTTCTGTGCTTCTTATTAACCCTTATTAATTCTCACCTGTGTGCTGACCTGGGGTGGCCGACCTGTGCCGACATCGTGGGGTCCTGCACCCCCGGCATATACCTAGTATTAGGGACCCCCAGTGACGGAGAAGCCTTGTCGATCGGCCTGGGGGCTTAACCCTATATCTGCAGATATACGCAACTAAGATCTTCGTATTATCTGACTATTATGTAGAAATATTATTCACTCGGTGTGCATTAGGGAACACAGTTTTTTTCCTACACAGAATTACCCCTCCCCTTTTAGCACCTGAGTGACATTACAATCTGATTGAGCAGCTTTCCACTTTGTGTATTACTACTTCAAGGACAAGATTGATAAGATCCAAGATGAAATGGTATGCTGCTCCTCAACCAGGGACCTACTGAATTCCCGACCTGAACCCTCTGGTACTTTCTCTGCATTTGATCCCACAAATGAAGATGAAGTATCAACACTCTTCTCATCCTGCTACTCTACTACTTCTCCTCTTGATCCTATACCCTCACAAATAAGTAAAGCTCTGTCTCCTGTGCTCATCCCAACCTTAACTAACGTCTGTAATCTCTCTCTCTCTCTCTCTCTCTACTGGTATCTTTCCTTCAGTGTTCAAGCATGAAGTGATTACTCCTATTCTGAAAAAATGAAGGGGGTAATTCCAAGTTGATGGCAGCAGGAATTTAGTTAGTAATTGGGAAAAACCATGTGCAATGCAGGGGAGGCAGATTTAACATGTGCAGAGAGTTAGATTTGGGTGGGTTATTTTATTTCTGTGCAGGGTAAATACTGGCTGCTTTATTTTTACACTGCAAATTAAATTACAGATTGAACACACCCCACCCAAATCTAACTCTCTCTGCACATGTTAAATCTGCCTCCCCTGCAGTGCACATGGTTTTGCCCAATTGCTAACTAAATTCCTGCTGCGATCAATTTGGGATTACCCCCTAAATTCTAACCCTGTGCTCATCCCAACCTTTACTAACATCTGTAATCACTCTCTTTCTCTCTACTGGTATATTTCCTTCACTGATCAAGCATGAAGTGATTACTCCTATTCTGAAAAAAACTAAATTATAACCCTAACTCTCTCTCTCAAACTAGCATCCCATCTCTCAGCTCTCATTTGTCTCCAAGTTACTTGAGAAACTTGCCTACACTTGCCTTACAAACTGTATTAACTCATAAAACTTATTGGACCCACATCAATCAGGTTTTCACTCCCAACACTCCAGAGAGACACACTGACTAAAGTAGTGGATGATCTAGTCACTGCAAGATCTTAAGGTCATTACTCACTACTTATTCTTTAAGATCTCCCTGATGCTTTTGACACTGTTGATTGCTCTCTTCTCATACAAAGAGTGCAATCCCTAGGTTTTCAGGACACAGTCCTCTGTTGGTTCCTATCCTACCTATTGGTGGTCATTCCGAGTTGTTCACTCGGTAAATTTCATCGCATCGCATCGATTTTCCGCTTAGTGCGCATGCGCAATGTTCGCACTGGGACTGCGCCAAGTAAATTTGCTAAGAAGTTAGGAATTTTACTCACGGCTTTTTCATCGTTCAGGCAATCGTAATGTGATTGACAGGAAATGGGTGTTACTGGGCGGAAACACACCGTTTTATGGGCGTGTGGGGAAAAACGCTACCGTTTCCGGAAAAAACGCAGGAGTGGCTGAAGAAATGGGGGAGTGTCTGGGCGAACGCTGGGAGTGTTTGTGACGTCAAACCAGGAACGACAAGCACTGAACTGATCGCACTGGCAGAGTAAGTCTGGAGCTACTCATAAACTGCACAGAGATGTCTTATCGCAACATTGCGAATCTTTCGTTCGCAATTTTAAGATGCTAAGATACACTCCCAGTAGGCGGCGGCTTAGCGTGTGCAATGCTGCTAAAAGCAGCTTGCGAGCGAACAACTCGGAATGACCACCATTGTGACAAGGTGCACACACACGGGGACTCAGATGAACACTTTCGGTGTTTATTTTTAATAGAAAGTTGATTCCATACAGTCAGTATTACAGGCAGTAGCATACATGTACTCACAGCATAGAAGACTCTTGATAGGCTCCAGTGGTCCCTAGTCTTACCCACACAACCCAGCCTATCACTCGGGTAGCTATTCCCCCATCGAAAGCAAGGTGACTGTGCCCTGGAAACCCTTATATCAGGAAATCCTAGGTGCTGCTGATCACACACCTGGGATTCTGCTACTGCTTCCAAAACCTGGTCTGGATCCTCCACATTACGCTCACCCCTTAGCTTCAACCACCCTGGAGAAGCTACACTATTTTAAGGTGAGCTCTCTGCCTCACCTACCCCCACCTGTGTCATCTGCCCAGGTACACAGCTTTCCACCACCTTCCAGTGGTTACCCACCTCACCTTCTTACTACCCTAGCTTCCCAATAGGGTTGCTTGGAGGAACAGAACCTACAAACCTCCTGGAAAGGGCATCGGCATTGAGGTGCTGTTTCCCCTGGACAATGCCTCACCTCAAACTTAAACGACTGCAAAGCCAAAAACCAACGGGTCAAATGAGCATTCACCTCTTTGTTTGTATGCATCCACTGTAATGGTGCATGGTCTCTGACCAACAAAAACTCTTGTCCCAATAAATAATATCTTAATGATTCAACTGCCCATTTAATGGCCAAGCACTCTTGCTCCACAGTTGAGTACCTGCACTTCCTGGGTAATAATTTACGGCTAAAACAGAGGATGGCCTTCTCCTCTCCATCTACCTCTTGTGATATGACCGCTCCTAATCCTTTCCTAGAGGCATCCGTTTGTAACACAAATTGCTTTTTAAAGTTTGGTGCTTGTAAGACAGGCTCAGTACACAAAGCTCGTCTTAAATCTTGCTAAGCAGTTTCCGCTGGTCCAGATCACATTATCTTGTCTGTTTTGACATTCGGTTAGTGGAGCCGCTCTAGCGGCGAAATCTCGAATGAACCTGCAAAACTATCCGACCAAACCAAGAAATGTTCTAAGTTGTGATTTACATTTAGGTCTGGACCAGGTGAGGACTGCTTCTACCTTACTAACCTGTCCTCTACCCACAATGTACCCAAATTACTTGGCTTCAATCATACTAATGGCACATTTCTCGGGGTTGGCGGTAAATCCGTGTGCCTGTAGAGACTGTAAAACGGCTTCTACCTTTGGTAGGTGTGACTTCCAATCACAGCTGAAAATAACAATGTCATCTCATTATGCAGCCACATATTCCCTGTGGGGCCGCAGCAACTTATTCATAGCTCGCTGGGAGGTTGCTGGGGCACCATGTGAACCAAATGGGAGCATTTCTTTTATTGGAATAAGCCTTCTGGGGTAGAGAAGGCTCTTTTTTCCTTATCAGCTTCTGTAAACAGAATCTGCCAATAACCTTTTGTCAAATCAAGTGTAGTGAGGTATTGACTATTAGCTAAAGTTTCTACTAACTCATCCACCCGGGGCATAGGGTAGGATTCAAACCGGGACACTTGATTTAATTTACGGAAGTCATTGCAGAACTGTTAGGCACCTGAAGGCTTCTGTACTAGGACAATTGGATTATTCCACTCACTGGTGGATTCCTCAATAACCCCTAGGCATAACATCTCTTCCACCTCCTGCATTAACGCTGCTCCCTTCTCTTCGGGTATGCGATATGGCCTTGTTTATTGACCACTCCTGGTGGAGTCACCACATCATGTTGGATGATCTGTGTCTTTTCCGGAATGGCAGAAAACACATCTTTGTAGCGTTTCACTAAGTTCACCACTTTCCATTTCTGTTCAGGAGTAAGCGTGGCTTCCAAAGGCACCTGGCATTCTGAAATCTTTTTAGCTACCAAAGTGGGCTGATTGGCAGTTTCCTTCCAGGGTTTTAACAGGTTTACATGGTAGATTTGCACCTCCCTCATTCTACCCTCCTGTCGAACCCTGTAATTGACCGGTCCCTCTGCCTCAGTGATCTCATAGGGCCCCCGCCATTGTGCATACATCTTGTTTTCTGTGGTGGGCACCAGCACTAACACTTTATCTCCCGGATTAAAGGACCGGTTAACTGAGGTGATGTCATATCTCTGTTGCTGACATTGTTGGGCCCTTTCCATGTGTTCGTTCAGTAGTGGCGCAAAAAGCCTTAGACGGCCGTATAACTGGGCCGTAAACTGAATGACATTAGGGTCCTGGCATGGTTGTTCTTCCCACCCTTCTTTTAAGAGATCTAGAATTCCTCTGGGCTGTCTCCCATAGAGGAGCTCAAAGGGACTAAACCTTGTAGACGATTGGGGTACCTCTCTGACCGCAAACATCAAGTAAGGTAGGAGCTGATCCCAATCTCAGTTTTCTTGTGACACTGCTCTTTTTATCATTTGCTTAAAGGTTTTATTAAATCTTTCTATAAGGCCATCTGTCTGTGGGTGGTACAGCGAGGTGGTAATCCTGTCTACTTTTAGCAACCGACATAAATCTTTCATGAGTTTAGACATGAAAGGTGTACCTTGATCCATTAGGACCTCTTTCGGTATTCCTAACCGGGTATACATGGTTAGTCGTTATCTGGCAATAGTGCTAGATTTCATATTGCGCAGGGGTATAGCTTCTGGGTATCTGGTGGCATAATCAACTACCACCAATATGTATTGGTGCCCACGAGCAGATTTTTTCCACTGGCCCTATCAGATCCATACCAATCTGCTCAAAAGGTAAGGAAATGATAGGAAGGGGTACCAGTGGAGCTCTAAACTCTGGCTGTGGGGCTGTTCTCTGGCAGACTGGGCATTCCTGACAATACCTCGTAACGGAAGCATAGATGCCAGGGCAAAAGAACCTTAATTGGGTGCATTGGAGTGTTTTCTCCTCCCCTAAATGACCACCCCACAAATGCGTATGGGCAGCGTCTAACACCAACCGCTCCAGTTTTTGGGGAACCAAGAGCTGATCTACCCTTTTCCCTTGTAAAGTAGCGACCCAATATAGCAAGTCATTTTCCAAAACAAAATATGGTACACCCTCTGATGGTAAAGCATCAATTACCCTGCCATTAACTACTTTAACAGTCTCAAAGGCCTGTGCCAAATTGCTGTCATGGCGTTGATCTATCCCAAAGTCCTGCAGTGATATCTTCTCACCAACTGGGTTCCAATGGGCCTCAGACTCAGTCTCTTGGGGTGGTCTGGGACCGGCAGCCACTCTCCCAGATGCTAAACTTTGGTAGCCTCTGGTCTCTGACTTCTGAGTTGTTTTGGTGTTTGACGGTTTGTGGGTAGCTTGCCAAGTAACCAGCTCCTGCAGCAAAGAAAAGTCATGGTCCAGTATCAGTGGATACGGGGGTCTGGAGGTCACTGCTGCCACCATTCTTAACGACAGACCTTGAATGACCAGGGGTAAGAAAACACATGGGCACTCCTCCACATCGCCATGGATGCACAACACCCTGATAGGAGGCTGGACCTTCTCAGCTCCCGGGGGAACCACATTGGCCGCAACAATGGTGAGCTCACTGCTGGAATTCACCAGGGCCCAAATCTCCCGGTTTCCCACCTGTACCTGCACCCGGAAAAGGGAGGACTCTGCTTGGGATACCCTCACCTCCGCCATGCTGACCAAAGGCCGAGTCATTTTCTCTGCACTGCAATCCGTTGGCTTGCCCCTTTTTCAGGCAGTCCCGCCGCACATGACCAGGCTCGCTGCACTCAAAGCACACCAAATGAGGCGGAGCCTTTGGTTTAACTACTGGGACCTGAGTTCTGAGTTTAGGTGGTAGCCCGAGTCCTGACAAGGCTTTATTCAACTTTCCCAGTGTCAGGTGCCGCTCAATCACCACTGCCAAATCCTCAAATGTCTGGGGGTCAGTTTGAAGGGCCTACTGCAGCACCGAGTGGTCTAACACACAAATAGCCTGGTCCAGTGCGACCACCTCCACAATATGTTATGCATGGTGTTTCCTGGCTGCAACCAGGCCCTTGCCAGTCGGGCTAGCTTGGCATGCTGAATCCTGAAAGGCTCAGAGCCCTCCAGCCACCAATCATGGAATTCCTGGGCTTTGCTCGGCCCCGTCACTCCAATCCTATCCAGTATAGCCTTTTTCAGGGCAGGATAGGAGTTTGCCTCAGCCACAGTCATGTCCACATATGCCCGCTGTGCCTCCCCTGTTAAGCAGGGAGCCAGCCTGTCAGACCATTCCTCCACAGGCAATCCCAACCGCATCGCTGGGCACTCAAATGTATATATCATCCACTGGTGTGAGCTTCAGTAGCCGTTCCCGCTCTGGGTCAGATTTAATTAGCGCTTTTAACTCAATACACATTTGAATTTGAGTTTGCTGTATTTCAGCCTGGGTTCGTTGGACCTCATGTAACATTTGAATTTGAGTCTGCTGCCAAGCTATATGAGCTTGTTACACTAAATGTAACATTTGAATCTGGGTTTGTTGCCCAGCTGCAAGTTCAGCAAATTGTTTTACTAGTCTTACTAAGAAGAGACTCTCACAATTGCAATACTTTTTGAATGCAGCTGTGAGGGTAATCTTCCTCCCTAGATGTTCATCGTCTGCAGACCCACTATGTCAGTCCCTCCATGGGCTACCTGTATTCTACCCTATTCAATATAAAATACTGGTACACACAAGGCTAGTAACCATACTACACCAACATACTTCTCTTCGCTTATATAAAAATATCTCCAAACCCAACCTCCCCGCACTGCACAAGATCTAAGTCTCTCATCCACACTCATTACTTGCTCCCATGCACGATTACAGGACTTTCTTCGAGCTGCACCCACTCTGTGGAATGCCCTACCATGTACATTAAGACTCTCCTCTAGTTTTCCAACCCTCAAGTTTTCCCTGAAAACTCACCTATTCAGACAAGATTATCAAATTCCAGATCCGCTAACATTACCTTCATAGCTTTCCTATCCAATAATATCCCCACAGTACAGTTCACACATATCCCCCACATATTTAATTCTTCACTCTACCTTCCTCCTGACCCTGGTTCATCACTGCTGTGATGTCATATTATATTGCCCACCAAGAACCTTTTCAATCTGGTGGACAGCTATGCAATAGACCTATCCTTGTATCAATGCCTATTTCCCCATAGATTGTAAGCTTGCGAGCATGGCCCTCCTACCTCTATGACTGTTTGTTTTTACCCAGTTTTATCTTCTAATTGTGTCCAGTCGTAAAGTGCCACAAAATTTGCTGCATTATATAAGAAACTGTTAATAAATAAATAATAAAAACATATGTTACATTACAGATGGAGCCACGCTAGTCATGGCTCCATCTGTGGCTGTGACTAAGCGCACCCACCTGGGCAGATGGAGACACTGTGAGTGTCTCCATCTGGTCGGGTCTGCGTACCTGGACGGAGATGCACCCCATTCATTTTAATGGAGAACGTCTCCTTCTGAGCGGGCTCGTGCACCTAGAAAGAGACTCTTACAATGGGAAGCGGCTCTGTGCACTCCCGGCGTGACTAGGTGTAAGGATTGCCTAGTCATGCCGGGAGTGCACGCCTGTGACTAGGCAGGCATGGATAAGAAAGGTTCCATCTGTATGCCTATTTCTGTGTAGTTTGTCCATGACTGTGAAGTTAGCTCCCCGTATATATCAAAGCTGTACAGTGAGTTGAAGCCAAGAATGTCTTAGATGGCTTGTTTTCTTCACACACACACACACACATACACACACACACACACACATACATAAACACACACACACACATACACACATACACACACACACACACACACATACATACACACACACACACACACACATACACACACACACACACACACACACACACATACATACACACACACATACACACACACATACACTATATTTTAGAAGGAGGGGGGGTAGTTCTTTAATTTGCTGCTTGTACATTTCTTGGCTTTGTATTGCAAAATAACTAAAACAGTCTGTTTCCAACAACCCACAAAAACTCATGCAGAGGCTGAAACACGTAAGACAATATGATTGTCAGACTCTCCCTCTAATCAGGGACTGTCATCTCTGCATTTGAGCATGGCACTGTCTCCCCATTCTCAGAATAATTACCCTTGATCCTAACCCTCTCTCTAACTACTGATCCATCTCTGTTCTACCTTTTACCGCCAAACTCCTTGAACATGTTTCTACAATGGACTTATTTCCCTTCATTCCTCCTACTTCCCCATTTCAGTCTGGCTTCCATCCTCTATACTCCTCTGAATCTGCTGTCACAAAATCCAGCAATGAACTCCTTGCTGCCAAATCTAAGAGCCACTAGTACCTGTATATTCTCGTCATCCTCTCTGCTGCTTTTAATACTGGTCCACACTCTCCTTATGCAAATCATTCATTACCTTTACCTTACTAACCATTCCTCTCAAGACTTCAAATCCCTTCACTCCCCTTATTGTAGGTGTCCCCCAAGGTTCTGTTCTTGGACCTCTCCTGTTCTCCCTCTATTATTTATCTTTTAGGTGATCTCCTCAGCTCTTTTGACCTCCAATAAAATCTCTATGCTGATGATATTCATATTTACCTGTCCCTGATTTCTCCCCTGTCCCCTGACTCATATCTCCACTGTTTCTCTGGTATAATTTCCTAAATCCCAGCATTTAATCTTCCCACGCTCTTGCAAAACCCCACTTCCCACAATTTAATTATCTAAACAGCTAAACTAACCCCTCTAGCCCACAAGTGCGCTGTCTTGGGGTTATCTTTGACTTTTCCCTCTCAATCAAACCAAACATTCAGTAACTTTCTCAGTCCTGCTGTTTCCATCTCAAAATATTGACAGGATCAGACCCTTTCTTACCCTAGATGCTACTAAGACCCTCATTCACTCCCTGGTCATCTCCAGATTGGACTACTCTAACCTCCTATCTGACCTCCCACTGACCACTCCAATCTGTCCTCAATACTGTGCCTGTCTCCTCTCCAAACATTTACGATGTGTCCATGACAATGAAACAAAACATTTTTAGACTGCTACCATTTATTTTATATCAATTGAAAACAAATGATAATTTTTAATTATCTTTTATATTGTTTAATTTAATAATTTTTGGCATATTCTTCCTTTTTGTTGAACATTGTGTTTTACCCCCAGCATTCTCAGCAGGGCCATTTTTACATCTTTATTACGTAGGCTGTAAATGATTGGGTTTATCATAGGTGTAACAATTGCATACTGGGTGGTAAAACTCATTTCTAGGAGTTTAGAGTTTTCTAATGGTGGCATCATGAAGGCGGACAAACATGTCATATAGTAAATGATGACAATTGTGAGGTGAGATGAGCAGGTGGAGAAGGCTTTCTTTCTGCTTTCCTTAGATTTTATCAGTAAGATGACCCTGATAATTTTTAAATAAGATGTCAAAGTGAACATTGCTGGGAAAACTCCAAAAGTCAATGATTCTATAAAGATTACAATATAAAACAATAACGTGCCAGAACAGGAGATGTTTAACAGAACTTTTGGATCACAGAAAAACTGGTATATTGTATGAGAATGACAGAAGGACATGTGTGACACTTGAATTGTAAGCAAAATTGAGTTTAAGCATCCTGATATCCAAGTGCCAGATGCTAATAAAATACAGTTTTTCTTATTTAAGATGTAGTGATAGTGTAGAGGATCACATATTGCAACATATCGGTCATATGCCATAATGGATATTAGAACATCCTCTGTGGTGCCAACAAAAACATAAAAGTACATCTGGGTGAAGCACTGTATGAAGGACACTGTATTATCACCAGATAGTAACATGTACAACAGTTTAGGAACAATAGTGGATGGAAAACAGATATCTACTAAGGCCAGGTTACACAGAAATAGATACATTGGGGTGTGTAAACGATATTCATTATATATTACTAGAAGTATAATCGAATTTATAAGCACACCAATGATGTATAAGAAGAAAAACACACTGGTAGTTAGTGATGTATAGTCAGATTTGACAGAAAACAGTATGAAGTTAATTTCTTTATAATAAGTAATATTATCCTTACTATAGAAATAGTCAGACACTTTCAGGGGCATATCCATGGTTTCCACTGCTGTACTGTATGTATTGTAAATTTAGATTTGGTTCTCCCACATTCTTTTTTCATGCCATTACATCAGCAGCTTATTCTGTAATATATTGTTAGTAAAAATACATATCTAGTAAGGACAAGGATTACAAATTAAACAAAATACATGTTAGAATGTAAAAAAATTCAAAATATATTTTGAAGTTGTAAGGAAAAAAAGGTTATGATTTTTTTCCCCAGCATGCTATCTATGATGTTTTGAATACAAAATAATATTGTAAGTTGACATTTTGCTTATAAAATAGTTATTTAATAACATTTTTACAGATTAAGATGTATTTCAATGTAAATAAACTGCATAATTCTTACATTGCGTGATGCCGGAAGAACTGGAACTTTTTTTTTAAAGGGACAATCACTTACAAGGCAAAACCATGCCTTGTAAGTGATTGCCCCTTTAAAAATATGTCCAAATTTGGACGACATCCCGTATGGCCGTTGAACTTGGGTGTCAGTACATCCGGCCCATGAAATGAGTTGTTCAATTCTAAACAAATTAGTGAGAGTTGATAGTTATGCACCATCTACTGAAGATGTGTTAGATAAAATGTAATCTGTAGTCAGTATCTAACTACTCCATGACATTTATTGTACTCGTTGGACATCATCTGCTTCTTCTGTAAATTGGTGGCTAGTATTCATAATGGAATATAAATACATGGCAGAATAGTGTTTATTAGATGGCTTTGGAACACAGTGGACTTCTACAAAAATGTACACATTAACATATGTGGTGAGAATGGATAATTATTATATGCGTTCAAAGTTTGGGTATCTGTAATTATTTTATCTATCTACTTGGTACACTTTTTGCTTCATACAACAGTAGACAATAGTGGTTTATGGGAATTCTAAATCCATGGGAGAAACCACAATTGGATGATCAAATATCCATGTACTGAAGTTTCTTTTATTAGACAGAATTTTATTAGAATGCACTAGTCCTACAGTATTTTTTTTAGTCTAATATGTTATTGACTGTAAATATTCTGTAAAAAAAATCTAATATCCTCTTAATTGTGTTTATTCCAATGCCTAATGGTCTCAGTATTTTTATTATTAAAGTTTATTATTTTTATTAAAAGTTTTTTACAAGTAAGTTTAAACAAAAAACTTCAGACATTAAGAAGTACCCAAAAAATAATAGCTGAGTATCCACACAACATCAAATCATATTATATTACATATATTATAATATTTATCATAAAAATTACATTCAAATAAAGCAATACAAATACATGTAATAACCATTTGTTAGAAAGTGGTTGATATGGAATTTAATCACAAATATGTGATTTACAGTATCTAGATATTTTGTAATCCACTCTAGAAAGTAAGAACAACAAGTAATTCCCTCTGTGGAATACTCATATTTCCAAATGTATTTTCTCCCAGTGTAGACAAAGCACTCATAGCCAATGTTGCACATTCTGTAATAATTGGATGGATAGCTAACATCTATTGTAAATTGTGGCTATCAACAACATTGGTATCATTAGCAGATTACAAATATGTAAATACCCGTAGTTATAACTATGCTTGAAAAAAAGAAGTCCAAACAAACAGACAATAGGCAGAGTGAGTGGAACCAAAACTACTATTCTTATTATGCATCCAGTACTTAAAGTTGTGAATCAGGGAACTCTCACAGACTAAAAACCATAAGGAACATGGCAATAACCATTATATTTGGAATTAGGGTGTGCGATCCAAGGTGCCCCCCATATTTTCCGTATTATGTACAGGTGTACATTTCAGGGTGGAAATTCTTCATCTTGGATTGGCACCCCTCCCACCAACAAAAGGGTGTTTTGATTAGAATGGATATCTGACATTTACAGACTACATACTTTATTGGGAAAGGCACTATGATGGTAAATCTTGAAAACATTTATAAACTTTACAGTTTTAGGGATGAGTTTGGGGTGTGGGCCCCCCTGGGTTGATGTAGCCTGGCTGCTTTGGGGCATAATATTGTCATACTTAATCTAGCACTTTTTTTTCCGTACATAATTTTTTTACCTACTTTATGTACCACATTTTAACATTCTAATTATTACTTATCACCAAAGTAACACTCCCAACACATAGCTTCTGCTACTAATTTATGTAACACTAACACTTTAACCCCTCACTAGTGTGATGCCTTGGGGAGGTTGACCTGTGCTGACTTAGGGAATTCCATGCACTAGACTTGTACCTTACTGTTACTTTCAGCAATATGTAGAGTTGAATGCATACTGATTTTGGTATTACACACATCATTCATTTGCTCTGGCATCAAGAGCACAGTGATCATAAATGGTGAAATGCTCAAAATACATATTAGTCTGCATCACCTGCTCAGCCCAAAAGCAGCTACCCGACATGCAAGGTGCACTCTGCCAACAGGTAAATGTTCCATCCTAAGTTTGTACCTAGCAGTATTAATATTGCTGAATTACGCATCTGGAAAACTTTTGGTTATTACATTATAACTGTGGGTTATAGTTAGAAATCTGTAAAGAAAGTGAGAGACTTTGATTACATCAAACCTTTCACAAAGAAAGATCAAATAAATTTGATGAAGAGAAGACAATTTTACCATTTTCAGACAGAAATGTCTGAAAATCCCAGGTTTTACCCAGCATTTAAGTGCTGGGTAGTTTTGCTGGTCCCTTCCAGAGCCCTCCTTTCACAGCTAATTAGCAAGTAAATCATTTCTATCCAGTACTTTGTGAATGAACACGGGTATATTGTTTGCGTGAAAGGGTCTACCCAGGTCGAAATTCCTGGGTCTCTGACCATGGTAAATTCCTGTGTTGAAGTCCCGAGAATTTTCAACCGGGTTGACTCTTTCACACTGAAAAAGAACCTGCGTTGATCTGAAAATACTGGGTAGAACTTCTCCTGGTAATTTAACTTTCTGTGTGAAAGCGGTATTACAAATGCTAAAGTAACCCTAATGGCTATCCATTCAAATCATAATTTGGGATAAATGGAAAATCCTGCAAGTACCAGGAAACTGCAAGATTTCATGGATAGTACTGCTAGATTTAAAGCAGCAATAATTTAATAGGTAAACCAACTTGTTTTTGTTTTGTACAATTTTGCGGATATAAGTCAAGATTCTCAGTCAATAAAATCTTGCAGCTGACTGCCACTTGCAGTGTTTTACATTCACCCCTTTACCTATAATATAATAATGTAGCACAACCACTCTCTGTTGTACTTTAGAGACAGTACACATATTCCATAGCTCATGTTTATCAGTATAGTGTGATTTGGCAGAGGACATCTTAGATTACTGCTCACGTGAACATTGATATGGCTTATTTGTACCATAATTTTTACCTTACAGTATACTGTATATTTGTTTTTTTTCACATACAATCAGCATGGAAAAGAATCCTGTAATAGTTATTCATATGTTAAAGTTCCTAAATACTAAAATCTTTTAAAAAGTACCGTACATGCTTCCACCGCAAGTGCAAAATAAATCTTAGTGCAAAATATATCTGTTGAGGTTTGACAGTGAGCCCTACAAAGTTTCACAAAAGAAATTTAATGGGAAAATGTTCGTCATACACAAAAACAAAGCTACTGTAATTTAAAATGTTTACAATAAGTCTAAAGAAAAAAGAATAAAGTATTTTATTTAAGTACCTTTATCCCATGGATGATATATCAAAGCAATGACACATTTTCTAATAAATAGGCCACAGCATAACAACCATATATCAGGTAAAGTAATATTGTACAGTATATTGTAGATTAGTAAACTCACAATTTCTTCACCAGAAAAATGGAATAAAGGAAATTAATGAATCATATTTATACTGTTTGGATCCCTACACCCAGTGGGAGTAGATAAAAATGATGGAATTACATCATGTACATACTCTGACTTTGGGAATTCATTCAATTATTTTTAATCACAGCAACAAAATGAATTGAACTTTTCTTGAGAAAGCATCAATTTAGGAAAAAGTATTGCTAAATATTTACATCAAATTATTTCTCAGGTAGATACTGTATGATTTGTAGATTGTAAATTATTTCTGATTAATACTGTTTTATATTTGTGTAGTTTTTTTCTCATTTTTATTTTGTCAATAAAGATGTTAAAATCAATTTAGTAAAAATAAAAAGTAGGATATTTTGATATGTAAAATATAATGAATGTTTTCCATTTTGAAGTACAAGCCGTAATGAATGGAATCTAATTAAATTTGAACACTTTACTTGATTTAAATTCTTCCGTCTTTATGATTTGATAACATTGCCTACAGAAGATGGGAATGCTCTTAATTTTTGGAGAATTCTGAGTCTAGTTAAAAATATACATGATGGAAAGTGTAAAAAATTCTCTTTAGTGTGCAGTCTGCTAACACTCCATGACCAACTTTCGTTAATCTTAATCTTCAATTTTTTTGATTATTTATGATTATTAGAGCATATCAGGTATCATTTTCATCACATATCACTTTTGTGTAACTAACTTTTTTATTACTTTGTTATTGGTTCATTTATAAATGAGCGGATCTAATACATGAACCTTTAGTGGTACAAATGTACTCTGTCTGACCCAATATTTTTGTTTTGGCAAAACCACCATGGTGTGTTTTGGTTTGGATTTTGGTTATATATTTCAAGAACAATTATCAAACCAAATGTGATGTGGGGCTTTTTCTGTTCCTAAATTAGTTGTACTGTATAAAGTTTAATAAACAATTATCTAATGACTACCTCATCTCTGTACCTTTTCAACCTCTTAAAATGCTCATGTCAGATGAAAGTGTGCAAAGTACTATAGCACTCCCAATCAAAACATTATTAGACAATGTCAAATAAAATAATTGAAGTATAAAAGTACAAAGGGAAAGTTACAGATGAATCTGGTGATATGTTGCAAAAAAGTAAAATACAGATGTGTCCTCATACACCTTCCATCTCCGTACCATATGGCACAACTGAAATGCTCTGAGAGAATTAAACCATATAGTTTTTCCAATGCTGCATCTAATTTGCATCAGAGATGCAGGGAAATACGGCTCACCACGTACAAGAGACACTGGGCTGTGACTTTTACCACGTAGGAAACTAGAGATGAAGCACACTAGAACTTGGTAGGAAGAAAAGCTGTGGCTTCAGCACTGAAGTGTTTCTTACACTTATTCAGACTCACATGCAGATATACAAATTACATTTGTATTACATTACATTAATATTATTAGTGCAAGCCATCAATACAGTTTTGCTCACAGTTCTTGTATTGTTAAATACTTTTTTAGCTGATCGTTTCCTTGTTGCATGAAGTAACAGATTGAATTGTATTCAGTATAAAAAAACAATGAATTATTTATTTGAAATACCACGGCCATATACAGGCTGAGAGGCAGCACCCGGTCAGCCCAGGTTAGATGATAATAACAATTTAAACAAGGTGGTACACTTATTTTATAATACTTGGTTACACCCAATTCTCTTAACACATCCATTATCTCATACGTTCTAGAAGAAATTCTAAAACTTTTGTGTTCATATTAAAACTTGGAAACAATCTAGAAGCTGGTTACCCTTATTTAAGGCTAATTTTAATTATATTAAACACACTGAGCATGCTGATTAGTGTACAAAACCTGTTTAAAGGAACATGTATCTATAAGTGAACTATTGTGTGTATAAAGGTCACATACCTAACTCTATGGAATATGCTCCTTTTCTTTGTAAATGTATTATATGATAGGTACAGATATGTCCTGATATATCGTTGCTGCATACTGCATAGCGGGCGCCATGCAACTCGCCCCAACTCCTTGCGCTATAACTCCCATTATAAGTTGCGTTGTAAACATGACGTCACGTTATAATTGTAACATGCATTCTACTTTCTGTCCACCAGATGTCGTTTTTCCTAAACTCTATGGCGAATGCCTCAAATAGCCAACGGACCCTTTGTAGCGCCACCTGCTGATTGGCTGACGGGTTTGAATCCTAGCGGGACCAGAATTATTTTTTTTGTGTGGATTCTTTCTTTTTATTCTTTCCTACTGAACTCGTTGTAACAAAGCACTAACCCCAACCACGGTGCACCCGTTCACTATCAATATTGTCGTTACATTGGGAAAAATATATTTTATTGTGAAGCATAAACAGCATGTACATTTCGGACATCATTTTCGGTTCATTTGCTTCAAATAGCCCTAAATATGTAATGCACAATGCCACTGGATCTCTATGTCATTAATGTGACATCTTGGAAGGCTCCATTATGGTTTGTACACAGACACCGGACAAAATCTGTTAATAGTACAACACATCAAAACACATCATATATTTACCTGGAGTGCCAACTCATAACATGGTCAGCACTGGCATAATGGTTACAGTGTCTTCTTGCAATGCGTGCATCCTGTGTTCGAATCCTGTCGACACCAGAGATTTTTTTTTTTTGGTGAATTTATTTTTATATATATTTTTTTAAAGAAATACACTTGTTTGGTCTGTTTATTCTTTCCAGCTGAGCTCGTTGTAACAAAGCACTAACCTGTTCACTATTAATATTGTTGTTACATTGGGGAAATATATTTTATTGTGAGGCATAAACTGCATGTACATTTCGTACATCATTTCCGGTTCATTTGCTTCAAATAGCCCTAAATATGTAATGCACAATGCCACTGGATCTCTATGTCATTAATGTGACATCTTGGAAGGCTCCATTATGGTTTGTACACAGACACCGGACAAAATCCGTTAATAGTACAACACATCAAAACACATCATATATCTACCTGGAGTGCCAACTCATAACATGGTCAGCACTGGCATAATGGTTACAGTGTCTGCTTGCAATGCGTGTGTCCTGTGTTCAAATCCTGTCGACACCAGAGATTTTTTTTTTGGGGTGAATTTATTTTTATATTTTTTTTTTTATAGAAATACACTTGCTTGGTCTGTTTTTTCTTTCCCGCTGGGCTCCATTATGTTTTGTACACAGACACGGGATAAAATCCGTTATGGGTACAACACATTGCAGGCGGTGGGGAAGCAAATTCAGTTTGCACGCATTGTGGGATACAGATTCAGTCCACGGTTTGGGGACTGCATCCGGCGTCTTACATCAGGCAAAAATGGCAGAGAGACGCTACATTAGAGGGGAGCTTCTGATCCTGCTTAGGTGGCGGGACCGGCCATTTACTACTAACTCGGAGAAGCGGCGGGCTTACAATAATGCCCGCCTTGAGATCCGAGCAAAATATGGACAGTCCCGCAGCCTCAGGCCACTCCAGAGGAAGTGGAGTGATCTGGTCACCAGGGAGCCCAGGAAACTGGAATTACTGTGGCTGTCCCTGAGGAGTAAGTACAGTTCAGTACTGCATATTATTACTACTGTATTTAAGTAATATACATTTCTCTAATGTCCTAGAGGATGCTGGGGTCCATTTAGTACCATGGGATAGGTCTGTAGGAGCCATCGGCACTAAATGACCTTAAACGTGAGGGCTGGCCCCTCCCTCTATGCCCCTCCTCCAGACGTCAGTTTAGAAATTGTGCCCAAAGGAATCTGTTTGGATGGGCGACCATGTAAAGGTCGACAGTCATTAGGTTGACCACTATTGGTCGACAGTGACATGGTCGACATGGACTCATGGTTGACACATGAAAATGGTCGACATGACAGGTCAGCATATGAAAAGGTAGACATGTTTTTTTTTTAAATAGATTTTTAACTTTTTCATGCTTTACCATACAGGTGGAATACGATTTGAAATAGTAACCTGTGGCGAGCACAGCGGTAGCGGAGCGAGGCACCTTGCCCGCAGCATGGCGAGCTAAGCAAACCATGCAAGGAGACGCGGTACACTAATTCGGGTTCCCCGTCACTTTACGACCCCCGTCCCCATCACTTTGTGGTCGACAATACTTAGGTCGACAGTGTCTAGGTTGACCACAATTGGTCAATAGTAAGTAGGTCAACAGGGTGTCTAGATCATCAGGGCCTCTTGGTAGACATGTACTATATCGACATGACAAAAGGTTGACATGCATTTTTCTAAAATGTTTTAATTTTTTAAACTTTTTCAGATTTTACGATCCACATGGGTTACGAATGGGAATAGTGACCGGTATCCGATTATATGGTCAACCATCATTAGGACAACATTCATTAGGTTGACCACTAATTGGGGTTCCCGGTCAATGTCAATAGTACCATGTCGACCTATTTTCATGACGACCTAGCACATGTCCACTTATAGACCATGTCCACCTATCAACACTGTCGACCAATAGTGGTTGACATAATGACTGTCAACCTTAGTGTGGTGCACCCAATGACCGTTACCCCGTGTACCTAAGCACCTCCTCAGCCATTATTTACTGTTACAGCATTCAGTATGTGCAGCAATGTACTGTATCTAAGGGCACTGTACATTTCTTTTTGTACCCAGGGCGTCAGCAGCAGCAGATAAGATGGCGAAGGGCCCAGCAGCAGACAAGGTGGCGAAGGAACTGGCACCACTCTTTCACTGCCATACCGAGGACCAGCGCCACAAGCAGTAAGTCTTGTACTCTCTTTATTGTGTACTCTTTATACCAGTGGTTCCCAAACGTCTTTGAGTCACGGCACCCCTAGGCCAAAAGTTTCCTATTGAGAAATTTAGAAACAAATAAATAAACAAAAGAAAAATGTGCTTGTACAGTACTGTGTGTCATCCTTAGGTTCAATTACTGTATGTGGTGAGGGACAGGATTCACTTCTGATTGCCCAAATACTGTACTGTAATTTATGATTGGAAGACCCCAGCACTGATTTTGCCTATTACAGTGACAATAAATATTTGAATTGGTTCTTGATCACCCCTGTAAGCGTCTATTTTTATTTATGATATTTACCAGTGTCTGTGAAACTGATCATAGATGTGCTAAATTTAGCACATCTACGATCTGATCTGAATTAGGCCCCAGGTGCGATTTGCACCTTGTGAAATGTACAGTAAACCATGAGGGTATGAATGCTTTTGTTTGATTACTGCTGGGGACAATGGTAATGCTGTGGCCAATGTGTTTAATACAGGTACCCCATGACCAATTCCTCTGCCGCCGGCATTTGTGGACCCGGCTCGTCCTGGTAAGACATTTTTGTTAAGTTAAGGCTCATTTCACCACTGTTTCTAAACCGTATTCACCACCCTGTGCCTCTTATCCTACACCTCCCACTGTGCCTCAGCTTCCCCTTGTCTTTTAGCCTTTCCCTGCTCCTTTGGTTGAGCCTCCCCATGTCTCTGCTGTGGAACATCATGATGTCACGTAAATTTTGCTTTATAGGGTTCCTTGGGGGCCTGGTACAGTATAGTATTTACAGTCATTTATCTTTTTCCCATAAAACAGGTACCGGACAATTTCCAGTGTCTATTACAATGACAATAAATATTTGATCACCCCTGCAAGCGTCTATTTTTATTTTTGAGATTTACGGGCTTTGCATAGGAGTCTTGATCACCCCTGCAAGCGTCTATTTTTATTTTTGAGATTTACGGGCATTGCATAGGAGTCACTTTATAAGAGGGACATAAGGGGCACTCCTGGGGACATAAAGGGCACTACTACTGGGGGCATTTATTTTATGGGCTCTACTGTACAAAAGGGGCACTAACAGTACAGTGGCCATAGCATAAGGGGCAATACTACTGTGGGCATTGTATAAGGGGCAGTATTGCTGTGGGCATTATGTGTATTAGGGTTGCTACTGCTGTGGGCTTTGTGTATGAGGGGCACTAATGTGTGTCATAACATGAATAAGGGACACCCCTACAGTACAGTATGTGGTGGAATGTGAATAAGATTGTGCTACTGTGCATCATAATTTTAATTGGGTGTATTATATATATTGGCTCATGCACCTTGATTTTTGAGACAATGCCCCTTTATTAGGTGCACGTAATCCCGTTATTGCATAGGTGTCGGGAGGCCGGGGGTGGGGGGAGTTCCTCCTCCTTGCTAGGACCACCTTGCTTCCCAGCCATATTGTTTACTGAAAATTGTGCTGCCATTTTTTTTTCAACAGTCCAGCAATGCTCGCAGTTGGAGGACGCAGGCAGCCTTCCCGGTCCCAGCACAGCAGGAGGACACTGAAGAGGAAGGCCCAGCCCTCCCCAAAGTAAGTACAGTACTTGTTTTTGTTAAGGGCCAACTGTAGGCATACAGTACAGTATTCTGTCTCTCTGTCTCCATCTCCTCCCATCCTGCCTCATCTATCCTATTGAAAATTGTGCTGCCATTTTTTTCAACAGTCCAGCAGGGGGAAGCCAGGCCAGCCGGCCCCTTGGGCCCTAGTACAGACAGTGGTGGGTGGTCCAGCTCAGAGCAAACAGTGTACTGTTCCTCCTGCTCCTCGGATGAGGAGGTGGCAGCAGCACTACCTCCTGCATACACCAGGCCTTCCCCAGGCTGTAAGTACTGCACTGTAATGTACATGTTCTGTTGTTAATGATGATTTACAGTATGATGACCCTGTGGATTGCTGCCCTAAAGACATTTTTATCTTCCCTCAAGTGGCTCAGTGTTGATAGTGTGATTGTATACGTAGTACTGTACATATTGTACAACATACAGTAATACCGTAGTTGTCAAGCAATCTCGCTGCTGGTCTTCCCCTGTCTTTCTGTATGGATACTGTAGAGTACTGCACCTTTCTTCGCATGTTGTCCAAAGTAGAGAAGTATAGCTACATTACCGTACTGAAGCAGAACACAGATTCAGAAGCCTTGGCTGCCAGACCGCAAGCTCTGATTGGCTCATGGGCTGGCGCAGAATTGAAAGTATACACAGAGGGGCAGGAGAGGCGCACACTGCACGCTCTCCTCCCCTCAAGAAGCAGCAACAGCAGCTCGTCCGAATGCCAATCTGTGCTAAATCAGTGGCAGCGCCGCCTACAGCCCTGCACCTCCAAGCCACCATGGGGGCTGCGGGGTCAGTAGTTACGCCACTGATTACATGACAGTAAACATAATTTTGGTCTCCAGCATCAATAATCTTCTTACTGTACTTTATTGGTGTTCACATGTGCTGCCATATGATATTGTATAGTATTTCTGTATGCTGTACTGTATTACTATCATTTCAGAAAGTGACCGAACATTTCTGTATCCACAGTACATTCCCCCATACTACCAGAGGAGGAATCTGAGGAGTGACCCGACACTCCTGCACTACCATGTAAGAACTACTGTACTATACATTACTGACTGTACTGTATTCAACTTTTAAGAATACTGTCTCTACACTACAGTACACAGTGGAGGATTTACAGAATAACAAGATAACCAAAGATTCTGCTTAGGGTCCTGTAGGTCTCATTTTGTTTAGGGCCCCATGAGATCTACGGTAGAATACTAAACCTAAACCTCCGAGTTCTAAACTGTACTGTACCTTCTTTACTGTAATTTAAAGGAAACACCACATGTGCAGTGTACATTATTAAACTGACAGTGCACTTTTTTCACAGCAACGCCTGCTCCATCATTGGCATCGGGCTCATCCACCCCAACTTCGCTGACCCATTCACCGGGACCGGCGGACCCGGCTCGTCCTGGTAAGACACTTTTTGTTAAGTTAAGGCTCATTTCACCACTGTTTCTAAATCTTATTCCCCCACCCTGTGCCTCTTAGGGACTGGATCGGCCCACCTGCCCATCGACCCTTCTGGCAAGTGCTAGAAATGCCAGATGGGCAGTCCAGCCATGCCAGTGACTGACCTCACAACTGGGTGGACACATGCAAATGGATGCCCAGTTGTTACATCATGCTGGAATCATTGCCCTGATAATTACTACAGTACTATAACCGTGTGTGCACTTACAGTACCTACTGTATCAGCTGGATGTGTCATTCATTGTTATTAGTATTTACACAACATTAGAGTACACAGTTCAGTACATACAGTATTGTACAGTAATAATAATAATGTCATTTTACATGCATACTATTCAAAAAGTCAACCTGTATTACTGCTCTAATGCTGTCCATTTTTTTTTTACAGTGCTACTCCGGAGAATCCGCCAGTTGCTGTCAATAGCAAATAGATTGTTTTATCGAATTGTTGATAATTTGTAAAATTTATTTCTCTTGTTTTGTTTTTGTTTAGTATAATAATAATTTGTATTTGGCGGTGTGCATTGAAAATGTATTCCTCTCTCTTGCATGAATTTTGCGAAATGTACAGTAGTTCAGTGCATGGTGGGGAGAAGATAAAATAATTATTATTTGTAGAGTACTGTACTGTATGTTCACAACATGTCACATACAGAAGCAGGATTACCGGAGGGCCCCTCTTTGCAGGTCTCCAGTGATGAATACTCACCACTCTTCTGACTTCTGGCTCTGTTAGGGGGCGGCGGCAGTGCTGCAGGAGTGAGCACTGGCCAGGCTTGGGCTATGTTCAGTACCCTCAGGAGCTAATGGTGTCCTGTCAGCGGAAGCAGAGCCATGGAACTTAATGAGAAGTTGGTTCCTACTTCATACCTCCCAACTTTATTATGTTCTAAGGAGGGACACACGCGTGGCGAAGCCGCGTGCTCCCGAAAAGGGGATAGGGCCTATGAAAAGGGGCGTGGCTTTGCGGATGCCCCACGATTGCTAGCCATGCCCCATTTTCGTCACTGAGGGGGCAAGCCCAGCGCTCTGTGAGCTGCTGGCATGCCCACTCTCCTCCTGTCTCCCCTGAATAGACACTGTGCGCATGCGCACAGCATCTATTCACCACTGCTCTGCTAAGCAGAGCAGCGAGATCTAGCATGCAGGCCAATCCAGCACCAGTGATAGCGATGTGCATCATTATCGCAGTGCGAGGTACACACGGAGCGATCATGCTTAAAATCTAAGCAATCTAGTCAAATCTAAGTGATCGCTCCATGAGTACCCCCCTTAAATCCCACAAAGCAGGGAGATTTGCCAGCAGCATTCTCTAGGATGTTAGAGAAATACAGGCGTTCCAAAACATACAGTATCTGAGTGAGCCTAATGTTGGCCATACATCAGGAGGATATCGTTCCAACCAGCCAACTAGTTGGCTGGTTGGAACGATAATCTGGCAGTGTGTGGAAGCAAACAATAATCAGCCGTTTGCGCCCACACGCTGAAAAACGACCAGAAACGGTCTGTCCAACTAGTTGGGAAAATCAAACCTCTTTGATTTTCCCAACTAATTGTTCTAGTGTAGGGGTAACTGTCCCCCAGCTGAGCGATAAGTAGGCGGACACTTTGACCGCGAGTATCCGCCTACTTCTTCATTGGGATCTCTGTCAGATGCAGCAGCTGAGCGGGAGATGATTCAGTGACCCTGCTGCACTGTCGCACCCCAACAGTGTTCACAACCCGCAGCATCTGTGTCTCCCTGCCTGCACCCCGTCAGAGTTCATCAAGCACCTACCCTACCAACCCCCAAATTACCACCACCAGCAGCAGTATTCTCTTGTACGCACCCCATCATCAGCAGACATTCGGCACCTGCCCCGCACCCCCACTGCAGCGTACACTCGGCGCCTGTCCCCCTTGTCCCGCACGTGATCTACAGCCGAAGCAGCAGTGCTCCTCTGCCCGCACCCTATCTGCAGCGGACACTCGGCACCTGTACCCCCTTCCTCCCCACGTTCAGCTGCAGCAGTGTTCCCCTGCTGGCATCCCATCAACAGCGGACACCAGGCGCCTGTCCCCCCACCAACTTTCGCGATCAGCAGCCGCAGCAGTAATGTTCCCCTGGCCGTACACTATCAGCAGCGGACACCCAGCACCTGGCTGCCCTGATCATCAGAGCAGCGGGTGGCAGTGGAGCATAAACCGAGAGGAGCAGCTGCAGCAGTTTATCACTGCTGCTGGGCTGCCCCTGTTCCCCCAGGATCAGAGTTGGCAGCAGGTGTTGTGGCAGCCTGGATGGTGTGCATGGCTTATTACACCTGCATTAAAATAAATGTTGCCAGCATGAGGGGTATCAAATGCAAAAAGGATATACAGCATATTCTCTTGCATACTGTTTATCAGTGTGCCTAAGTTCACGGCTCCCTTATTTTATAAATTATCATATGTCATTCTCTTGTACGCACCCCATCATCAGCAGACATTCGGCACCTGCCCCGCACCCCCACTGCAGCGTACACTCGGCGCCTGTCCCCCTTGTCCCGCACGTGATCTACAGCCGAAGCAGCAGTGCTCCTCTGCCCGCACCCTATCTGCAGCGGACACTCGGCACCTGTACCCCCTTCCTCCCCACGTTCAGCTGCAGCAGTGTTCCCCTGCTGGCATCCCATCAACAGCGGACACCAGGCGCCTGTCCCCCCACCAACTTTCGCGATCAGCAGCCGCAGCAGTAATGTTCCCCTGGCCGTACACTATCAGCAGCGGACACCCAGCACCTGGCTGCCCTGATCATCAGAGCAGCGGGTGGCAGTGGAGCATAAACCGAGAGGAGCAGCTGCAGCAGTTTATCACTGCTGCTGGGCTGCCCCTGTTCCCCCAGGATCAGAGTTGGCAGCAGGTGTTGTGGCAGCCTGGATGGTGTGCATGGCTTATTACACCTGCATTAAAATAAATGTTGCCAGCATGAGGGGTATCAAATGCAAAAAGGATATACAGCATATTCTCTTGCATACTGTTTATCAGTGTGCCTAAGTTCACGGCTCCCTTATTTTATAAATTATCATATGTCATTTCAAATGCTGCCATAATATCTAAAAGGGGGAGCTCTGCCTGCCGTAATATCTAAAAGGGGACTCCACCTGCCATAATGTCTAAAAGGGGCTCCGCCTGCCATACTGTGTAAAAGGGGGCTCCACCCGCCGTAGTGTGTAAAACGGGGCTCCACCTGCCGTACTGTGTAATAGGGGTCTCTACCTGCCGTACTGTGTAAAATGGGAGTCTACCTGCCGTATTGTGTAAAAGGGGACTCTACCTGCCATACTGTGTAAAAGGGGACTCTGCCTGCCGTACTTTGCTGAATATTACAGCTCTGTAATAACCCTGACAACAGAGTGCGAAAATGCAACATATGAAGTTGCAATATGAAATGCTATTTGTAGAAGTGTTGGATTAAAGGGAATGCAATTTTGACTACTACAAAATAGAAACAGTCTAACCTTCTAAATATATCTCTATACAGAGTTAACATTAAAGGACAACCGTGTGTAAACTGTGAAACCACTCTAATGGTGGGTACACACTAGAGCGACGGGGATTCGCGCAATCATGCATACACACTGAGCGATGTAGGCAGAATGTTGTTACGAAATGGCATTTTGTGCCGACATCGCTCTAGTGTGTAACCAGCTTTAACCAATTAACTATCTTTATATCATCTTCTTTCACTCTGAGCACATACAGGGTTTTAGTATTGTTACAGCATTGTTTAATGAAAATAAAAGTTATATATTAGTTATAAAGTTGCCACTTCAGCTAATATCCTTGTGCACTATGTACTGTACCATGATGCCCTAACCACCATGTAACTGTACTGCTCCCAGACCTCCCCTCTCTACAAGTGGCACTGTACCTCCCTGACCTATCTCTGTGCCCTAACTTGCCCCACCTCCCCCCTGACCTCTCTATAGCTGCGACATAACCTCCCTCACCTCCCCCTGACCTTTCTATCTATGCATCTATCCTCACCCTCCTTCCCCTGAGCTCTCTATTTCTACACCCTAACCTCACCATCTTTGCACCCTAAACTTTTAAAATAATAAACAGGACATGCAAAAAGCTTTTTTCTTAAAGAAAATAATTTTGAATTCAAAACATGCAGAGGTAGGCAGAACCTGTCCGCCTTCTTCTGTGACATCACAAGTTGGAGGAAACTTGGCTGGCCTACTGAAAAAGTTGACAAACAATTTGGAAGCTGCTCAATCATACCTGGAGATAATTATATATCAGGTGCTGGAAGGGGGAGGGGTCACAGACAAACAAAGAGGAAGTGCGGTGCAAATCCCCACCCCCAAATTCCCTTCGCACACTGAAAATTACCTGTAACCATCCCTGAATCTATCTGGTAATAAAATTCAGATAATTTGTAACAAATGTTTGCAAACACGTGTTTAGCTGCTGGCCACTTCACAGCTTCTCTGATACAGCAGTCCTAACTCGACTTGATAGCAGTGCCCACATTGGGCCATGTAATTTGTCACAGTACACCTCATGATAAAGGCCATTACTAAAACAGTTCCGGACAGAGAGCTAACTTACCAGGGAGCCACCCCCAGGATCTCCCATTGGCACTACAAGGAACAGCATGCCTTCCAAATGCTGCTCCCATTCAATGCCTCATGCACACAAGCAGACAAACAATTTGGAAGCTGCTCAATCATACCTGGAGATAATTATATATCAGGTGCTGGAAGGGGGAGGGGTCACAGACAAACAAAGAGGAAGCGGGGTGCAAATCCCCACCCCCAAATTCCCTTCCGCACACTGAAAATTACCTGTAACCATCCCTGAATCTATCTGGTAATAAAATTCAGATAATTTGTAACAAATGTTTGCAAACACGTGTTTAGCTGCTGGCCACTTCACGGCTTCTCTGATACAGCAGTCCTAACTCGACTTGATAGCAGTGCCCAAATTGGGCCATGTAATTTGTCACAGTACGCCTCATGATAAAGGCCATTACTAAAACAGTTCCGGACAGAGAGCTAACTTACCAGGGAGCAACCCCCAGGATCTCCCATTGGCACTACAAGGAACAGCATGCCTTCCAAATGCTGCTCCCATTCAATGCCTCATGCACACAAGCAGACAAACAATTTGGAAGCTGCTCAATCATACCTGGAGATAATTATATATCAGGTGCTGGAAGGGGTAGGGGTCACAGACAAACAAACAAAGAGGAAGGGGGGTGCAAATCCCCACCCCCAAATTCCCTTCCGCACACTGAAAATTACCTGTAACCATCCCTGAATCTATCTGGTAATATAATTCAGAGAATTCGTCACAAATGTTTGCAAACACATGTTTAGCTGCTGGCCACTTCACGGCTTCTCTGATACAGCAGTCCTAACTCTACTTGATAGCAGTGCCCACATGATAAAGGCCATTATTAAAACAGTTCCAGAACCTCACCATCTTTGCACCCTAAACTTTTAAAATAATAAACAGGACATGCAAAAAGCTTTTTTCTTAAAGAAAATAATTTTGAATTCAAAACATGCAGAAGTAGGTAGAACCTGTCCACCTTCTTCTGTGACATCACAATTTGGAGGAAACTTGGCTGGCCTACTGAAAAAGTTGGCTGGTTGGCTGATCTGATGAGAAAGTTGTTAGGTGTGTGGAGCACTGTTTTAGTTGGACAGGCAAGTTGGACGGTTGGAAGTTTGGAGAGTTGGAGGAAGTTGGTCTGAAGTTGGTCTGATGTATGGCTAGCATAATAATGAGTATACTGTGAGATACTGTATGACATACTGTACAGTATGCTGTATCCGAAGTGGTACATTCATGAACAAACTCCATATGCAGTAACCATTTTGGTTGCTTTAAGAAATGTCATTTACAATATGGCTATCCCTGACCCCCAGTCAAAACCTGTTTCTGCAGACACTACTGTTCAATTAGCAGCAGTTGAATGTGTATTCAGAGTAAAGTGGATTAACTCTTCGCTATTGTTTAGAAATGTAGTGTCTGCAGAAATGGTGTTTGACTGGGGGGAGGGACAGCCATACAATACTGTATGTTATAAATGACATGCCTTTTTTGCCTCGCCGGGGGGGTGGGGGGCAAGCAACGCGGGACCCCGTTGAATACGAGAAAGCAACTTCTCCTATAAAACGTGTGAAAAGTCCCATTTTCAGAACCTTCTGGCCCCCTTGTCCGGCATTGAATACCCCCCTTAGTGTACTAAGGTGGAAACTAACACAAATTATAATAACACATAATAACTGTAAATTATATAAAAACTTTAATAAAATATGGAAGGAAAAAAACAAAAAATATTATTTTTTTTATAAGCAATGTAAAATATACACAAACATTTGTTGGACTACCGCCCTCAGTATAAGGACCAATCGCCGGAGTTGGTCTGTGAAACTAAAAAACAATGTACAGTATTAGAACAGTATGACAGGTTGAGTACTGTACAGTATACTGTACAGCACTTTATCAAAGTTTATGAACAGTATGCATGTAAAATAACATTATTATGACTGTAAATTTTGTCCCTCCTGGAGAGGATCACGTTGGGAGATTCTGCTCACATTGCTTAAATTTTACTTCTGGAAAATCTCCCCTTCCCCGGCCGGAGAAGGGAACACAGCGGCATTCACTGCAGACAGAGCGCTCACGTGACATCGCATGTGACGCGCGAACCAGGAAGTGGTAGAAAGGGACCCGTGGACGGAGGAGACCGGCGGCTGCGGGAGAAGCGCGTGGACCAAAGGAGACGGAGGACACGGACAAAGAGGACCAAGGCCTGAGGTTGTGGAAGGAAGAGACGCGGTCACCGGCGGCAGGCAGAGACCTGCCCCCGACGGTAAGTGTGTGATACACAGCCCACGACCCCACAACTCAGCGCCGCTCATGAGGGGGGACTGACAGGCGGGATGCCGCACTGGTCATACCCCCCAAACACTCAATTAGGACACAGCTTCAGAGGGCACATAGGCACCCACCACACCTATGGTAAAGTTGACCCGCAGGGTACACCTGACATTTACCTGAGCTGGGGTCCATTTTGGTATACCATTAGTAAGGTATACCTTGCAAAGGGTAGTCTGCAGGACACACCTGACAGTGGTGAAGGAACTGTGGGACAAGGAACCAATACATCATTGCTAGAAGGTTGCTGACCTTATTATATATCCAAATACCACAATAAAGTGTATGTTTAGAAACCACCATTAGATTGATCATTACTGTAAACTTACATTCATACGCAAACAGTTTAACATATCTACATATCTATAGAACAACATCCTATCCTGCAATATCCCCTTTTCTCCCCTTCTCTCAATTTCCCCTAATGAGCGCGCTGACCATTCCAAATTACAAATTCCAGTACAGGAGGTAGGACGCCTCCAGGTCTAGCAGCACTCGTTAGCATCTCTCCCTCTTGTGAGCGCAGCCTCCATCTAAATTTATAAAGCCACTGGTGTTTCTATAATGGGTGCAATGTGTCCAGAGGGGGGCCCCCACCACACAAAATGCACCCATTTGGGTAATACTCACCTCTCCGGAGTCCCGCGCCGACGTCACAGGTGCTGTTAAAACTCATTTTCACAGAGTTCTGCGCATGTGCAGTAGAGAAATCTCTGGGAAAATGGCCGCTGCGCCATTTTCCCGGAGATCTGTGCATGCGCAGTAGAGTTTGAGCCCTCTACTGCGAGGGGACACGGTGCACTAATTGGGGTTCCCCGTCACTTTCCGAACAAAACAACACCAAAAACAAAACTCATGTCGACCTTCCAACCCTGTCGACTTAGGTACTGTCAACCAATAGTGGTCGACCTAAACATTGTTGACCTAGTTACTGTCGATTCTATGATCCACACCTATATCAGGGGCATTGTAGTATGTGGTATAATGTTTCAGGGGATTGCAGTGTGTGGCATAATGTATAAGGGGCATTGCGGTGTGTGGCATAGGGTATAACGAGCATTGTGGTATGGTGTGTGGCATCCGGGCATGGTTCCGGTATGAATGGTCGACCATGTTAAGTTCGACAATCATTAGGTCGACCACTATTTGTCGACAGGGACATGGTCAACATGCACTCATGGTCGACACATGGCAATGGTCGACACATGAAAAGGTCAACATGGATGTTTGGACTGTTTTTGGTGTCGTTTTCTTCGTAAAGTGACGGGGAACCCGAATTAGTGTACCGCGTCTCCTTGCATGGCTCGCTTTGCTCACCATGCTGCGGGCAAGGTGCCTCGCTCCGCTACCGCTGTGCTCGCCACAGGTTACTATTCCAAATCGTAGTCCTCGTGTATGGTAAAGCATGAAAAAGTAAAAAATCTATTTAAAAATAAAAGCCATGTCTACTTTTTCATATGCTGACCTGTCATGTCGACCATTTTCATGTGTCAACCATGAGTCCATGTCGACCATGTCACTGTCGACCAATAGTGGTCGACCTAATGACTGTCGACCTTAACATGGTCGCCCATCCAAACGGATTCCTTTGGGCACAATTTCTAAACTGATGTCTGGAGGAGGGGCATAGAGGGAGGGGCCAGCCCACACGTTTAAAGTCATTTAGTGCCGATTGCTCCTACAGACCTGTCTATACCCCATGGTACTAAATGGACCCCAGCATCCTCTAGGACATTAGAGAAATGTACATTACTTAAATACAGTAGTAATAATATGCAGTACTGGACTGTACTTACTCCTCAGGGACAGCCACAGTAATTCCAGTTTCCTGGGCTCCCTGGTGACCAGATCACTCCACTTCCTCTGGAGTGGCCTGAGGCTGCGGGACTGGCCATATTTTGCTCGGATCTCACGACAGGCATTATTGTAAGCCCACCGCTTCTCAGAGTTAGTAGCAAATGGCGGGTCCCGCCACCTAAGCAGGATCAGAAGCTCCCCTCTAAAGTAACGTCTCCCTGCCATTTTTGCCTGATGTAAGACGCCGGATGCAGTCCACAAACCATGGATTGAATCTGTAGCCCACAATGCGTGCAAACTGAATTTGCTTCCCCACCGCCTGCAATGTGTTGTACCCATAACGTATTTTATCCGGAGTCTGTGTACAAAACATAATGGAGCCCAGCGGGAAAGAAAAAACAGACCAAACAAGTGTATTTCTATAAAAAAAAAATATATAAAAATAAATTCACCCCAAAAAAAAAATCTCTGGTGTCGACAGGATTTGAACACGGAATGCACAGATTGTAAGCGGACACTGTAACCATTATGCCAGTGCTGACCATGTTATGAGATGGCACTCCAGGTAAATATATGATGTGTTTTGATGTGTTGTACTATTAACGGATTTTGTCCGGTGTCTGTGTACAAACCATAATGGAGCTTTCCAAGATGTCACATTAATGACATAGAGATCCAGTGGCATTGTGCATTGCATATTTAGGGCTATTTGAAGCAAATGAACCGGAAATGATGTACGAAATGTACATGCTGTTTTTGCTTCACAATAAAAGATATTTTCCCCAATGTAAAGACAATATTGAAAGTGAACAGGTTAGTGCTTTGTTACAACGAGCTCAGCTGGAAATAATAAACAGACCAAACAAGTGTATTTCTTTAAAAAAAAAAATATAAAAATAAATTCACCAAAAAAAAAAAATCTCTGTTGTTGACAGGATTCAAACACGGGATGCACACATCGCAGGCGGACACTGTAACCGTTATACCACTGCTGACCCCAATATGAGTTGGCACTCCAGGTAAATATATGATGTGTTATGATGTGTTCTAATCTTAGTGAACGCGCGGCACCGTGCTTAACAGGGAGCATTCACCACCTAGTGGTGAAAATGTGTATTACATGGCGTGGGCACAACGCACGCCATAACGTTATTACAACTCACGATTTAGGACCCTAAATAGCGTGCTATGAGCAATGGTGTATGAGGATACATCTGTATACAGTACCTGTTTATCTATAAAATATGTGAGTATAATGAATTAGTAGAATAAATTATATTCCTTATGCACTTTAGGGATTTAACAGAATGCAAATAACATGCATGTTTTCAACAAGAAAGATGTTTGGCATATGGATGTCACATGGGACACCCTTTCCAGGGTGAATTAGGTCCTCCCTATACTCAGATGCCCCCTGGTTTTTGTGTATACAAAAGCGACTATCGGAGGCTGGGCATGGGTAAATGCATTACGGTGAGACATTCACCTGACACAACCTTACTACTATGCGAAGGCACAAACTGAGGAGTGTGTTCTCAAAATGAACAAAATGTATGTATAACAATACACAGGGAGTATAAAACAATGACACTCAATATACGAATGATTGTGAATGCAACAATGCATATGATATAATACACAACTTAATATATGTGAAAGCAACAATGACTAAAGATGTTTTAAGTAGATATGTGCACCGGAAATTTTTGGGGTTATGTGTTTTGGTTTTGGATTAGGTTCCGCGGCCGTGTTTTGGATTTGGATGCGTTTTGGCAAAACCTCCTTGAATTTTTTTTGTCAGATTCGGGTGTGTTTTGGATTCGGGTGTTTTTTAAAAAAAAAACCCTCAAAAACAGCTTAAATCATAGAATTTGGGGGTAATTTTGATCCCATATTATTATTAACCTCAATAACCATAATTTCCACTCATTTCCAGTCTATTCTGAACACCTCACATCTCACAATATTATTTTTAGTCCTAAAATTTGCACCAAGGTCGCTGGATGACTAAGCTAAGCGACCCAAGTGGGCGGCACAAACACCTGGCCCACCTAGGAGTGGTACTGCAGTGTCAGACAGGATGGCACTTAAAAAAATTAGCCCCAAACATCACATGATGCAAAGATAAATAAAATAAAAAAGAGGTGCAAGATGGAATTGTTCTTGGGCCCTCCCATCCACCCTTATATTGTATAAACAGGACATGCAAACTTTAACAAACCCATCATTTCAGCGACAGGGTCTTCCACACGACTGTGGCTGAAATGACTGGTTGGTTTGGTCCCCCACCAAAAAGAAGCAATCAATCTCTCCTTGCACAAACTGGCTCGACAGAGGCAGGATGTCCATCTCCTCCTAATCGTCCAATTTATCACCCCTTTCAATGTGTACATCCTCCTCCTCACAGAATATGTCCCCAAACAGCACATGATGCAAAGAAAAAAGAGGTGCACCAAGGTCGCTGGATGGCTAAGCTAAGCGACCCAAGTGGCCAACACAAACACCTGGCCCATGTAGGAGTGGCACTGCAGTGTCAGACAGGATGGCACTTCAAAAAATAGTCCCCAAACAGCACACGATGCAAAGTTAAATTAAAGAAAAAAGAGGTGCAAGATGGAATTGACCTTGGCAAGATGTCCACCTCCTCCTCATCGTCCGATTCCTCACCCCTTTCACTGTGTACATCCCCCTCCTCACAGATTATTAATTTGTCCCCACTGGAATCCACCATCTCAGGTCCCTGTGTACTTTCTGGAGGCAATTGCTGGTGAGGTATTGATTATTATTTAATTTTGATGAACATCATCTCCACATTTTGTGGAAGTAACCTTGTACACCGATCGCTGACAAGGTGACCGGCTGCACTAAACAATCTTTTGGAGTACACACTGGAGGGGGGGCAACTTAGGTAAAATAAAGCCAGTTTGTGTTAGTGCCTCCAAATTGCCTCTTTTTCCTGCCAGTGTACAGTACATACAGACTGTCTAACATGCCTACTTGGATGCTGTCACTCAGATAATCCTCCACCATTCTTTCAATGGTGACAGAATCATATGCAGTGACAGTAGACGACATGTCATTAATCATTGGCAGGTCCTTCAGTCCGGACCAGATGTCAGCACTCACTCCAGACTGCCCTGCATCACTGCCAGTGGGTGGGCTCGGAATTCTTAGCCTTTTCCCCGTAGCCCCAGTTGAGGGAGAATGTGAAGGATATGCTGTTGATGGGTTACATTTCGATTGAATTGACAAGTGTCTCACCGGCAGGTCTTTGAACATTTGCAGACTTGTGTCTGCCGGAAAGAAAGATACAACATAGGCTTTAAACCTAGGATCAAGCATGGTGGCCAAAATGTAGTGCTCTGATTTCAACAGATTGGCCACCCGTGAATCCTGGTTTAGCAAATTAAGTGCTCCATCCACAAGTCCCACATGCCTAGCGGAATCGCTCTGTTTTAGCTCCTCCTTCAATCTCTACAGCTGCTTCTGCAAAAGCCTGATGTGGGGAATGACCTGACTCAGGCTGGCAGTGTCTAAACTGACTTCACGTGTGGCAAGTTCAAAGGGTTGCAGAACCTTGCACAACGTTGAAATCATTCTCCACTGCACTTGAGTCAGGTGCATTCCCCCTCCTTTGCTTATATCATAGGCAGATGTATAGGCTTGAATGGCCTTTTGCTGCTCCTCCATCCTCTGAAGCATAAAGAGGGTTGAATTCCACCTTATTATCACCTCTTGCTTCAGATGATGGCATGGCAGGTTCAGGAGTGTTTGCTGGTGCTCCAGTCTTCAGCACGTGGTGGCTAAATGCCGAAAGTGGCCCGCAATTCTTTGGGTCACTGACAGTATCTCTTTCATGCCCCTGTCGTTTTTGAAATAATTCTGCACCACCAAATTCAATGTATGTGCAAAACATGGGACGTGCTGGAATTTGCCCAGATGTAATGCACGCACAATATTGCTAGCGTTGTCCGATGTCACAAATCCCCAGGAGAGTCCAATTGGGGTAAGCCATTCTGCGATGATCTTCCTCAGTTTCCGTAAGAGGTTGTCAGCTGTGTGCCTCTTATGAAAAGCGGTGATACAAAGCATAACCTGCCTAGGAAGGATTTGGCAGTTGTGAGATGCTGCTACTGGTGTGCCGCCGCTGCTGTTCTTGCTGAAGGAGGCAATACATCTACCCAGTGGGCTGTCACAGTCATATAGTCCTGAGTCTGTCCTGCTCCACTTGTCCACATGTCCGTGGTTAAGTGGACATTGGGTACAACTGCATTTTTTAGGACACTGGTGACTCTTTTTCTGACGTCTGTGTACATTCTCGGTATCGCTTGCCTAGAGAAATGGAACCTAGATGGTATTTGGTACCCAGGACACACTATCTCAAGAAATTATCAAAGTCCCAGTGAACTAACGGCGGACACCGGATGCTCGTCTAACACCAACACAGCTGCCAAGGCCTGAGTTATCCTCTTTGCAGCAGGATGACAGCTGTGATATTTCATCTTCCTCGCAAAGGTCTGTTGGACAGTTAATTGTTACTGGAAGCAGTACAAGTGGTCTTCTGACTTCCCCTCTGGGATGATGACCGACTCCCAGAAGCAACAACAGCAGAGCCAGGAGCAGCAGGCATTACACTCAAGGATCCATCAGAGGAATCCCAGGCAGGAGAGGACTTGTCAGACTTGCCAGTGACATGGCCTGCAGGACTATTGGCTATCCTGTCTAAGGAGGAAATTGACACTGAGGGAGTTTGTGGTGTGATTTGCAGGAGATTGGGTACAAGAGGAAGGGATTTGGTTGTTGCTTTTAATTTAGATTTTTGGATCATGTTACTGAACTTTAGTTTTTAGGATTTTACATGCTCTCCATTATGACATTGGGCATCGGCCTTGGCAGACGATGTTGTTGGCATTTCATCATCTCGGCCATGACTAGTGGCAGCAGCTTCAGCACGAGGTGGAAGTGGATCTTGAGCCTTCCCTATTTTACACTCCACATTTTTGTTCTCCATTTTTTAATGTGTGGAAATATATGCTAGTAATATATCAATAGCAATGGCCTACTGTACTGTCTGTACTACTACTACTGCTAGTCACCAAAATGCTGCACTGTCCTACAATATACTGCTCACAACAAGATATGGATACTTGAAGTGATACGGAGCTGCAAGATACAGCAATAGCCTACTGTACTGTACTACTGTATATGTATACTAGTGGTCACCACAATGCTGCACTGTCTTATTATATACTGCTGACAACAACAATGCAGCACAGATATGGATAGTATACTTGACACAGAGCTGCATGATACAGCAATGGCCCACTGTACTTTATTATATGTATACTGCTGGTCACCAAAATGCTGCACTGTCCTACTATACTGCTCACAATAATGCAGCACAGTGATATTATACTTGACACAGAGCTGCAAGATACAGCAATAGCCTACTGTACTGTCCTACTATTATTATACTAGGCGATTCATCGCGCCCTACGGGCGCTCTTCACACCGTCGAAAGGGGCTACGCCCCCTTAACCCCTGCACGCCTTGCTGGGGTTCAATATTTGTATGAGTATTACCTGCATTCCTAGGTTTGTCAGTGGTCAAATATTGCACGATGAAAGGGCTTGAGATGGTGAAGGGGGTGTAGGCCCTTGCGACGGCGTTAACGGTGCCTGCAGAGCACGATGTACAGAAAGTAGCGAGGGTGGGGGGCGGATGAGGCAGGGAGTATGTAGATGCTGCGGGTGGAGGGGGAGGTGGATGCAGGTGGGGGGTGGGTGCAGGACCTATAACTATATGATTGTATGTGTAACAATATATAGGACACGGATAAGGATGTATGTGATATAGACATACCCGCATGAAGAGGTAAATGGTGTCATTAGACACAGAGAGGAGTGCTGGTACAATGCGGAACAGAGGCAGCTGTGTCCTCTCTCTACACCGTACCATCCTTCAGGTGTAGCAACGCGGACATGTTGCGCACGCAATGTCTCCACGCGGCCGCAGCTGCACCAGTCCCCTCTGCATGCGCTATGTGCGTGCCCCCTTCAGGTGCAGTAGGAGGAGGGTGTGCAGGCTAATGTTGCTCACAGGGCCAATGGGCATTGACAGCACGGTTATGTGCTGGGTGCTGGGCTTGCGCCCTGCGCTTGCCGAGTGAGGGATAGGGAGGAGGCGGCACAGCGGAGCATCACCAATATACCGGTAACTATGGGGGGCACCGCAGAAGGTTATGGCTCCTGTCCTCCTAGTGAAGGTTTGTCAGGGAGGTATCAAGGAGCCGGTGGTATGGACCGTGTATGGGACGCAGAGGGGTAGGGAGAGGATACAGAGACGCAGGGCGGTAGGGAGAGGATACAGAGACGCGGGGCGGTACGGAGGGGACAGAGACGTGGGGCGGTACGGAGGGGATACAGAGACGCGGGGCGGTAGGGAGGGGATACAGAGATGCGGGGTGGTAGGGAGGGTATAGAGAGACGCGGGGCGATAGGGAGGGGATACAGAGACGCGGGGCGGTAGGGAGGGGATACAGAGACGCGGGGCGGTAGGGAGGGGATACAGAGACACGGGCGGTAGGGAGGGGATAGAGAGACGCGGGTGGTAGGGAGGGGATAGAGAAACGCAGGGCGGTAGGGAGGGGATAGAGAGAAGCGAGGTGGTAAGGTGGGGATACAGAGGCGTAGGGAGGAGGGGATACAGAGACATGGGGCCTTAGGGAGGGGATACAGCGACGTGGGGCGGTATGGAGGGGAAAGAGAGACGCGGGGCGGTAGGGAGGGGAAAGAGAGACGCGGGGCGGTAGGGAGGGGAAAGAGAGACGCGGGGCGTTAGGGAGGGGATAGAGAGACGCAGGGTGGTAGGGAGTGGATACAAAGACGTGGGGCGATAGGGAGGGGACAGAGAAACACGGGGCGGTAGGGATGGGACAGAGAGACGCGGGGCGGTAGGGAGTGGATACAGAGATGTGGGGCAGTAGGGAAGGGACAGAGAGACGCGGGGTGGTAGAGGCGGGGCGGTAGGGAGGGGATATAGAGACGCGGGGCGGTAGGGAGGGGACAGAGAGACGCGGGGCGGTAGGGAGTGGATACAGAGATGTGGGGAGGTAGGGAAGGGACAGAGAGACGCGGGGTGGTAGAGGCGGGGCGGTAGGGAGGGGATATAGAGACGCGGGGCGGTAGGGAGGGGACAGAGAGACGCGGGCGGTAGGGAGGGTACAGAGAGACACGGGGCGGTTTGGAGGGGATAGAGAGATGCGGGGCGGTAGGGAGGGGACAGAGAGACGCGGCCGGTAGGGAGGGGACAGGGAGACGCGGGGTGGTAGGGAGGGGACAGAGACGCGGGGCGGTAGGGAGGGGATAGAGAGACGCGGGGCGGTTGGGAGGGGATAGAGAGACGCGAGGCGGTAGGGAGGGGAAAGAGACGTGGGGCGTTTGGGAGGGGATAGAGAGACGCGGGGCGGTAGGGAGGGGACAGAGAGACGCGGCCGGTAGGGAGGGGACAGGGAGACGCGGGGCGGTAGAGAGGGGACAGAGACGCGGGCGGTTGGGAGGGGAGAGAGAGACGCGGGGCTGTAGGTAGGGGAAAGAGACGCGGGGCGGTAGGGAGGGGAGAGAGAGACGCGGGGCGGTAGGGAGGGGATACAGAGACGCGGGCGGTAGGGAGGGGATAGAGAGACGCGGGTGGTAGGGAGGGGATACAGAGACGCGGGGTGGTAGGGAGGGGACAGAGAGGTGCGGGGCGGTTGGGAGGGGATAGAGAGACGCGGGGCGGTAGGTAGGGGAAAGAGACGCGGGGCGGTTGGGAGGGGATAGAGAGACGCGGGGCGGTAGGGAGGGGAAAGAGACGCGGGGCGGTTGGGAGGGGATAGAGAGACGCGGGGCGGTAGGGAGCGGATAGAGAGACGCGGGGCGGTTGGGAGGGGATAGAGAGACGCGGGGCGGTAGGTAGGGGAAAGAGACGTGGGGCGGTTGGGAGGGGATAGAGAGACGCGGGGCGGTAGGGAGGGGAAAGAGACGCGGGGCGGTTGGGAGGGGATAGAGAGACGCGGGGCGGTAGGGAGGGGATAGAGAGACGCGGGGCGGTAGGGAGGGTCCCCAGTGAGGAAGCTGATGAAGAAAGGGGGGAAGTAGTGGAGGGGGTGGAGTTGTGTAAAGTGGTGACCAGACATAGATACAGTGGCTAGGATGGGCGGAGGGACTCACCGTTGGGGCTGTGGGTGGCTGCTGCAGGCTGTGAATAGTTCAGTATCCAGAGGCGTCTGTACTATGACATTTCCTCCCCCAGGGCCCCCCCCCTCGCACGGTGAAATGGGGGCGTGGCTTAGCGTAAAAGGGGCGTGGCCTCGCGGGTTTTTTCTCTCTCGCTCCGGGGGTGTTTCCAGCTTGCCTGTAGATGCTGGTAGCCCCCGGAGACTGGAGTGTGTGTGCCGGCTGTGTGACAGGAGGAGAGTGCTGCAGGAGATGACGTCACTGCAGCACTCGGCTCCTGACAGCGGAATGTGTGCAGAGGAGGCGGCGGGTCTGTGTACGCGGGGCTGGGAGGGCTATGAGAGCCTTCTCCTGCGCCACCCGTCCCTCCTAATGTGTATGCCGGGGGCAGCAGTTGTTGTTCGGCGCGCCGTGGCTGGTTAGCCAGATTTGCTGGGGGGGAGGGGGGGGGAGAAGAAGGGGTGTGACATGGACAGGCAGCAGGAGCAGAGACTTGCTGCACATGTGGTGGGTGGGCTCTGTGACTCCGCCCACCGCTGTGACTCCGCCCAACGTTACGGGCACAGAGTCACAGACTTGAGCAAATATATAGGAGATACTGGTGGTCCCCACAATGCAGCACACTGAGCACAGACAATTTCAGCACACTGAGCTCAGATACGGAGATTTTCAGGGAGAGAACGCAGCCATGTACTTCAATCTCCAATGCACAAGTGAAAATGGCGACAACGCGTGGCTTTTTATATAAAATATGAATCTCGCGAGAATCCGACAGTTGGATGATGATGTTCGGGTGCGTTCGGGTTAACCGAGCAAGGTGGGAAGATCCGAGGCTGCCTCGGATCCGTGTAAAATAGGTGTAGTTCGGGAGGTTCAGATCTCGGAGATCTAAACCCGCTCATCTCTAGTTTTAAGCAACTAGACTGGAATTACATGCAACAATGCATAGGATGTATACAATAAAGAAATGCAGGCAAAGCAGTGTCTGTGTGGAGACTCCACAAAAATCTGAATACAAGGCTAGTGTTATGCACACCAGTGCCTGCAGGAATGTACAGGTGTCAGAACTGTTATGCACTCCAGTGCCTGCAGGAATGTACTGGTGTTTGAACTGTTATGCACACCAGTGCCTGCAGGAATGTACTGGTGTCTGAACGGATAGGTATGCAAAACAAATGAACTCACAGACAGACTGGGGAATATGACATTACGTACACAGAAGGTGTCTGTGTGGAGACTCCACAAAAATCTGAATACAAGGCTAGTGTTATGCACACCAGTGCCTGCAGGAATGTACAGGTGTCAGAACTGTTATGCACTCCAGTGCCTGCAGGAATGTACTGGTGTTTGAACTGTTATGCACACCAGTGCCTGCAGGAATGTACTGGTGTCTGAACGGATAGGTATGCAAAACAAATGAACTCACAGACAGACTGGGGAATATGACATTACGTACACAGAAGGTGTCTGTGTGGAGACTCCACAAAAATCTGAATACAAGGCTAGTGTTATGCACACCAGTGCCTGCAGGAATGTACAGGTGTCAGAACTGTTATGCACTCCAGTGCCTGCAGGAATGTACTGGTGTTTGAACTGTTATGCACACCAGTGCCTGCAGGAATGTACTGGTGTCTGAACGGATAGGTATGCAAAACAAATGAACTCACAGACAGACTGGGGAATATGACATTACGTACACAGAAGGTGTCTGTGTGGAGACTCCACAAAAATCTGAATACAAGGCTAGTGTTATGCACACCAGTGCCTGCAGGAATGTACAGGTGTCAGAACTGTTATGCACTCCAGTGCCTGCAGGAATGTACTGGTGTTTGAACTGTTATGCACACCAGTGCCTGCAGGAATGTACTGGTGTCTGAACGGATAGGTATGCAAAACAAATGAACTCACAGACAGACTGGGGAATATGACATTACGTACACAGAAGGTGATAGTGTAACAAAATACACACAAAGTGAACAGAGAAGCCGAGAGGCTAAGGAACTGGGTGTCTCCCTAGTATTAGTAATGCTCAGATGGGAAAAGCAAGATGATGTGTTTTAATACGTAGAGAACCCAAAATGCTGTTGCTAAGGGCAACAGCAAAACCCTAAAGGGTTACTAACGGGTGTGGCAGTAAACTCCTTGGTCAGAGATGGAATGATAGACACAAGGAGAGTCTCCACAATCCTAATTCTCACTTGCAGTGCACAGGTTCAGCTTACTGCCACTAAGCTGACACCTGACACCTTGCACAGTGAGACAGTATTTAGGCAGGCAAGTCTTAGAATACAGCCGCAAACTTGCTAAGTTCACAGAGTAGTAAAAGAACCCCAGCAAGCTAAACGACTGACTCCAGTCTTACTGCTAGGTCAGGATTGGCAGAGTGTAGTACCAAATCCCCAGGCCTATTTGCAGTAAGCAACAACAAATACAAAGCTACACACTACTGGCTAACTTTCAGGAACTGACTAACCAACAAAGATTCAGCAGCATCTGCTTAACCTGAGAAGAGGCCTTATATAGCAGGTGCTGTCCACGACCCACTCAGACCTCACAGACTGTGAGCACAAAAACCAGCACCGGATCCCCTGCCGTGCACAGAGCCTGTAACCACTGCACAGCAAAAGACCCGAACCGGAGTATCAGCTGCGCTCAGGTTACTCCGCTAGCACTTGTCTCCCGGTTGCAATGACGACGTGGCAGCACAGGACAGGAGTCCCTAACAGCTAGTTGGATCTGATCAGGCAATCAGTCTGGCAAAGTCTCCAAGTCATGGGTATAATACAGGCAGACAAGATCTCATATGAGCTGAAAGCAGGAACTATCACCTGTAATTTGGGAGAGGGAGAGGCCAGGAAGGGAATATAAATGGTGCTGCACCAATCAGAACCCAGTACTCAGAGATAAATGAAAGGACATGTAGCTGTGCTGCTGCACGTCCACAAGACACAGCTAGACTAGTTGCTCAGCAACCGGGAATGCTGCCTGCAACTAGCGTCCCGGTTGCTAGGCGCTCAGCGGCTTGCAGTCCCCCCTGCGGTAGCAATGTTAGGTGCAGGGTGGGACCCTGAAGCGCCAGCTGAGGTAGGAAGTGCAGCATCCTAGTTGCTAGGCAATTGCTGGGACCTGCCTCCTCCATGAACCGCGCCGCTGCTGACAACAGTTACCAGTGATAATATTTAATTTCTTGTATACAATATTTAACCACTTTATAAGAAATACTGTATACACTATATGGAGAAAAGTATTCGGACGCCTGACTATTACACCAACAGGGACTGTAATGACATTGTATTTAAATACATATATTTTAATATGGAGGTGGTCGCCCTTTTGCAGCTATAACAGCTTTCACTCTTCATGGAAGGCTTTCCACAAGATTTTGGAGTGTTTCTGTGGGAATTTGTCCCCATTCATTCTGTAGATTATGTGGTCATGCACTGATGTAGAACAAGAAGGCCAGGCTCGCAATCTCCATTCCAGTTCATCCCAAAGGTGCTCAATGTGGTTGAGGACAGGGATCTGTGCAGGCCAGTCAAGTTCTTCACCACTGAACTTTTCAAACCATGTCTTAATAGTCCTTTCTGCACTGGGGTACAGTCATGTTGGAATAGAAGCCTTCCCCAAACTGTTGCCACAAAGTTGGAAGCATAGCATTTTCCAAAATATGTTGGTATGCTGAGGTATTAAGATTGCCCTTCACTGGAGATAGGGGGCCTAGCCCAAACCCTGAAAAACAGTCCCATGTCATTATTCCTCCTCCAAAAAATGTCACAGTTTGCCCAATGTAGCCATGCTGGTAACATTCTCCCAGCATCTGCCGAACCCAGACTTGCCCATCTGACTGTCAAACAGAGAAGTGTGATTTGTCACTACACGGATCATGTTTCCACTGCTCCACAGTCCAGTGTTGGTGTGCGTTACACCACACCATCTATTGGACTTGGTGATGTGAGGCTTGCATGCAGCTGCTTAGCAATGGAAATTATTACGTTCCAGCTGCACGTTTTATATGCTTACATTAATGCCAGTGGAAGTTCTGAACTCTTCATTTATGAAAGTAGCAGAGCGTTGATGACTTTTATGCACCATGCACCTTAGTAGTGGTTGATCATGCTTTGTGATCTCTTACATGGTCTTACATGGATGTTGCTAAATGCTTCTACTTTGTAATAATATCACTTATAGTTGACTGTAGAATATCCAGCAGGGATGACATTTTTTTGAACCATCTTATTGCAAAGGTGGCTTTCTATCACAGTACCACACTTGAAGTCTCTGAGCTCTTCAGAACAACCCATTTAGTATCACAAATGTTTGCAAATGGAGACTGTATAGGTAGCAGTCAGCATCCTGTCTGTCAGTATCTCGGCAATCAGAATACCAATGCTTTTCTGAATGCTGACACCAGAATCCATAATGAGTGCACCCTTCCGGTGCCAGAATACTGACAGCCGTGATGCCGAATGAAGTTACACCACAGCGCTGGAGAGGTAACTCATGGGGGGGGGGTGTTAGGTTTAGGTTGCGTTCTGGGGGGTTAGGGTTAGGCTGCATACCAGGAAGTTAGGGTTAGGCTCTGGGGGTGAGGATTAGGTTTAGGCATTGGGGACAGGGGGTTAGGTTTAGACACCGCTGGGGGTATTTATGGTTAGGCACTAAGGTGGGAGGTTAGGGTTTGGCTGTGGAGGGAAGTTAGGGATGGGCTGGATCCCAGGGTGTTAGGGTTAGGCAGCGGGGAGGGGGAAGTTAGGGTTAGGATGCGTGGAGGGGGTATTAGGGTTAGGCAGCGGGAAGGGGAGGTTAGGATTAGGCTGTAGAGAGGGGGGATTAGGTTTAGGCAGTGGGAAGAGGAGGTTAGGATTAGGCAGCAGAGAGGTGGGTTAGGGAAAGGTTTGGGGGGAGGGGGTTAGGTTTAGGTACCCCCTTGGAGGGTTAAATTTAGGCTGTGGGGGGAGGGTTAGGTTTAGGTAGCAGGGACATGGGTTATATTTAGACACCTCCGTGGGGTGGTTAAGGTTATGCACTAAGGGGGAGGTTAGGGTTAGGCTGTGGGTAGGGAGGGATAGAGTTAGGGGGTGGGGAGAGGGGAGAACACCCCGTACTCACCCCTGTTGGTTTTTTCAGCAGTGGGATCACAGCACCAGTATTTGGAATCCCTGGATCCCTTGTGCCAGGAATTCATACTAATTTCAACTGCATGGCTAGATGCTTGATATTACACAACTGTTGCAATGGGTATGATTGAATCGCCTTAATTAAATAATTAACAGGTGTGGCCAAATACTTTTGTCCATATACTGTTTGATATATACTGATTTTGATAAACAGTATTACTTCTGTTTGATCTTGGATGTTCTGCGCAAATACTAACTAAATATTTTTGGGATAAAAGAAAGAATCATTTGTTATCCACTTTGTCTTACTATTTTGTAAGATAAGTTTTAAATTATAATTACAATATTGACGCTTAAGATGTTTATGCTTTGTAACTGGCATTCTGCTTATCTTTACAAGAAGTGAATAACAATAACATGATTAAACTACTGTAAGAACCTTCAATTAAAGATACATGATATATTTTACTAATGCTCAGTTTCATTTCACTAGAAAAATAAGACATTAAGCACTTTTGCTGGAGAGCAGACTGTGAGGAGACAGTACTTGGATAGTGGCAGCAGACACTTACTGGAAGCTCAAAAATTAAAGAGAATGTATTGTAAGAGACTCAACCCTTGGAGCAAGATTTAGCTCTATAAGTTGATTTTACATGCTGTATGTAATGGGCATTACAGGAGAAAGTGCTTGGCACTAGCACAGTACAGACACAGTTACAGTTTTTGTTTTTTTCTGTAGTTGTTCTCATCCATTGATAATTACAGACATGGACTGCTGAGCAAAATCCAGAAGAGGACAAGAAATCACCACAAACTTGGCTTTTTTTACCCAGAAACCCAAAACAAATTTGTATTGCCAGATGAGGCAAACAAGATGTTGTTGACTGAGGTAGGGGAGGTGCAAGGTGTTTCAGCAGATCAGGCATTTTACTCAGCAATTGTGTTAACTGACAGCTCTATATTCATGCATTATCATCCACTATTGGTCGACATTGACATAGTCGACATGGACACATGGTCGACTCATGAAAATGGTCAACACATGAAAGGTCGACCCAACCATTCATACAGGAACCAATGAGCATGGCTATATTTGTAGATCAAGGTAGGCACTGGGAAAATGTAAATCCGTTTACCATGATAGTGGGATTTTGATTTTCAAATAACCAGGTGGGAACAAAGCATTTATTAAAAATCAATTTAAATATCATCCCTGATTCCTTGTGTCCTTTTGATTATGGTTATCCTGTATTAACAAAAAATAGCAATATAGGGTGAAATGTAACAGGGTGTGAGAATCAGAAAGAGAGATTTTGGTCAAGTTATCCTGTTTTTTTAAAGTGACAATCATTTACATGGTAAAACCAGGCTGATTTTGTCATGTAAATGATTGCCACTTTAAATTTGACCAAATTCTCACATTCTGATTCTCACACCCTATTACATTTCCCCCAACCTATAGTTTTAAAGTGCCTTAAATTCTAGTTTATGCACATCTTGCTATTATTAAGGTATATAGGGTTTAAAAAAAATAGGTTGGATACATTGTAAATACATTTGTTTTCTTTATCTAATACAATTATTTTTAAAAATGACAATTTCCAAGCAGTTTATGGAAACAAATATTAGCCTTTTTAGTGGTAAAGGAAACTTGACATTTTAAAATTGATCTTCAAATCTCTTGGTGCTCATTTTTTAGAGAACATTTTTCAAGTTTGTTTCTTCTTAGTAATAAAGTCTACTCCTGCCATGGGGTTTAATCTTTTCCGATAGCCATGAGCAAAATTAAGCTGGTGTTTTATTGTGAGTTGCCCAAAAATGGTCTGATGTGCTGTGTGTTGTGATTCTTTACTTAAAATTTCTCAAATGGTCCACAATTTGAGTTCTAAATTGCCTTATAGTGTGGCCAAATTGCTGTAGACTGCAGGGACAATAAGACTAACTACATTCTTGCTATTGCACATCAATTTATATTTTATTTTGAAGTTTATTTTGTTGTTTGTGTGGTAAATGTTGTTTCTGGTTGTGTGATATATGTAATGTTTTTCTAGCTTCTAATTTTTTCTTTGTATTTTAGTAGATATTTCCTTTCTATTCACCTTTCTTCCCAGATTACTTTCTTGACTTTTTATACTTTATTTTTAGGTTTCTGGTTTTTTTTTAGGTCTTCCACTTCTTTGTATCATTTTAAATTGTCCACCAGGGATTTCCTTAATACAATTATGGTGGTGGCTATTGTTCATAAGGATCTACAGTACTTGTTACAGTATGTCCTGCTAGGTTTAAGAATGGTTTTAAATATTTAAGGATGTAAACATTCATTTTTGATGACTATGGTGAAATTCAAAAATATCATTTTTTTAATTAACTTTTTATTTCTAAATTGTGTGATGGGTTCAATTAGTCCTTCTGAGTGTCCCCAAATTAACACTATGTTGTTGTTTTATCTTTTCCATGCAATAAAGTAGGGGTTGTTCTTTCATATGCTATTTAGCTCCCACTTTGACATGAACATTTGTGCCATGAATCTGTCTATGGTGAGAGCTGCCATACCAAAAGAAGTTATGGCTGACTATAAATTCTATCCATTTAAAGACAACATTTATTTGATATGCTGAAATATATGATTGTGTTCTCATGTGTGTGTTCAAATGCTTCAAATCCAGAAATGTGTGCAAAGCATGTTTATAATTTCTTATCATGTATTGCAAACATACAATCTTTAAATAAAGACATGTTTTTAAGTTCCAAAACATGAATGGTTTCTTTGTTGTACAGATACTAGTAGTTGTCGAATCTGATGTACAGTACAGTATGTACAGTATTTAGATAATTTTGTTGTTATTGATCCAAAACCGGAAATGATTGGTCCACCGTATGGGTTTTCTTGATTTTTGTCCACCTTGGCAGAAAAAAATAAAAGATTTGTGATCTTGGGATGGTTGTCTTGGGAAATTTGTTTTCTTGTTATTAAATATCCAGTATAGATTTTCTTTTTTCTACATTGTTTCAATAGCATCATTATATGTTGCAATGTAGTCTGTTTAGATCTCATATGTTGTGTTATATGAAAAGTCTTTTTGTCTCTTTGTCATAATCTTCTTCGTTAACACGGATTAGGACCATGCAAGCAAATATCTGCTGGCTTTATTACTATTTGCTTTGTTTATTTCTCTCTCAGGGTCTTTATGGTTTCTTTTTCTGTCTTGGTTAGACTAAGATTTCTTTCCTTTGGTGGAGTTCCAATTTTCCAAAGTCATGGGTCACGTGCGTACTTCATGGGCTATGTGCTGCTGACGTCAAATATACACTAGACCATGGTGTTTGCTGTCCACCAGCTCTTTTTGACAGTCTGCAACAAGAGCTTCTCACGCTTGATGTGGTTCAATGATATGAAACTTCTCCAAAAACAGATTCAGAATATTGCATTTAAAAAAGTTCTGAACATTAATCATAAGTTGAATCAACCATTAAACGAATAGGTTGTTGCATTATCTCCCTTTTGGCACTTGCATTCCACAGACTAGAATTTCAGGCATTTTAATGTGAAGTATTCATTTGTTACCAGTGGAGTTAATTATTTGATTTCAACATTGCACCTAAGTTTTAATATCTGCTTAGGGCCCTTTGAGGCCTAAGGAGACTGTTTTCTTGCTGTAACCTTTAGGGTTACACAAGACAAAAATGGCCTTCTACTACCTGTCATTTGCATTAGTGAGCATCTAAGGTATTACCTTATATGGTTTGGCAGCAGACATTCCAATAGAATGACAATTAGAGTAACTAAGCATTATGGGTCAATTGTAGACAAAGGGCTCTAGAAATGGGTGGTATTCATGTGACCGCTGGTCAGCTGACCGACAGTCACATGACCTCCTCCGTGAGCCCGACGGCTCACTATCCCGATGGTCGGCATGCCGACCAACAGGGACTATTTCCACTCGTGGGTGTCCATGACACCCATAGAGTGGGAATAGAACCCGTGGCGACCGCAGGTCACCACCGAGCCCGCAAGGGGCTTGCTGCACTCGCCCCTCCCTGCCGGGATCCCGGCGTCGGTATGCTGCCGGGATCCCTGCGTCGGTAAGGTGACCGGCGGTCAGGAGACCACCGGTCACCAGTACTACACCCCTAGAAACTGATGGTGTATCTTCAGACACTGTGTCTTGGGTTAGAACTTAATCATTATGTACAAAAGAGTATCCAATGATACCAGCCAGTGATTAGTATAAATGGGTTACTATCCACAAATTCCTGCACCTCTGGCAACGCAGAGGCTATTATATTTAACCCATGGTTGTTAACTCTGCAAGTGACCTTTAACGTGTCTCTCATAATGGGTTATGCTGCACCAATATGTACTCCATTGTCAAATGTTTTTCCTACTGCACATGTGTCTGAGTCACACAGTGTATGCATCCCGATTCTCTGCAAACAGAGTTGCAGTACAGATTTGGGTGCAGGGTGTGAGATATTTAGTGGGCGATCCATGGAAGTAGGAAGTAGAGTGATGGCAAAACCTATGCACAGAGACATAGTACAAATTTCTGCACATACACAAAAATGTTTTTATGTAGTGTAAAGGGCATTCCTGTGGTTTTATGGGAGGTGGCAAGACAAGCAAAAACAGAGTTAGTGTTTGCTAGGAGTATCTCTGGCATGTCACTGGTAAGTCATTGACTACAGATGCATTCTGAGATGCAAAACTGCTCACATTATAAAACATAATCAGATATAGAAACTGCACTTGTCATAGGACTGGTGCAAGTTTTAATGGTGTGACCAGTGATATGGGATGCACCCCAAACTTGTCCCACTTGCTTAATAATACTGTACCTACCCTTTAAATTGGGTCCATTTGTTGCTTATTACTTCCTTTGTCAATTCTACATGACTTAAAATTTACATGAGAGCCTGAGGCCTCAAAATATCAAGTAATCTAGTCAGCCACAGTTAGAATAAATTGTTTCCCAGTCTTACTGAGTTCACTGATTGAGTCAATAATATTGTTATGATCCTGATACTCAGGTCAGGGGAGATCTTATACGTGGGACCTAAGTACCAGGACGTAATGCTGGGAAAGGGAAATGGAATGGGAATAGCCCCTGGCACCCTATCTCCGTTGTCTCACCCGTGCTGTCAGTACACTCTTGCGAGACTATGGTTTCTTGGGCCCATGGCAGCGGCGTCTGCCCAACTTCGATGCCCCCTCAGGTCTTAATGAGAGACAAAGAGTGAACTGAGGCATCGTGATAACAAGGGGCCCTCTAACTAAACAACAAGGCCAGGGGCTACTGGCAAACCTGAAACTAAAGGTATGCGCGGATTACCGCCAGGGAAAAGAACAACCAAAATATTCCACTTGTCCACTCTCCAACACGGCACCGCCGAGTACCGGAGAGGACTATGTAAGCGGAAACCTCCGCAAATGCACCAGTACAATGAAATAATACTAAAGTGGCCTAGGCCACAACATGCGGCAGGGCCGCAACTCACGAAACCAAGAGAGAACCTCAATTGACTGCCACAGGTAACTTAGGACCAGAAGAACTCCTTGGGACCAGGTGACTAACTCCAAGATCCAGGAACTCAGAGAACTAGAGGGACCAGACACAGCAAACCAGGAACAGATGTTCACCAAACATGAGCAGCATGCAGGAAGCTATCACTGGCGTCTGTGTGAGGCACTGAGGAGGCATTTAACAGGGAACCCTCCAGAGTACAGAGTCTAATTACAATAAATGTCGTGCAGATGCATTGCTGCACGACCAGAGAAACATGTGTAAGTACTTTAATTAATCAACCCTGCAACGGGGAACGCGGTCCGCCTTTGGCGTCCCCGTTGCTAAGGTCCCGGCGGCTCGACACGCCAAGCGTCCTAGCGTTGCTATGGACCCGGCAGCTAAGCGCGCACGGCGTTCCTAGTTGCTAGGCGCCGGGCAAGGAGGAAGCCCCGGACCGCGGCGCATAACAGTACCCCCCCTTAAGGAGGGGTCAACAAACCTCTAAAGCCAGGTTTCTGAGGAAATTCCTGAAAGAATAATCTCTTGAGTTTAGGGGCATGTAGATCCTTATCCAGGACCCAAGACCTTTCCTCCGGACCATAGCCTTTCCAGTGAACCAAAAAATAATGCCGGCCCCGGGAAACTTTTGAATCTAAAACCTTCTCTACCAAGAACTCCTGTTGTCCCTGCACATCGACCGGAGACCTAGCCTGGGGAGACCTCCGAGGAAATCTCCTGGAAGAAAAATACTGTTTCAAAAGGGAACAGTGAAAAGTATTTCCAATTCTGAGAGATCTTGGCAAGCGTAGCCGAAAAGCAACTGGATTGACTTTCTTAATGATAAGGAATGGTCCAATAAATTTGGGTCCCAATCTAGCCAAGGCTTGTCGGAGCTTGATGTTGCGAGTTGACAACCACACCTTATCTCCCACCATAAAAGTGCAAGGACATCGGAGCCTATCAGAAAATGTATTTTCTCTTAAGGCAGCTTTTTTCAGGGCAAAGTGCACTCTTCTCCAAATAATTCTGAGATGGGAGCTTAAGGTCAAGGAGGAGACTGGAAAATGATGGAAAAAAGAGTTGGCTCTAGGATGAAAAGCAAAGACTGAAAAGAATGGGGACTTCTTGGTGTAGGAATGACAGGAGTTATTATAAGCAAATTCAGCTAAAGGAAGAAATTCAGACCAATCATTCTGGAGTTTGGCCGAATACAAGCGTAAATATTGTTTTAATGACTGATTGACTTGTTCGGTTTGCCCGTTATACTGTGGATGGTAACCAGATGTTAAAGACAGTTTAATATTCAGTGAGGCACAAAAACGTTTCCAGAATCGTGCGATAAATTGCGGACCCCGATCAGAGACAATATCAGTGGGCAAACCATGGAACCTGAACACATGGCGGAGGAACAAAACTGCCAACCCTTGAGAAGAGGGTAATCGGGGAAGAGCAATGAAATGAGCCATTTTACTAAAACGGTCCACTTCCACCCAAATGACTCGACATCCGGCTGAAAGGAGAAGGTCCACCACGAAATCCATGGATATATGAGACCATGGCATGAGAGGAACGGCTAAAGGTATGAGTTGCCCGATCGGCAACGAACGAGGGACCTTATGCTGTGCACAAACCTGACAGGAGTGGACAAATTATTTTACGTCTTTAGAAAGACTAGGCCACCATACCGAGCGAGAGACCAGCTCCAAGGTCTTAGTGATACCTGGATGACCAGAGACCTTGTTGTCATGAAACTCAGCTAAAACAGTGCCTCTCAAAAATTCAGGGACAAAAAGACGACCAGCAAGAGTAAGTCTAGGAGCCTGGTGTTGAAGCTGTTTTAACTGAGTAAATACATTCTTTGTGTGAGGCCTGCCCGGATGACAGATGATGGAACTATGGGGGTAGTAACAGGATTGCTATTGTGAACCGGAAGAAAGCAACGTGACAGGGCATCAGCTTTCGTATTCTTGGAACCAGACCTTAAGGTGATAATAAACCTGAAACGAGTAAAAAACAATGCCCAACGTGCCTGCCGAGCATTAAGCCGTTTAGTTGACTCAATATATTGCAGATTTTTATGGTCAGTAAATACTGTAATAGCATGCCTAGCTCCCTCCAGCCAATGCCTCCACTCCTCGAAAGTCCATTTTACTGCCAGTAATTCTCGATTACCAACGTCATAGTTGGATTCTGCGGAGGAGAATTTCCTGGACATGAAGGCACAAGGATGTAACTCCTGAGACTCCGGATCTTCCTGAGAAAGGATAGCCCCCACTCCAACCTCTGAGGCATCAACCTCAACAATAAAGGGGAGCTGCGGATTAGGGTGTCTGAGGACAGGAGCCGAGACAAAGGCCTGCTTCAAGGCATGAAAGGTAGACTCAGCTTCAGGCGACCAATTGGAAGGATCCGCTCCTTTTTTAGTCAAAGCTACTATAGGAGCGACCAGGTCAGAAAAAGTATGAAGGAACCGCCTATAATAATTTGCAAACCCTAAAAAGCGCTGAATTGCTTTTAAATTAGTGGGTTGCGCCCAGTTAAGGATGGCCTGAAGTTTTTTCGGTTCCATAAAAAATCCCTGGGGAGAAATAATATACCCCAAGAAGGACACTTCTGTGATGTGAAAATCACACTTCTCAAGCTTAGCGTATAAATGATTCTCTCGTAATTTTTGAAGAACCTGACGCACCTGGGCAACATGTTGTTCCATAGACTGAGAGTATATCAAAATGTCGTCTAAATAAACAACCACGAACTTCCCAAGGAAGTCACGGAGAACATCGTTGATGAGGTCTTGAAATACTGCAGGAGCATTTGACAGGCCAAATGGCAGGTATTCATAGTGACCCGACTGAGTGCTGAAAAGCTGTCTTCCACTAATCCCCAGATCTTATTCGGATGAGGTTGTAAGCTCCCCTAAAATCTATTTTTGAAAAGATCACGGCTGAGCGTAACTGATCAAAAAGCACAGAAATTAATGGTAAATGATAGGTGTTCTTAACAGAAATTTTATTCAGAGGCCGAAAATCAATACATGGTCTGAGTGACCCATCTTTTTTCTTAACAAAGAAAAAACCTGCACTCAATGGAGAATTCGAAGGCATTATAAAGCCTTTTTTCAGGCTTTCCTGAATGTAATTATTCATGGCCGTGGTTTCTGGCCCGGACAGGGCATATAATCTCCCTTGGGCACAGTGGCACCTGGTATTAACTCTATAGCACAGTCATAGGACCGATGGGGAGGCAGAATGTCTGCATTGCCTTTTGAGAACACATCAGCAAAATCCTGATATTCCACAAGAATAAGTTCTGGGACGACTGCCGCAACCCGGACTGGATGGGAAATACATTCCTTAACACAAAAAGGACCCCATTGGGAAATCTCCCCAGACTGCCAATCAATGGTGGGATTATGAAAGGCAAGCCAAGGGTGACCCAAAACTACAGGAACTGCCGGACAATGTGTAAGGTAAAATTTTAAGTCTTCTGAATTTAAAGCCCCCACTGTCAAAAATACTGGAGGTATGCGGTGAGTAATTATCCCATTGGAAAGCGGACCGCCATCCAAGCCGTGCATGGTAATACGTTTTTCCAATGGTATCTGTGGAATGCCTAAAGCCTTAGCCCAAGCTAAGTCCATAAAATTTCCTGCAGCTCCACTGTCGACGAAGGCCGATACCAATGAACTGAGGCTGCCAAAGGAAATCTTAACAGGAACTAAAAGAGAATCATTTGAGGAGATAAGCTGCAGACCCAAGTGAACCCCATCACAATTCACTTGGTCAGAGCGTTTCCCGACTTATTCAGGCAGTTACGAGCAATATGTCCTTTACCACCACAATACAAACAAAGACCAGACGTTAATCTTCTGGTTCTTTCCTCTGTGGACAGCCGGGAGAGACCCATCTGCATGGGCTCCTCGACGTCCTCAGGAAAGGTATAAACACAAGGATTTGGTCTAAAATTTGTTCCTCTTTCAGCCCTCCGCTCTCGGAGACGACGATCTATTTTAATAGCAAGCTCCATGAGTTTGTCGAGAGTCTCAGGAGCGGGGTACTGAAGGAGACTGTCTTTAATAAGTTCAGACAAGCCGAGGCGAAACTGATTGCGCAGGGCAGGGTCATTCCAGCCACAGTCATTCGACCAACGGCGAAATTCGGTACAATATACCTCTGCTGGATTTTTGCCTTGTTTAAGGGCACGCAGGTGACTCTCAGCTGAAGCCTCTCTATCTGGGTCATCATATAACAGGCATAAAGATTTTAAAAAGGCGTCTACTGACAACAAGGCAGGATCATCTGCTCTTAACCCAAACGGCCATGTCTGAGGATCACCCTGGAGCAATGACATTACTATCCTAACATGCTGAGACTCAGTACCAGAGGAACGAGGCCTTAAACGAAAATAAAGCTTACAAGCTACGTAAAAATTAAAGAAATCGTTTCGGTTACCTGAAACTGCATTTTTGTTTCTGGGACCACACTCGGGGAGGCTCACAAAAGATCTTCCTGCAATTTCACCCGAAGAGTAAGGTCCTGAACCATCTGAGTTAGTTCTTGAATTTGGTTGACCAAAAGCTGACCGGGATTCGGCCCTAAACCTGCCGGATTCATGAAGCCGACATTTTTAGACTAACCAAAACAAAGAATGGAAAAAATTAAACCCTTTTTTTTTTATATTTTGGGCCGGTGATAATGTTATGATCCTGATACTCAGGTCAGGGGAGATCTTATACGGTGGGACCTGAATACCAGGACGTAATGCTGGGAAAGGGAAATGGAATGCGAATAGCCCCTGGCACCCTGTCTCCGTAGTCTCACTCGTGCTGTCAGTACACTCTTGCGAGACTATGGTTTCTTGGGCCCATGGCAGCCGCGTTTGAAGGGCGGATTGCATCTGCCCAACTCCGATGGCCCCTCAGGTCTTAATGAGAGACAAAGAGTGAACCGAGACAGGGTGATAACAAGGGGCCCTCTAACTAAACAACAAGGCCAGGGGCTACTGGCAAACCTGAAACTAAAGGTATGCGCGGATTACCGCCAGGGAAAAGAACAACCAAAATATTCCACTTATCCACTCTCCAACACGTCACCGCCGAGTACCGGAGAGGAGTATGTAAGCGGAAACCTCCGCAAATGCACCAGTACAATTAAATAATACTAAAGTGGCCTAGGCCACAACATGCGGCAGGGCCGCAACTCACAAAACCAAGAGAGAACCTCAATTGACTGCCACAGGTAACTTAGGACCAGAAGAACTCCTTGGGACCAGGTGACTAACTCCAAGATTCAGGAACTCAGAGAACTAGAGGGACCGGACAGAGCAAACCAGGAACAGACGTTCACCAAACATGAGCAGCATGCAGGAAGCTATCACCGGCGTCTGTGTGAGGCACTGAGGAGGCATTTAGCAGGGAACCCTCCAATCAGAGTATAGAGCCTAATTACAATAAATATCGTGCAGCTACCTTGCTGCACGACCAGAGAAACATGTGTAAGTACTTTAATTAATCAACCCTGCAACGTGGAACGTGGTCCGCCTGTGGCGTACCCGTTGCTAAGGTCCCGGCGGCTCGGCGCGCCCGGAATCCTAGCGTTGCTAGGGACCCGGCGGCTAAGCGCCCACGGCGTCCCTAGTTGCTAGGCGCCGGGCAAGGAGGAAGCCCCGGACCGCGGCGCCTAACAAATATACATGGAAAACCACTGGAAAGGCTCACTAATGCTGTGCATTGGTTGGAGTGGCACATAGCAAAACATGACACTGGTGCACATGCCAAATAAATTTGCAAGAGCCAGGCATGAGTCTTTTATGGAACTACTGTAAGTGCCCTGTTTTTGGGGTATCATGGTTTAATAGTAATGGCTGTGGGACATATTGTCACAAGATAACAAATTGTTTTCTGGTTACATAGTTCTGTTTTAGCCTTGTGCCATGAAGAGTTTAACATTCTTTTTCACACTAGACATTGAAACTGTTAACCTGGAGCTTGATACAACTATTTACTGTGCATGTCAGCATAATGATTTTCCTTCCCTTTCAAACCGAAAAGAACGTAAGACCAGGTATATCTGGATACATATGGGAAACCGGCAAACGTGATGCTCGCTGTCACTATACTGACAGCAATATCCCACCAGCTGGAATCCCGACAGCAAAGCAGTGAGTCCATTTGCAGGCTCACTGTGCTTGCCATGCTTTGGGCCCAGGCCCACAGGTAATATTCTCACTCGAGTGGTGACATGAGACCACCACCTGAGTTGGAATACCAGGCTGCAGTCGGGGTTCCGACTACCAGAATTTTTCCCACTGTTGAGATTCCAGCGTCAGTATGCTGAATGCAGGTATCCTGACAGGCAGTATATTAATTGCATTCCATAATATCATTTGAGTAATTTAACTGCCAAACTGACCTTCCACTTGTCCATTATAATAACTTCCAAAATATTTATTCTGTCATAACTATTAACATACAGTAGGATAACCGTCTGCCTTAATATAAACACCACTAATACCAAGAACAGTTTAACAATATATTTTAAACTAGACATTGTACCTGTCAACCTATGACACTATAAAGGAGGGTTCTTTATATTCTAAGATAACCTATGTTGTTGCATACTACCTTATGGAAAAGCTTAAAAACATTGGCCAAGCAGAGTGCAAGCACAAGTATTTGGAACCTCCTGTCAGGATAAGCCATTGCCATTTCTATGATCCTGTCCCTTTTTAGAAGTGATCACAAAGTAATATGTTTGTATGAAGTATCTCATTATTTAGTCTATTGTCAAGTGTCCATGATACACTGATTTCTTCCCAATAACTACATAATTACATGGCTAGCATAAATAGTTATGTATTCACTTTCAGTAACAAATATTGAGCCTAGTAACACTCCTGTGAGAGACTAATATTACACTCAAACACACTATCTGCAAATGAATAATATAAAACAAACTGCACTGAAATTGAGGCTTATGACATAAATTAAAATATTTACTGTAGTGAAAAAAGCTAGAACAAGGTGATGAGAAAGTCTTCAGCAATGTAAGGGACAATTGTGCACATTAAATGACTGCCACCATTTATAATACAGCATATTTATTAAAAGCAAATTATAATTTTTAATAATATTGTTTCACTTTGTTTAATAATTTAGCAAATTATTCATTTTTGTTGAATATTGTGTTTTACACCCAGTACTCTCAGCAGGGCAATTTTCACATCTTTATTCCGTAGACTGTAAATGATAGGGTTTATCATGGGTGTAACAACTGAGTACTGTGCTGTGAAACTCATTTCTAGGAGTTTATACTTTTCTGATGATGGCATCATGAACGCAGATAAACATGTCATATAGTAAATAATGACAATGGTGAGGTGGGATGAGCAGGTGGAGAAGGCTTTCTTTCTGCCATCCTTAGATTTTATCTGTAAGATGACCCTGATAATTTTTAAGTAAGATGTCAAAGTCAACATGACCGGGAAAATTCCAAAAGTCAATGCTTCTATATAGAGTACAATATAAAACACTTCAGTGCTAGAACAGGAGATGATTATTAGAGCTTTTGCATCACAAAAAAACTGGTGTATGGTGTGAGAATGACAGAAGGACATGTGTGACACTAGAGCTGTAATCACAATTGAGTTTAAGCATCCTGATACCCAAACACCAGATGCTAATAAGAGACAGCTTTTCCTATTTAAGATGTTGTGATAGTGTAAAGGATTACATATGGCAACATACCGGTCATATGCCATAATGAATATTAGAACATCTTCAGTGGATCCAACAAAAACACAAAAGTACATCTGGGTAAAGCATTGTATGAAGGAAACTGTAGTATCTCCAGATAGTAACATGTACAGAAGGTTAGGGACAGTATTGGTTGTAAGACAGATATCTACTAAGGCCAGGTTACACAGAAATAGATACATGGGGGTGTGTAACTGACATTCATTATATATTACTATTAGTATAACAAAATTCATAACCACACCAATGATGTATAGGAAGAAAAACACACTGATAGTTAGTGATGTATATTCAGATTTTGTGGAAAAAAGTATAAGGTTGATTTCTTTAAGATAAGTCTGGTTCTCCATGCAAATTAAGGTAAAGTTATATTATACTTACTATACTTGTATAAATAGTCACTGTAATGGATATATACAGAGTTGCGACTTCTGTAGTTTTGTAAGTGAATAAATCTTTAATTAACATACTGTACTGTATATTTGGACTTCCCCAATGTTCATACCCTTACATTCATCACCTCAATCTGTAATATTTTGACAGTAAATATACATATCTATTAGGGTAAAAACATAAGATTTTTTTTAAAAATACATGTTTAAATGTAAATAATTCTAAATAATTTTAAATATGGAAAAAGGCCATGATATTTTTATATTCAAAATGATATGTTTTTTAATAGAAAAAATCAGATAAAATAGTTATTCAATGACATTTTTACAAATTAAGAATACTTTCTCTGTAAATTAAAATTGTGAAATTCTTATATGTATAAATACAACATTTTCAAATATGTTTGCTTTCACTCTTCCTTGTCATTTGCCAACTGCATTTAGCATTAAGTAAAACATATGTGATAATTATACATTTTTCCAATTTTAGTACTACTATGTGCCATTTATTATTTACCAGACTTGCAAAAAATAAATAAAAAAGAGGCAAATAATGGACAAACTTTATACCCATGGCTGTTCCCAACTACAGTATCTGTGAAAAAAGGTATTTTTGGATAAAAATGTGTCATGCTGAGTATATATTATGCTTGAATTCAGTGCATGAAATTATAACTTTACTTAGAACATATGAAATTAGTAATTAAACCCCCCATAAAAGAGACAGTTGATATTTAAGAACTGTTTACTGAAGATGTGTTAGATAAGATTTCCTGTATGCTTTGTACTCAGTATCTATCCGCTTCTTGCCATTTACTCTCAGATGTCATCTGCTTCTTCTGATGACATCTGAATTAGCATTAATATTGGTTGTCTTGGGAATACAATGGGCCACTAGAAAAACGTACACTTTAACAAAAGGGTGGTGAGAATTTATAATTATCATATGCACTAAATGTTTGGTACCTGTAATTATTTTCTCTATCTACTTGGTCCACTTTTCATTTTTTCCAGTAGTAGACGACAGGGGTTTATGGGACTTTTTCAATTACACAGGAGAAGCCACAATTGGGGGAGCCTACAAATTATTATTTTGGTTGGTGACATTTTTACTTATAGTTGTTTTTATAGTCATTATTTATTTTACTGAACTAGTCTTACAGTATATTATTTACTCTAATATGTTATTGGCAGTAAATAGTCTGTAAACAATAATCTAGTATTCTCTTAAATGTTTTTATTTATCTAACTTATGGTCTCATAAAGTTTTATTTTACTCAATTAAAGTTGATATTTATATTGAGTTTTGCTGCTACTGCTATGCAACTAAGATGTAAAATTTATAAAAAATTGTGGTATGGTACTTGTCTCAGAGCATATTAGTCACACCAATCACCTTACACTATATGGTGTAAAAATGCACACATCTGGATTATCTTTTTTTTACATACAGTAGGTAAAAATAAAATGACCATAAACTGAGGTTGTAATAGAACGTTTCCCAAATTTAAGACAACAATGATTAAGGCTTTAGACAGGGAGTGTGGTAGCTCAGTTAACTTGTCAATTTGATACAAAATATCAAAGCATTTCAGCACATTACATGACCTATGCATCTAGAGTTCAACTGAAGTCCCATACCCAACTTCTAATTCTGACTTGAAGTAATGGTATTGTTTACCTCTAGCATAAAAGGAATGTTTTAAAATGCTTTACTCAGTGAGTATAGTTAGGTAAAGGGAATGTCAGCTTGTTCACTAGCAAGGGAGCTTTGTTGCATTTCACAACTAATGTACTGAGTATATCTTACCATAGTATTCTTGAAATACCACTGAAATGTCCAGTATCATACAGCGCCTTATCGGTCTACTGTACAGGGTTGTTAGAACTGTAAATCCAGAACTTTCTGCTGTCACTAAATACAACTTTTTTTGCCATTTTAGCTAAATTGGGCAGTAAGGATAGTGTAAGTGTTGGCATTACTGCCTTACAGAACTGAGGTCATGGGTTCAATTCCCACCATGGCCCTAAATGTGTGGAGTTTGGATATTCTCCCCTGGCTTGAGTGGGTTTCCTCTGGGTACTTAGGTTTCCTCCCACAATCCAAAAATGTACTAGAAAGTTACTTGGCTCCCAACAAAATTAGCACTAGCATAAATGTGTGTGTGTAAACAGTACATGTGATAGGTAATATAGATTGTAAGCTCTACTGGTGCAGAGACTGATGTGTATGGCCTAATATTCTCTGAAAAGCACTGCAGAATATGTGTGTGCTATATAAATAACTAGTAATGAAAAGAACAAAAATAATTTTACCTTGTTAGAAAGAACAAAATTACTAATTACTAACATGTACACGAAACAATGACCAATGTTCGGAATGTAAAAGTAGTGAGATCCTATGCTGGCTAGGCGTACTCACATATAATAAATAAAATAGAATAAGGGTAATGCAGTCTTGTGCTGATCTTTATTTAACGATTAGATGTGCTGATCATTTTGAAGAAATAGGATGCTGGAATCACAATTAATCCTCAGCAAACTGTATACATAAAATGTAAAATGCATGAATTAGATATATCTGTTCACAATTAGATGTCTATAATAGCAAAAAGGGTGTAAAGACATCCCAACTTAACCAGTTTCATAGGAAAATAAGGCAGGGGGGTGTTCTGGTGGCCCAGGTATATAATATGTTTACTTGAGCGCCACCATATTATGCTCAATCAGTGCACAAGGCCAGAGAGTAACTATCAGGTTAAAGAGACAGAAGCCGAACCATGATGTGGGAGAATGTGTTCTTAAAAAATGTGGTACTGTACTGGTTCTATTATGTTTGTGTATTTATTTATTATAGTATGTTTAGCCTTTTCCTGACCACTTATATCATTGAGATCATTTAAATATGATTGATACTGACTATACCCTAGGGTAATTACAAGCAATTCTGTGTATTTGTATTTCACTCACTTCTTATTTGTACTGTAGCTAGATTAGAGTTACTGAGTGGCAATGGGCAGTAACGGGACATCTGCATGTAGGATAAGTGTCTCATGGATGTGCCTACAGTACATGAAATTCATTTAATTTTTTTCAACTTGTTTATTATTATGTTGGTTTTGAAAGTACATGTTTATTGCAGCAACGCATTTTGTGGCTAGAAACGTACAGTATTAGCTTGAGATGCATAGTATACAGCATCTTTAACTGGTTTATTGTAGAAGTACAAGGACCTGATGGTGAGTTGAACATACATAAAGTTCATGTGTTCCTACATTGTGAGCAAATATATATTTTTTGCATTCAGTCATATGAAGAATTGAATGCATCATAATTTTGGTACTAGCCATCATCATCATCATCATCATCATCCATAAGCACTGACAACAGGTTTTATCCATTAAAGCACAGTGATGCCTCTTCCATCAAAAATGGAGAGCTGCTTGAAATGCATATTAGTCTCCATCTCCTGTTCAGAGCAACTGCCCAACATGCAAGATACACTCTGACAACAGGTAAATGTTCTGCCCTAGGTTTTATCTGGCTGCACTAACATCGTTGAATTATGCATTCAAAAAATTATGATGACTGCATTATTATTATTATTATGGGTTAATTTTACAATTCTGGAAAGAAAGTGAGATTTTTATGACAACAATTCTTTCAGATATAAACCAACTGTACTTTTAAGATTTGGTTTGTTAGGAAAATTAATATATGCACAAGTAAAGAACATTAATGAAGAGAAGACAATTACAAATGCTAAAGTAACCCTAATGGCTTTCCATTCACACTTTGGGATAGAAGGAAAATCCTGCAAGTGCTAGGAAACTACAAGATTTCATGGATAGAACTGCAAGATTTAAAGCAGCAATAATGTAATAGGTAAACCAACTTGTTTTTTGTCCTATAAAATATTGCCAATTTAAGTTTAGATTCTTACTCAACAAAATCTTTCAGCTGACTGTCACTCATAGTCTTTTATTTTTACCCATTTGCCTATAAAACAATGGTTTAGCACAACTAATCTATGATGTACTTTGGAGGCAGTATCGATGGTGTATTGGTTGGCATTACTCTACTGAGGTCATGGGTTTATTTTCCACCTTGGCCGTAACTGTGTGGAGTTTGTATAATTTCTCTGTGCTGGTGTTGGTTTCCTCTGGGTACTCTGATTTATTCCCAAAGTACAAATATACACTGGTATGTCAATTGGTTCTCAACAAAGAAATTATCCCTAATGTGTTAGAGAGTGTATGCACATGGACAGACTAGAGGGGCCAAGTGGTTGTTTTTTGCAATCAAATTCTCTGTTTCTATGTTTGATGCACACAGTACACATACTACACAGCTCAGCCTTATGTGTGTGAGTGTATTTTTGTTTGTGTGTGTATATATATATATATATATATATATACACACACACACACACACACACACACACACACACACACACACACACACACACACAGATAGATGGGATGGGAAAATGTTCTTCTAATACAAAAACAATGTTACCTTAAATTGAAATGCTTAAAATATGTATAAAGAATAATAGTAGACGTTTATATAAGTCTCATGGATGATATATCAAAACAATGACAAAAATGTGTCTAATAAATAGGCCACAAAATAACAACCATATATCAAGTAAAGTAATACTATCCTGTATACTATATTGTAGTTTGGTCATAACTCACAATTACAGTAGTTCACCTTAAAAATAGAACAAAGGAAAGGATTGAATCCTATTTATATTGTTTGCATCGCTACACCCAATAGGAGTAAATGCTAATGATGGAATTACATCATGTACAAACTCTGCTTTTGGGAATTAATTACAATGTTTTTGAAATTTAGCAATCTAATTAAATTTGAACACTTAATTGGCTTCAGGTTCTTCCATATTTATGATTTAATGAAATTGCCCACAGAAGATGGGAATGCTGTTTAGTTTTAAGGAATTTTAAATCTGATTAAAAATAAACATGATGTAAAGCATACAAATAATCATTTATATGCAGTCTGCTAATACACCAGGACAAACTTTGTTAATCATAATCTTCAATTTTCTTCTAAACTATGATTCCAGCCTCATTAATGTCTTAGATTAATTCTGATGATTAGGGCATATCTTGAATCGTTTTTCACATTGTGGGGATCATTGTTAGGAATAGAGCAATAGTGTATGCTACATATGTTTGACATATTTATAAATATATCATAGAAATATATCATATATACTGCTGTTGTTTTAATAGTTATGTTTGAGCGTGCATGTTTTTCACACATACTATAGAAATATTTGTCAGATAAAAGTAAGAATAATTTGTTATACATTGTGTCTTACCATTTTGTAAGATATTAGGGTATAAAGTTTAAATGTGGAATATATTTTATTTTAACTTGCAAATGTTGAAGTTTGAGAAGATTGTGCTTTATAACTGGCTTTTTGCATATCTTTACTAGAAGAGAATAACAATGATGTAATTATGCTAATAACATTCTGTTAAATATATAATAACTCTTACTAATATTCAGTCTCATTTCAATAGAAAAATAAGACATTAAGTATATTAAACATGGCAAATTACTAGCCATTTCTTGATAAATGTTTATCAATTCTTTGGAGTTGATGCAGACATAAAATGACAAAAAATGTCAAAGCAAATCACAAAATGTTAGGCAGACTACATGATAGTGCATCAGAAGTCGTGACAATAATTGCTGTTCCCAAAATTTTAGCAGTTTGACAAGAAAAATATATCCACACTGTAAACAAAATAAGGAGCAACCCAGAAAATGGAGTGTTTAAACTGAAAAATATATCCACGTTCAGCAGCATACTATAATGTAGAGTGCTCCATGAGCGTATATAAAGCACTGTACCAATATTTTAATGTCTCGCCGTTATTTAGACTTGTGGTCCGGTCTGGCCATAACCTTTATAATTTTATCCAACATGTTCAAAGTACAGAGCAATTCCTTATTCAGAAAAATCCCAACCCCAAATTGTAATGCCATGGTTCCAAAATTTCTCAACCAATTGAAAATGATAATAATGATGATGACAATGATGATGACGACAAAGAGAATTAGGGTGCTATTTTGGAAGTTGCTAATGTTCAAAAGGATGAATAAAATCATTAATAGTAACAAGGAGTGCACTATTATCTACAGCAGCATGGCTGAAACCTCATGCAATCTTCACTGCAGCACTTTTGTGACCTGCATTTGAAACTTAAGATGGCCACTGCACTTGTGCACATGAATAGTACTGGCACTAACCAGGGGTGATTTGTTCACCCTCTGTCTCCAGCTGGCCTGGATATCAATATAATGTCTTACAGACACCTGGATGACTGGCATTTGTGCAGAGACCATCAGTGAATACACAAAGTTGTTAGTCTCTCAGTGCACTGTCTGTGTAAGTACTGTTAGCATTCAGTGTTTGAGTCTTCCTACAGCTAAATGCAGAAAACAGGAGTCACGGTGGCCCACAGTGGTAACAAATTACAATTATTCCTGATCTATTCCTCAGCACACATTGCTGGCTGTTTTCTTCAAAAACATGACATAAACAATGATTCACATACTCATATAAATATGCTGAATAACCTTTAGATATTTCATTAAAGATGTTATTTAATTTTTCTGCTTTTTTTAGTTTTTTGATATGCTACTGTACTAGTTTGCTCTTTTCATATTGATGCACTAAAATTGTGTCATTTTAAACTAAACAGTAAACAAAAAATCCAATTTGTTTGGGGAGGAGGGAAGGAAATTGTGTGATTAATGTCTGAAAATGTTCTGTGAGACCAATTGTGTATATTATCCAATGTAAAGGTATGTGTTTCTCTATTTTAGTGCAAAAATACAGACACAGAGGATTACTGTGCTAAGTGTATAAAATATAAAAGTTATATAAAATGTATATGTGCCTGTTTTCACACAATGGTGGTCATTCCGAGTTGATTGCTAGCTGCATTTGTTGGCAGCACAGCAATCAGGCTAAAAACTGGCAGAACGCTGGGCGGGTGTGTGACGTCAAATCCGAAACTGAATAGTCTGAAGTGATCGCAAGTGCTGAGTAGGCTTAGAGCTACTCTGAAACTAATACAACATTTTTTTGCAGGCTCTGCGATACAACCATTCGCACTTCTGCTAAGCTAAAATACACTCCCAGTGGGCGGCGGCATAGCGTTTGCATGGCTGCTAAAAACTACTAGCGAGATATCAACTCAGAATGACCCCCAATGATCACTCAAGAGACTTACTTAATTTAAAACAACATCAATAATTTCATGAAACCATGAAATGTGCAACTATTAAAATGTTACAAATCTCATAAAGCTAACAGCATGAGTATACAAAAGTATCAGTGTCATGCTGTTAGCTTTATGAGATTTGTTATATTTTAAAAGTTGCACATTTCATGGTTTCAGTTATATCAGATGAATGAATTTATGCTATTAATACCTGATATATTTCCTGTGCATCATCATTTTAAGGTAGAGTCAAAGTAAAATATTTATGTTGGATTAAAAAAAAACAAGTATCTTGAGTGATCATTGTGTGAAAGCTGGCACATATACATTTTATATAACTTTTGTATTTTGTATACTGAGCGCAGTAATCCTCTGTGTGTGTGTGTATTTTTGTTTAAAGTGCTACAGGCTTTTGCAAGCCTGGTTTATCTGCAGCTGGTAATACTAAAAATTATTTATTTAATAAATTATTTGAGCCGGGAGTTGAGTGGTTTTTTTCTACTACTTTAGTGCAAGTTGAAAAAATTATTTACCAACACTTCTAAAAATGACACAGAAACCATCTACTGACACTGTGTTTAGACAATTAAGAAATCTATACCTAATATTTACGGTACATTAATAATATTTACATAGAACAAACTTTGTACTTTCATGTGTGCACTACATTAACTCCATTTTTGTTAATTAGCCATATTTACAAAGATAAAAGTAAAAAATGTAATGTTTAATATTAGTTGTGAACAAAATTAATTGTGAAAACATCATTGTTAATGAAGATTATGTAGCAATATGCCAAAATGTCTTCAGGTGTTATAATTTGAGCAGTGGTTTATTGGGGAACAGTACTGATTGACCTGGTAAAATTGAAATGTTATCCATTAGGCCATAGCATTGAAACAGCTTGTTCAACTAGATGTTAATAGTTGTAGCTAATGTCATGTTTACAATGGTCAGTTTTCTATAGTCCACTTAAACACTTAACCAATGCTGTAGTATTTTATAAACAAATATGGAATTAAAGAGACAATTGTGATGATGATGATGATGATGATGATGACCATACTTACTTGAGAAATGTTCTCTGGTTAACTCCTTCCTGACCTGCCTCCCACTTTCTGTTGTCAGAGTATTTCCTGATGCAACAAATGTCACTGTCTGCTCACTGCTTACTGCATAATCAGCTGGTGAGTGGTTGTTGTGAACACAAATTATGCATTAAACAGCAGCTCATCACAATGAGCCTAATTCAAGGTTGTTTGCAAAAGAAAAATCTGCCTCTAATTGGAAAAACCATGTGCACTGCAGGTAGGGCAGATATAACATGTGCAGAGAGAGTTGGATTTGGGTGGGGTGTGTTCAAACTGGAATCGGAATTGAGTGTAAAAATAAAGCAGCCAGTATTTAGCGTGTACAGAAACAATATAACCCACCCAAATTTAACTATCTATGCACATGTTATATCTGCCCCACCTGCAGTGCAAATGGTTTTGCCCAATAGAGGAAGATTCGCTTTTGCGTTAAACCTTGAATTAGGCCAAATGTCCAAGATCTTAGAATGAGAAAACAACAAAATTCCACCAGGTTTGTCAAGACAGCAGGACCTAGTTTTTAGTAATCCAAAATTGTGTTCTATCACTAATTTAGTGGAGTTATGTGCATCTTTACACTTATGCTTAGCAGGAGAGTCCATAAGTGACAACTGAGTCAGAAGAGACAAAGGCAAATAAACAAAGAGATGGTGGTAAAACAACTAAGATATAGGAATGTGTTTTGAATTTAAAGTCCAGGAGAAATATCTACTTAACCAACATCATCCCTTAGGCCCTTCTTCAGCCCAAATTTATCATAGAAGGATGACTGGCTTTGAATAAAGCTCATAAATTGAGCCAGGATAGCCAACCACAACACTCATGATTTGTTTAAGATTTGCATCACTAACCACCTGCGCATTAGGAGAGTTGGCATGATGGCAGAATAAATTAACATGTGCCCTCGTCCTAGGTGGTCTCAGCAAAATGTGTGTGCAGTCAATAGCACTCAGAAAAATAGTCATGCCTGCAATACTATAAAAAGTTACACAGATTGCATGCACCAGTGACTCCTGGCTAGGGAAGCAGATATATAGGTGTTAATCAAAGGTCGACCATCAAACAATGCATTCAGGTTCAAACATCCCCTAAAAAAACGGTGGCCTGTGCAGCCTCTGTGGTATCTTCATAACTGTGTAAGCCTGTTTAGTTTATTGTCTCTGGGTTCTTACTGCCTGCTGGTAAAGCTTCTGATGTCTTAGTCATATGTTCTTCAGAGGTTTAGAAACAATTTCAGCCATTTTTTAGTCACACAAGTCTTTGACATTTATAACACATTCAATATTAAAGAGAAAAAAATAAAATAACAAGTAAAACATTCAATAAATGATAAAACCACAATAATTGTTAATATGGTTGACCAGAATATATTATTTATATCATTCCTTAGTAAGTGTTAATAGCAGTTATAGATGTTAGTATATGAAAAGCTCCTCATGCCGTTAAAACTGACTAGTACTTTACAATTTTGTTAATATAGCCGGTGACATACTTCAAACACAGTTCAAAGCACTCTGTTGCTATTTCAGACCACCCATGCTTGTGGGAATGTAATCTCAGTCCTCTTACCTCCCAGTATCTAAACTTTCCATTGTGCAGTCTGTTCAGGGGAATATCATTTTTGGTCTGCAGCTTAGATGAAGGTAGAATGCCTCTAAACAGCTTGATACCAGAAGCAATTAGATAGTATGGAATTCCTGTACCGCTTGTCCTCACCTCTCAGTATTGAGTATCCACTGGATTCCTCAGACAGTTTATCTCCCATAATGCCAGTGGCCATTTTTTAAACTCTACTAATTGATTCATTTATCCATGCTAAAGTTGCACCTGTGTGTCTGCTGCCAGATTCAAGCCTCATTTCCAGCTACTTCCAGTCTTGAGTTCCATTGCAGGCATCATGTGGATTCGAGCTGCCATTTTTTTCAGGTCTCTATATTTCATCAATACAGAATAGCAACCACATTAAGCATTCCTGCATATGCTGTCCAATAGCAGTCTTTTCACTGACATTAACACCTACAGATGTAGCCAGGCTTATTGTAGCTGTGACTAGGCATGGATGCGCCTTGTTAGCCATGATGTGCATGCATCTTAGTCGCACCCACGGCGTGTTGACATTGCATTGAAACAGAACAGTAGACAGGGATACCAGGTAGGGCAAGAAAAAAAGCAATTGTTTCCCCAGCACCCTGAATGATAACAATAACCAGATATAAATCCCACATGAAAATAGAATTCAGAGATCTTCGTTACACATATTTGCGCAAATGTGTGGTTAAGCCCCAAAGCCACATCAAGGCCTCTCTGTATATTTGGGGTCCCTAGCGCTATATCTAGGTGCAGGGTGTGGCACTCCAAAACACCAGAATGAGCCAGAAAGCCCAGCGCGGCATACCAGTGTAAAAAACTATAGTGTTAATAAATTAGTATTTAGGAAGCCGAAGCTATAGAGGGGGTGATACAAACATGAAATGTAATTAAAATAGAGAAATAGTGTTAGAAAATTAATAAGTGAAAAGTGTTAATAGAATGTAAAGGTATGCCACACTAAAGCCATCCAGCTCAGCCAGTCCAGAGGCACCACACCTCACACCTCCATTACCCCAATCTGGGTCTAATATTAACCAGCAAGGAGCCACATGATAATGGCTCCTTACTAAAATATGTCTAAGCTAAGAGCTACCTACCTTGGAGCAACCCCATAATGCTCCATGTGGCATGTCAGGGCCTGCACCTCCTCCTAATGCAGAAACCTCTCTGCCTCTCACAACAGACATATAGATTGGTAAATGCTCAATTAGCTTAGTGATATCATTCAGGTGCTCGAAAGGAAGGGGTATTTCTGAGCAAGAAAAAAAGCAATTGTTTCCCCAGCACCCTGAATGATAACAGTAACCAGATATAAATCCCACATGATAATAGAATTCAGAGATCTTCGTTACACATATTTGCGCAAATGTGTGGTTAAGCCCCAAAGTCGCATCAAGGCCTTTCTGTATATTTGGGGTCCCTAGCGCTATATCTAGGTGCAGGGTGTGGCACCCCAAAACACCAGAATGAGCCAGAAAGCCCAGCGCGGCATACCAGTGTAAAAAACTATAGTGTTAATAAATTAGTATTTAGGAAGCCGAAGCTATAGAGGGGGTGATATGGGCACCTGAATCAAATGTGAAACCTGAATCAAATGTGCCACCTGGATCCATCTGTGAAGAAAGGCAAGTATAGAGAATCTACTTTCAACGTTAGATCCTGAGAGTTGCTGCACTAAAGAAACCTGTTATTCCAAGGTGGTCCCCAACCAAGTATTGGCCAGGCCAGCATCTTAGCAACCTAAGGAGAACATCGTAAACACCCAAAAGTGAACATAAAAATAATTAATATTATAAAACACTTTAGTATATATATACTGTATCCCTAGTAACATAGTAACATAGTATCTGAGGTTGAAAAAAGACAATTGTCCATCGAGTACAACCTATTTGTGGTCTCTTATGCATGATGATTTTACCAAAATTTCTGACTGATGCTGCTGTCAGCTGTAGCATTTTATCCCTATTTATAGTAACTATAATGCATGACTATGCACCATACCCCTGGATATCCTTATCCATTAGGAATTTATCTAACCCATTCTTAAAGGGGTTGACAGATTCCGCCATTACAACTCCCTCGGACAGGGAATTCCAAACACGTATTGTCCTTACCATGAAAAAGCCTTTACGCCGTATTGTGCGGAATCTCCTCTCCTCTAACCTGAGCGAGTGTATACGAGTCCTCTGTGTTGATCTAACCAAAAACAGGTCCCGCGCAAGCTCTGTGTATTGTCCCCTTATATATTTGTAGATGTTGATCATATCCACTCTTAGTCTCCGCTTTTCCAATGTAAACATGCTTAATCTTTCAAGCCATTCCTTGTATTCCATTGTCTCCATGCCCTTAATTAGTTTGGTCGCCCTCCTCTGTACCATTTCAAGCTCCAGGATATCCTTTTTGTAGTATGGTGCCCAGAATTGTACACAGTATTCAAGGTGTGGCCTCACTAGTGTTTTATATAACGGGAGTATAATACTTTCGTCCCTAGCATCAATACCCCGTTTTATGCATGCTAATATCTTATTAGCCTTCTTTGCTACAGTCCTACTTTGGGTACTACTGCTTAGCTTGCTATCTATGAGGACACCTAAGTCCTTTTACAGTACAGAATCCCCTAATTTTACCCCATTTAGTAGGTAGGTGAATTTTTGTTCTTGGTACCACAGTGCATTATCTTACACTTGTCTGTGTTGAAGCGCATTCTCCATTTGGCTGCCCATGCTTCTAACTTAACTAAGTCGTTCTGAAGAGACTCAGCATCCTCATCTGTATTTATAGCCTTACACAATTTGGTATCATCTGCAAAAATTGACACCATGCTCTCTAGACCTTCTGTTAGGTCATTAATGAAAATATTGAACAATAGCGGTCCTAATACTGAGCCTTGTGGCACACCACTTAGCACTTCAGTCCAAGTTGAAAAAGATCCATTAACCACAATGCGCTGCTCCCTATTATCTAACCAGTTTTTGACCCAAGTACATATTGTGCTTCCTTGCCCTGATTCTTGTAGCTTGTAGATAAGTCTCATGTGTGGTTCAGTATCGAACGCATTAGCAAAGTCTAAAAAGATTACATCCACGTCTTTACCCTGATCTAGGTTTGCGCTTACTGTTTCATAAAAGCCAAGTAAGTTGGTTTGACAGGATCTGTCCTTCATAAACCCATGTTGATTCCTTTTAATGAGCTTATTGACTTAAAGGAACTTCTGAATGCTATCTCTTAGAATACCTTCTAATACTTTCCCCACTATAGATGTAAGACTAACTGGTCTATAATTCCCTGGTTCAGCTTTACTTCCCTTTTTGAATAAAGGCACTACTTCCGCTATACGCCAGTCTTTAGGAACCATACATGATATAACTGAATCCTTAAAGATCAAAGATAGCGGTTTTGCCAGTTCAGAGTGAAGCTCCATTAGAACCCTTGGGTGAATACCATCGGTCCCTGGTGATTTATTAATCTTTAAATGTTTTAATCGGTCACAGACTACTTCCTCGCTTAAATAAGTACCTATCAGTGGGATATTCTCATTATTGAGATTGTGTGTCAGTCCCTGAAATGGGTCCTCTCTAGTGAATACTGTTGAAAAAAACTCATTTAGTGTGTCCGCTAAGTCATTATAATATTTGCTTAAGACTCCCAACTTGTCTTTTAAAGGGCCTATACTCTCCTTCTTTAATCTCTTGCTATTAATGTATTTAAATAATTTTTTGGGGATTCGCTTTGCTTTCCTTTGCTACTAGTTTTTCTACTTTAGCCGCTCTTATTTCCTTTTTGCAAATTTCCCTGGCAATTATACCAAAATGTTGGATTATTCCTTGGGCAATCTGTTATGTCTTCATTATGGGTATAAGTCCATAAGTGCCACCTGTTTGGAACAATGGCCCTCATTCCGAGTTTATAGCTTGCCAGCTTTTTATAGCAGCTGTGCAAACATATAGCTGCCGCCCACGAGGGAGTGTATTATAGTATAGCAGGAGTGCGAATGCCTGTGCAGCAGAGTGACTGCAAACAAATTTTGTGAAAAAAAGACAAGCCCTGAAGTTACTTATTCTGTGTAATGATTGCTGCGACGAGTGATGCGGAAATGACGTCAGTTACCCGCCCAGCAAATGCACGGACACGCCTGCAATTTTCCAAACACTCCCAGAAAACGGTCAGTTGCCACCCATAAACTACCACTTCCTGTCCTGGCTCAGCTGCCCACCATCTCCTCTCCCACCCCAGGCTGGCTCCTCCCTACAAGCCACGTGGCCAGTCAGAGAGCCGGTGCAGGCAATCTGGGCAGTTGCTTGAAGCACAGCACATAGCAGGTATGGCGCTGTCAGTATGACAGCTGCTAGTACCTGCTGTTGCTGCACTGCATATCAGTGTTTAAAGTCCAATATGTGGTGTGTGGCGGGGGGCCCTCTTAAACCGGGGGGCCTGGGGTACTTACCCCCTGTGACCCCCCCTTAATTTGGCTCTGCTCAGTGTCAGTGGAAAGCACTTTTGACTATATGTGACCATATTGAGAATGTGGAAGATAAAGTCATACATTCTGGACCTGTTTTGAACCCTTGTATAAGTTAAAAGCTCAGAGAGATCCAAAGACATGCATTTATCCATTCCTTCATTCATTTTTATGAAATAATTTCCACGCTACAAAAATGTATTGCCCATCTCAATTAGGGCTTGTGGCAGTAATTCTTTGTTCATTGTAATTCTGGTGACTGCAACCATTTAAGAATAAGGCAATCTCACTTCCAGTTCTGGCAGCGCATGGAGTAGCAGCGCTCCTCTCAAGCTCCTGTGCCCGCCACTTATTTACACGGCAAATAGCCTTTTTAGGCTACCCCACCGCAACCACTAACGTCCTCAAGCCTCCTTGGGGTCCCCCCTCCGCTGTATGGAGAGGTACCTGGCCGGCAACATGCCCCAGAAGCAGCAGAAAACGGGAAGGGACGGGAACAGACCTGCCACATCCAAGATGGCCACCACAGCTGCTGTTAATCCTGGACATCCAGACACTGCTAGCTCCGTGGAACTACAGGTACAAAAACAGCCCCGCAAGGCTCCTGTCAGTGATACAACACCAAATACTGCACATAACCCTCCTTTATCCTATGCTGACATTGTGAGGGCTGTTAAAGAGACAGTGCAACCTTTATTACAGGAGCAAGCTCAGACGCAGGCAGCTGCTTTACAACAAGCAGTGCTAGATATAAAAAGCCAATATAAGCAACTCACCAAGAGGCTGGCACAAGTGGAACAAACTGCAGGCTCCAATTTTCAGGATGTTGCTGATTTAAAAGACACAGTAGCTAACCTACAGAAATCTGATACACAGGTTTGGGCGAAATGAGATGATTTGGAGAATCGCGCAGATGTAATTTGCGCCACATAGGCTTGCCTGAGTCCATTCGCGGACCTGAGTTATACAAATTCCTGCGTCACACGTTACCCGAAATTCTGGATGTGCAGGAAGTATGCGCAGACTTGGTTGTGGAACGTGCACATAGAACAGGCCCCTCCAGGCCCTCAGGCTCAGGCTCTAGACCACGTGTGGTCCTCTTTAAGTGCCTAAATTTCCTACATAAGGAAGCGCTGTGGTCAGCATCCCGCCGCCTCAGGAATAAATTATTGCTGTTCCAGGACTATTCCCCGGAATTGACACGGCTGCGGAAGGCTTTCACTCCTATATGCTCCTCACTGGTGTCGGCCGGTCGTAAATTTGCACTGCTTTATCCTGCACGATTAAGAATCTTTGATGGAAACTCTTTTAAAGATTTCTCCACGCCTGCAGATGCTGAGAGTTTCCTATCAGAGGGACATAACAGGATGGAATAAAAAGAAAGCTAATATATATATTACATTAGCAGACCTGGAAGACCTGGCAATTCAGTCTTTTGAACTAGGAGTCTGGATTCTTATTCTGAAATTGGACTTATGGCCCGGAATCTGGCCCCTACCCCCCCCATCCCCCTCTCGTCACCCGATGGACGCCGAACCAGCAATTTATACAAAGTAGAAGGAGCAACTGCAGGTCTCGATGCAGGGGTCTCCACCCCCCCCTTCCCACCCCCAATCTCTCACCTCATGTTGCAGGCCTGAGATCATATCTAGGCCCCAAAGGAGTTAAGTTATTTAATCCCTAAATTGGTTGCGGTATTACATTTATACCTCTTATCTGATAGGTGGTTGAGGCTAGGAGCCTAATGTACTCCCTGCTTTATCAATCCGCATAGTTCATACTGTGAAGTCCATATTGGATATCTATGACAGAGACACATGTTGGGTGTTTCTGTTATATGGTTTGTTGTTTTTCTGTTTGTCTTGTATTCCCCCACCCCATCGCCCCCTAATGTGTCTCTAAGTTGCATTAATAGGTTACTGTTCCTGCAGGGTGCCCTGTATTTCTACCTCTTGATCTCCTTCTGGAAGCCTAGTGACGGGCCTTCTTTCTACCAGAAGGATGCTCATTCCTTTAGATTTGGGATTTAATGTCTAGTTTCAAAGTGGCTACGTGGAATGTTGGGGGTATACACTCACCTATAAAGAGGAAGAAAATACTCTTGTATCTTAATAAGCTGCGTTTAGACCTGGTTTTCTTGCAGGAGACCCACCTTCTGTCCCCAGAGGCCAAGAAGTTAGGCACGCTTGGTTGGAGTGTGGTGGCCGATGCTCCCTACTCATCAAAGGCCAGAGGAGTTCTCGTCATGGCCAGGCGCTCATTGGGGCTGGAGGTGGTCTCTTCTGTAGTGGACCCGGCAGGCAGGTACCTTATTATAGAAGTGACCATTTGGGAAGCAAAATATGTGCTGTGTACGGTTTACGCTCCTAACCAGTATTCAAAAGCCTTCTTTCGCTCCCTGCTTAATGCCCTATATCCATATGCCACCTCATCTATGATTGTAGGGGGTGATTTTAATGTCATTGCTTCAAAATACATGGATGTTCAATCTCCCACCTCCTCCCGGAACCCCCCTAAGATAGGCATCCCGTATATTGAGCAACAACTCCAGATATTAGATATTTGGAGATTTTTACACCCCACAGATAGAGAGTACACCTGCCTCTCCGCTGCCCATCATTCCCTATCCAGGATCGATTACTTGATGGTCTCTGACTCCCTAGTTATACATGCCCTTGACTCCTCTATTGAACCAATGGCGTTGTCGGACCATTCAGTGGTATGGGCCTCCATGTCCACAAAAGTAGATGTAGGTACCTTTAGGCGCTGGCGCTTTCCTACAGATTTCTCCTCCTCTATAGAATTTCGTAAGGAACTGGAGTCATATTGGGATGATTACGCCACCACCAATGCCCCGATGGCACAGGATGAGCCTTTGGTTTTCTGGCAGGCCTCTAAAGCGGTCATTAGGGGGCGTCTCATTGAGTATGTCTCCCGAAGGAAAAAGTCATTCGCTTCTACTTTTAAGAGCTCTCAACAGCGACTGACTGAGGCCTACCAGAGATTCAAACAGAATCCCTCCCCAGCTATAAAATCCCAATATTTAGATGCTAAAGTGGCTTTTAACGCAGTTCTGCAGGCGCTGGGTGATAAACACACATTTCATAAGAATCATAGATTTTACCATTTCGGAAATAAGACAGGCAAATTGTTATCCCACTTATTGAAAGGATCTACTTCAAATTCTCTTATTCATCCACTGAAGAGGTCGGATGGCACATTGGCTTCTAAATCCAAAGACATAGCGAGAGTTCTGTCAGATTTTTACACTACTATTTATGAAACCTCCTCCGTTAATGAGGTCACTAAACAGACGTTCTGGGATTCTATTTCCCCACCTCAGGTGGATTCATCTCTGACAGAATGTCTCTGCTCACTTATAACAGAAGCTAAGGTTGAAAAGGCCATTAAACACCTGAAACCCTTAAAATCCCCGGGGCCGGATGGCTACTCTGGGGAATATTATAAATTACTCTCAGCAAAATTGATCCCCCATCTTACCTCCCTTTTTAATATTATCATAATATCCCATAAAATACCCTCATACTTTAATGATGCCTTTATACGGCTCCTACCTAAACAAGGCAAGGATTTATAACTCCCCTGGTCCTATAGACCGATCTCGCTCCTAAATATAGATTATAAATTGTTTACCAAAATTCTCGCAGACAGACTGAAACCCCTTCTTCCTTCTGTGGTCCACCCCGACCAAACAGGATTTATCTCTGGGAGACATTCCACTAGTAATATTCGCAAAATACTGGCGGCAGTGCACTGGCTGGGCCAGTCGGGAAATGGAGACCCACATTTTCTCTTCTCACTAGATGCCGAAAAGGCCTTTGACCTGGTGAGCTGGGATCATCTATATACCACCCTGGAGAGGTTTGGGTTCCCGTCGGGTCTAGCTGGTGTGCTGCGGGCCTTGTTCTCAAATTCCAGCTCTCGTATCCTATGTAATGGATTTCTCTCAGACCCGGTGCAATTGGGAAGGGGCACCAGAGAAGGATGTCCATTATCACCCCTTTTATTTGCGCTGGCCATAGAACCTCTCGCTCTGGCATTGCGTGGACTCACTTCATTCTCAGGTATCTCAATCCATGACCAGGAACTTAAATTGAGTCTATTTGCAGATGATATGTTACTCTTTATATCCCACCCTGAAGTCCCCATCCCAGCCATAATGGAAAAAATGTGTGAATTCGGCCTCTTTGCCGGTAATAGAGTCAATACTTTAAAATCTGAATTACTCCCCCTAACCCAGTCGGCACTTAATATGTCTTCTCTCCCTCTCATATCCCAGTTCACCGTTACAAAAACTAAATTGAAGTATCTAGGGGTCTATTTACCACCTGATTTAACAAATCTGTACAAGATGAACTATACACCCACACTACAGGCTATCTCTACCCAGCTCCAATCATGGTCAGCGCTCCCTTTATCTTTGCTAGGCCGCGCGGCGGTCCTCAAGAGCATTATTTTCCCAAGGATATCCTACACACTCCAGTTGCTGCCCCTTAAAATCTCCAGAGCAGATGCGCATGGCTATGACAAAACATGCACAAAATTCTTGTGGGCAAATAAAAAACCAAGAATAGCATTAGCTAAACTCAAGTTACGAAAGGAGGAGGGGTCCTTGCGATCCCAGATTTGCTTTCTTTCTCTAGGGCAGTGGCCTTTCCGATATATAAATGACTGGCTTAAGGCAAAAACCACATATACAAATTATCAAATTGAGCAGGCCTTGGTATCACCTTATGATTTGAGGGCTTTGTTGCACGCCCCACTCACCCTGCTTCCTCCACAAGCAAAAACAAATTTATTATTTTGGGATACCTATGTCGCCTGGAAAATAATAAATAAAGCACTACACAGGAATTTTACCCGTACTGATTTTATCCCGTTCTGTGGGAATCCTTGCTTTACCCCGCCCATGGAGAATGTGAAATATGAGGTGTGGCGGTCTAAGGGAATCAGTAGCATTAGAGATGTTTTCGATCCTGGAGGTCTGGTGCATTCTTTTTCTGGACTGGTGGAGAGGTATGGTGTACATCGTTCGGAATTTTTTATGTATCTCCAGGTTAGATATTATGTCCAATCCCTCCCTGACCCTTTAATTCACCCTGGAGGTTCTGACTGCCTCACCTCTCTACTCACTCGAACTATCAAGTTGCCCTATAAAACGAAATGGCTATATTGGGACCTTCTTCCTTGTGTTGTGGAGAGGTTATGGAGTCAGATGTTCGAAAAATGGAGGGTGGACCTATCTATGCAAGGATCCCTAACTGATTTTTTCCGCCCCCTACCAGGTATTTTTAAAGCCCTACATTCCTCGAACCTGCAGGAGATCCATGTGAATTTTTTAAACCGAGCTTATATATCCCCTAGTCAGAGGAGTCATATGGTGCCTTTAGATTCGGGACAATGTCTTAAATGTAGGGCGCCCCATGCAACTTTGATGCATGTATTTTGGAGTTGCCCCAAGAAACAGAGGTTTTGGAATAAAATTCTTTCGTATCTAAACAGTAATTTGGGGTTGCGTCTCCCCCTGTTACCTAGGATACTACTGGGTCTACATCTCCCCTATGGGGATTTACCGGCTAAGATCCTCCCCTTGCGCCCCCTCCTCTATGTGTTTCTTACTCTGGTGAAGAAAGCCATTTTGACGCAATGGATCCACAGATCCCCCCCCAGGCTAGAACAACTTCTGGGTATGGTGAAGTCGACCATGTATTATGATAGACAATCTGCCATGTATGACGTGGACAAGCAAGCTCACCTATTCTATAAGAAGTGGGGACCGTTTATAGAAGTTCTAGACCCCATGCTAAGGTCACATATCTTAAAATTTTTAGACTCGCTGGAAAGAACGACCCTGAGAGAGATATATACCCCCCACCATCTTGTCCCTCAACCTACTGTATGAGTCCCTAGTGGATAGATATGTAATGTGAGTCTTACCAATCCTAAAACTCCATCACAAATCCGAATCGATGGAGCAAATGATTAGAGTGTGATATATCATAAAGCCGCCCTGGCGGGTAATATGTAGCCTGATTCAATATTTGTGCCCCCCCCCCTTCTTAGCCCCTTGTCTTTGTCTTGTTGTTTGATTGTTTAGTGTATTAAGTATTAAATATGTATATTGTACTATTTCTCCATTTCTAGAAATACCATGCAGCCGCAATTGGTAGTACTATGGAGATGGTGCCTTGTCAAACTGTTTGTTTATAATTGAAAAATTTGAATAAATACATTTAAAAAAAAAAAAAAAGAATAAGGCAATCTATTTCTAAGCAGTATAGGATTCAAACTGCCTGCTGCCTGCATAGTATTCCAATCTGTTGGCTTGGTATAAAGCTTTTTCACATATTTACCATGTGATATATTTACTGAAAAATCTAAACAATTTACCACCTTGTCGTTAATGCTCAACATAAATTTGATTTCCTTTCTTATTAATTGAGGTTATCAAAAAAGTTAGTAAAGTAGCCAGACTTACAGCCCAAACTAAGAATGCATCATCTATCAATCTTACACAGAAAATACAAAATGTGACCAAGAGGTGCAACATGATGTGTTATTTTTCATATAAGTATATGAACAAGTATGGGTAAGCAGGGGTCATATTAGACCCCATCGCTTTCCTGTGAAATTGCAAATAAAAAAAATTGTCTAAAATGACTTCTTTCAACAACATGAGATACTCAATTGCGGCCTTGTATAAAATTGACTTTTACTTGCCATTATTATGACCACACTCATTCCCATTTGATGTGGTATACTGGTAAACAGATTAACTATATGCAAAGATACTAGTAAATAGTCAAGATCAGGTGGAGGTAAATACTCAATTTATTAAGAAAGTGTGTTGTGTCTTTCAAATAGTAATTTCTATTTTGAACTACAGATTATGCTGCAGTAGATAGTCTACAACGTGTGACATTGTCTTCTGGAACAATGACCCATGTGACAAGGACAATGGGTCTACCTGGCATATTACTTAAATTTTTATGCACCTTAGACAACATAGAAGAGGGGAACCACTGAATGTACTTAAATATAGAAAACCTTTATCATTCGCTTGTTAGTCCCAAAGCGACGCCTCACAGTGGAACCCCTGTTAGTGGGAACCAAATGGATAAACACAAAGAAAAGATAACCAGAGGGTGCTGAGGTGTTATATATAATTTTTTTTAACTAAAATTCATAAGTTAAGGAACAGGAGCAAATGTCCACATAAAGTTCAACCGTAATTTGGTTTCAAATTTGTTGATTTCTTCATAGAAACTTAAGCCACCAGTAGTATCCGTATCTGACAGATTGTGTAACCTGAAATATATCCTCTCACAAAAAAGAGATGCCCCAAAACATGGAACAAAGGGCCTCTTATTAGTCAAATATCTGAATTGATTTTATTCACAATATTTAAGATAGATGTTTTAAGAAATGTTTCTGATATCATAGAATGGTGTTACAGAGAACCAACAGCAAAAAGAGGAAAAAGATGGTATGCACTTCCACAAAGCAACCTAATGGGTGTAAGCTCAATGGTGGGGGTTTCCAGTATTGGCAAATGGATCAGACCACTGATACTCATGCATTTTGTTCATTGCATGGAACTTCCTCAGGGGTAAGATCACAGTCTATGGCTGAAAGCAAGAAATATAAAATTCAGTGGGAAATTTCACAGACAGTCATTTTCCTTTAAAAAAAAATAGTAGAAACATGTATGTCACAGTCTATGACTAGGAGCAAGAGTTGTAAAAATCACTGGAAAATTTCACTGATAGACAATTTTGTCTAGGAGACCAGCAGGAACCGTGGAAATTTTACTGACAGATACTGAACTAAGAGTCCAACATTCGCTTAAAGCCCTCTCTGAATATGCATACATCATTAGTGCAAACTCCTGTTTATGCAAAGGCTGCAGTGTGCAGGTCAGGATGGTAGTTCTGGGAGTTTGAGGCACAATTATTCCATTTTGATGATATTTTAGCTTGTCAAAGAAGATCACTGCTTATGTAAACAAAAACTTGGGATGTCAAGTAGTAATCCACCCAGTTTGTGCCACGCACATGAGACCCAAACATGTTCAATAAAGAAACATAAATACCCTTGTGCAAGTTTAGATGTAAATACAAGTAACATCATAAGCAATACAGAAGGAACGTATATACAATACAATTTTACATATACAGTATGCCACCTGCTCTTTCATATCTGTATAACAGTACATGTCTGACAAATATTTTTATTTCAAGCACCTTTAGTGACTCTATAAATTATATTAGGCAAAAATTAAGCTGTAAAGTATACATATGTGCAAGTTCTGGGATCTGAAGAATACAGAAAATTGAAGTACCAGTAATTAAAACTTGCTGACAAATCTCCACCACATGGCTATATTTTTTCTTAGAAGCCATATATTGTAAATGGTTTACGTGAAGATTAATACATTTTTTTCCGTGTACTATTTTAAAAATGTTTGCCGTTAAATTTAAGATTTACATTACAAAAGTTGCTATGAAATTGCAACTTAGGATAATTCTCACCCTACTATTAATTCTGTATATGAACTTTTTCTTGTCTGTTATTGTTCTTTATGTCTACATTTTTTTTTTCTTTTTTCTTTTCTTTACTACATTAGGTAATTGAGAAATTGTATATTGTTTTCCTGAGGTAAAGGTTAAACTTGTTGTATGCTCATATGCATCTAATAAAGATAAAGATTTTTTTTTATATCCAAAGGGTCATTTCATCTGTACATTTTAACGGGTCTTGGACTCAGAGTTGACACCAATTAGGTCGACACCGCTTAGTTCGACACCAATTAGTCAACACACCTTAGGTTGATATGGACAAAAGGTCGACATGAACAAGGTCGACATGAAAAAAGGTCGAATTGAGTTTTTAATGGTTTTTTTGTGTCTTTTTCTCTGTAATGTGACCGGGAACCCCAATTAGTGCACTGTGTCCCCTCGCATGGCTCGCTTCGCTCGCCATGCTTCAGGCACGTTGCCTCGCTGCGCTCAGCACAGGTTACCGTTCCCAATTGTAGTCCACGTGGATCGTAAAGTATTTAAAAGTGAAAAAAAGTGAAAAACTCATGTCAAACTTTTTCCATGTCGACCTTTTGTCTATGTCTATGTTGACCTATTTGTGTCGACCTAAGGTGTGTCGACCTGGAGTCCGTATACCCATTTTAACGGTCATCAAGCTAATATTTTTGCATGAAAAACCTAGGATCTTAAATGTAATTTAATGAAATATTTCCTGGCTTTGAATTTTTGAAAAATGTTTGTCTGGAGATCACAGCTCTATGTTCCATGACTGTGGCAGAAAACAGCATTAACAATCATAAATTTAATATACAAAATTGTAGATAAATTGTAGAGTACTTATCATCTTTGGCATCATTATCTGTCTGAATATAGTAATAGCATGGTGCAACACAGATACATTTGTCAGTAACTGTAATTCAACACAAGATAAAATGTCCTTTGAAGCAATAACAAGTAGGAACTCCCAATATAGATCCAAATACAATATGTATGGACATTTCAGAAACTACAATGGAAAAGAACCTTACATTTATATAAAAAGCCAATATGGTTTATTCTTTAAAAACCAATACATGAAAGAGACAGCAAGTGGAATGTAAAAACAATACAGGATGTTGATTTTCAAATTATTTTACCCTCCAGTTTGCAGATGAAATCCCAGAGTCTTTGAGTTTGAGAGACAGCGCAGCCAGTGAATTTAGGCAGGTTTAAAACCCTCAATGTGCACTGAAAGAAGATAAGTAAATAAAATATTTTTTTTAAAGTGCATCCTGTCTTTGTCCAATAGACGGATGGTATTCTGTACCATGTCCACTTTTCTAGGTAGAGGGTTGAACATATTAACTCTCCCCATCTTGCTAGAGATAAACAACCCAATGCTGAAATGCCTTAGGGACTTTCATGTACCATTTATGTTTCAGTTTATTACATCAGCTTTTGTGTTCGATATACTGTAAACATTGGAATCACATTTTATGATAATTTGTTTTTGAATATGGTTGTTTTCTGGTGATGTTTATGCAATGTAAACAATAATATATATTGTAAATTGCAAATCACTGGAATTTTTTTTTGTAAATTCTGGCTAATGTTTTGAGTCTGAAGCACAGCACAGATTCAGGTCATATAAAGACAATATAAAAATAACATAAGAGTTTATCATGTATGTATGCTGAAAAATATACAGCATAAAATATGGTGTGCATTTTTAACAAAATGTTGGTAGATCTTAATCCTGATGAAGGAGGCTGCTCACTCAAGAAAGATGGACATTGTTCTCTTATTATACAGATTGAGTCTCCAATATGGAAAAATCTTGCGACCAGAAATATTTTGGATATCATATTATTGCTGTATTATGGAATATTTGAATACCACAATGAGATACATCAGGAGTGGGACCCAAGTGAACACTGTATTTATGTTTAATGTGCACTTTATACAACATAGCCTGCAAGTAATTTAAGATTTGTTTTTAAATAATTTTGTGCATGAAACAAAGTTTGTACTTATACACAAAATTCATTTATGTTTCATAACATCTTATACAAACAGCTTAAAGTTAATTTTGCACAATACTGTATTTACAATTATGTTGTGCATTAAACACAGTTTGTTTACATTGACCCATCAGAAAGTAAAAGTGTCGCTATCTCAGTCAAGCTCAAAATATTTCATATTTTGAAATATTCTGTATTTTGGAATATTGGATAGAGACAAACTGTACAAGATTGTTGTATAAGGCATACCGTATTACACCATTTGTGGTCTTATTCATTTGTAGAATAGAATAATTGACATCCACTTATCCAAAGTTTAAATAATTTGAAAATTAATTATATCAATTCTAATTAGCTGAAATTAACTGTTCTTTGTTTTATTCCTATTTTTCTTAGCATAGCTCTTTTCACATCTTTATTTCGTAAACTGTAGATGAGAGGATTGATCATGGGTGTTACAACTACGTACACAGCTGAAAGGACTGGCTCTAGGACATTCGAGTATTCTGATGGAGGCACCATGTACACAGCCATAGCTGTTGTATAGTAAATAATTATGATAGTGAGGTGGGATGAGCAGGTGGAGAAGGCTTTTTGTCTGCCGTCCTTAGATTTTATCTGCAGGATGACCCTCATAATTTTTATATAAGATGCTGAAATGAATGTGGTTGGGAAAAATGCATATATCAACATTTCTAGATAGATGACAATATAAAAGTCCTCACTGCCAGCACTGGAGATGTTAATCAGAGCTTTGGGATCACAGAAAAACTGATGCATGGTATTTGTAGGACAAAATGACATTTTTGATGCTGAAGATGTAACCACAAATGAATTCAAGAATCCTGATATCCAAATACTAGATACATATAACATACAGTTTTTCCTATTTAAAATATTGTGATAGTGTAAAGGATTACATATTGCAACATACCGGTCATATGCCATAATGAATATAAGAAGATCCTCTGTGGAAACAGCCAGAATAAAAAAGTACATCTGGGTGAAGCACTGTATGAAGGATACAGAATTATCACCAGATATTAACATGTACAGCAGTTTAGGGACAGTAGTTGTTGTATAACAGATATCTACTAAGGCCAGGTTACAGAGGAACAGATACATGGGGGTGTGTAACTGATAATCAATATATATCACTGTTATTATAATAGAATTGATGAGCACTCCAAATACATATAGGAAGAAAAATACACTGATAATGAACGATGCATAATAAGATGTTACAGAAAAGGGCAACAAGTAAAATTCTGTAATACTAGTCTGATTCTCCATGTCAATTTCAGGTTTTTCTGTAAAGAAACATTATTATTACTACAATGTTATAGTTACCATTGTCTAGTGGGCCATATTTTAGGTTGGTGCTTTCACACATATTGTGGATGAATAAATTCTAAGTTAGTAATTTTACAAACTGCATACACATGAACTTAATTCCATTGTTTTATCCTTTATTATTTTACTTGTTTAGAAAATAAAAATTAACAAGTAAAAAAGTGCAATCTTTTAACACATTCAATTGAACTGTTCTGCACTAAACATTCACCATAGTGTATATACATCCCACTGATGTGAGTAGAATATATCATTCCCAATTTAAACTTCAATTGCTCTAGTACATATCATGTTGAAAAGAAAAATAAAACATATCCCAATTTTTTCTCAAGAGCTTACTTTTCAGAAATTCATTAAACAATCATTTATCAATGAACATAAATAAAAAGTAATTTAAGAGATACAGTAAATTGAGAACATAAAGACTTAATTTATAATATCCATGTTTGAAATTGTTGATATTTATAATTATTTTTATACAAATATGACATGATTAATGGCTGTTTAATAACTCATATGTGTCACCTCATATTTGTACATTTAACATATATCCTTTCAATAAGTTATTGACAATTGGGATTTTAAATAATGGCATATACAGACAAAGGCATTTACATGAAGATCTGGAAAAATAAGCGATCACATACGGAATCAAAGATGGATCGTTTGTGAATAACCACTATATTTGTGTAATAACTGGATTATTATAGCTGTTAGATAGCTGTCAGATTTGGAAAATCACATGTGATTGGCCACTTTAGAAATCCTTGTGGACACAGATTGGTTCTCTTATCTCTTTTGCCACTGAATATATTTTTGAGAGCATTCTTGAGTTTTTGTAAAAACATATATTTTTTTACATTTTTCTAGCATTAGCAAGTTGGGTGGATGTTTCTGCTTTATGTAGGATACATTTTAGGATATTCACCCATCTCACAAGTTATGACATGTAGAAGCATAGAATGTGACAGCGGATAATAAACCACTTGGCCCATCTAGTTTGCCAACACACTTGCACAAACTTACACACTAGGGATACTTTTTACGAATTTACCTACCATTATATTTTTGTAGTATGGAAAGAAACTGGAGTACCCGAAGGAAATGCTTGCAAACATGGGGAATACACAAATCGTGTGTATTGCTTGAGGCACAATGAGGTCTAAATTCACCTCTGACTCATTATTTCTTATTTGCATGGCTATTCAAATAAGACACACGAACAGATTCTTCTGATTAAATTGTTATTTGGCATGCCTATATTCTGTGTGCGACTGCAGCTGTATCTGCATATGAAATGCTATGATACAGTGTTTTTCAGACCCTAAGTGAGCAGATGAAATCTGGGATTCATCTTAAAAATTGCCTTATTAACACAGTACAAGTCATTGAGTTATGTAGCTAAATGTAATAGCCTGTGAGCTGCTGGAAGTGCGGGACTTTGTGCAAGAATACCCATATTTTGAAAGCGGCAATCATTCACAAGGCTGGTTGTGGTTGGTTGAAACTTTAAAAATGTGGACATTTTTGCACAAAGTCCCTCACCTCTGGCTGCTCGCAGGCTATTACATTTAGCCTCTAGTATGAGACATTGAACCACTCTAAAAGAGGAACTTTATATTTAATTTGTTTAGTTAAAGGACATTATTTAAGCTCTATTTCCCTTTTTATCCTTTTTAAAACAAAAACATAAGACCACAAGGAGAAAGGAATCTGGATGAGATATTCAAGTAATAAATTGGGGCAGTGTTTAACCAAACTGCCCCAATTTAAACTCTGCACCCCAATCTTGGTTTTAAGCATGTCCATGCCCTAACTGTTAGGCGTGGCGGTTCTCGCCAGCGCCCGGCAGCTGCGCCTCCTCCTGTTACCCGCACGGCTCCTGGCAACCCCGGGACGCCATGCAGGCTGAGCCGCCGGGTCCATAGCTATGCCGGGATGCCGTGTGCACTGAGCCGCCGGGTCCATAGCAACGGGGACGCCACAGGCGGACCGTGTTTCCTGTTGCTATATGATTAATCAATCACCTGTCAGCATGTGGTCGTGTAGCAGGGCAGCTGCATGACATAATCAATTTAGGTGCTCTTTAGCTATTGGTACAGACACCTCTTATATTATCCCTCAGTGCCTTACACAGACGCCGGTGATAGCTGGAGAATTCCTTGTTCAGTGTGCTTTTATCTGGTCAACCCTGTTCAAAGTGGTCCTGAGTCCAGGTGTTCGGAAGCCGGTCGTGGGAGTCTTTCCAGCCCTCCAGTCTATTGAAACCTGTGCCTGTCATCTCGGGATTCTCGTTCACTTGTGGTCACTCTCCCGGTGTTGTGAGTAGAAGCTTCTGCAGCGTCTTGCAGCCTAGGCCACAGTATTCTTTGGTTAAACTTGTTGCTGGTTTTTTTGCAAAGGTTTCCACCCAAGCTGTCCTCCCCAGTACACGACGGTGCTGTGTAGGGTGTGGACAGTAGTACCTTTGTTGTCCTTTTCCTTTGGAGGCATGCCACACATACGTTTAGTTTTAAGATTTATAGTAGCTCCTAGCTCTGAGTTTTGTTTAGTTAGAGGTCCCATTGTTATCATCCCGTCTCAGTCTATGCCTTGTCTCATATTAAGACCAGGGGGCATCGGAGTTGGGCAGACTTAATCCTCCCTTCAAATGCAGCTGACTTGGGCCCAAGAACACATAGTATCGCAGGCATAAACTGACCACGCTGGTGAAGCAATGGAGGTAGGGTCCTAGGGGTTACTGATATTCGTTGTCCTTATAACAGTGTAACGTTCCTGTGCTCAGGACTTACCCACTCACTAGCTCACGTTCTAAGCACAGAAAACGTAACATTATCACTGGTCCAAAGCAACAAAAAAAAGATAAAATTTTTGTTATTTTACCAGGTTGGCCTTGAAATTTGGTCCTCATGAATCCGGCAGTACAAGGACAGAATCCCAGCCAGCTTTTGGCCAATCAGATTCAGGAACTCACTCAGATGGTTCAGGATCTTACCCTTCGGGTGAGATCGCTGGAAGATCTTTTACGAGCCTCTCCAGGTATGATTCCTGAAAAAAAGAAGCACCTTCCTGACCGCTTTTCGGGTAACCGAAAAGATTTCTTTAATTTTAAGGAAGCCTGTAAACTTTATTTTTTTAAGGCCCCATTCCTCAGGTACTGAGTCTCAGCGGGTGGGCATTGTGATGTCTTTGCTTCAAGGCGATCCACAAACCTGGGCTTTTGGGTTGAAATCCGACGATGCAGTCTTGCTTACAGTAGATGCCTTCTTTAAGTCATTAGGCCTTTTGTATGATGACCCAGATAGGAAAGCGTCGGCTGAGAGCCACCTGCGTGCACTTAAACAGGGTAAATATCCCGCAGAGGCATATTGTACATTGTTCGAACAACAGTGGGTGGAATGATCCTGCCCTGCGCAGTCAGTTTTGCCTCGGTCTGTCTGAAGTAATCAAGGATAGTCTCCTTCAGTATCCAGCTCCGGAGACTTTAGATAAGCTCATGGAGCTTGCTATGAAGATTGATCGTCGTCTCCAATAGTGGAGGGCTGAAAGAGGAGCTAATTTCAGGTCTAGTCCATGTGTGTATGCTTTCCCTGAGGACGTCAAGGAGACCATGCAAGTGGGTCTCTCCCGGCTGTCTCCAGAAGAAAGAGCCAGAAGGCTAAATTCGGGACTCTGCTTATATTGTGGTGGCAAGGGACATGTTGCACGTAACTGCCCAAATAAATAGGGAAACGCTATGACCAAGTGAATTGTGAGGAGGTTCACTTGGGACTGCATTTAATCTCCTCAAATGATTCCTTGTTAATTCCTGTTAACATTTATTTTGGAAGTCTCAGTTCATTTGTTTCAGCCTTCATTGACAGCAGAGTTGCCGGGAACTTTATGGATCTTGCTTGGGCACAAGCTTTGGGAGTTCCGCAGCTCCAATTAGATAGACCCATCACTATGCACGGACTAGATGGTGGTCCACTCTCAAATGGGGTAGTTACTCACTGGACCCCTCCAGTACAACTGACAGTGGGCCTTACAGTCTGAAAAAATTTAGTTCTATCTCACCCATTGTCCGGCTGTGCCGGTCGTCTTAGGTCACCCCTGGCTTGCCCTTCATAATCCCACCATAGATTAACGGTCTGGGGAAATTTCCCAGTGGAATTCCTTCTGTGACAAAGGATGTATTTCTCGTCCAGTCCGGGTCGCGGCTGTTACTCTGGATCTCATACCTTCAGTATATCAGGATTTTGCTGTTGTTTTCTGTAAGGGTAACGCTGATATCCTGACACCCCACTGGTCATATGACTGTGCCAATGACCTTGTTCCTGGTGCCACTCTGCCAAAGGGGAGACTTTGTGCTTTATCTGGCCCCCGAGACTAAGGCCATGGATGACTATGTGCAGAAAAGCCTGAAGAAGGGGTTTATTAGGCCCTCAAAATTTCTGTTAAGTGCAGGGTTTTTTGTGTTGAGAAAAAAGATGGACCCTAAGACCGTGTATAGACTATCGGGCCTTTAATAAAATTTATATTAAAAACACCTACCCCATGCCGTTGATTTCGGTGTTGTTTGATCAGCTCCGTACTGCGGTTATTTTTTCCAAAATCGATCTCAGGGGAGCCTACAACCTCATCCGAATAAGATCTGGGGATGAGTGGAAGATGACTTTCAGTACTCAGTCCGAACATTACGAATATCTTGTGATGCCATTTGGACTGTCTAACGCTCCTGTGGTATTTCAGGATATTATAAACAACATCCTCCACGACTTTTTAGGGAAGTTCGTGGTCATTAATCTGGACAACATTTTAATTTACTCTGAGTCTCCTTAACAGCATGTTGTCCATGTGCGGCAAGTGCTTCAAAGGTTGCGGGAGAACCATTTGTACACGATATTGGAGAAGTGTGATTTCCACTTCACTGAGGTGTCCTTTTTAGGGTATATTATTTCTCCAAAGTGTTTTTTTATAGAACCTAAGAAACTCCAGGCTATTCTAAGCTGGACGCAATCCACTAACTTGAAGGCTATCCAGTGATTTTTGGGTTTTGCAAATTATTATAGGCGTTTTATTCATGCCTTATCAGATTTAGTTGCTCCTATTGTGGCGTTAACAAGAAAAGGAGCTGATCCGTCCAACTGGTCACCTCAAGCTGAGTCTGCCTTCCGGGCCCTAAAAACAGGCCTTTGTCTCAGCTCCAGTTCTCAGACACCCCAACCCTAATCTTTCCTTGATTGTCAAGCTGGACACCTCAGAGGTTGGAGTGGGAGCCATTCTTTCTCAGGAAGACCCCATGTCTCTGTTGTTACACCCTTGTGCCTTCCTGTCCAGGAAATTCTCCTCTGCTGAATCCAACTATGATGTTGGTAATTGAGATTTACTGGCAGTCAAATGGGCTTTTGAGGAATGGAGGCACTGGCTTGAAGGGGCGAGCATACCATTACGGTGTTCACTGACCACAAGAATCTACAGTATATTAAATCAGCAAAATGGCTAAATGCTCGGCATGCGTGTTGGGCGTTGTTTTTTACACAATTCAAGTTCATCATCACCTACAGGCCCAGTTCTAAGAATACCAAGGCCGATGCCCTGTCTCGTTGTTTTCTCCCCCCTCTCTATAAGGGCCCAGGACTTCAGTCCCCACAGTCCCCCCCCTGATGGCTGCCCTGGGTGCATCGATTGCACAGCTAGCCTGCACCTACAAATGAACCTGTTTGTACACATAACCAGCTAATATTTGTTGCCAGCAGCTACTCTACAAATATTGATTCTACACAGGTCATATATTGTACAATCAGTCTATTTGTGGACTAACTTGCTTACAGTACAGTACCTTATATAAACAAGCTGAGATACATCCAGCGGCTGCTCCAGATGTGGGGTTGCAGCAAAATCCAAAGTTCATATAGGAGAGCCACACCAACCGCCAGTGAGTCCCAGCCAGCTATGTTTGGCAGTGTTTGGGGTGGCAGTTGCTGTGGCTCCCCTATTTTAATTTTGGACTGTGCTGCAGCCTGAACTGTGCAACTGCTACTGGAAATGATTGTCAGAAATGTTGCTGACTTTCATTATTGCTTCCTCCATACATTACCTTTACAACTTCAGTAACATGCAGTAACTGTGCAATCTGAATTGGGCAATGTGTACTGGATATTTTACATCTAATGCATTGTTTCAGGATTATTTCCACTTATAGTAAAGTGTGCAATTAACAGATATTACGTCTGCTCTCTGGAGCAAGTGATAGACTTCACCCAACTGACTTGCTATCAGCACACAACATTGGTTCGGTAGCAGATTGTGAATTTGTAGTTTTCGAGCCACAGAGGAGACTGTTGTACATAGAACATAAGCTATATTATAAAGAATGGATATTTAACTATATTGTCAGCTACAACACTGACATTGTATGTATTTTATGTTGCCTGTGCATGTTTAATTATATTTTTTAACTTAGACACAGCCAGTGTTTGCCCCATCAAAGTTTGTGCCAGCACCATGCTAGGTGCGGAAACTTCATCAGAGTATGGCCTATAATATGAACAATTATTTTAGCAATCAGTTGGCAAACAGTACGGCGACAAGCCCGAAACCCTCTCTTAACACTTCCATAAGACGGACGATCTCTGTCCCAGTCACTGACGAGGATGGTCCAATAAATTTTCAAGACATTTCTGAGACTGTACATCTAAATCTCAACTGTGATTCTGTGCACATGGACTCTGGAAACAAGCATGGTGCTTCTTGGAAATAAGCACAGAAACAATAAATCACTCCAGTGCATCTGACATGGGGGGTTTATATGTGAAGAATCAGGTGCAAAATCTGAACCTTCCAAGAATGTTCATGGCCAATTTGTAAAAGGACAACCCTTTGACGAACAAGACACAGCTAGTAAACCATTGCCCTTTTAAATATTAGGCATAAACACGCTCACAAGTGTCATATTTTACAACCCAGCTCATAGAAAATAAATCTTTCAGAATCAGGCACTGAGATTCAAAAATATTCTTCCTATGCAATCAGAATCCTCAATTAGATAAACTCCTGAAATGTTACCACCATTTCAAATCTGGATGACATATGTAGAGGTCTTTTTAAAAGATGAAGATAAAATTATTTGTTTCACTGTACCTTCACATTAGGCATAACATAGAAAACACTAAAACAAGTTTCCTAAAGGCTGACTAAAGACTCCAAAAGTACACAAAAAGTTCTAAAAATATTCCACATCTATAGACCCATGGATGAAAAACAGTAGCTTTGTACAGTTCATTATGTAGAATTCAAACTCACCATCAGCTTAAAACAGAACACACAGCAGACACACTCACAAGAAAATAGTTATATTTATATGATAAGGATCCTTATGTAATTGTAGAACTAATTAAAATACAGTAATTCAATTGGGACTAGAAGAAAATTCTGGAATAACATCATCAATATATTAATCCCATGAGTTTTGTTTACAAATACTTAAAAATTCTAGCAATTTTTTTCTGCTCTGTACACTATTACATCTGTTTGTTGGTAAATGTATTTGATATATACGTAGTGAAAATACTTTAACACATTTCCTCATTGCACACTGTTTAACATGCAGATGCTGTAAGGCTAATGTAGAGATGTAAACACATTTTTCTATTTATGGTTTTCATGCATTTTTGGAATTACACTGTATTTGCAATGGTCTGCAGCATTAGGACAAATTCCAAATAGGAGAAGCAATGTCACAAACAAGAAGATGGTAACTTATGGGGGTGAATGAGCACAAATAAGTGTTTGTGTGGGTGTAGGGGGTTGAGAAGAATATTAGTTTGTTAAATGCATTGCAATGAAGAGGAATAAAATGTAGATGCAGAGAACCAGAGGGGTAAGGGGGTATAATGGGAGAGGGGGATAGTAGGAAAGTGAGAAATGCAAGGGGTATGTAGTGATCTATGGCATGGCAAGGCAGTGCAGAAAGTCAAGAAAGTAGGGGTAAGTCATTTATAGGTGCCAGGATTTGGAGTGGCATGGTGTGATAACAAAGGGGTCAAGACTGCATGGTACTATTTCATGGTTTTGTTAAGGATCACAGTGATATATACCATTTAAGAGATGAACCAGATCCTGTTCACCACTCTTGTTTAGAAGAAATAATAATAATAATAATAATAATAATAATAATATTGAATATTAGAGATGTGCACCGGACATTTTTCGGGTTTTGTGTTTAGGTTTTGGATTCAGTTCCACGTGTGTATTTGATTTGGACGCGTTTTGGCAAAACCTCAGTGAAATGTTTTTGTCAGATTCGGGTGTGTTTTGGATTCGGGTGTTTTTTTTGCAAAAAAAACCTAAAAAACGGCTTATATCATAGAATTTGGGGGTCATTTTGATCGCATAGTATTATTAACCTTAATTACCATAATTTCCACTAATTTCCAGTCTATTCTGAACACCTCACACCTCATAATATTATTTTTAGTCATACAATTTGCACAGAGGTCGCTGGATGGCTAAGCTAAGTGACCCAAGTGGCCGACACAAACACCTGGCCCATCTAGGAGTGTCATTGCAGTGTCAGACAGGATGGCAGATTAAATAAATAGTCCCCAAACAGCACATGATGCAAAGAAAAAAAGAGGCGCAATGAGGTAGCTCTGTGACTAAGCTAAGCAATCCAAGTGGCCAACACAAACACCTGGCCCATCTAGGAGTGTCACTGGAGTGTCAGACAGGATGGCACTTGATAAAAATAGTCCCCAAACAGCACATGATGCAAAGAAAAAAAGAAGTGCACCAAGGTCGCTGTGTGACTAAGCTAAGCAACCCAAGTGGCCAACACAAACACCTGGCCCATCTAGGAGTGTCACTGCAGTGTCAGACAGGATGGCAGATTTAAAAAATAGTCCCCAAACAGCACATGATGTAAATAAAAAAAGAGGTGCACCAAGGTCGCTGTGTGACTAAGCTAAGTGACCCAAGTGGCCGACACAAACACCTGGCCCATTTAGGAGTGTCACTGCAGTGTTACACAGGATGGCAGATCAAAAAATAGTCCTCAAAGAGCACATGATGCAAAGAAAAAAGAGGCGCAATGAGGTATCTGTGTGACTAAGCTAAGCCACCCAAGTGGCCGACACAAACACCTGCGCCATCTAGGATTGGCAATGCAGTGTCAGACAGGATGGCACTTAAAAAAAAATAATCTCCAAACAGCACATGATGCAAAGAAAAAAAGAGGTGCACCAAGGTCGCTGTGTGACTAAGCTAAGCGACCCAAGTGGCCGACACAAACACCTGGCCCATCTAGGAGTGGCACTAGAGATGAGCGCCGGAAATTTTTCGGGTTTTGTGTTTTGGTTTTGGGTTCGGTTCCGCGGCCGTGTTTTGGGTTCGACCGCGTTTTGGCAAAACCTCACCGAATTTTTTTTGTCGGATTCGGGTGTGTTTTGGATTCGGGTGTTTTTTTCAAAAAACCCTAAAAAACAGCTTAAATCATAGAATTTGGGGGTAATTTTGATCCCAAAGTATTATTAACCTCAAAAAACATAATTTACACTCATTTTCAGCCTATTCTGAACACATCACACCTCACAATATTATTTTTAGTCCTAAAATTTGCACCGAGGTCGCTGTGTGAGTAAGATAAGCGACCCTAGTGGCCGACACAAACACCGGGCCCATCTAGGAGTGGCACTGCAGTGTCACGCAGGATGTCCCTTCCAAAAAACCCTCCCCAAACAGCACATGACGCAAAGAAAAAAAGAGGCGCAATGAGGTAGCTGTGTGAGTAAGATTAGCGACCCTAGTGGCCGACACAAACACCGGGCCCATCTAGGAGTGGCACTGCAGTGTCACGCAGGATGTCCCTTCCAAAAAACCCTCCCCAAACAGCACATGACGCAAAGAAAAAAAGAGGCGCAATGAGGTAGCTGACTGTGTGAGAAAGATAAGCGACCCTAGTGGCCGACACAAACACCGGGCCCATCTAGGAGTGGCACTGCAGTGTCACGCAGGATGTCCCTTCCAAAAAACCCTCCCCAAACAGCACATGACGCAAAGAAAAAAAGAGGCGCAATGAGGTAGCTGTGTGAGTAAGATTAGCGACCCTAGTGGCCGACACAAACACCGGGCCCATCTAGGAGTGGCACTGCAGTGTCACGCAGGATGGCCCTTCCAAAAAACCCTCCCCAAACAGCACATGACGCAAAGAAAAAAAGAGGCGCAATGAGGTAGCTGACTGTGTGAGAAAGATAAGCGACCCTAGTGGCCGACACAAACACCGGGCCCATCTAGGAGTGGCACTGCAGTGTCACGCAGGATGTCCCTTCCAAAAAACCCTCCCCAAACAGCACATGACGCAAAGAAAAAAAGAGGCGCAATGAGGTAGCTGTGTGAGTAAGATTAGCAACCCTAGTGGCCGACACAAACACCGGGCCCATCTAGGAGTGGCACTGCAGTGTCACGCAGGATGGCCCTTCCAAAAAACCCTCCCCAAACAGCACATGACGCAAAGAAAAAAAGAGGCGCAATGAGGTAGCTGTGTGAGTAAGATTAGCGACCCTAGTGGCCGACACAAACACCGGGCCCATCTAGGAGTGGCACTGCAGTGTCACGCAGGATGGCCCTTCCAAAAAACCCTCCCCAAACAGCACATGACGCAAAGAAAAAAAGAGGCGCAATGAGGTAGCTGACTGTGTGAGTAAGATTAGCGACCCTAGTGGCCGACACAAACACCGGGCACATCTAGGAGTGGCACTGCAGTGTCACGCAGGATGTCCCTTCCAAAAAACCCTCCCCAAACAGCACATGACGCAAAGAAAAAAAGAGGCGCAATGAGGTAGCTGTGTGAGTAAGATTAGCGACCCTAGTGGCCGACACAAACACCGGGCCCATCTAGGAGTGGCACTGCAGTGTCACGCAGGATGTCCCTTCCAAAAAACCCTCCCCAATCAGCACATGATGCAAAGAAAAAGAAAAGAAAAAAGAGGTGCAAGATGGAATTATCCTTGGGCCCTCCCACCCACCCTTATGTTGTATAAACAAAACAGGACATGCACACTTTAACCAACCCATCATTTCAGTGACAGGGTCTGCCACACGACTGTGACTGATATGACGGGTTGGTTTGGACCCCCCCCAAAAAAGAAGCAATTAATCTCTCCTTGCACAAACTGGCTCTACAGAGGCAAGATGTCCACCTCATCTTCACCCTCCGATATATCACCGTGTACATCCCCCTCCTCACAGATTATCAATTCGTCCCCACTGGAATCCACCATCTCAGCTCCCTGTGTACTTTGTGGAGGCAATTGCTGCTGGTCAATGTCTCCGCGGAGGAATTGATTATAATTCATTTTAATGAACATCATCTTCTCCACATTTTCTGGATGTAACCTCGTACGCCGATTGCTGACAAGGTGAGCGGCGGCACTAAACACTCTTTCGGAGTACACACTTGTGGGAGGGCAACTTAGGTAGAATAAAGCCAGTTTGTGCAAGGGCCTCCAAATTGCCTCTTTTTCCTGCCAGTATAAGTACGGACTGTGTGACGTGCCTACTTGGATGCGGTCACTCATATAATCCTCCACCATTCTATCAATGTTGAGAGAATCATATGCAGTGACAGTAGACGACATGTCCGTAATCGTTGTCAGGTCCTTCAGTCCGGACCAGATGTCAGCATCAGCAGTCGCTCCAGACTGCCCTGCATCACCGCCAGCGGGTGGGCTCGGAATTCTGAGCCTTTTCCTCGCACCCCCAGTTGCGGGAGAATGTGAAGGAGGAGATGTTGACAGGTCGCGTTCCGCTTGACTTGACAATTTTGTCACCAGCAGGTCTTTCAACCCCAGCAGACCTGTGTCTGCCGGAAAGAGAGATCCAAGGTAGGCTTTAAATCTAGGATCGAGCACGGTGGCCAAAATGTAGTGCTCTGATTTCAACAGATTGACCACCCGTGAATCCTTGTTAAGCGAATTAAGGGCTGCATCCACAAGTCCCACATGCCTAGCGGAATCGCTCCGTGTTAGCTCCTTCTTCAATGCCTCCAGCTTCTTCTGCAAAAGCCTGATGAGGGGAATGACCTGACTCAGGCTGGCAGTGTCTGAACTGACTTCACGTGTGGCAAGTTCAAAGGGCATCAGAACCTTGCACAACGTTGAAATCATTCTCCACTGCACTTGAGACAGGTGCATTCCACCTACTATATCGTGCTCAATTGTATAGGCTTGAATGGCCTTTTGCTGCTCCTCCAACCTCTGAAGCATATAGAGGGTTGAATTCCACCTCGTTACCACTTCTTGCTTCAGATGATGGCAGGGCAGGTTCAGTAGTTTTTGGTGGTGCTCCAGTTTTCTGTACGTGGTGCCTGTACGCCGAAAGTGTCCCGCAATTAGTCTGGCCACCGACAGCATCTCTTGCACGCCCCTGTCGTTTTTTAAAAAATTCTGCACCACCAAATTCAAGGTATGTGCAAAACATGGGACGTGCTGGAATTGGCCCAGATTTAATGCACACACAATATTGCTGGCGTTGTCCGATGCCACAAATCCACAGGAGAGTCCAATTGGGGTAAGCCATTCCGCGATGATCTTCCTCAGTTGCCGTAAGAGGTTTTCAGCTGTGTGCGTATTCTGGAAAGCGGTGATACAAAGCGTAGCCTGCCTAGGAAAGAGTTGGCGTTTGCGAGATGCTGCTACTGGTGCCGCCGCTGCTGTTCTTGCGGCGGGAGTCCATACATCTACCCAGTGGGCTGTCACAGTCATATAGTCCTGACCCTGCCCTGCTCCACTTGTCCACATGTCCGTGGTTAAGTGGACATTGGGTACAGCTGCATTTTTTAGGACACTGGTGACTCTTTTTCTGAGGTCTGTGTACATTTTCGGTATCGCCTGCCTAGAGAAATGGAACCTAGATGGTATTTGGTACCGGGGACACAGTACCTCCAACAAGTCTCTAGTTGGCTCTGCAGTAATGATGGATACCGGAACCACGTTTCTCACCACCCAGGATGCCAAGGCCTCAGTTATCCGCTTTGCAGTAGGATGACTGCTGTGATATTTCATCTTCCTCGCAAAGGACTGTTGAACAGTCAATTGCTTACTGGAAGTAGTACAAGTGGGCTTACGACTTCCCCTCTGGGATGACCATCGACTCCCAGCGGCAACAACAGCAGCGCCAGCAGCAGTAGGCGTTACACGCAAGGATGCATCGGAGGAATCCCAGGCAGGAGAGGACTCGTCAGACTTGCCAGTGACATGGCCTGCAGGACTATTGGCATTCCTGGGGAAGGAGGAAATTGACACTGAGGGAGTTGGTGGGGTGGTTTGCGTGAGCTTGGTTACAAGAGGAAGGGATTTACTGGTCAGTGGACTGCTTCCGCTGTCACCCAAAGTTTTTGAACTTGTCACTGACTTATTATGAATGCGCTGCAGGTGACGTATAAGGGAGGATGTTCCGAGGTGGTTAACGTCCTTACCCCTACTTATTACAGCTTGACAAAGGGAACACACGGCTTGACACCTGTTGTCCGCATTTCTGGTGAAATACCTCCACACCGAAGAGCTGATTTTTTTGGTATTTTCACCTGGCATGTCAACGGCCATATTCCTCCCACGGACAACAGGTGTCTCCCCGGGTGCCTGACTTAAACAAACCACCTCACCATCAGAATCCTCCTGGTCAATTTCCTCCCCAGCGCCAGCAACACCCATATCCTCCTCATCCTGGTGTACTTCAACACTGACATCTTCAATCTGACTATCAGGAACTGGACTGCGGGTGCTCCTTCCAGCACTTGCAGGGGGCATGCAAATAGTGGAAGGCGCATGCTCTTCACGTCCAGTGTTGGGAAGGTCAGGCATCGCAAACGACACAATTGGACTCTCCTTGTGGATTTGGGATTTCAAAGAACGCACAGTTCTTTGCGGTGCTTTTGCCAGCTTGAGTCTTTTCAGTTTTCTAGCGAGAGGCTGAGTGCTTCCATCCTCATGTGAAGCTGAACCACTAGCCATGAACATAGGCCAGGGCCTCAGCCGTTCCTTGCCACTCCGTGTGGTAAATGGCATATTGGCAATTTTACGCTTCTCCTCCGACAATTTTATTTTAGGTTTTGGAGTCCTTTTTTTTCTGATATTTGGTGTTTTGGATTTGACATGCTCTGTACTATGACATTGGGCATCGGCCTTGGCAGACGACGTTGCTGGCATTTCATCGTCTCGGCCATGACTAGTGGCAGCAGCTTCAGCACGAGGTGGAAGTGGATCTTGATCTTTCCCTAATTTTGGAACCTCAACTTTTTTGTTCTCCATATTTTATAGGCAGAACTAAAAGGCACCTCAGGTAAACAATGGAGATGGATGGATTGGATACTAGTATACAATTATGGACGGACTGCCACGGTTAGGTGGTATAAAAAAACCACGGTTAGGTGGTATATATTATAATAATAATACAATTATGGATGGACGGACTGCCTGCCGACTGCCGACACAGAGGTAGCCACAGCCGTGAACTACCGCACTGTACACTGGTTGATAAAGAGATAGTAGTATACTCGTAACAACTAGTATGACACTATGACGACGGTATAAAGAAAGAAAAAAAAATACCACAGTTAGGTGGTATATATTATAATAATAATACAATTATGGATGGACGGACTGCCTGCCGAGTGCCGACACAGAGGTAGCCACAGCCGTGAACTACCGCACTGTACACTGGTTGATAAAGAGATAGTAGTATACTCGTAACAACTAGTATGACACTATGACGACGGTATAAAGAATGAAAAAAAAACCACGGTTAGGTGGTATATATTATAATAATAATACAATTATGGATGGACGGACTGCCTGCCGACTGCCGACACAGAGGTAGCCACAGCCGTGAACTACCGCACTGTACACTGGTTGATAAAGAGATAGTAGTATACTCGTAACAACTAGTATGACACTATGACGACGGTATAAAGAATGAAAAAAAAACCACGGTTAGGTGGTATATATTATAATAATAATACAATTATGGATGGACGGACTGCCTGCCGACTGCCGACACAGAGGTAGCCACAGCCGTGAACTACCGCACTGTACACTGGTTGATAAAGAGATAGTAGTATACTCGTAACAACTAGTATGACACTATGACGACGGTATAAAGAATGAAAAAAAAACCACGGTTAGGTGGTATATATTATAATAATAATACAATTATGGATGGACGGACTGCCTGCCGACTGCCGACACAGAGGTAGCCACAGCCGTGAACTACCGCACTGTACACTGGTTGATAAAGAGATAGTAGTATACTCGTAACAACTAGTATGACACTATGACGACGGTATAAAGAATGAAAAAAAAACCACGGTTAGGTGGTATATATTATAATAATAATACAATTATGGATGGACGGACTGCCTGCCGACTGCCGACACAGAGGTAGCCACAGCCGTGAACTACCGCACTGTACACTGGTTGATAAAGAGATAGTAGTATACTCGTAACAACTAGTATGACACTATGACGGTATAAAGAATGAAAAAAAAAAACACGGTTAGGTGGTATATATTATAATAATAATACAATTATGGATGGACGGACTGCCTGCCGACTGCCGACACAGAGGTAGCCACAGCCGTGAACTACCGCACTGTACACTGGTTGATAAAGAGATAGTAGTATACTCGTAACAACTAGTATGACACTATGACGACGGTATAAAGAAAGAAAAAAAAATACCACGGTTAGGTGGTATATATTGTAATACAATTATGGATGGACGGACTGCCTGCCGAGTTCCGACTGCCGACACAGAGGTAGCCACAGCCGTGAACTACCGCACTGTACTGTGTCTGCTGCTAATATAGACTGGTTGATAAAGAGATAGTATACAATACATACAACAATATACTACTATACTGGTGGTCAGGCACTGGTCACCACTAGTCACACTGGCAGTGGCACTCCTGCAGCAAAAGTGTGCACTGTTTAATTTTAAATTAATATAATATTATGTACTCCTGGGGGCTCCTGCTATAACAACCTGCAGTGCTCCCCAGTCTCCCCCACAATTATTATAAGCTTTGCCTTTTATACATTGATGTGCAGCACACTGGGCTGAGCTGAGTGCACACAGACTGAGTCACACTGTGTGACTGGCTGCTGCTGTGTATCGTTTTTTTTCAGGCAGAGAACGGATATAGCAGAGAACGGATATATTATATTAAAATAAATAAAAGTTAACTAACAACAACTGCACTGGTCACTGTGGTAAACTCTGTCTGACTCTGCACAATCTCTCTCTCTCTTCTAATCTAATTTCTAATGGAGAGGACGCCAGCCACGTCCTCTCCCTATCAATCTCAATGCACGTGTGAAAATGGCGGCGACGCGCGGCTCCTTATATAGAATCCGAGTCTCGCGAGAATCCGACAGCGTCATGATGACGTTCGGGCGCGCTCGGGTTAACCGAGCAAGGCGGGAGGATCCGAGTCTGCTCGGACCCGTGAAAAAAACATGAAGTTCGTGCGGGTTCGGTTTCAGAGAAACCGAACCCGCTCATCTCTAAGTGGCACTGCAGTTTTCTAGCAAGAGGATTAGTGCTTCCATCCTCATGTGAATCTGAACCACTAGCCATGAACATAGGCCAGGGCCTCAGCCGTTCCTTGTCACTCCGTGTCGTAAATGGCATATTGGCAAGTTTACTCTTCTCATCAGATGCTTTTAATTTTGATTTTTTTGGTCATTTTACTGAACTTTTGTAGTATACTTGACGACACAGAGGTTAAGCAGTGGACTACTGTACCATACTGCTATATATATATACTGGTGGTAACAGCAACATTCTGCACTGTCCTCCTACTATATATTGCGCCCAAATAAAAGGCACCACAGGTATGGATGCATAGTATACTTAATGACACAGCGGTAGAGCAGTGGATTACTGTACTGTACTGCTATACATATACTGGTGGTCACAGCAACATTCTGCACTGTCCTCCTACTATTTACTGCGCACAACTAAAATGCACCACAGGTATGGATGAATAGTATACTTGATGACACAGAGGTAGGTAGAGCAGTGGCCTACTGTACCGTACTGCAATATATATATACTGGTGGTCACAGCAACATTCTGCACTGTCCTCCTACTATATACTGCCCACAACTAAAATGCACCACAGGTATGGATGCATGGTATACTTGACGACACAGATGTAGAGCAGTGGATTACTGTACCATACTGCTATATATAAGCTGGTGGTCACAGCAACATTCTGCACTGTACTTATACTATATACTGCGCACAACTAAAATGCACCACAGGTATGGATGCATAGTATCCTTGACGACACAGAGGTAGAGCAGTGGACTACTGTACCGTACTGCTATATATATACTGGTGGTCACAGCAACATTCTGCACTGTACTCCTACTATATACTGTGCACAACTAAAATGCACCACAGGTATGGATGGATAGTATACTTGACGACACAGAGGTAGGTAGAGCAGTGGCCTACTGTACCGTACTGCTATATATATACTGGTGGTCACAGCAACATTCTGCACTGTCCTACTACTATATACTGCACACAACTAAAATGCACCACAGGTATGGAAGGATAGTATACTTGATGACACAGAGGTAGGTAGAGCAGTGGACTACTGTACCGTACTGCTATATATATACTGGTGGTCACAGCAACATTCTACACTGTCCTCCTACTATATACTGCGGACAACTAAAATGCACCACAGGTACGGATGCATAGTATACTTGACGACACAGAGGTAGAGCAGTGGACTACTGTACTGTACTGCTATATAGATACTGGTGGTCATAGCAACATTCTGCACTGTCCTCCTACTATATACTGCGCACAACTAAAATGCACCACAGGTATGGATATATAGTATACTTGACGACACAGAGGTAGGTAGAGCAGTGGCCTACTGTACCGTACTGCTATATATATATACTGGTGGTCTCAGCAACATTCTGCACTGTCCTCCTACTATATACTGCGCACAACTAAAATACACCACAGGTATGGAAGAATACTATACTTGACGATACAGAGGTAGGTAGAGCAGTGGCCTACTGTACCGTACTGATATATATATACTGGTGGTCTCAGCAACATTCTGCTCTTTCCTCCTACTATATACTGCGCACAACTAAAATGCACCACAGGTATGGATGGATAGTATACTTGACAACACAGAGGTAGGTAGAGCAGTGGCCTACTGTACCGTACTGCTATATATATACTGGTGGTCTCAGCAACATTCTGCACTGTCCTCCTACTATATACTGCGCACAACTAAAATACACCACAGGTATGGAAGAATAGTATACTTGACGATACAGAGGTAGGTAGAGCAGTAGACTACTGTACTGTACTGCTATTTATATATACTGGTGGTCACAGCAACATTCTTCACTGTCCTCCTACTATATACTGCGCACAACTAAAATGCACCACAGGTATGGATGCATAGTATACTTGACGACACAGAGGTAGGTATAGCAGTGGACTACTGTATCATACTGATATAATACTGGTGGTCACTGGTAAGCAAAATTCTGCACTATGCTCCTACTATACACTACAATGCAGCACAGATATAGATTGTTTTTCAGGCAGAGAACTTATAATACTGGTGGTCACTGGTCAGCAAAACACTGCACTGTCCTCCTGCTATATAATACTGGTGGTCACTGGTCAGAAAAACTCTGCACTGTCCTCCTACTATATACTACAATGCAGCACAGATATGGAGCGTTTTTCAGGCAGAGAACGTAGATATTTTCAGCACACTAAGCACAGATATTTGCAAGCACACTGAGCACAGATATTTGCAGCACACTGAGCACATATATTTGCAGCACACTGAACACAATTGAGAGAACGCTGCACGTCCTCTCCCTATCATCTCCAATGCACAAGTGAAAATGGCGGCGATGCACGGCTCCTTATATAGAATACGAATCTCACGAGAATACGACAGCGGGATGATGACGTTCGGGTGCGCTCGGGTTAACCGAGCAAGGCGGGAAGATCCGAGGCTGCCTCGGACCAGTATAAAATGGGTGAAGTTCGGGGTGTTCGGATCCCGAGGAACCGAACCCGCTCATCACTAATATTTATATAGCACTTTTCTCCCAATAGGACTCAAAGTGCTTTACAATTGTTACAGCTCAAAATGCAAACAAGCTTAAAAGTAGATATTAGTGAAATGCTTGAGTAAATGGAACCTCACTCATCTTTACCATCTATGTCGTTTGTCCTGATCACAGAGTTGCAGTGTGCCTGGTCACAAGGTGGTGTGCGTGGTGCATTTTGTTGCAGGGTGGTGCATAAAGCTTAGCGTGATGTATTGCGTGGCGTATGGCATTACTGGTGAGTGTAATACCAGCAGTCATCCACCAGATGTCACTTTTGAAAATCAACATTGCGCATGTGTGAGGTCTCCACTGAAATACACTATAGCGCAAGAACTACTTTAATGTACATTATAGTACTGAATGTTAAATGGACATGTTTCCCAGAATGTCAGAAGTGATGTAAAGTCATGATAATGTATTACACTCTTAGATATTTGCACTACAATATGTGCATCATAATACGCAGTGAAATTCTGTGGTTTTATTATAAATTTTACGCCTTATATAAAGCTCTTGCAGTATATTATGCTGTCAATTGCCAGTCTCATGCTATTACACACTGTGACTTGTGTGTCATAATATGAAGAAAGCTCACACTATGCTTAACATGCCTTAAAGATGAATGCTTGGCACAACGGTCATTTAATAAAATCATCAGCACCCCAATTAAGAATACCAACCAGGGGTGTAGCCAGAACTTTGCGGGGCCATATCAACATTTTGAGGGGGGCCTGTCCCAATGATTAGAAAGAGACCACAGGAGTTGTTAATAGTATGCCCCATAATCGTGTCTTTGTTAATTTTCTGAACCATAGTAGTGTCTTAGTTTATATTCTTCCTCATAGTAAATCCCTATTTCACATTATGTCACAGTGTAAGGCTGCAAGTACACAACATGCAGCAAAGTATTACCAATTCACATTATCACATACAGTGTTCCCAGTTCATATTATACCATATTACACTTCCCTAGTTCATATTATGTCATATTTAATACCCTCAATACAGTTCATTTTATACCACATTACATTGAGCAGGTCCAGGGGCATTACTAGATATATTGTTGGTCACAAGGCAACGGTGATAAATGTACAGTATAATACATGTAACTTTGACATTGAATGTGAGCCCCCTCAGCTTTGGGCCCCATAGCAGCTGCACTCCCTGCACCTATGGTAACTATGCCCTTAATACCAACCCCAAAAAAAGGAACTGATTCTAGTAAGCTATCTCTGCATCAAAGACACATGCAAGAATCGACTGTGTAAGGCATAGTGCATAACCATTGGTAAAAACTGCAGCAGCTCTACCTTGAGAAATATATATATATATATATATATATATATACATATATATAAATCCTTTGTATGGGCGGCACTCAGAGACTTGCAACCAAAGTTTTAAAGTGCAAAAAGACCCAAAAGGGCCAATTTATTTGTGACGTTTCGGGGTGTTATTCCCCTTCCTCAGACAATTTAACATCTATATATGTGTACCAAGGAAGCTGTCAGCGCCACAGATGCAGTATCTCAAATATCAATACTAGTATTGGGACCAAACTGTAAAAATGACTAAAAAGAACTGCTTAGCGGGCACTCCCTATAGTTTATTAGGGTGTCAGTCTATTTACCTCAGGTGAGATAAGGCACTGGTATAGATGCCTAGAATAAAAGTGTGTGGACAGGGAATGAGGTACTAGAGGCGACCGCTGGTGCCAGACAGTATTATAAAACAAGGCAGTTTAGTAAAAAAGGAATAACATTTATTTATGAAGCACTAAAACAAACCCAAGTCTTAAAAAGGTGGGAATTTATACAGTAAAAATACATACACAAAAACGCATAAAATCCTCGTAAAAAGACTCCAAGGAAAAAAGAACATAAAAAGTAGGACATAAAATATACAGGACTAAAACGATCAAATTTCAAAAAAAGAGAGGAGTAAATATCTTAACTTAGTGTTTGAGGTTAGATCAAGGTAGCACCCAACACGTTTCATCCTGTGTGGACTTCATCAAGGACCCCTTATTCAAATCTCTTTCCCATAGAGTCTGCGTTTTAATTTTTTTCAGAGGGCCATTTGACAGTTGAAATTGATATCACCACGTAATCCTATATTTATGCGAGGGTGTCTCCAGTCGGCTCACAATGTAAGCCGGAAGGGACAGTTTATGGAGATGTGAGTGAGTACATGAGTGCAGCCAACTTCTCACCTGCAGGTATTTAAAGAAATCCTGAGTCCGAATCCCAAATCTCTCTTGTAATTGAGAGAAAGACATCAAGATGTCCCCTTCATATAAATCGCCCACGGTAGTGAGCCCCTGCCGAGTCCACTCCACCAGGGAAACATTGGGGATCAATGACATAACAGCAGTTAACGACAGGCAGGGGGCGTATAAATTAAGCTCTTCTGAAGAGAGTACTAATTTATGCCAGGAATCTATGGTCGTTTTAATAGACTTGCAGGACTCGGCCCTACTCCTAGCTACGGGCAGTGGCAACCAGAACATATCAGGGAGAGAAACAGCGTCTAAGCATGAGGCTTCCAGAATAACCCAGGGCTTCAGACTTGTGGTGTCAAACCAGTCCCTAGACTGACTTATCAGACATGCCACATGGTACTTTTCTATATCTGGGAAAGCTACTCCCCCAGACAGTTTAGGCCGAACAAGAGTCTTCTTAGCGATTTTCGGTCTAGAACCTCCCCATACATATCTGGTCAAGACCTGGTTAAAGTTATTATAAAAGGGTATGGGAAGGGGCCTCGGTATGGTGTGAAACAGGTACATTAATTTCGGCAATAAAACCATCTTAGCAGCAGCAATCCTACCCAACCAAGACACCTCCTGCAGCATCCACTCCCCAGTCAGCTTGGTAAACGCTTTTAATAACGGGGCATAGTTACACTCAATCAAGTTGTCTTCCCTAGTTAGGTTTATACCCAGGTATCTCAGGGAGCAGGACTTCCAGGCATATTTATACCTATCCTTCAACTTAGAGACCACAGTCGGAGGTATATGGAGTGGGAGGGCATCCATTTTATTTGTGTTTAACTTATAAAAAGAAACATTTGAATAGCTTTGAAGGACCTCATGCAGTACTGGCAAGGAAGCTTTGGGGTCAGTTAGACATAGCAGAATATCGTCCCCAAACAAACTGATTTTGTGAGAAATGCCCCCTATAACAGGGCCGCTAATCACATTTCAAGATCTAATGCAAGCAGCCAAGGGTTTTATTGCAAGCGCAAAAATAAGAGGGGATAGCGGGCATCCTTGACGCGTGCCATTTGAGATATTAAAGGGTGAGGAAAGGCATCCGTTAACAAAGACCCGTGCACTAGGGGAAGAATAAAGAGCTAAGATATAGTCCAAAATCCTTCCAGAGAAGCCAAATTTGTCCAGAGTTAATCTCATAAAATCCCAATTTAATCTATCAAAAGCCTTTTCGGCGTCGAGAGACAATACTAGGAGGGGTTCTCTTCTACCGGCTGCGTGCTCAATCACATTAATCACCCTGCGGGTATTATCCTGGGCCTGTCTGTTCAGTGCAAAACCCACTTTGTCTGGGTTGATAAGGGTGGGGAGCAGAGGGCTGATATGGTTGGCTATTAATTTGGCATACATTTTTAAATCCGTATTTAGTAACGCTATCGGTCTAAAATTTTGGACTGAGGTGATGTTTTTTCCTGGTTTGGGATTGGTAATGATTTGAGCTTCCAGCATCTCCCTAGGGAAGTGGCCTGCTTCTGAGGCTTCATTGAACACCGACAAGAGCACCGGGGCCTAGCTCTCTCAAAAGGATTTATAGAAACCAGCAGGATAACAGTCGGGACCCGGGGCTTTGTCTGCGGGGAGGGAGTCAATAGCCTTTTCGACTTCAGCTAAAGTCCAAGGCGCACTTAGAGAGCTACAAGACTCTGGCGACAGCGAGGGGAGAGGAAAGTTGTTCAGAAAATTCTGAACATCTACGCCTGTAGGTTGAAAGGTAGAAGAGTCCCCCTTCAGGTTGTATAGTTTGGAGTAATAGGACGCAAAGACATCTGCAATTCTGCAATAGGACGCATAGACATCTGCAATTCTTTCTGGATCGTAGACTCTGTTACCCCTATCCGAATGGACAACAGGAATTTTTTCTTTTGCCTTCTTACCCCAAAGCTTCCTCGCCAGCAGTCTACCCGCCCTATTCCCATAAACATAAAATTTTTGATTCAGTCTATGTAGGTTGCATTGCACTTCCGCTAGATAGAATACATTCACCGCCTCCCTTGCTTCTTTCAAAGACTAAAGAAGGGCTTTATCGTGCGGATGTGCCTTGTGAGAACTCTCCAGGGAGGCGACTGTAAGCTCAGCTTGTTCAAATTTTTACGATATTCCCGCTTAAGCTTAGCCGCTGTTTGAATTGCCATCCCTCTTGTCACTGCTTTGAGGGCACACCAGAATGTGAAGATAGACGTCTCCTGGGGAGCTAAAAACAAAAAAACTACAGACAGCGCTTGCAGATTTCTTATTACAATTAATTTATTGATAAATTTGTATCTCAATAATAAAATTTTCACTAGTATTATTATAGTACCGAAACTAATAAAAAATAATTCACTTGCTTTGACAACAAATTTACAAATAAAATTACTAAAACCACATTAATATTTCATATTGCATATAATAGAACATTCAGTGCTCTGCTCCTTATAGTAATTTTGCTAGCCCTTTTAGTGAAAAAAAACAAGATACAATGGTTACAATGAATCCTAATGTTGCATTTAATTGCTACAAAGGTTACAGCAGCTGAGTCCGTGGTCTGGTTACTTATTTCCACTCGGTTCTCTGCTAAATCATGTCTTGAAATAGTTGTAATCTTGATCTGGATATTATGACACTAAGTGAGATATAACATAGGTGGAAAGGATTTGCATTTATCACACACAGTCTGTGTATTATCCAATAGCTTTTTTTCCTTTCTCCCCCTCCTCACTTTAAAGTGACACTGATCCAGTTAGCAGTAATTTAGTAATGCATAGCTTTTTTGGAGCAGTAGAATTAGTGAGTAAAGTCACAATTTATATAAACATGGCCATGTTAGGTTTTAATTACCACTCCGCCTCAGGTTGCTGATTCTGTAATTCTCCCGGCTCTGGTGCTGATTAACCGTTCGTATTGAGCCCTAACCGGAGATACATCCAAATTCCTCCTGATACTCGGCGGTGGTAAGTAAAGTTGTCACTGGCAGGTGAAGTGAAGACTTAAGAAGGGCTTTATCGTGCGGATGTGCCTTGTGAGAACTCTCCAGGGAGTAAGCTTAGCTTGTTCAAATTTTTTACGATATGCCCGCTTAAGCTTAGCCGCTGTTTGAATTGCCATCCCTCTTGTCACTGCTTTGAGGGCGCACCAGAATGTGAAGATAGACGTCTCCTGGGGAGAGTTCTCAGAAAGATAATAATCTAAGGTGTATTGGATCGCCTGCATGGTCTCCGGCTGAAGAAGACTGAGTTTACCCAAACGCCAAGGGGCCAGGGTGACCCTTCTATTATTTATATCCCATTCGATAAATAATGGGGAGTGATCCGACCAGGACATGGAGAGGATGGTGATTGCACGGATGGACTGTAGGGTATACTTATCTGGCAATGCTAAGTCTATTCTAGAGTAGGATGCATGCACCGCGGAGTAAAATGTGTAATCTCTATCCATTGGATGCTTAACGTGCCAGAGGTCTAAAAGATCATGTTCCACCAGTAGCTGGCTAAAACCCTTTGCATTCCTATGGAGCTGACTGGAGAGTGAGGGTCGCTTACCAGAATTATCGACGAGAGGGTCTAAAGTCATATTAAAATCCCCCATTAAAAGTAAAGCACCCTTAGCCAATTGTTGCACCTTAGTGCAGAGTTTCCTGCAGAATGCTAGTTGCTTGGTGTTAGGGGCATAGCAGGAAACTAATGTCACCTCTTTGTTTTCAAGAGTACCTACCAAAATAAGGATTCTCCCCTCAGGGTTGCAATATTGCGAAGCGAGGGTAAACGCGCAGTGCTGAGATATCAAGATTGCCACTCCCGCCTTCTTAACCGGCCCATTAGCCAAATAGCAATGGGGGTATCTCCCATTAGTAAACCGTGGAGGGGCAGAAGTAATAAAATGAGTCTCTTGGACTGCTATAATTTGAGCTTTAAATTAGTGAAAATAATTAAGCGCTAATCTCCTCTTGTGTGGGGAATTAAGCCCTTTTGCATTTATAGAGACAATGTTAACCATACTGTATCTTAAAACTGTCGGGGAATGCGTTTCTAACCACAACCAACTGGCTATTAAAAATTGTATGCAACATATCCGGACAATAAAGAGAGGGGAAAGAGGAAGGGAAAGGCGGAAAAGAGGAGGAATACAGAAAGAAAAAAACAGAAAAACAAAACATTAACCCCGCTCAAGGGCACATTTGGACGCCTAACCATGGCGACTCCAAGTTAAACAGTCGGGGGTAGTGGCAATCCGCCCGCAGCCGAACCGAAAATAAACTAAATGTAGGCTCTCGACACCCCGTCCCTGGGCCCCCGACTGTCACTGGGAGTAAATGAACTTGAGTAGAATACCCATCAACAAGGAATTGTGGGTGGCAGTCGGGGCAGCAGAGACAGACAGAAAACAAGGAAATAACGGTGAGGAGGCCACACTGAAGAACATTCTAGAGACATAAAAAACCTCCTCGGATAATCGCCAAGGAGTTGATGGAACGTAGAAATATACAACATAACAAACTAATTAGGAAACATGAAAACAAAGCAAGTGTAGCAAATCAAACCATATTTAAAGTTCTGCAGCCGATTAGGCCCAGTCACGCTGAAGGCCCTGTTCGGGAGAGGTGTGTGTAGGAGAACTTGCAGAGTTCCATGTTGCTAGGATCTTTTTACCCTCCTCGACGTTCGTTATAACCACTGTGCACCCCCCTCGAGAAGTGAGCAACTTTGTAGGAAATCCCCATCTATATAGAATGTTCTCTTTCCGTAGCACTGATGTGATGGGGTAAAGAGAGCGCCGCTTTGCCAAAGTGGCCGGGGACAGGTCTCCGAAAAGTTGAAGTGAGCCCAAAGCCTCTGACACAGCATCCGTTGGTCTGGCAGCTTTCAAGATTGCTTCCTTCACATGGTAATAGTGTAACCTCATAAGGACATCCCGGGGGACACCATCGGGGGCATTCCTGGCATTTGGGAGCTTATGGATACGATCAAATAAGAAGTCCGCGGGGCGGTTTGAAGGAAGAAGCTTGCTAAAGAGGTCAACTGCAAAGTCATTTAAAGCGCTATTAGCGACAGTTTCCGGAACCTCTCGTAGCTTTAAGTTGTTACGCGTCGATCTGTCTTCCATGTCCGAGAGTTTATCTCTGAGCGCCGCAACCTCAGTTTGGAGCAGGTCATGTGAGGAAATTAGATTGTTGTGAGACGACACTACTTCACCCATTTTCGCTGGCATTCCTTCATAGTTACTCTAAATTCTGCCGCTACTTCATCCTTAAATTGCGTTAAGAGCTGCTTCAAAGCACCCACCGTAAGCGCTTCGCTGTCGGCAATAACGCTTGTGTGAGCAGTGACCGAGACGGGCGTATATCTAAGCGGTGAGGGTACAAGAGCAGTAGGTTTAGAGGTGCCACCCCGTGCGTCCTTTGCTTTAGAGGCCTGAGGAGAAGGTTTAAAGAACGCCACCTGGGAGACAGATTTAGCAGCTGTTAGGCACAACAGTGCCTGCAGGAATGTACTGGTGTCTGAACTGTTATGCACACCAGTGCCTGCAGGAATGTACTGGTGTCTGAACGGATAGGGATGCAAAACAAATGAACTCACAGACAGACTGGGGAATATGACATTACGTACACAGAAGGTGATACGGTAACAAAATAAACACAAAGTGAACAGAGAAGCCCAGAGGCTAAGAAACTGGGTGTTTTCAGATGGAAAAAGCAAGATGTTGTGTTTTAATACATAGAGAACCCGAAATGCTGTTGCTAAGGGCAACAGCAAAACCCTAAAGGGTTACCAACGGGTGTGGCAGTAAACTCCTTGGTCAGAGATGGAATGATAGACACAAGGAGAGTCTCCACAATCCTAATCCTCACTTGCAGTACACAGGTTCAGCTTACTGCCACTAAACTGACACCTGAACACCTTGCACAGTGAGAAAGGATTTAGGCACGCAAGTCTGAGAATATAGCCGCAAACTTGCTAAGTTCACAGAGTAGCAAAAGAACCCCAGCAAGTTAAACGACTGACTCCAGTCTTACTGCTAGGTCTGGATTGGCAGAGTGTAGTACCAAACCCCAAGGCCTATTTGCAGTAAGCAACAACAAATACAAAGCTACACAGTACTGGCTAACTTTCAGGAACTGACTAACCAACAAAGATTCAGCAGCATCTGCTTAACCTGAGAAGAGGGTTTATAAAGCAGGTGCTGTCCACGCCCTACTCAGACCTCACAGACTGTGAGCACAAAAACCAGCACCGGATCCCCTGCCGTGCACAGAGCCTGTAACCACTGCACAGCAAAAGACCCGAACCGGAGTATCAGCTGCGCTCAGGTTACTCCGCTAGCACTTGTCTCCCGGTTGCCATGACGACGTGGCAGCACAGGGCAGGAAACCCTAAAAGTACCTCCCCTCTGATGAGGGGTCAAGGAACCCCTACCACCGGGTTTATCGGGGAACTGCGAGAAGAAAGAGCGTATCAGTCTGGGGGCATGAAGATCACAACTGCGCACCCACGACCACTCCTCCGGGCCATACCCCTTCCAGTGCACCAAAAATGACAGCCGACCCCGAACCATCTTGGAGTCAAGAATCCTTTCAACAACAAACTCCCTCTGGCCACGTATCAGAAGAGGGGAAGGTCTTCCACTGGAAGAAAGATTACTAATCGCCCATTTTAAAAGGGAACAATGAAATGTTTTATTGATACCCAAAGAACGGGGCAGATCTAACTGAAATGCCACCGGATTGATAACCCTGGTGATCTTATAAGGGCCGATGAACCGGGGGCCTAACTTATGAGATGGCTGTCTCAACTTCAATTCTTGGTAGACAACCAGACGAAGTCTCCTAAATTGAAGCTGCAGGGTATTTTCCGCTTATCAAAAACCCTTTTGGTCACTAATGACACAGACACAAGGGCTTTCTTCACTGTCCTCCAAATACCTCTAAGGACCGAAACCACAGAGGAACCACCAGGCGTTGAGTCCAGGGGGTCAAAAGAATTGGCCTTAGGATGATGCCCATACACACAAAGGAAGGGAGAGATCCCTGTAGCAGAGTGAGCCGCGTTGTTATAGGCAAACTCCGCCATGGACAGATGAGCAACCCAGTCAGTCTGACACTTGGAGACATAACACCTGAGGAACTGCTCCAAGGACTGGTTCACCCTTTCAGTCTGCCCATTAGACTGCGGATGGTAGCCTGACGACAAGCTGACAGAAATCTGGAGATCGGAACATAATGCCCTCCAGAATTTGGCCACAAACTGGGATCCGCGGTCAGAGACCACATCAAGTGGCAACCCGTGGAGACGCACAACATGCAGCATAAATAATTCAGACAGGCGTCTGGCCGATGGCAGCCCAACCAGTGTAACGAAGTGCGCTATCTTCCAAAACCTGTCAACGACAACCCAGATGGCTGTCATCCCCAAGGATTTGGGCAAGTCCACCACAAAATCCATTGAAATGTGGGTCCATGGCTTAGATGGAATAGAGAGTGGATGTAATGGGCCAACAGGAACCCCTCTAGGAGTCTTATTTCGGGCACAGATGTCACATGCCCGAACCCACTGATCCACATCCTTAGCCACCGAGGGCCACCACACCGCCCTAGATAGCAACTCCTGAGTTCTGGCAATACCCGGGTGACCTGCCGACTTCTTGGCATGGAATTCCAGGAACACTCGCTGTCTTAACCTAGGAGGCACAAACAAAAGACCTACCGGAAGGTCTGGAGGAGCCTGCTCCTGTGCTCTAAGGACTAATGACAAGAGGTCCTGGGTAATGCCCACTTTAATACATGATGGGGACACAATGGGCAACAGCTCCTCTGTGGTCTCCTGGATTGGAGCAAAACTCTGCGAGAGCGCATCAGCCTTGATGTTTTTTGACCCAGGGCGATATGTTATCAAAAAATTAAAGCGAGCAAAAAACAAAGCCCATTGTGTTTGCTGGCATTGAGACGCTTCGCTGACTCTAAATATGCCAGATTCTTATGGTCGGTGAGAATTGAGACCACAAACTTAGCCCCCTCAAGCCAGTGTCTCCACTCCTCGAGTGCATCCTTAATAGCCAACAATTCCCGGTTACCCACGTCATAATTCATCTCGGCAGGCGAAAATTTATGGGAAAAGTAAGCACAGGGATGAAGGCGATTATCAGACACTCCCATCTGAGAGAGCACTGCCCCAATACCCATATCAGAGGCATCCACCTCCACCACAAAAGGACGCTCTGGATCTGGGTGTCGCAGCACCTTGGCCGAGACAAATGCCCTTTTGAGACGGGCAAAAGCCGCTTTAGCCTCACAAGACCAGTGAGCAACATCCGCCCCTTTCTTAGTGAGTGCCACCAAGGGCGCCACTATAGACAAAAATCCAGCGATAAATAATCTATAAAAATTTGCAAAGCCCAGGAAACGCTGAAGCGCCTTCAAACTAGTGGGCTGCACCCAATCCAGGACTGCCTGTACCTTGGAACCCTCCATTTGGAAACTTTCTGGGGAGATAATATATCCTAGAAATGCGATTTGCTGAACTTCAAATTAGCACTTCTCCAGCTTCGCCCCAAGCCGGTGGTCTCTGAGTTTCTGGAGGACTAAGCGTACATGCTTCCGATGTTCCTCCTGGGAATGGGAGAAGATTAGGATGTCATCTAAGTATACAACTAAGAATCTATCCAAATATTCCCCGAGTACATCATTCATGAAATCCTGGAAGACTGCCGGGGCATTACAGAGCCCAAAAGGCATCACCAAATATTCATAATGCCCTGAGTGGGTATTAAAGGCAGTCTTCCATTCATCCCCCTCTCTTACTCGGATTAGATTGTACGCCCCGCGTATGTCAATCTTAGAAAAAATGGTGGCAGTACGAAGCTGGTCAAACAAGACCGAAATGAAAGGCAGTGGGTATGAGTTTTTAATCGTGATATGGTTCAATTCCCTGAAGTCGATGCAGGGTCGCAACGAACCGTCCTTTTTACGCACGAAGAAGAACCCCGACCCAACTGGAGACTGTGAAGGTCTGATAAATAGCTTAGCAAAGTTCTCCTGAATGTACTCTGCCATAGCCTGAGTCTCAGGACGTGACAGGGAGTACAACCTGCTCTTGGGAAGCTTAGCATTTGGCAACAAATCAATGGCACAGTCATAGGGGCGATGGGGAGGTAGTACCTCTGCAACTTTTTTGGAGAACACGTTCGCAAAATCTGCATAACACCATGGCAATCCTGGCAAACTTAGCTGCGAGAGCCTGACTGGAAGGCTCAAGCAACTCCTGAAACAATCAGTACTCCAACTAAGAATCTCCCCAGAGACCCAGTCAAATTGAGGATTGTGGGCCCTTAACCAGGGTAAACCCAACACCAATGGGGCAAAAGTACAGACAGTCACATAAAAGGACAATTTTTCAGAGTGTGTGGCTCCAATAAACAAAGAATTCTGGCTAGTGCAAGAGGTAATTTTACCTTGGGATAATGGTTCCCCGTTTAACCCACAAATCTCAATTTCCGATGCCAAGGGTACTAATGGAACAGAGTGTTTCAGGGCGAATTGGTGGTCCATAAAAACCCCGTCGGCCCCACTGTCCACAAAGGCCTCAGTCTTGACAGTTTGACCGAGGATCTTCAAGGTCACCGGAATGATAAAAGTCTTCTTGGGAAATTCTGACTTCTGGCCTGACAGGATATTTCCCATCACCCTCAGGCCCTGAAGTTTTCCGGCTTTTCTGGGCATGATACTACCACATGACCTTTATTCCCACAGTACAAACACAATCCCTGTTGTCTCCTCCACGTCTTCTCACGCGAGGAGAGGCGGGTAGCCCCAATCTGCATAGGCTCCTCAGAAAATTCCTCAGAGTCTAAGGTTCCCTTGGGAAAGAAGGAAACCTCGTTCTCCCATTCAAGCCTACGCTCTCTCAGCCGTCTATCCACCCGGATGGATAACTGCATGAGCTGATCCAAGCTATCAGGCAAGGGATATTGTACCAGTTGGTCTTTTATCTGGTTAGAAAGACCTCTTCGGTACTGGTGTCTCAGGGCTGGGTCATTCCACTGGGTATCATGGGCCAACCTCCGAAACTCCGTACAGTAAACCTCAACTGGCCTTCGCCCTTGCTTAAGGATCGAAATCTGAGCCTCGGCTGAGGCCGTCTTGTCAGGGTCATCAAACAACATGCCCAGTGCCGTAAAAAAAGCATCAACACTTTTAAGCGACGGACAGTCAGGCTGCAAATCATATGCCCAGACCTGTGGGTCTCCTTGTAGCAAGGAAATCACTATGCTCACCCGCTGAATTTCCGACCCAGAAGACTGAGGCCTAAGCCGAAAGTATAGCTTGCAGCTCTCCTTGAAACAAAAGAACTGCGAGCGAACTCCAGAAAAACGATCTGGGAGATTTACTTTCGGTTCCTTAACCACTGAAGGTGCTGCTACTGCGAGAGCTCCGCCAGCGGCCTGGGAGGTGTGCATTTTAATGGATAAATCATTAAATTGTCGAGTCAGGACCTGCACCTGATAGACCACCTGTTGCAACGTATTTTGAGGGGTATGCTCCATATTCCCACAAAATTTCAACAGGAGTATTGGGCTGCTGAATATGTTATGCACACCAGTGCCTGCAGGAATGTACTGGTGTCTGAACGGATAGGGATGCAAAACAAATGAACTCACAGACAGACTGGGGAATATGACATTACGTACACAGAAGGTGATATGGTAACAAAATAAACACAAAGTGAACAGAGAAGCCCAGAGGCTAAGAAACTGGGTGTCTCCCTAGTATTAGGAATGCTCAGATGGAAAAAGCGAGATGTTGTGTATTAATACGTAGAGAACCCGAAATGCTGTTGCTAAGGGCAACAGCAAAACCCTAAAGGGTTACCAACGGGTGTGGCAGTAAACTCCTTGGTCAGAGATGGAATGATAGACACAAGGAGAGTCTCCACAATCCTAATCCTCACTTGCAGTGCACAGGTTCTGTTTCCTGCCACTAAACTGACACCTGAACACCTTGCACAGAGAACCCCAGCAAGTTAAACGACTGACTCCAGTCTTACTGCTAGGTCTGGATTGGCAGAGTGTAGTACCAAACCCCAAAGCCTATTTGCAGTAAGCAACAACAAATACAAAGCTACACAGTACTGGCTAACTTTCAGGAACTGACTAACCAACAAAGATTCAGCAGCATCTGCTTAACCTGAGAAGATGGTTTATAAAGCAGGTGCTGTCCACGCCCTACTCAGACCTCACAGACTGTGAGCACAAAAACCAGCACCGGATCCCCTGCCGTGCATAGAGCCTGTAGCCACTGCACAGCAAAAGACCCGAACCGGAGTATCAGCTGCGCTCAGGTTACTCCGCTAGCACTTGTCTCCTGGTTGCCATGACGACGTGGCAGCACAGGGCAGGAGACCCTAACAGCAGCCTTATATTTCTTGGGAGGCATAGCAGTGCTGAGTGACAAAGGTAGAGGTACCGGAGGCAAGAGGCATCTGGAGCGTCAATCTAGGAAGGATCCGCAGAATTGTCGAGCTGTCATATCATGTCTTAAGAGCATTCGGGCGCAGGCTGAGCCTTCTCAGAGCGATCAGAACATAATATTATTCACCCATGTGAGCATCGCAGCCGATCGTCACGGGTGGAATTAGGGAATCAGCAGACTGGTGGAATTTGCAAAGCAATATGTATTATAAATCCAACACACTGAGAGAAATGCGGGTTATTGCATCCAGAGACCACTAGATGGGGTAGGTGCAGCAGAAATGAATAGTGCCAAGTATTAGACTGTTTCCCAACTTAAGAAAATACTTGCACATATCTTGCCACAGGGGCCCCAGGGCAATAGCAGGGAGGGAACAATTCCAGAGGGCCACCAACCTGAATAGGCCCCAATCCAGAGACCCCCACAGCCGCACAATTACTCAGTTCCAGCTTCTCCTGAGGGATTAAAGATGGCCGCCTCAGCTCACTGGCTGTCTGTTCCACCTCCGTCCCCGGCGTCTCTCTGATCCTCTGCCTCGGGAAGGGGGGGGGGGGTCCTCTCTGGGGGTCCGGGGGAGGCTCCTGAATACTTCGGAGCTAGTATGCCGGGTCCGCGCCACTCCCTGGCACCGCGCTCCCGCCGTGGAGCTCAAGCCGCGGGCACCGGTAGTACGCGAGTCCCCAGCTTCTGCCTGCGTGTGAAGGCTGAAATCTGCAAGAGCGGTTAAAACCGCTCCCTGGCTCCACAGCAGACACCACAGGACTGAGTGGACCCACAGGGGGGGGACAGGGGGCCCCCGGATAGGAAAGCCAGGGGGTGAGCACCCCGGATTAATCAAAAAAGTGAACGCTGGAGAGAGGAGAGCAGCAAAGCACGACTGCTCTCTTCTCCAGCCAAGCCACGCCCCCCAATACTGTACTTCTTATGTGATAGTTAAACCTGGGGGTTACCACTTCCCTGTCCGCTTTCCTATTGGGAAATACTAATGTGCGGACAGGATAGTCTCCATTTATGACATTACTTTCCTGATTTTTATTTATTTAATTTTTGGGTCTTACTATTTATGTACTTGAATGGCCCCAACTGGTAAGTCAGTTCCACTGGTCTTAGCCACTTCCCCTGCAGGCTATAACTCCTCTTTAACCGGTTGGATATTACTCCTCTGAGTGCATGAGAAATGGCTGAAACCAGAGTCGGGTCACCATCTCCTCCTAAATAAAACTTTTGACATTCATTAGTACGGGATCAGTACTAAATGCCGCCGGTCGGAATCCCGGCGGTCGAAATACCGATGCCGGAATCCCGACTACACAATCCGACAGGGGTGGCGAGCTGAACGCAGCCCCTTGCGGGCTCGCTTCGCTCGCCACGCTGCGGGCGCGGTGCCTCGCTACGCTCGGCACACTATTATATTCTCCCTCTATGGGTGTCGTGGACACCCACGGAGGGAGAATATGTCGGGATTGTGGCTGTCGGGATTCCGGCGTAAGTATTTCGACCGCCGGGATTCCGGCCGGCGGCATCTTGACCGCCTCCCATTAGTACATATAGGTTACAGTCATATTTGTATTTTTATAGTTCGTATACTGCTTCCTCCTTCCACATATAGCAATGGTGATGTACTTGCTTTCTCTTTTTACTTACTTCTCCCCATTGTTGCTATGAGCTCAAACAGTTATTATGTTTTCGTTCTTATATGACTTTTGGTTAAACATATTTGTTTTCATGCTACCTGCAATACCTTAGGATCACAACCAACAATCACTGGAAATGATTTTTAATTCATCCATTTTCATTTTTACCCAATCATTACAAAAAGCCTCCTTGTACTTGGGTTTTGTTCCACTAGAATTCCGGGTGAGAAACAACTTATAGATCACCCCATCCAGCAGACTTCCACCGGAACTTACTTCCTACACATAACCAGTGGACCCTTTTGGCCCCTGTTCTTCAGCCTGAATCCTAGCTGCTAAATGTTTCTCACTTATTCACTTGGCTCCCATCGTGGGCCTTTTAACATGATCCCCAAATGGAAAATACAAGCAAATGGTGAAAGTCCTCTGAGTTCTTTCACCAAATCCTTCTCAACCGAGTATACAACGCCCCACCGACTGATGACACGCGTATATCAGAGAGGACCTATCAGACCCCTCAGGCACTGGGAGCATGAAATGTATTAACTGAGTAATACCACGTCTTTCCAGTGGAGGTTACAGGCCTGCTACTTTTCGGATTCTATCCAATAGAATTCCGGATGAGAAACAACTTATCGATCACCCCATCCAGTGAATGTCCACCAAGAATCTTCCTGGGAGAGCAGTGAAGTTCTTAACTCTTTTCTCAATTACCTTTACGTATGCTAACACAGCACGTATGATGATGCTCTTTGCGCAAAATGATGCAAAAACCGTATCACGTTGCGACGTGTATCACATGAGCAGAGGTGCGGGCAAATCACACGACTCACAAATACTTGTTATTTGTGTGCCTTACGATTATGAAGACAATTTTACTTTTTACAGTAGGCTATGTCTCCGTCACCTGAAGTGTTTTATAAATGGGCTAACTCCACACCTGTATGGTTTACCATACCTCGTCCGAACTGACCTTACTTCGTTCTATACTTAAACGTGTGGTTGCAAGACACCACGCCACCGCAGCATCTCCTGGCCTTGTGTCACTCTATGGGATCCCAAATTCCAGGGTTAAATCCACTCACACTTACCTTCAACCCACACGAATTCACAATATTTTCTGTACAGAAAAAGTCATCATTTCTCAGTGATTGATAACATCCCCCTAGAGGTATTACACTTCAATTCAATATGGCTATTGACTATAATTTAAATGCTATGATTAAGATTGGATAGTGATCTAGCATAACCTATAATGATATAATATACATATTTTATATAATAATAATAATAATAATAATAATAATATTAATATAACATATTAGTTAGTTTAGTTTATTATCATTAGATATTCACATGTGAACAAACAATGAGATTTCCGAATGGAAAAAAAAAACAGATATCACAAGAAAACAAATGCCAATAAAACACCATAAAATACTTTAAAACCCATAAGAACACAAGTGGACCCTCAGAACCGTTTAACATACTAATTGCTTTAGGTAAAAAACTACATTTCAGTCTACTAGTCTTACACAACAAAGACCTATAACGTAACTTAGAAGGAAGCAGGGTAAATACCCTGTAATTAGGATGAGTTTCATCGCTCAGTATACTCCTGGCCTTATTAAGGAGCCTCTTTTCATAAATGGTCTGCATATTTGGCATTGGTAAACCGACTATTCTTTCTGCAGTTTTAACAATTCTATCGAGCGATTTACGCTCTGCTACATTACAATTTCCATACCAAACGGAAATACCGTAAGTAAGCACACTCTCAATAGTACAAGAGTAAAAATTTACTAAAATTGGCTCAGATATTCCTGCAGAACGCAGTTTCCTTAAAAAATATAACCGTTGTTGAGCTTTCTTTATGGCATTGTCAATATTGCAGTACCATTTAAATCATTCGATATGATCATACCCAAAAATGTAAAGGATATCACTGTCTCGACCTCTTGCTTGTCCAGAACCAAAGGACTGTAAGTGTACCGATGGGCTGTCCTAAAATCCAAGATCATCTCTTTTGTCTTTTTAACGTTAAGGATTAGATGATTATCCTGGCTCCATTTCTCTAGCCTACTTACTTCAAATATAAATTCTGAGTCATCGTTCCCACTAATAAGCCCTATAATGGCAATGTCATCTGCAAATTTAAGTATGTGCACCTTATCTGATTTAGAAACACAATCGTGGGTGAACAAGGAATAAAGTAACGGACTCAGCACACATCCCTGTGGCACGCCTGTGCTAATCGTTACCTCGTTTGAAATTTTATTGTTGATCTTGACTGCCTGAGGCCTATTGGTTAAGAAGTCAAAGATCCATCTGCAGATAAAACTGTCCCCACCTAACTGGGTCAATTTGTTAATTAGATAAATGGGAACAATGGTGTTAAACGCCAAACTATAGTCAACGAATACAATTCTCACTGAAGAATCCTTATTTTCCAGATGAGTAAGCGCATGGTGAAATAAAGTAAGGGCTGCATCATCGGTAGATCTATTTGCCCTATATGCAAATTGGAACTGATCAAGAGTGGCCGGTATAAAGCCCTTTAAGTGTCTAATAATCTGTTTTTCAAATGACTTCATAATTAATGACGTAAGGGCAATTGGTCGGAAGTCATTTGGCTCGTTAGTATTAAGTTTACCATTTTTTGGGATAGGAGTAATTACAGTTGATTTAAATTTTTTAGGGACAATACACTGTGCTAAAGAACAATTAAAAAACACATTATTTTTTATACTCTATGAAACCCTCACACAGCATATATTTTTATACACATATACTGAATGAATGTAGTTTCCACAGCAGCCTAATTTGCATCTCAACAGATGTTCACATGCTTGCTGTTCCAGAGTAGTTGAACAGGTTCATTAACATTTCAATTATCTAGATCTTGTAACAAGCAGAGGGTCATCTTACACACTCAATATCTTCCAAGTCAAAAACAAATCATGGAAAATTTTTATCATCTGTGTGTATTTTTCTTACATCAAGCTAAGTATTAATCTCATTATTAATATCACTAGATCTAATTGAAAGACTATTTATAACTGACTATGGCATGGTTAGTTAAACTCATTGGTAGCTTTTAAATGGTGTTGGATTTATACATATATATTGTTTACATTGTGACAAAGGCTACAGATTGTTTAACAATGGTTTTCAGGAACAGTTGAACTTCAGCTGCTAGTTAGGTGGGTAGAGAGTGAACTTAAGTTATGTGGCTTTTAGGACCAATGCAGATTTGTGCAGCAGAAATAACAGGTAATATTTGCTATTCATTACTGTAACTTGCACCAGACCTAAAATGGTTACTGCTTCTCCCCCTTCTATGCCATGTGCTTGGACACAAAATGGTGTCCCCGCCATGCAGCCATGCGGCCAGAATACAAACACTAGCTCTATCCTTTGTGTGAAGATACGGATTCTCTGATCACTCAGGTAAAGAGTTTAGTAAAATGGCAAATGCCCTTTATTGTAAATATACACACACAGTACACAATAACATTAACAATTGCAAACCAGGATGGTATCTTACTTACTAAGTACCCACAGTAGTATAGGATTGCAGATGCCTGTGGTCTCCTGCTGTTTCACACTGGCTGTGGTTCTGTGCTCCCTGGTCTAGGATACCAGTTCACACAGCATCCTGCGCCATGGATTCTCGCCACTGACGGCACCGCAGTGCCTAGTCAGTGTCTGCACTTCAGAGGTACATCCACTCTCTGCCCTTCTGTGTAGATCTCTCTCTCAATGCATGTCCAGTAGCCTTTTGAAACCAGCGGATCACAACAATGCTTCTAGGTCTAAGCACACTGGAAGCACTATCGTACCAGTAGCTTTCAGAAGCCAAACACATCATTCCTCTCAGGCCAGGAACTCCAGTGCCCCCACTCAATATGCCACTGTATTCTATTATCAAACCTCTGTTATTCCTACCATGAAACAACACCTATGGCTCTGTATTGGGTGAGTTACATTAATGGGCTGACTACAGAACAGGTTCAGATTAGACCTACTCACATGTCCGGGCATGTCCCCTGGGCCACACTAGATGTACACTAAATTAACCTTACTTAATCTGATTATGTGGCCTGGAATTCATTGTGTGGGGAAGAATGAGTGGGGGTGGGATGTATGTACTGACATTTGAGACTGGTTGTATCTCCAACAGCAAACAAATGGATTATCTAAGCAGTCACATGGGGGTAACATTATTTTACAAACTATGACACAATAACCAATACATTCATATATATACATAATTATATGCATTCTGTATAAAACATCTGGCTAGAGATATTATTTTCCTGATAAGCACAAACACATATAACAGAGGGATTATGTTTCACAACAATATGTGATGTCCAGTTCTACAGATCTTTTGGGAATTCAGGCAGTATACTGTATAGATGATAACACAGTTCTGTTCTGCCTCTTTACACTTACGCAGTGAATCCAGAAACAGGCTGACAAAAAGTACTCATCATGAGCTAGCTGGGACTGAGTCCGTTACAGACCCCCCCTACGTTTTCCACCCGCTGCTATTCAGTGACAAGAGTAATCCATTTGGGATGGGCAGACGTCACATCTGGACCGCCTGGGTCAAACAAGTGTGGGGTTACATTTCCATTTGGCAGTGGAGGGTCTGGGCTCAGCAGTTCACAGTTTTTAAGACCATCTCCAGTATCCCAGGCACTGGGTTTAAACAGCCTGATTGGTGGTGGGTAACCCCTATCATCAGAGGTGCTTCCCACCCCACCCTCCTTTTTGGATGACAACACTCCCTTTATCTTTGGTAAATCAGAGTGGAGAGTGACCTGCATCAACAAGATCTTGTCTCTGGGGTCCTCACTCTCCCTTCCCAACACTATATTCCCTGGGAACTACACCTCCATCACCACTGGTGCATCTGGACAGTGGCTTGCCTTCCCCTCCCTCATTGTGAGTGACGTTACTCCCTCTACTTCTGAGGTATCACAGGGTAGCACAATCTGCATCACCAAGCTTGCATCAGGGAACCAGGAAGGGATAGTCTGTGGCTGGGGCTCTTCTTCTGCACTTAACCACTGGGCTGAATTTGGCTGCAGGGGAGCAGTGAGTATCTGTAATTCGTCTCCATGTGCTCCCCCCTCAAAAGCCTCTACCACTCCCTTGGGTCTGAAATGTCTTCTACAGAATCTTTAGAGTATTGGACACTGTTGGACTGTTGTCTGGTAATCCCAGCACCTACTTTATTACCTGCATCTGATCATCGGGTGTCGTTCCATCTCCCAGCGCTTCTAGATGGACCTGTAATATCTCCAGTGTCCTATCAAACTTTTCTCCAACCTTCCCTTCTCCAAGGGCTTTCAGATGGGGTTGTGCTAACCCTTGGGATCCCACTTCCGATCATCCACTCTCACTGTGGTTACTGGCATCGAATGTCCAGGCTGCAGGCCTCAACCATTCCGTCACTTGTTCCTCATTGTCCTCCTCCTCAGAGTCCTCCTCCTCAAAGTTCTTCTCCTCATTATCAGGGTGTTCTCGATCCCATAGAACCAATTTCACAATTAGGGATTCCTTTAAATACCTTACGGTCACCTTAATACCGTGCGCTCGACACACCATATGCAGGAATATCTTGTTCAGGTTTTTGTACACCCCTGTTTCTTCCTCCATACTGCTGACTTTCCAAACATACCAACAACTTTTCACCAAGATACCTGGCTATTGTGTGCCAAACTGTTAAAAAGGCTCTTACGTGCCCTCCGCTGACACCTCTCGCAGCTTTACCCAGGGTGAACTGGGACTAACCCACTTCTTGCCACCATTTGTGAAGACACAAATTCTCTTATCTCTCAGGTAAACAGTTAAGTAAAATGGCAAATGCCCTTTATTGTAAATATACACACACAGTACACAATAACATTACCAATTGCAAGCCAGGATGGTTTCTTACTACCTAAGAACCCACAGTAGTATAGGATTATAGATGCCTGCGATCTCCTGCTGTTACACACTGGCCATGGTTCTATGTCCCCTGGTCATGGATACCAGCTCACACAGCGTCCTGCGCCAAGGATTCTCGCCACAGATGGCACCACAATGCCTAGTCAGTGTCTGCACTTCAGAGGTACATCCACTCTCTGCCCTTCTGTGTAGATCTCTCTCTCAGTGCACGTCCAGTAGCCTTTTGAAACAAGTGGATTACAACAATGCTTCTAGGCCTCAGCAAACTGGAAGCACTATTTTACCAGTAGTTTTCAGAAGCCAAATAAATCTTTCCTCTCAGGCCAAGAACTCCAGTGCCCCCTCTCAATATGCCCCTGTTTTCTATTATCAAACCTTTGTCTTTTCTACCATGAGGTGACACCGCCAGGCTCTGTATTGGGTGAGTTACATTAACGTGGCTGACTACAGAACAGGTTCAGATTAGACCTACTTGTACATGTCCAAGCATGTCCTCTGGGCCACACTAGATGTTATCTAAATTAACCTTACTTAATTAATCTAATTATGTGGCCTGGAATCCACTGTGTGGGGAAGAATGAGGGACGGGGGTGGACTGACATCTTAGACTGGCTGTATCTCCAACAGCAAACAAACAGGTTATCTGAGCAGTCACATGGGGGAACATTATTTTACAAACTATGACACAAGAGCCCTCATTCCGAGTTGATCGCTCGTTGCAGTTTTTTTCAGTGCAGCGATTAGGTTAAAAATCTGCAATTATGCACATGCGCATTGTATGCAGCGCGCATGCGCTAAGTACATTCACACAAAACTATACAGATTTACACAAGGCCGAGCATCGTATTTCCATCGCTTGTGTGATCGTAATATGATTGACAGAAAGTGGGTGTTTCTGGGCGGCAACTCAGCGTTTTACAGCAGTGTGCTAAAAAACGCAGGAGTGCTAGCTAAAAACGCAGTAGTGGCTGGAGAAACGGGGGAGTGGATGGCCGAACGCAGGGCGTGTTTGTGACGTCAATCCAGGAACTAAACAGACTGCATTTATCGCAAGCTAGGAGTGAGTCTTGAGCCACTCTGATACTGCAAGAACTTTTTTAGTAGCAGAACTGCTAACCTTTCGTTCGCACTTCTGCTAAGCTAAGATACACTTGCTGAGGGTGGCGGCCTAGCGTGTGCACTGCTGCTAAAAGCAGCTAGCGAGCGATCAACTCGGAATGAGGGGCAATTACCGATACATTAATAAATACACATCGTCATATGCATTCTGTACAAATTATTGGGCTAGAGATATTATTGCCTGATAAGCACAAACACATATAACAGAGGGATTATGTTTCACAATAATATGTGATGTCCACTTCTACAGATCTATTGGGAATCCAGGCAGCATGCTGTATAGGTGATAACACAGTTCTGTCCTGCCTCTTTACACTTACGCAGTGAATCCAGAAACAGGCTTGCAAAAAGTACTCCTCATGAGCCAGCTGGGACTAAGTCCATTACACTTTGTCACAAATAAATCCCAAATTATAGAAGCACAGGAATTCGCCCTGATGGACAATTCCCACAGCATGGCAACAAAGTTACCACACTCTGCTTTTTCAGCACAAACAATGCTTTGTTACTTCAGGCCTGTGTTAGCAGTGTGCGAATAAAATGCAGCATGCAAACACAGCTATATCCGTCATGCACCAACTTTAGAACGCTCTTTAAAATTACTTAACAGATAAACAATCCAATCTGAATCAAACACAATATGACTTATTGTACCTCGTTAGCAACAATAGAGAGTACGCTGTAACATTTCTAATATTGTGCATTTTTGTCACACTCACAGACAATAAAGAAATCTATTGTCCCTTGATTCATATCAGCGCCTTACTGATAACTCCAAAAAATGGATGTGATTCATTGGCATTTAGATGCGTCCATCCTTAACTGGTAGAACACAGCAGTATTGGTACTGCGCATCATTAAGTACATGATACCGCGGACGTAGCCTCAATCTGTGAATTTCTATTATTATTAAATAAATATTTTAATGCCAGTGTTAATATATACTGCAGACGCAAGGCGCATCTTATTACCATATATGATAAAAGTGTGCTGAACGTCGCAACACTATGTCCCTTAAGAGAAAGCAAGTGGCCGCACACATGGTATACTGAGGTCCAACGCTCAGAGATATATATGTATTTGATATTAAAAGTTATACATACAAAATAACATATGTACAGTATATCATTCAGTATAACATGTATATATAAGATATGGTTACAGTGTTACAGTTACATGAGAATCAGTTACAGCCAATATACATTCGCAAGTTTCTCTGGTTCCAGGCAGCCAGTCATCAGGTAGGAAACTTCTGATAAGGATTGTGTGTGTTTGTGTGTGTTTGTGTGTGTGTGTGTGTGTGCGTGTGTGTGTGATTGTGTGTGTGAGAGTGTATATGTGTGTGTGAGATTGAATGAGAATGAGAGAGCTGACTGATCCTGGGTCCCTCTTTTTAAACTGTAAAATAATGGGTGTATACAACAGTGGGTTTCATATTTTTCCTTTGGTCCAGAGGCCAGACCTCTCAAGAACTCAACGGCTCATAGGTCGATGTGAGGGCTTTTGTTCTATGTTGCAGGCACATGTGTTTGCCCCCAGGACCATGCTGTGAAGCCAGTTCCAGCTAACCAGTATCCACACCTTGCTCTGCACATTATTCCATACATATCTTATATTACTCATATCTTGCAGTCTCAGTGTGCAATGTTTATCCGTAATGACCAGATTACTGATGGTAAAACAGTGATTAATATGACACCAAACATGATACGGTTAACTTGTTCTGTCCCAGTAATATATGTATCTGGTTTTACACTCTATTATATAAATACAATATAATGTCTGGTGCTGGACATGTTTTGTCTATGGGTAATTTATGTGTTGTATGAATATGTGTTGAATATATCTTTGTGGCTTCTCTGTGCAAATGTGTATGCTACCGTATATCGCTGCATGTATGTGCATACGTGGCGATTACGCGCACGCACAGAGGCCACTCTTTATGGAGTTTACATGTAGTTAGTGATGAGCGGGTTCGGTTTCTCGGAAACCGAACCCGCCCGAACTTCAGCTTTTTTTCCACGGGTCCGAGCAGGCTCGGATCCTCCCGCCTTGCTCGGTTAACCCGAGCGCGCCCGAACGTCATCATCCCGCTGTCGGATTCTCGCGAGACTCGGATTCTATATAAGGAGCCGCGCGTCGCCGCCATTTTCACACGTGCATTGAGATTGATAGGGAGAGGACATGGCTGGCGTCCTCTCCGTTTAGACTAGAGTACTAGAGACACTTGATTTACTAATTTTGGGGAGCATATTACTAGTCTACTTGCTAATAGTGTGACCAGTGACCTGACCACCAGTTTAATTAATCCGTTCTCTGCCTGAAAAAAAACGATACACAGTGTGACACAGTCACATACCATATCTGTGCTCAGCCTCAGTGTGCTGCATCATATGTAATACTGTATATCTGACTGTGCTGAGTGCTTACTGCTCACACAGCTTAATTGTGGGGGAGACTGGGGAGCAGTTATAGCAGGAGTACATATTTTAAGTACAGTGCACACTTTTGCTGCCAGAGTGCCACTGCCAGTGTGACTGACCAGTGACCACTGACCACCAGTATATTGTGATTGTCTGCTGACCACCAGTATATTGTGATTGTCTGCCTGAAAAAGTTAAACACTCGTCGTGTGGTGTTTTTATAAACGCATTCTGCTGACAATGTCCAGCAGGTCCGTCATTATATAATATATACCTGTCCGGCTGCAGTAGTGATATATATATATTTTATATCTCATTATATCATGCAGTCTATATTAGCAGCAGACGCAGTACGGTAGTCCACGGCTGTAGCTACCTCTGTGTCGGCAGTCGCTCGTCCATCCATAATTGTATACCACCTACCCGTGGTGGGGTTTTTTTTCTATCTTCTTGATACTAGTAGCTTACTTTAGGAGTCTGCAGTGCTGAGCTGACAGTGTCCAGCAGGTCCGTCATTATATAATATATACCTGTCCGGCTGCAGTAGTGATATATATATATTTTATATCTCATTATATCATCCAGTCTATATTAGCAGCAGACGCAGTATGGTAGTCCACGGCTGTAGCTACCTCTGTGTCGGCAGTCGCTCGTCCATCCATAATTGTATACTAGTATCCATCCATCTCCATTGTTTACCTGAGGTGCCTTTTAGTTGTGCCTATTAAAATATGGAGAACAAAAATGTTGAGGTTCCAAAAATAGGGAAAGATCAAGATCCACTTCCACCTCGTGCTGAAGCTGCTGCCCCTAGTCATGGCTGAGACGATGAAATGCCATCAACGTCGTCTGCCAAGGCCGATGCCCAATGTCATAGTACAGAGCATGTAAAATCCAAAACACCAAATATCAGTAAAAAAAGGACTCAAAAATCTAAATTAAAATCGTCGGAGGAGAAGCGTAAACTTGCCAATATGCCATTTACCACACAGAGTGGCAAGGAACGGCTGAGGCCCTGGCCTATGTTCATGGCTAGTGGTTCAGCTTCACATGAGGATGGAAGCACTCAGCCTCTCGCTAGAAAAATGAAACGACTCAAGCTGGCAAAAGCACAGCAAAGAACTGTGCGTTCTTCGAAATCCCAAATCCACAAGGAGAGTCCAATTGTGTTGGTTGCGATGCCTGACCTTCCCAACACTGGACGTGAAGAGCATGCGCCTTCCACCATTTGCACACCCCCTGCAAGTGCTGGAAGGAGCACCCGCAGTCCAGTTCCCGATAGTCAGATTGAAGATGTCAGTGTTGAAGTACACCAGGATGAGGAGGATACGGGTGTTGCTGGCGCTGGGGAGGAAATTGACCAGGAGGATTCTGATGGTGAGGTGGTTTGTTTAAGTCAGGCACCCGGGGAGACACCTGTTGTCCGTGGGAGGAATATGGCCATTGACATGCCTGGTGAAAATACCCAAAAAATCAGCTCTTCGGTGTGGAAGTATTTCAACAGAAATGCGGACAACAGGTGTCAAGCCGTGTGTTGCCTTTGTCAAGCTGTAATAAGTAGGGGTAAGGACGTTAACCACCTCGGAACATCCTCCCTTATACGTCACCTGCAGCGCATTCATCATAAGTCAGTGACAAGTTCAAAAACTTTGGGCGACAGCGGAAGCAGTCCACTGACCAGTTAAATCCCTTCCTCTTGTAACCAAGCTCACACAAACCACCCCACCAACTCCCTCAGTGTCAATTTCCTCCTTCCCCAGGAATGCCAATAGTCCTGCAGGCCATGTCACTGGCAATTCTGACGAGTCCTCTCCTGCCTGGGATTCCTCTAATGCATCCTTGAGTGTAATGCCTACTGCTGCTGGCGCTGCTGTTGTTGCTGCTGGGAGTCGATCGTCATCCCAGAGGGGAAGTCGGAAGACCACTTGTACTACTTCCAGTAAGCAATTGACTGTCCAAAAGTCCTTTGCGAGGAAGATGAAATATCACAGCAGTCATCCTGCTGCAAAGCGGATAACTGAGGCCTTGACAACTATGCTGGTGATAGACGTGCGTCTGGTATCCGCCGTTAGTTCACAGGGAACTAGACAATTTCTTGAGGTAGTGTGCCCCAGTTACCAAATACCATCTAGGTTCCACTTCTCTAGGCAGGCGATACCGAGAATGTACACGGACGTCAGAAAAAGACTCACCAGTGTCCTAAAAAATGCATTTGTACCCAATGTCCACTTAACCACGGACATGTGGACAAGTGGAGCAGGGCAGACTCAGGACTACATGACTGTGACAGCCCACTGGGTAGATGTATTGCCTCCCGCCGCAAGAACAGCAGCGGCGGCACCAGTAGCAGGATCTCTCAAACGCCAGCTCGTTCCTAGGCAGGCTACGCTTTGTATCACTGCCTTCCAGAATACGCACACAGCTGAAAACCTCTTACAGCAACTGAGGAAGATCATCGCAGAATGGCTTACCCCAAATGGACTCTCCTGTGGATTTGTGGCATCGGACAACGCCAGCAATATTGTGCGTGCATTACATCTGGGCAAATTCCAGCACGTCCCATGTTTTGCACATACCTTGAATTTGGTGGTGCAGAATTATTTTAAAAATGACAGGGGCATGCAAGAGATGCTGTCGGTGGCCAGAAGAATTGCGGGCCACTTTCGGCGTGCAGGCACCGCGTACAGAAGACTGGAGCACCACCAAAAAGACCTGAACCTGCCCTGCCATCATCTGAAGCAAGAGGTGGTAACGAGGTGGAATACAACCCTCTATATGCTTCAGAGGAGGGAGGAGCAGCAAAAGGCCATTCAAGCCTAAACATCTGGACACGATATAGGCAAAGGAGGTGGAATGCACCTGTCTCAAGCGCAGTGGAGAATGATTTCAACGTTGTGCAAGGTTCTGCTGCCCTTTGAACTTGCCACACATGAAGTCAGTTCAGACACTGCCAGCCTGAGTCAGGTCATTCCCCTCATCAGGCTTTTGCAGAAGAAGCTGGAGGCATTGAAGGAGGAGCTAAAACAGAGCGATTCCGCTAGGCATGTGGGACTTGTGGATGGAGCCCTTCATTCGCTTAACCAGTATTCACGTGTGGTCAATCTGTTGAAATCAGAGCACTACATTTTGGCCAACATGCTCGATCCTAGATTTAAAACTTACGTTGGATCTCTCTTTCCGGCAGACACAAGTCTGCAGGGGTTCAAAGAACTGCTGGTGAGAAAATTGTCAAGTCAAGCGGAACGCGACCTGTCAACATCTCCTCCTTCACATTCTCCCGCAATTGGGGGTGTGAGGAAAAGGACCTGCCAACGATTACTGACATGTCGTCTACTGTCACTGCATATGATTCTGTCACCAATGAAAGAATGGTGGAGGATAATATGAGTGACCGCATCCAAGTAGGCACGTCAGACAGTCCATACGTATACTAGCAGGGAAAAGAGGCAATTTGGAGGCCCTTGCACAAACTGGCTATATTCTACCTAAGTTGCCCTCCCTCCAGTGTGTACTCCGAAAGAGTGTTTAGTGCCGCCTCTCACCTTGTCAGCAATCGGCGTACGAGGCTACTTCCACAAAATGTGGAGAAGATGATGTTCATTGAAATTAATTATAATCAATTACTCCTTGGTGTTTCACCAGCAGCAATTGCTTCCAGAAAGTACACGGGGATCTGAGATGGTGGATTCCAGTGGGGACAAATTAATAATCTGTGAGGAGGAGGATGTACACAGTGAAAGGGGTGATGAATCGGACGATGATGATGAGGTGGACATCTTGCCTCTGTAGAGCCAGTTTGTGCAAGGGGAGATTGATTGCTTCTTTTTTGGTGGGGGCCCAAACCAACCAGTCATTTCAGTCACAGTCGTGTGGCAGACCCTGTCGCTAAAATGATGGGTTGGTTAAAGTGTGCATGTCCTGTTTATACAACATAAGGGTGGGTGGGAGGGCCCAAGGACAATTCCAACTTGCACCTCTTTTTTCTTTTTTTCTTCTTTGCGTCATGTGCTGTTTGGGGACTGGGGAGTATTTTTTTGAAGGGCCAGCCTGCGTGACACTGCAGTGCAACTCCTAGATGGGCCAGGTGTTTGTGTCGGCCACTAGGGTCGCTTAGCTTAGTCACACAGCTACCTCATTGCGCCTCTTTTTTACTTTGCGTCATGTGCTGTTTGGGGAGTGTTTTTTGAAGGGCCATCCGGCGTGACACTGCAGTGCCACTCCTAGATGGGCCAGGTGTTTGTGTCGGCCACTAGGGTTGCTTAGCTTAGTCACTGTTATGCACACCAGTGCCTGCAGGAAAGTACTGGTGTCAGAACTGTTATGCACTCCAGTGTCTGCAGGAATGTACTGGTGTTTGAACTGTTATGCAAAACAAATGGACTCACAGACAAACTGGGGAATATGACATAACGTACACAGAAGGTGATAGGGTAACAAAATACACACAAAGTGAACAGAGAAGCCCAGAGGCTAAGGAACTGGGTATCTCCCTTGTATTAGAACTGCTCAGATGTAGAAAGCAAGATGTTGTGTTTTAATACATAGAGAACCCGAAATGCTGTTGCTAAGGGCAACAGCAAAACCCTAAAGGGTTACCAACGGGTGTGGCAGTAAACTCCTTGGTCAGAGATGGAATGATAGACACAAGGAGAGTCTCCACAATCCTGATTCTCACTTGCAGTGCTTACTGCCACTAAACTGACCCCTGACACCTAGCACAGTGAGACAGGATTAGACAGGCAAGTCTTAGAATACAGCCGCAAACTTGCTAAGTTCACAGAGTAGTAACAGAACCCCAGCAAGCTAAACGACTGACTCCAGTCTTACTGCTAGGTCTGGATTGGCAGAGTGTAATACCAAATCCCCAGGCCTATTTGCAGTAAGCAACAAACAAATACAAAGCTACACAGTACTGGCTAACTTTCATGAACTGACTAACCAAAAAAGATTCAGCAGCATCTGCTTACCCTGAAAAGAGGCCTTATAAAGCAGGTGCTGTCCACGCCCCACTCAGACCTCACAGACTGTGAGCACAAAAACCAGCACCGGATCCCCTGCCGTGCACAGAGCCTATAACCACTGCACAGCAAATGACCCGAACCGGAGTATCAGCTGCGCTCAGGTTACTCCACTAGCACTTGTCTCCCGGTTGCCATGACGACGTGGCAGCACAGGGCAGGAGACCCTAACAGTACCCCCCCTCTGACGAGGGGTCAAAGAACCCCTACCACCGGGTTTATCGGGGAACTGCGAGAAGAAAGAGCGTATCAGTCTGGGGGCATGAAGATCACAACTGCGCACCCACGACCGCTCCTCCGGGCCATACCCCTTCCAGTGCACCAAAAATGACAGCTGACCCCGAACCACCTTGGAGTCAAGAATCCTTTCAACAACAAACTCCCTCTGGCCACATATCAGAAGAGGGGAAGGTCTTCCACTGGAAGAAGGATTACTAATCGCCCGTTTTAAAAGGGAACAATGAAATGTTTTATTGATACCCAAAGAACGGGGCAGATCTAACTGAAATGCCACCGGATTGATAACCCTGGTGATCTTATAAGGGCCGATGAACCGGGGGCCTAACTTATGAGATGGCTGTCTCAACTTTAAATTCTTGGTAGACAACCAGACGAAGTCTCCTAATTTGAAGCTGCAGGGTCTTTTCCGCTTATCAAAAACCCTTTTGGTCACTAATGACACAGACACAAGGGCTTTCTTCACTTTCCGCCAAATACCTCTAAGGACCGAAACCACAGAGGAACCACCAGACATAGAGTCCAGGGGGTCAAAAGAATTGGCCTTAGGATGATGCCCATACACACAAAGGAAGGGAGAGATCCCTGTAGCAGAGTGAGCCGCGTTGTTATAGGCAAACTCCGCCATGGACAGATGAGCAACCCAGTCAGTCTGACACTTGGAGACATAACACCTGAGGAACTGCTCCAAGGACTGGTTCACCCTTTCAGTCTGCCCATTAGACTGCGGATGGTAGCCTGACGACAAGCTGACAGAAATCTGGAGATCGGAACAAAATGCCCTCCAGAATTTGGCCACAAACTGGGATCCGCGGTCAGAGACCACATCAAGTGGCAACCCGTGGAGACGCACAACATGCAGCATAAATAATTCAGACAGGCGTCTGGCTGATGGCAGCCCAACCAGTGGAACGAAGTGCGCCATCTTCGAAAACCTGTCAACGACAACCCAGATGGCTGTCATCCCCGAGGATTTGGGCAAGTCCACCACAAAATCCATTGAAATGTGGGTCCATGGCTTAGATGGGATAGAGAGTGGATGTAATGGGCCAACAGGAACCCCTCTAGGAGTCTTATTTCGGGCACAGATGTCACATGCCCGAACCCACTGATCCACATCCTTAGCCACCGAGGGCCACCACACCGCCCTAGATAGCAACTCCCGAGTTCTGGCAATACCCGGGTGACCTGCCGACTTCTTGGCATGGAATTCCAGGAACACTCGCTGTCTTAACCTAGGAGGCACAAACAAAAGACCTACCGGAAGGTCTGGAGGAGCCTGCTCCTGTGCTCTAAGGACTAATGATAAGAGGTCCTGGGTAATGCCCACTTTAATACATGATGGGGAAACAATGGGCAACGGCTCCTCGGTGGTCTCCTGGATTGGAGCAAAACTCCGCGAGAGCGCATCAGCCTTGATGTTTTTTGACCCAGGGCGATATGTTATCAAAAAATTAAAGCGAGCAAAAAACAAAGCCCATCATGCCTGCCTGGCATTGAGACGCTTCGCTGACTCTAAATATGCCAGATTCTTATGGTCAGTGAGAATTGAGACCACAAACTTAGCCCCCTCAAGCCAGTGTCTCCACTCCTCGAGTGCATCCTTAATAGCCAACAATTCCCGGTTACCCACGTCATAATTCATCTCGGCAGGCGAAAATTTACGGGAAAAGTAAGCACAGGGATGAAGGCGATTATCAGACACTCCCATCTGAGAAAGCACTGCCCCAATACCCATCTCAGAGGCATCCACCTCCACCACAAAAGGACGCTCTGGATCTGGGTGTCGCAGCACCTTGGCCGAAACAAATGCCCTTTTGAGACGGGCAAAAGCCGCTTTAGCCTCACAAGACCAGTGAGCAACATCCGCCCCTTTCTTTCTTAGTGAGTGCCACCAAGGGCGCCACTATAGACGAAAATCCAGCGATAAATCGTCTATAAAAATTTGCAAAGCCCAGGAAACGCTGAAGCGCCTTCAAACTAGTGGGCTGCACCCAATCCAGGACTGCCTGTACCTTGGAACCCTCCATTTGGAAACCTTCTGGGGAGATAATATATCCTAGAAATGCGATTTGCTGAACTTCAAATTCGCACTTCTCCAGCTTCGCCCCAAGCCGGTGGTCTCTGAGTTTCTGGAGGACTAAGCGTACATGCTTCCGATGTTCCTCCAGGGAATGGGAGAAGATTAGGATGTCATCTAAGTATACAACTAAGAATCTATCCAAATATTCCCTGAGCACATCATTCATGAAATCCTGGAAGACTGCCGGGGCATTACAGAGCCCAAAAGGCATCACCAAATATTCATAATGCCCTGAGTGGGTATTAAAGGCAGTCTTCCATTCATCCCCCTCTCTTATTCGGATTAGATTGTACGCACCGCGTAGGTCAATCTTAGAAAAAATGGTGGCAGTACGAAGCTGGTCAAACAAGACCGAAATGAGAGGCAGTGGGTATGAGTTTTTAATCGTGATACGGTTCAATTCCCTGAAGTCGATGCAGGGTCGCAACGAACCGTCCTTTTTACCCACGAAGAAGAACCCCGACCCAACTGGAGACTGTGAAGGTCTGATAAATCCCTTAGCCAAGTTCTCCTGAATGTACTCTGCCATAGCCTGAGTCTCAGGACATGACAGGGAGTACAACCTGCTCTTGGGAAGCTTAGCATTTGGCAACAAATCAATGGCACAGTCATAGGGGCGATGGGGAGGTAGTACCTCTGCAACTTTTTTGGAGAACACGTCCGCAAAATCTGCATAACACCCTGGCAATCCTGGCAAACTTAGCTGCGAGAGCCTGACTGGAAGGCTCAAGCAACTCCTGAAACAATCAGTACCCCAACTAAGAATCTCCCCAGAGACCCAGTCAAATTGAGGATTGTGGGCCCTTAACCAGGGTAACCCCAACACCAATGGGGCAAAAGTACAGACAGTCACATAAAAGGACAATTTTTCAGAGTGTGTGGCTCCAATAAACAAAGAAATCTGGCTAGTGCAAGAGGTAATTTTACCTTGGGATAATGGTTCCCCGTTTAACCCACAAATCTCAATTTCCGATGCCAAGGGTACTAAGGGAACAGAGTGTTTCAGGGCGAATTGGCGGTCCATAAAAACCCCGTCGGCCCCACTGTCCACAAAGGTCTCAGTCTTGACAGTTTGACCGAGGATCTTCAAGGTCACCGGAATGATAAAAGTCTTCTTGGGAAATTCTGACTTCTGGCCTGACAGGATATTTCCCATCACCCTCAGGCCCTGAAGTTTTCCGGCTTTTCTGGGCATGATACTACCACATGACCTTTATTCCCACAGTACAAACACAACCCCTGCTGTCTCCTCCGCATCTTCTCACGCGAGGAGAGGCGGGTAGCCCCAATCTGCATAGGCTCCTCAGAAAATTCCTCAGAGTCTGAGGTTCCCTTGGGAAGGAAGGAAATCTCAGTCTCCCTTTCAAGCCTACGCTCTCTCAGCCGTCTATCCACCCGGATGGATAACTGCATGAGCTGATCCAAGCTATCAGGCAAGGGATATTGTACCAGTTGGTCCTTTATCTGGTTAGAAAGACCTCTTCGGTACTGGTGTCTCAGGGCTGGGTAATTCCACTGGGTATCATGGGCCAACCTCCGAAACTCCGTACAGTAAACCTCAACTGGCCTTCGCTCTTGCTTAAGGATCGAAATCTGAGCCTCGGCTGAGGCCGTCTTGTCAGTGTCATCCTACAACATGCCCGGTGCCGTAAAAAAAACATCAACACTTTTAAGCGACGGACAGTCAGGCTGCAACCCATATGCCCAGACCTGTGGGTCTCCTTGTAGCAAGGAAATAAATATGCCCACCCGCTGAATCTCCGATCCAGAAGACTGAGGCCTAAGCCGGAAGTATAGCTTGCAGCTCTCCTTGAAACAAAAGAACTGCGAGCGATCTCCAGAAAAACGATCCGGGAGATTTACTTTCGGCTCCTTAACCCCTGCAGGTGCTGCTGCTGAGGGAGCTCCGCCAGCAGCCTGGGAGGTGTGCATTTTAATGGACAAATCATTAAATTGTCGAGTCAGGACCTGCACCTGATCGACCACCTGTTGCAACGTATTTTGAGGGGTATGCTCCATATTCCCACAAAATTTCAACAGGAGTATTGGGCTGCTGAATATGTTATGCACACCAGTGCCTGCAGGAAAGTACTGGTGTCAGAACTGTTATGCACTCCAGTGTCTGCAGGAATGTACTGGTGTTTGAACTGTTATGCAAAACAAATGGACTCACAGACAAACTGGGGAATATGACATAACGTACACAGAAGGTGATAGGGTAACAAAATACACACAAAGTGAACAGAGAAGCCCAGAGGCTAAGGAACTGGGTATCTCCCTTGTATTAGAACTGCTCAGATGTAGAAAGCAAGATGTTGTGTTTTAATACGTAGAGAACCCGAAATGCTGTTGCTAAGGGCAACAGCAAAACCCTAAAGGGTTACCAACGGGTGTGGCAGTAAACTCCTTGGTCAGAGATGGAATGATAGACACAAGGAGAGTCTCCACAATCCTGATTCTCACTTGCAGTGCACAGGTTTTAGCTTACTGCCACTAAACTGACCCCTGACACCAAGCACAGTGAGACAGGATTAGACAGGCAAGTCTTAGAATACAGCCGCAAACTTGCTAAGTTCACAGAGTAGTAACAGAACCCCAGCAAGCTAAACGACTGACTCCAGTCTTACTGCTAGGTCTGGATTGGCAGAGTGTAATACCAAATCCCCAGGCCTATTTGCAGTAAGCAACACACAAATACAAAGCTACACAGTACTGGCTAACTTTCATGAACTGACTAACCAACAAAGATTCAGCAGCATCTGCTTACCCTGAAAAAAGGCCTTATAAAGCAGGTGCTGTCCACGCCCCACTCAGACCTCACAGACTGTGAGCACAAAAACCAGCACCGGATCCCCTGCCGTGCACAGAGCCTATAACCACTGCACAGCAAAAGACCCGAACCGGAGTATCAGCTGCGCTCAGGTTACTCCACTAGCACTTGTCTCCCGGTTGCCATGACGACGTGGCAGCACAGGGCAGGAGACCCTAACAGTCACACAGCTACCTCATTGCGCCTCTTATTTTCTTTGCGTCATGTGCTGTTTGGGGAGTGTTTTTTGAAGGGCCATCCTGCGTGACACTGCAGTGCCACTCCTAGATGGGCCAGGTGTTTGTGTCGGCTACTAGGGTCGCTTAGCTTAGTCACACAGCTACCTCATTGCGCCTCTTTTTTTCTTTGCGTCATGTGCTGTTTGGGGAGTGTTTTTTGAAGGGCCATCCTGCGTGACACTGCAGTGCCACTCCTAGATGGGCCAGGTGTTTGTGTCGGCCACTTGGGTCGCTGAGCTTAGTCACACAGCTACCTCATTGCGCCTCTTTTTTTCTTTGCGTCATGTGCTGTTTGAGGAGTGTTTTTTGAAGGGCCATCCTGCGTGACACTGTAGTGCCACTCCTAGATGGGCTAGGTGTTTGTGTCGGCCACTAGGGTCGCTTAGCTTAGTCACACAGCTACCTCATTGCGCCTCTTTTTTTCTTTGCGTCATGTGCTGTTTGGGGAGTGTTTTTTGAAGGGCCATCCTGCGTGACACTGTAGTGCCACTCCTAGATGGGCCAGGTGTTTGTGTCGGCCACTTGGGTCGCTGAGCTTAGTCACACAGCTACCTCATTGCGCCTCTTTTTTTTCTTTGCGTCATGTGCTGTTTGGGGACTGGGGAGTAGTTTTTTTAAGGGCCATCCTGCGTAACACTGCAGTGCCACTCCTAGATGGGCCAGGTGTTTGTGTCGGCCACTTGGGTCGCTGAGCTTAGTCACACAGCTACCTCATTGCGCCTCTTTTTTTTCTTTGCGTCATGTGCTGTTTGGGGACTGGTGAGTAGTTTTTTGAAGGGCCAGCCTGCGTGACACTGCAGTGCCACTCCTAGATGGGTGTTATGCACACCAGTGCCTGCAGGAAAGTACTGGTGTCAGAACTGTTATGCACTCCAGTGTCTGCAGGAATGTATTGGTGTTTGAACTGTTATGCAAAACAAATGGACTCACAGACAAACTGGGGAATATGACATAACGTACACAGAAGGTGATAGGGTAACAAAATACACACAAAGTGAACAGAGAAGCCCAGAGGCTAAGGAACTGGGTATCTCCCTTGTATTAGAACTGCTCAGATGGAAAAAAGCAAGATGTTGTGTTTTAATACGTAGAGAACCCGAAATGCTGTTGCTAAGGGCAACAGCAAAACCCTAAAGGGTTACCAACGGGTGTGGCAGTAAACTCCTTGGTCAGAGATGGAATGATAGACACAAGGAGAGTCCCCACAATCCTAATTCTCACTTGCAGTGCACAGGTTTTAGCTTACTGCCACTAAACTGGCCCCTGACACCTAGCACAGTGAGACAGGATTAGACAGGCAAGTCTTAGAATACAGCCGCAAACTTGCTAAGTTCACAGAGTAGTAACAGAACCCCAGCAAGCTAAACGACTGACTCCAGTCTTACTGCTAGGTCTGGATTGGCAGAGTGTAATACCAAATCCCCAGGCCTATTTGCAGTAAGCAACAAACAAATACAAAGCTACACAGTACTGGCTAACTATCATTAACTGACTAACCAACAAAGATTCAGCAGCATCTGCTTACCCTGAAAAGAGGCCTTATAAAGCAGGTGCTGTCCACGCCCCACTCAGACCTCACAGACTGTGAGCACAAAAACCAGCACCGGATCCCCTGCCGTGCACAGAGCCTATAACCACTGCACAGCAAAAGACCCGAACCGGAGTATCAGCTGCGCTCAGGTTACTCCACTAGCACTTGTCTCCCGGTTGCCATGATGACGTGGCAGCACAGGGCAGGAGACCCTAACAGTACCCCCCCTCTGACGAGGGGTCAAAGAACCCCTACCACCGGGTTTATCGGGGAACTGCGAGAAGAAAGAGCGTATCAGTCTGGGGGCATGAAGATCACAACTGCGCACCCACGACCGCTCCTCCGGGCCATACCCCTTCCAGTGCACCAAAAATGACAGCCGACCCCGAACCACCTTGGAGTCAAGAATCCTTTCAACAACAAACTCCCTCTGGCCACGTATCAGAAGAGGGGAAGGTCTTCCACTGGAAGAAGGATTACTAATCGCCCGTTTTAAAAGGGAACAATGAAATGTTTTATTGATACCCAAAGAACGGGGCAGATCTAACTGAAATGCCACCGGATTGATAACCCTGGTGATCTTATAAGAGCCGATGAACCGGGGCCCTAACTTATGAGATGGCAGTCTCAACTTCAAATTCCTGGTAGACAACCAGACGAAGTCTCCTAATTTGAAGCTGCAGGGTCTTTTCCGCTTATCAAAAACCCTTTTGGTCACTAATGACACAGACACAAGGGCTTTCTTCACTTTCCGCCAAATACCTCTAAAGACCGAAACCACAGAGGAACCACCAGGCGTGGAGTCCAGGGGGTCAAAAGAATTGGCCTTAGGATGATGCCCATACACACAAAGGAAGGGAGAGATCCCTGTAGCAGAGTGAGCCGCGTTGTTATAGGCAAACTCCGCCATGGACAGATGAGCAACCCAGTCAGTCTGACACTTGGAGACATAACACCTGAGGAACTGCTCCAAGGACTGGTTCACCCTTTCAGTCTGCCCATTAGACTGCGGATGGTAGCCTGACGACAAGCTGACAGAAATCTGGAGATCGGAACAAAATGCCCTCCAGAATTTGGCCACAAACTGGGATCCGCGGTCAGAGACCACATCAAGTGGCAACCCGTGGAGACGCACAACATGCAGCATAAATAATTCAGACAGGCGTCTGGCTGATGGCAGCCCAACCAGTGGAACGAAGTGCGCCATCTTCGAAAACCTGTCAACGACAACCCAGATGGCTGTCATCCCCGAGGATTTGGGCAAGTCCACCACAAAATCCATTGAAATGTGGGTCCATGGCTTAGATGGGATAGAGAGTGGATGTAATGGGCCAACAGGAACCCCTCTAGGAGTCTTATTTCGGGCACAGATGTCACATGCCCGAACCCACTGATCCACATCCTTAGCCACCGAGGGCCACCACACCGCCCTAGATAGCAACTCCCGAGTTCTGGCAATACCCGGGTGACCTGCCGACTTCTTGGCATGGAATTCCAGGAACACTCGCTGTCTTAACCTAGGAGGCACAAACAAAAGACCTACCGGAAGGTCTGGAGGAGCCTGCTCCTGTGCTCTAAGGACTAATGATAAGAGGTCCTGGGTAATGCCCACTTTAATACATGATGGGGAAACAATGGGCAACGGCTCCTCGGTGGTCTCCTGGATTGGAGCAAAACTCCGCGAGAGCGCATCAGCCTTGATGTTTTTTGACCCAGGGCGATATGTTATCAAAAAATTAAAGCGAGCAAAAAACAAAGCCCATCATGCCTGCCTGGCATTGAGACGCTTCGCTGACTCTAAATATGCCAGATTCTTATGGTCAGTGAAAATTGAGACCACAAACTTAGCCCCCTCAAGCCAGTGTCTCCACTCCTCGAGTGCATCCTTAATAGCCAACAATTCCCGGTTACCCACGTCATAATTCATCTCGGCAGGCGAAAATTTACGGGAAAAGTAAGCACAGGGATGAAGGCGATTATCAGACACTCCCATCTGAGAAAGCACTGCCCCAATACCCATCTCAGAGGCATCCACCTCCACCACAAAAGGACGCTCTGGATCTGGGTGTCGCAGCACCTTGGCCGAAACAAATGCCCTTTTGAGACGGGCAAAAGCCGCTTTAGCCTCACAAGACCAGTGAGCAACATCCGCCCCTTTCTTTCTTAGTGAGTGCCACCAAGGGCGCCACTATAGACGAAAATCCAGCGATAAATCGTCTATAAAAATTTGCAAAGCCCAGGAAACGCTGAAGCACCTTCAAACTAGTGGGCTGCACCCAATCCAGGACTACCTGTACCTTGGAACCCTCCATTTGGAAACCTTCTGGGGAGATAATATATCCTAGAAATGCGATTTGCTGAACTTCAAATTCGCACTTCTCCAGCTTCGCCCCAAGCCGGTGGTCTCTGAGTTTCTGGAGGACTAAGCGTACATGCTTCCGATGTTCCTCCAGGGAATGGGAGAAGATTAGGATGTCATCTAAGTATACCACTAAGAATCTATCCAAATATTCCCTGAGCACATCATTCATGAAATCCTGGAAGACTGCCGGGGCATTACAGAGCCCAAAAGGCATCACCAAATATTCATAATGCCCTGAGTGGGTATTAAAGGCAGTCTTCCATTCATCCCCCTCTCTTATTCGGATTAGATTGTACGCACCGCGTAGGTCAATCTTAGAAAAAATGGTGGCAGTACGAAGCTGGTCAAACAAGACCGAAATGAGAGGCAGTGGGTATGAGTTTTTAATCGTGATACGGTTCAATTCCCTGAAGTCGATGCAGGGTCGCAACGAACCGTCCTTTTTACCCACGAAGAAGAACCCCGACCCAACTGGAGACTGTGAAGGTCTGATAAATCCCTTAGCCAAGTTCTCCTGAATGTACTCTGCCATAGCCTGAGTCTCAGGACGTGACAGGGAGTACAACCTGCTCTTGGGAAGCTTAGCATTTGGCAACAAATCAATGGCACAGTCATAGGGGCGATGGGGAGGTAGTACCTCTGCAACTTTTTTGGAGAACACGTCCGCAAAATCTGCATAACACCCTGGCAATCCTGGCAAACTTAGCTGCGAGAGCCTGACTGGAAGGCTCAAGCAACTCCTGAAACAATCAGTACCCCAACTAAGAATCTCCCCAGAGACCCAGTCAAATTGAGGATTGTGGGCCCTTAACCAGGGTAACCCCAACACCAATGGGGCAAAAGTACAGACAGTCACATAAAAGGACAATTTTTCAGAGTGTGTGGCTCCAATAAACAAAGAAATCTGGCTAGTGCAAGAGGTAATTTTACCTTGGGATAATGGTTCCCCGTTTAACCCACAAATCTCAATTTCCGATGCCAAGGGTACTAAGGGAACAGAGTGTTTCAGGGCGAATTGGCGGTCCATAAAAACCCCGTCGGCCCCACTGTCCACAAAGGTCTCAGTCTTGACAGTTTGACCGAGGATCTTCAAGGTCACCGGAATGATAAAAGTCTTCTTGGGAAATTCTGACTTCTGGCCTGACAGGATATTTCCCATCACCCTCAGGCCCTGAAGTTTTCCGGCTTTTCTGGGCATGATACTACCACATGACCTTTATTCCCACAGTACAAACACAACCCCTGCTGTCTCCTCCGCATCTTCTCACGCGAGGAGAGGCGGGTAGCCCCAATCTGCATAGGCTCCTCAGAAAATTCCTCAGAGTCTGAGGTTCCCTTGGGAAGGAAGGAAATCTCAGTCTCCCTTTCAAGCCTACGCTCTCTCAGCCGTCTATCCACCCGGATGGATAACTGCATGAGCTGATCCAAGCTATCAGGCAAGGGATATTGTACCAGTTGGTCCTTTATCTGGTTAGAAAGACCTCTTCGGTACTGGTGTCTCAGGGCTGGGTCATTCCACTGGGTATCATGGGCCAACCTCCGAAACTCCGTACAGTAAACCTCAACTGGCCTTCGCTCTTGCTTAAGGATCGAAATCTGAGCCTCGGCTGAGGCCGTCTTGTCAGGGTCATCATACAACATGCCCAGTGCCGTAAAAAAAACATCAACACTTTTAAGCGACGGACAGTCAGGCTGCAACCCATATGCCCAGACCTGTGGGTCTCCTTGTAGCAAGGAAATAAATATGCCCACCCGCTGAATCTCCGATCCAGAAGACTGAGGCCTAAGCCGGAAGTATAGCTTGCAGCTCTCCTTGAAACAAAAGAACTGCGAGCGATCTCCAGAAAAACGATCCGGGAGATTTACTTTCGGCTCCTTAACCCCTGCAGGTGCTGCTGCTGCGGGAGCTCCGCCAGCAGCCTGGGAGGTGTGCATTTTAATGGACAAATCATTAAATTGTCGAGTCAGGACCTGCACCTGATCGACCACCTGTTGCAACGTATTTTGAGGGGTATGCTCCATATTCCCACAAAATTTCAACAGGAGTATTGGGCTGCTGAATATGTTATGCACACCAGTGCCTGCAGGAAAGTACTGGTGTCAGAACTGTTATGCACTCCAGTGTCTGCAGGAATGTACTGGTGTTTGAACTGTTATGCAAAACAAATGGACTCACAGACAAACTGGGGAATATGACATAACGTACACAGAAGGTGATAGGGTAACAAAATACACACAAAGTGAACAGAGAAGCCCAGAGGCTAAGGAACTGGGTATCTCCCTTGTATTAGAACTGCTCAGATGTAGAAAGCAAGATGTTGTGTTTTAATACGTAGAGAACCCGAAATGCTGTTGCTAAGGGCAACAGCAAAACCCTAAAGGGTTACCAACGGGTGTGGCAGTAAACTCCTTGGTCAGAGATGGAATGATAGACACAAGGAGAGTCTCCACAATCCTGATTCTCACTTGCAGTGCACAGGTTTTAGCTTACTGCCACTAAACTGACCCCTGACACCAAGCACAGTGAGACAGGATTAGACAGGCAAGTCTTAGAATACAGCCGCAAACTTGCTAAGTTCACAGAGTAGTAACAGAACCCCAGCAAGCTAAACGACTGACTCCTGTCTTACTGCTAGGTCTGGATTGGCAGAGTGTAATACCAAATCCCCAGGCCTATTTGCAGTAAGCAACAAACAAATACAAAGCTACACAGTACTGGCTAACTTTCATGAACTGACTAACCAACAAAGATTCAGCAGCATCTGCTTACCCTGAAAAGAGGCCTTATAAAGCAGGTGCTGTCCACGCCCCACTCAGACCTCACAGACTGTGAGCACAAAAACCAGCACCGGATCCCCTGCCGTGCACAGAGCCTATAACCACTGCACAGCAAAAGACCCGAACCGGAGTATCAGCTGCGCTCAGGTTACTCCACTAGCACTTGTCTCCCGGTTGCCATGACGACGTGGCAGCACAGGGCAGGAGACCCTAACAGTCACACAGCTACCTCATTGCGCCTCTTATTTTCTTTGCGTCATGTGCTGTTTGGGGAGTGTTTTTTGAAGGGCCATCCTGCGTGACACTGCAGTACCACTCCTAGATGGGCCAGGTGTTTGTGTCGGCTACTAGGGTCGCTTAGCTTAGTCACACAGCTACCTCATTGCGCCTCTTTTTTTCTTTGCGTCATGTGCTGTTTGGGGAGTGTTTTTTGAAGGGCCATCCTGCGTGACACTGCAGTGCCACTCCTAGATGGGCCAGGTGTTTGTGTCGGCCACTTGGGTCGCTGAGCTTAGTCACACAGCTACCTCATTGCGCCTCTTTTTTTCTTTGCGTCATGTGCTGTTTGGGGAGTGTTTTTTGAAGGGCCATCCTGCGTGACACTGTAGTGCCACTCCTAGATGGGCTAGGTGTTTGTGTCGGCCACTAGGGTCGCTTAGCTTAGTCACACAGCTACCTCATTGCGCCTCTTTTTTTCTTTGCGTCATGTGCTGTTTGGGGAGTGTTTTTTGAAGGGCCATCCTGCGTGACACTGTAGTGCCACTCCTAGATGGGCCAGGTGTTTGTGTCGGCCACTTGGGTCGCTGAGCTTAGTCACACAGCTACCTCATTGCGCCTCTTTTTTTTCTTTGCGTCATGTGCTGTTTGGGGACTGGGGAGTAGTTTTTTTAAGGGCCATCCTGCGTAACACTGCAGTGCCACTCCTAGATGGGCCAGGTGTTTGTGTCGGCCACTTGGGTCGCTGAGCTTAGTCACACAGCTACCTCATTGCGCCTCTTTTTTTTCTTTGCGTCATGTGCTGTTTGGGGACTGGTGAGTAGTTTTTTGAAGGGCCAGCCTGCGTGACACTGCAGTGCCACTCCTAGATGGGTGTTATGCACACCAGTGCCTGCAGGAAAGTACTGGTGTCAGAACTGTTATGCACTCCAGTGTCTGCAGGAATGTACTGGTGTTTGAACTGTTATGCAAAACAAATGGACTCACAGACAAACTGGGGAATATGACATAACGTACACAGAAGGTGATAGGGTAACAAAATACACACAAAGTGAACAGAGAAGCCCAGAGGCTAAGGAACTGGGTATCTCCCTTGTATTAGAACTGCTCAGATGGAAAAAAGCAAGATGTTGTGTTTTAATACGTAGAGAACCCGAAATGCTGTTGCTAAGGGCAACAGCAAAACCCTAAAGGGTTACCAACGGGTGTGGCAGTAAACTCCTTGGTCAGAGATGGAATGATAGACACAAGGAGAGTCCCCACAATCCTAATTCTCACTTGCAGTGCACAGGTTTAAGCTTACTGCCACTAAACTGGCCCCTGACACCTAGCACAGTGAGACAGGATTAGACAGGCAAGTCTTAGAATACAGCCGCAAACTTGCTAAGTTCACAGAGTAGTAACAGAACCCCAGCAAGCTAAACGACTGACTCCAGTCTTACTGCTAGGTCTGGATTGGCAGAGTGTAATACCAAATCCCCAGGCCTATTTGCAGTAAGCAACAAACAAATACAAAGCTACACAGTACTGGCTAACTTTCATGAACTGACTAACCAACAAAGATTCAGCAGCATCTGCTTACCCTGAAAAGAGGCCTTATAAAGCAGGTGCTGTCCACGCCCCACTCAGACCTCACAGACTGTGAGCACAAAAACCAGCACCGGATCCCCTGCCGTGCACAGAGCCTATAACCACTGCACAGCAAAAGACCCGAACCGGAGTATCAGCTGCGCTCAGGTTACTCCACTAGCACTTGTCTCCCGGTTGCCATGACGACGTGGCAGCACAGGGCAGGAGACCCTAACAGTCACACAGCTACCTCATTGCGCCTCTTATTTTCTTTGCGTCATGTGCTGTTTGGGGAGTGTTTTTTGAAGGGCCATCCTGCGTGACACTGCAGTGCCACTCCTAGATGGGCCAGGTGTTTGTGTCGGCTACTAGGGTCGCTTAGCTTAGTCACACAGCTACCTCATTGCGCCTCTTTTTTTCTTTGCGTCATGTGCTGTTTGGGGAGTGTTTTTTGAAGGGCCATCCTGCGTGACACTGTAGTGCCACTCCTAGATGGGCTAGGTGTTTGTGTCGGCCACTAGGGTCGCTTAGCTTAGTCACACAGCTACCTCATTGCGCCTCTTTTTTTTCTTTGCGTCATGTGCTGTTTGGGGACTGGGGAGTAGTTTTTTGAAGGGCCATCCTGCGTGACACTGCAGTGCCACTCCTAGATGGGCCAGGTGTTTGTGTCGGCCACTTGGGTCGCTGAGCTTAGTCACACAGCTACCTCATTGCGCCTCTTTTTTTTCTTTGCGTCATGTGCTGTTTGGGGACTGGGGAGTAGTTTTTTGAAGGGCCATCCTGCGTGACACTGCAGTGCCACTCCTAGATGGGCCAGGTGTTTGTGTCGGCCACTTAGGTCGCTGAGCTTAGTCACACAGCTACCTCATTGCGCCTCTTTTTTTTCTTTGCGTCATGTGCTGTTTGGGGACTGGGGAGTAGTTTTTTGAAGGGCCAGCCTGCGTGACACTGCAGTGACACTCCTAGATGGGCCAGGTGTTTGTGTCGGCCACTTGGGTCGCTGAGCTTAGTCACACAGCTACCTCATTGCGCCTCTTTTTTTTTTCTTTGCGTCATGTGCTGTTTGGGGACTGGGGAGTAGTTTTTTGAAGGGCCATCCTGCGTGACACTGCAGTGCCACTCCTAGATGGGCCAGGTGTTTGTGTCGGCCACTTGGGTCGCTGAGCTTAGTCACACAGCTACCTCATTGCGCCTCTTTTTTTTCTTTGCGTCATGTGCTGTTTGGGGACTGGGGAGTAGTTTTTTGAAGGGCCAGCCTGCGTGACACTGCAGTGCCACTCCTAGATGTGCCAGGTGTTTGTGTCGGCCACTTGGGTCGCTGAGCTTAGTCACACAGCTACCTCATTGCGCCTCTTTTTTTCTTTGCGTCATGTGCTGTTTGGGGAGTGTTTTTTGAAGGGCCATCCTGCGTGACACTGCAGTGCCACTCCTAGATGGGCCAGGTGTTTGTGTCGGCCACTTGTGTCGCTGAGCTTAGTCATCCAGCGACCTTGGTGCAAATTTTAGGACTAAATATAATATTGTGAGGTGTAAGGTGTTCAGAATAGACTGAAAATGAGTGTTAATTATGGTTATTGAGGTTAATAATACTATGGGATCAAAATGACCCCCAAATTCAATGAATTAAGCTGTTTTTTAGGTTTTTTTTAAAAAAACACCCGAATCCAAAACACACCCGAATCCGACAAAAAAAATTCGGTGAGGTTTTGCCAAAACGCGTTCGAACCCAAAACACGGCCGCGGAACCGAACCCAAAACCAAAACACAAAACCCGAAAAATTTCAAGTGCACACCCCTATATGTAGTGTGTATGTAATATTTTTGACTTTGACATTACAACTAAAAAAAAATATAATTTATTCTACAGTGCATACTGTACACTGACATCACTTGTTGAGCACACATTACACCTTCATCCATGTCTATGTTGGTCTAGTGATATGTTTATGTACAGTACTGTGTGTAAAGGTAAAAGGACCATGGGTAACCAACTGCCAAGTATTCATCTGCATGGGTGTCATGAACAACATTCAAAACACCATAAATTTAGTGCAGTAAGTACCATATAATGAAATATTTATTGAAAAAGCAACAAAATACATTTAAAACATTCTTTATTACAAAATCAGAAATAATGTGCAGTACAGTACAGTACTGAACATCAAAAATGTACTCTATTATGAAGGACACAGGATTTAGAAATCTGTAAACAACTATTCACAGAGCTGGCCCTAGGCATATAGGCAAACTAGCCAAATGTCTAGGGAATTTGGAATGTATAGGGGGAGTAATTCCAAGTTGATCGCAGCAGGAAATTTTTTAGCAGTTGGGCAAAACCATGTGCACTGCAGGGGGGGCAGATATAACATTTGCAGAGAGAGTTAGATTTGGGTGGGTTATTTTATTTCTGTGCAGGGTAAATACTGGCTGCTTTATTTTTACACTGCAAATTAGATTGCAGATTGAACACACCACACCCAAATCTAACTCTCTCTGCACATGTTAAATCTGCCTCCCCTGCAGTGCACATGGTTTTGCCCAATTGCTAACAGAATTCCTGCTGCGATCAACTTGGAATTACCCCCAGGGTCACAAGCAGATTCTGCTGATTATCATGATATGGTGTATGCCTATATTCTGTGTGTGACTGCGGCTGTATCTGCGTACAAAATGTTACGTTAAAGTGTATTCCTGGAAATCTCTGTTACATAGCATTTTGTATGCAAATACAGTCGCGCACAGAATATAATAATAATAATAATAATTTTATTTATATAGCGCTCTTTCTCTAATAGGACTCAAGGCGCTTAACAGATATATAGCATAATATAATACAGAAAATAATGTAGAACATTTTCATAAAATACAGAAGCATGAAGATACTAAAAGGGACATTATGGAAATGCTTGAGTAAACAGGAAAGTCTTGAGTCTACTTTTGAAGGATTCTATAGTTGGGGCCTCTCGCACTGTGCGGGGAAGTGAGTTCCATAGAGTCGGAGCCGCATGACTAAAAGCTCGACCCCCAGATGAATTACGGTAGATTTTAGGTACAGCTAAAAGTCCTTCATCTACAGATCGCAGTAATCGAGTGGGGCAGTATGGGGTCAGAAGCTGTTCCAGGTACCTTGGGCCTTGGTCATGTAATGCTTTGAAACTCAGTAAGCCAATCTTGAAGATGATTCGCCATCTTACAGGCAGCCAGTGAAGGGAGTAGAGGATGGGTGTTATGTGGCTAGAACGGGGCTGGTTGGTTAACAGCCTGGCAGCTGTGTTTTGCACCAGCTGTAAGTGTTGCAATTCTTTTGCTGGTAGACCAAGGTAGAGGGCATTACAGTAGTCTATGTAGGCATGCTACATATCATTTTAATCAGCAGAAGTTGCTTGTGCATCCTAGTCACATCACAATGAAAACATGACTCATTTTCTGAAAAAATAGCTACCCAATGGTAGCAGAGCTGGATGGGAGCTGCATGGCATACTGAAACAAGGTATGAAGACACATCTGTATCCAAGCAGAGGCAGAGGTCATAGTGTTATCGGCCATGTAAGTGCTGTATGTGGTTAGGTTTATTGTGCAAAGTGTTCGGCATATGTGTAAGGGGCATTATGGGTGTCCTTATGTGTATAAGGGCATTAATGAAGGTTGGCATAATGTGTAAGGCGCATAATGTGTGGTATTGTGTGTATAAAGGCATTAATTATGTGTGGCATTATGTGTATAAGGTGCTCTACTGTGTGGCGTAATGTATGGAAAAGGCACTACTGTGAGGTTTAATGTGAATAAAGTGCAATATGATCTTGTGTAATGTGAAAAAGAATCAATTCAGTGTGATGTAATGTGAATTAGGAGCACTACTGTGATTAGTAATGTGCATACTGTAAGTTAAAGTGGTCCTAATGTGTGATGTAACGTGAAGAAGGGACAATGTCACATGATATAATGTGAATAAGGTTGCACTACTGGGGTATATTTACTAGTGATGAGCAGGTTCGGTTTCTCGGAAACCGAACCCCCCCGAACTTCACCCTTTTACACGGGTCCGAGCCATACTCGGATTCTCCCGTATGGCTCGGTTAACCCAAGCGCGCCCGAACGTCATCATCCCGCTGTCGGATTCTCGCGAGATTCGTATTCTATATAAGCAGCCGCGCGTCGCCGCCATTTTCACACGTGCATTGAGATTGATAGGGAGAGGACGTGGCTGGCGTCCTCTCCGTTTATAATTGTAGAAGAGACAGTTGATTGCTTGTTTTATTACTAATTGTGGGGAGGATTGGGGAGCAGCTGTTAGGACTCGGAGTAGAGTGCAGAGTTTTGCTAAAAGTGACCACCAGTTTTTTTTTATCCGTTCTCTGCCTGAAAAAAACGCTCCATACCGTATCTATGCTCAGCGTGCTGCATGATATATCTGTGCTGAGTGCTCACACTGCTTACTTGTGGGGACTGGGGAGCAGCCATAGCAGGAGTACAGTGCACAGTTTTGCTGACAGTGACCACCAGTATACGTTTGTCTGCCTGAAAAACACTCCTGTGGTGGCTTTTTTTTATACTAGTTTAGCAGTCTGCTGACAGTGTCCACCAGGTCCATTATACTGTATATAGCAGTACGGTAGGCCACTGCTGTACCTACCTCTGTGTCGTCACTCGACGTCCATAAGTATACTATCCATCCATCTACATTGTATACCTGTGGTGTCTTTTTTTCTTTATACTAGTAGTACTAGTTTAGCAGTCTGCTGACAGTGTCCACCAGGTCCATTATACTGTATATAGCAGTACGGTAGGCCACTTCTGTACCTACCTCTGTGTCGTCAGTCACTCATCATCCATTATTAATAATAAGTATACACTCCATCCATCTACATTGTATACCTGTGGTGGCTTTTTTTTATACTAGTAGTACTAGTTTAGCAGTCTGCTGATAGTGTCCACCAGGTCCATTATACTGTATATAGCAGTACGGTAGGCCACTGCTGTACCTACCTCTGTGTCGTCACTCATCGTTCATAAGTATACTATCCATCCATCTACATTGTATACCTGTGGTGGCTATTTTTGTCTATACTGGTAGTACTAGTTTAGCAGTCTGCTGACAGTGTCCACCAGGTCTATTATACTGTATATAGCAGTATGGTAGGCCACTGCTGTACCTACCTCTGTGTCGTCACTCGACGTCAATAAGTATACCATCCATCCATCTACATTGTATACCTGTGGTGTCTTTTTTTCTTTATACTAGTAGTACTAGTTTAGCAGTCTGCTGACAGTGTCCACCAGGTCCATTATACTGTATATAGCAGTACTGTAGGCCACTGCTGTACCTACCTCTGTGTCGTCACTTGTCCATAAGTATACTATCCATCCATCTACATTGTTTACCTGTGGTGCCTTTTAGTTGTGCGCATTAAAATATGGAGAACAAAAATGTGGAGGTTAAAAAAATAGGGAAAGATCAAGATCCACTTCCACCTCGTGCTGAAGCTTCTGCCACTAGTCATGGCTGAGACAATGAAATGCCATCAACGTCATCTACAAAGGCCAATGCCCATTGTCATAGTACAGAGCATGTAAAATCCAAAACACAAAGGTTCACTAAAATGACCCAAAAATTTAAATTAAAAGCATCTGAGGAGATACGTAAATTTGCCAATATGCCATTTACGACACGGAGTGGCAAGGAACGGCTGAGGCCCAGGCCTATGTTCATGGCTAGTGGTTCAGCTTCACATGAGGATGGAAGCACTAATCCTCTCGCTAGAAAAAAAGGAAAGACTTAAGCTGGCAAAAGCACAGCAAAGATCTGTGCGTTCTTCGAAATCACAAATCCCCAAGGAGAGTCCAATTATGTCGGTTGCGATGCCTGACCTTCCCAACACTGGACGGGAAGAGCTTGCGCCTTCCACCATTTGCACGCCCCCTGCAAGTGTTGGAAGGAGCACCCGCAGTCCAGTTCCTGGTAGTCAAATTGAAGATGTCAGTGTTGAAGTACACCAGGATGAGGATATGGGTGTTGCTGGCGCTGGAGAGAAATTTGACAAGGAGGATTCTGATGGTAAGGTGGTTTGTTTAAGTCAGGCACCCGGGGAGACACCTGTTGTCCGTGGTTTTATGATTCCAGCACTCTGGACTTAGGAGATCTTATTGCGAGGACCGGAGCACTGCAACAAAATGCTGGGAAAGGGAGCAGGAATGGAAAATAGCCCCTTGCGCCATAACTCCGTTGTCTCACCCGTGCTGTCAGAAATCCCCTGCGAGACTATGGTTGCTTGAGCCCATGGCAGCCGCGTTTGAAAGGCAGATTATGTCTGCCCAACTCCGATGCCCCCCGGTCTTAGTGAGAGACAAAGGGAAATCCGAGACAGTGTGATAACAAGGGGCCCTCTGACTAAACAACCAGGCCAGGGGCTACAAGCTAACTCAAAACTAGAATATGTGCGGAAAAACCGCCAGGGAAAAGGACTACCAAAATATCCACTTGTCCACTTCTCCTACCCGGCACCGCCGAGTTCTAGAGAAGACTTGTGGAAGTGGAACCCTCCGCAAATGCTCCAACAACAGAAGATATAAAGATAAAGCGGCTGAGCCGCAACACACGGCAGAGCCGCAACTCACGAAACACCACTCAATGTTAAACGGTGATCAGTCAGGACTCCACGGAACAAAACGACTCCCTGGGATGAGATGACAACTCCCGAATACAGGACTTCTGAGGACAGGAATGACCAGATACAGCAGGACTGGAAACAGACTCTCAGCAAACCAAAGCAGCATGCAGGAAGCTATTACCGGCGTCTGTGAGAAGCCCTGGGAAGGTACTTAACAGGGAGTCATCCAATCAGCTGCTTAGAGCCTGATTGGAATAAATGCCATGCAGCTGCCTTGCTGCACGGCCGGAGGACAGGTGTATGTGCTTGTTCATAAAGCCCAGCAACGGGGAACGCGGTCCGCCAGTGGCGTCCCCGTTGCTAGAGTCCGTGCGGCTCAGCGCGCCCGGCGTCTAACAGTACCCCCCCCTTGAGGAGGGGTCAAGGTACCCCCCCCCCCTTGAGGAAATTCCTGAAAAAATGCCCTCTTGAGCCTAGGGGCATGAAGATCCTTATCCAGGACCCAAGACCTTTCCGCCGGACCATAGCCTTTCCAGTGAACTAAAAAATAAAGCCGACCCCGCGATAATTTGGAATCGAGAACCTTCTCTACCAAGAACTCCTGTTGTCCCTGTACATCCACTGGAGATCAACCCTGAGAGATCCTCCGAGGAAACCTACTGGAAGAAACGTATTGTTTTAACAGGGAACAATGAAACGTATTTCCAATCCTGAGAGATCTTGGTAAACGTAGCCGAAAGGCAACTGGGTTGACTCTTTTAATAATAAGAAATGGACCAATAAATTTGGGTCCCAGTCTAGCCGAGGATTGTCGAAGCCTGATGTTGCGAGTCGACAACCACACCCTATCTCCCACCTTAAAAGTGCAAGGACGTCGGAGCCTGTCAGAAAATTTCTTCTCTCGAAAGGCCGCTTTTCTGAGAGCAAGGTGCACTTTTTTCCAAATTGCTCTGAGATGGGAGGTCAATGCCAGCGAGGAGACTGGAAAATAATGAAAAAAAGAATTAGATCTGCGGTGAAAAACAAAAACTGAAAAGAATGGAGACTCTTTAGTGGAGGAATGACAGAAATTATTGTAAGCAAATTCAGCCAAAGTAAGAAACTCTGACCAATCATTCTGGAGTTTGGCTGAATACAAGCGCAGATATTGTTTTAATGACTGGTTAACTCGTTCGGTTTGCCTGTTGGCTTGTGGGTGATAACCGGATGTTAATGACAGTTTCATCTTTAATGAAACACAAAAACATCTCCAGAATTGTGCGATAAATTGTGGACCCCGATCAGAAACAATATCAGTGGGTAACCCATGAAGCCTAAACACATGGCGGAGGAACAAAACTGCCAACCCTTGAGCAGAAGGCAATTGGGGAAGAGCAATAAAATTAGCTATTTTACTAAAACGGTCCACTACCACCCATATGACTCGGAATCCGGCTGAAAGGGGAAGGTCAACCACAAAATCCATGGAAATATGAGACCATGGCCTGAGAGGGACACTTAAGGGCATAAGTTGCCCGATAGGCAAGGAACGGGGAACCTTATGCTGTGAACAAACCGGACATGAAAAAACAAATTCCCTAATGTCTTTAGACATACTAGGCCACCATACTCCAATGTCTTAGTGATTCCTGGATGCCCTGAAACCTTGTTGTCATGGAAATCAGTTAAAACAGTAGCTCTCAAAAATTCAGGAACGTAAAGACGACCAGCAGGAGTAAATCTAGGAGCTTGGTGTTGAAGCTGGTTTAACTGGGTAAATAAATCCTGTGTGAGGCCTGCCCGGATGACCGAAGATGGAAGTATTGAGGTAACAACAGTATTGTTATTGTGAACCGTAAGAAAACTACGTGACAGGGCATCAGCTTTAGTATTCTTGGAACCAGGCCTGAAAGTGATAATAAATTTGAAACGAGTAAAAAATAATGCCCAACGTGCCTGCCGAGCATTAAGCCATTTAGCTGATTCAATGTATTGCAGGTTCTTATGGTCAGTCAATACCAAAATAATATGCTTTGCTCCTTCCAGCCAATGCCTCCACTCCTCAAAAGCCCACTTTACCACCAGTAACTCCCGATTACCAACGTCATAATTGGATTCAGCGGAGGAGAACTTCCTGGACATAAAGGCACAAGGATGTAACTCCAAAGACTCCGGATCCTTTTGAGAAAGAACAGCCCCCACTCCAACCTCTGAGGCATCAACCTCCACAACAAAGGGCAATTCTGGATTAGGATGTCTGAGGACAGGAGCAGAGACAAAGGCTTGTTTGAGGGCCCGGAAGGACAACTCAGCTTCATGCGACCAGTTGGTAGGATCCACTCCTTTCTTAGTCAGAGCCACAATGGGAGCTACCAGGTCAGAAAAAGAATGAATGAACCTCCTATAATAATTTGCAAACCCTAAAAACGCTGATTTGCTTTTAAATTGGTGGGTTGCGCCCAATTAAGGATGGCCTGAAGCTTCTTGGATTCCATGGAAAATCCCGGAGGGGAAATTATGTACCCTAAAAAAGATACTTCTGTGACGTGAAATTCACACTTCTCCAGCTTGGCATATAAATGATTCTCACGTAACTTTTGAAGAACCAGACGCACCTGGGTGATATGTTGTTCCATCGATTCAGAAAAAATCAAGATGTCGTCTAAATAAACGACCACGAATTTCCCTAGGAAGTCACGGAGCACATCATTTATGAGGTCTTGAAAAAATGCTGGAGCGTTAGACAGGCCGAACGGCATCACCAGGTATTCGTAGTGACCCGACTGAGTACTGAATGCCGTCTTCCACTCATCTCCAGATTTAATTCGGATGAGGTTGTAAGCTCCTCTCAGGTCAACTTTAGAAAAAATCACAGCAGAACGTAACTGATCAAAGAGTACAGAAATCAACCGCAAAGGATAGGTGTTTTTGACTGAGATCTTATTCAGGGCTCTAAAATCAATGCATGGTCTAAGCGAGCCATCCTTCTTCTCCACAAAGAAAAAACCAGCACTTAAAGGGGATTTTGATGGTCTAATAAACCCTTTCTGTAAGCTCTCCTGAATATAGTCATTCAAAGCCGAAGTTTCTGGCCCGGACAATGCATATAATCTTCCCTCGGCAAACTCCTGGTATTCCACAGGAATGAGTTCTGGAATGATAGCTGCTACTCTGACTGGAAACGAAATACATTCCTTAGCACAAAAAGTACCCCATTGTGAAATCTCCCAGGACTGCCAATCAATGGTGGGATTATGAAAGGCCAGCCAAGGGTGACCCAGAACAACTGGAACTGCCGGGCAATGTGTAAGATAGAACTCAATTTTTTTCGGAATGTAAAGCTCCTACTGTAAGTAGCACGGGAGGTGTACGGTGAGAAATATCCCCATTGGAAAGCGGACTCCCATCTAAGCCATGCATGGTGACACACCTACCCAATGGTATCTGAGGAATGCCTAAGGCCTTAGCCTAAGTTAAATCCATAAAGTTTCCTGCAGCTCCACTGTCGACAAAAGCCGACACCAAAGAATTGAGGCTGCCAAAGGAAACTTTAACTGGGACTAAAAGAGAGTTATTAGAGGAGATAAGCTGCAGACCTAGGTGAACCCCCTCACCATTCACCTGGTCAAAGCGTTTCCCGACTTGTTCGGACAGTTACGAGCAAAATGTCCCTTACCACCATAGTACAAAAAAAAGACCGGAATTTTGCCTTCTGGCTCTTTCCTCAGGAGACAGCCGGGAGAGACCCATCTGCATGGGCTCCTCTACGTCTTCTGGAATGGAATAAACACACGGACTTGACCTTACAGGTAAAATACAGAAATGGTCAACCACTGCGCTCTTGGCGGCTGCAGTTATGTAGAACCCTGGTGTCACCCAACACCTTACAACATGAACAATAAAAAAATGAGAACTACCTCAACCGCGCTCAGCTTAATGAAGTCCACTTAGATGTCTTAAACGTTCAGCAGTCTGTCAGTTCGAAAAAAGAGAGGAGGTCGTCTTCCAATCTTTTTTATTCCTAGTCCATAGGATAGAGGAATTCCCTCTGGGTTAATCCAAAGTCCCTCAAAAAGAAAAATGGGAGAACAATATCGTGTAGTATGTCCTGGATTTGGGGATGATGGGTGATTCTAGATTCTGTGGTTAGTCACGATAGTTCGTACCGTACTCACGTCTACAAAGGAAGAGTTTCCACTCATGAAGGTTTCTTTGTGGGTCCAAACTTCTCCTAGCTGGATGGATTGGGGTTCGTTTCCTTTCAAATCCTCCCAAGGTGGTACCACAGTGCAAAAAATAATAGGGAGAAGAACGACCCAATCAATAAATCACAATGGCGTTAGGTTTATCAACCCCACTGATAGCTGAAAGTTAAATCAGCATACCGTACTCACACTCAGAGTGTATTCAATAATCCCATAAAGGTATCTTTAACCGTGGTTATTGTTCAGATAGATAAACTTAAATGTCAGAATATGAATGGGCAAGCGTACCCCACTTACAGTCTTCAAAGAAGATGTCAAGCCCGTAGCGGTTTCTTTTTCCACTCCCTTCCTAGGAAGTGGAACTCCACCGTCGAATACTTCCAATCTGTTATAGCTTATACGGAGTATTCGATCTTTATTGTTGGGAGAGCTCTGGAAAGCTATGGGCTTGACATCTTCTTTGAAGACTGTAAGTGGGGTACGCTTGCCCATTCATATTCTGACATTTAAGTTTATCTGTCTGAACAATAACCACGGTTAAAGATACCTTTATGGGATTATTGAATACACTCTGAGTGTGAGTACGGTACGCTGATTTAACTTTCAGCTATCAGTGGGGTTGATAAAACTAACGCCATTGTGATTTATTGATTGGGTCGTTCTTCTCCCTATTATTTTTTGCACTGTGGTACCACCTTGGGAGGATTTGAAAGGAAACGAACCCCAATCCATCCTGCGACCTCACCCGAAGCGAAAGATCCTGAACCAGTTCTTCAATCTGATTGACTAAGAGCTGGCCAGGATTTGGCCCTACACCTGTCGGATTCATGAGGCCAAAACATTTTTAACAAAAACTGAATGAGAGGGAAAAAATTAAAGCCCTGTTTAATTAAAATTTTTTGGTATGGCTGGTAATAATGTTATGATTCCAGCACTCTGGTCTGAGGAGATCTTATTGCGAGGACCGGAGCACTGGAACGAAATGCTGGGAAAGGGAGCGGGAATGGAAAATAGCCCCTTGTGCCATAACTCCGTTGTCTCACCCGTGCTGTCAGAAATCCCCTGCGAGACTATGGTTGCTTGAGCCCATGGCAGCCGCGTTTGAAGGGCGGATTATGTCTGCCCAACTCCGATGCCCCCCGGTCTTAGTGAGAGACAAAGGGAAATCAGAGACACGGTGATAACAAGGGGCCCTCTGACTAAACATCCAGGCCAAGGGCTACAAGCTAACTCAAAACTTGAATATGTGCAGAAAAACCACCAGGGAAAAGGACAACCAAAATATCCACTTGTCCACTTCTCCTACCCGGCACCGCCGAGTTCCAGAGAGGACTTGTGGAAGCGGAACCCTCAGCAAATGCTCCAACAACAGAAGATATAAAAATAAAGCGGCTGAGCCGCAACACACGGCAGAGCCGCAACTCACGAAACACCACTCGATGTTAAACGGTGATCAGTCAGGACTCCACGGAACAAAACGACTTCCTGGGATGAGATGACAACTCCCGAATACAGGACTTCTGAGGACAGGAATGATCGGATACAGCAGGACTGAAAACAGACTCTCAGCAAACCAAAGCAGCATGCAGTAAGCTATTACCGGCGTCTGTGAGAAGCCCTGGGAACGTACTTAACAGGGAGTCCTCCAATCAGCTGCTTAGAGCCTGATTGGAATAAATGCAGTGCAGCTGCCTTGCTGCACGGCCGGAGGACAGGTGTATGTGCTTGTTCATAAAGCCCAGCAACGGGGAAAGCGGTCCGCCAGTGGCGTCCCCATTGCTAGGGTCCGTGCGGCTCAGCGCGCCCGGCGTCTAGCGTTGCTAGGGAGCAGGTGGCTGAATGCGCACGGCGTCCCTAGTTGCTAGGCGCCGGCCCGCGCGGACAAGCGGACCCCGGCGCCTAACACGTGGGAGGAATATGGCCATTGACATGCCTGGTCAAAATACAAAAAAAAATCAGCTCTTCGGTGTGGAATTATTTCAACACAAATGCGGACAGGTGTCAAGCCGTGTGTTGCCTTTGTCAAGCTATAATACGTAGGAGTAATGATGTTAACCACCTCGGAACATCCTCCCTTATACGTCATCTGCAGCACATTCATCATAAGTCAGTGACAAGTTCAAAAACTTTGGGCGACAGTGGAAGCAGTCCACTGACCACTAAATCCCTTCCTCTTGTAACCAAGCTCCCGCAAACCACACCACCAACTCCCTCAGTGTCAATTTCCTCCTTACCCAGGAAATCCAATATTCCTGCAGGCCATGTCACTGGCAAGTCTGACGAGTCTTCTCCTGCCTGGGATTCCTCCGATGCATCCTTGAGTGTAACGCCTACTGCTGCTGGCGCTGCTGTTGTTGCTGCTGGGAGTCAATTGACATCCCAGAGGGGAAGTCAGAAGACCACTTGTACTACTTCCAGTAAGCAATTGACTGTCCCATAGTCCTTTGCGAGGAAGATGAAATATCACAGCAGGGATCCTGCTGCAAAGCGGATAACTGAGGTCTTGGAAGCTGCGGTGGTGTTAAACGTTTGTCCGGTATCCACCGTTAATTCACAGGGAATTAGAGAATTTCTTGAGGTACTGTGTCCCCATTACCAAATACCATCTAGGTTCCATTTCTCTAGGTAGGCGATAACGAGAATGTACACAGACTTTAGAAAAAGAGTCACCAGTGTCCTTAAAATACTGTTGTACCCACTGCGTGCTAAAGACTGGAGCACCAGCAAACACTCCTGAACCTTCCCCACCATCAGCTGAAGCAAGAGGTGGTAATGAGATGTAATTCAAAGTGGATAACTGAGGCCTTGGCAGCCTGGGCGGTGAGAAAAGTGGTTCCGGTATCCATCGTTACTTCAGAGCCAACTATAGACTTGATTGAGGTACAGTGTCCCCAGTACCAAATACCATCTAGGTTCCATATCTCTAGGCAGGCGATACCGAAAATGTACACTGACCTCAGAAAACCAGTGTCCTAAAAAATGCAGTTGTACCCAATGTCCACTTAACCACGGACATGTGGACAAGTGGAGCAGGGCAGACTCAGGACTATATGACTGTGACAGCCCACTGGGTAGATGTGTTGACTCCCGCTGCAAGAACAGCAGGGACGGCACCAGTAGCAGCATCTCGCAAACGCCAAATTGTTCCTAGGTAGGCTACACTTTGTATCACCGCTTTCCAGAATACGCACACAGCTGAAAACCTCTTATGGCAACTGAGGAAGATCATCGCAGAAGGGCTTACCCCAATTGGACTCTCCTGGGGATTTGTGACATCGGACAACGCCAGCAATATTGTGTGTGCATTACATCTGGGCAAATTCCAGCATGTCCCATGTTTTACACATACCTTGAATTTGGTGGTGCAGAATTATTTAAGAAATGACAGGGGCGTGCAAGAGATGCTGTCGGTGGCCCGAAGAATAGCGGGCCACTTTCGGCATTCAGGCACCGCGTACAGAAGACTGGAGCACCACCAAACATCCCTGAACCTGCCCTGCCATCATCTGAAGCAGTAGGTGATAACGAGGTGGAATTCAACCCTCTATATGCTTCAGAGGATGGATGAGCAGCAAAAGGCCATTCAAGCCTATACATCTGGCCACAATATAGGCAAAGGAGGGGTAATGCACCTGTCTCATGCGCAGTGGAGAATTAGTTCAACGTTGTGCAAGGTTCTGCAACCCTTTGAACTTGCCACATGTGAAGTCAGTTCAGACACTGCCAGCCTGAGTCAGGTCATTCCCCTGATCAGGCTTTTGCAGAAGAAGCTGGAGACATTGAAGGAGGAGCTAAAACAGAGCAATTCCGCTAGGCATGTGGGACTTGTGGATGGAGCCCTTAATTCGCTTAACCAGGATTCACGGGTGGTCAATCTGTTGAAATCAGAGCACTACATTTTGGCCACAGTGCTCGATCCTAGATTTAAAACCTATGTTGTATCTCTATTTCCAGCAGACACAAGTCTGCAGGGGTTCAAAGACCTGCTGGTGAGAAAATTGTCAAGTCAAGCGGAACGTGACCCGTCAACAGCTCCTCCTTCACATTCTCCCACAACTGGGGGTGCGAGGAAATGGTTAAGAATTCCGAACCCACCCGCTGGCGGTGATGCTGGGCAGTCTGGAGCGAGTGCTGACATCTGGTCCGGACTGAAGGACCTGCCAACGATTACTGACATGTCGTCTACTGTCACTGCATATGATTCTCTCACCATTGAAAGAATGGTGGTCGGATTATATGAGTGACCGCATCCAAGTAGGCATGTCAGACAGTCCGTACGTATACTGGCAGGAAAAAGAGGCAATTTGGAGGCCCTTGCAGAAACTGGCTTTATTCTACCTAAGTTGCCCTCCCTCCAGTGTGTACTCCGAAAGAGTGTTTAGTGCCACCGCTCACATTGTCAGCAATCGGCGTACGAGGTTACTTCCAGAAAATGTGGAGAAGATAATGTTCATTAAAATGAATTATAATCAATTCCTCTGTGGAGACATTCACTAGCAGCAATTGCCTCCAGAAAGTGCATGGGGACCTGAGATGGTGGATTTCAGTGGGGATGAATTAATAATCTGTGAGGAGGGGGATGTACACAGTGAAAGGGGTGATGAATCGGATGATGATGATGAGGTGGACATCTTGCCTCTGTAGAGCCAGTTTGTGCAAGGAGAGATTGATTGCTTCTTTTTTGGTGGGGGCCCAAACCAACCAATCATTTCAGTCACAGTCGTGTGGCAGACCCTGTCGCTGAATTGATGGGTTTGTTAAAGTGTGCATGTCCTCTTTATACAACATAAGGGTGGGTGGGAGGGCCCAAGGACAATTCCATCTTGCACCTCTTTTTTCTTTCATTTTTCTTTGCATCATGTGCTGTTTTGGTACAATATTTTTGAAGTGCCATCCTGTCTGACACTGCAGTGCCACTCCTTGATGGGCCAGGTGTTTGTGTCGGCCACTTGGGTCGCTTATCTTAGTCACACAGCTACCTCATTGCGCCTCTTTTTTTCTTTGCATCGTGTGCTGTTTGGGGAGTATTTTTTTGAAGGGCCATCCTGTGTAACACTGCAGTGCCACTCTTAGGGGTACATTTACTAAGATTCTTATTTTCCAGAATCATGTCCAAGTTCAATCACGAATGACATCGACAGTGTAAATTTGCAACTTTTTGAATTGATTACGACTAATTTACTAAGCTGTCGTATTCGGGTTTTTCTTTTCTTCCGATGTCGATGTCATTCGTGTTTTTTTTTATATTTTTACGGCAGTGATTAGCAAAACACTGCCGACATTTTTTACAATCAATCTCGGCTGGATCTATGTGATCCGTGCTGGGGTTCATTTTTTTTTTTTTTTTAAATTAAACACTGTAAAATAAAAAATAAAAAATTCGTGGGGTCCCCCCTCCTAAGCATAACCAGCCTCGGGCTCTTTGAGCCGATCCTGGTTGCAAAAGTATGGGGAAAAAAATGACAGGGGTTCCCCCATATTTAAGCAACCAGCATCGGGCTCTGCGCCTGGTCCTGGTCCCAAAAATACGGGGGAAAAAAAGAGTAGGGGTCCCCCGTATTTTTAAAACCAGCACCGGGCTCCACTAGCTGGACAGATAATGCCACAGCCGGGGGTCACTTTTATATAGTGCCCTGCGGCCGTGGCATCAAAAATCCAACTAGTCACCCCTGGCCGGGGTACCCTGGGGGAGTGGGGACCCCTTCAATCAAGGGGTCCCCCCCCCCAGCCACCCAAGGGCCAGGGGTGAAGCCCGAGGCTGTCACCCCCCATCCAATGGGCTGCGGATGGGGGGGCTGATAGCCTTTGTTGTCAAAGAAAAGATATTGTTTTTAGTAGCAGTACTACAAGTCCCAGCAAGCCTCCCCCGCATGCTGGTACTTGGAGAACCACAAGTACCAGCATGCGGCGGAAAAACTGGCCCGCTGGTACCTGTAGTACTATTACTAAAAAAATACCCAAAAAAAGACAAGACACACACACCGTGAAAGTATAATTTTATTACATACATACACACATACATACATACATACTTACCTTAAGTTCCCACGCAGGTCGGTCCTCTTCTCCAGTAGAATCCAAGGGGTACCTGTTGAAGAAATTATACTCACGAGATCCAGGGGTCCAGGCTCCTCGGGGAATCCAGGGGTAATCCACGTACTTGAAAAAAATAACAAAACGGTGTCCCGACCACGAACTGAAAGGGGACCCATGTTTGCACATGGGTCACCTTTCCACGAATGCCAGAAACCCACTTTGACTTCTGTCTAAGTGGGTTTCTTCAGCCAATCAGGGAGCGCCACGTTGTAGCACTCTCCTGATCAGCTGTGTGCTCCTGTACTGAATGACAGGCAGCACACGGCAGTGTTACAATGTAGCGCCTATGCGCTACATTGTAACCAATGCTGGGAACTTTCTGCCCAGCGGTTGACCTAAAGTGACGTCACCGCTGAGCAGAAAGTTCCCAGCATTGGTTACAATGTAGCGCATAGGCGCTACATTGTAACACTGCCGTGTGCCGCCTGTCAGTTAGGACAGGAGCACACAGCCGATCAGGAGAGTGCTACAACGTGGCGCTCCCTGATTGGCTGAAGAAACCCACTTAGACAGAAGTCAAAGTGGGTTTCTGGCATTCGTGGAAAGGTGACCCATGTGCAAACATGGGTCCCCTTTCAGTTCGTGGTCGGGACACCGTTTTGTTATTTTTTTCAAGTACGTGGATTACCCCTGGATTCCCCGAGGAGCCTGGACCCCTGGATCTCGTGAGTATAATTTCTTCAACAGGTACCCCTTGGATTCTACTGGAGAAGAGGACCGACCTGCGTGGGAACTTAAGGTAAGTATGTATGTATGTGTGTATGTATGTAATAAAATTATACTTTCACGGTGTGTGTGTCTTGTCTTTTTTTGGGTATTTTTTTAGTAATAGTACTACAGGTACCAGCGGGCCAGTTTTTCCGCCGCATGCTGGTACTTGTGGTTCTCCAAGTACCAGCATGCGGGGGAGGCTTGCTGGGACTTGTAGTACTGCTACTAAAAAACAATATCTTTTCTTTTACAACAAAGGCTATCAGCCCCCCCATCCGCAGCCCATTGGATGGGGGAGGACAGCCTCGGGCTTCACCGATGGCCCTTGGGTGGCTGGGGGGGGACCCCTTGATTGAAGGGGTCCCCACTCCCCCAGGGTACCCCGGCCAGGGGTGACTAGTTGGATTTTTGATGCCACGGCCGCAGGGCACTATATAAAAGTGACCCCCGGCTGTGGCATTATCTGTCCAGCTAGTGGAGCCCGGTGCTGGTTTTAAAAATACGGGGGACCCCTACTCTTTTTGTCCCCCGTATTTTTGGGACCAGGACCAGGCGCAGAGCCCGATGCTGGTTGCTTAAATATGGGGGAACCCCTGTCATTTTTTTCCCCATATTTTTGCAACCAGGATCGGCTCAAAGAGCCCGAGGCTGGTTATGCTTAGGAGGGGGGACCCCAAGCAATTTTTTTTGGGAAAAAAAGCACTTTCCCACCCCTTCCCACTGATATACATGCACGGATCTCATGGATCCGTGCATGCCTATCCAATCACGAAAAAAAAAAGCAGGTCTGTTTTTTTTTAGCACTTTTTTACGAGTTGTAATTTTTCACGGCAGTGTTTTATTTTTTTTTGCTTTGCACTTCAAAGTAAATGACCGAGATTCATACTTAAACAGCCGCGTTTTGACCGATGGTGTATTCATTCGTAATTTTTTACTTGGACTTGCAAAAAATTACGAATGCCCTCATCTCTGCCGTGATTAGTGTTTAGTAAATTACCGAGATGACACTTTGATGAAAAAATGGCATCTCGGTCAAAATCGGGAGCTTAGTAAATTTACCCCTTAGATGGGCCAGGTGTTTGTGTCAGCCACTTGTGTCGCTTAGCTTAGTCACACAGCGACCTTGGTGCGCCTCTTTTTTTATTTGCATCATGTGCTGTTTGGGGACTATTTTTTTGAAGTGCCATCCTGCCTGACACTGCAGTGCCACTCCTAGATGGGCCAGGTGTTTGTGTCGGCCACTTGTGTCGCTTAGTTTAGCCAACCAGCTGCAAATTTTAGGACAAAAAATAATATTGTGAGGTGTTCAGAATAGACTGGAAATGAGTGGAATTATGGATATTGAGGTTAATAATACTATGGGATCAAAATGATCCCCAAATTCTATGATTTAAGCAGTTTTTTGTTTTTTTTTTGAAAAAAACACCCGAATCCAAAACACACCCGAATCCAACAAAAAAATTTCGGTGAGGTTTTGCCAAAACGCGTCAGAATCCAAAACACGGCCGTGGATCAGAACCCAAAACCAAAACACAAAACCCGAAAAATTTCCGGTGCACATCACTAAATTTACTAAGTTCCCCATTTTGACCGATATGGTGTTTTTTCGTCAAAGTGTCATCTCGTGAATTTACTAAACTCAAATCACGGCAGTGTTGAGGGCATCCATATTTTTTGGAAAGTGCAGGAAAAAAATTACGAATGAATACACCATCGGTCAAATACTCCTGTTATTTGGTAGAACTCAGTCATTTACTAAAAAGTGTAATTCACAAACACTGCCGGCAATAGCCAAACACTGCTGTAAAGAAATACAAAGTGTAAAAAAGTGCTAAAAAAAACAGACCTGCTTCTTTTTACTGTGTTCTGATAGGCATGCATGGATCCATGAGATCCGTGCATGTTTATCAGTGGGAAGGGGTGGGAAAGTGTTACATTTCTTGAAAAAAAATGCATGGGGTCCCCCTCTCCAAGCAAAACCAGCCTCGGGCTCTTTGAGCCGGTCCTGGTTAAAAAAATATGGGGAAAAAATTGACAGGGGATTCCCCATATTTAATCAACCAGCACCGGGCTCTGCGCCTGGTCCTGGTTCCAAAAATATGGGGGACAAAAAGCACAGGGGTCCCCCGTATCTCAAAAACCAGCACCGGGCTCCACTAGCCAGATACATAATGCCACAGCCAGGGGACACTTTTATATTGGTCCCTGCAGCCCTGGCATTAAATACCCAACTAGTCACCCCTGGCCTGGGTACCTTGGAGGAGAAGGGACCCCTTCAATCAAGGGGTCCCCCCCTCCAGCCACCCAAGGGCCAGGGGTGAAGCCGAGGCTGTAACTCCATCCAAGGGCGGCGGATAAGGGGGGTAATTCCAAGTTGATCGCAGCAGGAATTCTGTTAGCAACTGGGCAAAACCATGTGCACTTCAGGGGAGGCAGATATAACATGTGCAGAGAGAGTTAGATTTGGGTGTGGTGTGTTCAATCTGCAATCTAAATTGCAGTGTAAAAATAAAGCAGCCAGTATTTACCCTGCACAGAAACAAACTAACCCACCCAAATCTAACTCTCTCTGCACATGTTATATCTGCCCCCCCTGCAGTGCACATGGTTTTGCCCAACTGCTAAAAAATGTCCTTCTGCGATCAACTTGGAATTACCCCCCATGTGCACTGCAGGAGGGGCAGATATAAAATGTGCAGAGAGAGTTAGATTTGTGTGGGGTGTATTCAAGCTGAAATCTAAATAGCAGTGTAAAACTTAAGCAGCCAGTATTTACCCTGCACAGAAACAAAATAACCTACCCAAATCTAACTCTCTCTGCAAGTGTTATATCTGCCCCCCCCTGCAGTGCACATGGTTTTTCCCAATTGCTAACAAACTTGCTGCTGCGATCAACTCAGTATTACCCCCAAAGAGCTGATAGCCTTTTTGACAAAATGAGAATATTGTTTTAGTAGCAGTACTACAAGTCCCAGCAAGCCTCCCCCTCAAGCAGGTACTTGGAGAACCACAAGTACCAGCATGCAGAGGAAAACCGAGCCCGCTGGTACCTGTAGTACTACTAATTAAAAAGTATCCAAATAAAAACATTAGACAACCACCTTGAAAGTATAAGTTTAATACATACATCCACACCTCCAAACATACATACTTACCTATGTTCACACGAGGGTCGGTCCTCATCTCCATGTAGAATCCATGGGGTACCTGTTGGAAAATACTCACATAATCCAGTGTAGATCGGTCTTCTTCTGTTCCATTTGTAATCCACGCACTTTGCAAAATAAAAAAACAAACACCCGACCACGCACTGAAAAAGGCCCCATGTTTTCCATGGGACCCCTTTCCCCGACTGACAGGAACCCCCCATGACTTCTGTCTAAGAGGGTTCCTTCATCCAATCAGGGAGCGCCTCGTCGTGGCACCCTCCTGATTGGCTATGTGCTCCTGTAGTGTCTGACAGGCAGCACACGGCAGTGATACAATGTAGCGCCTATGCGCTCCATTGTAACCAATGGTGGGAACTTTGAGGTCAGCGGTGAGGTTACTTTCAGTCAACCGCTGACCTCAAAGTTCCCTCCATTGGTTACAATGGAGTGCATAGGCGCTATATTGTATCACTGCCGTGTGATGCCTGTCAGACACTACAGGAGCACACAGCCAATCAGGAGGGTGCCACAACGTGGCGCTCCCTGATTGGCTGATGGAACCTTCTTAGACATAAGTCAGAGGGGGTTCCTGGCATTCGGGGAAAGGTGTCCCGTGTGAAAACATGGGGCCCCTTTCAGTGCGTGGTCGGGTGTTTGTTTTTTTATTTTGCAAAGTACGTAGATTACAAATGGAACAGAAGAAGACCGATCTACACTGTATTATGTGAGTATGAATTTTCCAACAAGTACCCCATGGATTCTACATGGAGAAGAGGACCGACCCTCGTGTGAACATAGATAAGTATGTATGTTTGGAGGTGTGGATGTATGTATTAAACTTATACTTTCAAGCTGTGTGTCTCCTGTTTTTATTTGGGTATGATTTTAGTAGTAGTACTACAGGTACCAGCGGGCCCCTTTTTTCTCTGCATGCTGGTACTTGTGGTTCTCCAAGTATCCGCTTGAGGGGGAGGCTTGCTGGGACTTGTAGTACTGCTACTAAAAACAATACTCTCATTTTGTCTAAAAGCCTATCAGCTCCCCATCCACCGCCCCTGGATGGGGGGACAGCCTCAGGCTTCACCCCTGGCCCTTGGGTGGCTGGAGGGGGGAACCCTTTGATTGGAGGGGTCCCAACTTCTCCAGGGTACCCCGGCCAGGGGTGACTAGTTGGGTATGTAATGCCAGGGCCGCAGGGACCAATATAAATGTGTCCCCCGGCTGTGGCATTATGTATCTTGCTAGTGGAGCCCGGTGCTGGTTTCTGAGATACGGGGGACCCCTATGCTTTTTGTCCCCCGTATTTTTGGAACCAGAACCAGGCGCAGAGCCCAGTGCTGGTTGTTTAAATATCGGGGAACCACTGTCAATTTTTTCCCCATATTTTTTCAACCAGGACCGGCTCAAAGAGCCCGAGGCTGTTTTTGCTTAGGAGGGGGGACCCCACGCATTTTTTTTAATTTTTAATTTAATTTTTTTATTTTACAAAAGGTGCACAGTGAAGCCCAGCACGGATCTCACAGATCCAGCCGTGATTCATTGTGTTAAAGTCGGCAGTGTTTTACAATTCACTCCCGTAAAACACTGGCAAAAAATACGAATGACATCGACATCGGTAAATACAAAAATGCAGAATACCGCAGTTTAGTAAATTAGTTGTAATAAATTCAAAAAGTTGCAAATTTACACTTTCGATGTCATTCATGTTTGAACTTTAACCTCATTCCGAAAAATATGAATTTTAGTAAATATACCCCACTGTGTGGTATAATTTGAATTTGGGGTACTATTGTGTGGCCACGCCCCTCCCAAAAGATCACACCTCTTTTTGGGCTGCGCGCAGAATGTGCGCACTTTTCCTATTTAAAATATAGGGGGTAGGAGCACCAAAATTAGGACTGCTATGACTGAGGGGTGATGGTGATGGGAAAGGGGTGCACAGTCAGAGGCAGAAGTAGAAGTGGTGCTTGGGGATACCAGCCAAAATCTTGCCTAGGGCATCATATTGATTAGGGCCGACTCTGACTGCTCATACACTTCAATTATAGTACTACTTTATAATGTACAATGCTCACACAATACTCATAGACAAATACAAATTTAAAAACATTTATAATAATGCATACATTAAAATTTTATACAGAAAAATCTGTGTATAGTACTACATACTGTACCACTGGCATGACATTTTCTTTCATCTATAACAGTCAATAATTAATACAGATGATTTATGTAATTATTACAATGTTCAGGTGTAAGTACAACTTCCCAATATTTTAAGATCCCATCTAATAGCTGCTGTTTTGTTGTTGGCTTCGCAATGCACTAAATGTATCTCTTTAATTAAGCCCACACTAATTCAATTGGATTCATGTCCGGTGATTTAAACAGTATATACAAAAAGTTTTTTAATGAAATGATTACGTTAACAAAATAAAACATATTGTACTTTTCATTAAGCCAATAAAAACATTTAGTATTATACCAACATTACTTGTAATAAAACAATACTAACTCTGTTGGTGTGTTCCCAATTGATACCTTTATATTCAATACATTTGTCATACATCCCTCTACTATTGTGTTTTGAAATATTTGCTTATCCATGATCCCTACAGAAATAAGAAAATGTTGTTCATTAATAAGCATCTCATTTTATTGTTATTTTACATGTACTGTATAGTGTATGTATTTTTTAAAAACACAGGGACAGAAAAAGTACCTTCGAAAAATAATCGTCATATGGCTCTTCATACATGGACCTTCAATGGATGCTTTGGACTTGGCTTTAATGAGATATGTTGACATTTATGGAATGACATTCGGGAGAACCTCTCAAATACAATAGATGATTAATCCTTGAAAATTGACTGTATCACCGCTCTCAATACACCAAAGTGTCTAATCAACTCTCTTTTCTTTATTCACATATCCTACCATGGGAGATATCCTGTAAAGAGCTAAAAAATATAATTATTTATATATATATATATATATATATATATATATATCCTTAAATGACGGCACTCAGGAATGAATAAAGAAGACTCAAACAGCAGCTTGTTAGGCAACGTTTCAGTGCTTTATTGTGCTTTTATCAAGCCTATTGGCTTGATAAAAGTGCAAGGAAGTGCTGAAACATTGTCTAACAAGCTGATGTGTGAGTCTTTATTATTCATTCCTGAGTGCTGCCATTGGAGGATGTATTACATGTAGCCTTTGGCTATTGGTGAGGAAGGCACCGGGTACAGTTTTCTGTGGTTTCCAGTGAGTGCCAGAGATTGGAGATTTTATATATATTTATATTAGGGATGAGTAGGTTTGAATCTCAGAGATCCGAACCCCACCCCCACCGGGACTTCAGGATCCAAGTTAGGGTCCTGATTTCCCTCCAGACTCAGATCCCAAATCGAGGCAAAAACGTCATCTTTCCGCTGTCGGATTATCGCAGGTTTTGGATTCCTTATAAGGAGCCGCGAGTCAACACCATTTTCAATCTGGACTTAATGAGTGAGAGAGACAGAGGTCTGTCTCTCTGTGGGTGGTGGCGTACAGGGGTGCTGCTGTCCTGTGCTGTTCTGATGTGGTGTCCTCTGCTGTTAGGTGTGCTGCTGTCCTGTGCTATACAGAGGTGCTGTCCTGTTTGCCCTGTGATGTTAGGGGTGCTTCTGTCCTGTGCTGTAAAGGGGTGATGTTCTGGTGTGCTGTCCTGTGGTGTTCTGTGCTGTTAGGGGTGCTGCTGTCTTGTGCTTTACAGGGGTTCTGTTCTGTGGTGCTGTCATGTGCTGTTCTGTGCTGTTTGGGGTGCTATACAGGGGTGCTGCAGTCCTATGCTGTAGAGGTGCACTTTCTGTGTGATGCACAAATAAAGGGGCACTGTTCTGTGTGCTGCAACAATAAAGGGGTGCTGTGGCCCTGTCCTGTGTGCTGTTAAAATAAAGGCAAACTGTTATGTGTGCTGTAAAAACAAAGGGGTGCTGTAAAAATAAAGTGACACTGTTTTGTTTGCTGTAAAAATAAAGAGGCACTGTTGCCTTGTCCTGTGTGCTATAAAAATAAAGGGGCACTGTTCTATGTGCTGTAATAATAAAGGGACGCTGTCCTTTGAAATGGAGAACAAAAAATTGGAGGAAAAAATAGTGAAAGATCAGGAACCATTTCCTAGTATTATTGCTGAAGCTGCTGCCACCTGTCATAATATTGATGAGTGCAATTCCATCAACGTCATCTGCTAAGGCCAATGCCCAATGTCATAGAGGGTATGTAAGATCCAAGAAGCAAAAATTAGTAACCCCCAAAAAATAATTATCTGATAAGAAACATAAAATTGGCAATATGCCACCCATAACACGAAGGAGAAAGGAAAGGCTAAGGCTTTGGACTATGTTCATGACTTGTGGATCAGCTTCTCATGAAGAAGGAAACCCTCCTCCCTCTTGAAAAATTCAAAAAATAAAGCTTGTTAAAGCACAGGAAAAACAGCTGTGTTCAGACTCAGAGATATCACAAATCCCTGAGGAGAGACCAAATGTGTCCGCGGTTGCGATGTCTAGGCCTGACCTTTCCAAGACTGTATGGAAAGTGGAGGCCCCTACCACCATTTGCATGCCCTCTGCAAGTGCTGGGAGAAGCACCGCCAGTCCAGTTGCTGATATTGAGATTGAGGATGTCACTGTAGAAGTACACAAGTATGAGGAGGATATGGGTGTAGCTGGCGCTGAGGAGGAAGTTGATGTTGAGGATTCTGATGGTGATGTGGTTTGTTTGAATAAGGCACCAGTGGAGACAGTTGTTGTCCATGGGATGAAAAAGCCTATTGTCATGCTGGGGCAAAATACCAAAAAATCCACCTCTTCGATGTGGAATCATTTCTACATAAATCCGGACAAGTGTCAAGCTATGTGTTGCCTTTGTCAATCCATAATAAGTAGGAGTAAGGATGTTAACCACATAGGAACATCCTCCCTTATATGTCACCTGCTGTGCATTCATCATAAATCCTTGTCAAGTTCAGAAACTTTGGGTAAGAGGTAAGCAGTCCAGTGACACCTAAATCCATTTTTCCTCTTATATCCAAGCTCCTGCAATCCACACCACCAACTCCTCATCGTCAATTTCCTCCTCAGTCTAGATCAGAAGTAGTCCTAGAGGCCATGTCACTGCCATGACTGAAGAGTCAGCTCCTATCCAGGATTCCCCTGGAGGATTCTTGAGTGATATGTTAACTGCTGCCATTGCTGCTGTTGCTACTGGGTGTTGACCGTTATCCCAGAAAGGAAGTTGGAAGACTACTTGCACTACTTTAACTAAGCAATTGACTGTCCAACAGTTCATTGCGAGGAAGACAAAGTATGACAGAAATCACCCTGTTGCAAAGTGGATTACTGAGGTCATAACAACTATGCTGGTGTTATACGTGCAGCCAGTATCTGCCATTAGTGCCTTGGGATTAAGACAGATGGTGGACATACTGTTTCCCCGGTACCAAATCCCATCTAGATTCCACTTCACTAGGCAAGCAATTCCCATACTGTATAGGGACATTAAGAAAAGTGTCCTCAGTGTCCTCAAAAATGCGATTGTACCCACTATTCACTTAACCACGGACATATGGACAAGTGGAGCAGTGCACACTAAGGACTACATGACAGTCCACTGGGTAGATGTATTGCCTTCCACAGCAACAACAGCAGTGGCACCAGCAACAGCATCTCACAAATGCCAACTCATTCCTAGGCAGGCTACACTGTGTATCACCGGTTTCCGTAAGAGGCACACCGCTGAGAATCTCTTACAGAAACTGAGGGACATCATCACACAATGGCTTAGACTCTCTTAGACTCTCTTAGACTCTCCTGGGGATTTGTGATATCTGACAATTCCAACAATATTGTGCAAGCATTACATCTGGGCAAATTCCAGCATGTCCCATATTTTGATCACATAATTAATTTGGTGGTGCAGAAGTTTTTGAAAAATGACATGTGCATGTAGGAGATGCTGTCGGTGGCCTGACAAATTGCAGGCCACGTTCGACATTCAGCAACTGTGTGCCTAAGACTGGAGCACCAGCAAACACTCTTGAACCTGCCCTGCCATCACATGAAGCAAGAGGTGGTAACGAGGTCGAATTCAACCCTCTATATGCTTCAGGGGATGGAGGAGCAGCAAAATGCCATTCAAGCCTATACATCCACCTATGACATAGGCCAAGGAGGGGGAATGCACCTGACTCAAGCACAGTGGAGAATGATTTCCATGTTGTGCAAGGTTCTCCAACCCTTCCAACTTGCAACACGTGAAGTCAGTTCAGATACTGCCAGCTTGAGTCAGGTCATTCCCCTCATCAGGCTTTTGCAGAAGCAGCAGGAGAAATTGAAGGAGGAGCAAAGATGAAGCAATTCCGCTAATAATGTGAGACTTGTGGATTGAGCCCATCATTCGCTTTGCCAGGATTCAAGGGTGGTCAAGTTGTTGAAATCAGAGCACTACATTTTGGCCACCGTGCTCGATCCTAGGTTTAAAGCCTATGATGTATATCTCTCTTTTTGGCGGACTCAAGTGTGCAGAGGTTCAGAGACCTGCTGGTGATAAAATTGTCAATTGAAGCAGAACGTGACCCAAAAATAGATCATCCTTCATTTTCTCCCGCAACTGGGGCTGAGAGGAAAAGGATAACATTTCCTAGCCCACCCGCTGGTGGTGATGCAGTGCAGTCAGGAGAACAATTGACATCTGGTCTGGACTGAAGTAGCTGCCAACAATTACTGACATGTCTACTGTCACTGCATATTATGCTTTCACCGTTGAAAGAATGGTGGAGGATTATATTGGGGACAGCATCCAAGTAGGCATGTCAGACAGTCCGTATGTATACTGCCAGGAAAAAGGTAATTTTGGAGGCCCTTGCACAAACTGGCTTTATTTTACCTAAGTTGCCCCCCCCCCCCACTTCAGTGTGTATTCCAAAAGAATGTTTAGTGCAGCCGGTAACCTTGTCAGCAACTGGCATAGGAGGTTACTTCCAGAAACTTTGGAGAAGATAATGTTCATCAGAATGAATTATAAATTCCTTCTGGAAGACCTTGACCAGCAATTTCCTACAGAAAGTACACAGGGACCTGTGATGGTGGACTCCAGTGGGGACGAATTAATACTATGTGAGTAGGAGGATGTACACATTGAATGTTTAGTGCAGCCGGTAACCTTGTCAGCAACTGGCATAGGAGGTTACTTCCAGAAACTTTGGAGAAGATAATGTTCATCAGAATGAATTATAAATTCCTTCTGGAAGACCTTGACCAGCAATTTCCTACAGAAAGTACACAGGGACCTGTGATGGTGGACTCCAGTGGGGACAAATTAATACTATGTGAGTAGGAGGATGTACACATTGAAAAGGGGTGAGGAGTCAGAGAATGAGGATGAAGACAACATCTTGCCTGTCAGTTTGTGCTGGGAGAAATGAATTACTTCTTTTTTGGTGGGGGGGATTAATTGCTTCTTTTTTTGTGAAAGCCCAAACAAACCAATCATTTCAGCCACAGTCATGTGGCAAATCCTGTCGCTGAAATGATTGGTTTGTTAAAGTGTGCATGTCCTGTTTATACAACATAAGGGTTTGTGGGAGGCCCCAGGAAAATTCTATATTGCACCTCTTTTTTTTCTTTGCATCATGTGCTGTTTGGGGACTATTTTTTAAACTGCCATCCTGTCTGCCACTGCAGTGCCACTCCTAGATGGGCCAGGTGTGTGTGCCGCCCACTTTTGTTGCTTAGCTTAGTCATTCAGTGACCTTGGTGCAACCTTTTGGCCTACAAACAATATTGTGAGGTTTGAGGTGTTCAGAATAGACTGGAAATAAGTGGAAATTAATGTTATTGAGGTTAATAATACTGTAGGAACAAAATTACCCCCAAATTATGTGGATTTTGGCTGTTTTTATGTGTTTTTTTTAAAAACATCAAGATCCAAAACCTAAACACAAAAGGCTGATTTTGGCAAAACCAATCCAGAGCCAAAACACGAGCAGAGATCCAGATCCAAAACCCAAAACACAAAAAGTGTCCACAGCAGATCTCTAGTTACAGTGCTGGTAAGACACAGTGCTGGTCATATACAGTGCAGATCAGACACAGTGCGGGTTACAGTGCAGGTTGGATAGAGTGTTCGTCAGATACAGTTTGGAATAAGGTGTGGTTTGGATACATTGCAGTTTACAGTATGGGTCGGATACAGTGCAGGAAGCGTACAGTATGGGTTGGCTATAGTGCAAGGTCAGAAACAGCGCGTGTCGGTTACAGTACGAGATACAGTGCAGGTGAGATATAAAAATAGTGCATTTACTGTTGTTGTGAGTGTTGATAATGTCTGGAGCTGTGCACAATGAGAGGGTGACCTCAATGCAGAAGTGCCAGCAGTTTCGGCAGTGTGAAAGTGCCGGTGGTGTCCTTAATTTGGGTATGCCAGTGGTGTCAGCAGTGGTGGGTGAAGTTGGGTTCTCAGTGCAGGGATGTTGGTGGTGTCAGCAATACGGGGGCGCTGACAGTGTCCTCCCTGGGAAAATGGCATCTTTAGTCAGTATTAACTGTTAATGTAAGATACCATATTGTCCAGAAGATGCCTATTTGTGTAGGAATAGTAACAAGGTCATCATCATAAACAGAAGTTATACCAGACTTGTGCCCCCTGCATCTCTCAGTCACACTATCTGCCCTTGTATATCTCAGCCACACCATCATCTCCTCCCTGCATTGCCTCTCAGTCATACCATCTCCCCCTTGCATCTCTCAGCCACACTATCATTTCCTCCCTACTTCTCGCAGCCACGCCATCATTTCCTTGATGCTTCTCTCAGCCACACCATAATTTCCTCCCTGCTTCTCTTAGCCATGCCATCATTTCCTCCATGCTTCTCTCAGCCCCACCATCATCTCCACCCTGCACCTCTTAACCACACCATTATCTCCTTTTCTGCATCTCTCAGCCACACCATCATCTCCTGCCTGCATCTCACAGCCACACCATCATTTCCTCTCTGCTTCTCTCAGGCACACCATCATCTCCTCTTTGCATCTCTTAGCTATACCATTTTCTCCCCTTTGCATTGACTCTCAGCACAGTATAATTTCCTCCCTGCATCTCTCCGCTACACCATCATCTTCCCCTGCATCCTTTTTGAGCACACCATCATTTCATCCCTATGTCATCTCTCAGCACACCATCACCTCCCCCCACGTTGCTTCTCAGTAAACCATCACCTCCCCCCTGCATAATCTCTTAGGATATCATCTGCCCTGCATGATCTCTCAGCACACCATTACATATTTCTGCGTTATCTCTCACCCATACTATCATCTCCCTCCCGCATCATCTTTCAGCACACTCTGTGTTTCTTTTCTCCCCCTTCCTTCATTCTATGTCTCTCTGTATCTCCCCTCTCCCTTCATTGTATGTCTCTCCGTGTCTCCTCCCCCTTTGTTGTATGTCTGTCTCTTTTCCCCCCGTTCATTGTGTGCCTTTCTGTGTCTCTTCCCCTTCCTTAATTGTATGTTGTACTGTGTCTTTTACCCCATTGTATGCCACTCTGTGTCTCTTTTCTCCCCCGACTTTCTTTATTCTCCCCCCTTCATTGTATGTTTCTCTATGTTTCTCCCCTCGCCCTTCATTGTATGTCTCTGTGGGACTCTCTTTTTCCCCCTCACCTCCTTCCTGTGTCAACTCTCAGCACACCATCATCTCCCCCTTCATTCTATGACTCTCTGTGTTTCTTTTATCCCACCTTCTTTCTATTTCTCTCTGTGTCTACCCTCCCACTTCATTGTATGTCTCTCTGTGTCTCTTTTCTCTCCCATTGTATGTCTCTCTGTCTCTTTCCTTCCCCCACCTTCATTGTATATCTCTCTGTGTGTCTTTTCTAAACCTTCATTGTGTGTCTCTCTGTGTCTCTTTTCTCCCCCCCCCCATTGTATGTCTCTCTGTCTCTTTCCTTCCCCCACCTTCATTGTATATCTATCTGTGTGTCTTTTCTAAATCTTCATTGTATGTATCTCTGTGTCTCTTTTCTCCCCCATTGTATGTCTCTCTGTCACTTTCCTTCCCCTACCTTCATTGTATATCTCTCTGTGTGTCTTTTCTAAACCTTCATTGTATGTCTCTCTGTGTCTCTTTTCTCCCCCCCCCATTGTATGTCTCTCCATGTCTCTTTACTTCTCCCACCTTAATTGTATATCTCTCTGTGTGTCTTTTCTAAACCTTCATTGTGTGTCTTTTCTCCCCCTTCATTGTATGTCTCTCTGTGTTTCTCCCCTCCCTTTCATTGTATGTCTCTCTGTGTCTCTTCCCCCTTTCATTGTATGTCTTTATGTGTCTCTTTTTCCCCTCCTCCTTGTGGGATCAAAGGAGGAGGCCAGGCAGCAAGATCTGTATGCTGCACTGCAATGGTGGGTGGGAGGTGCAGCAATTAGTAGGTGGAATGTGGGCGGTGTGGCAGGCACAATTGTGGCAGGTGGGCACACAGTGTGGGTATGATGCCCTATCCAGCTGGGCCCCCCTCTATTGGGTGTGCCACAGCATCCAAGGCACACACCTTGTTTTCCCCGCCCTAGTTACACCACTGCATGATGGTGAGATTCTATTTTATTTATTTTTAAATGGCACATTGTTTTATTGTTGTGCAGCTAATTAGTCTTCACTGTATATATAAAAAATGTTGTCAATGAAGTGTTAACACTTATTATGGGATATTTCCATGAGTTTTTATAAATAGCTTAAAAATCATTCTTTGCAGCTTTTGCCCATACATTATTGGCCTGATTCAGTGTCATCCACCATATGGATGTGGGCACAGTTAGGAAATGTTTTAAGTTCTAAACATGTTTCCAAATCACATGGTGCATGGGTCATTATGGTTTCTGGAGACGCACAGGTGCCATCTCTTTTGTCAGGTGCCATCTCTTTTGTCATGACGGATTGCACCTGACTGAGGAGGGGGCAGCGGTGCTGGGGGGAAGGATAGTTATAAGGTTTGAGGAGATTTTAAACTAGGAGCCTGGGGTGAGGGTTTAGCTAGAAACTACGGGTCATGCAGTGAGAATAGTGGGGATGGCGGCAGTAAACGAAATGGGGGAGAAGTTGGGGGGAGGGTAAGAGCAGGCGGTAAGGTTACTAACATGGGAACTAAAAGATATTTTACCAAAGCACTAACCAATGATGATTACAGGTTATCATTGCTACATAAGGTGAAAGATGTCCCTAACGCAATGGAAATACTTATCTTAGTTGCATGTATGTAAATGCTAGAAGCATTACTGGTAAAAAGGGTGAACTAGAAATACTTGTAGCAAGCAAACAGTATGATATTATAGGCATTACTGAAACTTGATGGGATGAATCTCATGATTGTACAGTCAATCTAGAGGGCTATACACTGTTTAGGAGAGGCAGACTAAATAAAAAGGGTGGAGGGGTGTGTCTTTACGTAAAGCCATTTTTAAAACCTGATATATGGGAAGATATTCACGAGGGGACTGTAGACACTGTCAAGACATTATATGTAGAAATTCCATGCGGGGAAAAAGGAATAAATGTTAGTATTGGGTGTATGCTATAGGCCGCCTGGTATCAACGCATCTGATGAGGAATTGTTACTAAAGCAAACTGAAAGAGCAGCAGGAGTAGAAGACATAGTAGTGATGGGAGATTTTAACTATCCAGAAAAAAACTGGAAAAACGATTCATGTGGTACTGCTAGGGGCAATATGTTTTTAAACACACTTAATGATAACTACTTAGTCCAACTGTTATGATCCAGACATTCAGGTCAGGGGAGATCTTATACTGTGAGACCTGAGTACCAGGATGTAATGCTGGAAAGGGGAAATGGAATGGGAATAGCCCCTGGCGCCCTACCTCCGTTGTCTTACCCGTGCTGTCAGTTCATGGTTTCTTGGGCCCATGGCAGCCATGTTTGAAGGGCGGATTACATCTGCCCAACTCCGATGCCCCCTCAGGTCTTAATGAGAGACAAAGAGTGTACCGAGGCAGGGTAATAACAAGGAGTCCTCTAACTAAACAACAAGGCCAGGGGCTACTGGCAAACCTGAAACTAAAAGTATGCACGGCTTACCGCCAGGGAAAAGAACAACCAAAATAATCCACTTATCCACTCTCCTACGCGGCACCAACGAGTACCGGAGAGGACTATGGAAGCGGAAACCTCCGCAAATGCTCCAATGCAAGAAAATAATACTAAAGCGGCCTAGGCCGTAACACGTGGCAGGGCCGCCACTCACGAAACCAAGTGGGAACCTAAATCGACTGCCACAGGTAAATGAGGACCATGAGAACTCCTTGGGACCAGGTGACAAACTCCAAGATTCAGGGACTCAGAGAACTGGAGGGACCAGACACAGTAGACCAGGAATAGACGTTCACCAAACATGAGCAGCATGCAGGAACCTATCACCGGCGTCTGTGTGAGGCACTGAGGAGGCATTTAACAGGGAAACCTCCAATAAGAGCACAGAGCCTAATTACAATAAATGTCGTGCAGCTGCCTTGCTGCACGACCAGAGAACATGTGTGAACACTTTAATTAATCAATCCCTGCAACAGGGAACGCGGTCTGCCTGTGGCGTTCCCTTTGCTAAGGTCCCAGCGGCTCGGCTTGCCCGGCGTCCTAGCGTTGCTAGGGACCCGGCGGCTCAGCACGCACGGCGTCCCTAGATGCTAGGCGCTGGGCGGGCAAGGAGGAGGGTGCAGCAGCCGCGGTCGTCGCTCGGAGACAGACCGAGCGACGCCACGGACAGCGGCGCCTAACAGTACCCCCCCTTGAGGAGGGGTCAAAGAACCCCTAAAGCCCGGCTTCTGAGTAAACTCCTGAAAAAATAATCTCTTGAGTTTAGGGGCATGAAGATCTCTAACCAAGACCCAAGATCTTTCCTCCGGACCATAGCCTTTCCAGTGAACCAAAAAATAAAGCCGGCCCGATAAATTTTTTAATCTAAAACCCTCTCTACCAAGAACTCCTGTTGCCCCTGAACATCCACCAGAGATCTACCCTGGGAAGTCCTCCGAGGAAATCTCCTGGAAGAAAAATACTGTTTAAAAAGGGAACAGTGGAAAGTATTTCCAATTCTGAGAGATCTTGGCAAGCGTAGCCGAAAAGCAACTGGGTTGACCTTTTTAATGATAAGGGATGGTCCAATAAATTTGGGTCCCAATCTAGCCGAAGGTTGTCGGAGCTTGATGTTGCGAGTTGACAACCACACCTTATCTCCCTCCTTAAAAGTGCAAGGACGTCGGAGCCTATCAGAAAATGTATTTTCTCGGAAGGCAGCTTTTCTCAGGGCAAGGTGCACTTTTCTCCAAATTGCTCTGAGATGGGAGGTAAAGGTCAATGAGGAGATTGGAGATTGAAGGAAAAAAGAGTTGGCTCTCGGATAAAAACCAAAGACTGAAAAGAAAGGAGACTCCTTGGTGGAAGAATGACAAGAGTTATTGTAAGCAAATTCGGCCAAAGGAAGAAATTCAGACCAATCATTCTGGAGTTTGGCCGAAAATAAGCTTAAATATTGTTTTAGTGACTGGTTGACTTGTTCGGTTTGCCCGTTGGACTGTGGATGGTAACCAGATGTTAAAGACAGTTTCATATTCAATTAGGCACAAAAACGTGCAATGAATTGCGGACCCCGATCAGAGACAATATCAGTGGGCAAACCATGGAGCCTAAACACATGGCGGAGGAACAAAACTGCCAACCCTTGAGCAGAGGGTAATCGGGGAAGAGCAATGAAATGAGCCATTTTACTAAAACGGTCCACTACTACCCAAATTACTCGAAATCCGTCTGAAAGGGGAAGGTCCACCACGAAATCCATGGATATATGAGACCATGGCCTGAGAGGAATGGCTAAAGGTATGAGTTGCCCGATCAGCAACGAACGAGGGACCTTATGCTGTGCACAAACCTGACAGGAACGGACAAATTCCTTTACGTCTTTAGAAATACTAGGCCACCACACCGAGCGAGAGACTAAGTCCAAGGTCTTAGTGATACCTGGATGACCCGAGACTTTGTTGTCATGAAATTCAGCTAAAACAGTGCCTCTCAAAAATTCAGGGACAAAAAGACGATCAGCAGGAGTAAGTCTAGGAGCCTGGTGTTGAAGCTGGTTTAACTGAGTAAATAAATCCTGTGTGAGACCTGCCCGGATGACTGAAGATGGAACTATGGGGGTAGTAACAGGATTGCTATTGTGAACCGGAAGAAAGCAATGTGACAGGGCATCTGCTTTCGTATTCTTGGAACCAGGCCTGAAGGTGATAATAAACCTGAAATGAGTAAAACACAATGCCCAACGTGCCTGCCGAGCATTAAGCCGTTTAGCTGACTCAATATATTGCAGGTTCTTATGGTCAGTAAATACTGTAATAGTATGCCTAGCTCCCTCCAGCCCATTTTACTGCCAGTAATTACAGATTACCAATGTCATAGTTGGATTCTGCGGAGGAGAATTTCCTGGACATGAAGGCACAAGGATGTAATTCCTGAGACTCCGGATCTTCCTGAGAAAGGATAGCCCCCACTCCAACCTCTGAGGCATCAACCTCAACAATAAAGGGGAGCTCCGGATTAGGATGTCTGAGGGCAGGAGCCGAGACAAAGGCCTGCTTCAAGGCCCGAAAGGCAGACTCAGCTTCAGCGACCAATTGGAAGGATCCGCTCCTTTTTTAGTCAAAGCTACTATAGGAGAAACCAGGTCAGAAAAGGTATGAATTAACCGCCTGTAATAATTTGCAACCCCTAAAAAGCGCTGAATTGCTTTTAAATTAGTGGCTTGCGCCCAATTAAGGATGGCCTGAAGTTTTTTCGGTTCCATAAAAAATACCTGGGGAGAAATAATGTAGCCCAAAAAGGACACTTCTGTGATGTGAAAATCACGCTTCTCGAGCTTAGCGTATAAATGATTCTCTCGTAGTTTTTGAAGAACCAGACGCACCTGGGTAACATGTTGTTCCAAAGACTCAGAGTAAATCAAAATGTCATCTAAATAAACGACCACGAACTTCACAAGGAAGTCACGGAGAACATTGTTGATGAGGTCCTGAAACACTGCAGGAGCATTTGACAGGCCAAACGGCATCACCAGGTATTCATAGTGACCCGACTGAGTGCTGAAAGCCGTCTTCCACTCATCCCCAGATCTTATTCGAATGAGGTTGTAAGCTCCCCTAAGATCGATTTTTGAAAAGATCACGGCGGAGCGTAACTCATCAAAAAGAACTGAAATCAATGGCAAAGGATAGGTGTTTTTAACCGAAATCTTATTCAAAGCCGAAAATCAATACATGGTCTGAGTGACCCATCTTTTTTCTCGACAAAAAAAAAAACCCTGCACTCAACGGAGATTTCGAAGGCATAACAAAGCCTTTTTTCAGGCTTTCCTGAATGTAATTATTCATGGCTGTGGTTTCTGGCCCAGACAGGGCATATAATCTCCCCTTAGGCAAAGTGGCACCTGGTACTAACTCTATCGCACAGTCATAGGACCGATGGGGAGGCAGAATGTCCGCATTGCCTTTGGAGAACACATCGGTAAAATCTTGATATTCTACAGGAATAAGTTCTGGGACAACTGCCGCAACCCGGACTGGATGGGAAATACATTCCCTAACACAAAAAGGACCCCATTGGGAAATCTCCCCAGACCGCCAATCTATGGTGGGATTATGAAAGGCAAGCCAGGGGTGACCCAAAACTACAGGAACTGCCGGACAATGTGTAAGGTAAAATTCTATGTCTTCAGAATGTAAGGCCCCCACTGTCAGTAATACTGGAGGTGTGCGGTGAGTAATTATCCCATTGGAAAGCGGACCCCCATCCAAGCCGTGCATGGTGATACATTTGTCCAGTGGTATCTGTGGAATGCCTAAAGCCTTAGCCCAAGCCAAGTCCATAAAATTTCCTGCAGCTCCACTGTCGACGAAGGCCAACACCAATGAACTGAGGCTGCCAAAGGAATTCTTAACAGGAACTAATAGAGAATCATTTGAGGAGATTAGCTGCAGACCCAAGTGAACCCGCTCACAATTACACTTGGTCAGAGCGTTTCCCGACTTGTACGGGCAGTTGCGAGCAATATGTAACCTTACCACCACAATACAAACAAAGACCAGAACTTAATCTTCTGGTTCTTTCCTCTGGGGACAGCCGGGAGAGACCCATCTGCATGGGCTCCTCGACGTCCTCAGGAAAGGTATAAACACAAGGATTAGGCATAAAAGTTGTTCCTCTTTCAGCCCTCCGCTCTCAGAGACGACGATCTATTTTAATAGCAAGCTCCATGAGTTTGTCGAGAGTCTCAGGAGCAGGGTACTGAAGGAAACTGTCCTTAATAAGTTCAGACAAACCGAGGCGAAACTGACTGCGCAGGGCCGGGTCATTCCAGCCACGGTCGTTCGACCAACGGCAAAATTCGGTACAATACACCTCTGCTGGATTTTTACCTTGTTTAAGGGCACGCAGGTGACTCTCAGCTGACGCCTCTCTATCTGGGTCATCATATAACAGGACTAAGGATTTAAAAAAGGCGACTACAGATAACAAAGCAGGATCATCTGTTCTTAACCCAAACGCCCAGGTCTGTGGATCACCCTGGAGCAACGACATAACTATCCCAACCCGCTGAGACTCAGTACCAGAGAAACAAGGCCTTAAACGAAAATAAAGCTTACAAGCTTCCTTAAAATTAAAAAATATTTTCGGTTACCCAAAAAACGGTCGGGTAAATGCATCTTTGGTTCTGGGACCACACTCGGGGAGGCTCGTAAAAGATCTTCCTGCAATTTCACCCGAAGAGTAAGCTCCTGAACCATCTGCGTTAGTTCATGAATTTGGTTAACCAAAAGCTGACCGGGATTTGGCCCTAACCCTGCCGGATTCATGAGGCCGAATTTTACTCTCACCAAAACAAAAAATGGAAAAAATAAACCTCTTTTTTTATGTTTTGGGCCGGTGATAATGTTATGATCTAGACACTCAGTTCAGGGGAGATATTATACTGTGAGACATGAGTACCAGGATGTAATGCTGGAAAGGGGAAACGGAATGGGAATAGCCCCTGGTGCCCTACCTCCGTTGTCTTACCCGTGCTGTCAGTTCACTCTTGCGAGACTATAGTTTCTTGGGCCCATGGCAGCTGCGTTTGAAGGGCAGATTACGTCTGCCCAACTCTAATGCCCCTCAGGTCTTAATGAGAGACAAAGAGTGAACTGAGGCAGGGTAATAACAAGGGGTCCTCTAACTAAACAACAAGGCCAGGGGCTACTGGCTAACCTGAAACTAAAAGTATGCGCGGCTTACCGCCAGGGAAAAGAACAACCAAAATAATCCACTTATCCACTCTCCTACGCGGCACCGCCGAGTACCGGAGAGGACTATGGAAGCGGAAACCTCCGCAAAAGCTCCAATGCAAGAAAATAATGCTAAAACGTCCTAGGCCGTAACACGCAGCAGGGCCGCCACTCACGAAACCAAGTGGGAACCTAAATCGACTGCCAGAGATAAATGAGGACCAGGAGAACTCCTTGGGACCAGGTGACAAACTCCAAGATTCAGGTACTCAGAGAACTGGAGGGACCGGACACAGCAGACCAGGAACAGACGTTCACAAAACATGAGCAGCATGCAGGAAGCTTTCACCGGCGTCTGTGTGAGGCACTGAGGAGGCATTTAACAGGGAACCCTCCAATAAGAGCACAGAGCCTAATTACAATAAATGTCGCGCAGCTGCCTTGCTGCACTACCAGAGAACATGTGTGAACACTTTAATTAATCAATCCCTGCAACGGGGAACGTGGTCCTCCTGTGGCGTCACCATTGCTAAGGTCCCAGCGGCTCAGCACGCACGGCATCCCTAGTTGCTAGGTGCCGGGTGGGCAAGGAGGAGGGTGCAGCGGCCTCTTTCGTCGCTCGGAGATGGACCGAGCGACGCCACGGACCGCGGCGCCTCACACCAACTAATTGAGGAACCAACTAGGTACAATGAAATCTTAGACCTGGTATTAACAAACAATGGGGATTTTGTATCAGGTATTATAGTAGGGGAACCCATAGGAAACAGCGACCACAATATGGTCACATTCAATATCAGTTTTCATAAACAGCCCTAAACTGGCTCAACTAGGACTCTAAACTTTAGCAAAGCGAATTTTGAAAAGATGAGGGTATTTTTCAGGGATATTGAATGGGAAGATTTGTTTTTAGGAAAAAATACTACAGAGAAATGGGAGGTACTAAAATTCCTGCTAGCTAAAAATACTCTTAAATTTATTCCTAAGAGCAGCAAAAATAGGAATAAAAATCATAAACCAATGTGGCTTAACAAAAAGAAATGGACAAGAAAAGGCGAGCATTTTAAAAATACAAATCTGATGGGGAAGCAGAGTCATTTCAGCACTACATGGAATGTAACATAATATGCAAAAAGGATAGCGAATCCCCAAAAATTATTTAAATACATTAATAGCAAGATATTAAAGAAGGATAGCATATGCCCTTTAAAAGACAAGTTGGGAGTCTTAAGCAAAAATGATAATGACACAGAGGACACACTAAATTAGTTTTTTTCAACAGTATTTACTAGAGAGGACCCAATTCAGGGACTAACACATAATCTATATAATGAGAATATCCCACTGATAGGTACTTATTTAAGCGAGGAAGTAGTCTATGACCGATTAAAACATTTCAAGATTAATAAGTCACCAGGTCCCGATGGTATTCACCCAAGGGTTCTAATGGAGCTTCACTCTGAACTTGCAAAACCGCTATTTTTGATCTTTAAGGATTTAGTAATATCAGGTATGGTTCCCAAAGACTGGCGTATAGCGGAAGCAGTGCCTATATTCAAAAAGGGAAGTAAAGCTGAACCAGGTAATTATAGACAAGTTGTCTTACATCTATAGTGGGGAAAGTATTGGAAGGTATTCTAAGAGACATTATTCAGAAGTTGCTTTCATTAAAAGGAATCAACATGAGTTTATGAAGGACAGATCCTGTCAAACCAACTTACTTGGCTTTTATGAAACAGTAAGCACAAACCTAGATCAGGGTAAAGAGGTGGATGTAATCTTTTTAGATTTTGCCAAAGCATTCGACACTGTACCACACATGAGACTTACCTACAAGCTACAAGAATCAGGGCTAGGAAGCACAATATGCACTTGGGTCAAAAACTGGTATGATAATTGGGAGCAGTGCGTTGTGTTAATGGATCTTTTTCAAATTGGACTGAAGTGCTAAGTGGTGAGCTGCAAGGCTCAGTATTAGGACCGCTATTGTTCAATATTTTCATTAATGACCTAACAGAAGGTCTAGAGAGCATGGTGTCAATTTTTGCAGATGATACCAAATTGTGTAAAGTTATAAATGCGGATGGAGATGCTGAGTCACTTCAGAATGACTTAGTTAAATTAGGAGCTTGGGCAGCAAAATGGAGAATGTGCTTCAATACAGACAAGTGAAAGGTAATGCACTGTGGTAACAAGAACAAAAATAACACCTACCTACTAAATGGGGAAAAATTATGGGATTCTGTACTGGAAAAAGACTTAGTTGTCCTCATAGATAGCAAACTGAGCAGTTCTACCCAAAGTAGGACTGCAGCAAAGAGGGCTAATAAGATATTAGCATGCATAAAATGGGGAATTGATGCTAGGGACGAGAGTATTATATTCCCATTACATAAATTACTTGTGAAGCCACACCTTGAATACTGTGTACAATTCTGGGCACCTTACTACAAAAAGTATATCCTGGATCTAGAAAAGGTTCAGAGGCGGGTGACCAAACTAATTAAGGGCATGGAGACGCTGGAATACAAGTAAAGGCTTGCAAGACTAGGCATGTTTACACAGGAAAAGAGGAGATTAAGAGGGGACATGATCAACATTTACAAATATGTAAGGGGACAATATACAGATCTTGCGCAGGACCTGTTTTTGGTTAGATCAACACAGAGAACTCGTGGACACTCGCTCAGGTTAGAGGAGAGGAGATTCCGCACAATACGGCGTAAAGGCTTTTGTACGGTAAGGACGATACGTGTTTGGAATTCCCTGCCTGAGGGAGTTGTAATGGCTGACTCAGTCAACACCTTTAAGAATGAGTTACATAAATTCCTAATGGGTAATGATATCCAGGGTTACGGGGCATAATCACACACTATGGTTATTATAAAAAAGAGGGATAAAATCTAACGGCAGTCATCAACTTCAGTCAAAATTTTATACAAATTATCTTGCATAGGAGACCACAAATAGGTTGAACTCGATGAACAATTGTCTTTTTTCAACCTTAGATACTATGTTACTATATTACTATGTTACTAAGAGATATTTGGTGGGGGTGGCATATACAGGCATCTTGCTGACATCAGCTGCATCTCAAGATTCACAACTGTCACACAATACGCCATAGTCAGAAGAATAAACTGAAATTGCAGGTGCAATTTTAATTGTACGTTCATTGGTGCACAGATGGAACATCTAAAGATGCACTGAGGTGTATTTGCCCCACCATAAGATGCTGCAAATGGGCATCTCAGTTTTGAAGAAATTGACCGCGGCATTAGTATTAAGATGCAAATAGTGCTGCGGCAAAAGATGGAGCCGCAACTGTGTGCTGCTCAGAATCAGGCACTATAGCTGTTAGCAATTATCTGTTTCATAATGCAAAAATGTTGAGCATTTTCTTTTAATGAATTACATTCAACTTTATAAAAAAAAAATACTTACACACTTACTTTTCTGAAAGAATAATCCTGGGGTGCTGCATCTGGAGCTAGCACTCTAACTACTGTAGAGGAAAAGAGGGGGAAGGGGGGAGGGGGGACTGTATTACTCTCAACTTATATGAGGAAACTACAGTACAACAAAAGCCAACATTGCCCTTCAAAAGGGATCCAAGACAACAGCTAGTGGCACATTTTATGGAGAAGTAAATTGACTCATTTACCAAATTATATATTTTAAGACATTGCAGCAGCAGTGATCGCAGTCCTAATTATTTTGTGGAGTGCACTTGCTCAGCGGGTGCACTGTGCATGCGCACCCCGGGAGCCCAGTGAGATGCAAAAAGCATCTCTGGGCTGTGATCGCCTCTTCCTGAATGACAGGTAGAGGCGGTTGCGGGGCAGGAGGGGGCGTGCCAACAGCATTAGGACACCAATGGTGGGGCACAGTCTGGACAATGCAGGAGTGTCCGTACCGTTGGGGTTGTGGGCCGTGGCGGCTGGTAGCTCCCTGCCAGAGCACAGGAGCTGTGCAGACAGGGAGCTACTCAACGGGTAGAAAATCATCACTGCCGTGCAATGCTTTTGCACCAGTTTGGGGGGAGAGGAGGGCGGGGCAGAACCAGACATGCGGGGTGGACTAGCCCTATGGTGGGCATCTCCTCGCCTGTGTGAGAAAATGATCGCAGATGTGCTAAATTTATCACATCTATGATCAGATCTGAATTAGGCCCTGAATACAGCCCCTAACTAATGCTTCTGCAACAGAATGAGAGTACTTAAGCATGTACGTTCTAGCTTGTCTATATCTATTATGGAAAATGAAAACAGTTCAGTTTGGAAGATTAACTCCTATTTTATACCAATAACATCACAAATGTTTTTCTGAGTACCTGCTCCTCTTCTAGTAAAGCCACTGCCACATCCACTTCAGCATCTGCAACTCCTCCAGGGTGAGGGGTGCACAAATGATGTGATCTGGCCATAGCATTCCTGAAGAGTGGTCTCATCTTATGTTAGGAAAACAATTAAGATAAAACTGCTTAGAACTATATCTTTACATCAGTGGTTCTCAAACTCGGTCCTCAGGACCCCACACAGTGCATGTTTTGCAGGTAACCCAGCAGGTGTACATTAATTACTCACTGACACATTTTAAAAGGTCCACAGGTGGAGCTAATTATGTCACTTGTGATTCTGTGAGGAGACCTCCAAAATATGCACCGTGTGGGGTCCTGAGGACCGAGTTTGAGAACCTGTGCTTTTCATTAAGTTAATCAAATTACGCTATTGACCAAATTCTTATTTTTTTTATTAGTGAATGTATACACAGCTGTACATTTCTGACCAAAATTGCAAGAAATGTTTTAGTTATGTTTGTTTACTGTTATATGAACATGTTTTGATTGCTATGTAAGCAATTTTTTTATTGTTTCTTTGGGACACCTTATACAGTTTAGAAAAATATATTACTAACTCATACACTAACACAAGAGTATGCAACAACACTCACACAAAGCAAAACCAAGTCCTGCATCTCCGGCAGACTCAGACCCTATTATGTTTACCCACTAGAGTTTATTCAATGTACAGAAAAAGAAAATAAAAAGTTTTATAGATGTATAAACTTTAAAATAGAACCTTAAGTGCTGCTTTTAAGGATGATGCTATGCCATCCTGTCTTTAATTCCACATACAGCAGTAATATCTTAATTACAGTAAATCCTGGATTAAACCAAACTGGAAATTAATAATATGGAGGAGAGAAAACAAAGTTTGGTTTCTGTCAAAAAAACTTTATGATCAAACCTCAAAGGCATCATTTAAAGTTTAAGCAATTTCATAACTTTCTATCCCCTATAGTAACAACATAGTTAGTTGAATAGGGAATAGCAATGTATAAATAAGATTATTTCCCATCCTGATTTATGACAATATAAAGGTGAGTTGTGATCCATGTAAAACATTGCCAAACCTAAAACAATGTTACCATGTCTGGCCTATGGCTGTTATAGTGGGGTGTACTGTATTTTTAGAGCATTGTGTGTAATATTTTGTAACCTGCAATTTTATCAACAACTTTTACAAGACCATATAACATTTACAAAAGTATCAGGACCCTGTAAAACTATCATTAAAAATCATTCAGGATCAGTGTAGGAATAACCTGTCTTGAATTTTTTGTTACAGTGTTCTTGCTTGAGCTAAACTACATAGCAAATACAGTCTTGAAGATTTTATTATTTGAAATCATTAGTAAAATAAATCAATATTACAATATAGTATTTCATGCTGAATATATGTTAAACAGGGCAACATCAGTGATAATACAGCAAGGAAAACACACACTAAAAATGTATAATAATATATATGTTTTACACACAACTATACGCAGTAAGTACTATATCCAAACTACATTACTACAGTATATGTATTTTAAATGAAAACCCATAAAAGGAGCTTCATGTCTAGTCAGCCAGTACAGTATTTGTTTTTTAATCTAAAACTATTCTCTGTATTATACAGCTGGCAGTAACGTCATCTAATCTGGAAAGTGCACATTTTATTGTAGCTCTGTCTCAACGGACTTCACAATAGAATTTAACATCCGGCCTACAGTACATCTAGATTTTTATACGACGAGAGCCACTTGCATTTTTCATAGACTTTGTAACTTTTTGTAATTCAATTTACATTTGTTTTTATATTATATTCAGGAAAAATGTTTAACATAGATGTAATAGTATTCCATTTTTCAAAAGCAAATTGGACTCTTCTAAAACATTTAAGCTGCACAAGATGTTAATTTGATAGATTATTTCATGGTAAGTGCGCAACTTGAATTAGAATAAGATCCTAACATTGACAGTTACTATACTATAGATAGTTTGTGATGGAAATAGAGGGTTACTGATTAAATGGCTGAGGACATATTTCTTCTATGCTATGGGGGAAATGCTTCTATGATATGGGGGAAAATCAATTACCAATTTTAATTTCTTCTATGCTATGGGAAAATTCTTCTATGCTATGGTGGAAATTCAATTACACAATGGCCCTCATTCCGAGTTGTCCGCTCGCTAGCTGCTTTTAGCAGCATTGCACATGCTAGGCCGCCGCCCTCTGGGAGTGTATCTTAGTTTAGCAGAATAGCGAACGAAAGATTAGCAGAATTGCTATTACATATTTCTTTGCAGTTTCTGAGTAGCTCCGGACCTACTCACAGATTGCGATCAGCTCAGTCCGTTTAGTTCCTGGTTTGATGTCACAAACATGTCCTGCGTTTGGCCAGCCACTCCCCCGCTTCTCCAGTCACTCCCGCATTTTTCCCTGGCACGCCTGCATTTTTTTGCAAACGCCGTGAAAACGCTGAGTTGCCACCCAGAAACACCCACTTCCTGTCAATCACACTACGATCACTGGTGCGTTGAAAAAACTTTACTCGCGCTTGTGTAATCTACGAAGTACTTAGTTAAATTACTAAGCGCATGCGCTGTGCGTAACATGTGCATGCGCAGTTAGCAGAAAATCACAGCTTAGCGAAAATCGGCAACGAATGAACAACTCGGAATGACCCCAAATGTATTTTTTTGCAAACGCCGTGAAAACGCTGAGTTGCCACCCAGAAACACCCACTTCCTGTCAATCACACTACGATCACTGGTGCGTTGAAAAAACTTTGCTCGCGCTTGTGTAATCTACGAAGTACTTAGTTAAATTACTAAGCGCTTGCGCTTTGCGTAACATGTGCATGCGCAGTTAGCAGAAAATCACAGCTTAGCGAAAATCGGCAACGAGCGAACAACTCGGAATGACCCCCAATGTCATTGACTGCAGGTAATTGTCGTGCTGGGGGCTATTCAATTATACCTGCTACCTGATCCAATTATACCTGATATTCAGTTTTACCTGATTTGTTTCTCCTACCTCAGGCAGTAAAAACATATCCCCCAAAACAGCCCATTTTTGGCCGAAAACAAGGCAGTTTATCTTGAAAACACACAGGTTTCACTGAACCTGTCGGTTTTTGGGAGAATCTCTTTTTTTGGGGGGAGGACAAATTGGATTGCCCATTAAAAAATTACAGGAGAAACATTGAGAAAAATTTCAAAAAGTATCTGATTTTCACTCTCGATGTTTATTCTTCTTTAATTGAATTCCCCCCTTAAATGTTGATATATTAGATATTAATAGAAGCTTGTTGGCAGTGGAGGAGGGGTGTGTGCTGGTGATCCCTAGCTGGTCAGTGTCCTATCTGCTCAGACATAACTACAGTACTATGAGATTCTACCTTCTCGCCATGGATGGCTTAGCCTCCCCCCAAGCCATCCTGCCAATTGATACACCCTGAGGGGAAGGGTCATTAAATTTGTTGCCTGAGGTAGGTGTCTTCAAGTTGGAGTGCTGGAATCCTGAAGATCCCTTTTCAGTAAAAAATCCTAGTTAGGTGTGCACAGAGTGCAGCTTGTGACAGGTAAAGGCAGTCAGCTGCAATATCCTGACAAGATACAGTAGGTGTGATGTATTGTTGATAATTTGATAATTTGTTAAAACAGGGAATTGACAGAGGCAGTCAATCCTAGTAAAACAATTTAAAGGGGGTGGAACATTAACTGTTAATAGTAACATATTTACCTACAATTCCTAAACAAGGACAATGTAAAATATATAATAGGCAATAATATGGTAATATAACTGAGCTGCAACAGAAGGAAAGAGTTGATATTCCTGAATCATTATGGAGTATGACCTACAAATCTGAGTGAGACTAAGATGCAAAAAATATGCACAGCCATAAAAATGGTTATAATAATAATAATAATAATAATAATAATAATGTTTCTAGGGAGAATATCTGGATTATGGCATGAAGAACCAGTCGTATATTAAAGAATTCCACTTGTTGGCATTTTCTGCAAAGTCAGATTATACTGAGCTAACTGCCAGTGGGTTTCTCTTCCTATATATATTTGGAGTTTTCATTAATTCTACTATAATCACAGTGATATATATTGATGCTCAGTTACACACCCCTATGTATCTGTTCCTCTGTAACCTGGCCTTAGTAGATATTTTCTACATAACCACTACTGTTCCTAACCTTCTGTACATGTTACTATCTGGAGGTAATACAGTGTCCTTCATACAATGCTTCACCCAGATGTCCTTTTATATGTTTGTTGGTTGCACAGAGAATGTTCTCATATTCATTATGGCATATGACCGATATGTTGCTATATGTGATCCTTTACACTATCACTATATATTAAACAGGAAAAAATGTATCTTACTTGTATCTGGTACCTGGATTTCAGGATGCTTAAATTCATTTGTGTTTACAGTTCCAGTGTCAAATATGTTGTTCTGTCAGTCTCGCACCATACACCAGTTTTTCTGCGATGCTAAAGCTCTGATTAACATCTCCTGTGGTGGAGCCAAACAGTTTTATATTGTCATATATCTGGAATTATTGGTGTTTGTATTTTTCCCAGTCATCTTCTGTTTGACATCTTATATAAAAATTATCAGGGTCATCTTGCAGATAAAATCTAAGGATGGCAGAAAGAAAGCCTTTTCCACCTGCTCATCCCACCTGACCATTGTCATTATTTACTATATAACAGGTGCATCTGTGTATATGATGCCACAGTCAGAATACTCCAAAGTCCTAGAACCGGTCTTTGCTGCACTGTATGCAGTTGTTACTCCCACAATAAACCCTCTAATCTACAGTCTACGAAATAAAGAAGTGAAAAGTGCTCTGCTGAGACTACTGGGAGTCAAACTAAGGGGTTAATTTATCTATGAGTAATAAAATAATTGTGAATGATAAAACTCATTGCATATGATAACTGGCACTCCGGCCAATCAGCTCCTAACTGTCATGAGTTCAGCTCAGTTCACCTTCAGGACTGCAGTGTATTTTAAAAAATGACAGTTGGGAGCTGATTGGCTGGAGCACCATTTATCATATGCAATGAGTTGTATCATTGATAAATAGGCCCCTAAGTGTTAAACAATAAGATAACATTTTCAGACTGAATAAAAAACACACTGTGAATGACAATTACATTTAGTAATCTGTATGTTACAGAGTCATTTCCTCATATCCGTTTTAGATATGTCAAATATATTTATGATATTATATTTTATTACACATAGAGTAAGCTCTCAAAGTAATCAGTGGGATTGGTTCTGTGGCCTGAGCTAATTACCATCTCTACACATGTGGCCTTGTCTAGTTAGCATCTGAACAGGCAAGCCCATTTCACATGGCCTGCTTACTACAATACAACATCTTTTACACACTTTCTGTGGAAGTCACATCCACAAGTTGAAGGTACGGTATAATATACCTATTTGAAATCACAGAGCTCACTCTCACCCCGGCACACACACAGCTACAGAGACTCTCCCAGAAGCATAGGCCTCTATACGCCGGGGATGCTTGGAGGCTTTTCCTCATGATGGCTAAGTATCAATCTCACTATAACTCATACATAATAATGACATAGAATAGCTAAATATGTGTTTGTGGTAGTTTCAGTTTTGGAATCTGTAATGGTAGCTGGAATATTAGACAACCTTTAGTATAGCATTTGTGGTATATGTTTTGTGGATGGTGATTTGTGTTTCATAGCAACGGCATGCTGGTAATTGTGATTACATGGTGATATGGTCTTGTGATGATTCCTATAACATGGACAGCATGCAATATACTGTTTTGGTCTTGGAAGGCCGGAATAAGTTTGTTTTAATAGGAATAAGTTTGTTTTAATAAGTTAGCACAAAAGAGGATGTGTTTGTTTCAAAGGTACTGACTGGGATTGGTATATAATTACCGGCTACATTATATAGCATAGCCAGCATACAATATGCTCTGGTTATTGAGATACTGTGTTGGCTTGAAATTGTGAAATCAGCACATATGTATTATGTTGTTTATACATTCTGGAATGTAGTGGAGTCTTTCATAGATATGTAGTTTATAAAATGGCTGCTGACATGTGACTTTTTATGGTTTAACAAAGAATGCCATGTGCTTAGATCTGGAAACATAAGATGGCTGCTGGCATTACAATAGACCATGCAGTCACATGCTGCCCCTCCCCCTACACACACACAAACACACACACACACACACACACACACACACACACACACACACATAACCCAAAATCAATATTCCCCTTAGATGTTTCTTCAGATAGATATTTCTAATATCTATCAATATATCTATGGTTAGATTTTATTGAATCTGTGATTTGCCGAGTGCATGGAGACTTATTTCCCCAGTAATAAATAAAAACACACACACATACATGCACTTCTCACACTTCTTTCATACTCTTTCTTTCTTATATAGTATGAACCTGTGAAAATATTCTATGGTGACTTGCATTGTATTTGACCAATACTGTTTAATGATAAATGTGAATTCTATGAGTATTAATTGTTTGTTGAAATACATCCTTACAATTTACATTTTATGTGACTGGCGTGCATTCTTCCATGAATAGAATATTCCTAATGATGTAAAGATATATGTAGAGGTACAACCTCTGCGAGTAGGTTATTAAGGTACACAATTAGTGATTAATTATTATAAATCACTAAAAGATTAAAATTATACATTTGCTTTTAAGATATGAAATATAGTAATATAATACAAGCAATAGGAACAGACAGGAAAAGGAGGGGAAATAGCAAAGTGCCCCTTATCACTGTACATGAGCAAAATAATAACATAATTGACAGTAATCTTAGAATCTGCTTTAATTGAACTTTACTCTACTGAAGCCAATGAGTGTATAATTATTATAAATTACAGATTGCAGTGGCACTGCAATTTATTAAAACTCATTTTGTGATGTGACATGAAAATCTCTCCCCACCTGTGATCCACCACATCTACCTCTATAGAATACAGTATCTTTTCAGCAGTTGATCTGTAAATTGAATAAATGTGTATACACTGCCAGAGAGACTTCCCATGTCCTATAAAAACCTGCCTATGTAGCATAGTCTGTATGCACAACATTGAGAGGCCATGTACTGTACACCCAGGGAAAAAATAAAATTTTCCCTGTAATACACATGTACAAGAGGGAACATCATGCACGTGCAGTAAATCTAAAGAATACACCCTCCCTATAGCAATTACCCTTCATGCAAAGTTCAGCAAACCAAATTAAGGTAATTCCTGGTGAAATGTCAGTTCCATGCCAATATTCACAAATCAGAAGAACAACAAAATTTCCCACATCAGGATTCATGGTGATCCACATACCCTTTAAAGAAAGAATAGTACTACAGGATAAAGGTTTGTGTCTCATGTCCTTCAACAATCTATAAAATAAAGAACAGTTTGGATTTGGAGGAATCTGACAGAACCAAATTTGGGGTTTCCCAGTAAAATTGGGTCCTGGCTTGGCTCCTCCTGCCAAATTTGGTTATCAAAACAAGGCAAGAATAAATTTTCCCAGAACTTTCAGCTCTTGCATGTTTTAGATTGCATATAAGAGTCCCTTCTTCATGATTTCTGGTGTCATTTAACGTAGAAGAGTGCATGGAGTTGGTGTGGACTGTAGCTGTGCTACAACAATACTAAGCACCCTTGGAGAAAGTTGTATGATGTTGGAGTCTGTAGGAAGGGTGTCGAAAAAGTAGGCATCTTTAATCTGTGTTGCAGGTTCAGACACTAGCAACTGCAATCTTCAAACAGGCTCCTGTGTATGTTTATTAGAACTTGAAATGTGCTGCACTTAAATACAATTGTATTTTACAAGGGTATTTGGGTTAGGTACAAAATTCTGGCAGTCAGGATCGAGACAATCAGAAGACTGAAAGCAGGATCCCAAATACCAGAATCCTGACATATCCCAGTAAGTATTGTCAACATACTGCTATGCCTAATCCTAACCAACCCCTACCACAGCTACACCCTAACCTTCCCTCCAACAGCCTAACCTTAACCTCTCCTTCCCACAGCCTAACCCACCATTCCCACATCTTAATCCTTACCTCCCCTCCCATAGACTAACCTTAACCTCCCCCTCCCACAAACTAAACCTAAGCCACCTATCCCACAGCTTAACCATAACATCCCTCTTCCAATACCCTAACCTTAACTTTGCCCTTCCATGGCCAAACCCTAATCTCCCCCTAGTGCCTAACCTTAACTCCAACCCCTTTACTTACCTCCTGGATGTGTCAAGATTCTGGATATTGGGATAGCACTGTTGGTCTGACTGTTGGGATCCTGGCTCCCGGTAGTTTGATCACATCCCGGATATCTACAGAATCTACACAGCACACAGCAGGATATATTGTGATTGAAAGCAAAAACTGTATGATTTCAAGCTTGGCTGACCAAAAATGCTATGGTGTGCCTGAGTGAGCTACACTCTTCAGAAGACATCTGTAACGGTGCCATCCTGAGACCCCAGTCACACACCCTGATACTTACCTATTCGGGCACTGTCGGGTCCTCTCTATAGTTTGCTGGGAATCTGTTGGTGACTAACTTCTGCTGCAGCTGGCTCTCCATCTCCCTTCCTGCTCCTATATCCTGTATGTGCAGCCAGTCCTGGCATTCTCCATTCAGGAGTTCCCTCCAACTCTGAACCAAGAGCACTGCCATCTTCTTTCTGGTCAGCTGACCACTTACCTACTGAGAATTCAGTTCCTCGTTCCCCAGAGGTCTCAGTCAATCTGAAGCAGACAGTTCCTATTAAACAACTTCCTGGAGCACTCAAAGGTTGTCAATGCAGTGTCTGTCACTGCCTGTTGTGTGAGCAGACTGTCTGTGCTACTCAGCATTCATTCACTGAGGTATTACCAGTGGACATCTTTTCCTGCTTTGCGACTAGAACCACTGGTGCCCTTCCAGTGTCCAGCTCCATTTCCACTGGTTCCAGCCCAATGTCTAGATTCTCTGGTTCCAGCCTGGTGTCCAGCTCTCATTCCACTGTTTCCAGCCAGTGTCCATTCCCACTGGCTCCAGCCTAGTGTCCAGTAGCACCGGTTCCAGTCCAGTGTCCAGATCCACTGGTTCTGGCCTGGTTACCAGCTTTTACCCCACTGCTTCCAACCCAGTGTTCAGTTCCACTGGCCCCAGTCTAGTGTCCAGCTCCAGAATCACAAGTGTCTAGTTGCACCAGTTCCAGCCCTGTGTTCAGCTCAATAACCATAGTTTCAAGTTATGCCTCCAGTACCTTAGGTTTCAGATTCCAGTTCAACATTCCAAAGTCTCAAGCTACCAGTTCCAGTCTGCTAACCTGGACTCTAGAATCTCATATGCAATCCAGTTCTACAGTCTACAGACTGTATTAGATACTTTGGTCATTCCAATTTTCAAACCTAACTTAGCCTTGTATTTTACTAGTCCAGACTTTTCTGGGAATCAAGCCCAGCCAGTAATATTTGGTTCTCTACATCTTTCCTCGCTGGCCCTGTCCGGTCAAATACAGTAGATCTATGTTCTATAGTCCTTCTGCTTTTGCTGATAGTTAACTTCCTGCAATTCCTTAAATGCACAAACTGTATAAAACTACCTAGCTTTTTTTATGCAGCTTCCACTTCTTTTCCAACCCTAGACTCCAGTCCAGGAACAAACTCACCCAGACCTAACATCATATGTTCCTGTTAGAAAAAAAACAATCTCAAGTCTTTTATAATTAAATTTAGATATTTCAAGGGAAGATTGTATATTTTTGAGAGGAAGTTTATATTACTGTACTTGCTGATTTTTTTTGTGCCTACCAGCTGCTTCCCAAATTAATAAATGGGCCAAAAAAAATCTGTGTTTAAAAAAAATCTCTAGTCAATTTAGACATTTCATGGGAATATTGTGTGATTTTGAGAGGCAGCAAATTTCACTGTATTTACTGGGTGTTGTAATCCTGTCAGCTGCTTTCCATTATGATAAAGTATAAAAAAAGTAGTTTGTTTTATTTTAAATTATCAAGTATTTCAATTCACTTTAGATATTTCAAGGGATGATTGGGTGTTTTGACTCAGAATCAAAACTTTATAAATACAAAGCAAAAATCTGACTCCATGAAGACAATGTTATAAGTTTCCACATGATTATCACCAGTATACTCCCATAACTTATTAATTAACATTCAATTTCTACTAAACTGTTACTGTGGGTTGAGTTGCCTGAGGTCTATAATTTCCTAGTCTGAGAATTTTTGTATTAACTTATTAATTATCAGTTTCCTCTAGTCTGTTACCCTGGCTTGAATCACCTTTGCTGGCCTGAGGCCAGTTATTTGCTGGTTTGAGAAGTTTCCATTTGAATTCTAACATTTGGAGGCTTGTTTTTTAATAGTTTGGTCTTATTTACTTTTCTTTGTAGTGATTAATGCTTTATCATATGCTAGATACTCCACCTTCAATTATCTGTACTGGCCTTAGACCTGTGACTTGCTGGTAGGAGAAGTGTGTTGGTAATATATTATATTTTCTACTAGGTCTTTTAGGCTATTCGTTCTTCATTAATGAAAACATTCTATAGTGTTGTATAGTTTATTAAACTGCCATCCTATATCCTGCAATCTTGCTATAAAGTAATTCTAGTATGTAATCTGCCACCAGTAAGGGAAGCAAGTGGTAAGAAATTGAAAACATTTTAATAGAGGAATCCTGATGAGTAATCTGAAAAAGGTTTCAAAAATCTCAAAAATGTTATAATATATAATGTAATAAGGAATGCAAGCTGTCTTAACAATTGTAGCAGATAATTTATATTAACCAATCAAAGTTAAAATGTAGGAGTAATAGGGAGTTCTAAAAGTTTATTTTATTCAGTGGTGCAATAGAATAAGGGAAGATCCATAGCTGTGTTCTGAGTCTATATTGTAAATACATAATATGTGTGTATATAGGTTAAGTAAAAAGGAAAATTGTGTGAAATTGAATTTATCTATTAGTGTAATTTATATTTATTTCATAAGTATAAAACAAGTGGCTATCCGTGTTGAATATATTTGTTTAAATATGTGAGTATTGATGAGGTGGGATATAATATAAAATATAACTTGACAGCACATTTACTGTAAGTAGTATTGTGTTAAGGTGTAGTACTATCATATACATTAAATTGTGGTTTGTGATCTAAAGTTGGTAAAATTAGGTTGTGAAATTATGATTAAGAGGAAATAAATGTAAATATGTGAAGTGACTGCAATAACAATTTTTTTCTGCAAATACTTGTATCTCCACTTGGTTAGGCACTTATATCTCAGGTACCCTTTCATCAACGGTCTCAGCACTGTGTCCTACAATGTCTTTTAATATCAGGACACGGCATCTGAGGTTAAGCTGACAGTAGAAGTGCTCCTGTACACTGTCACTCCATTTAAGCAGTCCTTACTGTTCTCTCATCCACTTTCCACTGATTTTCAAGACGGCATGACAGCAGAAACAATGGGAACCAGACACACTGTTCATACATATGATGTCTAGGAGAGCTGTATGCAATACTGTACTCTATAACTCCCCAATGGATGAGGGAAGTTATATAACAAAAATATATGCTAATTCACGTAGATTTATCTTCAAAAACAATTATTAAGTAAGTTGGCAAGTGTTTGACTGCTGGTTGCTGTCAGTTTAATAAAAAAGCTGCTGGGGGTTACAGACTCTACTTCTGTTATAGTACAATATTATTACAATTTGCAACATACAGTATATGAACACACAGAAGAAGTCATCATACTGTATCTGACAATGACAAAATGTGATGTGGTGGATAATTAGCTAAAACAAAGTGATCACAGCTACTACAGTACTAGTATACTTTAGTAGCAACTACATGTATCAGATTAACCTTAAATGTTTTAATAACAGGAGTGACACGCTGTAACTATTACACTGTGGAAGAGACTTGTTATGTTTATTTATTTTTTGCTTTGTTCTTGGTCATCCTGGTATACTGTAAGTGGATTGTAAGAGCACACAAATACATTTAAAGCTTGAAAGTGTCTATATCCAAACCTGTGTCAGAAATGTATCCTATATCTATATAATATCTTTCCATAGGAATAATTAGATATAATGTTTAAGTTGCTACGGTACCTTGATAACTGTTCTTCTGTACATTTGAAACTTATAGATATATTTGATATCTGGATTGGTGTATATTGTACCAAAAGATTTGAGACACACATATATACTGAGATTTAGGTTGGGCCTCTTATGAGAGATGATTACATACAGTATTATTCCTCACAAATGATTAATGCTAAAATAAGGTCCATATGTAATAAACATAATATTTTATGTTTATTAACAACATTCACCAAAAACCAGAATAAATAAACAATATACATAAAAAATGACAAAAGAAGGACTACGGTCAAAAATTATTTTTCTATATTGAAAATAAATGTCTTTTGACATAGCCTTATATACAAATGTTAAGTATAAATGTACAGTAGTGCTCTGATTTCAAAAGATTGACCACCCTTGAATCCTGGCAAAGCGAATGAAGGACTCCATCCACAAGTCCCACATACTTAGCGGAATTGCTCTGTCTTAGCTCTTTCTTCAATTTCTCCAGCTGCTTCTGCAAAAGCCTGATGAGTGGAATGACCTTACTCAAGCTGGCAGTGTCTGAACTGACTTCACGTGTGGCAAATTCGAAGAGTTGGAAAACCTTGCACAACACAGAAATCATTCTCCACTGCACTTGAGTCAGGTGCATTCCCCCTCCTTTGCCTATATCGTAGGTGGATCTATAGGCTTGAATGGCCTTTTGCTGCTCCTTGATCCTCTAAAGCATATAGAGGGTTGAATTCCACCTCGTTACCACCTCTTGCTTCAGGTGAAGGCAGGGAAGGTTCGGGAGTATTTGCTGGCGCTCCAGTCTTAGGCACGCAGTGGCTGAATGTCAAAAGTGGCCCGCAATTTTTCGAGACACCGACAGCATCTACTGCACACCCCTGTCATTTTTCAAAAAATTCTGCACAACCAAATTAATGGTATGTGCAAAACATGGGACATTATGGAATGTGCCCCGATGTAATGCACGCACAATATTGGTGGCATTGTCAGATATCACAAATCCCCAGGAAAGCCTAAGTGGGGTAAGCCATTGTGCAATGATATCCCTCACTTTCTGTAAGAGGTTCTCAGCGGTGTGCCTCTTACAGAAACTGGTGATACACAGCATAGCCTGCCTAGGAACGAGTTGGCGTTTGTGAGGTGCTGCTGCTGTTGCCGCTGCTGTTGTTGCTGCAGAAGGCATACATCTACCCAGTGGGCTGTCACAGTCATGTAGTCCTTAGTTTGCCCTTCTCCACTTGTGCACATGTCTGTGGTTAAGTGGACAGAGGGTAAAACCGCATTTTTGAGGACACTGAGGACACTTTTCTTAATGTCCATGTACAGTCCGGGAATCGCTTGCCTAGTGAAGTGGAACCTAGATGAAATTTGGTACCGGGGACAAATTATTTCCATCAACTGTCTAAATCACACTGCACTAATGGCGGATACTGGACACACGTCTAACACCAGCATAGTTGTAATGGCCTCAGTAATCCACTTTACAAGAGGGTGACTGCTGTCATAGTTCATCTTCCTCGCAAAGGACTATTGGACAGTCAATTGCTTAGTTAAAGTAGTACAAGTGGTCTTCCAACTTCCTCTCTGGGATGACGACCGACAACCAGCAGCAAAAACAGCAGTGGCAGCATTAGGCAAAGCACTCAAGGATCCTCTGGAGGAATCTCGGATAGGAGAGGACTAGTCAGTCATACCAGTGACTTGGCCTGCAGGACTACTTCCAATCCTGACAGAGGAGGAAATTTACAATGAGGGAGTTGGTGGTGTGGATTGCAGGAGCTTGGATACAAAAGGAAAAAGGGATTTAGGCATCACTGGACTACTTATGCTCTTACCCAAAGTTTTTGAACTTGACAATGACTTATGTTGGATGTTCCTAGGTGGTTAACGTCCTTACCCCTACTTATTATAGATTGACAAAGGCAACATATGGCTTGACACCTGTTGTCCGGATTTGTGGATAAATAATTCCACACCGAAAAGGTGGATTTTTTTGGAATTTTGCTCAGGCATGACAATAGGCATTTTCATCCCATGGACAACAACTGTCTTCACTGGTGCCTTATTCAAACAAACCACATCACCATCAGAATCCTCATCGTCAAATTCCTCCTCAGCGCCAGCTACACCAATATCATCCTCATCCTGGTATACTTCTAGAGTGAAATCATCAATCTCAATATCAGCAACTGGACTGGTGGTGCTCCTCCAAGCACTTGCAGAGGGTGTGCAAATGGTGGTAGGATCCTCCTCTTCCCATACAGTCTTGGGAAGGTCAGGCCTAGACATCGCAACCGCAGACACACTTGGACTTTCCTTGGGGATTTGTGATATCTGTGAGTCTGAATGCACAGTTGTTTTTTCCTGTGCTTTAACAAGCTTTTTTTTACAAAAAATTTGAGAGGTTGAAGAGCTTCCATTTTCATGAGAAGCTGAACTACCAGTCATGAACATAGGCCAAGGCCTTAGCCTTTCCTTGCCACTACGTGTCGTTAATGGCATATTGGCAATTTTTACGTTTCTCATAAGATAAATATATTTCTTTTGGTTATTAATTTTTGCTTCTTGGATTTTACATGCCCTCTATGACATTGGGCATTGGCCTTAGCAGACGACGTTAATGGAATTGCATCGTCAATGTCTTGACTCGTGGCAGCAGCAGCTTCAGCACTATTACTAGGAACTAGTAGTGGTTCCGAATCTTTCCCTGTTTTTCCTTCTAGTTTTTGTTCTCCATTTCAAAGGACAGCACCCCTTTATTATTACAGCACACAGAACAGTGCCCCTTTATTTTTAACAGCAAACAGAACAGTGTCCCTTTTTATTATTACAGCACCCCTGTATTTTTACAGCATACAAGACAGGGCCACAGCACCCCTGTATTTTTACAGCACACCTGTATTTTTACAGCATACAGGACAGAGCCACAGCACCCCTGTATTTTCACAGCACCAATGTATTTTTACAGCATACATGACAGGTCCACAGTGTTCCTTTATTTTTTCAGCACCCCTGTATTTTTCCAACACCCCAGTATTTTTATAGCACCCCAGTATTTTTTTCAAAACCCCTATATTTTTACAGCATACAGGACAGGGCCACAGCACCCCTGTATTTTTTCAGCACCATTGTATTTTTACAGCATACAGGACAGGGCCACATCACCCCTGTATTTTTACAGAACCCCTGTATTTTTACAACACCCCTGTATATTTACAGCATACAGGTCAGAGCCACAGCACCCCTGTATTTTTACAGCATCCCTTGTATTTTTACTGCATACAGGACAGGGCCACAGCACCCATGTATTTTTACAGGATGCGGGATAGGGCTACAGCACCCCTGTATTTTTACAGCACCCCTGTACTTTTACAGCATCCAGTACAGGGCCACAGCAGCACTGTACTTTCACAGCACCCCTGTATTTTTACAGCATACAGGACATGGCCACAGCACCCCTTGTTTTTTTAAGAGCACCCCTGTATGTTTACAGCATACAGGACAGGGCCACAGCACCCCTGTATTTTTTCAGCATAGAGGACAGGACCACAGTACCCCTGTATTTTCACAGCACCCTTGTATTTTTACAGCACCCCTGTATTTTTACAGCATACAGGATAGGGCCACAGCACCCCTGTATTTTTACAGCACTACTGTATTTTTACAGCATACAGGACAGGGCCACAGCACCCCAGTATTTTTACAGCACCCCTTTATTTTTACAGCATACAGGACAGGGCACAGCACCACTGTATTTTTACAGCACCCGACACAGCCACAGTGCCCCTTTATTTTTACAGCACACAGTACAGTGCCACTGTACAGCACAGGACTGCAGCAACCCTGTACAGCACCCCAAACATCATAGGACACCACAGAACAGCAAACCTGTACAGCACAGGACAGCAGCACCCCTAACAGCACGGGGCACTAGCACAGGACACCAAACCAGTACAGCACAGGACAGCAACACCCCTAACAGCACAGTACACCAGCACTGGACACCACCCCAAAGAGCACAGGACAGCAGCACCCCTGTATGCCATCACCCACAGACAGACAGGTCTGTCTCCCTCACTCTCCAAGTCCGGAGTGAAAATGGCGGCAACATGCGGCTCCTTATATGGAATCCAAAACTTGCGAGAATCCGACAGTGGTATGATGACATTTTGCCTCGTTCTGGGATCTGAGTCTGGCGGGAAGTCCTGACCTGTAGTCGGATCCATGCTCAGATCCTGAAGTTCAGGGGGGTTCAGATCTTCGGAGATCCGAACCTGCTCATCCCTGATTTTAATTGGTTTGCAAAGGTTAATTACTTTTTTTGGTTTACTGGCTTAAAAATATGTTTCTAGTTAAACTTCAGATTTACATTACAAAGTTGCTATGAGTTTATTCATTTTAGTCATCTAAGGCAGATAGTTATAAAACATGTTAATATACAAAAGGTAATTCCATCTCTAACTTTTATCTGTAATGCAGCTAATATTATTGCAAGAAAAACCTAGGTTCTTAAATGTAATTTATTGAAAAAAAATCCTGACTTGGGACTGGATGTAATGACGTCTGAGTTGGCCGGAACTGTTTTTTTTTTTAAAGCTGCAATCAATTGCAAGGCAAAACCATGCCTTGTAAATGATTGCCGATTAAAAAAAACATCTGAGTTCGGGTGGGAACCTGCACCTCCATCCAACTTAGATGTTATTACATCCCGCCCTTTGAATCTTTTAAAAATGTGAGGCTAAATATAAAGGCCTGCAAACTGCTGAAGGTGCTGGAATTTGTGCAGATCTGCCTAGTTTTTTAAAGCGGCAATCATTTACAAGGCAAAACCAACCTGACTCGCACAAAGGGGGTCAGTCAGATCTGATTGCTGGGCTGCTAATTTTGCTGTCATGCATTCAGTCCAGGGGGAGTGTATATTCACCGTGCAAGTTTGCGATCTTATGTGTACACCGAGCTGATAAAATTCACTTTGTGGAGTCTCTGCGAAGCCCAGGACTTACTCCTCCAGTGCAATAGAATCAGGCTGATTGGGCCCAGAGCTGATGTCAGACACCCTCCCTAAAAATGCTTGGGCACGCCTGCATTTTTTCCATTCACTCCCAGTAAACAGTCAGTTACCACACACAAACTGCTTCTTTCTATCAATCACCTGTGTGAATTGAATTTTCGCACCATCCTGTCGCTTACCGGCGATGCCTTTTGTTGTTGTCAGATGCACGTGTGTAATGTAGTGCAAACGCATGTGCAGTTAGTACCCGATCGCCCACTGTGTGAAAATGCACAGCAGCGATTAGATATATGAATGACCCCCAAAGTCCCGCACCTTCCGCAACTCACACCCTATTACATTTAGTCTGTGGTCTTTGTAGAGACAATGCAGCCTGTTAGGAGATCACACTTTGTGTTGTCTCCTGGGTGCTCAGTTATGGCACATTGTGGACTGGGTAGATAGATTGTTGGGAGGTGCTGGGAATGACCTGGAGGTCTTGGTGCATGTGGGCACCAATGACAAAGTTAGTAGAAGGTGGGATGTCCTTAGGCAAGAAACTTAAGGCAAGGACATCTAAGGTAATATCCTCAGAAATATTGCCTGTGCCATGCGCTAGCACAGGGAGGCAGATTAGGGAGGTAAATGTGTGTCTTTCGGACTGGTGTAGGGAAGAGGGGTTTGTGTTCCTGGAACACTGGGCGGACTTCTTAGTCAGGCGCCATCTTTTTTGTCATGATGGATTGCACCTGAATGAAGAGGGGGCAGTGGTGCTGGGGAATAAGGATAGTTAGAAGGTAGGAGGAGATTTTAAACTAGGTGCCTGGGGGGAGGGTTTAGCTAGAAACTACGGGTCATGCAGTGAGAAAAGTAAGGATGGTGGTAGTGAACCAAATGGGGGTGGAGAAGTGGGGAGGCTAAGAGCAGACTGCATGGCCATTAACATGGGTATTACCAAGGGTAATAGTCATGATTATGGGTCATCGTTACTGTGTAGAGAAAATTATGTCTCTTGCGCAAGTAGAAATACTTATCTTAACTGTATGTATGTAAATGCTAGAAGCTTTACAGGTAAAAAGGGGGAACTAGAAATCTTTGCCGCAAGCAAACAGTATGACATTATAGGCATTACTAAAAACCTGGTGGGACAAATCTCATGATTGGTCAGTTAATATGGAGGGTTATATGCTGTTCAGGAGAGATAGATCAAACAAATGGGGTGGAGGGGTATGTCTTTACGTAAGCCGTTTTTAAAACCTGACGTATGGAAAGATATTCATGAGGAAACTGAAAACACTGTTGAGACGTTATGAGTTGAAATTGCATGTGGGGGAAAGGGAAAGAAAAAGATGGTATTGGGGCTAGGCTACAATCCCCCTGGTATAGCCCCCTGGTATTAATGTGTCTGACGAGGAAATGTTGCCGAAGCAAATAGATAAAGTGGCTGGAGTAGGTGACATAATTGTGATGGGAGATTTCAACTATCCAGAGATAAATTGGACAAACGATTCATGTGATACTGCTAGGGGTAATATGTTTTAAAACACACTAAATTATAATTACTTACTTCAACTAATCGAGGAACCAACTACGTACAATGCAATTGTAGACCTGTTATCAACAAACAATGGGGATTTGATATCAAATATTATAGTAGGGGAGCCCACAGGAAACAACGACCACAATATGGTCACATTCAATATAAATTTTCATAAGCAGTCCTATATGGGTTCAACTAGGACTCTGAACCTTAGCAAAGCCAACTTTGACATGATGAGGGAAGCTTTAAGGGACACTGAATGGGAAATTTTGTTTCAAGGAAAAAACACTACAGAGAAGAGGGAGGTGTTAAAATCGCTGCTCTATGAGATTACTCGGAAATTTATTCCCATAGGCAGCAAACAATGGACTAAAAGCTCCAAATCAATTTGGCTTGACAAAAATATTAAGGAATTAATGGGCAAAAAGGTGAGCATTCAAAAAATACAAATAAGAGGGGAAGGTGGAGTCATTCCAGTACTATAAGGTTTGCAACAAAATATGCAAAAAAGAAATAAGAGCGGCTAAAGCAGAAACTGAAAAGCTAGTAGCAAAGGAAAGTAAATCAAACCACAATTTTTTTTATATCTCAACAGCAAAAGATTAAAGAAGGAGAGGATATGCCATTTAAAGGTCAAACTGGGAGTCTTAATAAAAAACGATAACGACATAGCGGTTAATTAAACAAGTTTTTCACATCGGTGTTTACAATAGAGGACCAGATGCATGAACTAACACCCAACCTCAATAAGGATAATGTCCCACTGCTAAGTGCTTATTTAAGTGAGGAGGAAGTCTGTGACCGATTGAAAAAAACTAAGATTAATAAGTCACCTGGTCCCAACTGTATTCACCAAAGGGTTCTCATAGAGCTACACTCCGAATTAGCAAGACCTCTATTTTTAATCTTCAATGATTCACTTACATCAGGCATGGTTCCCAAAGACTGGCGCATAGCGGATGTAGTGCCGATCTTCAAAAAGGGCAGTAAAGCTAAACCAGGCAATTATAGACCCAGTTAGTCTTACATCTATAGCGGGGAATGTACTAGAAGGCATTCTAAGGGATAGTATACAGAAGATCCTTGAAGCCAAAAAGATTATCATTAGGAACCAACATGGATATGTGAAGGATATATCATGTCAAACAAACTTACTAGGCTTTTATGAAACAGTTAGTGCGAACCTTGATCAGGGTAAGGTGGTGGGTCTAATCTTTTTAGACTTTGTTAAATCTTTCATCACAGTGACATGAGACTTATCTATAAGTTACAACAACTCGGTCTAGGGATCACAATATGCACTTGGATTAGTGATTGGTTTGCTAATAGGGAGCAGTGCTTTGTGGAAAATGGACATTTTTCAATTTGGACTGAAGTACTTTGTGGTGTGCCACAAGGGTCTGTACTTAGACCACTATTTTTCAACATCTTCATTAATGATCTATTGTAGCAGTAGATCTAGAGAGCATGGTGTCAATTTTTGCAGACGATACCAAACTATGTAAGGTTATAAATTCGGAGATGCTGAGTCTCTCCAGAATGATTTATTTAAACTGGAATCATGGGAAGCAAAATGTAGAATGAGTTTCAATACAGACAAGTGCAAGGTGATGCACCCTGGTAGCAAGAACAAAAATAACACCTAAATACTAAATGGGGTGATTTTAGGGTACTCCGTACTGGAAAAAGACTTATGAGTACACATAGATAACAAACTTAGCAGCAGTACCCAATGTAGGATTGCAGCAAAAAAGGCAAATAAGGTACAGTACTAGCATGCATAAGGAGGAGAATTGATGCAAGGGATGAGGGTGTTATACTCCCACTATACAAATCCCTAGTGAGGCCCCATCTGGAATACAGCACACAATTTTGGGCACCTTACTATAAAAAGGATATCCTGGAACTAGAAAAGGTTCAGAGACGGGCGACCAAACTAATTAAGGGGATGGAGACGCTGGAATACTATGAATGACTTGCAAGGTTTGACATGTTCGCCCTGGAAAAGAGGAGATTAGGAGGGGACATGATCAACATTTATAAATATTTAAGGGGACAATACACAGAGCTTGCATTGGATCTGTTTTTTTTAAAGGATACAACTTTTTCAAGGCAAGACCAGGTTGGTTTTGCCTTTTAAATGAGTGCCGCTTTAAAAAAACTTTTGAGTTCCGCCAGAATCTTAGAGCTCCGGCCATCACGCACTTCATCATATCCAGCCCAGGGGCATTGGAATGGGGGGAGGCAAGAGGGCAGCTCGCTCCCCCCACACATGAGAGAGGCGCCCATACTGGCGCAGAGGAACGGTTATGTGAAATACCGCTGCCGCACACAGAGCCGGGGCTGACCATAACGCCATGTACATGGCCGTGTACAGCGCCACCCTGAAGAAGGGGCGATGCCATTAGCACTCAGCGGGGCCGCTGTATGTCTGCTGGGTGGGCAGGCACAGGGGTGATCAAAGTAGGAAGCAGGCAGAGACATTGTGGGCGGAGCCACCAGCGCTGCTTTACTAAGGATGGCAGGACAGCGGAGAAGAATTGGACCTCACTGCTAGGCTAGCCACGTTGGTAAGCCTCTGATTATACCTGGCTGGCCTGTGCTCCTCCTCCCCTCTGTGCTCAGTTCTGCTCCCTTTACTTCACATTGTAAGTCTGTTTTCTGTCTCTCCCAGTATGTCTCCATGTCACCAATGTGTATGTCTCCTGTCCCCCCACCAGTCACCAGTTTAAATACTTAGATCATTATTTATATAATTTATAAATTCCATTTAGCTGATCTTAATTGTTCCAATTTATTTTTAACTTTGTTTTATCTCCAGTTTTATCAGCAGAGAGCTTTTCACATCTTTATTCCGTACATTGTAGATTAGAGGATTGATCATGGGTGTTACAACTATGTACACAGCTGTAAGGACTGGTTCTAGGACATTGGAGTAATCTGATGGAGGCACCATGTACACATACACAGCTGTTGTATAGTAAATAATAATGCTAGTGAGGTGGAATGAGCAGGTGGAGAAGGCTTTATGTCTGCAGTCCTTAAATTTTATGTGCAGGATGACCCTGATCATTTTTATATAAGATGTCATAATGAGCGTTGTTGGGAAAAATACATATATCAACATTTCATAGATGACAATATAAAAATCTTCACTGCCAGCACAGATGTTAATCAGAGCTTTGGGATCACAGAAAAACTGGTGTACAGTATTTGAAGGACAAAAGGACATTTTTGATGTTGCAGTTGTAACCACAATTGTATTGAAGAATCCTGATATCCAAATACTAGATGCAAATAATATACAGTTTTTCCTATTTAAAATTGTGTGATAGTGAAAAGGATTACATATAGCAACATATCGGTCATATCCCATAATGAATATTAGAAGATCCTCTGTGGAGACAGCCAAAATAAAAAAGTACATCTGGGTGAAGCATTGAATGAAGGATACAGAAATATCACCAGACAGTAACATGTACAGGAGGTTAGGTACAGTAGTGGTTGTATAACAGATATCTATTAAAGCTAGGTTTCCGAGAAAGAGATACATGGAGGTGTGTAACTGGTAATCAATATATATCACTGTTATTATAAGAGAATTGATGAGCACTCCAAACACATACAGGAAGAAAAACACACTTAGGGTGTGTACACACGGTGAGATCCTTGCTATGGCCGATTTTCACTTGCGATTTCCCTTGAACTCCCCGGTGCCCAGCACCACCGATTTTGACTAACTTTTCTTGAGATATGGACTAAGTGTGCTTACAATTTTGGCTTATGTGAGATTTTGGCTTATGTGAGATGTCATTGACATGTGAGATGATCTAGATAGTACACCGATCTAGCAAGGATTAACTTGCCTGCACAGTCTATCTTTTCTTGCGATGTCGACCTGGCGCGACCGCGCATCGGGATCAAATCGGGATCGCAAGGTGCACTAACTTTTCTTGCGATTTTGACTATATAGTCAAAATCGAAAGAAAATATCTCACTGTGTGTACACACCCTAATAATGACTGATACATAAACAGATGTTACAGAAAAGTGTACTTATTTGATACTAGTCTGGTTCTCCATGTCAATTTAAGGTTATTCTGTAAAGAAACATTATTATTATTACTACAAAGTTTTACTTACCATTGTCTAGTGGGCTATATTTACTGTAGGTTGGTGCTTCCACACATACTGTATTGTGGATGAATAAATTATAAGTTAGTAATTTTACTCATGCACTTAATTTCAGAACTTTATCCTCTATTATTTAACTTGTTTAGAAAAGAAAAATGAATAAGAAAAAAAATAAATGTGTTAATTTAAATAAATTCAATTGACCTTATACTATATTGAATATTTATGCCCCTAATAATCACTTGATAGAATTCTTTGGTGACATTTCTCAATTGTTAGCCCAACGTAATACGCATTCATTGACATTAGGAGGTGACTTCAATACAGTCAAGGACCCGACCCTAGACAAAACTCCTATTCCGTCAAGCCTATCCTACCGAAACTGGACTACCTTGACTAACTTTATGATTAATAATCAGCTAACTGAAGTTTGGAGATTATTCCATGCCTCAGACAAATCCTTCACCTTCCACTCTGGGGTACACCGCTCGTTCTTGTGCATAGATTATTTCCTATTAGCAAATACCTTGGTACAGGCAGTATCTTTGGCCGATATAGGTGACATTATTATAGCAAACCACTTGCCCATCTCCATATCTATACGGCCGCCACCTATTGGTCCCCTACACCATACTTGGAGATTCCCTTCATATTGTTCTAATCAGAAGAATTCGAATCCTACCTCAAACGCCATTGTCAGATTATGTTGAAAGCAACATTGAACACTGGAATGATCCTGTTTTATTCTGGGAAGCTTCCAAAACTGTTATGTTTCTTATGTAGCAAATTGTAAAAAAGCCCTCAAAGCACAATACCTCTTGTTATCGGAAACAATGCGGACCCGTTTCTCTGACTATTTGTCAGTCTACCCCATAGAAAATTTTACAATTTACACTCAAGCCAAGCAACTACTTGACAACTTTTTACTTTCTCAGGCTCAAACACACTTGGACTATACTAAAAATCGATATTATAGATGAGGTAGTCAGACAGGTCATCTTCTAGCTTCCCTGACTAAACTGTGGCACTGTAAAAATCATATTGTTTTGCTTAAGACAAGTGATGGACTCCCTTCAGTTACCAAAACCTCTAATATCTCCTCTGCCTTTCATAAATTTTTCTCTGATTTATATTCCGCTCCACCCTCCGATCCAACTCTGATAACTGACTTACAAAAGCTAATATACCTTGTCTCTCACCAGAACAACATGAATTCTTAGATGTGGAAATTTCAGAACAAGAAATTAATGTCGCAATATCCACTCTCCACACCTGTAGGACTCCTGGGCCTGATGGTCTCTCATGGAAATATTACAAAGATCTGCAATTAGATATCAACCCTACTTTACTGGAACTATTTTGTACTATTCACAAACTTAACACATGATGATGCTTTTACTACATTAATCCCAAATCCAGGTTGAGATCCTACATGTGTAGACTCCTATTATCCGATAACTTTATTAAATGTAGACCTAAAAATACTTTCTAAAATGATGGCCACATGGTTACAATCTTTCTATTCTTCCATCATCTCCACTCATCAATTAGGGTTTGTTAGTTAACGGCACTCAGTAAAAGGGATTCGGACCACCATTACATCAATAGTCGCTTCCAACTTCTCTCCTAACTCTCCTAACATGCTTCTTAGTCTCAATGCCCACAAGGCTTTTAACACTGTATCATGGCCCTTCCTTTTCCAAGCCCTTTCTACTTACTCCTTTGGTACTGACTTTATCAACCTCATACGCTTTTTATATAAGTCCCCTTCGGCTTCACTCCTAATTATTGGAACTAGAAGTGACCCAATAATAATGTCCCGAGCAACCAGACAGGGATGCCCCTTGTCTCTTCTCCTTTTTGACCTCTCCCTCAACCCCTTACTTTGACTACTTGATTCATGGCCAACCTTACAAGGTATCAATGTTGGTGAAACCGAAATTAAAATCACTGCTTTTGACAATGATGTATTGATTTATCTCTCAAATCCTAAATCTGCCTTATGACCCCTTTTGACTTTACTGGACACCTTTGGTCCAGCATCTGTTCTTTTTAATTAATTTTGATAAGTCTCAGGTGCTGTACCGTAAAAAGGGGTTTACACAGCCAAAATGGGCTACTTCTCTTTCTCTTAAATGGGCTAAAGGTCATATGACATATTTAGGGATCACCCTTCCTAAGAATATTACTTGCTTAGATAAATGCAATGTGTCTCATATTATTGCCCCCCTTACTAAGAATTTGAGGGACTTGAGTCATCTACAGCTCTCATTCCTGGTATGAGCAAATGTGTTAAAAATGATCCACTTCCCGAAACTCCTCTCCCCATTGCAGATGATTCCTATTATCTTAACTCGTGCGAATGTCTTATCTATAACAGGTTTATTTAGAAATTTCATATGGAATAACAAAATGGTGAGAATAGGAATGATCAAACTACAGCAACCAAAATCGAACTGAGGAATTAAATTCCCAGACATGCTAACATACTGTGTAACTACTCTGCCCTGTTCCCACATCTAAAAGATTGGCTGACGGCTTGCGACACCTATACTAACACCTCACTGGAACAAAATTTTCTTCCTCGAATATCACTTGTGGCCTTCTTACACCTAACCGATAATGAAATACCACTGGAGATTATGAGCAAACCTCTTCACATGTCCAATAGAAAACTGGTTACTCTTACGTCACAAATATAAGTTGAACCCATGTTTCTCTATACACCTGCCATTTACAAATAATCCAAGTTTCCTACATGGGGAAACATCACAGGTTTTTCTTCATTGGGCAAGTGAGCGATTATGCACTGTGGGACAACTAATAGATAGGAACTCTCACAAACCCCTTACCTATTCTGAGGCAGTGATCAAATTCCCAGTTATTGGGAGATCCACTTTTTCCTATTTACAGACCCAACACTATGTAAGTGAAATCTCTCGCTTTCTCGGGGACGGTGATTGGAACAACCTCCTGGACAACTCCCTACTGATGCCCTCCACAACGAAGGGAGCTATATTGGCACATTATAAATTTATTAGATTTCTTTTAGACTACTGCGATGTCTGTACAGGTTTATCTCAATGGCTGGAACACTTTCCTTCTATGACGGTGGATGATATTCTGAAACAATTGGAATACTCTAGTACTATGTTTCCAATGACTAGGTTTGCCAAAATGTTTCTCAATGTCTTCCATTGCGCATATATATCTCCTTCTAGAGGGTATCAGATGGGAATACTGGAAAATCCCAAATGTCTTAAATGCTCACATGAACCCGCAGATTCATACCATTGCTTTTCGACTTGCACATATATCAATCAATTTTGGCAACACGTATGTTATTTTACTATGGAACATCTTGTTAATTATGTCTCGCTGACCCCTGAGTGGGCTATCTTTGGCATATTACCACCTGATGTAAGGGTTCCTAGAGGAGTAAGAAGATTAATTTTGGCGGTATCATCTGACGCTCGTAATGCTATAGTGCAGCTGTGGACTCAAAACACCCGACCCTCACTTGTATTATTCAAGAAAAAAACTTTGTTTCATTTTTCATATGGACTGGTTGGAGGCTTCCCTCCTAAAAGAGACTTTTGTTAAGACATTTTTTGACTCATGGGAAATCTATATAGAGCCTCTTCCATTATCCATAAAGTATTCTATACAGCATTGCTTTTGAAGGACTTTATGGTATGAGACACGTGTCTTTCTGGAGGACCCTCCTATTTCTTGAATCTTAGTTCTTTAACTTTTTTTGGTTTTGTTTATTACTCATTTATGTTTTGTATATTGAAATGCGTTATATTGTATGATGCAAATGACGCAAATGACACTTGTAAACGCTGGTTTACTTACAGGACTAAAAAGCTTAAACTTTAAACACACTTGATACACTTTAATATTGAGCCTCTGCAGCCGCTGTAATTAACCTTACACCCTTATATTGTTCACAAACCTTACGTACACAACATCGTACAGTGTCCGCACTCTGCGTACGTACGCCGAAAGGGTGTAGTGACAACACAGATTGTGTACACAAGCCTACATGCTGTTAACACAATGCAGCAGCCCGAGTGGCTGTAAATACACTTTAAACCTTATCAAGGAAATGGGACACGACACCAGTTGCAATTCAAAACTAAGTTGGGGTCTAACCCACCAACGGTTCTTTACTAGCAGGGGGTAACAATATAAACAATACAATACAATACAATACAATAGAATAATGGCTACAGTCAATGATACATACATGTTTGGTTCCGCCTGCGCTACCCAGTCTGGTCCTCAGTCATCAGGTGAGATGACCTTCAGAGTCTGTGTGTGACCGGGCATGCAGCTGGCTTTTTACACAATAGTCCAAAACCTAGCACAATAGAAACTGTAATCTCTTTGTCCATTGGACACAGGGATGGTCATTTACAGTACAGGAGAGGTCATGGGCCAGTTTGAATAGGTGGGCGATGTCTGTTCCAGGTGCACTTGCAGATGGTCTCCTTTGGGTTCCCGCCGCATACCAAATGTACAGTAAATATAGTTGATATCTATATTCTGCTACTGTGCATAACTATTTGCAGGAGCCTGCGATCTTCTGCAAACTAACACCGGAATATTGCCCTTAATATACCCTAGAGCTGGATACCAAACACCACCTTATAACCTTATTCTGTCCCCTCCTGTCCTGTAAAGGTGAATCCCTTTGTTCTGATACCATTTAAACTAGTGTAACTTGCTGGTGTGGTGCAGGGAGACTATGTGTACTTTGTGCACTATTTGGATCAAATATGTAATGTGTTTTTATGGCTTTTCCATGCGATCACAAACTGTATCGTAATTACTCATACCACGCGCTAATACGCAGGACCGCGGCAGCGACCATACGCAAATTGCGAATATGCGCACGCACGGCAGAGCAAGTACGCGCACAGAGGCCATCTGTGTGTAGTTTGTACATGATGTGTGTACTGCAATATTTTTCGACTTCGACAGTCCACCCTTTGGCAGTCACCAATAACTGCCACTAACTACTCAATAAACAGAAAAATATCTATACAATATATATATAAGCTTGGATGATCGGGGAGAGTTGTAGTTGGGAAATGTATCACCTAGTGCAGTGATTTTTAACCTTTTTCAAGTCGCGGCACACCGACCAAGATTTTTAAATTGCCAAGGCACACCATCAGTCCCCCACTCCTCCCCCCCAACAAAAGAAGAAGAAAAAAAAAACACACATTGGCTCCCATGGGGGGAAAAAACACACACACATTGGCCCCCACAGTAATTAAACAAATGCATTGGCCTCTGCAGTAATTCCACACATTGCCCCCCCCCCACAGTAATACCACACATGGCCCTCACAGTAATACCACACATGCCCCCCCACACACACACAGTAATACCACACATGGCCCCCCACAGTAATACCACACATGCACCCTCCCCCCACACACACACACACACACACACACACACACACACAGTAATACCACACATTGCACCCCAACAGTATTTCCACACACTGACTCCCACAGCAATTAAATAAATACAAATTCACTGGCTCCTACCTGGGAGTTAGTGGATATGAGGCTCATGTTTCACTCTCTCTGCCTCAGGCACTGAAGTTCATGCAGCCGGAGAAGCAAGGAGCAGCATGGGGTGAGAGTGGGTAGTTCATATTTCCCTCTCCCTGCCTCCGTGTCTGCAGTGTATGCAGTCGGAGGACCAAGGACGGAGCAGCACGGGCTGAGAGCGGGCAGTTCATATTTCCCTCTCCCTGCCTTCGCATCTGCAGTGTATGCAGCCGGAGGTGAGACAGCGGGCAGGTTAGCGGGCGGGCGGGCAGGACATGGTATGTGTGATGAGTCACGCTGCGTCTCATAGGTTACAGGCCAGCGCAGTCAAAACCAGATAGTCGGCGGCTAGGCATCAGGCAACTCTCGCGGCACATCTGAGAACCGCTGGCGGCACACTAGTGTGCCGCGGCACAGCGGTTGAAAAACACTGACCTAGTGGGATAGTAAAAAGCATGCATGTATGAATCCATGTCTTAGAGGCATGTATCATCGTGCCGTATATGTTCTAAATAAGCTTCGAGGTATTGCGAAGTATACATTAAATCCTTCTCATCCCTTATCTAGGGTCTGTAAATGGGCCAACAAACACTACCGAGCTCTTTTCGGCTTCTTGTTCCAACAAATGGGGTGCACATTTAGTTGATGATACATGGAGGGGGAACATTTGTGAGTGCTAGTATATTTGGATATCACCTGTTGACTATGTGTGCTATTAGCTGGAGGTTGCAGAGATGAAGATAAGACACATATATAAAAATACATTCACATAAACACTTTGGGTAGGGCTGATGTCTTTTTCCAGTTGGATGTATCTGGGCAGAGGGGGAGACAAAGAAAAACGGGTGAAAGAAACAGGCCATGAAATTCATTTGCAATCCTTATCATAACGCTGTTTCTATGGATGGATCATAAATTAAGTCTGCTGCTATAACAGCACCCTCGCTCCTTAGACTCATAAAATTTGTACTGCGCTTGCGCCGTGTTAGAATTTGAACACACCTAAATATCAAACCAATAATTATGATGACTCCCAGGATACAAAGGAGAAACTTCCCCACACTCATAATGACATTTTGAGCCCACTCTCCTAAACCTGAGAACCATTTGCGTGGGTTCAACCATGAGACCCAGCAGGTCAGTTCACTACTCACAGTCGCTAAGGTAAGGTTGTGCTTCCTCCTGAACTCCCACTTCAACTGCAAGATCTCGTCCATCTTCTGATCGATGATCTCCGTTGAGTCATCAGTGCTGTTCATAATATATGTACAGCACTTCACACCATATTGAGTTGCCAAAGTAACACAGTACCCACCTGTCATGGCTGTAACATAATTAAGGACCATCCTGTGCTGGATCAGTAACTCCCTTCCCGTATACCTGAAGGTGTCATCATACATCTCAGTGATATTATCTATCAAGTTCGCTAGCGCATGGATATACCTATAATTTATAGTTCCTCTGGCAGTACGGGTGATGTCTAATGCGAGAAGGCACTGAATCCCGGTGGATTCGTGGATCAAATCAGAGGCTGCATGCTCTGCCCTATCTATGAGGTGTCTCTTGATGATGTGTTCATAGTGAGTATGAGTATAAGGAGCCTGAGCACTGCGGTGAACGTCTTTCATCTTATTATGGGTTATGGTCATGACCTCCGGTAGTACTCTCCCAATATAACACAATCCTTCTGAGCTCGGGGCAAGCCACTTGTATGCTTTGCTCCCACATATGAAATAGGTATCATCTGGGAGAACATAGGGGACAAAATGTAACATCACCATATTGGAAACTTTCCAAGTAAAGAAACCAATCCCTAGTTCTCCCATTTGCTCAGTACAAGTATTGGGCTGGATGATATGGGCACAATACCCTGAAGAAACTTTTCCAACCCACATGGTCTTGCTTCCACGGGTGTACCTATAACGAAAATACCAAATACCTTCCACTTTTGGCTATTTGGCGTACAAGTTCAGAGTCTATGGGTATCCCATTAGCTCTGTGTGAAAAGGTAATTGTCTGGTTATTCCACGTCACTTCCCAATTCCCGGTTTTCGGTAATTGGAAATATTAAAGCACAATAAGGACCTGTCTACATGATACTGGTGGAGCTTCAAACTTGGGGGCCTAGAGATAATGAATTTCTTGTCCACCGATCTCCCACCCCATAATTCGAGTACCTCATCTCTTTCTAAAGGGTATGGTACTAATCCTGACTTACTCTGACCTTGAGGTACCTGTGAGCACACCCAACATTATGTCTAGTTTAAGACCTTACCCACTAATGAGTGGTAATCACCCAACGGATGGCGGTCCATGTCGATATTAAAGTTGGACTGACATCTCCGGATACACCCATCCTCGACTACATTCTCACAATTCCTACAAATACAATATTAATCAGACAATAACCCTTCACAGTGCCTCCGAGCTCCATGACTACCAGAGCGCTTACTGATACCAACCTTTACTCGAGTGATGCACTGCTCCTGAGATCCTACAAATTCATACTCGCCATCAGAACCCATTCCAGATCCCTGCTCGACCTCTCTGGGACCCTCACCAAAACAAATTGTCCTGATCAAAAACAGAATTACTAGCAGAACCCGAAACTCAGTCTCTTGTGATAGATCCATTTCGTTAGGGGAAAGAAGGAAAATAAGAAGGAGAAAAGAAAGGAAAATGCAGGGGGATGTGAAAAAAGAACAATGGTGCGACATCCGTCCTAGATCTTGTTGCTCTCCGTGCTCAGGTGCCCTTTAACAGTCCTGCCTCTCAACTTTCCTGGAACAAACACTCTAGTGATACGAGGTTCTCTCCACCTTGCTCTTTGTCACAAGTCCTCTCCGGGTCAGCGACCTTCTTGCAGTGGGACGAGTGGACCCAAGTCTCTCTTTCGGCAACCTTCAATGCTGTTGTGCTGGTTAACAAGACTTGGTATGGTCCTTCCCACCTGTCTATGAGGCAACCTGAGCGTAAGAAATTTTGAATCATCACATAATCCCCAGGCTCAATGTCATGACAACTACTGTTCGGTAGGTCAGGAATCACCAGCTTTAGATTTCTTTGTTGATTTCTCAGCTGCTGGCTCATCCCAACCAAATATTTCACAGTCACTTCATTATTGCATTTCAAATCATCCTGGGGGTCTATCATTACATGAGGTTGTCGACCAAAAGGAATTTCAAAGGGTGATAAGTTAAGTGGAGACCTAGGAGTGGTTCTGATGCTGTACAATACTAGTGGCAAAGCTTCTGGCCACAGCAATCCAGTTTCAGCCATCACTTTGCTCAGCTTGTTCTTAATAGTGCTGTTCACTCTCTCTACCTTCGCACTCGCCTGTGGTTGGTACGGAGTGTGCAGCTTGCTATTAATTCCCATCAGTTTGCACATGACCTGAAAGACTTCACCTGTAAAATGGGTACCCCTATTGCTTTCAATTATTCTAGGGATACCATATGTACACACAAATTCCTGCACAATTTACTTTGCAGTGAATGTAGCAGTATTTGTGGCAGCAGGGAACGCTTCTACCCAGTTGGAAAATATGTCAATACAAACTAACACATATTTCAAATTCCTACAGGGTGGTAACTGTATGAAATCGATTTGTATTACCTGAAAAGGTCGGTCTGTCGGAGGGATATGGGATGGCTCTGTTGGTATCGTCTTACCAATATTCTTCCACAAGCAAGTAAAACATGTCATTGCTCTCTTACCTGCATGAGAAGAGAATCCTGGCGCACACCAGTAGGCTCTTTCCAACTTGCACATACCCTCTTTGCCCAGATGAGTCAGACCGTGTGCCGCCTCAGCTAGAGTTGGAAGATATGCTCTGGGGCCACTGGCTTACCGTGTCCACCTGTCCAAAGTCCTGACTGCCTTTTCCTGTAGGGAACACAAACTTTTTCATTTTAATTTACTGTTGTGTGTTATCAGTTGTGTAAAGTAAACCATCTGTGGAAAGTGAAAAGAGAGGGGAAATAATAAAAAGAAAATTGTCAGGTTTGCGTTCACCATCAGGCTGTCACACCATCATGCATATCGGTGTCTGTACACAGTCTCCCATTTGTACTTCCTGGGCGGGAGCACGCTATATGTATACCATCTCTAACAAAACTCCTGTTAAGTTAATCAGAGGTAATTTCTGCTTGAGAAAAGAGCAAAAGTTTAGAGGCCTCATCTCAACCCCCGCAAATGTTGTCAAAAAGAGTAAAGTTGCAATTATTCCGTTCTTCCCATTAACCGAATCTGTGTTTTCTATATCTCTCGTGATTCCTTACTATATGTCCCTTGATCCCGTCTATGTGTTTAATAATGTGGTTTGTATTCTATGTCTAGGGGTCTAGGGGTCTATATTGACTATGTGTTCTACTACTCTTACAATTTCTAGCAAAATGTCCTTTATTTTTACAAGTGTAACATATTATTGGCCTTTTCTTACCACCAGGGTTTTGGGGTATAGGCTGATGAGACTTTGCTGTAAGAGCCTGTATATTTTCAATCCTCAGCCTCTCCTCCTGTTGTTCTCTACACCTAGCAATATTCTTGTGGTGTTCAATTGCGCACTCTCTAAGACAAGCTTCTGTGGACCCTCTCCAATCAGGCAAAGATATTTGTACCCTGTCCCTTACTGTCTTATTGAGTTCGTCCATTAGCACAGAGACAGCTACCTCCCTGTAATTCGCATCGTTCCCTGTATCTGATATCCCAATGTATCTATCCATTATTTGCAGGGCCCGATGGAAATATTTAGATGCCATTTCATTTTCCCTTTGTTTTATGGAGAAAATTCTTCTCCACTTAACAGTAGTGGGGAAATACAACTCTAGTTGCCTGTTAATTTGTTCCACATTCTCCTGATTGTTTCCGTCAGTCATAGGACTATCCGACTCTAATCTACAATCAGTGATACATTTTTGTGTGTCAATACTAGGGGGTAGGCACGCTTTCAAAAATATCCACCAATCTTTGTTAGCTGGTTCATGAGCATTACCCAAATCTCTGATAAACTTCTGACATCTGGCTAAATGCTTCTGAGGATCGGGGAATTCTGTAATGATGACCGCAGCTCAGCTCTGGACCATGGGCAATACATTGCATTATTCCTGGTGAGGATTACTCCCTGACTATCGGTTCCCCCATTGGGAGTTACTATTTCCAAGACAGGATGTAATCCTACCATTCCGTTCCTAATCTGTTTACTGTGAGGTGTTGTTGTCTCTCTGCAATGAACCGTCTCACACTTATCGGTAGCTGTGACCTCACCAGCTCTTTCATTGGGGAATACTGTTACTGCTCTACCTGGTTGGACAGGCCCCACCTGAGTTTCCTGCAAGGTGACTGCCTGGAGGAGAGCTGCGATTTGGCTGGGTACTTCATCTTTCTGTGACCTAAAACTCTGGAGAGACTTCAAAACAGGATACAACTTGCAAAAGTTAGGGTTAATACATTTCTCTTGCATTCTATTATCAGTCATAGATATACCATTGGCTGTAGCCATCTCTTCCCTCTCGACCTGTGTCGATAATGGTGTGTTTGTGTCCTCATTCCTGCTAGGTTTTGAACCTGTTTTGCGAGCTAATTCCCTTTGCGCATCCCCCTCTTGCTGCCGTAGATTTAAGCAATCAGTATGTCTAATCCTTTGTTTTCTGGATTTTATCAGACATATCCTTGTCCTTAAGTTCTGCAATATCTCTGGTTCAAAGCTGCCCACCCTAGGGAATGATACCCTATCTTTGTCAGTCATACGTACCCATTCAGACAAAAAGTCTTCAGCGTGTGGACCATATTTCCCACACAAGCAGCAATCAGATCAACTAACTACTAACAGTAACTATAAACGGAGAGGACGCCAGCCACGTCCTCTCCCTATCAATCTCAATGCACGTGTGAAAATGGCGGCGACGCACGGCTCCTTATATAGAATCCGAGTCTCGCGATAGAATACGAGCCTCGCGAGAATCCGACAGCGGGATGATGACGTTCGGGCGCGCTCGGGTTAGCCGAGCAAGGCGGGAAGATCCGAGTCTGCCTCGGACCCGTGTAAAAAGGCTGAAGTTCGGGGGGGTTCGGATTCCGAGGAACCGAACCCGCTCATCTCTACTATTTACTGTACACCTGGCTCACATCATCACCATTTTGTACACATAAACTACTGATATTTATTGCCAGAAGCTTCTCTACAAATATTGGTCCTATACAAGTCTTATACTGTACAATCAGGCTATTTGTGGACTAACTTGTTCACAGTACAGAACCTTACCCAAACAAGTTGAGATACATCCAGTGGTAACTCCAGAGGTGGGGCTGCAGCGCAGTTCAAAATCTAGAAAATAGAGCCACACCAACTGCCAGTGAGTCCCAGCCAGCAATGTTTGGCAGTGTTTGGGGTGGCACTTGGTTGTTGGTTTTATGTATTTCATGTTGCCTGTACATGTTTGTTTTTGTTTTTATTGCTTAGACGCAACTATCATTTGCCCCATCAAAACTTGCACCAGCACCAAGCTAGGTGCCGAAATGATGGTCTATGATGTGAACAATAATGTTAGTAATCAGTTAGAAAACAGTCATCGACAAGCCTGCAACACTCCGATAACACGTCCATAAGACGGACTATCTCCATGCATCCACTTAGTGACCTAACAGTCACCTCCCCAGGGAGGCCCAATACATTTTCAAGACATTTCTGAGACCATAGGTCTAAATCACAACTGCGCTTCTGTGCACATGGACACAAGCACAGTGTAGCAATATGCACAGAAAGCAAATTGCTCAATTGCAACCAACATCGGCACTGCATCTGTCTCAGGGGTTTATTTATAAAAAATTGGGTTGCAAAAACTGACACTTCTGATCATGTTTATGCCGGATTTTTAAAAAGGCAATGCTTTTACAAGCATGACACAGCTAGTAAAAGCATTGTCCTTTTAAATGTACAGTAGAACATCACCATGCTCAGAAGTATCGGGATTTACAACCCATCTCTTTGAAAATAAACCCCTCTGAATCAGGCTCTGAGATTGATAAAAATTCTTCCTATGCAATCAGAATCCTAAAATAAATAAGCTCCTGAAATGTTGCCACTAGTTTAAATCTGTATGCAATATGTGATGGTCTTTTTACAAGCTGTAGATAAAATGATTTGCTTCACTGTACTTTCAAACTAGGCATGGCTGATAGAAAACAATAAAACAAGTGTCCTATGGGCTGACTGAAGTCTCAGAAAATGCACAAGATGTTATAAAATATTCCATATATTCACACCCATAGATGAATAACAGAAGCATACCATCATCTCCCTCCTGCATCATCTTTCAGCACTCTCTGTGTCTCTTTTCTCCCCCTTCCTTCATTCTATGTCTCTCTATGTCTCCCCTCTCCCTTCATTGTATGTCTCACCGTGTCTCCCCCCCTTTGTTGTATGTCTGTGTCTCTTTTTTCCCCCTTCATTGTGTGCCTTTCTGTGTCTCTTCCCCTTCCTTAATTGTATGTTTCACTGTGTCTTTTCCCCCATTGTATGCCACTCTGTGTCTCTTTTCTCCCCCCACCTTCATTGTATATCTCTCTGTTTCTTTATTCTCCCCCCTTCATTGTATATCTCTCTATGTTTCTCCCCTCGCCCTTCATTGTATGTCTCTGTGGGTCTCTCTTTCTCCCCCCTCACCTCCTTCCTGTGTCATCTCTCAGCACACCATCATCTCCCCCCTTCATTCTATGACTCTCTGTGTTTCTTTTATCCCACCTTCTTTCTATTTCTCTCTGTGTCTACCCTCCCACTTCATTGTAAGTATATCTGTGTAATCCCCCCTTCATTGTATGTCTCTCTGTGTCTCTTTTCTCCCCCATTGTATGTCTCTCTGTCTCTTTCCTTCCCCCACCTTCATTGTATATCTCTCTGTGTGTCTTTTCTAAACCTTCATTGTATGTCTCTCTGTGTCTCTTTTCTCCCCCCCATTGTATGTCTCTCTGTGTCTCTTTCCTTCCCCCACCTTCATTGTATATCTCTCTGTGTGACTTTTCTAAACCTTCATTGTGTGTCTTTTCTCCCCCTTCATTGTATGTCTCTCTGTGTTTCTCCCCTCCCTTTCATTGTATGTCTCTCTGTGTCTCTTCCCCCCTTCATTGTATGTCTTTATGTGTCTCTTTTTCCCCTCCACCTTGTGAGATCAAAGGAGGAGGCAAGGCAGCAAGATCTGGATGCTGCACTGCAATGGTGGGTGGGAGGTGCTGCAATTAGTAGATGGAATGTGGGTGGTGTGGCAGGCACAATGGTGGCAGGAGGGCAGGCAGTGTGGGTATGATGCCCTGTCCAGCGGTGCCCCCCACTATTGGGTGTGCCACAGCATCCACGGCACACACCCTACTTGCCCCGCCCAAGTTACACCACTGCATGATGGTGAGATTCTCTTTTATTTTTTTTAAATGGCACATTGTTTTATTGTTGTGCAGCAAATTAGTCTTCACTGTATATATAAAAATAGTTGTCAATGAAGTGTTAATACTTATTATGGGATATTTCCTTGAGTTTTTATAAATAGCTTAAAAATCATTCTTTGCAGCTTTTGCCCATACATTATTGGCCTGATTCAGTGTCATCCACCATATGGATGTGGGCTCAGTTAGGAAATGTTTTAAGTACTACACATGTTTCCAAATCACATGGTGCATTGGTCACAATGGTTTCTGGAGACGCACAGGTGCCATCTCTTTTGTCAGGTGCCATCTCTTTTGTCATGACGAATTGCACCTGACTGAGGAGGGGGCAGCGGTGCTGGGGGGAAGGATGGTTAGAAGGTTGAAGGAGATTTTAAACTAGGAGCCTGGGGGGAGGGTTTAGCTAGAAACTACGGGTCATGCAGTGAGAATAGTGGGGATGGCGGTAGTAAACTAAATGGGGGAGAAGTTGGGGGGAGGGTAAGAGCAGGCGGTAAGGTTACTAACATGGGTACTAAAAGAGATTTTACCAAAGCAGTAACCAATGATGATTACAGGTCATCATTGCTACATAAGGTGAAAGATGTCCCTAACGCAATGGAAAATACTTATCTTAGTTGTATGTATGTAAATGCTAGAAGCATTACTGGTAAAAAGGGCAAACTAGAAATACTTGCTGCAAGCAAACAGTATGATATTATAGGCATTACTGAAACTTGGTGGGACGAATCTTATGATTGGACAGTCAATCTAGAGGGATATACACTGTTTAGGAGAGACAGACTAAATAAAAAGGGTGGAGGGGTGTGTCGTTACGTAAAGCCATTTTTAAAACCTGATATACGGGAAGATATTTAGGAGGGGACTGTAGACACTGTCGAGACATTATGGGTAGAAATTGCATGCGGGGAAAAGGGAATAAAAAAGTTAGTATTGGGTGTATGCTATAGGCCGCCTGGTATCAACGTATCTGATGAGGAATTGTTACTAAAGCAAATTGAAAGAGCAGCAGGAGTAGGAGACATAGTAGTGATGGGAGATTTTAACTATCCAGAGATAAACTGAAAAACGATTCATGTGATACTGCTAGGGGCAATATGTTTTTAAACACACTTAATGATAACTACTTAGTTCAACTAATTGAGGAACCAACTAGGTACAATGCAATCTTAGACCTGGTATTATCAAACAATGGGGATTTGGTATCAGGTATTATAGTAGGGGAACCCATAGGAAACAGCGACCACAATATGGTCACATTCAATATCAGTTTTCATAAACAGCCCTATACTGGCTCAACTAGGACTCTAAACTCTAGCAAAGCAAATTTTGAAAAGATGAGGGTATTTTTCAGGGATAATGAATGGGAAGGTTTGTTTTTAGGAAAAAATACTGCAGAGAAATGGGAGGTACTAAAATTCCTGCTAGCTAAAAATACTCTCAAATTTATTCCTACGAGCAGCAAAAAAAGGATAAAAATCATAAACCGATGTGGCTTAACAAAAAGATAATGGAACTTATGGACAAAAAAAGGCGAGCATTTAAAAAATACAAATCTGACGGGGAAGCAGAGTCATTTCAGCACTATAAGGAATGTAACAAAATATGCAAAAAGGAAATAAGAGCGGCTGAAATACAAATCTGACGGGGAAGCAGAGTCATTTCAGCACTATAAGGAATGTAACAAAATATGCAAAAAGGAAATAAGAGAAACTGAAAAACTAGTAGCAAAGGAAAGCAAAGCGAATCCCAAAAAATTATTTAAATACATTAATAGCAAGAGATTAAAGAAGGAGAGTGTAGGCCCTTTAAAAGACAAGTTGGGAGTCTTAAGCAAAAATTATAATGACACAGCGGACACACTAAATGAGTTTTTTTCAACAGTATTTACTAGAGAGGACCCAATTCAGGGGCTAACACATAATCTCAATAATGAGAATATCCCACTGATAGGTACTTATTTAAGCGAGGAAGTGGTCTGTGACCGATTAAAACATTTAAAGATTAATAAGTCACCAGGTCCCGATGGTATTCACCCAAGGGTTCTAATGGAGCTTCACTCTGAACTTGCAAAACCGCTATTTTTGATCTTTAAGGATTCAGTAATATCAGGTATGGTTCCCAAAGACTGGCGTATAGCGGAAGTAGTGCCTATATTCAAAAAGGGAAGTAAAGATGAACCAGGTAATCATAGACCAGTTAGTCTTACATCTATAGTGGGGAAAGTATTGGAAGGTATTCTAAGAGATAGTATTCAGAAGTTCCTTGAAGTCAATAAGATCATTAAAAGGAATCAACATGAGTTTATGAAGGACAGATCCTGTCAAACCAACTTACTTGGCTTTTATGAAACAGTAAGCGCAAACCTAGATCAGGGTAAGGAGGTGGGTGTAATCTTTTTAGTTTTTGCCAAAGCATTCGACACTGTACCACACATGAGACTTATCTACAAGCTACAAGAAACAGGGCTAGGAAGCACAATATGCACTTGGGTCAAAAACTGGTTAGATAATAGGGAGCATCGCGTTGTGGTTAACGGATCTTTTTCAACTTGGACTGAAGTGTTAAGTGGTGTGCCGCAAGGCTCAGTATTAGGACCGCTATTGTTCAATATTTTCATTAACGACCTAGAAGGTCTAGAGAGCATGCTGTCAATTTTTGCAGATGATACCAAATTTTGTAAAGTTATAAATGCGGAGGGGGATGCTGAGTCGCTTCAGAACGACTTAGTTAAATTAGGAGCTTGGGCAGCAAAATGGAGAATGCGCTTCAATACAGACAAGTGTAAGATAATGCACTGTGGTAACAAGAACAAAAATAACACCTACCTACTAAATGGGGAAAAATTAGGGGATTCTGTACTATGAGGTGTCCTCATAGATAGCAAACTAAGCAGTAGTACCCAAAGTAGGACTGCAGCAAAGAAGGCTAATAAGAATTTAGCATGCATAAAATGGGGAATTGATGCTAGGGACGAGAGTATTATATTCCCGTTATATAAATCACTTGTGAGGCCACACCTTGAATACTGTGTACAATTCTGGGCACCTTACTACAAAAAGGACATCCTGGAGCTAGAAAAGATTCAGAGGCGGGCGACCAAACTAATTAAGGGTATGGAGACGCTGGAATACGAGGAAAGGCTTGCAAGACTAGGCATGTTTACACTGGAAAAGAGGAGATTAAGAGGGGACATGATCAACATTTACAAATATATAAGGGGACAATATATAGATCTTGCGCAGGACCTGTTTTTGGTTAGATCAACACAGAGAACTCATGGACACTCGCTCAGGTTAGAGGAGAGGAGATTGCGCACAATACGGCGTAAAGGCTTTTTTACGGTAAGGACGATACGTGTTTGGAATTCCCTGCCTGAGGGAGTTGTAATGGCCGACTCAGTCAACACCTTTAAGAATGGGTTAGATAAATTCCTAATGGATAATGATATCCAGGGTTACGGGGCATAGTCACGCACTATGGTTTTTATAAAAAAGAGGGGTAAAATGTAACAGCAGTCATCAACTTCAGTCAAAATTTTATACAAAATAATCGTGCATAGGAGACCACAAATAGGTTGAACTCGATGGACAATTGTCTTTTTCAACCTTAGATACTATATAACTATGTTACTATGTTACTAAGACATATTTGGTGGTGGTGGCATATACAGGCATCTTGCTGACATCAGCTGCATCTCAAGATTCACAACTGTCACACAATATGCCATAGTCAGAAGAATAAACTGAACTTGCAGGTGCAATTTTAATTGTACGTCCATTGGTGCACAGATGGAACATCTAAAGATGCACTGAGGTGGATTTGCACCGCCATAAGATGCTGCAAATGGGCGTCTCAGTTTTGAAGAAATTGACCGCGGCATTAGTATTAAGATGCAAATAGTGCTGCGGCAAAAGATGGAGCCGCAACTGTGTGCTGCTCAGAATCAGGCACTATAGCTGTAACAATTATCTGTTTCATAATGCAAAAGTTTTGAGCATTTTCTTCTAATGAATTACATTCAACTTTATTAAAAAAATACTTACACACTTACTTTTCTGAAAGAATAATCCTGGGGTGCTGCATCTGGAGCTAGCACTCTAACTACTGTAGAGGAAAAGAGGGGGAAGGGGGGAGGGGGGACTGTATTACTCTCAACTTATATGAGGAAACTACAGTACAACAAAAGCCAACATTGCCCTTCAAAAGGGATCCAAGACAACAGATAGTGGCAAATTTTATGGAGAAGTAAATTGACTCATTTACCAAATTATATATTTTAAGACATTGCAACTGAGGGGGTAATTCAGACTGGATCATCGCTGCTGTAGCAGCAGTGGTCGCAGTCCTAATTATTTTGTGGAGTGCACTTGCTCAGCGGGTGCACTGTGCATGCGCACCCCGGGAGCCCAGTGAGATGCTAAAAGCATCTCTGGGCTGTGATCGCCTCTTCCTGAATGACAGGTAGAGGCGGTCGCGGGGCAGGAGGGGGCGTGCCAACAGCATTAGGACACCAATGGTGGGGCACAGTCTGGACAATGCAGGAGTGTCCGTACCGTTGGGGTTGTGGGCCGTGGCGGCTGGTAGCTCCCTGCCAGAGCACAGGAGCTGTGCAGACAGGGAGCTACTCATCGGGTTGAAAATCATCACTGCCGTGCGATGCTTTTGCACCAGTTTGGGGGGAGAGGAGGGCGGGGCAGAACCAGACATGCGGGGTGGACTAGCCCTATGGTGGGCATCTCCTCGCATGTGTGAGAAAATGATCGCAGATGTGCTAAATTTATCACATCTATGATCAGATCTGAATTAGGCCCTGAATACAGCCCCTAACTAATGCTTCTGCAACAGAATGAGAGTACTTAAGCATGTACGTTCTAGCTTGTCTATATCTATCATGGAAAATGAAAACAGTTCAGTTTGGAAGATTAACTCCTATTTTATACCAATAACATCACAAATGTTTTTCTGAGTACCTGCTCCTCTTCTAGTAAAGCCACTGCCACATCCACTTCAGCATCTGCAACTCCTCCAGGGTGAGGGGTGCACAAATGATGTGATCTGGCCATAGCATTCCTGAAGAGTGGTCTCATCTTATGTTAGGAAAACAATTAAGATAAAACTGCTTAGAACTATATCTTTACATCAGTGGTTCTCAAACTCGGTCCTCAGGACCCCACACAGTGCATGTTTTGCAGGTAACCCAGCAGGTGCACAGATGTATTAATTACTCACTGACACATTTTAAAAGATCCACAGGTGGAGCTAATTATGTCACTTGTGAATCTGTGAGGAGACCTCCAAAACATGCACCGTGTGGGGTCCTGAGGACCGAGTTTGAGAACCTGTGCTTTACATTAAGTTAATCAAATTACGCTATTGACCAAATTCTTATTTTTTTTATTAGTGAATGTATACACAGCTGTACATTTCTGACCAAAATTGCAAGAAATGTTTTAGTTATGTTTGTTTACTGTTATATGAACATGTTTTGATTGCTATGTAAGCAATTTTTTTATTGTTTCTTTGGGACACCTTATACAGTTTAGAAAAATATATTACTAACTCATACACTAACACAAGAGTATGCAACAACACTCACACAAAGCAAAACCAAGTCCTGCATCTCCGGCAGACTCAGACCCTATTACGTTTACCCACTAGAGTTTATTCAATGTACAGAAAAAGAAAATAAAAAGTTTTATAGATGTATAAACTTTAAAATAGAACCTTAAGTGCTGCTTTTAAGGATGATGCTATGCCATCCTGTCTTTAATTCCACATACAGCAGTAATATCTTAATTACAGTAAATCCTGGATTAAACCAAACTGGAAATTAATAATATGGAGGAGAGAAAACAAAGTTTGGTTTCTGTCAAAAAAACTTTATGATCAAACCCCAAAGGCATAATTTAAAGTTTAAGCAATTTCATAACTTTCTATCCCCTATAGTAACAACATAGTTAGTTGAATAGGGAATAGCAATGTATAAATAAGATTATTTCCCATCCTGATTTATGACAATATAAAGGTGAGTTGTGATCCATGTAAAACATTGCCAAACCTAAAACAATGTTACCATGTCTGGCCTATGGCTGTTATAGTGTGGTGTACTGTATTTTTAGAGCATTGTGTGTAATATTTTGTAACCTGCAATTTTATCAACAACTTTTACAAGACCATATAACATTTACAAAAGTATCAGGACCCTGTAAAACTATCATTAAAAATCATTCAGGATCAGTGTAGGAATAACCTGTCTTGAATTTTTTGTTACAGTGTTCTTGCTTGAGCTAAACTACATAGCAAATACAGTCTTGAAGATTTTATTATTTGAAATCATTAGTAAAATAAATCAATATTACAATATAGTATTTCATGCTGAATATATGTTAAACAGGGCAACATCAGTGATAATACAGCAAGGAAAACACACACTAAAAATGTATAATAATATATATGTTTTACACACAACTATACGCAGTAAGTACTATATCCAAACTACATTACTACAGTATATGTATTTTAAATGAAAACCCATAAAAGGAGCTTCATGTCTAGTCAGCCAGTACAGTATTTGTTTTTTAATCTAAAACTATTCTCTGTATTATACAGCTGGCAGTAACGTCATCTAATCTGGAAAGTGCACATTTTATTGTAGCTCTGTCTCAACAGATTTCACAATAGAATTTAACATCCGGCCTACAGTACATCTAGATTTTTATACGACGAGAGCCACTTGCATTTTTCATAGACTTTGTAACTTTTTGTAATTCAATTTACATTTGTTTTTATATTATATTCAGGAAAAATGTTTAACATAGATGTAATAGTATTCCATTTTTCAAAAGCAAATTGGACTCTTCTAAAACATTTAAGTTGCACAAGATGTTAATTTGATAGATTATTTCATGGTAAGTGCGCAACTTGAATTAGAACAAGATCCTAACATTGACAGTTACTATACTATAGATAGTTTGTGATGGAAATAGAGGGTTACTGATTAAATGGCTGAGGACATATTTCTTCTATGCTATGGGGGAAATGCTTCTATGATATGGGGGAAAATCAATTACCAATTTTAATTTCTTCTATGCTATGGGGAAATTCTTCTATGCTATGGTGGAAATTCAATTACACAATGGCCCTCATTCCGAGTTGTCCGCTCGCTAGCTGCTTTTAGCAGCATTGCACATGCTAGGCCGCCGCCCTCTGGGAGTGTATCTTAGCTTAGCAGAATAGCGAACGAAAGATTAGCAGAATTGCTATTACATATTTCTTTGCAGTTTCTGAGTAGCTCCGGACCTACTCACAGATTGCGATCAGCTCAGTCCGTTTAGTTCCTGGTTTGATGTCACAAACATGTCCTGCGTTTGGCCAGCCACTCCCCCGCTTCTCCAGTCACTCCCGCATTTTTCCCTGGCACGCCTGCATTTTTTTGCAAACGCCGTGAAAACGCTGAGTTGCCACCCAGAAACACCCACTTCCTGTCAATCACACTACGATCACTGGTGCGTTGAAAAAACTTTACTCGCACTTGTGTAATCTACGAAGTACTTAGTTAAATTACTAAGCGCATGCGCTGTGCGTAACATGTGCATGCGCAGTTAGCAGAAAATCACAGCTTAGCGAAAATCGGCAACGAGCGAACAACTCGGAATGACCCCCAATGTCATTGACTGCAGGTAATTGTCGTGCTGGGGGCTATTCAATTATACCTGCTACCTGATCCAATTATACCTGATATTCAGTTTTACCTGATTTGTTTCTCCTACCTCAGGCAGTAGAAACATATCCCCCAAAACAGCCCATTTTTGGCCGAAAACAAGGCAGTTTATCTTGAAAACACACAGGTTTCACTGAACCTGTCGGTTTTTGGGAGAATCTCTTTTTTTTTTTGGGAGGACAAATTGGATTGCCCATTAAAAAATTACAGGAGAAACATTGAGAACAATTTCAAAAAGTATCTGATTTTCACTCTCGATGTTTATTCTTCTTTAATTGAATCCCCCCCTTAAATGTTGATATATTAGATATTAATAGAAGCTTGTTGGCAGTGGAGGAGGGGTGTGTGCTGGTGATCCCTAGCTGGTCAGTGTCCTATCTGCTCAGACATAACTACAGTACTATGAGATTCTACCTTCTCGCCATGGATGGCTTAGCCTCCCCCCAAGCCATCCTGCCAATTGATACACCCTGAGGGGAAGGGTCATTAAATTTGTAGCCTGAGGTAGGTGTCTTCAAGTTGGAGTAGTGGAATCCTGAAGATCCCTTTTCAGTAAAAAATCCTAGTTAGATGTGCACAGAGTGCAGCTTGTGACAGGTAAAGGCAGTCAGCTGCAATATCCTGACAAGATGCAGTAGGTGTGATGTATTGTTGATAATTTGATAATTTGTTAAAACAGGGAATTGACAGAGGCAGTCAATCCTAGTAAAACAATTTAAAGGGGCTGGAACATTAACTGTTAATAGTAACATATTTACCTACAATTCCTAAACAAGGGCAATGTAAAATATATAATAGGCAATAATATGGTAATATAACTGAGCTGCAACAGAAGGAAAGAGTTGATATTCCTGAATCATTATGGAGTATGACCTACAAATCTGAGTGAGACTAAGATGCAAAAAATATGCACAGCCATAAAAATGGTTATAATAATAATAATAATAATAATAATAATGTTTCTAGGGAGAATATCTGGATTATGGCATGAAGAACCAGTCGTATATTAAAGAATTCCACTTGTTGGCATTTTCTGCAAAGTCAGATTATACTGAGCTAACTGCCAGTGGGTTTCTCTTCCTATATATATTTGGAGTTTTTATTAATTCTACTATAATCACAGTGATATATATTGATGCTCAGTTACACACCCCTATGTATCTGTTCCTCTGTAACCTGGCCTTAGTAGATATTTTCTACATAACCACTACTGTTCCTAACCTTCTGTACATGTTACTATCTGGAGGTAATACAGTGTCCTTCATACAATGCTTCACCCAGATGTCCTTTTATATGTTTGTTGGTTGCACAGAGAATGTTCTCATATTCATTATGGCATATGACCGATATGTTGCTATATGTGATCCTTTACACTATCACTATATATTAAACAGGAAAAAATGTATCTTACTTGTATCTGGTACCTGGATTTCAGGATGCTTAAATTCATTTGTGTTTACAGTTCCAGTGTCAAATATGTTGTTCTGTCAGTCTCGCACCATACACCAGTTTTTCTGCGATGCTAAAGCTCTGATTAACATCTCCTGTGGTGGAGCCAAACAGTTTTATATTGTCATATATCTGGAATTATTGGTGTTTGTATTTTTCCCAGTCATCTTCTGTTTGACATCTTATATAAAAATTATCAGGGTCATCTTGCAGATAAAATCTAAGGATGGCAGAAAAAAAGCCTTTTCCACCTGCTCATCCCACCTGACCATTGTCATTATTTACTATATGACAGGTGCATCTGTGTATATGATGCCACAGTCAGAATACTCCAAAGTCCTAGAACCGGTCTTTGCTGCACTGTATGCAGTTGTTACTCCCACAATAAACCCTCTAATCTACAGTCTACGAAATAAAGAAGTGAAAAGTGCTCTGCTGAGACTACTGGGAGTCAAACTAAGGGGTTAATTTATCTATGAGTAATAAAATAATTGTGAATGATAAAACTCATTGCATATGATAATTGGCACTCTGGCCAATCAGCTCCTAACTGTCATGAGTTCAGCTCAGTTCACCTGCAGGACTGCAGTGTATTTTAAAAATGACAGTTGGGAGCTGATTGGCTGGAGCACCTTTTATCATATGCAATGAGTTGTATCATTCACAAGGAGTTTTATCACTCATTGATAAATAGGCCCCTAAGTGTTAAACAATAAGATAAAATTTCAGACTTAATAAAAAACACTCTGTGAATGACAATTACATTTAGTAATCTGTATGTTACAGAGTCATTTCCTCATATCCGTTTTAGATATGTCAAATATATTTATGATATTATATTTTATTACACACAGAGTAAGCTCTCAAAGTAATCAGTGGGAAACTGGTAAAATTGGTTTCTGTGGCCTGAGCTAATTAACATCTCTACACATGTGGCCTTGTCTAGTTAGCATCTGAACAAGCAAGCCCATTTCACGGGTTCACTACGGGTGGCCGGCGGTCGGGCTCCTGGCGACCAGCATCCCGGCGCCGGGAGCCCGACCGCCGGCTTACCGACAGCTTGGCGAGCGCAAATGAGCCCCTTGCGGGCTCGCTGCGCTCGCCACGCTACGGGCACGGTGGCGCGCTACGCGCGCCACACTATTTTATTCTCCCTCTATGGGGGTCGTGGACCCCCACGAGGGAAAATAAGTGTCGGTAAGCCGGCGGTCGGGCTCCCGGCGCCGGTATACTGAGCGCCGGGAGCCCGACCGCCGGCAAACAGAAGACCACCCCATTTCACATGGCCTGCTTACTACAATACAACATCTTTTACACACTTTCTGTGGAAGTCACATCCACAAGTTGAAGGTACAGTATAATATACCTATTTGAAATCACAGAGCTCACTCTCACCCTGGCACACACACAGCTACAGAGACTCTCCCAGAAGCATAGGCCTCTATACGCCGGGGATGCTTGGAGGCTTTTCCTTATGATGGCTAAGTATCAATCTCACTATAACTCATACATAATAATGACATAGAATAGCTAAATATGTGTTTGTGGTAGTTTCAGTTTTGGAATCTGTAATGGTAGCTGGAATATTAGACAACCTTTAGTATAGCATTTGTGGTATATGTTTTGTGGATGGTGATTTGTGTTTCATAGCAACGGCATGCCGGTAATTGTGACTACATGGTGATATGGTCTTGTGATGATTCCTATAACATGGACAGCATGCAATATACTGTTTTGGTCTTGGAAGGCCGGAATAAGTTTGTTTTAATAGGAATAAGTTTGTTTTAATAAGTTAGCACAAAAGAGGATGTGTTTGTTTCAAAGGTACTGACTGGGATTGGTATATAATTACCGGCTACATTATATAGCATAGCCAGCATACAATATGCTCTGGTTATTGAGATACTGTGTTGGCTTGGAATTGTGAAATCAGCACATATGTATTATGTTGTTTATACATTCTGGAATGTAGTGGAGTCTTTCATAGATATGTCGTTTATAAAATGGCTACTGACATGTGACTTTTTATGGTCTAACAAAGAATGCCATGTGCTTAGATCTGGAAACATAAGATGGCTGCTGGCATTACAATAGACCATGCAGTCACATGCTGCCCCTCCCCCTACACACACACAAACACACACACACACACACACACACACACACATACTTGTTTTTGTGACCTCATCGGGACCCATGTATGGAACATCCCTCATGGGGACACCATTTCCCTTACCCCTGGAAGGGCCCAGCCTGTAGCCTGTGCAAGGGGACAGAGGGTGCGGGCATGCGTGGCCTGGGAGGGGACCATGGGGACATAATATATGGATCAATTTATGTGTGACACCCTCCCCCCAGGTTGCCAACGGGTGCAATGGCACCCACATTTTATTATGTATTGATTTATTTATTCATTTATTTATTTATTTATTTGTGTATGGATGCATGTGTTTGTTTACTTATTTATTATTTATTTATTTAGTTCATGTTCTTTCTCTTTATCGCAGTTATTCTGTTCTTTATGTAGAATTTAATTGAAAGCCAGTTCCGAGCCTTCAGTGCTTGGGTTTCAGCCCGTAGGCACGCATCACAATCCTTCTTGCCCGGAACCTTGCAGGAGTGGATGAACCGCATCATGTGTCTTTCAACGGCTCTGACTTCCGCTGGGGTCCATGGTTTTCTCTTAGCACCTCTGCTGTCACCTTTGTGGGAGAGGAAAGGTCAGTCACCCTGCAAGGCCATCACCAGCCAAGGCCACCCCCCCACACCCTCCCCCCCTCACCAGCATGGAAGGTTGCACCCACCTTTAGGAATGGCTCCCTCCACTGCCACACTGTTTGCTTCTTTCTCTGTGTGCACCACTGTCACCTCACTGGCTTGCCTCTCTGGCTCATCCCCAGAGTCATCACTTGCCACCTGGATTGGTTCTGGAAATAGAGAAAGACAGTAAACCCCGTCACACCAGCCCACTTACAGTGTCAGTCCCTGGAGACACTTGTCCAGTGATACTTACCATCTGGATCAATGGAGATCTCCTCCAGACTGCGGCCCCTGAACTCAGCCATTCTCCCTTGCTCCAGGGCCACAAAGAGCTTGCTTAACTTGGCCAGCTGCAGGGTACCTTCTGGAAGACGATAATACTGTCGATGCACCCGTATGTCATGTCCGAGGAAATCGGCTAGCTGGTCCATCTCGGTGTCGCTTAGGTTGAGGACCCTGGAAAGGGTGGCTACATGCTTCCGGAGGCGGGTGGAGGACAGTGCTTCGGGATGCTTGGCCCCACACTCCCGGGCATAGAGACGAATGCAGTCGGATCCCCTGAAGTGTGATAAGGCGGCTGGCCTGGCAAACATGTAGAAATTTTCAGGGGTGACACCACACTCTGCCCTCTTCTCGGTCAGGATCTCCATGGCTTTCTGCATGCATGGGGATAACAGGACAGGAACCTTCCTGCCTCTTTTACCAGGTATCTCAATACGGGTGAAGTGGTGACAGAGAGCCTTCTCCATCTCCGAGAGGGCCTGGGCCACGTCACCCTGCAGGTCAGCTGTGTGCCGTGATTCAAATGAGGATAGCCGCATCTTGGACACCTCACCTTCCCTCCTGTGGTTGAAGAGGATCAACTGTGTGAGGGTGACCTTGGCCAGCATTGACCACTGCTTTGCAGAAGGGTGGGCAGATAACCCATCCAAGTACTCCCGCTGCCGGTCAAGGAGGTACAGGTTCAATTGCTTCACGTCGTCAGTGAAGGGTAGGAGGAGTGGGGCATTCCATTTTATCTCTCGTAGGGTCTTCAGGGCAGCAGTTGAGATGAGCTCACTCCACCTCGCCTCGTACAGTTTCCTGAAGCTCCGTGCGCTCTCCACTGTCAGGGCACTGCCCTCCATCAGCGCCTGGCACTCAACCATGGCGGAAATCTTTTGCAAGCTGTGGCCCACCTTCAGGGCCAGCAAGGGGACCCTATATGTGTTGGTCTTGTCATCGTAGCCAGCCAGGCTCCTGACGGCATGCACCACATGGAAAAAGTTGGGTGGGCGGATGAAATCTTCCATGCTCCGCAATGGAGTGACCTTCATCGCATGCAGCAGGAGACGACCCACCTCCCGGAGCTTCTGGCGGATGTACTCGTGGTTGCCGACATCAGACCCCAGTCGGTTGTAGAGGTGCTGCCCGAACTGCATGATGCAGCTGTCCCCCTTGATCACAGGTACCACATCATCATAATTCATTTGGCTCAACAACTTCCACAGGCCGGTGCCAACACCTGGCGGAATGGGTGTGGCGTAAGTGCACAGGGACTGGACCCGAGTTCTACCAGGTTTGGGGTGGCCACCCTTTTTACGAAGAGGGCACCTCTTCACATGTCGCCACAGGTGTCGCCTGGAGAACAGACCTTGGCAGTGTGCGCAGTGCATGAAATCTTGGGGAGCTGCTGCTTTGGCCGGCTGCTTGCAAGGTAGTAGGACACCGCTGCCCTCGCGGAGAACACCGATATTATGTGCAAAGTTCCCCCGGTGGCGAATTAGGTCCAGCTGCACTGACCTTTCCCTGGAGTTCTTGTCAAAGCTCAGTGCCCTTGCTACCTCTGGCTCACTGCGGTGGACGGCTTCCACGTGCCTCGCAATTTTGGAATATGGCCTCTCACACCATAGGCAGAAGTTTTTCTTCTTGTTATATGTTCTGGAACCATCCCCTTTTTGGGTAAGAACCTGGACTGACACGCCGTGATGTGTACGTCGGTTCAGGCCGCCGTCTGTGGAGGAAGCCTCGGCTTCTTCCAGCGCCTGTCTCCTGTGAAAAGATGTCTCTTCCGCGCTGCTGTCATTTGAACTGCTCAACTCAGATGAGTCGGGGAGATAGTCTTCATCACTGCCATCCGTTTTACTGTCTGCCCCATCCGCGTTCATTGTCTTAAGGAAACAAGCCAGGGACTTCCGGGAGTGGAAAACAGACCGAGGACTTCTGGGAGTGAGAGATATATAATGGTGAACTTCTGGGGGTGGGAGACAAACCAAGGACTTCTGGGAGTGTGTGATGCTGTGTGCTTTGACCCTGCCCAGTTTAAAAAAATAAAAATAAAATAAAGTGCAGCTGGGTTGTCCAATATCCCCATCCACTGCTGCAGCACAAGGGGTAAAAAAAAAAAAAAAAAAAAAAAAACACGCAAAACCAAAACGAACCCCCCCCCTAATAAAAACCACACACAAAAATAAAATTTTTTTCAAACCACAAAAAGGACTCCCCAAAATAAACAGTACGGGAAAAATACCTTGGCCGGCAGCGGGGTTTGTCCAGTATCCCCATCCGCCACTGCAGTGCATGGGGCAAGAACAAGACCCCCCACCCCCACAAAAAATACAAAAAAAAAACAAAACAAAAGAAAAACAGCCCCCCCCAAAAAAAAGACCCCCCAAACAAACAGTACTGGAAAAATACCTTGTCCGGCAGTGGGGTTTGTCCAGTATCCCCATCTGCCACTGCAGTGCCTGGGGGAAGAACAAGACCCCCCCCCCCAAAAAAAAAAAAAACCCACCCTGAAATAAAAGAAAAACAACACACCCCAAAACACCCAAAACAAACATACCCCCCAAAATAAAGAAAACCAAAGCCCCCCCAAACAAAAAATGAACAAAAGAAAAACAACACACACAAAAACACCCAATAAACATACAGACCCCCCAAAATAAACAGTACAGGAAAAATACATTGGCCGGCAGCGGGGCTTGTCCAATATCCCCATCCGCTACTGCAGTGCTTGGGGCAAGAACAAGACCACCCCACAAAAAAAACACCCCACCCAAAAAAAGACCCCCCAAAATAAAAAGTACTGGAAAAATACCTTGTCCGGCAGTGGGGTTTGTCCATTATCCCCATCTGCCACTGCAGTGCCTGGGGCAAGAACAAGAACCCCCCCCCCAAAAAAAAACACACCCAAAAAAACTAAAGAAAAGCAACACACCCAAAAACAAACAGACCCCCCCCAAAAAAATAAACAAGTACAAAGCACCCCCCTTCTCCCCCTCCAAACCCCCCCCCCAAACAAATTCCAAAACAAAAGAAAAACCACAAACAAACAAACCCCCCCCTCCAGAAAAAAACCAGCACGGGAAAAATAATTGTGGCGGCGTCGGGAATGCCAAGAATCCCCATCCGCTGACGCTGCAGCGCCTGCGTAGAGAAAAAAAGCCCCCCCCCAAAAAAAAAAAAACACAAACAAAAAAAAAACCATGGGCTGGCAGCAGGTGTGTCCAGCCCATGGGAGGGGGGGGAGAAATAAAAACCTTCCCCCAATAATCCCCCTCCCCCCCAAAAAATGGGAAAAAAATCCACAAGCTGGGGCTGTCCAGTATCTGCATTCCGCCATTGACCCGCCGGCCGGCGGGTGTTCCCCGGCTGTTCAGCCCTGGGGAAGGGGCAGCTGGCCCCCGACTATTAAGCCCGGGGAGCGGGGGCTCCGGCCGGGTATTAAGCCCAGGGAGGGACCAGCCACCGGGGACGGGAGGACCAGGGGAGAGGCGCCTCCGCCGACCCACCCGGCCGGCGGAGGCGCTGGACCTCGTGCCGAACCGATTGTCCCCAGCCAAGTCCCCGGGACGGGACAATGCTCGCGCCGCCGGCCCCCGACTATTAAGCCCGGAGAGCGGGGGCTCCGGCCTGGTATTAAGCCCAGGGAGGGACCAGCCACCGGGGACGGGAGGACCAGGGGAGAGGCGCCTCCGCCGACACACCCAGCCGGCGGAGGCGCTGGACCTCGTGCCGAACCGATTGTCCCCGGCCAAGTCCCCGGGACGGGACACTGCTCGTGCCCCCGGCCCCCCACTATTAAGCATGGAGAGCGGGGGCTCCGGCCAGGTATTAAGCCCAGGGAGGGACCAGCCACCGAGGACGGGAGGACCAGGGGAGAGGCGCCTCCGCCGACCCACCCGGCCGACGGAGGCGCTGGACCTCGCGCCGAACAGATTGACCCCGGCCAAGTCCTCGGGACGGGACACTGCTCGCGCCGCCGGCCCCCGACTATTAAGCCCGGAGAGCGGGTGCTCCGGCCGGGTATTAAGCCCAGGGAGGGACCAGCCACCGGGGACGGGAGGACCAGGGGAGATGCGCCTCCGCCGACCCACCCGGCCGGCATAGGCGCTTGACCTCGCGTCGAACCAATTGTCCCCGGCCAAGTCCCCGGGACGGGACACTGCTCGCGCCGCCGGCCCCCGTCTATTAAGACCGGAGAGCGGGGGCTCCGGCCGGGTATTAAGCCCAGGGAGGGACCAGCCACCGGGGCCGGGAGGACCAGGGGAGAGGCGCCTCCGCCGACCCACCCGGCCGGCGGAGGCGCTGGACCTCGCGCCGAACCGATTGTCCCCGGCCAAGTCCCCAGGACGGGACACTGCTCGCGCCGCCGGCCCCCGACTATTAAGCATGGAGTCGGGGCTCCGGCCAGGTATTAAGCCCAAGGAGGGACCAGCCACCGAGGACGGAAGGACCAGGGGAGAGGCGCCTCCGCCGACCCACCCGGCCGGCGGAGGCGCTGGACCTCGTGCCGAACCGATTGTCCCCGGCCAAGTCCCCAGGACGGGACACTGCTCGCGCCGCCGGCCCCCGACTATTAAGCATGGAGAGCGGGGGGCTCCGGCCGGGTATTAAGCCCATGGAGGGACCAGCCACCGGGGATGGGAGGACCAGGGGAGAGGCGCCTCCGCCGACCCACCCACCCAGCCGGCGGAGGCGCTGGACCTCGTGCCGAACCGATTGTCCCCGGCCAAGTCCCCAGGACGGGACACTGCTCGCGCCGCTGGCCCTCGACTATTAAGCATGGAGAGCGGGGGCTCCGGCCGGGTATTAAGCCCAGGGAGGGACCAGCCACCGGGGATAGGAGGACCAGGGGAGAGGCGCCTCCGCCGACCCACCCAGCCGGCGGAGGCACTGGACCTCGTGCCGAACCGATTGTCCCCGGCCAAGTCCACGGGACGGGACACTGCTCGCGCCGCCGGCCCCCGACTATTAAGCCCGGAGAGCGGGGTCTCCGGCCGGGTATTAAGCCCAGGGAGGGACCAGCCACCGGGGACGGGAGGACCAGGGGAGAGGCGCCTCCGCCGACCCACCCAGCCGGCGGAGGCGCTGGACCTCGTGCTGAACCGATTGTCCCCGGCCAAGTCCCCGGGACAGGACACTGCTCGCGCCGCCGGCCCCCGACTATTAAGCCCGGAGAGCGGGGGCTCCGGCCGGGTATTAAGCCAAGGGAGGGACCAGCCGCCGGGGACGGGAGGACCAGGGGAGAGGCGCCTCCGCCGACCCACCCGGCCGGCGGAGGCGCTGGACCACGTGCCGAACCGATTGTCCCCGGCCAAGTCCCCAAGACGGGACACTGCTCGCGCCGCCGGCCCCCGACTATTAAGCCCGGAGAGCGGGGGCTCCGGCCGGGTATTAAGCCCAGGGAGGGACCAGCCACCGGGGACGGGAGGACCAGGGGAGAGGCGCCTCCGCCGACACACCCAGCCGGCGGAGGCGCTGGACCTCGTGCCGAACCGATTGTCCCCGGCCAAGTCCCTGGGACGGGACACTGCTCGCGCCGCCGGCCCCCGACTATTAAGCCCGGAGAGTGGGGGCTCCGGCCGGGTATTAAGCCCAGGGAGGGACCAGCCACCGGGGACGGGAGGACCAGGGGAGAGGCGCCTCCGCCGACCCACCCGGCCGGCGGAGGCGCTGGACCTCATGCCGAACCGATTGTCCCTGGCCAAGTCCCCGGGACGGGACACTGCTCGCGCCGCCGGCCCCCGACTATTAAGCCCGGAGAGTCGGGGCTCCGGCCGGGTATTAAGCCCAAGGAGGGACCAGCCACCGAGGACGGGAGGACCAGGGGAGAGGCGCCTCCGCCGACCCACCCGGCCGGCGGAGGCGCTGGACCTCGTGCCGAACCGATTGTCCCTGGCCAAGTCCCCGGGACGGGACACTGCTCGCGCCGCCGGCCCCCGACTATTAAGCCCGGAGAGTGGGGGCTCCGGCCGGGTATTAAGCCCAGGGAGGGACCAGCCACCGGGGACGGGAGGACCAGGGGAGAGGCGCCTCCGCCGACCCACCCGGCCGGCGGAGGCGCTGGACCTCGTGCCGAACCGATTGTCCCCGGCCAAGTCCCCAGGACGGGACACTGCTCGCGCCGCCGGCCCCCGACTATTAAGTATGGAGAGCGGGGGCTCTTGCCGGGTATTAAGCCCAGGGAGGGACCAGCCACCGGGGCCGGGAGGACCAGGGGAGAGGCGCCTCCGCCGACCCACCCACCCAGCCGGCGGAGGCACTGGACCTCGTGCCGAACCGATTGTCCCCGGCCAAGTCCCCAGGACGGGACACTGCTCGCGCCGCCGGCCCCCCGACTATTAAGTATGGAGAGCGGGGGCTCTTGCCGGGTATTAAGCCCAGGGAGGGACCAGCCACCGGGGCCGGGAGGACCAGGGGAGAGACGCCTCCGCCGACCCACCCGGCCGGCGGAGGCGCTGGACCTCGCGCCGAACCGATTGTCCCCGGCCAAGTCCCCAGGACGGGACACTGCTCGCGCCGCTGGCCCTCGACTATTAAGCATGGAGAGCGGGGGCTCCGGCCGGGTATTAAGCCCAGGGAGGGACCAGCCACCGGGGATGGGAGGACCAGGGGAGAGGCGCCTCCGCCGACCCACCCAGCCGGCGGAGGCACTGGACCTCGTGCCGAACCGATTGTCCCCGGCCAAGTCCACGGGACGGGACACTGCTCGCGCCGCCGGCCCCCGACTATTAAGCCCGGAGAGCGGGGTCTCCGGCCGGGTATTAAGCCCAGGGAGGGACCAGCCACCGGGGACGGGAGGACCAGGGGAGAGGCGCCTCCGCCGACCCACCCAGCCGGCGGAGGCGCTGGACCTCGTGCTGAACCGATTGTCCCCGGCCAAGTCCCCGAGACGGGACACTGCTCGCGCCGCCGGCCCCCGACTATTAAGACCGGAGAGCAGGGGCTCCTTCCGGGTATTAAGCCCAGGGAGGGACCAGCCACCGGGGCCGGGAGGACCAGGGGAGAGGCGCCTCCGCCGACCCACCCGGCCGGCGGAGGCGCTGGACCTCGCGCCGAACCGATTGTCCCCGGCCAAGTCCCCAGGACGGGACACTGCTCGCGCCGCCGGCCCCCGACTATTAAGCATGGAGAGCGGGTGCTTCCGGCCGGGTATTAAGCCCAGGGAGGGACCAGCCACCGGGGCCGGGAGGACCAGGGGAGAGGCGCCTCCGCCAACCCACCCAGCCGACGGAGGCGCAGGACCACGTGCCGAACCGATTGTCCCCGGCCAAGTCCCCAGGACGGGACACTGCTCTCGCCGCCGCCCCCCCGACTATTAAGCATGGAGAGCGGGGGCTCCGGCCGGGTATTAAGCCCAGGGAGGGACCAGCCACCGGGGATGGGAGGACCAGGGGAGAGGCGCCTCCACTGACCCACCCACCCAGCCGGCGGAGGCGCTGGACCTCGTGCCGAACCGATTGTCCCCGGCCAAGTCCCCAGGACGGGACACTGCTCGCGCCGCCGCCCCCCCGACTATTAAGTATGGAGAGCGGGGGCTCCAGCCGGGTATTAAGCCCAGGGAGGGACCAGCCAACTGGGCCGGGAGGACCAGGGGAGAGGCGCCTCCGCCGACCCACCCGGCCGGCGGAGGCGCTGGACCTCGCGCCGAACCGATTGTCCCCGGCCAAGTCCCTGGGACGGGACACTGCTCGCGCCGCCCGCCCCCGACTATTAAGCCCGGAGAGCGGGGGCTCCGGCCGGGTATTAAGCCCAGGGAGGGACCAGCCACCGGGGACGGGAGGACCAGGGGAGAGGCGCCTCTGCCGACCCCACCCGGCCGGCGGAGGCGCTGGACCTCGTGCCGAACCGATTGTCCCCAGCCAAGTCCCCGGGACGGGACACTGCTCGCGCCGCCGGCCCCCGACTATTAAGCATGGAGAGCGGGGGCTCCGGCCGGGTATTAAGCCCAGGGAGGGACCAGCCACCGAGGACGGGAGGACCAGGGGAGAGGCGCCTCCGCCGACCCACCCGGCCGGCGGAGGCGCTGGACCTCGCGCCGAACAGATTGTCCCCGGCCAAGTCCTCGGGACGGGATACTGCTCGCGCCGCCGGCCCTCGACTATTAAGCCCGGAGAGCGGGTGCTCCGGCCGGGTATTAAGCCCAGGGAGGGACCAGCCACTGGGGACGGGAGGACCAGGGGAGAGGCGCCTCCGCCGACACACCCAGCCGGCGGAGGCGCTTGACGTCGTGCCGAACCGATTGTCCCCGGCCAAGTCCCCGGGACGGGACACTGCTTGCGCCGCCGGCCCCCGACTATTAAGCCCGGAGAGCGGGTGCTCCGGCCGGGTATTAAGCCCAGGGAGGGACCAGCCACCGGGGACGGGAGGACCAGGGGAGAGGCGCCTCCGCCGACACACCCAGCCGGCGGAGGTGCTTGACGTTGTGCCGAACCGATTGTCCCCGGCCAAGTCCCCGGGATGGGACACTGCTCGCGCCGCCGGCCCCCGACTATTAAGCCCGGAGAGCGGGTGCTCCGGCCGGGTATTAAGCCCAGGGAGGGACCAGCCACCGGGGACGGGAGGACCAGGGGAGAGGCGCCTCCGCCGACCCACCCGGCCGGCGGAGGCGCTGGACCTCGTGCCGAACCGATTGTCCCCAGCCAAGTCCCCGGGACGGGACACTGCTCGCGCCGCCGGCCCCCGACTATTAAGCATGGAGAGCGGGGGCTCCGGCCGGGTATTAAGCCCAGGGAGGGACCAGCCACCGAGGACGGGAGGACCAGGGGAGAGGCGCCTCCGCCGACCCACCCGGCCGGCGGAGGCGCTGGACCTCGCGCCGAACAGATTGTCCCCGGCCAAGTCCTCGGGACGGGATACTGCTCGCGCCGCCGGCCCCCGACTATTAAGCCCGGAGAGCGGGTGCTCTGGCCGGGTATTAAGCCCAGGGAGGGACCAGCCACCGGGGACGGGTGGACCAGGGGAGAGGCGCCTCCGCCGACACACCCAGCCGGTGGAGGCGCTTGACGTCGTGCCGAACCGATTGTCCCCGGCCAAGTCCCCGGGACGGGACACTGCTCGCGCCGCCGGCCCCCGACTATTAAGCCAGGAGAGCGGGTGCTCCGGCCGGGTATTAAGTACAGGGAGGGACCAGCCACCGGGGACGGGAGGACCAGGGGAGAGGCGCCTCCGCCGACACACCCAGCCGGCGGAGGTGCTTGACGTCGTGCCGAACCGATTGTCCCCGGCCAAGTCCTCGGGACGGGATACTGCTCGCGCCGCCGGCCCCCGACTATTAAGCCCGGAGAGCGGGTGCTCCGGCCGGGTATTAAGCCCAGGGAGGGACCCAGCCACCGGGGACGGTGGACCAGGGGAGAGGCGCCTCCGCCGACACACCCAGCCGGCGGAGGCGCTTGACGTCGTGCCGAACCGATTGTCCCCGGCCAAGTCACCGGGACGGGACACTGCTCGCGCGCCGGCCCCCGACTATTAAGCCCGGAGAGCGGGTGCTCCGGCCGGGTATTAAGCCCAGGGAGGGACCAGCCACCGGGGACGGGAGGACCAGGGGAGAGGCGCCTCCGCCGACACACCCAGCCGGCGGAGGTGCTTGACGTCGTGCCGAACCGATTGTCCCCCGGCCAAGTCCTCGGGACGGGATACTGCTCGCGCCGCCGGCCCCCCGACTATTAAGCCCCGGAGAGCGGGTGCTCCGGCCCGGGTATTAAGCCCAGGGAGGGACCAGCCACCGGGGACTGGGTGGACCAGGGGAGAGGCGCCTCCGCCGACACACCCAGCCGGCGGAGGCGCTTGACGTCGTGCCGAAACCGTTTGTCCCCGGCCAAGTCCCCGGGACGGGACACTGCTCGCGCCCCCAGCCCCCCGACTATTAAGCATGGAGAGCGGGGGCTCCGGCCGGGTATTAAGCCCAGGGAGGGACCAGCCACCGAGGACGGGAGGACCAGGGGAGAGGCGCCTCCGCCGACCCACCGGCCGGCGGAGGCGCTGGACCTCGCGCCGAACAGATTGTCCCCGGCCAAGTCCTCGGGACGGGATACTGCTCGCGCCGCCGGCCCCCCGACTATTAAGCCCGGAGAGCGGGTGCTCCGGCCGGGTATTAAGCCCCAGGGAGGGACCAGCCACCGGGGACGGGAGGACCAGGGGGAGATGTGCCTCCGCCGACCCACCCACCCAGCCGGCGGAGTCGCTGGACCTCGTGTCGAACCGATTGTCCCCGGCCAAGTCCCCAGGACGGGACACTGCTCGCACCGCCGGCACCCGACTATTAAGTATGGAGAGCGGGGGCTCCGGCCGGGTATTAAAGCCCAGGGAGGGGACCAGCCACCGGGGATGGGAGGACCAGGGGAGAGGCGCCTCCCGCCGACCCACCCGGCCGGCGGAGGCGCTGGACCTCGTGCCGAACCGATTGTCCCCGGCCAAGTCCCCGGGACGGGACACTGCTCGCGCCGCCGGCCCCCGACTATTAAGCCCGGAGAGCGAGGCTCCGGCCGGGTATTAAGCCCAGGGAGGGACCAGCCACCGGGGACGGGAGGACCAGGGGAGAGGCGCCTCCGCCGACCCACCCGGCCGGCGGAGGCGCTGGACCTCGTGCCGAACCGATTGTCCCCGGCCAAGTCCCCAAGACGGGACACTGCTTGCGCCGCCGGCCCCCGACTATTAAGCCCGGAGAGCGGGGGCTCCGGCCGGGTATTAAGCCCAGGGAGGGACCAGCCACCGGGGACGGGAGGACCAGGGGAGAGGCGCCTCCGCCGAACCACCCGGCCGGCGGAGGCGCTGGACCTCGTGCCGAACCGATTGTCCCCGGCCAAGTCCCCAGGACGGGACACTGCTCGCGCCGCCGGCCCCCGACTATTAAGCATGGAGAGCGGGGGCTCCGGCCGGGTATTAAGCCCAGGGAGGGACCAGCCACCGGGGACGGGAGGACCAGGGGAGAGGCGCCTCCGCCGACCCACCCAGCCGGCGGAGGCGCTGGACCTCGTGCCGAACCGATTGTCCCCGTCCAAGTCCCCAGGACGGGACACTGCTCGCGCCGCCGGCCCCCCGACTATTAAGCATGGAGAGCGGGGGCTCCGGCCGGGTATTAAGCCCAGGGAGGGACCAGCCACCGTTGCCTGGAGGACCAGGGGAGAGGCGCCTCCGCCGACACACCCGGCCGGCGTAGGCGCTGGACCTCGCGCCAAACCGATTGTCCCCGGCCAAGTCCCCAGGACGGGACACTGCTCGCGCCGCTGGCCCCCGACTATTAAGCATGGAGAGCGGGGGCTCCGGACGGGTATTAAGCCCAGGGAGGGACCAGCCACCGGGAATGGGAGGACCAGGGGAGAGGCGCCTCCGCCGACCCACCCAGCCGGCGGAGGCACTGGACCTCGTGCCGAACCGATTGTCCCCCGGCCAAGTCCCCGGGACGGGACACTGCTCGCGCCGCCGGCCCCCGACTATTAAGCCCGGAGTGCGGGGGCTCCGGCCGGGTATTAAGCCCAGGGAGGGACCAGCCACCGGGGACGGGAGGACCATGGGAGAGGCGCCTCCGCCGACCCACCCAGCCCGGCGGAGGCGCTGGACCTCGTGCCGAACCGATTGTCCCCGGCCAAGTCCCCGGGACTGGACACTGCTCGCGCCGCCGGCCCCCGACTATTAAGCATGGAGAGCGGGGGCTCCGGCCGGGTATTAAGCCCAGGGAGGGACCAGCCACCGAGGATGGGAGGACCAGGGGAGAGGTGCATCCGCCGACCCACCCGGCCGGCGGAGGCGCTGGACCTCGTGCCGAACCGATTGTCCCCCGGCCAAGTCCCCCGGGACGGGACACTGCTCGCGCCCCAGGCGAGCAAGAAGCTTCGGGTGCATGGGCACAGGACGCCCCATACGCCCACCCCCCGCAGTCAGCCAAATATTGACTGATTTCGTGGCACTCGGTCATAATATCAGAGATAGTAGCTCAGGCTCCTCTAGTTTCTCAGCTTTACACGTGCAGCAAATGTCTGATCTTATAGTTACTCTCTTATAGAGAATTTCAATAGTGACAACACATCATCAGTAGGCCGACACAAACCTAACCACCAGCGCCCAATATCTCAACCTGACACCAAAGTGAGAAATGATGGACAGCGGATCCCCCCCCCTCACCTCCAAGGTGAAGGGGGTTACAAAAACCTTGCACAGAAATAACGTTCAACCATGGCCAATAAGTAAAGGAACCAGCAAACCTTAGAACCCTGCAGTCACCATCACCGCCCTGCAGAGCCTGTCCCACACTCCCACCGCCTAAGGGGGACGAGGGTGGTTATCACCCCACCTCCAAGATGGATTAGGAACTAACAACCTCCCGCGACAGCCCCCAGCCCATACCTCTCACTCAGACTCGAGCAAGCATTGGGGAATCCAGCAGCCCTCCGGATCCTGCAGTGATGCGGGGGAAAGCTGCAGACAGGGCGGAGGAGCAGCCAGTGGAGGTGATGCCTCCGGCCGACATCACCCGCCCTGCGGAGCCTGTCCCGCACCCCGCTGCCTAAGGTGGACAAGGGTGGCTGTCACCTCCCCCCCTCCTGGATGGAGGGGGGCAGACATCCTCAATCCATCCCGACCCGTGCCGCTCATCCCGTCAGCAAGCATTGGGGGAATCCGGCAGCCCTCCGGATCCTGCGGTGATGCGGGAGGAGGCTGCAGACAGGGCGGAGCAGCGACCGGTGGAGGTGAACCCTCCGACCGACATCACCGCCCTGCGGAGCCTGTCCCGCACCCCGCCGCCTAAGGTGGACGAGGGTGGCTGTCACCTCCCCCCACCCCCTCCTGGATGGAGGGGGGGCAGACATCCTCAATCCATCGCCGACCCGTGCCGCTCGGCCGCCAGCAAGCATTGGTCCGGCAGCCCTCCGGATCCTGCGGTGATGCGGGGGGAGGCTGCAGACAGGGCGGAGCAGCGACCGGTGGAGGTGACCCCTCCGGCCGACATCACCACCCTGCAGAGCCTGTCCCCGCACCCCCGCCGCCTAAGGTGGATGAGGGTGGCTGTCCACCTCCCCCCCCTCCTGGATGGAGGAGGGGGCAGACATCCTTCAATCCATCCCCGACCCGTGCCGCTCAGCCGCCAGCAAGCTTTGGGGGATTCCGGCAGCCCTCCGGATCCTGCGGTGATGCAGGGGGAGGCTGCAGACAGGGCGGAGCCAGCGACCGGTGGAGGTGACCCCTCCGGCCGACATCACCGCCCTGCGGGAGCCTGTCCCGCACCCCGCCGCCTAAGGTGGACGAGGGTGGCTTTCACCTCCCCCCCTCCTGGATGGAGGGGGGTCAGACATCCTCAATCCATCCCCGACCCGTGACGCTCAGTCGCCAGCAAGCATTGGGGAATCCGGCAGCCCTCCGGATCCTGCGGTGATGCGGGAGGAGGCTGCAGACAGGGCGGAGCAGCGACCGGTGGAGGTGACCCCTCCGGCCGACATCGCCACCCTGCGGAGCCTGTCCCGCACCCCGCCGCCTAAGGTGGACGAGGGTGGCTGTCACCTCCCCCCCCCCTCCTGGATGGAGGGGGGGCAGACATCCTCAATCCATCCCCGACCTGTGCCGCTTGGCCGCCAGCAAGCATTGGGGAATCCGGCAGCCCTCCGAATCCTGCGGTGATGCGGGGGGAGGCTGCAGACAGGGCGTAGCAGCGACCGGTGGAGGTGACCCCTCCGGCCGACATCACCACCCTGCGGAGCCTGTCCCGCACCCCGCCGCCTAAGGTGGACGAGGGTGGCTGTCACCTCCCCCCTCCTGGATGGAGGGGGGGGGCAGACATCCTCAATCCATACCCAACCCGTGCCACTCGGCCGCCAGCAAGCATTGGGAAATCCGGCAGCCCTCCGGATCCTGCGGTGATGCGGGGGGTGGCTGCAGACAGGGCGGAGCAGCGACCGGTGGAGGTGACCCCTCCGGCCGACATCACTGCCCTGCGGAGCCTGTCCCGCACCCCGCCGCCTAAGGGGGGACGAGAGTGGTTATCACCCCCCCCCCTCCATAATGGAGGGGGACCTGAAAACCTCCCGCGACAGCCCCCAGCTGTGCCACTCAGCTGAGGGCAAGCATTTTGGGTTACAGCAGCCCTCCAGTTTCTGCATTGATGCGGAAGGCTACTGGCAGGATCAACAAGGAAGCTCTCAATAGCCAGCGGTGACAGGGGGTGAGCCAGCCGCCATCTCGAAAGCAGCAGGAAACCCCACAGAGAAGAAGGAGCCACACACCAAGCAGGCAACCAACAAGAGGAGTAGGCCCAGTGGATGGCCATCAGTGCGGGCCAAGTGAGAAGTTCAGAGTCAGATGGACAGTGGGGCCCGCTCTCCGTGGTACCCAGGCACCAGGCACATTGATCAGCCACCAGATAAAGGGGGACAGCACCCACTCGATCTCACATTTTTCTCCTCACCCGACAACCTGTTCACTAGGCAACCAGTGCAAGCCACCCTGGGGGACAGTTTGGGTAAGCAGCGATTTAAAAAGGTCGCCTCAGGCCTCCCAACCCAGGTCCCCGCCGGTCGAGGCGAGGGTGAGCCGTCGGACCCCAGGGAACCCCGCTGCCCCCAACCCATCACATCCCGATCTGGTTTCATCTTGTCATGGGGGGTGAAAGGTTCATATTGTAAAGGGCTGTTCCACTCTCCAGGATACCGTCAATGATACATGGGTAGTCCCAGGCCCACTCTGTGCGCAGCTTCCACTGGTTCCCTCCAAAGGGGCCTCCCACTCTCCCTTTTTCTACTGACGTATTCCAGTCAGCTTTGCTCAGAGCCTGTGCTTCTCTCTCACGCCATACGAGACTCCCCTTTCTCGCACACTTTCTATCTCACTCTACCTCCATCCTGTCTGGCTCTTCTCTCTGCAGGGCCCCACAGCTGAACCCTTCCGTGCAGCCACCTGCAGCCATTGACAGACCGCATCATTGGTTCATGGTGGCATTTGTGCAGTTCCCGGGAAATCATGTGCTCCACCAGGGTCCAATGGTGAGCTTTGCTAGGTGATGGGGACACTTCCCCAGCACCCCTGGTGTTGTCAGGCACCTGCTGGGCTGATAGACAGAGCAGACCATACTGACTTTAGTCAGAAACAAGGCCCACCCAGCTCTGGCCAAGAGCACTGGGCGGACATTTGGGGACTAGTAAACCCTTACAGTGGAGGGTTTCCAGGCACGCCGTGGGCAGAAGGAGGGCCTTGTTCGCCTGGAGCTGGACGGGACCCCTTGGTTCCGGCCAAGCGAATGGCCCTCCCCGCCGGGGCGCAGGGAGCCACATCGATCGGGTTTGCAGGACAAAGAAAAGAGGACTTTCTATTGAGTACCCATCTTTTCCCTGGCTGGACTGTTCTCATCCTGTGAATCTCTCAGCTGGGTTCTCTTGGACGTAGCAGGACAGGTGATGCGCGCGACACTTTTGCAGTACACTCTCCTATTTTACCCAGGCTCTTGGAACCACTCCCAGCCTGAGGGTTCAGCCGTACACACTCATCAGCATGACTTCCACAAATTGCAGTAACCAGTTCAGCACACTGGGGGGCGCTGCTCCCAGGAATAGGAAGCCAGGCCAAGCCCGGTCCGCAGGCTCCAACCGATGCCTGGAAGAGCCCCATTTCGGCCCCGGAGGGGAGATCGGAGGAACGAAAGACTGGATGTCCCGGTGGGACTGCGCTTCCCCCGTCTGCCACAGGGGGCGCTGCACCAGGCAAGAAGGAGCTGTGCCAAGCCCGGTCCACAGGCTCCAACCGATGCCCGGAGGAGCCCCATTTCAGCCTCGGAGGGAAGATCGGAGGAACAGGAGTCTGGAAGTCCCGGTGAGACTGCGCTTCCCCCATCTTCCACAGGGGGCGCTGTGCCAGGGAAGAAGGAGCTGGGCCAAGCCCAGTCCGCAGGCTCCAACCGATGCCCGGAGGAGCCCCATTTCAGCCTCGGAGGGAAGATCGGAGGAACGAGAGACTGGAAGTCCCGGTGAGACTGCACTTCCCCCATCTTCCACAGGGGGGCGCTGCACCAGGTGTGAGGGAGCCGGGCCAAGCCCAGTCCCCAGGCTCCAACCGATGCCCGGAGGAGCCCCATTTCAGCCACGGAGGGGAGATCGGAGGAACGGGAGACTGGAAGTCCCGGTGAGACTGCGCTTCCCCCATCTGCCACAGGGGGGCGCTGTGCCAGGGGAGAGGGAGCCGGCCCAAGCCCGGTCCGCGGGCTCCAACCGATGCTCTGAGTTGCCCCATTTCAGCCTAGGAGGGGAGATCGGAGGAACGGGAGACTGGAAGTCCCGGTGAGACTGCGCTTCTCCCATCTGCCACAGGGGGGCGCTGCGCCAGGGGAGAGGGAGCTGGTCCAAGCCCAGTCCGCTGGCTCCAACCGATGCCCGGAGGAGCCCCATTTCAGCCTCGGAGGGAAGATCGGAGGAACGAAAGACTGGAAGTCCCGGTGGGACTGCGCTTCCCCCGTCTGCCACAGGGGGGCGCTGCGCCAGGGGAGAGGGAGCTGGTCCAAGCCCAGTCCGCGGGCTCCAACCGATGCCCGGAGGAGCCCCATTTCAGCCTTGGAGGGAAGATCGGAGGAACAGGAGACTGGAAGTCCCGGTGAGACTGCGCTTCCCCCATCTGCCACAGGGGGCGCTGCGCCAGGGAAGAAGGAGCTGGGCCAAGCCCGGTCCGCAGGCTCCAACCGATGCCCGTAGGAGCCCCATTTCAGCCTCGGAGGGAAGATCGGAGGAACGCGAGACTGGAAGTCCCGGTGAGACTGCACTTCCCCCATCTTCCACAGGGGGGCGCTGCACCAGGTGTGAGGGAGCCGGGCCAAGCCCAGTCCCCAGGCTCCAACCGATGCCCGGAGTAGCCCCATTTCAGCCACGGAGGGGAGATCGGAGGAACGGGAGACTGGAAGTCCCGGTGAGACTGCACTTCCCCCATCTTCCACAGGGGGGCGCTGCACCAGGTGTGAGGGAGCCGGGCCAAGCCCAGTCCCCAGGCTCCAACCGATGCCCGGAGGAGCCCCATTTCAGCCACGGAGGGGAGATCGGAGGAACGGGAGACTGGAAGTCCCGGTGAGACTGCGCTTCCCCCATCTGCCACAGGGGGGCGCTGCACCAGGGGAGAGGGAGCCGGCCCAAGCCCAGTCCGCGGCCTCCATCCGATGCCCGGAGGAGCCCCATTTCAGCCTCGGAGGGAAGATCGGAGGAACGGGAGACTGGAAGTCCAGGTGAGACTGCGCTTCCCCCGTCTGCCACAGGGGGTGCTGCACCAGGTGTGAGGGAGCCGGGCCAAGCCCAGTCCCCAGGCTCCAACCGATGCCCGGAGGAGCCCCATTTCAGCATCGGAGCTCTGGCTGGGTTGCCTCTGAAAGGGAAGAAGACCTCTCTCTATTGTTCAGCCTGTATCCAGTCTCTGAGCTCCAAGGCATTTTTGGCACAGATCCTTAACTGCAGTTCCAGCCTCTCATCCACATCACCATCCCCTGAAGATCTGGCCATATCAATATGCCCGAGGGGTTCTTTTCAGGGTTGCAGATCGGGTGGAGCGCGCGTCATTCTAGTGAGCCATGCTCAGATTTTACCCTAGCTCCTGGAAACGTGTCCAGGCACGAGGGATACACGTCCACACTCATTTGGGGGAGTTCCAGAATGGGAAATTCAACACTTTATATCGAGATAAGTCGAATAGCTCCTCTCCAGCGCCCGTGAAAACTATAAGAAGGGCCCCGGCTAGAGCCCGTACTGGGGAAAGTGGGAGGGGGCACGTGCGGCGCCCCCTGTTGGCCGCCGGGTGGAACTGCAGTGGGCCCCAAAAATTATGGGAAGGCACCCCGGGTTCCCAAAATTACGGGGAGGCGCCCTGACTGCTGCTCCTGTAGGGGGGCAGAGGGAGGGGGCACGCGCGGCGCCCCCGGTGGCCGAAGGGCGGAACGGCAGCGGGGCCCCAAAATTATTGGAAGGCGCCCCAGGTCCCCAAAATTATGGGAAGGCGCCCTGTCTGCTGCTCCTGCAGGGGGCAGATGGAGGGGGCATGTGCGGCGCCCCCCGGAGGCCACCGGGTGAAACTGCAGCAGGGCCCTAAAAATTATGGGAAGGCACCCCAGGTCCCCAACATTATGAGGAGGCGCCCTATCTGCTGCTCCTGCAGGGGGCAGATGGAGGGGGCACATGCGGCGCCCCCCGGTGGCCACCAGGCGGAACTGCAGTGGGGCCCTAAAAATTATGGGAAGGCACCCTGACTACTGCTCCTGTAGGGGGCAGAGGGATGGGGCACGCGCGGCACCCCCCGGTGGCCGCCGGGCGGAACTGCAGCGGGCCCCAAAATTATTGGAAGGCGCATAGGGTCCCCAAAATTATGGGGAGGCACCCTGTCTGCTGCTCCTGCAGGGGGCAGATGGAGGGGGCATGTGCGGCGCCCTCCGGTGGCCACCGGGTGGAACTGCATTGGGGCCCTAAAAATTATGGGAGGCATCCCGGGTCCCCAAAATTATGGGGAGGCGCCCTGATTGCTGCTCCTGCAGGGGGCAGATGGAGGGAGCACGTGCGGCGCCCCCCGGTGGCGACCAGGCGGAACTGCAGTGGGGCCCTAAAAATTATGGGAAGGCACCCTGACTACTGCTCCTGCAGGGGGCAGAGGAAGGAGGCACGCGCGGCGCTCCCCGGTGGCCGCCGGGCGGAACTGCAGCGGGGCCCCAAAATTATTGGAAGGCGCATCGGGTCCCCAAAATTATGGGGAGGCGCCCTGTCTGCTGCTCCTGCAGGGGGCAGATGGAGGGGGCATGTGCGGCGCCCCCCGGTGGCCACCGGGTGGAACTGCAGCGGGGCCCTAAAAATTAAGGAAGGCACCCCGGGTCCCCAAAATTATGGGGAGGCGCCCTGATTGCTGCTCCTGCAGGGGGCAGATGGAGGGGGCACGTGCGGCGCCCCCCGGTGGCCACCAGGCGGAACTGCAGTGGGGCCCTAAAAATTATGGGAAGGCACCCTGACTACTGCTCCTGCAGGGGGCAGAGGAAGGAGGCATGCACGGCGCCCCCGGTGGCCGCCGGGCGGAACTGCAGCGGGGCCCCAAAATTATTGGAAGGCGCATCGGGTCCCCAAAATTATGGGGAGGCGCCCTGTCTGCTGCTCCTGCAGGGGGCAGATGGAGGGGGCATGTGCAGCGCCCCCCGGTGGCCACCGGGTGGAACTGCAGCGGGGCCCTAAAAATTATGGGAGGCACCCCGGGTCCCCAAAATTATGGGGAGGCACCCTGATTGCTGCTCCTGCAGGGGGCAGATGGAGGGGGCACGTGCGGCGCCCCCCGGTGGCCACCAGGCGGAACTGCAGTGGGGCCCTAAAAATTATGGGAAGGCACCCTGACTACTGCTCCTGCAGGGGGCAGAGGAAGGAGGCATGCACGGCGCCCCCCGGTGGCCACCGGGCGGAACTGCAGCGGGTCCCCAAAATTATTGGAAGGTGCCCCGGGTCCCCAAAATTATGGGCAGGCGCCCTGTCTGCTGCTCCTGCAGGGGGCAGATGGAGGGGGCATGTGCGGCGCCCCCCGGTGGCCACCGGGTGGAACTGCAGTGGGGCCCTAAAAATTATGGGAAGGCACCCCGGGTCCCCAAAATTATGGGGAGGTGCCCTGTCTGCTGCTCCTGCAGGGGGCAGATTAAGGGGGCACGTGCGGCACCCCCCGGTGGCCACCAGGTGACACTGCAGTGGGGCCCTAAAAATTATGGGAAGGCACCCTAACTACTGCTCCTGTAGGGGGCAGAGGGAGGGGGCACGTGCGGCGCCCCCCGGTGGCCGCCGAGCTGAACTGCAGCGAGGCCCCAAAATTATTAGAAGGCCTCCCGGGTCCCCAAAATTACAGGGAGGCACCCTGTCTGCTGCTCCTTAAGGGAAAGGGGGAATGTGTGGCACCCCCGGTGGCTACCTGGTGGAACTGCAGTGGGCCCCTAAAATATATAAATCTATATTTTTTAGAGAACCAGTCAGTTGCTTTAATACAATCTGCATTGCACACACATACACACAGTATGGTCTGGCAAATGTGAATCCCGAGGACATGCCCGATTTTGATGCTGGGTAGTTGGGACATGCCCTTACTATCACCTCCTGTGGTCTGACTTGTGGGGACCTCATTTCAGGTCCCCACCATGTTGAAAGTCCCTCCAGTGTTGGTGTGCTGTCCGGTCTGTGTCCCCATAAGGATAGGAATACAAGTGCGCACACACACACACACACACACACACACACACACTGACACACATAACCCAAAATCAATATTCCCCTTAGATGTTTCTTCAGATAGATATTTCTCCAATATCTATCAATATATCTATGGTTAGATTTTATTGAATCTGTGATTTGCCGAGTGCATGGAGACTTATTTCCCCAGTAATAAATAAAAACACACACACATACATGCACTTCTCACACTTCTTTCATACTCTTTCTTTCTTATATAGTATGAACCTGTGAAAATATTCTATGGTGACTTGCATTGTATTTGACCAATACTGTTTAATGATAAATGTGAATTCTATGAGTATTAATTGTTTGTTGAAATACATCCTTACAATTTACATTTTATATGACTGGCATGCATTCTTCCATGAATAGAATATTCCTAATGATGTAAAGATATATGTATAGGTACAACCTCTGCAAGTAGGTTATTAAGGTACACAATTAGTGATTAATTATTATAAATCACTAAAAGATTAAAATTATACATTTGCTTTTAAGATATGAAATATAGTAATATAATACAAGCAATAGGAACAGACAGGAAAAGGAGGGGAAATAGCAAAGTGCCCCTTATCACTGTACATGAGCAAAATAATAACATAATTGACAGTAATCTTAGAATCTGCTTTAATTGAACTTTACTCTACTGAAGCTAATGAGTGTATATTTATTATAAATTACAGATTGCAGTGGCACTGCAATTTATTAAAACTCATTTTGTGATGTGACATGAAAATCTCTCCCCACCTGTGATCCACCACAAACCAAATTAAGGTCATTCCTGGTGAAATGTCAGTTCCATGCCTATATTCACAAATCAGAAGAACAACAAAATTTCCCACATCCGGATTCATGGTGATCCACATACCCTTTAAAGAAAGAATAGTACTACAGGATAAAGGTTTGTGTCTCATGTCCTTCAACAATCTATAAAATAAAGAACAGTTTGGATTTGGAGGAATCTGACAGAACCAAATTTGGGGTTTCCCAGTAAAATTGGGTCCTGGCTTGGCTCCTCCTGCCAAATTTGGTTATCAAAACAAGGCAAGAATACATTTTCCCAGAACTTTCAGCTCTTGCATGTTTTTGATTGCATATAAGAGTTCCTTCTTCATGATTTCTGGTGTAATTTAACGTAGAAGAGTGCATGGAGTTGGTGTGGACTGTAGCTGTGCTACAACAATACTAAGCACCCTTGGAGAAAGTTGTATGATGTTGGAGTCTGTAGGAAGGGTGTCGAAAAAGTAGGCATCTTTAATCTGTGTTGCAGGTTCAGACACTAGCAACTGCAATCTTCAAACAGGCTCCTGTGTATGTTTATTAGAACTTGAAATGTGCTGCACTTAAATACAATTGTATTTTACAAGGGTATTTGGGTTAGGTACAAAATTCTGGCAGTCAGGATCAAGACAATCAGAAGACTGAAAGCAGGATCCCAAATACCAGAATCTTGACATATCCCAGTAAGTATTGTCAACATACTGCTATGCCTAATCCTAACCAACCCCTACCACAGCTACACCCTAACCTTCCCTCCAACAGCCTAACCTTAACCTCTCCTTCCCACAGCCTAACCCACCATTCCCACATCTTAATCCTTACCTCCCCTCCCATAGACTAACCTTAACCTCCCCCTCCCACAAACTAAACCTAAGCAACCCATCCCACAGCTTAACCATAACATCCCTCTTCCAATACCCTAACCTTAACTTTGCCCTTCCATGGCCAAACCCTAATCTCCCCCTAGTGCCTAACCTTAACTCCAACCCCTTTACTTACCTCCTGGATGCGTCAAGATTCTGGATATTGGGATAGCACTGTTGGTCTGACTGTTGGGATCCTGGCTCCCGGTAGTTTGATCACATCCCGGATATCTACAGAATCTACACAGCACACAGCAGGATATATTGTGATTTAAGGCAAAAGCAGTATGATTTCAAGCTTGGCTGACCAAAAATGCTATGGTGTGCCTGAGTGAGCTACACTCTTCAGAAGACATCTGTCACGGTGCCATCCTAAGACCCCAGTCACACACCCTGATACTTACCTATTCGGGCACTGTCGGGTCCTCTCTATAGTTTGCAGGGAATCCGTTGGTGACTAACTTCTGCTGCAACTGGCTCTCCATCTCCCTTCCTGCTCCTATATCCTGTATGTGCAGCCAGTCCTGGCATTCTCCATTCAGGAGTTCCCTCCAACTCTGAACCAAGAGCACTGCCATTTTCTTTCTGGTCAGCTGACCACTTACCTACTGAGAATTCAGTTCCTCGTTCCCCAGAGGTCTCAGTCAATCTGAAGCAGACAGTTCCTATTAAACAACTTACTGGAGCACTCAAAGGTTGTCAGTGCAGTGTCTGTCACTGCCTGTTGTGTGAGCAGACTGTCTGTGCTACTCAGCATTCATCCACTGAGGTATTACCAGTGGACATCTTTTCCTGCTTTGTGACTAGAACCACTGGTGCCCTTCCAGTGTCCAGCTCCAGTTCCACTGGTTCCAGCCCAATGTCTAGATTCTCTGGTTCCAGCCTGGTGTCCAGCTCTCATTCCACTGTTTCCAGCCAGTGTCCATTCCCACTGGCTCCAGCCTAGTGTCCAGTAGCACCGGTTCCAGTCCAGTGTCCAGATCCACTGGTTCTGGCCTGCTTTCCAGCTTTTACCCCACTGCTTCCAACCCAGTGTTCAGTTCCACTGGCCCCAGTCTAGTGTCCAGCTCCAGAATCACAAGTGTCTAGTTGCACCAGTTCCAGCCCTGTGTTCAGCTCAATAACCATAGTTTCAAGTTATGCCTCCAGTACCTTAGGTTTCAGATTCCAGTTCAACATTCCAAAGTCTCAAGCTACCAGTTCCAGTCTGCTAACCTGGACTCTAGAATCTCATATGCAATCCAGTTCTACAGTCTACAGACTGTATTAGATACTTTGGTCCTTCCAATTTTCAAACCTAACTTAGCCTTGTATTTTACTAGTCCAGACTTTTCTGGGAATCAAGCCCAGCCAGTAATATTTAGTTCTCTACATCTTTCCTCGCTGGCCCTGTCCGGTCAAATACAGTAGATCTATGTTCTATAGTCCTTCTGCTTTTGCTGATAGTTAACTTCCTGCAATTCCTTAAATGCACAAACTGTATAAAACTACCTAGCTTTTTTTACGCAGCTTCCACTTCTTTTCCAACCCTAGACTCCAGTCCAGGAACAAACTCACCCAGACCTAACATCATATTTTCCTGTTAGAAAAAAAAACAATCTCAAGTCTTTTATAATTAAATTTAGATATTTCAAGGGAAGATTGTATATTTTTGAGAGGAAGTTTATATTACTGTACTTGCTGATTTTTTTTTGCGTGCCTACCAGCTGCTTCCCAAAATAATAAATGGGCCAAAAAAAATCTGTGTTTAAAAAAAATCTCTAGTCAATTTAGACATTTCATGGGAATATTGTGTGATTTTGAGAGGCAGCAAATTTCACTGTTGTAATCCTGTCAGCTGCTTTCCATTATGATAAAGTTAAAAAAAAGTAGTTTTTTTATTTTAAATTATCAAGTATTTCAATTCACTTTAGATATTTCAAGGGATGATTGGGTGTTTTGACTCAGAATCAAAACTTTATTAATGCAAAGCAAAAATCTGACTCCATGAAGACAATGTTATAAGTTTCCAATTGATTATCACCAGTATACTCCCATAACTTATTAATTAACATTCAATTTCTACTAAACTGTTACTGTGGGTTGAGTTGCCTGAGGTCTATAATTTCCTAGTCTGAGAATTTTTGTATTAACTTATTAATTATCAGTTTCCTCTACTCTGTTACCCTGGCTTGAATCACCTTTGCTGGCCTGAGGCCTGTTATTTGCTGGTTGGAGAAGTTTCCATTTGAATTCTAACATTTGGAGGCTTGTTTTTTAATAGTTTGGTCTTATTTACTTTTCATTGTAGTGATTAATGCTTTATCATATGCTAAATACTCCACCTTCAATTATCTGTACTGGCCTTAGACCTGTGACTTGCTGGTAGGAGAAGTGTGTTGGTAATATATTATATTTTCTACTAGGTCTTTTAGGCTATTTGTTCTTCATTAATGAAAACATTCTATAATGTTGTATAGTTTATTAAACTGCCATCCTATATCCTGCCATCTTGCTATAAAGTAATTCTAGTATGTAATATGCCACCAGTAAGGGAAGCAAGTGGTAAGAAATTGAAAACATATTAATAGAGGAATCCTGATGAGTAATCTGAAAAAGGTTTCAAAAATCTCAAAAATGTTATAATATATAATGTAATAAGGAATGCAAGCTGTCTTAACAATTGTAGCAGATAATTTATATTAACCAATCAAAGTTAAAATGTAGGAGTAATAGGGAGTTCTAAAAGTTTATTTTATGCAGTGGTGCAATAGAATAAGGGAAGATCCATAGCTGTGTTCTGAGTCTATATTGTAAATACATAATATTTGTGTATATAGGTTAAGTAAAAAGGAAAATTGTGTGAAATTGAATTTATCTATTAGTGAAATTAATATTTACTTCATAAGTATAAAACAAGTGGCTATCCGTGTTGAATATATTTGTTTAAATATTTGAGTATTGATGAGGTGGGATATAATATAAAATATAACTTGACAGCACATTTACTGTAAGTAGTATTGTGTTAAGGTGTAGTACTGTCATATACATTAAATTGTGGTTTGTGATCTAAAGTTGGTAAAATTAGGTTGTGAAATTATGATTAAGAGGAAATAAATATAAATATGTGAAGTGACTGCAATAACAATTTTTTTCTGCAAATACTTGTATCTCCACTTGGTTAGGCACTTATATCTCAGGTACCCTTTCATCAACGGTCTCAGCACTGTGTCCTACAATGTCTTTTAATATCAGGACACAGCACCTGAGGTTACGCTGACAGTAGAAGTGCTCCTGTACACTGTCACTCCATTTAAGCAGTCCTTACTGTTCTCTCATCCACTTTCCACTGATTTTCAAGACGGCATGACAGCAGAAACAATGGGAACCAGACACACTGTTCATACATATGATGTCTAGGAGAGCTGTATGCAATACTGTACTCTATAACTCCCCAATGGATGAGGGATGTTATATAACAAAAATATAATTCACGTAGATTTATCTTCAAAAACAATTATTAAGTAAGTTTGCAAGTGTTTGACTGCTGGTTGCTGTCAGTTTAATCAAAAAGCTGCTGGGGGTTACAGACTCTACTTCTGTTATAGTACAATATTATTACAATTTGCAACATACAGTATATGAACACACAGAAGAAGTCATCATACTGTATCTGACGATGACAAAATGTGATGTGGTGGATAATTAGCTAAAACAAAGTGATCACAGCTACTACAGTACTAGTATACTTTAGTAGCAACTACATGTATCAGATTAACCTTAAATGTTTTAATAACAGGAGTGACACACTGTAACTATTACACTGTGGAAGAGACTTGTTATGTTTATTTATTTTTTGCTTTGTTCTTGGTCATCCTGGTATACTGTAAGTGGATTGTAAGAGCACACAAATACATTGAAAGCTTGAAAGTGTCTATATCCAAACCTGTGTCAGAAATGTATCCTATATCTATACAATATCTTTCCATAGGAATAATTAGATATAATGTTTAAGTTGCTACGGTACCTTGATATCTGTTCTTCTGTACATTTGAAACTTATAGATATATTTGATATCTGGATTGGTGTATATTGTACCAAAAGATTTGAGACACACATATATACTGAGATTTAGGTGGGGCCTCTTATGAGAGATGATTACATACAGTATTATTCCTCACAAATTATTAATGCTAAAATAAGGTCCATATGTAATAAACATAATATTTTATGTTTATTAACAACATTCACCAAAAACCAGAATAAATAAACAATATACATAAAAAATGACAAAAGAAGGACTACGGTCAAAAATTATTTTTCTTTATTGAAAATAAATGTATTTTGACATAGCCTTATATACAAGTGTTATGTATAAATGTACAGTAGTGCTCTGATTTCAAAAGATTGACCACCCTTGAATCCTGGCAAAGCGAATGAAGGACTCCATCCACAAGTCCCACATACTTAGCGGAATTGCTCTGTCTTAGCTCTTTCTTCAATTTCTCCAGCTGCTTCTGCAAAAGCCTGATGAGTGGAATGACCTTACTCAAGCTGGCAGTGTCTGAACTGACTTCACGTGTGGCAAATTCGAAGAGTTGGAAAACCTTGCACAACACAGAAATCATTCTCCACTGCACTTGAGTCAGGTGCATTCCCCCTCCTTTGCCTATATCGTAGGTGGATCTATAGGCTTGAATGGCCTTTTGCTGCTCCTTGATCCTCTAAAGCATATAGAGGGTTGAATTCCACCTCGTTACCACCTCTTGCTTCAGGTGAAGGCAGGGCAGGTTCAGGAGTATTTTCTGGCGCTCCAGTCTTAGGCACGCAGTGGCTGAATGTCAAAAGTGGCCCGCAATTTTTCGAGCCACCGACAGCATCTACTGCACACCCCTGTCATTTTTCAAAAAATTCTGCACAACCAAATTAATGGTATGTGCAAAACATGGGACATGATGGAATGTGCCCCGATGTAATGCACGCACAATATTGGTGGCATTGTCAGATATCACAAATCCCCAGGAGAGCCTAAGTGGGGTAAGCCATTGTGCAATGATATCCCTCACTTTCTGTAAGAGGTTCTCAGCGGTGTGCCTCTTACAGAAACTGGTGATACACAGCATAGCCTGCCTAGGAACGAGTTGGCGTTTGTGAGGTGCTGCTGCTGTTGCCGCTGCTGTTGTTGCTGCAGAAGGCATACATCTACCCAGTGGGCTGTCACAGTCATGTAGTCCTTAGTTTGCCCTTCTCCACTTGTGCACATGTCTGTGGTTAAGTGGACAGAGGGTAAAACCGCATTTTTGAGGACACTGAGGACACTTTTCTTAATGTCCATGTACAGTCCGGAAATCGCTTGCCTAATGAAGTGGAACCTAGATGAAATTTGGTACCGGGGACAAATTATTTCCATCAACTGTCTAAATCACACTGCACTAATGGCGGATACTGGACACACGTCTAACACCAGCATAGTTGTAATGGCCTCAGTGATCCACTTTACAAGAGGGTGACTGCTGTCATAGTTCATCTTCCTCGCAAAGGACTATTGGACAGTCAATTGCTTAGTTAAAGTAGTACAAGTGGTCTTCCAACTTCCTCTCTGGGATGACGACCGACAACCAGCAGCAAAAAGAGCAGTGGCAGCATTAGGCAAAGCACTCAAGGATCCTCTGGAGGAATCTCGGATAGGAGAGGACTAGTCAGTCATACCAGTGACTTGGCCTGCAGGACTACTTCCAATCCTGACAGAGGAGGAAATTTACAATGAGGGAGTTGGTGGTGTGGATTGCAGGAGCTTGGATACAAAAGGAAAAAGGGATTTAGGCATCACTGGACTACTTATGCTCTTACCCAAAGTTTTTGAACTTGACAATGACTTATGTTGGATGTTCCTAGGTGGTTAACGTCCTTACCCCTACTTATTATAGATTGACAAAGGCAACATATGGCTTGACACCTGTTGTCCGGATTTGTGGATAAATAATTCCACACCGAAAAGGTGGATTTTTTTGGAATTTTGCTCAGGCATGACAATAGGCATTTTCATCCCATGGACAACAACTGTCTTCACTGGTGCCTTATTCAAACAAACCACATCACCATCAGAATCCTCATCGTCAAATTCCTCCTCAGCGCCAGCTACACCAATATCATCCTCATCCTGGTATACTTCTAGAGTGAAATCATCAATCTCAATATCAGCAACTGGACTGGTGGTGCTCCTCCAAGCACTTGCAGAGGGTGTGCAAATGGTGGTAGGATCCTCCTCTTCCCATACAGTCTTGGGAAGGTCAGGCCTAGACATCGCAACCGCAGACACACTTGGACTTTCCTTGACGATTTGTGATATCTGTGAGTCTGAATGCACAGTTGTTTTTTCCTGTGCTTTAACAAGCTTTTTTTTACAAAAAATTTGAGAGGGAGAAGAGCTTCCATTTTCATGAGAAGCTGAACCACCAGTCATGAACATAGGCCAAGGCCTTAGCCTTTCCTTGCCACTACGTGTCGTTAATGGCATATTGGCAATTTTTACGTTTCTCATAAGATATATATATTTCTTTTGGTTATTAATTTTTGCTTCTTGGACTTTACATGCCCTCTATGACATTGGGCATTGGCCTTAGCAGACGACGTTAATGGAATTGCATCGTCAATGTCTTGACTCGTGGCAGCAGCAGCTTCAGCACTATTACTAGGAACTAGTAGTGGTTCAGAATCTTTCCCTGTTTTTCCTTCTAGTTTTTGTTCTCCATTTCAAAGGACAGCACCCCTTTATTATTACAGCACACAGAACAGTGCCCCTTTATTTTTAACAGCAAACAGAACAGTGTCCATTTTTATTTACAGCACCCCTGTATTTTTACAGCATACAAGACAGGGCCACAGCACCCCTGTATTTTTACAGCACACCTGTATTTTTACAGCATACAGGACAGAGCCACAGCACCCCTGTATTTTCACAGCACCAATGTATTTTTACAGCATACATGACAGGTCCACAGTGTTCCTTTATTTTTTCAGCACCCCTGTATTTTTCCAACACCCCAGTATTTTTATAGCACCCCAGTATTTTTTTCAAAACCCCTATATTTTTACAGCATACAGGACAGGGCCACAGCACCCCTGTATTTTTTCAGCACCATTGTATTTTTACAGCATACAGGACAGGGCCACATCACCCCTGTATTTTTACAGAACCCCTGTATTTTTACAACACCCCTGTATATTTACAGCATACAGGTCAGAGCCACAGCACCCCTGTATTTTTACAGCATCCCTTGTATTTTTACTGCATACAGGACAGGGCCACAGCACCCCTGTATTTTTACAGCACCCATGTATTTTTACAGGATGCGGGATAGGGCTACAGCACCCCTGTATTTTTACAGCACCCCTGTACTTTTACAGCATCCAGTACAGGGCCACAGCAGCACTGTACTTTCACAGCACCCCTGTATTTTTACAGCATACAGGACATGGCCACAGCACCCCTTGTTTTTTTTAAGAGCACCCCTGTATGTTTACAGCATACAGGACAGGGCCACAGCACCCCTGCATTTTTTCAGCATAGAGGACAGGACCACAGTACCCCTGTATTTTCACAGCACCCTTGTATTTTTACAGCACCCCTGTATTTTTACAGCATACAGGATAGGGCCACGGCACCCCTGTATTTTTACAGCACTACTGTATTTTTACAGCATACAGGACAGGGCCACAGCACCCCAGTATTTTTACAGCACCCCTTTATTTTTACAGCATACAGGACAGGGCACAGCACCACTGTATTTTTACAGCACCCGACACAGCCACAGTGCCCCTTTATTTTTACAGCACACAGTACAGTGCCACTGTACAGCACAGGACTGCAGCAACCCTGTACAGCACCCCAAACATCATAGGACACCACAGAACAGCAAACCTGTACAGCACAGGACAGCAGCACCCCTAACAGCACGGGGCACTAGCACAGGACACCAAACCAGTACAGCACAGGACAGCAACACCCCTAACAGCACAGTACACCAGCACTGGACACCACCCCAAAGAGCACAGGACAGCAGCACCCCTGTATGCCATCACCCACAGACAGACAGGTCTGTCTCCCTCACTCTCCAAGTCCGGAGTGAAAATGGCGGCAACATGCGGCTCCTTATATGGAATCCAAAACTTGCGAGAATCCGACAGTAGTATGATGACATTTTGCCTCGTTCTGGGATCTGAGTCTGGTGGGAAGTCCTGACTTGTAGTCGGATCCAGGCTCAGATCCTGAAGTTCAGGGGGGTTCAGATCTTCGGAGATCCGAACCTGCTCATCCCTGATTTTAATTGGTTTGCAAAGGTTAATTACTTTTTTTGGTTTACTGGCTTAAAAATATGTTTCTAGTTAAACTTCAGATTTACATTACAAAGTTGCTATGAGTTTATTCATTTTAGTCATCTAAGGCAGATAGTTATAAAACATGTTAATATACAAAAGGTAATTCCATATCTAACTTTTATCTGTAATGCAGCTAATATTATTGCAAGAAAAACCTAGGTTCTTAAATGTAATTTATTGAAAAAAAATTCTGACTTGGGACTGGATGTAATGACGTCTGAGTTGGCCGGAACTGTTTTTTTTTTTAAAGCTGCAATCAATTGCAAGGCAAAACCATGCCTTGTAAATGATTGCCGATTAAAAAAAACATCTGAGTTCGGGTGGGAACCTGCACCTCCATCCAACTTAGATGTTATTACATCCCGCCCTTTGAATCTTTTAAAAATGTGAGGCTAAATATAAAGGCCTGCAAACTGCTGAAGGTGCTGGAATTTGTGCAGATCTGCCTAGTTTTTTAAAGCGGCAATCATTTACAAGGCAAAACCAACCTGACTCGCACAAAGGGGGTCAGTCAGATCTGATTGCTGGGCTGCTAATTTTGCTGTCATGCATTCAGTCCAGGGGGAGTGTATATTCACCGTGCAAGTTTGCGATCTTATGTGTACACCGAGCTGATAAAATTCACTTTGTGGAGTCTCTGCGCAGCCCAGGACTTACTCCTCCAGTGCAATAGAATCAGGCTGATTGGGCCCAGAACTGATGTCAGACACCCTCCCTAAAAATGCTTGGGCACGCCTGCATTTTTTCCATTCACTCCCAGTAAACAGTCAGTTACCACACACAAACCGCTTCTTTCTATCAATCACCTGTGTGAATTGAATTTTCGCACCATCCTGTCGCTGGCCGGCGATGCCTTTTGTTGTTGTCAGATGCACGTGTGTAATGTAGTGCAAACGCATGTGCAGTTAGTACCCGATCGCCCACTGTGTGAAAATGCACAGCAGCGATTAGATATATGAATGACCCCCAAAGTCCCGCACCTTCCGCAACTCACACCCTATTACATTTAGTCTGTGGTCTTTGTAGAGACAATGCAGCCTGTTAGGAGATCACACTTTGTGTTGTCTCCTGGGTGCTCAGTTATGGCACATTGTGGACTGGGTAGATAGATTGTTGGGAGGTGCTGGGAATGACCTGGAGGTCTTGGTGCATGTGGGCACCAATGACAAAGTTAGTAGAAGGTGGGATGTCCTTAGGCAAGAAACTTAAGGCAAGGACATCTAAGGTAATATCCTCAGAAATATTGCCTGTGCCATGCGCTAGCACAGGGAGGCAGATTAGGGAGGTAAATGTGTGTCTTTCGGACTGGTGTAGGGAAGAGGGGTTTGTGTTCCTGGAACACTGGGCGGACTTCTTAGTCAGGCGCCATCTTTTTTATCATGATGGATTGCACCTGAATGAAGAGGGGGCAGTGGTGCTGGGGAATAAGGATAGTTAGAAGGTAGGAGGAGATTTTAAACTAGGTGCCTGGGGGGAGGGTTTAGCTAGAAACTACGGGTCATGCAGTGAGAAAAGTAAGGATGGTGGTAGTGAACCAAATGGGGGTGGAGAAGTGGGGAGGCTAAGAGCATACTGCATGGCCATTAACATGGGTATTACCAAGGGTAATAGTCATGATTATGGGTCATCGTTACTGTGTAGAGAAAATTATGTCTCTTGTGCAAGTAGAAATACTTATCTTAACTGTATGTATGTAAATGCTAGAAGCTTTACAGGTAAAAAGGGGGAACTAGAAATCTTTGCCGCAAGCAAACAGTATGACATTATAGGCATTACTAAAAACCTGGTGGGACAAATCTCATGATTGGTCAGTTAATATGGAGGGTTATATGCTGTTCAGGAGAGATAGATCAAACAAATGGGGTGGAGGGGTATGTCTTTACGTAAGCCGTTTTTAAAACCTGACGTATGGAAAGATATTCATGAGGAAACTGAAAACACTGTTGAGACGTTATGAGTTGAAATTGCATGTGGGGGAAAGGGAAAGAAAAAGATGGTATTGGGGCTAGGCTACAATCCCCCTGGTATAGCCCCCTGGTATTAATGTGTCTGACGAGGAAATGTTGCCGAAGCAAATAGATAAAGTGGCTGGAGTAGGTGACATAATTGTGATGGGAGATTTCAACTATCCGGAGATAAATTGGACAAACGATTCATGTGATACTGCTAGGGGTAATATGTTTTAAAACACACTAAATTATAATTACTTACTTCTACTAATCGAGGAACCAACTACGTACAATGCAATTGTAGACCTGTTATCAACAAACAATGGGGATTTGATATCAAATATTATAGTAGGGGAGCCCACAGGAAACAACGACCACAATATGGTCACATTCAATATAAATTTTCATAAGCAGTCCTATATGGGTTCAACTAGGACTCTGAACCTTAGCAAAGCCAACTTTGACATGATGAGGGAAGCTTTAAGGGACACTGAATGGGAAATTTTGTTTCAAGGAAAAAACACTACAGAGAAATGGGAGGTGTTAAAATCGCTGCTCTATGAGATTACTCGGAAATTTATTCCCATAGGCAGCAAACAAAGGACTAAAAACTCCAAATCAATTTGGCTTGACAAAAATATTAAGGAATTAATGGGCAAAAAAGGTGAGCATTCAAAAAATACAAATAAGAGGGGAAGGTGGAGTCATTCCAGTACTATAAGGTTTGCAACAAAATATGCAAAAAAGAAATAAGAGCGGCTAAAGCAGAAACTGAAAAGCTAGTAGCAAAGGAGAGTAAATCAAACCACAATTTTTTTTTATATCTCAACAGCAAAAGATTAAAGAAGGAGAGGATATGCCATTTAAAGGTCAAACTGGGAGTCTTAATCAAAAACGATAACGACATAGCGGTTAATTAAACAAGTTTTTCACATCGGTGTTTACAATAGAGGACCAGATGCATGAACTAACACCCAACCTCAATAAGGATAATGTCCCACTGCTAAGTGCTTATTTAAGTGAGGAGGAAGTCTGTGACCGATTGAAAAAAACTAAGATTAATAAGTCACCTGGTCCCAACTGTATTCACCAAAGGGTTCTCATAGAGCTACACTCTGAATTAGCAAGACCTCTATTTTTAATCTTCAATGATTCACTTACATCAGGCATGGTTCCCAAAGACTGGCGCATAGCGGATGTAGTGCCGATCTTCAAAAAGGGCAGTAAAGCTAAACCAGGCAATTATAGACCCAGTTAGTCTTACATCTATAGCGGGGAATGTACTAGAAGGCATTCTAAGGGATAGTATACAGAAGATCCTTGAAGCCAAAAAGATTATCATTAGGAACCAACATGGATATGTGAAGGATATATCATGTCAAACAAACTTACTAGGCTTTTATGAAACAGTTAGTGCGAACCTTGATCAGGGTAAGGTGGTGGGTCTAATCTTTTTAGACTTTGTTAAATCTTTCATCACAGTGACATGAGACTTATCTATAAGTTACAACAACTCGGTCTAGGGATCACAATATGCACTTGGATTAGTAATTGGTTTGCTAATAGGGAGCAGTGCTTTGTGGAAAATGGACATTTTTCAATTTGGACTGAAGTACTTTGTGGTGTGCCACAAGGGTCTGTACTTAGACCACTATTTTTCAACATTTTCATTAATGATCTATTGTAGCAGTAGATCTAGAGAGCATGGTGTCAATTTTTGCAGACGATACCAAACTATGTAAGGTTATAAATTCGGAGATGCTGAGTCTCTCCAGAATGATTTATTTAAACTGGAATCATGGGAAGCAAAATGTAGAATGAGTTTCAATACAGACAAGTGCAAGGTGATGCACCCTGGTTGCAAGAACAAAAATAACACCTAAATACTAAATGGGGTGATTTTAGGGTACTCCGTACTGGAAAAAGACTTATGAGTACACATAGATAACAAACTTAGCAGCAGTACCCAATGTAGGATTGCAGCAAAAAAGGCAAATAAGGTACAGTACTAGCATGCATAAGGAGGAGAATTGATGCAAGGGATGAGGGTGTTATACTCCCACTATACAAATCCCTAGTGAGGCCCCATCTGGAATACAGCACACAATTTTGGGCACCTTACTATAAAAAGGATATCCTGGAACTAGAAAAGGTTCAGAGACGGGCGACCAAACTAATTAAGGGGATGGAGACGCTGGAATACTATGAATGACTTGCAAGGTTTGACATGTTCGCCCTGGAAAAGAGGAGATTAGGAGGGGACATGATCAACATTTATAAATATTTAAGGGGACAATACACAGAGCTTGCATGGGATCTGTTTTTTTAAAGGATACAACTTTTTCAAGGCAAGACCAGGTTGGTTTTGCCTTTTAAATGAGTGCCGCTTTAAAAAAACTTTTGAGTTCCGCCAGAATCTTAGAGCTCCGGCCATCACGCACTTCATCATATCCAGCCCAGGGGCATTGGAATGGGGGGAGGCAAGAGGGCAGCTCGCTCCCCCCACACATGAGAGAGGCGCCCATACTGGCGCAGAGGAACGGTTATGTGAAATACCGCTGCCGCACACAGAGCCGGGGCTGACCATAACGCCATGTACATGGCCGTGTACAGCGCCACCCTGAAGAAGGGGCGATGCCATTAGCACTCAGCGGGGCCGCTGTATGTCTGCTGGGTGGGCAGGCACAGGGGTGATCAAAGTAGGAAGCAGGCAGAGACATTGTGGGCGGAGCCACCAGCGCTGCTTTACTAAGGATGGCAGGACAGCGGAGAAGAATTGGACCTCACTGCTAGGCTAGCCACGTTGGTAAGCCTCTGATTATACCTGGCTGGCCTGTGCTCCTCCTCCCCTCTGTGCTCAGTTCTGCTCCCTTTACTTCACATTGTAAGTCTGTTTTCTGTCTCTCCCAGTATGTCTCCATGTCACCAATGTGTATGTCTCCTGTCCCCCCACCAGTCACCAGTTTAAATACTTAGATCATTATTTATATAATTTATAAATTCCATTTAGCTGATCTTAATTGTTCCAATTTATTTTTTACTTTGTTTTATCTCCAGTTTTATCAGCAGAGAGCTTTCCACATCTTTATTCCGTACATTGTAGATTAGAGGATTGATCATGGGTGTTACAACTACGTACACAGCTGTAAGGACTGGTTCTAGGACATTGGAGTAATCTGATGGAGGCACCATGTACACAGACACAGCTGTTCTATAGTAAATAATAATGATAGTGAGGTGGAATGAGCAGGTGGAGAAGGCTTTATGTCTGCAGTCCTTAAATTTTATGTGCAGGATGACCCTGATCATTTTTATATAAGATGTCATAATGAGCGTTGTTGGGAAAAATACATACATCAACATTTCATAGATGACAATATAAAAATCTTCACTGCCAGCACAGATGTTAATCAGAGCTTTGGGATCACAGAAAAACTGGTGTATAGTATTTGAAGGACAAAAGGACATTTTTGATGTTGCAGTTGTAACCACAATTGTATTGAAGAATCCTGATATCCAAATACTAGATGCAAATAATATACAGTTTTTCCTATTTAAAATTGTGTGATAGTGAAAAGGATTACATATAGCAACATATCGGTCATATCCCATAATGAATATTAGAAGATCCTCTGTGGAGACAGCCAAAATAAAAAAGTACATCTGGGTGAAGCATTGAATGAAGGATACAGAAATATCACCAGACAGTAACATGTACAGGAGGTTAGGTACAGTAGTGGTTGTATAACAGATATCTATTAAAGCTAGGTTTCCGAGAAAGAGATACATGGAGGTGTGTAACTGGTAATCAATATATATCACTGTTATTATAAGAGAATTGATGAGCACTCCAAACACATACAGGAAGAAAAACACACTTAGGGTGTGTACACACGGTGAGATCCTTGCTATGGCCGATTTTCACTTGCGATTTCCCTTGAACTCCCCGGTGCCCAGCACCACCGATTTTGACTAACTTTTCTTGAGATATGGACTAAGTGTGCTTACAATTTTGGCTTATGTGAGATTTTGGCTTATGTGAGATGTCATTGACATGTGAGATGATCTAGATAGTACACCGATCTAGCAAGGATTAACTTGCCTGCACAGTCTATCTTTTCTTGCGATGTCGACCTGGCGCGACCGCGCATCGGGATCAAATCGGGATCGCAAGGTGCACTAACTTTTCTTGCGATTTTGACTATATAGTCAAAATCGAAAGAAAATATCTCACTGTGTGTACACACCCTAATAATGACTGATACATAAACAGATGTTACAGAAAAGGGCAACAAGTGTACTTATTTGATACTAGTCTGGTTCTCCATGTCTATTTAAGGTTATTCTGTAAAGAAACATTATTATTATTACTACAAAGTTTTACTTACCATTGTCTAGTGGGCTATATTTACTGTAGGTTGGTGCTTCCACACATACTGTATTGTGGATGAATAAATTATAAGTTAGTAATTTTACTCATGCACTTAATTTCAGAACTTTATCTTCTATTATTTAACTTGTTTAGAAAAGAAAAATGAATAAGAAAAAAAATAAATGTGTTAATTTAAATAAATTCAATTGACCTTATACTATATTGAATATTTATGCCCCTAATAATCACTTGATAGAATTCTTTGGTGACATTTCTCAATTGTTAGCCCAACATAATACGCATTCATTGACATTAGGAGGTGACTTCAATACAGTCAAGGACCCGACCCTAGACAAAACCCCTATTCCGTCAAGCCTATCCTACCGAAACTGGACTACCTTGACTAACTTTATGATTAATAATCAGCTAACTGAAGTTTGGAGATTATTCCATGCCTCAGACAAATCCTTCACCTTCCACTCTGGGGTACACCGCTCGTTCTTGTGCATAGATTATTTCCTATTAGCAAATACCTTGGTACAGGCAGTATCTTTGGCCGATATAGGTGACATTATTATAGCAAACCACTTGCCCATCTCCATATCTATACGGCCGCCACCTATTGGTCCCCTACACCATACAAGGAGATTCCCTTCATATTGTTCTAATCAGAAGAATTCGAATCCTACCTCAAACGCCATTGTCAGATTATGTTGAAAGCAACATTGAACACTGGGGTGATCCTTTTTTATTCTGGGAAGCTTCCAAAACTGTTATGTTTCTTATGTAGCAAATTGTAAAAAAGCCCTCAAAGCACAATACCTCTTGTTATCGGAAACAATGCGGACCCGTTTCTCTGACTATTTGTCAGTCTACCCCATAGAAAATTTTACAATTTACACTCAAGCCAAGCAACTACTTGACAACTTTTTACTTTCTCAGGCTCAAACACACTTGGACTATACTAAAAATCGATATTATAGATGAGGTAGTCAGACAGGTCATCTTCTAGCTTCCCTGACTAAACTGTGGCACTGTAAAAATCATATTGTTTTGCTTAAGACAAGTGATGGACTCCCTTCAGTTACCAAAACCTCTAATATCTCCTCTGCCTTTCATAAATTTTTCTCTGATTTATATTCCGCTCCACCCTCCGATCCAACTCTGATAACTGACTTACAAAAGCTAATATACCTTGTCTCTCACCAGAACAACATGAATTCTTAGATGTGGAAATTTCAGAACAAGAAATTAATGTCGCAATATCCACTCTCCACACCTGTAGGACTCCTGGGCCTGATGGTCTCTCATGGAAATATTACAAAGATCTGCAATTAGATATCAACCCTACTTTACTGGAACTATTTTGTACTATTCACAAACGTAACACATGATGATGCTTTTACTACATTAATCCCAAAACCAGGTTGAGATCCTACATGTGTAGACTCCTATTATCCGATAACTTTATTAAATGTAGACCTAAAAATACTTTCTAAGATGATGGCCACATGGTTACAATCTTTCTATTCTTCCATCATCTCCACTCATCAATTAGGGTTTGTTAGTTAACGGCACTCAGTAAAAGGGATTCGGACCACCATTACATCAATAGTCGCTTCCAACTTCTCTCCTAACTCTCCTAACATGCTTCTTAGTCTCAATGCCCACAAGGCTTTTAACACTGTATCATGGCCCTTCCTTTTCCAAGCCCTTTCTACTTACTCCTTTGGTACTGACTTTATCAACCTCATACGCTTTTTATATAAGTCCCCTTCGGCTTCACTCCTAATTATTGGAACTAGAAGTGACCCAATAATAATGTCCCGAGCAACCAGACAGGGATGCCCCTTGTCTCTTCTCCTTTTTGACCTCTCCCTCAACCCCTTACTTTGACTACTTGATTCATGGCCAACCTTACAAGGTATCAATGTTGGTGAAACCGAAATTAAAATCACTGCTTTTGACAATGATGTATTGATTTATCTCTCAAATCCTAAATCTGCCTTATGACCCCTTTTGACTTTACTGGACACCTTTGGTCCAGCATCTGTTCTTTTTAATTAATTTTGATAAGTCTCAGGTGCTGTACCGTAAAAAGGGGTTTACACAGCCAAAATGGGCTACTTCTCTTTCTCTTAAATGGGCTAAAGGTCATATGACATATTTAGGGATCACCCTTCCTAAGAATATTACTTGCTTAGATAAATGCAATGTGTCTCATATTATTGCCCCCCTTACTAAGAATTTGAGGGACTTGAGTCATCTACAGCTCTCATTCCTGGTATGAGCAAATGTGTTAAAAATGATCCCCTTCCCGAAACTCCTCTCCCCATTGCAGATGATTCCTATTATCTTAACTCGTGCGAATGTCTTATCTATAACAGGTTTATTTAGAAATTTCATATGGAATAACAAAATGGTGAGAATAGGAATGATCAAACTACAGCAACCAAAATCGAACTGAGGAATTAAATTCCCAGACATGCTAACATACTGTGTAACTACTCTGCCCTGTTCCCACATCTAAAAGAGTGGCTGACGGCTTGCGACACCTATACTAACACCTCACTGGAACAAAATTTTCTTCCTCGAATATCACTTGTGGCCTTCTTACACCTAACCGATAATGAAATACCACTGGAGATTATGAGCAAACCTCTTCACATGTCCAATAGAAAACTGGTTACTCTTACGTCACAAATATAAGTTGAACCCATGTTTCTCTATACACCTGCCATTTACAAATAATCCAAGTTTCCTACATGGGGAAACATCACAGGTTTTTCTTCATTGGGCAAGTGAGCGATTATGCACTGTGGGACAACTAATAGATAGGAACTCTCACAAACCCCTTACCTATTCTGAGGCAGTGATCAAATTCCCAGTTATTGGGAGATCCACTTTTTCCTATTTACAGACCCAACACTATGTAAGTGAAATCTCTCGCTTTCTCGGGGACGGTGATTGGAACAACCTCCTGGACAACTCCCTACTGATGCCCTCCACAACGAAGGGAGCTATATTGGCACATTATAAATTTATTGGATTTCTTTTAGACTACTGCGATGTCTGTACAGGTTTATCTCAATGGCTGGAACACTTTCCTTCTATGACGGTGGATGATATTCTGAAACAATTGGAATACTCTAGTACTATGTTTCCAATGACTAGGTTTGCCAAAATGTTTCTCAATGTCTTCCATTGCGCATATATATCTCCTTCTAGAGGGTATCAGATGGGAATACTGGAAAATCCCAAATGTCTTAAATGCTCACATGAACCCGCAGATTCATACCATTGCTTTTCGACTTGCCCATATATCAATCAATTTTGGCAACACGTATGTTATTTTACTATGGAACATCTTGTTAATTATGTCTCGCTGACCCCTGAGTGGGCTATCTTTGGCATATTACCACCTGATGTAAGGGTTCCTAGAGGAGTAAGAAGATTAATTTTGGCGGTATCATCTGACGCTCGTAATGCTATAGTGCAGCTGTGGACTCAAAACACCCGACCCTCACTTGTATTATTCAAGAAAAAAACTTTGTTTCATTTTTCATATGGACTGGTTGGAGGCTTCCCTCCTAAAAGAGACTTTTGTTAAGACATTTTTTGACTCATGGGAAATCTATATAGAGCCTCTTCCATTATCCATAAAGTATTCTATACAGCATTGCTTTTGAAGGACTTTATGGTATGAGACACGTGTCTTTCTGGAGGACCCTTCTATTTCTTGAATCTTAGTTCTTTAACTTTTTTTGGTTTTGTTTATTACTCATTTATGTTTTGTATATTGAAATGCGTTATATTGTATGATGCAAATGACACAAATGACACTTGTAAACGCTGGTTTACTTACAGGACTAAAAAGCTTAAACTTTAAACACACTTGATACACTTTAATATTGAGCCTCTGCAGCCGCTGTAATTAACCTTACACCCTTATATTGTTCACAAACCTTACGTACACAACATCGTACAGTGTCCGCACTCTGCGTACGTACGCCGAAAGGGCGTAGTGACAACACAGATTGTGTACACAAGCCTACATGCTGTTAACACAATGCAGCAGCCCGAGTGGCTGTAAATACACTTTAAACCTTATCAAGGAAATGGGACACGACACCAGTTGCAATTCAAAACTAAGTTGGGGTCTAACCCACCAACGGTTCTTTACTAGCAGGGGGTAACAATATAAACAATACAATACAATACAATAGAATAATGGCTACAGTCAATGATACATACATGTTTGGTTCCGCCTGCGCTACCCAGTCTGGTCCTCAGTCATCAGGTGAGATGACCTTCAGAGTCTGTGTGTGACCGGGCATGCAGCTGGCTTTTTACACAATAGTCCAAAACCTAGCACAATAGAAACTGTAATCTCTTTGTCCATTGGACACAGGGATGGTCATTTACAGTACAGGAGAGGTCATGGGCCAGTTTGAATAGGTGGGCGATGTCTGTTCCAGGTGCACTTGCAGATGGTCTCCTTTGGGTTCCCGCCGCATACCAAATGTACAGTAAATATAGTTGATATCTATATTCTGCTACTGTGCATAACTATTTGCAGGAGCCTGCGATCTTCTGCAAACTAACACTGGAATATTGCCCTTAATATACCCTAGAGCTGGATACCAAACACCACCTTATAACCTTATTCTGTCCCCTCCTGTCCTGTAAAGGTGAATCCCTTTGTTCTGATACCATTTAAACTAGTGTAACTTGCTGGTGTGGTGCAGGGAGACTATGTGTACATTGTGCACTATTTGGATCAAATATGTAATGTGTTTTTATGGCTTTTCCATACGATCACAAACTGTATCGTAATTACTCATACCACGCGCTAATACGCAGGACCGCGGCAGCGACCATACGCAAATTGCGAATATGCGCACGCACGGCAGAGCAAGTACGCGCACAGAGGCCATCTGTGTGTAGTTTGTACGTGATGTGTGTACTGCAATATTTTTCGAATTCGACAGTCCACCCTTTGGCAGTCACCAATAACTGCCACTAACTACTCAATAAACAGAAAAATATCTATACAATATATATATAAGCTTGGATGATCGGGGAGAGTTGTAGGTGGGAAATGTATCACCTAGTGGGATAGTAAAAAGCATGCATGTATGAATCCATGTCTTAGAGGCATGTATCATCGTGCCGTATATGTTCTAAATAAGCTTCGAGGTATTGCGAAGTATACATTAAATCCTTCTCATCCCTTATCTAGGGTCTGTAAATGGGCCAACAAACACTACCGAGCTCTTTTCGGCTTCTTGTTCCAACAAATGGGGTGCACATTTAGTTGATGATACATGGAGGGGGAACATATGTGAGTGCTAGTATATTTGGATATCACCTGTTGACTATGTGTGCTATTAGCTGGAGGTTGCAGAGATGAAGATAAGACACATATATAAAAATACATTCACATAAACACTTTGGGTAGGGCTGATGTCTTTTTCCAGTTGGATGTATCTGGGCAGAGGGGGAGACAAAGAAAAACGGGTGAAAGAAACAGGCCATGAAATTCATTTGCAATCCTTATCATAACGCTGTTTCTATGGATGGATCATAAATTAAGTCTGCTGCTATAACAGCACCCTCGCTCCTTAGACTCATCAAATTTGTACTGCGCTTGCGCCGTGTTAGAATTTGAACACACCTAAATATCAAACCAATAATTATGATGACTCCCAGGATACAAAGGAGAAACTTCCCCACACTCATAATGACATTTTGAGCCCACTCTCCTAAACCTGAGAACCATTTGCGTGGGTTCAACCATGAGACCCAGCAGGTCAGTTCACTACTCACAGTCGCTAAGGTAAGGTTGTGCTTCCTCCTGAACTCCCACTTCAACTGCAAGATCTCGTCCATCTTCTGATCGATGATCTCCGTTGAGTCATCAGTGCTGTTCATAATATATGTACAGCACTTCACACCATATTGAGTTGCCAAAGTAACACAGTACCCACCTGTCATGGCTGTAACATAATTAAGGACCATCCTGTGCTGGATCAGTAACTCCCTTCCCGTATACCTGAAGGTGTCATCATACATCTCAGTGATATTATCTATCAAGTTCGCTAGCGCATGGATATACCTATAATTTATAGTTCCTCTGGCAGTACGGGTGATGTCTAATGCGAGAAGGCACTGAATCCCGGTGGATTCGTGGATCAAATCAGAGGCTGCATGCTCTGCCCTATCTATGAGGTGTCTCTTGATGATGTGTTCATAGTGAGTATGAGTATAAGGAGCCTGAGCACTGCGGTGAACGTCTTTCATCTTATTATGGGTTATGGTCATGACCTCCGGTAGTACTCTCCCAATATAACACAATCCTTCTGAGCTCGGGGCAAGCCACTTGTATGCTTTGCTCCCACATATGAAATAGGTATCATCTGGGAGAACATAGGGGACAAAATGTAACATCACCATATTGGAAACTTTCCAAGTAAAGAAACCAATCCCTAGTTCTCCCATTTGCTCAGTACAAGTATTGGGCTGGATGATATGGGCACAATACCCTGAAGAAACTTTTCCAACCCACATGGTCTTGCTTCCACGGGTGTACCTATAACGAAAATACCAAATACCTTCCACTTTTGGCTATTTGGCGTACAAGTTCAGAGTCTATGGGTATCCCATTAGCTCTGTGTGAAAAGGTAATTGTCTGGTTATTCCACGTCACTTCCCAATTCCCGGTTTTCGGTAATTGGAAATATTAAAGCACAATAAGGACCTGTCTACATGATACTGGTGGAGCTTCAAACTTGGGGGCCTAGAGATAATGAATTTCTTGTCCACCGATCTCCCACCCCATAATTCGAGTACCTCATCTATTTCTAAAGGGTATGGTACTAATCCTGACTTACTCTGACCTTGAGGTACCTGTGAGCACACCCAACATTATGTCTAGTTTAAGACCTTACCCACTAATGAGTGGTAATCACCCAATGGATGGCGGTCCATGTCGATATTAAAGTTGGACTGACATCTCCGGATACACCCATCCTCGACTACATTCTCACAATTCCTACAAATACAATATTAATCAGACAATAACCCTTCACAGTGCCTCCGAGCTCCATGACTACCAGAGCGCTTACTGATACCAACCTTTACTCGAGTGATGCACTGCTCCTGAGATCCTACAAATTCATACTCGCCATCAGAACCCATTCCAGATCCCTGCTCGACCTCTCTGGGACCCTCACCAAAACAAATTGTCCTGATCAAAAACAGAATTACTAGCAGAACCCGAAACTCAGTCTCTTGTGATAGATCCATTTCGTTAGGGGAAAGAAGGAAAATAAGAAGGAGAAAAGAAAGGAAAATGCAGGGGGATGTGAAAAAAGAACAATGGTGCGACATCCGTCCTAGATCTTGTTGCTCTCCGTGCTCAGGTGCCCTTTAACAGTCCTGCCTCTCAACTTTCCTGGAACAAACACTCTAGTGATACGAGGTTCTCTCCACCTTGCTCTTTGTCACAAGTCCTCTCCGGGTCAGCGACCTTCTTGCAGTGGGACGAGTGGACCCAAGTCTCTCTTTCGGCAACCTTCAATGCTGTTGTGCTGGTTAACAAGACTTGGTATGGTCCTTCCCACCTGTCTATGAGGCAACCTGAGCGTAAGAAATTTTGAATCATCACATAATCCCCAGGCTCAATGTCATGACAACTACTGTTCGGTAGGTCAGGAATCACCAGCTTTAGATTTCTTTGTTGATTTCTCAGCTGCTGGCTCATCCCAACCAAATATTTCACAGTCACTTCATTATTGCATTTCAAATCATCCTGGGGGTCTATCATTACATGAGGTTGTCGACCAAAAGGAATTTCAAAGGGTGATAAGTTAAGTGGAGACCTAGGAGTGGTTCTGATGCTGTACAACACTAGTGGCAAAGCTTCTGGCCACAGCAATCCAGTTTCAGCCATCACTTTGCTCAGCTTGTTCTTAATAGTGCTGTTCACTCTCTCTACCTTCGCACTCGCCTGTGGTTGGTACGGAGTGTGCAGCTTGCTATTAATTCCCATCAGTTTGCACATGACCTGAAAGACTTCACCTGTAAAATGGGTACCCCTATTGCTTTCAATTATTCTAGGGATACCATATGTACACACAAATTCCTGCACAATTTTCTTTGCAGTGAATGTAGCAGTATTTGTGGCAGCAGGGAACGCTTCTACCCAGTTGGAAAATACGTCAATACAAACTAACACATATTTCAAATTCCTACAGGGTGGTAACTGTATGAAATCGATTTGTATTACCTGAAAAGGTCGGTCTGTCAGAGGGATATGGGATGGCTCTGTTGGTATCGTCTTACCAATATTCTTCCACAAGCAAGTAAAACATGCCATTGCTCTCTTACCTGCATGAGAAGAGAATCCTGGCGCACACCAGTAGGCTCTTTCCAACTTGCACATACCCTCTTTGCCCAGATGAGTCAGACCGTGTGCCGCCTCAGCTAGAGTTGGAAGATATGCTCTGGGGCCACTGGCTTACCGTGTCCACCTGTCCAAAGTCCTGACTGCCTTTTCCTGTAGGGAACACAAACTTTTTCATTTTAATTTACTGTTGTGTGTTATCAGTTGTGTAAAGTAAACCATCTGTGGAAAGTGAAAAGAGAGGGGAAATAATAAAAAGAAAATTGTCAGGTTTGCGTTCACCATCAGGCTGTCACACCATCATGCATATCGGTGTCTGTACACAGTCTCCCTTCACCAGTATTCTCATTCTTCACCCTTTGTGCATGACCAGGCACACTGCATTAATACTTGATTTAGGTATAACTCTGAAGGACCGAGTAGGCCTGTGGTGTTTGACCTGTAATCGGGTACGTGTGTTGGACCCTCCTGTCGGTGAACGTAAGAGATGAAGAGGAAACTTTGAAGACAAATCACATAGAGGTTAGCAACAGATAAGTTTGTAGAGGCAAAGAGGATTTTACAAAATTTGACAACTGGATTGGGCACTACGGGGAATGATTCTCTACTCGGTCTGCTCCCCTAAAAAAAATTTCTATGTGTGTTATATATCTACTGGGACTATCCCAGCCATCAATCCAGTGTCCTGTCCATTCTAAGTTCATAGGGAACCCGGTATCTTTGAGATAATTTTCTCTACCTGTGATGGACATGCATCTAAAACAGTGAAATGCAACATTAGTCTTCGTGGGTATCCAACATAATTTGTACTTCCTGGGCGGGAGCACGCTATATGTATACCATCTCTAACAAAACTCCTGTTAAGTTAATCAGAGGTAATTTCTGCTTGAGAAAAGAGCAAAAGTTTAGAGGCCTCATCTCAACCCCCGCAAATGTTGTCAAAAAGAGTAAAGTTGCAATTATTCCGTTCTTCCCATTAACCGAATCTGTGTTTTCTATATCTCTCGTGATTCCTTACTATATGTCCCTTGATCCCGTCTATGTGTTTAATAATGTGGTTTGTATTCTATGTCTAGGGGTCTAGGGGTCTATATTGACTATGTGTTCTACTACTCTTACAATTTCTAGCAAAATGTCCTTTATTTTTACAAGTGTAACATATTATTGGCCTTTTCTTACCACCAGGGTTTTGGGGTATAGGCTGATGAGACTTTGCTGTAAGAGCCTGTATATTTTCAATCCTCAGCCTCTCCTCCTGTTGTTCTCTACACATAGCAATATTCTTGTGGTGTTCAATTGCGCACTCTCTAAGACAAGCTTCTGTGGACCCTCTCCAATCAGGCAAAGATATTTGTACCCTGTCCCTTACTGTCTTATTGAGTTCGTCCATTAGCACAGAGACAGCTACCTCCCTGTAATTCGCATCATTCCCTGTATCTGATATCCCAATGTATCTATCCATTATTTGCAGGGCCCGATGGAAATATTCAGATGCCATTTCATTTTCCCTTTGTTTTATGGAGAAAATTCTTCTCCACTTAACAGTAGTGGGGAAATACAACTCTAGTTGCCTGTTAATTTGTTCCACATTCTCCTGATTGTTTCCGTCAGTCATAGGACTATCCGACTCTAATCTACAATCAGTGATACATTTTTGTGTGTCAATACTAGGGGGTAGGCACGCTTTCAAAAATATCCACCAATCTTTGTTATCTGGTTCATGAGCATTACCCAAATCTCTGATAAACTTCTGACATCTGGCTAAATGCTTCTGAGGATCGGGGAATTCTGTAATGATGACCGCAGCTCAGCTCTGGACCATGGGCAATACATTGCATTATTCCTGGTGAGGATTACTCCCTGACTATCGGTTCCCCCATTGGGAGTTACTATTTCCAAGACAGGATGTAATCCTACCATTCCGTTCCTAATCTGTTTACTGTGAGGTGTTGTTGTCTCTCTGCAATGAACCGTCTCACACTTACCGGTAGCTGTGACCTCACCAGCTCTTTCATTGGGGAATACTGTTACTGCTCTACCTGGTTGGACAGGCCCCACCTGAGTTTCCTGCAAGGTGACTGCCTGGAGGAGAGCTGCGATTTGGCTGGGTACTTCATCTTTCTGTGACCTAAAACTCTGGAGAGACTTCAAAACAGGATACAACTTGCAAAAGTTAGGGTTAATACATTTCTCTTGCATTCTATTATCAGTCATAGATATACCATTGGCTGTAGCCATCTCTTCCCTCTCGACCTGTGTCGATAATGGTGTGTTTGTGTCCTCATTCCTGCTAGGTTTTGAACCTGTTTTGCGAGCTAATTCCCTTTGCGCATCCCCCTCTTGCTGCCGTAGATTTAAGCAATCAGTATGTCTAATCCTTTGTTTTCTGGATTTTATCAGACATATCCTTGTCCTTAAGTTCTGCAATATCTCTGGTTCAAAGCTGCCCACCCTAGGGAATGATACCCTATCTTTGTCAGTCATACGTACCCATTCAGACAAAAAGTCTTCAGCGTGTGGACCATATTTCCCACACAAGCAGCAATCAGATCAACTAACTACTAACAGTAACTATAAACGGAGAGGACGCCAGCCACGTCCTCTCCCTATCAATCTCAATGCACGTGTGAAAATGGCGGTGACGCGCGGCTCCTTATATAGAATCCGAGTCTCGCGATAGAATACGAGCCTCGCGAGAATCCGACAGCGGGATGATGACGTTCGGGCGCGCTCGGGTTAGCCGAGCAAGGCGGGAAGATCCGAGTCTGCCTCGGACCCGTGTAAAAAGGCTGAAGTTCGGGGGGGTTCGGATTCCGAGGAACCGAACCTGCTCATCTCTACTATTTACTGTACACCTGGCTCACATCATCACCATTTTGTACACATAAACTACTGATATTTATTGCCAGAAGCTTCTCTACAAATATTGGTCCTATACAAGTCTTATACTGTACAATCAGGCTATTTGTGGACTAACTTGTTCACAGTACAGAACCTTACCCAAACAAGTTGAGATACCTCCAGTGGTAACTCCAGAGGTGGGGCTGCAGCGCAGTTCAAAATCTAGAAAATAGAGCCACACCAACTGCCAGTGAGTCCCAGCCAGCAATGTTTGGCAGTGTTTGGGGTGGCACTTGGTTGTGGGTTTTATGTATTTCATGTTGCCTGTACATGTTTGTTTTTGTTTTTATTGCTTAGACGCAACTATCCTTTGCCCCATCAAAACTTGCACCAGCACCAAGCTAGGTGCCGAAATGATGGTCTATGATGTGAACAATAATGTTAGTAATCAGTTAGAAAACAGTCATCGACAAGCCTGCAACACTCCGATAACACGTCCATAAGACGGACTATCTCCATGCATCCACTTAGTGACCTAACAGTCACCTCCCCAGGGAGGCCCAATACATTTTCAAGACATTTCTGAGACCATAGGTCTAAATCACAACTGCGCTTCTGTACACATGGACACAAGCACAGTGTAGCAATATGCACAGAAAGCAAATTGCTCAATTGCAACCAACATCGGCACTGCATCTGTCTCAGGGGTTTATTTATAAAAAATTGGGTTGCAAAAACTGACACTTCTGATCATGTTTATGCCGGATTTTTAAAAAGGCAATGCTTTTACAAGCATGACACAGCTAGTAAAAGCATTGTCCTTTTAAATGTACAGTAGAACATCACCATGCTCGGAAGTATCGGGATTTACACAACCCATCTCTTTGAAAATAAACCCCTCTGAATCAGGCTCTGAGATTGATAAAAATTCTTCCTATGCAATCAGAATCCTAAAATAAATAAGCTCCTGAAATGTTGCCACTAGTTTAAATCTGTATGCAATATGTGATGGTCTTTTTACAAGCTGTAGATAAAATCATTTGCTTCACTGTACTTTCAAACTAGGCATGGCTGATAGAAAACAATAAAACAAGTGTCCTATGGGCTGACTGAAGTCTCAGAAAATGCACAAGATGTTATAAAATATTCCATATATTCACACCCATAGATGAATAACAGAAGCATACCATCATCTCCCTCCTGCATCATCTTTCAGCACTCTCTGTGTCTCTTTTCTCCCCCTTCCTTCATTCTATGTCTTTCTATGTCTCCCCTCTCCCTTCATTGTATGTCTCACTGTGTCTCCCCCCCTTTGTTGTATGTCTGTGTCTCTTTTTATCCCCCTTCATTGTGTGCCTTTCTGTGTCTCTTCCCCTTCCTTAATTGTATGTTTCACTGTGTCTATTCCCCCATTGTATGCCACTCTGTGTCTCTTTTCTCCCCCCACCTTCATTGTATATCTCTGTTTCTTTATTCTCCCCCCTTCATTGTATATCTCTCTATGTTTCTCCCCTCGCCCTTCATTGTATGTCTCTGTGGGTCTCTCTTTCTCCCCCCTCACCTCCTTCCTGTGTCATCTCTCAGCACACCATCATCTCCCCCCTTCATTCTATGACTCTCTGTGTTTCTTTTATCCCACCTTCTTTCTATTTCTCTCTGTGTCTACCCTCCCACTTCATTGTAAGTATATCTGTGTAATCCCCCCTTCATTGTATGTCTCTCTGTGTCTCTTTTCTCCCCCACTGTATGTCTCTCTGTCTCTTTCCTTCCCCCACCTTCATTGTATATCTCTGTGTGTCTTTTCTAAACCTTCATTGTATGTCTCTCTGTGTCTCTTTTCTCCCCCCCATTGTATGTCTCTCTGTGTCTCTTTCCTTCCCCCACCTTCATTGTATATCTCTCTGTGTGACTTTTCTAAACCTTCATTGTGTGTCTTTTCTCCACCTTCATTGTATGTCTCTCTGTGTTTCTCCCCTCCCTTTCATTGTATGTCTCTCTGTGTCTCTTCCCCCCTTCATTGTATGTCTTTATGTGTCTCTTTTTCCCCTCCACCTTGTGAGATCAAAGGAGGAGGCCAGGCAGCAAGATCTGGATGCTGCACTGCAATGGTGGGTGGGAGGTGCTGCAATTAGTAGAGGGAATGTGGGTGGTGTGGCAGGCACAATGGTGGCAGGAGGGCAGGCAGTGTGGGTATGATGCCCTGTCCAGCGGTGCCCCCCACTATTGGGTGTGCCACAGCATCCACGGCACACACCCTACTTGCCCCGCCCTAGTTACACCACTGCATGATGGTGAGATTCTCTTTTATTTTTTTTAAATGGCACATTGTTTTATTGTTGTGCAGCAAATTAGTCTTCACTGTATATATAAAAATAGTTGTCAATGAAGTGTTAACACTTATTATGGGATATTTCCTTGAGTTTTTATAAATAGCTTAAAAATCATTCTTTGCAGCTTTTGCCCATACATTATTGGCCTGATTCAGTGTCATCCACCATATGGATGTGGGCTCAGTTAGGAAATGTTTTAAGTACTACACATGTTTCCAAATCACATGGTGCATTGGTCACAATGGTTTCTGGAGACGCACAGGTGCCATCTCTTTTGTCAGGTGCCATCTCTTTTGTCATGACGGATTGCACCTGACTGAGGAGGGGGCAGCGGTGCTGGGGGGAAGGATGGTTAGAAGGTTGAAGGAGATTTTAAACTAGGAGCCTGGGGGGAGGGTTTAGCTAGAAACTACGGGTCATGCAGTGAGAATAGTGGGGATGGCGGTAGTAAACTAAATGGGGGAGAAGTTGGGGGGAGGGTAAGAGCAGGCGGTAAGGTTACTAACATGGGTACTAAAAGAGATTTTACCAAAGCAGTAACCAATGATGATTACAGGTCATCATTGCTACATAAGGTGAAAGATGTCCCTAACGCAATGGAAAATACTTATCTTAGTTGTATGTATGTAAATGCTAGAAGCATTACTGGTAAAAAGGGCAAACTAGAAATACTTGCTGCAAGCAAACAGTATGATATTATAGGCATTACTGAAACTTGGTGGGACGAATCTTATGATTGGACAGTCAATCTAGAGGGATATACACTGTTTAGGAGAGACAGACTAAATAAAAAGGGTGGAGGGGTGTGTCGTTACGTAAAGCCATTTTTAAAACCTGATATACGGGAAGATATTCAGGAGGGGACTGTAGACACTGTCGAGACATTATGGGTAGAAATTGCATGCGGGGAAAAGGGAATAAAAAAGTTAGTATTGGGTGTATGCTATAGGCCGCCTGGTATCAACGTATCTGATGAGGAATTGTTACTAAAGCAAATTGAAAGAGCAGCAGGAGTAGGAGACATAGTAGTGATGGGAGATTTTAACTATCCAGAGATAAACTGAAAAACGATTCATGTGATACTGCTAGGGGCAATATGTTTTTAAACACACTTAATGATAACTACTTAGTTCAACTAATTGAGGAACCAACTAGGTACAATGCAATCTTAGACCTGGTATTATCAAACAATGGGGATTTGGTATCAGGTATTATAGTAGGGGAACCCATAGGAAACAGCGACCACAATATGGTCACATTCAATATCAGTTTTCATAAACAGCCCTATACTGGCTCAACTAGGACTCTAAACTTTAGCAAAGCAAATTTTGAAAAGATGAGGGTATTTTTCAGGGATAATGAATGGGAAGATTTGTTTTTAGGAAAAAATATTGCAGAGAAATGGGAGGTAATAAAATTCCTGCTAGCTAAAAATACTCTCAAATTTATTCCTACGAGCAGCAAAAAAAGGAATAAAAATCATAAACCGATGTGGCTTAACAAAAAGATAAAGGAACTTATGGACAACAAAAAGGCGAGCATTTAAAAAATACAAATCTGACGGGGAAGCAGAGTCATTTCAGCACTATAAGGAATGTAACAAAATATGCAAAAAGGAAATAAGAGCGGCTAAAGTAGAAACTGAAAAACTAGTAGCAAAGGAAAGCAAAGCGAATCCCAAAAAATTCTTTAAATACATTAATAGCAAGAGATTAAAGAAAGAGAGTATAGGCCCTTTAAAAGACAAGTTGGGAGTCTTAAGCAAAAATTATAATGACACAGCGGACACACTAAATGAGTTTTTTTCAACAGTATTTACTAGAGAGGACCCAATTCAGGGGCTAACACATAATCTCAATAATGAGAATATCCCACTGATAGGTACTTATTTAAGCGAGGAAGTAGTCTGTGACCGATTAAAACATTTAAAGATGAATAAGTCACCAGGTCCCGATGGTATTCACCCAAGGGTTCTAATGGAGCTTCACTCTGAACTTGCAAAACCGCTATTTTTGATCTTTAAGGATTCAGTAATATCAGGTATGGTTCCCAAAGACTGGCGTATAGCGGAAGTAGTGCCTATATTCAAAAAGGGAAGTAAAGATGAACCAGGTAATCATAGACCAGTTAGTCTTACATCTATAGTGGGGAAAGTATTGGAAGGTATTCTAAGAGATAGTATTCAGAAGTTCCTTGAAGTCAATAAGATCATTAAAAGGAATCAACATGAGTTTATGAAGGACAGATCCTGTCAAACCAACTTACTTGGCTTTTATGAAACAGTAAGCGCAAACCTAGATCAGGGTAAAGAGGTGGGTGTAATCTTTTTAGTTTTTGCCAAAGCATTCGACACTGTACCACACATGAAACTTATCTACAAGCTACAAGAAACAGGGCTAGGAAGCACAATATGCACTTGGGTCAAAAACTGGTTAGATAATAGGGAGCAGCGCGTTGTGGTTAACGGATCTTTTTCAACTTGGACTGAAGTGTTAAGTGGTGTGCCGCAAGGCTCAGTATTAGGACCGCTATTGTTCAATATTTTCATTAACGACCTAACAGAAGGTCTAGAGAGCATGCTGTCAATTTTTGCAGATGATACCAAATTTTGTAAAGTTATAAATGCGGAGGGGGATGCTGAGTCGCTTCAGAACGACTTAGTTAAATTAGGAGCTTGGGCAGCAAAATGGAGAATGCGCTTCAATACAGACAAGTGTAAGATAATGCACTGTGGTAACAAGAACAAAAATAACACCTACCTACTAAATGGGGAAAAATTAGGGGATTCTGTACTATGAGGTGTCCTCATAGATAGCAAACTAAGCAGTAGTACCCAAAGTAGGACTGCAGCAAAGAAGGCTAATAAGAATTTAGCATGCATAAAATGGGGAATTGATGCTAGGGACGAGAGTATTATATTCCCGTTATATAAATCACTTGTGAGGCCACACCTTGAATACTGTGTACAATTCTGGGCACCTTACTACAAAAAGGACATCCTGGAGCTAGAAAAGATTCAGAGGCGGGCGACCAAACTAATTAAGGGTATGGAGACGCTGGAATACGAGGAAAGGCTTGCAAGACTAGGCATGTTTACACTGGAAAAGATGAGATTAAGAGGGGACATGATCAACATTTACAAATATATAAGGGGACAATATATAGATCTTGCGCAGGACCTGTTTTTGGTTAGATCAACACAGAGAACTCATGGACACTCGCTCAGGTTAGAGGAGAGGAGATTGCGCACAATACGGCGTAAAGGCTTTTTTACGGTAAGGACGATACGTGTTTGGAATTCCCTGCCTGAGGGAGTTGTAATGGCCGACTCAGTCAACACCTTTAAGAATGGGTTAGATAAATTCCTAATGGATAATGATATCCAGGGTTACGGGGCATAGTCACGCACTATGGTTTTTATAAAAAAGAGGTGTAAAATGTAACAGCAGTCATCAACTTCAGTCAAAATTTTATACAAAATAATCGTACATAGGAGACCACAAATAGGTTGAACTCGATGGACAATTGTCTTTTTCAACCTTAGATACTATGTAACTATGTTACTATGTTACTAAGACATATTTGGTGGTGGTGGCATATACAGGCATCTTGCTGACACCAGCTGCATCTCAGGATTCACAACTGTCACACAATACGCCATAGTCAGAAGAATAAACTGAACTTGCAGGTGCAATTTTAATTGTACGTCCATTGGTGCACAGATGGAACATCTAAAGATGCAATGAGGTGGATTTGCACCGCCATAAGATGCTGCAAATGGGCGTCTCAGTTTTGAAGAAATTTACCGCGGCATTAGTATTAAGATGCAAATAGTGCTGCGGCAAAAGATGGAGCCGCAACTGTGTGCTGCTCAGAATCAGGCACTATAGCTGTTAGCAATTATCTGTTTCATAATGCAAAAGTTTTGAGCATTTTCTTCTAATGAATTACATTCAACTTTATTAAAAAAAATACTTACACACTTACTTTTCTGAAAGAATAATCCTGGGGTGCTGCATCTGGAGCTAGCACTCTAACTACTGTAGAGGAAAAGAGGGGGAAGGGGGGAGGGGGGACTGTATTACTCTCAACTTATATGAGGAAACTACAGTACAACAAAAGCCAACATTGCCCTTCAAAAGGGATCCAAGACAACAGATAGTGGCAAATTTTATGGAGAAGTAAATTGACTCATTTACCAAATTATATATTTTAAGACATTGCAACTGAGGGGGTAATTCAGACTGGATCATCACTGCTGCAGCAGCAGTGATCGCAGTCCTAATTATTTTGTGGAGTGCACTTGCTCAGCGGGTGCACTGTGCATGCGCACCCCGGGAGCCCAGTGAGATGCTAAAAGCATCTCTGGGCTGTGATCGCCTCTTCCTGAATGACAGGTAGAGGCGGTTGCGGGGCAGGAGGGGGCGTGCCAACAGCATTAGGACACCAATGGTGGGGCACAGTCTGGACAATGCAGGAGTGTCCGTACCGTTGGGGGTGTGGGCCGTGGCGGCTGGTAGCTCCCTGCCAGAGCACAGGAGCTGTGCAGACAGGGAGCTACTCATCGGGTTGAAAATCATCGCTGCCGTGCGATGCTTTTGCACCAGTTTGGGGGGAGAGAAGGGCGGAGCAGAGCCAGACATGCGGGGTGGACTAGCCCTATGGTGGGCATCTCCTCACATGTGTGAGAAAATGATCGCAGATGTGCTAAATTTGTCACCTCTATGATCAGATCTGAATTAGGCCCTGAATACAGCCCCTAACTAATGCTTCTGCAACAGAATGAGAGTACTTAAGCATGTACGTTCTAGCTTGTCTATATCTATTATGGAAAATGAAAACAGTTCAGTTTGGAAGATTAACTCCTATTTTATACCAATAACATCACAAATGTTTTTCTGAGTACCTGCTCCTCTTCTAGTAAAGCCACTGCCGCATCCACTTCAGCATCTGCAACTCCTCCAGGGTGAGGGGTGCACAAATGATGTGATCTGGCCATAGCATTCCTGAAGAGTGGTCTCATCTTATGTTAGGAAAACAATTAAGATAAAACTGCTTAGAACTATATCTTTACATCAGTGGTTCTCAAACTCGGTCCTCAGGACCCCACACAGTGCATGTTTTGCAGGTAACCCAGCAGGTGCACAGGTGTATTAATTACTCACTGACACATTTTAAAAGGTCCACAGGTGGAGCTAATTATGTCACTTGTGATTCTGTGAGGAGACCTCCAAAACATGCACCGTGTGGGGTCCTGAGGACCGAGTTTGAGAACCTGTGCTTTTCATTAAGTTAATCAAATTACGCTATTGACCAAATTCTTATTTTTTTTATTAGTGAATGTATACACAGCTGTACATTTCTGACCAAAATTGCAAGAAATGTTTTAGTTATGTTTTAGTTATGTTTGTTTACTGTTATATGAACATGTTTTGATTGCTATGTAAGCAATTTTTTTATTGTTTCTTTGGGACACCTTATACAGTTTAGAAAAATATATTACTAACTCATACACTAACACAAGAGTATGCAACAACACTCACACAAAGCAAAACCAAGTCCTGCATCTCCGGCAGACTCAGACCCTATTACGTTTACCCACTAGAGTTTATTCAATGTACAGAAAAAGAAAATAAAAAGTTTTATAGATGTATAAACTTTAAAATAGAACCTTAAGTGCTGCTTTTAAGGATGATGCTATGCCATCCTGTCTTTAATTCCACATACAGCAGTAATATCTTAATTACAGTAAATCCTGGATTAAACCAAACTGGAAATTAATAATATGGAGGAGAGAAAACAAAGTTTGGTTTCTGTCAAAAAAACTTTATGATCAAACCCCAAAGGCATAATTTAAAGTTTAAGCAATTTCATAACTTTCTATCCCCTATAGTAACAACATAGTTAGTTGAATAGGGAATAACAATGTAAAAATAAGATTATTTCCCATCCTGATTTATGACAATATAAAGGTGAGTTGTGATCCATGTAAAACATTGCCAAACCTAAAACAATGTTACCATGTCTGGCCTATGGCTGTTATAGTGTGGTGTACTGTATTTTTAGAGCATTGTGTGTAATATTTTGTAACCTGCAATTTTATCAACAACTTTTACAAGACCATATAACATTTACAAAAGTATCAGGACCCTGTAAAACTATCATTAAAAATCATTCAGGATCAGTGTAGGAATAACCTGTCTTGAATTTTTTGTTACAGTGTTCTTGCTTGAGCTAAACTACATAGCAAATACAGTCTTGAAGATTTTATTATTTGAAATCATTAGTAAAATAAATCAATATTACAATATAGTATTTCATGCTGAATATATGTTAAACAGGGTAACATCAGTGATAATACAGCAAGTAAAACACACACTAAAAATGTATAATAATATATATGTTTTACACACAACTATACGCAGTAAGTACTATATCCAAACTACATTACTACAGTATATGTATTTTAAATGAAAACCCATAAAAGGAGCTTCATGTCTAGTCAGCCAGTACAGTATTTGTTTTTTAATCTAAAACTATTCTCTGTATTATACAGCTGGCAGTAACGTCATCTAATCTGGAAAGTGCACATTTTATTGTAGCTCTGTCTCAACGGACTTCACAATAGAATTTAACATCCGGCCTACAGTACATCTAGATTTTTATACGACGAGAGCCACTTGCATTTTTCATAGACTTTGTAACTTTTTGTAATTCAATTTACATTTGTTTTTATATTATATTCAGGAAAAATGTTTAACATAGATGTAATAGTATTCCATTTTTCAAAAGCAAATTGGACTCTTCTAAAACATTTAAGCTGCACAAGATGTTAATTTGATAGATTATTTCATGGTAAGTGCGCAACTTGAATTAGAACAAGATCCTAACATTGACAGTTACTATACTATAGATAGTTTGTGATGGAAATAGAGGGTTACTGATTAAATGGCTGAGGACATATTTCTTCTATGCTATGGGGGAAATGCTTCTATGATATGGGGGAAAATCAATTACCAATTTTAATTTCTTCTATGCTATGGGGAAATTCTTCTATGCTATGGTGGAAATTCAATTACACAATGGCCCTCATTCCGAGTTGTCCGCTCGCTAGCTGCTTTTAGCAGCATTGCACATGCGAGGCCGCCGCCCTCTGGGAGTGTATCTTAGCTTAGCAGAATAGCGAACGAAAGATTAGCAGAATTGCTATTACATATTTCTTTGCAGTTTCTGAGTAGCTCCGGACCTACTCACAGATTGCGATCAGCTCAGTCCGTTTAGTTCCTGGTTTGATGTCACAAACATGTCCTGCGTTTGGCCAGCCACTCCCCCGCTTCTCCAGTCACTCCCGCATTTTTCCCTGGCACGCCTGCATTTTTTTGCAAAAGCCGTTAAAACGCTGAGTTGCCACCCAGAAACACCCACTTCCTGTCAATCACACTACGATCACTGGTGCGTTGAAAAAACTTTACTCGCGCTTGTGTAATCTACGAAGTACTTAGTTAAATTACTAAGCGCATGCGCTGTGCGTAACATGTGCATGCGCAGTTAGCAGAAAATCACAGCTTAGCGAAAATCGGCAACGAGCGAACAACTCGGAATGACCCCCAATGTCATTGACTGCAGGTAATTGTCATGCTGGGGGCTATTCAATTATACCTGCTACCTGATCCAATTATACCTGATATTCAGTTTTACCTGATTTGTTTCTCCTACCTCAGGCAGTAGAAACATATCCCCCAAAACAGCCCATTTTTGGCCGAAAACAAGGCAGTTTATCTTGAAAACACACAGGTTTCACTGAACCTGTCGGTTTTTGGGAGAATCTCTTTTTTTTTTTGGGAGGACAAATTGGATTGCCCATTAAAAAATTACAGGAGAAACATTGAGAACAATTTCAAAAAGTATCTGATTTTCACTCTCGATGTTTATTCTTCTTTAATTGAATCCCCCCCTTAAATGTTGATATATTAGATATTAATAGAAGCTTGTTGGCAGTGGAGGAGGGGTGTGTGCTGGTGATCCCTAGCTGGTCAGTGTCCTATCTGCTCAGACATAACTACAGTACTATGAGATTCTACCTTCTCGCCATGGATGGCTTAGCCTCCCCCCAAGCCATCCTGCCAATTGATACACCCTGAGGGGAAGGGTCATTAAATTTGTAGCCTGAGGTAGGTGTCTTCAAGTTGGAGTAGTGGAATCCTGAAGATCCCTTTTCAGTAAAAAATCCTAGTTAGATGTGCACAGAGTGCAGCTTGTGACAGGTAAAGGCAGTCAGCTGCAATATCCTGACAAGATGCAGTAGGTGTGATGTATTGTTGATAATTTGATAATTTGTTAAAACAGGGAATTGACAGAGGCAGTCAATCCTAGTAAAACAATTTAAATGGGCTGGAACATTAACTGTTAATAGTAACATATTTACCTACAATTCCTAAACAAGGGCAATGTAAAATATATAATAGGCAATAATATGGTAATATAACTGAGCTGCAACAGAAGGAAAGAGTTGATATTCCTGTATCATTATGGAGTATGACCTACAAATCTGAGTGAGACTAAGATGCAAAAAATATGCACAGCCATAAAAATGGTTATAATAATAATAATAATAATAATAATAATAATGTTTCTAGGGAGAATATCTGGATTATGGCATGAAGAACCAGTCGTATATTAAAGAATTCCACTTGTTGGCATTTTCTGCAAAGTCAGATTATACTGAGCTAACTGCCAGTGGGTTTCTCTTCCTATATATATTTGGAGTTTTCATTAATTCTACTATAATCACAGTGATATATATTGATGCTCAGTTACACACCCCTATGTATCTGTTCCTCTGTAACCTGGCCTTAGTAGATATTTTCTACATAACCACTACTGTTCCTAACCTGCTGTACATGTTACTATCTGGAGGTAATACAGTGTCCTTCATACAATGCTTCACCCAGATGTCCTTTTATATGTTTGTTGGTTGCACAGAGAATGTTCTCATATTCATTATGGCATATGACCGATATGTTGCTATATGTGATCCTTTACACTATCACTATATATTAAACAGGAAAAAATGTATCTTACTTGTATCTGGTACCTGGATTTCAGGATGCTTAAATTCATTTGTGTTTACAGTTCCAGTGTCAAATATGTTGTTCTGTCAGTCTCACACCATACACCAGTTTTTCTGCGATGCTAAAGCTCTGATTAACATCTCCTGTGGTGGAGCCAAACAGTTTTATATTGTCATATATCTGGAATTATTGGTGTTTGTATTTTTCCCAGTCATCTTCTGTTTGACATCTTATATAAAAATTATCAGGGTCATCTTGCAGATAAAATCTAAGGATGGCAGAAAGAAAGCCTTTTCCACCTGCTCATCCCACCTGACCATTGTCATTATTTACTATATGACAGGTGCATCTGTGTATATGATGCCACAGTCAGAATACTCCAAAGTCCTAGAACCGGTCTTTGCTGCACTGTATGCAGTTGTTACTCCCACAATAAACCCTCTAATCTACAGTCTACGAAATAAAGAAGTGAAAAGTGCTCTGCTGAGACTACCGGGAGTCAAACTAAGGGGTTAATTTATCTATGAGTAATAAAATAATTGTGAATGATAAAACTCATTGCATATGATAATTGGCACTCCGGGCAATCAGCTCCTAACTGTCATGAGTTCAGCTTAGTTCACCTTCAGGACTGCAGTGTATTTAAAAAAATGACAGTTGGGAGCTGATTGGCTGGAGCACCATTTATCATATGCAATGAGTTGTATCATTCACAATGAGTTTTATCACTCATTGATAGGCCCCAAAGTGTTAAACAATAAGATACAATTTTCAGACTGAATAAAAAACACACTGTGAATGACAACTACATTTAGTAATCTGTATGTTACAGAGTCATTTCCTCATATCCGTTTTAGATATGTAAAATATATTTATGATATTATATTTTATTACACATAGAGTAAGCTCTCAAAGTAATCAGTGGGAAACTGGTAAAATTGGTTTCTGTGGCCTGAGCTAATTAACATCTCTACACATGTGGCCTTGTCTAGTTAGCATCTGAACAGGCAAGCCCATTTCACATGACCTGCTCACTACAATACAACATCTTTTACACACTTTCTGTGGAAGTCACATCCACAATTCGAAGGTACAGTATAATATACCTTTTTGAAATCACAGAGCTCACTCTCACCCTGGCACACACACAGCTACAGAGACTCTCCCAGAAGCATAGGCCTCTATACGCCGGGGATACTTGTAGGCTTTTCCTCATGATGGCTAAGTATCAATCTCACTATAACTCATAAATAATAATGACATAGAATAGCTAAATATGTGTTTGTGGTAGTTTCAGTTTTGGAATCTGTAATGGTAGCTGGAATATTAGACAACCTTTAGTATAGCATTTGTGGTATATGTTTTGTGGATGGTGATTTGTGTTTCATAGCAACGGCATGCTGGTAATTGTGATTACATGGTGATATGGTCTTGTGATGATTCCTATAACATGGACAGCATGCAATATACTGTTTTGGTCTTGGAAGACCGGAATAAGTGTGTTTTAATAGGAATAAGTTTGTTTTAGTAAGTTAGCCCAAAAGAGGATGTGTTTGTTTCAAAGGTACTGACTGGGATTGGTATATAATTACCGGCTACATTATATAGCATAGCCAGCATACAATATGCTCTGGTTATTGAGATACTGTGTTGGCTTGAAATTGTGAAATCAGCACATATGTATTATGTTGTTTATACATTCTGGAATGTAGTGGAGTCTTTCATAGATATGTAGTTTATAAAATGGCTGCTGACATGTGACTTTTTATGGTCTAACAAAGAATGCCATGTGCTTAGATCTGGAAACATAAGATGGCTGCTGGCATTATAATAGACCATGCAGTCACATGCTGCCCCTCCCCCTACACACACAAACACACACAAACACACACACACACACACACACAAACACACACACATAACCCCAAATCAATATTCCCCTTAGATGTTTCTTCAGATAGATATTTCTGATATCTATCAATATATCTATGGTTAGATTTTATTGAATCTGTGATTTGCCGAGTGCATGGAGACTTATTTCCCCAGTAATAGATAAAAACACACACACATACATGCACTTCTCACACTTCTTTCATACTCTTTCTTTCTTATATAGTATGAACCTGTGAAAATATTCTATGGTGACTTGCATTGTATTTGACCAATACTGTTTAATGATAAATGTGAATTCTATGAGTATTAATTGTTTGTTGAAATACATCCTTACAATTTACATTTTATGTGACTGGCGTGCATTCTTCCATGAATAGAATATTCCTAATGATGTAAAGATATATGTATAGGTACAACCTCTGCGAGTAGGTTATTAAGGTACACAATTAGTGATTAATTATTATAAATCACTAAAAGATTAAAATTATACATTTGCTTTTAAGATATGAAATATAGTAATATAATACAAGCAATAGGAACAGACAGGAAAAGGAGGGGAAATAGCAAAGTGCCCCTTATCACTGTACATGAGCAAAATAATAACATAATTGACAGTAATCTTAGAATCTGCTTTAATTGATCTTTACTCTACTGAAGCCAATGAGTGTATAATTATTATAAATTACAGATTGCAGTGGCACTGCAATTTATTAAAACTCATTTTGTGATGTGACATGAAAATCTCTCCCCACCTGTGATCCACCACATCTACCTCTATAGAATACAGTATCTTTTCAGCAGTGGATCTGTAAATTGAATAAATGTGTATACACTGCCAGACAGACTTCCCATGTCCTATAAAAACCTGCCTATGTAGCATAGTCTGTATGCACAACATTGAGAGGCCATGTACTGTACACCCAGGGAAAAAATTAAATTTTCCCTGTAATACACATGTACAAGAGGGAACATCATGCACGTGCAGTAAATCTAAAGAATACACCCTCCCTATAGCAATTACCCTTCATGCAAAGTTCAGCAAACCAAATTAAGGTAATTCCTGGTGAAATGTCAGTTCCATGCCAATATTCACAAATCAGAAGAACAACAAAATTTCCCACATCAGGATTCATGGTGATCCACATACCCTTTAAAGAAAGAATAGTACTACAGGATAAAGGTTTGTGTCTCATGTCCTTCAGCAATCTATAAAATAAAGAACAGTTTGGATTTGGAGGAATCTGACAGAACCAAATTTGGGGTTTCCCAGTAAAAGTGGGTCCTGGCTTGGCTCCTCCTGCCAAATTTGGTTATCAAAACAAGGCAAGAATAAATTTTCCCAGAACTTTCAGCTCTTGCATGTTTTTGATTGCATATAAGAGTCCCTTCTTCATGATTTCTGGTGTCATTTAACGTAGAAGAGTGCATGGAGTTGGTGTGGACTGTAGCTGTGCTACAACAATACTAAGCACCCTTGGAGAAAGTTGTATGATGTTGGAGTCTGTAGGAAGGGTGTCGAAAAAGTAGGCATCTTTAATCTGTGTTGCAGGTTCAGACACTAGCAACTGCAATCTTCAAACAGGCTCCTGTGTATGTTTATTAGAACTTGAAATGTGCTGCACTTAAATACAATTGTATTTTACAAGGGTATTTGGGTTAGGTACAAAATTCTGGCAGTCAGGATCGACACAATCAGAAGACTGAAAGCAGGATCCCAAATACCAGAATCCTGACATATCCCAGTAAGTATTGTCAACATACTGCTATGCCTAATCCTAACCAACCCCTACCACAGCTACACCCTAACCTTCCCTCCAACAGCCTAACCTTAACCTCTCCTCCACACAGCCTAACCCACCATTCCCACATCTTAATCCTTACCTCCCCTCCCATAGACTAACCTTAACCTCCCCCTCCCACAAACTAAACCTAAGCCACCTATCCCACAGCTTAACCATAACATCCCTCTTCCAATACCCTAACCTTAACTTTGCCCTTCCATGGCCAAACCCTAATCTCCCCCTAGTGCCTAACCTTAACTCCAACCCCTTTACTTACCTCCTGGATGTGTCAAGATTCTGGATATTGGGATAGCACTGTTGGTCTGACTGTTGGGATCCTGGCTCCCGGTAGTTTGATCACATCCCGGATATCTACAGAATCTACACAGCACACAGCAGGATATATTGTGATTGAAAGCAAAAACTGTATGATTTCAAGCTTGGCTGACCAAAAATGCTATGGTGTGCCTGAGTGAGCTACACTCTTCAGAAGACATCTGTCACGGTGCCATCCTGAGACCCCAGTCACACACCCTGATACTTACCTATTCGGGCACTGTCGGGTCCTCTCTATAGTTTGCTGGGAATCTGTTGGTGACTAACTTCTGCTGCAGCTGGCTCTCCATCTCCCTTCCTGCTCCTATATCCTGTATGTGCAGCCAGTCCTGGCATTCTCCATTCAGGAGTTCCCTCCAACTCTGAACCAAGAGCACTGCCATCTTCTTTCTGGTCAGCTGACCACTTACCTACTGAGAATTCAGTTCCTCGCCCCCCAGAGGTCTCAGTCAATCTGAAGCAGACAGTTCCTATTAAACAACTTCCTGGAGCACTCAAAGGTTGTCAATGCAGTGTCTGTCACTGCCTGTTGTGTGAGCAGACTGTCTGTGCCACTCAGCATTCATTCACTGAGGTATTACCAGTGGACATCTTTTCCTGCTTTGCGACTAGAACCACTGGTGCCCTTCCAGTGTCCAGCTCCAGTTCCACTGGTTCCAGCCCAATGTCTAGATTCTCTGGTTCCAGCCTGGTGTCCAGCTCTCATTCCACTGTTTCCAGCCAGTGTCCATTCCCACTGGCTCCAGCCTAGTGTCCAGTAGCACCGGTTCCAGTCCAGTGTCCAGATCCACTGGTTCTGGCCTGGTTTCCAGCTTTTACCCCACTGCTTCCAACCCAGTGTTCATTTCCACTGGCCCCAGTCTAGTGTCCAGCTCCAGAATCACAAGTGTCTAGTTGCACCAGTTCCAGCCCTGTGTTCAGCTCAATAACCATAGTTTCAAGTTATGCCTCCAGTACCTTATGTTTCAGATTCCAGTTCAACATTCCAAAGTCTCAAGCTACCAGTTCTAGTCTGCTAACCTGGACTCTAGAATCTCATATGCAATCCAGTTCTACAGTCTACAGACTGTATTAGATACTTTGGTCATTCCAATTTTCAAACCTAACTTAGCCTTGTATTTTACTAGTCCAGACTTTTCTGGGAATCAAGCCCAGCCAGTAATATTTGGTTCTCTACATCTTTCCTCGCTGGCCCTGTCCGGTCAAATACAGTAGATCTATGTTCTATAGTCCTTTTGCTTTTGCTGATAGTTAACTTCCTGCAATTCCTTAAATGCACAAACTGTATAAAACTGCCTAGCTTTTTTTATGCAGCTTCCACTTCTTTTCCAACCCTAGACTCCAGTCCAGGAACAAACTCACCCAGACCTAACATCATATGTTCATGTTAGAAAAAAACAATCTCAAGTCTTTTATAATTAAATTTAGATATTTCAAGGGAAGATTGTATATTTTTGAGAGGAAGTTTATATTACTGTACTTGCTGATTTTTTTTGTGCCTACCAGCTGCTCCCCAAATTAATAAATGGGCCAAAAAAAAATCTGTGTTTAAAAAAAATCTCTAGTCAATTTAGACATTTCATGGGAATATTGTGTGATTTTGAGAGGCAGCAAATTTCACTGTATTTACTGGGTGTTGTAATCCTGTCAGCTGCTTTCCTGTTAGGGTCTCCTGCCCTGTGCTGCCACGTTGTCATGGCAACCGGGAGACAAGTGCTAGCGGAGTAACCTGAGCGCAGCTGATACTCCGGTTCGGGTCTTTTGCTGTGCAGTGGTTACAGGCTCTGTGCACGGCAGGGGATCCGGTGCTGGTTTTTGTGCTCACAGTCTGTGAGGTCTGAGTGGGGCGTGGACAGCACCTGCTTTATAAGGCCTCTTCTCAGGTTAAGCAGATGCTGCTGAATCTTTGTTGGTTAGTCAGTTCCTGAAAGTTAGCCAGTACTATGTAGCTTTGTATTTGTTGTTGCTTACTGCAAATAGGCCTGGGGATTTGGTACTACACTCTGCCAGTCCAGACCTAGCAGTAAGACTGGAGTCAGTCGTTTAGCTTGCTGGGGTTCTTTTACTACTCTGTGAACTTGGCAAGTTTGCGGCTGTATTCTAAGACTTGCCTGCCTAAATCCTGTCTCACTGTGCAAGGTGTCAGGTGTCAGTTTAGTGGCAGTAAGCTGAACCTGTGCACTGCAAGTGAGGATTAGGATTGTGGAGACTCTCCTTGTGTCTATCATTCCATCTCTGACCAAGGAGTTTACTGCCACACCCGTTGGTAACCCTTTAGGGTTTTGCTGTTGCCCTTAGCAACAGCATTTCGGGTTCTCTACGTATAAAAACACAACATCTTGCTTTTTCCATCTGAGCATTACTAATACTAGGGAGACACCCAGTTTCTTAGCCTCTGGGCTTCTCTGTTCACTTTGTGTTATTTTGTTACCCTATCACCTTCTGTGTACGTAATGTCATATTCCCCAGTCTGTCTGTGAGTTCATTTGTTTTGCATACCTATCCGTTCAGACACCAGTACATTCCTGCAGGCACTGGTGTGCATAACAGTTCAAACACCAGTACATTCCTGCAGGCACTGGTGTGCATAACAATTCAAACACAAGTACATTCCTGCAGGCACTGGTGTGCATAACATATTCAGCAGCCTAATACTCCTGTTGAAATTTTGTGGGAATATGGAGCATACCCCTCAAAATACGTTGCAACAGGTGGTCGATCAGGTGCAGGTCCTGACTCGACAATTTAATGATTTGTCCATTAAAATGCACATCTCCCAGGCCGTTGGCGGAGCTCCCGCAGCAGCAGCACCTTCAGGGGTTAAGGAGCCGAAAGTAAATCTCCCGGATCGTTTTTCTGGAGATCGCTCGCAGTTCTTTTGTTTCAAGGAGAGCTGCAAGCTATACTTCCGGCTTAGGCCTCAGTCTTCTGGGTCGGAGATTCAGCGGGTGGGCATAGTGATTTCCTTGCTACAAGGAGACCCACAGGTCTGGGCATATGGGTTGCAGCCTGACTGTCCGTCGCTTAAAAGTGTTGATGCTTTTTTTACGGCACTGGGCATGTTGTATGATGACCCTGACAAGACGGCCTCAGCCGAGGCTCAGATTTCGATCCTTATGCAAGGGCGAAGGCCAGTTGAGGTTTACTGTACGGAGTTTCGGAGGTTGGCCCATGATACCCAGTGGAATGACCCAGCCCTGAGACACCAGTACCGAAGAGGTCTTTCTAACCAGATAAAAGACCAACTGGTACAATATCCCTTGCCTGATAGCTTGGATCAGCTCATGCAGTTATCCATCCGGGTGGATAGACGGCTGAGAGAGCGTAGGCTTGAAAGGGAGACTGAGGTTTCCTTCTTTCCCAAGGGAACCTCAGACTCTGAGGAATTTTCCGAGGAGCCTATGCAGATTGGGGCTACCCGCCTCTCCTCGCGTGAGAAGATGCGGAGGAGACAGCAGGGGTTGTGTTTGTACTGTGGGAATAAAGGTCATGTGGTAGTATCATGCCCAGAAAAGCCGGAAAACTTCAGGGCCTGAGGGTGATGGGAAATATCCTGTCAGGCCAGAAATCAGAATTTCCCAAGAAGACTTTTATCATTCCGGTGACCTTGAAGATCCTCGGTCAAACTGTCAAGACTGAGGCCTTTGTGGACAGTGGGGCCGACGGGGTTTTTATGGACCGCCAATTCGCCCTGAAACACTCTGTTCCCTTAGTACCCTTGGCATCGGAAATTGAGATTTGTGGGTTAAACGGGGAACCATTATCCCAAGGTAAAATTACCTCTTGCACTAGCCAGATTTCTTTGTTTATTGGAGCCACACACTCTGAAAAATTGTCCTTTTATGTTACTGTCTGTACTTTTGCCCCATTGGTGTTGGGGTTATCCTGGTTAAGGGCCCACAATCCTCAATTTGACTGGGTCTCTGGGGAGATTCTTAGTTGGGGTACTGATTGTTTCAGGAGTTGCTTGAGCCTTCCAGTCAGGCTCTCGCAGCTAAGTTTGCCAGGATTGCCAGGGTGTTATGCAGATTTTGCGGACGTGTTCTCCAAAAAAGTTGCAGAGGTACTACCTCCCCATCGCCCCTATGACTGTGCCATTGATTTGTTGCCAAATGCTAAGCTTCCCAAGAGCAGGTTGTACTCCCTGTCACGTCCTGAGACTCAGGCTATGGCAGAGTACATTCAGGAGAACTTGGCTAAGGGATTTATCAGACCTTCACAGTCTCCAGTTGGGTCGGGGTTCTTCTTCGTGGGTAAAAAGGACGGTTCGTTGCGACCCTGCATCGACTTCAGGGAATTGAACCGTATCACGATTAAAAACTCATACCCACTGCCTCTCATTTCGGTCTTGTTTGACCAGCTTCGTACTGCCACCATTTTTTCTAAGATTGACCTACGCGGTGCGTACAATCTAATCCAAATAAGAGAGGGGGATGAATGGAAGACTGCCTTTAATACCCACTCAGGGCATTATGAATATTTGGTGATGCCTTTTGGGCTCTGTAATGCCCCGGCAGTCTTCCAGGATTTCATGAATGATGTGCTCAGGGAATATTTGGATAGGTTCTTAGTTGTATACTTAGATGACATCCTAATCTTCTCCCATTCCCTGGAGGAACATCGGAAGCATGTACGCTTAGTCCTCCAGAAACTCAGAGACCACCGGCTTGGGGCGAAGCTGGAGAAGTGCGAATTTGAAGTTCAGCAAATCGCATTTCTAGGATATATTATCTCCCCAGAAGGTTTCCAAATGGAGGGTTCCAAGGTACAGGCAGTCCTGGATTGGGTGCAGCCCACTAGTTTGAAGGCGCTTCAGCGTTTCCTGGGCTTTGCGAATTTTTATAGACGATTTATCGCTGGATTTTCGTCTATAGTGGCGCCCTTGGTGGCACTCACTAAGAAAGGGGCGGATGTTGCTCACTGGTCTTGTGAGGCTAAAGCGGCTTTTGCCCGTATCAAAAGGGCATTTGTATCGGCCAAGGTGCTGCGACACCCAGATCCAGAGCGTCCTTTTGTGGTGGAGGTGGATGCCTCTGAGATGGGTATTGGGGCAGTGCTTTCTCAGATGGGAGTGTCTGATAATCGCCTTCATCCCTGTGCTTACTTTTCCCGTAAATTTTCGCCTGCCGAGATGAATTATGACGTGGGTAACCGGGAATTGTTGGCTATTAAGGATGCACTCGAGGAGTGGAGACACTGGCTTGAGGGGGCTAAGTTTGTACTCTCAATTCTCACCGACCATAAGAATCTGGCATATTTAGAGTCAGCGAAGCGTCTCAATGCCAGGCAGGCACGATGGGCTTTGTTTTTTGCTCGCTTTAATTTTTTGATAACATATCGCTCTGGGTCAAAAAACATCAAGGCTGATGCGCTCTCGCGGAGTTTTGCTCCAATCCAGGAGACCACCGAGGAGCCGTTGCCCATTGTGTCCCCATCATGTATTAAAGTGGGCATTACCCAGGACCTCTTATCATTAGTCCTTAGAGCACAGGAGCAGGCTCCTCCAGACCTTCCGGTAGGTTTTTTGTTTGTGCCTCCTAGGTTAAGACAGCGAGTGTTCCTGGAATTCCATGCCAAGAAGTCGGCAGGTCACCCGGTATTGCCAGAACTCGGGAGTTGCTATCTAGGACGGTGTGGTGGCCCTCGGTGGCTAAGGATGTGGATCAGTGGGTTCGGGCATGTGACATCTGTGCCCGAAATAAGACTCCTAGAGGGGTTCCGTTGGCCCATTACATCCACTCTCTATCCAATCTAAGCCATGGACCCACATTTCAATGGATTTTGTGGTGGACTTGCCCAAATCCTCGGGGATGACAGCCATCTGGGTTGTCGTTGACAGGTTTTCGAAGATGGCGCACTTCGTTCCACTGGTTGGGCTGCCATCGGCCAGACGCCTGTCTGAATTATTTATGCTGCATGTTGTGCGTCTCCACGGGTTGCCACTTGATGTGGTCTCTGACCGCGGATCCCAGTTTGTGGCCAAATTCTGGAGGGCATTTTGTTCCGATCTCCAGATTTCTGTCAGCTTGTCGTCAGGCTACCATCTGCAGTCTAATGGGCAGACTGAAAGGGTGAACCAGTCCTTGGAGCAGTTCCTCAGGTGTTATGTCTCCAAGTGTCAGACTGACTGGGTTGCTCATCTGTCCATGGCGGAGTTTGCCTATAACAATGCGGCTCACTCTGCTACAGGGATCTCTCCCTTCCTTTGTGTGTATGGGCATCATCCTAAGGCCAATTCTTTTGACCCCCTGGACTCCACGCCTGGTGGTTCCTCTGTGGTTTCGGTCCTTAGAGGTATTTGGCGGAAAGTGAAGAAAGCCCTTGTGTCTGTGTCATTAGTGACCAAAAGGGTTTTTGATAAGCGGAAAAGACCCTGCAGCCTCAAATTAGGAGACTTCGTCTGGTTGTCTACCAAGAATTTGAAGTTGAGACAGCCATCTCATAAGTTAGGCCCCCGGTTCATCGGCCCTTATAAGATCACCAGGGTTATCAATCCGGTGGCATTTCAGTTAGATCTGCCCCGTTCTTTGGGTATCAATAAAACATTTCATTGTTCCCTTTTAAAACGGGCGATTAGTAATCCTTCTTCCAGTGGAAGACCTTCCCCTCTTCTGATACGTGGCCAGAGGGAGTTTGTTGTTGAAAGGATTCTTGACTCCAAGATGGTTCGGGGTCGGCTGTCATTTTTGGTGCACTGGAAGGGGTATGGCCCGGAGGAGCGGTTGTGGGTGCGCAGTTGTGATCTTCATGCCCCCAGACTGATAAGCTCTTTCTTCTCGCAGTTCCCCGATAAACCCGGTGGTAGGGGTTCTCTGACCCCTCGTCAGAGGGGGGGTCCTGTTAGGGTCTCCAGCCCTGTGCTGCCACGTCGTCATGGCAACCGGGAGACAAGTGCTAGCGGAGTAACCTGAGCGCAGCTGATACTCCGGTTCGGGTCTTTTGCTGTGCAGTGGTTACAGGCTCTGTGCACGGCAGGGGATCCGGTGCTGGTTTTTGTGCTCACAGTCTGTGAGGTCTGAGTGGGGCGTGGACAGCACCTGCTTTATAAGGCCTCTTCTCAGGTTAAGCAGATGCTGCTGAATCTTTGTTGGTTAGTCAGTTCCTGAAAGTTAGCCAGTACTGTGTAGCTTTGTATTTGTTGTTGCTTACTGCAAATAGGCCTGGGGATTTGGTACTACACTCTGCCAATCCAGACCTAGCAGTAAGACTGGAGTCAGTCGTTTAGCTTGCTGTGGTTCTTTTACTACTCTGTGAACTTAGCAAGTTTGCGGCTGTATTCTAAGACTTGCCTGCCTAAATCCTGTCTCACTGTGCAAGGTGTCAGGTGTCAGTTTAGTGGCAGTAAGCTGAACCTGTGCACTGCAAGTGAGGATTAGGATTGTGGAGACTCTCCTTGTGTCTATCATTCCATCTCTGACCAAGGAGTTTACTGCCACACCCGTTGGTAACCCTTTAGGGTTTTGCTGTTGCCCTTAGCAACAGCATTTCGGGTTCTCTACGTATTAAAACACAACATCTTGCTTTTCCCATCTGAGCATTACTAATACTAGGGAGACACCCAGTTTCTTAGCCTCTGGGCTTCTCTGTTCACTTTGTGTTATTTTGTTACCCTATCACCTTCTGTGTACGTAATGTCATATTCCCCAGTCTGTCTGTGAGTTCATTTGTTTTGCATACCTATCCGTTCAGACATCAGTACATTCCTGCAGGCACTGGTGTGCATAACAGTTCAAACACCAGTACATTCCTGCAGGCACTGGTGTGCATAACAATTCAAACACCAGTACATTCCTGCAGGCAATGGTGTGCATAACATTTCCATTATGATAAAGTAAAAAAAAAAGTAGTTTGTTTTATTTTAAATTATCAAGTATTTCAATTCACTTTAGATATTTCAAGGGATGATTGGGTGTTTTGACTCAGAATCAAAACTTTATTAATACAAAGCAAAAATCTGACTCCATGAAGACAATGTTATAAGTTTCCACATGATTATCACCAGTATACTCCCATAACTTATTAATTAACATTCAATTTCTACTAAACTGTTACTGTGGGTTGAGTTGCCTGAGGTCTATAATTTCCTAGTCTGAGAATTTTTGTATTAACTTATTAATTATCAGTTTCCTCTAGTCTGTTACCCTGGCTTGAATCACCTTTGCTGGCCTGAGGCCAGTTATTTGCTGGTTTGAGAAGTTTCCATTTGAATTCTAACATTTGGAGGCTTGTTTTTTAATAGTTTGGTCTTATTTACTTTTCTTTGTAGTGATTAATGCTTTATCATATGCTAAATACTCCACCTTCAATTATCTGTACTGGCCTTAGACCTGTGACTTGCTGGTAGGAGAAGTGTGTTGGTAATATATTATATTTTCTACTAGGTCTTTTAGGCTATTCGTTCTTCATTAATGAAAACATTCTATAGTGTTGTATAGTTTATTAAACTGCCATCCTATATCCTGCCATCTTGCTATAAAGTAATTCTAGTATGTAATCTGCCACCAGTAAGGGAAGCAAGTGGTAAGAAATTGAAAACATATTAATAGAGGAATCCTGATGAGTAATCTGAAAAAGGTTTCAAAAATCTCAAAAATGTTATAATATATAATGTAATAAGGAATGCAAGCTGTCTTAACAATTGTAGCAGATAATTTATATTAACCAATCAAAGTTAAAATGTAGGAGTAATAGGGAGTTCTAAAAGTTTATTTTATGCAGTGGTGCAATAGAATAAGGGAAGATCCATAGCTGTGTTCTGAGTCTATATTGTAAATACATAATATGTGTGTATATAGGTTAAGTAAAAAGGAAAATTGTGTGAAATTGAATTTATCTATTAGTGTAATTTATATTTACTTCATAAGTATAAAACAAGTGGCTATCCGTGTTGAATATATTTGTTTAAATATTTGAGTATTGATGAGGTGGGATATAATATAAAATATAACTTGACAGCACATTTACTGTAAGTAGTATTGTGTTAAGGTGTAGTACTGTCATATACATTATATTGTGGTTTGTGATCTAAAGTTGGTAAAATTAGGTTGTGAAATTATGATTAAGACGAAATAAATGTAAATATGTGAAGTGACTGCAATAACAATTTTTTTCTGCAAATACTTGTATCTCCACTTGGTTAGGCACTTATATCTCAGGTACCCTTTCATCAACGGTCTCAGCACTGTGTCCTACAATGTCTTTTAATATCAGGACACAGCAACTGAGGTTACGTTGACAGAAGAAGTGCTCCTGTACACTGTCACTCCATTTAAGCAGTCCTTACTGTTCTCTCATCCACTTTCCACTGATTTTCAAGACGGCATGACAGCAGAAACAATGGGAACCAGACACACTGTTCACACATATGATGTCTAGGGGAGCTGTATGCAATACTGTACTCTATAACTCCCCAATGGATGAGGGGAGTTATATAACAAAAATATATGCTAATTCACGTAGATTTATCTTCAAAAACAATTATTAAGTAAGTTTGCAAGTGTTTGACTGCTGGTTGCTGTCAGTTTAATCAAAAAGCTGCTGGGGGTTACAGACTCTACTTCTGTTATAGTACAATATTATTACAATTTGTAACATACAGTATATGAACACACAGAAGAAGTCATCATACTGTATCTGACGATGACAAAATGTGATGTGGTGGATAATTAGCTAAAACAAAGTGATCACAGCTACTACAGTACTAGTATACTTTAGTAGCAACTACATGTATCAGATTAACCTTAAATGTTTTAATAACAGGAGTGACACACTGTAACTGTTACACTGTGGAAGAGACTTGTTATGTTTATTTTTTGCTTTGTTCTTGGTCATCCTGGTATACTGTAAGTGGATTGTAAGAGCACACAAATACATTGAAAGCTTGAAAGTGTCTATAGCCAAACCTGTGTCAGAAATGTATCCTATATCTATACAATATCTTTCCATAGGAATAATTAGATATAATGTTTAAGTTGCTACGGTACCTTGATAACTGTTCTTCTGTACATTTGAAACTTATAGATATATTTGATATCTGGATTGGTGTATATTGTACCAAAAGATTTGAGACACACATATATACTGAGATTTAGGTGGGACCTCTTGTGAGAGATGATTACATACAGTATTATTCCTCACAAATGATTAATGCTAAAATAAGGTCCATATGTAATAAACATAATATTTGATGTTTATTAACAACATTCACCAAAAACCAGAATAAATAAACAATATACATAAAAAATGACAAAAGAAGGACTAGGGTCAAAAATTATTTTTCTTTATTGAAAATAAATGTGTTTTGACATAGCCTTATATACAAGTGCTATGTATAAATGTACAGTAGTGCTCTGATTTCAAAAGATTGACCACCCTTGAATCCTGGCAAAGCTAATGAAGGGCTCCATCCACAAGTCCCACATACTTAGCGGAATTGCTCTGTCTTAGCTCTTCCTTCAATTTCTCCAGCTGCTTCTGCAAAAGCCTGATGAGTGGAATGACCTTACTCAAGCTGGCAGTGTCTGAACTGACTTCACGTGTGGCAAATTCGAAGGGTTGCAAAACCTTGCACAACACAGAAATCATTATCCACTGCACTTGAGTCAGGTGCATTCCCCCTCCTTTGCCTATATCGTAGGTGGATCTATAGGCTTGAATGGCCTTTTGCTGCTCCTTGATCCTCTAAAGCATATAGAGGGTTGAATTCCACCTCGTTACCACCTCTTGCTTCAGGTGAAGGCAGGGCAGGTTCAGGAGTATTTGCTGGCGCTCCAGTCTTAGGCACGCAGTGGCTGAATGTCAAAAGTGGCCCGCAATTTTTCGAGCCACCGACAGCATCTACTGCACGCCCCTGTCATTTTTCAAAAAATTCTGCACAACCAAATTAATGGTATGTGCAAAACATGGGACATGATGGAATGTGCCCCTATGTAATGCACGCACAATATTGGTGGCATTGTCAGATATCACAAATCCCCAGGAGAGCCTAAGTGGGGTAAGCCATTGTGCAATGATATCCCTCACTTTCTGTAAGAGGTTCTCAGCGGTGTGCCTCTTACAGAAACTGGTGATACACAGCATAGTCTGCCTAGGAACGAGTTGGCGTTTGTGAGGTGCTGCTGCTGTTGCCGCTGCTGTTGTTGCTGCAGAAGGCATACATCTACCCAGTGGGCTGTCACAGTCATGTAGTCCTTAGTTTGCCCTTCTCCACTTGTGCACATGTCCGTGGTTAAGTGGACAGAGGGTAAAACCGCATTTTTGAGGACACTGAGGACACTTTTCTTAATGTCCATGTACAGTCCGGGAATCGCTTGCCTAGTGAAGTGGAACCTAGATGAAATTTGGTACCGGGGACAAATTATTTCCATCAACTGTCTAAATCACACTGCACTAATGGCGGATACTGGACACACGTCTAACACCAGCATAGTTGTAATGGCCTCAGTAATCCACTTTGCAAGAGGGTGACTGCTGTCATAGTTCATCTTCCTCGCAAAGGACTATTGGACAGTCAATTGCTTAGTTACAGTAGTACAAGTGGTCTTCCAACTTCCTCTCTGGGATGGACGACCGACAACCAGCAGCAAAAACAGCAGTGGCAGCATTAGGCAAAGCACTCAAGGATCCTCTGGAGGAATCCCGGATAGGAGAGGACTAGTCAGTCATACCAGTGACTTGGCCCTGCAGGACTACTTCCAATCCTGACAGAGGATGAAATTTACAATGAGTGAGTTGGTGGTGTGGATTGCAGGAGCTTGGATACAAAAGGAAAAAGGGATTTAGGCATCACTGGACTACTTATGCTCTTACCCAAAGTTTTTGAACTTGCCAATGACTTATGTTGGATGTTCCTAGGTGGTTAACGTCCTTACCCCTATTATTATAGATTGACAAAGGCAACATATGGCTTGACACCTGTTGTCCAGATTTGTGGATAAATAATTCCACACCGAAAAGGTGGATTTTTTTGGTATTTTGCTCAGGCATGACAATAGGCATTTTCATCCCATGGACAACAACTGTCTTCACTGGTGCCTTATTCAAACAAACCACATCACTATCAGAATCCTCATCGTCAAATTCCTCCTCAGCGCCAGCTACACCAATATCATCCTCATCCTGGTATACTTCTAGAGTGAAATCATCAATCTCAATATCAGCAACTGGACTGGTGGTGCTCCTCCAAGCACTTGCAGAGGGTGTGCAAATGGTGGTAGGATCCTCCTCTTCCCATACAGTCTTGGGAAGGTCAGACCTAGACATCGCAACCGCAGACACACTTGGACTTTCCTTGGGGATTTGTGATATCTGTGAGTCTGAATGCACAGTTGTTTTTTCCTGTGCTTTATCAAGCTTTTTTTTTACAAACATTTTGAGAGGGAGAAGGGCTTCCATTTTCATGAGAAGCTGAACCACCAGTCATGAACATAGGCCAAGGCCTTAGCCTTTCCTTGCCACTACGTGTCATTAATGGCATATTGGCAATTTTTACGTTTCTCATAAGATATATATATTTCTTTTGGTTATTAATTTTTGCTTCTTGGATTTACATGCCATTGGGCATTGGCCTTAGCAGACGAAGTTAATGGAATTGCATCGTCAATGTCTTGACTCGTGGCAGCAGCAGCTTCAGCACTATTACTAGTACTAGGAACTGGTAGTGGTTCCGAATCTTTCCCTGTTTTTCCTTCTAGTTTTTGTTCTCCATTTCACAGGACAGCACTCCTTTATTATTACAGCACACAGAACAGAGCCCCTTTATTTTTAACAGCAAACAGAACAGTGTCCCTTTTTATTTACAGCACCCCTGTATTTTTACAACACCCCTGTATTTTTACAGCATACAAGACAGGCCACAGCACCCCTGTATTTTTACAGCACCCCTGTATTTTCACAGCACCAATGTATTTTTACAGCATACATGACAGGTCCACAGTGTTCCTTTATTTTTTCAGCACCCTTGTATTTTTCCAACACCTCAGTATTTTTATAGCACCCCTGCATTTTTTTCAAAACCCCTATATTTTTACAGCATACAGGACAGGGCCACAGCACCCCTGTATTTTTTCAGCACCATTGTATTTTTACAGCATTCAGGACAGGGCCACATCACCCCTGTATTTTTACAGAACCCCTGTATTTTTACAACACCCCTGTATATTTACAGCATACAGGTCAGAGCCACAGCACCCCTGTATTTTTACAGCATCCCTTGTATTTTTACTGCATACAGGACAGGGCCACAGCACCCCTGTATTTTTACAGCACCCATGTATTTTTACAGGATGCGGGATAGGGCTACAGCACCCCTGTATTTTTACAGCACCCCTGTACTTTTACAGCATCCAGTACAGGGCCACAGCAGCACTGTATTTTCACGGCACCCCTGTATTTTTACAGCATACAGGACATGGCCACAGCACCCCTTGTTTTTTTACCCCTTGTTTACAGCACCCCTTGTTTACAGCATACAGGACAGGGCCACAGCACCCCTGCATTTTTTCAGCATAGAGGACAGGGCCACAGCACTCCTGTATTTTCACAGCACCCTTTTATTTTTACAGCACCCCTATATTTTTACAGCATACAGGACAGGGCCACAGCACCCCTGTATTTTTTCAGCACCATTGTATTTTTACAGCATACATGACAGGGCCACATCACCCCTGTATTTTTACAGAACCCCTGTATTTGTACAACACCCCTCTATATTTACAGCATACAGGTCAGAGCCACAGCACCCCTGTATTTTTACAGCATCCCTTGTATTTTTACTGCATACAGGACAGGGCCACAGCACCCCTGTATTTTTACAGCACCCATGTATTTTTACAGGATGCGGGATAGGGCTACAGCACCCCTGTATTTTTACAGCACCCCTGTACTTTTACAGCATCCAGTACAGGGCCACAGCAGCGCTGTACTTTAACAGCACCCCTGTATTTTTACAGCATACAGGACATGGCCACAGCACCCCTTGTTTTTTTTAGAGCACCCCTGTATGTTTACAGCATACAGGACAGGGCCACAGCACCCCTGTATTTTTTCAGCATAGAGGACAGGGCCACAGTACCCCTGTATTTTCACAGCACCCTTGTATTTTTACATCACCCCTGTATTTTTACAGCATACAGGATAGGGCCACAGCACCCCTGTATTTTTACAGCACTACTGTATTTTTACAGCATACAGGACAGTGCCACAGCACCCCTTTATTTTTACAGCATACAGGACAGGGCACAGCACCACTGTATTTTTACAGCACCTGACACAGCCACAGTGCCCCTTTATTTTTACAGCACACAGTACAGTGCCACTGTACAGTACAGGACTGCAGCAACCCTGTACAGCACCCCAAACATCATATGACACCACAGAACAGCAAACCTGTACAGCACAGGACAGCAGCACCCCTAACAGCACGGGGCACTAGCACAGGACACCACACCAGTACAGCACAGGACAGCAACACCCCTAACAGCACAGTACACCAGCACTGGACACCACCCCAAAGAGCACAGGACAGCAGCACTCCTGTATACCATCACCCACAGACAGATAGGTCTGTCTCCCTCACTCTCCAAGTCCGGAGTGAAAATGGCGGCAAATTGCGGCTCCTTATATGGAATCCAAAACTTGCGCGAATCCGACAGTGGTATGATGACATTTTGCCTCGTTCTGGAATCTGAGTCTGGTGGGAAGTCCTGACCTGTAGTCGGATCCAGGCTCAGATCCTGAAGTTCAGGGGGGTTCGGATCTCGGAGATCCGAACCTGCTCACCCCTGATTTTAATTGGTTTGCAAAGGTTAATTACTTTTTTTGGTGTACTGGCTTAAAAATATGTTTCTAGTTAAACTTCAGATTTACATTATAAAGTTGCTATGAGTTTATTCATTTTAGTCATCTAAGGCAGATAGTTATATAATGGAACATCTAAAGATGCAATGAGGTGGATTTGCACCGTCATAAGATGCTGCAAATGGGCGTCTCAGTTTTGAAGAAATTTACCGCGGCATTAGTATTAAGATGCAAATAGTGCTGCGGCAAAAGATGGAGCCGCAACTGTGTGCTGCTCAGAATCAGGCACTATAGCTGTTAGCAATTATCTGTTTCATAATGCAAAAGTTTTGAGCATTTTCTTCTAATGAATTACATTCAACTTTATTAAAAAAATACTTACACACTTACTTTTCTGAAAGAATAATCCTGGGGTGCTGCATCTGGAGCTAGCACTCTAACTACTGTAGAGGAAAAGAGGGGGAAGGGGGGAGGGGGGACTGTATTACTCTCAACTTATATGAGGAAACTACAGTACAACAAAAGCCAACATTGCCCTTCAAAAGGGATCCAAGACAACAGATAGTGGCAAATTTTATGGAGAAGTAAATTGACTCATTTACCAAATTATATATTTTAAGACATTGCAACTGAGGGGGTAATTCAGACTGGATCATCGCTGCTGCAGCAGCAGTGGTCGCAGTCCTAATTATTTTGTGGAGTGCACTTGCTCAGCGGGTGCACTGTGCATGCGCACCCCGGGAGCCCAGTGAGATGCTAAAAGCATCTCTGGGCTGTGATCGCCTCTTCCTGAATGACAGGTAGAGGCAGTCGCGGGGCAGGAGGGGGCGTGCCAACAGCATTAGGACACCAATGGTGGGGCACAGTCTGGACAATGCAGGAGTGTCCGTACCGTTGGGGGTGTGGGCCGTGGCGGCTGGTAGCTCCCTGCCAGAGCACAGGAGCTGTGCAGACAGGGAGCTACTCATCGGGTTGAAAATCATCGCTGCCGTGCGATGCTTTTGCACCAGTTTGGGGGGAGAGAAGGGCGGAGCAGAACCAGACATGCGGGGTGGACTAGCCCTATGGTGGGCATCTCCTCGCATGTGTGAGAAAATGATCGCAGATGTGCTAAATTTATCACCTCTATGATCAGATCTGAATTAGGCCCTGAATACAGCCCCTAACTAATGCTTCTGCAACAGAATGAGAGTACTTAAGCATGTACGTTCTAGCTTGTCTATATCTATTATGGAAAATGAAAACAGTTCAGTTTGGAAGATTAACTCCTATTTTATACCAATAACATCACAAATGTTTTTCTGAGTACCTGCTCCTCTTCTAGTAAAGCCACTGCCACATCCACTTCAGCATCTGCAACTCCTCCAGGGTGAGGGGTGCACAAATGATGTGATCTGGCCATAGCATTCCTGAAGAGTGGTCTCATCTTATGTTAGGAAAACAATTAAGATATAACTGCTTAGAACTATATCTTTACATTAAGTTAATCAAATTACGCTATTGACCAAATTCTTATTTTTTTTGTTAGTGAATGTATACACAGCTGTACATTTCTGACCAAAATTGCAAGAAATGTTTTAGTTATGTTTGTTTACTGTTATATGAACATGTTTTGATTGCTATGTAAGCAATTTTTTTATTGTTTCTTTGGGACACCTTATACAGTTTAGAAAAATATATTACTAACTCATACACTAACACAAGAGTATGCAACAACACTCACACAAAGCAAAACCAAGTCCTTCATCTCTGGCAGACTCAGACCCTATTACGTTTACCCACTAGAGTTTATTCAATGTACAGAAAAAGAAAATAAAAAGTTTTATAGATGTATAAACTTTAAAATAGAACCTTAAGTGCTGCTTTTAAGGATGATGCTATGCCATCCTGTCTTTAATTCCACATACAGCAGTAATATCTTAATTACAGTAAATCCTGGATTAAACCAAACTGGAAATTAATAATATGGAGGAGAGAAAACAAAATTTGGTTTCTGTCAAAAAAACTTTATGATCAAACCCCAAAGGCATAATTTCAAGTTTAAGCAATTTCATAACTTTCTATCCCCTATAGTAACAACATAGTTAGTTGAATAGGGAATAGCAATGTATAAATAAGATTATTTCCCATCCTGATTTATGACAATATAAAGGTGAGTTGTGATCCATGTAAAACATTGCCAAACCTAAAACAATGTTACCATGTCTGGCCTATGGCTGTTATAGTGTGGTGTACTGTATTTTTAGAGCATTGTGTGTAATATTTTGTAACCTGCAATTTTATCAACAACTTTTACAAGACCATATAACATTTACAAAAGTATCAGGACCCTGTAAAACTATCATTAAAAATCATTCAGGATCAGTGTAGGAATAACCTGTCTTGAATTTTTTGTTACAGTGTTCTTGCTTGAGCTAAACTACATAGCAAATACAGTCTTGAAGATTTTATTATTTGAAATCATTAGTAAAATAAATCAATATTACAATATAGTATTTCATGCTGAATATATGTTAAACAGGGCAACATCAGTGATAATACAGCAAGGAAAACACACACTAAAAATGTATAATAATATATATGTTTTACACACAACTATACGCAGTAAGTACTATATCCAAACTACATTACTACAGTATATGTATTTTAAATGAAAACCCATAAAAGGAGCTTCATGTCTAGTCAGCCAGTACAGTATTTGTTTTTTAATCTAAAACTATTCTCTGTATTATACAGCTGGCAGTAACGTCATCTAATCTGGAAAGTGCACATTTTATTGTAGCTCTGTCTCAACGGACTTCACAATAGAATTTAACATCCGGCCTACAGTACATCTAGATTTTTATACGACGAGAGCCACTTGCATTTTTCATAGACTTTGTAACTTTTTGTAATTCAATTTACATTTGTTTTTATATTATATTCAGGAAAAATGTTTAACATAGATGTAATAGTATTCCATTTTTCAAAAGCAAATTGGACTCTTCTAAAACATTTAAGCTGCACAAGATGTTAATTTGATAGATTATTTCATGGTAAGTGCGCAACTTGAATTAGAACAAGATCCTAACATTGACAGTTACTATACTATAGATAGTTTGTGATGGAAATAGAGGGTTACTGATTAAATGGCTGAGGACATATTTCTTCTATGCTATGGGGGAAATGCTTCTATGATATGGGGGAAAATCAATTACCAATTTTAATTTCTTCTATGCTATGGGGAAATTCTTCTATGCTATGGTGGAAATTCAATTACACAATGGCCCTCATTCCGAGTTGTCCGCTCGCTAGCTGCTTTTAGCAGCATTGCACATGCTAGGCCGCCGCCCTCTGGGAGTGTATCTTAGCTTAGCAGAATAGCGAACGAAAGATTAGCAGAATTGCTATTACATATTTCTTTGCAGTTTCTGAGTAGCTCCGGACCTACTCACAGATTGCGATCAGCTCAGTCCGTTTAGTTCCTGGTTTGATGTCACAAACATGTCCTGCGTTTGGCCAGCCACTCCCCCGCTTCTCCAGTCACTCCCGCATTTTTCCCTGGCACGCCTGCATTTTTTTGCAAACGCCGTGAAAACGCTGAGTTGCCACCCAGAAACACCCACTTCCTGTCAATCACACTACGATCACTGGTGCGTTGAAAAAACTTTACTCGCGCTTGTGTAATCTACGAAGTACTTAGTTAAATTACTAAGCGCATGCGCTGTGCGTAACATGTGCATGCGCAGTTAGCAGAAAATCACAGCTTAGCGAAAATCGGCAACGAGCGAACAACTCGGAATGACCCCCAATGTCATTGACTGCAGGTAATTGTCGTGCTGGGGGCTATTCAATTATACCTGCTACCTGATCCAATTATACCTGATATTCAGTTTTACCTGATTTGTTTCTCCTACCTCAGGCAGTAGAAACATATCCCCCAAAACAGCCCATTTTTGGCCGAAAACAAGGCAGTTTATCTTGAAAACACACAGGTTTCACTGAACCTGTCGGTTTTTGGGAGAATCTCTTTTTTTTGGGGGGAGGACAAATTGGATTGCCCATTAAAAAATTACAGGAGAAACATTGAGAACAATTTCAAAAAGTATCTGATTTTCACTCTCGATGTTTATTCTTCTTTAATTGAATCCCCCCCTTAAATGTTGATATATTAGATATTAATAGAAGCTTGTTGGCAGTGGAGGAGGGGTGTGTGCTTGGTGATCCCTAGCTGGTCAGTGTCCTATCTGCTCAGACATAACTACAGTACTATGAGATTCTACCTTCTCGCCATGGATGGCTTAGCCTCCCCCCAAGCCATCCTGCCAATTGATACACCCTGAGGGGAAGGGTCATTAAATTTGTAGCCTGAGGTAGGTGTCTTCAAGTTGGAGTAGTGGAATCCTGAAGATCCCTTTTCAGTAAAAAATCCTAGTTAGATGTGCACAGAGTGCAGCTTGTGACAGGTAAAGGCAGTCAGCTGCAATATCCTGACAAGATGCAGTAGGTGTGATGTATTGTTGATAATTTGATAATTTGTTAAAACAGGGAATTGACAGAGGCAGTCAATCCTAGTAAAACAATTTAAAGGGGCTGGAACATTAACTGTTAATAGTAACATATTTACCTACAATTCCTAAACAAGGGCAATGTAAAATATATAATAGGCAATAATATGGTAATATAACTGAGCTGCAACAGAAGGAAAGAGTTGATATTCCTGAATCATTGGCCCTCATTCCGAGTTGTTCGCTCGCAAGGCGAATGTAGCAGAGTTACACACGCTAAGCCGCCGCCTACTGGGAGTGAATCTTAGCTTCTTAAAATTGCGACCGACATACGCGCAATATTGCGATTACAAACGAGTTAGCAGTTTCTGAGTAGCTTCAGACTTACTCTGCCTGTGCGATCAGTTCAGTGTTTTTCGTTCCTGGCTGACGTCATAAACACACCCAGCGTTCGCCCAGGCACTCCCACCGTTTCTCCGGCCACTCCTGCGTTTTTTCCGGAAACGGTAGCGTTTCCATCCACACGCCCCTAAAACGCCGTGCATCCGCCCAGTAACACCCATTTCCTGTCAATCACAATGCGAACGTCGGAGCGATGAAAATGCCGTGAGTAAACTTACTTTCTTCATAGTAAAGTTACTTGGCGCAGTCGCAGTGCGAACATTGCGCATGCGCACTAAGAGAATTCTCACTGCGATGCGATGAAAAACTCCGAGCGAACAACTCGGAATGAGGGCCATTATGGAGTATGACCTACAAATCTGAGTGAGACTAAGATGCAAAAAATATGCACAGCCATAAAAATGGTTATAATAATAATAATAATAATAATAATAATAATGTTTCTAGGGAGAATATCTGGATTATGGCATGAAGAACCAGTCGTATATTAAAGAATTCCACTTGTTGGCATTTTCTGCAAAGTCAGATTATACTGAGCTAACTGCCAGTGGGTTTCTCTTCCTATATATATTTGGAGTTTTCATTAATTCTACTATAATCACAGTGATATATATTGATGCTCAGTTACACACCCCTATGTATCTGTTCCTCTGTAACCTGGCCTTAGTAGATATTTTCTACATAACCACTACTGTTCCTAACCTTCTGTACATGTTACTATCTGGAGGTAATACAGTGTCCTTCATACAATGCTTCACCCAGATGTCCTTTTATATGTTTGTTGGTTGCACAGAGAATGTTCTCATATTCATTATGGCATATGACCGATATGTTGCTATATGTGATCCTTTACACTATCACTATATATTAAACAGGAAAAAATGTATCTTACTTGTATCTGGTACCTGGATTTCAGGATGCTTAAATTCATTTGTGTTTACAGTTCCAGTGTCAAATATGTTGTTCTGTCAGTCTCGCACCATACACCAGTTTTTCTGCGATGCTAAAGCTCTGATTAACATCTCCTGTGGTGGAGCCAAACAGTTTTATATTGTCATATATCTGGAATTATTGGTGTTTGTATTTTTCCCAGTCATCTTCTGTTTGACATCTTATATAAAAATTATCAGGGTCATCTTGCAGATAAAATCTAAGGATGGCAGAAAGAAAGCCTTTTCCACCTGCTCATCCCACCTGACCATTGTCATTATTTACTATATGACAGGTGCATCTGTGTATATGATGCCACAGTCAGAATACTCCAAAGTCCTAGAACCGGTCTTTGCTGCACTGTATGCAGTTGTTACTCCCACAATAAACCCTCTAATCTACAGTCTACGAAATAAAGAAGTGAAAAGTGCTCTGCTGAGACTACCGGGAGTCAAACTAAGGGGTTAATTTATCTATGAGTAATAAAATAATTGTGAATGATAAAACTCATTGCATATGATAATTGGCACTCCGGGCAATCAGCTCCTAACTGTCATGAGTTCAGCTTAGTTCACCTTCAGGACTGCAGTGTATTTAAAAAAATGACAGTTGGGAGCTGATTGGCTGGAGCACCATTTATCATATGCAATGAGTTGTATCATTCACAATGAGTTTTATCACTCATTGATAAATAGGCCCCAAAGTGTTAAACAATAAGATACAATTTTCATACTGAATAAAAAACACACTGTGAATGACAACTACATTTAGTAATCTGTATGTTACAGAGTCATTTCCTCATATCCGTTTTAGATATGTAAAATATATTTATGATATTATATTTTATTACACATAGAGTAAGCTCTCAAAGTAATCAGTGGGAAACTGGTAAAATTGGTTTCTGTGGCCTGAGCTAATTAACATCTCTACACATGTGGCCTTGTCTAGTTAGCATCTGAACAGGCAAGCCCATTTCACATGACCTGCTCACTACAATACAACATCTTTTACACACTTTCTGTGGAAGTCACATCCACAATTCGAAGGTACAGTATAATATACCTTTTTGAAATCACAGAGCTCACTCTCACCCTGGCACACACACAGCTACAGAGACTCTCCCAGAAGCATAGGCCTCTATACGCCGGGGATACTTGTAGGCTTTTCCTCATGATGGCTAAGTATCAATCTCACTATAACTCATAAATAATAATGACATAGAATAGCTAAATATGTGTTTGTGGTAGTTTCAGTTTTGGAATCTGTAATGGTAGCTGGAATATTAGACAACCTTTAGTATAGCATTTGTGGTATATGTTTTGTGGATGGTGATTTGTGTTTCATAGCAACGGCATGCTGGTAATTGTGATTACATGGTGATATGGTCTTGTGATGATTCCTATAACATGGACAGCATGCAATATACTGTTTTGGTCTTGGAAGACCGGAATAAGTGTGTTTTAATAGGAATAAGTTTGTTTTAGTAAGTTAGCCCAAAAGAGGATGTGTTTGTTTCAAAGGTACTGACTGGGATTGGTATATAATTACCGGCTACATTATATAGCATAGCCAGCATACAATATGCTCTGGTTATTGAGATACTGTGTTGGCTTGAAATTGTGAAATCAGCACATATGTATTATGTTGTTTATACATTCTGGAATGTAGTGGAGTCTTTCATAGATATGTAGTTTATAAAATGGCTGCTGACATGTGACTTTTTATGGTCTAACAAAGAATGCCATGTGCTTAGATCTGGAAACATAAGATGGCTGCTGGCATTATAATAGACCATGCAGTCACATGCTGCCCCTCCCCCTACACACACAAACACACACACACACACACACACACACACACACACAAACACACACACACACACACACACACACACATAACCCCAAATCAATATTCCCCTTAGATGTTTCTTCAGATAGATATTTCTGATATCTATCAATATATCTATGGTTAGATTTTATTGAATCTGTGATTTGCCGAGTGCATGGAGACTTATTTCCCCAGTAATAGATAAAAACACACACACATACATGCACTTCTCACACTTCTTTCATACTCTTTCTTTCTTATATAGTATGAACCTGTGAAAATATTCTATGGTGACTTGCATTGTATTTGACCAATACTGTTTAATGATAAATGTGAATTCTATGAGTATTAATTGTTTGTTGAAATACATCCTTACAATTTACATTTTATGTGACTGGCGTGCATTCTTCCATGAATAGAATATTCCTAATGATGTAAAGATATATGTATAGGTACAACCTCTGCGAGTAGGTTATTAAGGTACACAATTAGTGATTAATTATTATAAATCACTAAAAGATTAAAATTATACATTTGCTTTTAAGATATGAAATATAGTAATATAATACAAGCAATAGGAACAGACAGGAAAAGGAGGGGAAATAGCAAAGTGCCCCTTATCACTGTACATGAGCAAAATAATAACATAATTGACAGTAATCTTAGAATCTGCTTTAATTGAACTTTACTCTACTGAAGCCAATGAGTGTATAATTATTATAAATTACAGATTGCAGTGGCACTGCAATTTATTAAAACTCATTTTGTGATGTGACATGAAAATCTCTCCCCACCTGTGATCCACCACATCTACCTCTATAGAATACAGTATCTTTTCAGCAGTGGATCTGTAAATTGAATAAATGTGTATACACTGCCAGACAGACTTCCCATGTCCTATAAAAACCTGCCTATGTAGCATAGTCTGTATGCACAACATTGAGAGGCCATGTACTGTACACCCAGGGAAAAAATAAAATTTTCCCTGTAATACACATGTACAAGAGGGAACATCATGCACGTGCAGTAAATCTAAAGAATACACCCTCCCTATAGCAATTACCCTTCATGCAAAGTTCAGCAAACCAAATTAAGGTAATTCCTGGTGAAATGTCAGTTCCATGCCAATATTCACAAATCAGAAGAACAACAAAATTTCCCACATCAGGATTCATGGTGATCCACATACCCTTTAAAGAAAGAATAGTACTACAGGATAAAGGTTTGTGTCTCATGTCCTTCAACAATCTATAAAATAAAGAACAGTTTGGATTTGGAGGAATCTGACAGAACCAAATTTGGGGTTTCCCAGTAAAAGTGGGTCCTGGCTTGGCTCCTCCTGCCAAATTTGGTTATCAAAACAAGGCAAGAATAAATTTTCCCAGAACTTTCAGCTCTTGCATGTTTTTGATTGCATATAAGAGTCCCTTCTTCATGATTTCTGGTGTCATTTAACGTAGAAGAGTGCATGGAGTTGGTGTGGACTGTAGCTGTGCTACAACAATACTAAGCACCCTTGGAGAAAGTTGTATGATGTTGGAGTCTGTAGGAAGGGTGTCGAAAAAGTAGGCATCTTTAATCTGTGTTGCAGGTTCAGACACTAGCAACTGCAATCTTCAAACAGGCTCCTGTGTATGTTTATTAGAACTTGAAATGTGCTGCACTTAAATACAATTGTATTTTACAAGGGTATTTGGGTTAGGTACAAAATTCTGGCAGTCAGGATCGACACAATCAGAAGACTGAAAGCAGGATCCCAAATACCAGAATCCTGACATATCCCAGTAAGTATTGTCAACATACTGCTATGCCTAATCCTAACCAACCCCTACCACAGCTACACCCTAACCTTCCCTCCAACAGCCTAACCTTAACCTCTCCTCCACACAGCCTAACCCACCATTCCCACATCTTAATCCTTACCTCCCCTCCCATAGACTAACCTTAACCTCCCCCTCCCACAAACTAAACCTAAGCCACCTATCCCACAGCTTAACCATAACATCCCTCTTCCAATACCCTAACCTTAACTTTGCCCTTCCATGGCCAAACCCTAATCTCCCCCTAGTGCCTAACCTTAACTCCAACCCCTTTACTTACCTCCTGGATGTGTCAAGATTCTGGATATTGGGATAGCACTGTTGGTCTGACTGTTGGGATCCTGGCTCCCGGTAGTTTGATCACATCCCGGATATCTACAGAATCTACACAGCACACAGCAGGATATATTGTGATTGAAAGCAAAAACTGTATGATTTCAAGCTTGGCTGACCAAAAATGCTATGGTGTGCCTGAGTGAGCTACACTCTTCAGAAGACATCTGTCACGGTGCCATCCTGAGACCCCAGTCACACACCCTGATACTTACCTATTCGGGCACTGTCGGGTCCTCTCTATAGTTTGCTGGGAATCTGTTGGTGACTAACTTCTGCTGCAGCTGGCTCTCCATCTCCCTTCCTGCTCCTATATCCTGTATGTGCAGCCAGTCCTGGCATTCTCCATTCAGGAGTTCCCTCCAACTCTGAACCAAGAGCACTGCCATCTTCTTTCTGGTCAGCTGACCACTTACCTACTGAGAATTCAGTTCCTCGTTCCCCAGAGGTCTCAGTCAATCTGAAGCAGACAGTTCCTATTAAACAACTTCCTGGAGCACTCAAAGGTTGTCAATGCAGTGTCTGTCACTGACTGTTGTGTGAGCAGACTGTCTGTGCCACTCAGCATTCATTCACTGAGGTATTACCAGTGGACATCTTTTCCTGCTTTGCGACTAGAACCACTGGTGCCCTTCCAGTGTCCAGCTCCAGTTCCACTGGTTCCAGCCCAATGTCTAGATTCTCTGGTTCCAGCCTGGTGTCCAGCTCTCATTCCACTGTTTCCAGCCAGTGTCCATTCCCACTGGCTCCAGCCTAGTGTCCAGTAGCACCGGTTCCAGTCCAGTGTCCAGATCCACTGGTTCTGGCCTGGTTTCCAGCTTTTACCCCACTGCTTCCAACCCAGTGTTCATTTCCACTGGCCCCAGTCTAGTGTCCAGCTCCAGAATCACAAGTGTCTAGTTGCACCAGTTCCAGCCCTGTGTTCAGCTCAATAACCATAGTTTCAAGTTATGCCTCCAGTACCTTATGTTTCAGATTCCAGTTCAACATTCCAAAGTCTCAAGCTACCAGTTCTAGTCTGCTAACCTGGACTCTAGAATCTCATATGCAATCCAGTTCTACAGTCTACAGACTGTATTAGATACTTTGGTCATTCCAATTTTCAAACCTAACTTAGCCTTGTATTTTACTAGTCCAGACTTTTCTGGGAATCAAGCCCAGCCAGTAATATTTGGTTCTCTACATCTTTCCTCGCTGGCCCTGTCCGGTCAAATACAGTAGATCTATGTTCTATAGTCCTTTTGCTTTTGCTGATAGTTAACTTCCTGCAATTCCTTAAATGCACAAACTGTATAAAACTGCCTAGCTTTTTTTATGCAGCTTCCACTTCTTTTCCAACCCTAGACTCCAGTCCAGGAACAAACTCACCCAGACCTAACATCATATGTTCATGTTAGAAAAAAACAATCTCAAGTCTTTTATAATTAAATTTAGATATTTCAAGGGAAGATTGTATATTTTTGAGAGGAAGTTTATATTACTGTACTTGCTGATTTTTTTTGTGCCTACCAGCTGCTTCCCAAATTAATAAATGGGCCAAAAAAAAATCTGTGTTTAAAAAAAATCTCTAGTCAATTTAGACATTTCATGGGAATATTGTGTGATTTTGAGAGGCAGCAAATTTCACTGTATTTACTGGGTGTTGTAATCCTGTCAGCTGCTTTCCTGTTAGGGTCTCCTGCCCTGTGCTGCCACGTTGTCATGGCAACCGGGAGACAAGTGCTAGCGGAGTAACCTGAGCGCAGCTGATACTCCGGTTCGGGTCTTTTGCTGTGCAGTGGTTACAGGCTCTGTGCACGGCAGGGGATCCGGTGCTGGTTTTTGTGCTCACAGTCTGTGAGGTCTGAGTGGGGCGTGGACAGCACCTGCTTTATAAGGCCTCTTCTCAGGTTAAGCAGATGCTGCTGAATCTTTGTTGGTTAGTCAGTTCCTGAAAGTTAGCCAGTACTGTGTAGCTTTGTATTTGTTGTTGCTTACTGCAAATAGGCCTGGGGATTTGGTACTACACTCTGCCAGTCCAGACCTAGCAGTAAGACTGGAGTCAGTCGTTTAGCTTGCTGGGGTTCTTTTACTACTCTGTGAACTTAGCAAGTTTGCGGCTGTATTCTAAGACTTGCCTGCCTAAATCCTGTCTCACTGTGCAAGGTGTCAGGTGTCAGTTTAGTGGCAGTAAGCTGAACCTGTGCACTGCAAGTGAGGATTAGGATTGTGGAGACTCTCCTTGTGTCTATCATTCCATCTCTGACCAAGGAGTTTACTGCCACACCCATTGGTAACCCTTTAGGGTTTTGCTGTTGCCCTTAGCAACAGCATTTCGGGTTCTCTACGTATTAAAACACAACATCTTGCTTTTTCCATCTGAGCATTACTAATACTAGGGAGACACCCAGTTTCTTAGCCTCTGGGCTTCTCTGTTCACTTTGTGTTATTTTGTTACCCTATCACCTTCTGTGTACGTAATGTCATATTCCCCAGTCTGTCTGTGAGTTCATTTGTTTTGCATACCTATCCGTTCAGACACCAGTACATTCCTGCAGGCACTGGTGTGCATAACAGTTCAAACACCAGTACATTCCTGCAGGCACTGGTGTGCATAACAATTCAAACACCAGTACATTCCTGCAGGCACTGGTGTGCATAACATATTCAGCAGCCTAATACTCCTGTTGAAATTTTGTGGGAATATGGAGCATACCCCTCAAAATACGTTGCAACAGGTGGTCGATCAGGTGCAGGTCCTGACTCGACAATTTAATGATTTGTCCATTAAAATGAACATCTCCCAGGCCGTTGGCGGAGCTCCCGCAGCAGCAGCACCTTCAGGGGTTAAGGAGCCGAAAGTAAATCTCCCGGATCGTTTTTCTGGAGATCGCTCGCAGTTCTTTTGTTTCAAGGAGAGCTGCAAGCTATACTTCCGGCTTAGGCCTCAGTCTTCTGGGTCGGAGATTCAGCGGGTGGGCATAGTGATTTCCTTGCTACAAGGAGACCCACAGGTCTGGGCATATGGGTTGCAGCCTGACTGTCCGTCGCTTAAAAGTGTTGATGCTTTTTTTACGGCACTGGGCATGTTGTATGATGACCCTGACAAGACGGCCTCAGCCGAGGCTCAGATTTCGATCCTTAAGCAAGGGCGAAGGCCAGTTGAGGTTTACTGTACGGAGTTTCGGAGGTTGGCCCATGATACCCAGTGGAATGACCCAGCCCTGAGACACCAGTACCGAAGAGGTCTTTCTAACCAGATAAAAGACCAACTGGTACAATATCCCTTGCCTGATAGCTTGGATCAGCTCATGCAGTTATCCATCCGGGTGGATAGACGGCTGAGAGAGCGTAGGCTTGAAAGGGAGACTGAGGTTTCCTTCTTTCCCAAGGGAACCTCAGACTCTGAGGAATTTTCCGAGGAGCCTATGCAGATTGGGGCTACCCGCCTCTCCTCGCGTGAGAAGACGCGGAGGAGACAGCAGGGGTTGTGTTTGTACTGTGGGAATAAAGGTCATGTGGTAGTATCATGCCCAGAAAAGCCGGAAAACTTCAGGGCCTGAGGGTGATGGGAAATATCCTGTCAGGCCAGAAATCAGAATTTCCCAAGAAGACTTTTATCATTCCGGTGACCTTGAAGATCCTCGGTCAAACTGTCAAGACTGAGGCCTTTGTGGACAGTGGGGCCGACGGGGTTTTTATGGACCGCCAATTCGCCCTGAAACACTCTGTTCCCTTAGTACCCTTGGCATCGGAAATTGAGATTTGTGGGTTAAACGGGGAACCATTATCCCAAGGTAAAATTACCTCTTGCACTAGCCAGATTTCTTTGTTTATTGGAGCCACACACTCTGAAAAATTGTCCTTTTATGTGACTGTCTGTACTTTTGCCCCATTGGTGTTGGGGTTATCCTGGTTAAGGGCCCACAATCCTCAATTTGACTGGGTCTCTGGGGAGATTCTTAGTTGGGGTACTGATTGTTTCAGGAGTTGCTTGAGCCTTCCAGTCAGGCTCTCGCAGCTAAGTTTGCCAGGATTGCCAGGGTGTTATGCAGATTTTGCGGACGTGTTCTCCAAAAAAGTTGCAGAGGTACTACCTCCCCATCGCCCCTATGACTGTGCCATTGATTTGTTGCCAAATGCTAAGCTTCCCAAGAGCAGGTTGTACTCCCTGTCACGTCCTGAGACTCAGGCTATGGCAGAGTACATTCAGGAGAACTTGGCTAAGGGATTTATCAGACCTTCACAGTCTCCAGTTGGGTCGGGGTTCTTCTTCGTGGGTAAAAAGGACGGTTCGTTGCGACCCTGCATCGACTTCAGGGAATTGAACCGTATCACGATTAAAAACTCATACCCACTGCCTCTCATTTCGGTCTTGTTTGACCAGCTTCGTACTGCCACCATTTTTTCTAAGATTGACCTACGCGGTGCGTACAATCTAATCCAAATAAGAGAGGGGGATGAATGGAAGACTGCCTTTAATACCCACTCAGGGCATTATGAATATTTGGTGATGCCTTTTGGGCTCTGTAATGCCCCGGCAGTCTTCCAGGATTTCATGAATGATGTGCTCAGGGAATATTTGGATAGGTTCTTAGTTGTATACTTAGATGACATCCTAATCTTCTCCCATTCCCTGGAGGAACATCGGAAGCATGTACGCTTAGTCCTCCAGAAACTCAGAGACCACCGGCTTGGGGCGAAGCTGGAGAAGTGCGAATTTGAAGTTCAGCAAATCGCATTTCTAGGATATATTATCTCCCCTGAAGGTTTCCAAATGGAGGGTTCCAAGGTACAGGCAGTCCTGGATTGGGTGCAGCCCACTAGTTTGAAGGCGCTTCAGCGTTTCCTGGGCTTTGCGAATTTTTATAGACGATTTATCGCTGGATTTTCGTCTATAGTGGCGCCCTTGGTGGCACTCACTAAGAAAGGGGCGGATGTTGCTCACTGGTCTTGTGAGGCTAAAGCGGCTTTTGCCCGTATCAAAAGGGCATTTGTATCGGCCAAGGTGCTGCGACACCCAGATCCAGAGCGTCCTTTTGTGGTGGAGGTGGATGCCTCTGAGATGGGTATTGGGGCAGTGCTTTCTCAGATGGGAGTGTCTGATAATCGCCTTCATCCCTGTGCTTACTTTTCCCGTAAATTTTCGCCTGCCGAGATGAATTATGACGTGGGTAACCGGGAATTGTTGGCTATTAAGGATGCACTCGAGGAGTGGAGACACTGGCTTGAGGGGGCTAAGTTTGTACTCTCAATTCTCACCGACCATAAGAATCTGGCATATTTAGAGTCAGCGAAGCTTCTCAATGCCAGGCAGGCACGATGGGCTTTGTTTTTTGCTCGCTTTAATTTTTTGATAACATATCGCCCTGGGTCAAAAAACATCAAGGCTGATGCGCTCTCGCGGAGTTTTGCTCCAATCCAGGAGACCACCGAGGAGCCGTTGCCCATTGTGTCCCCATCATGTATTAAAGTGGGCATTACCCAGGACCTCTTATCATTAGTCCTTAGAGCACAGGAGCAGGCTCCTCCAGACCTTCCGGTAGGTCTTTTGTTTGTGCCTCCTAGGTTAAGACAGCGAGTGTTCCTGGAATTCCATGCCAAGAAGTCGGCAGGTCACCCGGTAGTGCCAGAACTCGGGAGTTGCTATCTAGGACGGTGTGGTGGCCCTCGGTGGCTAAGGATGTGGATCAGTGGGTTCGGGCATGTGACATCTGTGCCCGAAATAAGACTCCTAGAGGGGTTCCGTTGGCCCATTACATCCACTCTCTATCCAATCTAAGCCATGGACCCACATTTCAATGGATTTTGTGGTGGACTTGCCCAAATCCTCGGGGATGACAGCCATCTGGGTTGTCATTGACAGGTTTTCGAAGATGGCGCACTTCGTTCCACTGGTTGGGCTGCCATCGGCCAGACGCCTGTCTGAATTATTTATGCTGCATGTTGTGCGTCTCCACGGGTTGCCACTTGATGTGGTCTCTGACCGCGGATCCCAGTATGTGGCCAAATTCTGGAGGGCATTTTGTTCCGATCTCCAGATTTCTGTCAGCTTGTCGTCAGGCTACCATCTGCAGTCTAATGGGCAGACTGAAAGGGTGAACCAGTCCTTGGAGCAGTTCCTCAGGTGTTATGTCTCCAAGTGTCAGACTGACTGGGTTGCTCATCTGTCCATGGCGGAGTTTGCCTATAACAATGCGGCTCACTCTGCTACAGGGATCTCTCCCTTCCTTTGTGTGTATGGGCATCATCCTAAGGCCAATTCTTTTGACCCCCTGGACTCCACGCCTGGTGGTTCCTCTGTGGTTTCGGTCCTTAGAGGTATTTGGCGGAAAGTGAAGAAAGCCCTTGTGTCTGTGTCATTAGTGACCAAAAGGGTTTTTGATAAGCGGAAAAGACCCTGCAGCCTCAAATTAGGAGACTTCGTTTGGTTGTCTACCAAGAATTTGAAGTTGAGACAGCCATCTCATAAGTTAGGCCCCCGGTTCATCGGCCCTTATAAGATCACCAGGGTTATCAATCCGGTGGCATTTCAGTTAGATCTGCCCCGTTCTTTGGGTATCAATAAAACATTTCATTGTTCCCTTTTAAAACGGGCGATTAGTAATCCTTCTTCCAGTGGAAGACCTTCCCCTCTTCTGATACGTGGCCAGAGGGAGTTTGTTGTTGAAAGGATTCTTGACTCCAAGATGGTTCGGGGTCGGCTGTCATTTTTGGTGCACTGGAAGGGGTATGGCCCGGAGGAGCGGTCGTGGGTGCGCAGTTGTGATCTTCATGCCCCCAGACTGATACGCTCTTTCTTCTCGCAGTTCCCCGATAAACCCGGTGGTAGGGGTTCTCTGACCCCTCGTCAGAGGGGGGGTCCTGTTAGGGTCTCCTGCCCTGTGCTGCCACGTCGTCATGGCAACCGGGAGACAAGTGCTAGCGGAGTAACCTGAGCGCAGCTGATACTCCGGTTCGGGTCTTTTGCTGTGCAGTGGTTACAGGCTCTGTGCACGGCAGGGGATCCGGTGCTGGTTTTTGTGCTCACAGTCTGTGAGGTCTGAGTGGGGCGTGGACAGCACCTGCTTTATAAGGCCTCTTCTCAGGTTAAGCAGATGCTGCTGAATCTTTGTTGGTTAGTCAGTTCCTGAAAGTTAGCCAGTACTGTGTAGCTTTGTATTTGTTGTTGCTTACTGCAAATAGGCCTGGGGATTTGGTACTACACTCTGCCAATCCAGACCTAGCAGTAAGACTGGAGTCAGTCGTTTAGCTTGCTGTGGTTCTTTTACTACTCTGTGAACTTAGCAAGTTTGCGGCTGTATTCTAAGACTTGCCTGCCTAAATCCTGTCTCACTGTGCAAGGTGTCAGGTGTCAGTTTAGTGGCAGTAAGCTGAACCTGTGCACTGCAAGTGAGGATTAGGATTGTGGAGACTCTCCTTGTGTCTATCATTCCATCTCTGACCAAGGAGTTTACTGCCACACCCGTTGGTAACCCTTTAGGGTTTTGCTGTTGCCCTTAGCAACAGCATTTCGGGTTCTCTACGTATTAAAACACAACATCTTGCTTTTCCCATCTGAGCATTACTAATACTAGGGAGACACCCAGTTTCTTAGCCTCTGGGCTTCTCTGTTCACTTTGTGTTATTTTGTTACCCTATCACCTTCTGTGTACGTAATGTCATATTCCCCAGTCTGTCTGTGAGTTCATTTGTTTTGCATACCTATCCGTTCAGACATCAGTACATTCCTGCAGGCACTGGTGTGCATAACAGTTCAAACACCAGTACATTCCTGCAGGCACTGGTGTGCATAACAATTCAAACACCAGTACATTCCTGCAGGCACTGGTGTGCATAACATTTCCATTATGATAAAGTAAAAAAAAAGTAGTTTGTTTTATTTTAAATTATCAAGTATTTCAATTCACTTTAGATATTTCAAGGGATGATTGGGTGTTTTGACTCAGAATCAAAACTTTATTAATACAAAGCAAAAATCTGACTCCATGAAGACAATGTTATAAGTTTCCACATGATTATCACCAGTATACTCCCATAACTTATTAATTAACATTCAATTTCTACTAAACTGTTACTGTGGGTTGAGTTGCCTGAGGTCTATAATTTCCTAGTCTGAGAATTTTTGTATTAACTTATTAATTATCAGTTTCCTCTAGTCTGTTACCCTGGCTTGAATCACCTTTGCTGGCCTGAGGCCAGTTATTTGCTGGTTTGAGAAGTTTCCATTTGAATTCTAACATTTGGAGGCTTGTTTTTTAATAGTTTGGTCTTATTTACTTTTCTTTGTAGTGATTAATGCTTTATCATATGCTAAATACTCCACCTTCAATTATCTGTACTGGCCTTAGACCTGTGACTTGCTGGTAGGAGAAGTGTGTTGGTAATATATTATATTTTCTACTAGGTCTTTTAGGCTATTCGTTCTTCATTAATGAAAACATTCTATAGTGTTGTATAGTTTATTAAACTGCCATCCTATATCCTGCCATCTTGCTATAAAGTAATTCTAGTATGTAATCTGCCACCAGTAAGGGAAGCAAGTGGTAAGAAATTGAAAACATATTAATAGAGGAATCCTGATGAGTAATCTGAAAAAGGTTTCAAAAATCTCAAAAATGTTATAATATATAATGTAATAAGGAATGCAAGCTGTCTTAACAATTGTAGCAGATAATTTATATTAACCAATCAAAGTTAAAATGTAGGAGTAATAGGGAGTTCTAAAAGTTTATTTTATGCAGTGGTGCAATAGAATAAGGGAAGATCCATAGCTGTGTTCTGAGTCTATATTGTAAATACATAATATGTGTGTATATAGGTTAAGTAAAAAGGAAAATTGTGTGAAATTGAATTTATCTATTAGTGTAATTTATATTTACTTCATAAGTATAAAACAAGTGGCTATCCGTGTTGAATATATTTGTTTAAATATTTGAGTATTGATGAGGTGGGATATAATATAAAATATAACTTGACAGCACATTTACTGTAAGTAGTATTGTGTTAAGGTGTAGTACTGTCATATACATTAAATTGTGGTTTGTGATCTAAAGTTGGTAAAATTAGGTTGTGAAATTATGATTAAGAGGAAATAAATGTAAATATGTGAAGTGACTGCAATAACAATTTTTTTCTGCAAATACTTGTATCTCCACTTGGTTAGGCACTTATATCTCAAGTACCCTTTCATCAACGGTCTCAGCACTGTGTCCTACAATGTCTTTTAATATCAGGACACAGCATCTGAGGTTACGCTGACAGTAGAAGTGCTCCTGTACACTGTCACTCCATTTAAGCAGTCCTTACTGTTCTCTCATCCACTTTCCACTGATTTTCAAGACGGCATGACAGCAGAAACAATGGGAACCAGACACACTGTTCACACATATGATGTCTAGGAGAGCTGTATGCAATACTGTACTCTATAACTCCCCAATGGATGAGGGAAGTTATATAACTAAAATATATGCTAATTCACGTAGATTTATCTTCAAAAACAATTATTAAGTAAGTTTGCAAGTGTTTGACTGCTGGTTGCTGTCAGTTTAATAAAAAAGCTGCTGGGGGTTACAGACTCTACTTCTGTTATAGTACAATATTATTACAATTTGCAACATACAGTATTTGAACACACAGAAGAAGTCATCATACTGTATCTGACAATGACAAAATGTGATGTGGTGGATAATTAGCAAAAACAAAGTGATCACAGCTACTACAGTACTAGTATACTTTAGTAGCAACTACATGTATCAGATTAACCTTAAATGTTTTAATAACAGGAGTGACACACTGTAACTATTACACTGTGGAAGAGACTTGTTATGTTTATTTATTTTTTGCTTTGTTCTTGGTCATCCTGGTATACTGTAAGTGGATTGTAAGAGCACACAAATACATTGAAAGCTTGAAAGTGTCTATATCCAAACCTGTGTCAGAAATGTATCCTATATCTATATAATATCTTTCCATAGGAATAATTAGATATAATGTTTAAGTTGCTACGGTACCTTGATAACTGTTCTACTGTACATTTGAAACTTATAGATATATTTGATATCTGGATTGGTGTATATTGTACAAAAAGATTTGAGACACACATATATACTGAGATTTAGGTGGGGCCTCTTATGAGAGATGATTACATACAGTATTATTCCTCACAAATGATTAATGCTAAAATAAGGTCCATATGTAATAAACATAATATTTTATGTTTATTAACAACATTCACCAAAAACCAGAATAAATAAACAATAAACATAAAAAATGACAAAAGAAGGACTAGGGTCAAAAATAATTTTTCTTTATTGAAAATAAATGTATTTTGACATAGCCTTATATACAAGTGTTATGTATAAATGTACAGTAGTGCTCTGATTTCAAAAGATTGACCACCCTTGAATCCTGGCAAAGCTAATGAAGGGCTCCATCCACAAGTCCCACATACTTAGCGGAATTGCTCTGTCTTAGCTCTTCCTTCAATTTCTCCAGCTGCTTCTGCAAAAGCCTGATGAGTGGAATGACCTTACTCAAGCTGGCAGTGTCTGAACTGACTTCACGTGTGGCAAATTCGAAGAGTTGGAAAACCTTGCACAACACAGAAATCATTATCCACTGGACTTGAGTCAGGTGCATTCCCCCTCCTTTGCCTATATCGTAGGTGGATCTATAGGCTTGAATGGCCTTTTGCTGCTCCTTGATCCTCTAAAGCATATAGAGGGTTGAATTCCTCCTCGTTACCACCTCTTGCTTCAGGTGAAGGCAGGGCAGGTTCAGGAGTATTTGCTGGAGCTCCAGTCTTAGGCACGCAGTGGCTGAATGTCAAAAGTGGCCCGCAATTTTTCGAGCCACCGACAGCATCTACTGCACGCCCCTGTCATTTTTCAAAAAATTCTGCACAACCAAATTAATGGTATGTGCAAAACATGGGACATGATGGAATGTGCCCCGATGTAATGCACGCACAATATTGGTGGCATTGTCAGATATCACAAATCCCCAGGAGAGCCTAAGTGGGGTAAGCCATTGTGCAATGATATCCCTCACTTTCTGTAAGAGGTTCTCAGCTGTGTGCCTCTTACAGAAACTGGTGATACACAGCATAGTCTGCCTAGGAACGAGTTGGCATTTGTGAGGTGCTGCTGCTGTTGCCGCTGCTGTTGTTGCTGCAGAAGGCATACATCTACCCAGTGGGCTGTCACAGTCATGTAGTCCTTAGTTTGCCCTTCTCCACTTGTGCACATGTCCGTGGTTAAGTGGACAGAGGGTAAAACCGCATTTTTGAGTACACTGAGGACACATTTCTTAATGTCCATGTACAGTCCGGGAATCGCTTGCCTAGTGAAGTGGAACCTAGATGAAATTTGGTACCGGGGACAAATTATTGCCATCAACTGTCTAAATCACACTGCTCTAAGAGCGGATACTGGACACACGTCTAACACCAGCATAGTTGTAATGGCCTCAGTAATCCACTTTGCAAGAGGGTTACTGCTGTCATAGTTCATGTTCCTCGCAAAGGTCTATTGGACAGTCAATTGCTTAGTTACAGTAGTACAAGTGGTCTTCCAACTTCCTCTCTGTGATGACGACCGACAACCAGCAGCAAAAACAGCAGTGTTAGCATTAGGCAAAGCACTCAAGGATCCTCTGGAGGAATCCCGGATATTAGAGGACTAGTCAGTCATACCAGTGACTTGGCCTGCAGGACTACTTCCAATCCTGACAGAGGAGGAAATTTACAATGAGGGAGTTGGTGGTGTGGATTGCAGGAGCTTGGATACAAAAGGAAAAAGGGATTTAGGCATCACTGGACTACTTATGCTCTTACCCAAAGTTTTTGAACTTGACAATGACTTATGTTGGATGTTCCTAGGTGGTTAACGTCCTTACCCCTACTTATTATAGATTGACAAAGGCAACATATGGCTTGACACCTGTTGTCCGGATTTGTGGATAAATAATTCCACACCGAAAAGGTGGATTTTTTTGGTATTTTGCTCAGGCATGACAATAGGCATTTTCATCCCATGGACAACAACTGTCTTCACTGGTGCCTTATTCAAACAAACCACATCACCATCAGAATCCTCATCGTCAAATTCCTCCTCAGCGCCAGCTACACCAATATCATCCTCATCCTGGTATACTTCTAGAGTGAAATCATCAATCTCAATATCAGCAACTGGACTGGTGGTGCTCCTCCAAGCACTTGCAGAGGGTGTGCAAATGGTGGTAGGATCCTCCTCTTCCCATACAGTCTTGGGAAGGTCAGGCCTAGACATCGCAACCGCAGACACACTTGGACTTTCCTTGGGGATTTGTGATATCTGTGAGTCTGAATGCACAGTTGTTTTTTCCTGTGCTTTAACAAGCTTTTTTTTACAAACATTTTGAGAGGGAGAAGGGCTTCCATTTTCATGAGAAGCTGAACCACCAGTCATGAACATAGGCCAAGGCCTTAGCCTTTCCTTGCCACTACGTGTCGTTAATGGCATATTGTCAATTTTTACGTTTCTCATAAGATATATATATTTCTTTTGGTTATTAATTTTTGCTTCTTGGATTTTACATGTCCTCTATGACATTGGGCATTGGCCTTAGCAGACGACGTTAATGGAATTGCATTGTCAATGTCTTGACTCGTGGCAGCAGCAGCTTCAGCACTATTACTAGTACTAGGAACTAGTAGTGGTTCCGAATCTTTCCCTGTTTTTCCTTCTAGTTTTTGTTCTCCATTTCACATGACAGCACCCCTTTATTACTACAGCACACAGAACAGTGCCCCTTTATTTTTAACAGCAAACAGAACAGTGTCCCTTTTTATTTACAGCACCCCTGTATTTTTACAACACCCCTGTATTTTTACAGCATACAAGACAGGGCCACAGCACCCCTGTATTTTTACAGCACACCTGTATTTTTACAGCATACAGGACAGAGCCACAGCACCCCTGTATTTTCACAGCACCAATGTATTTTTACAGCATACATGACAGGTCCACAGTGTTCCTTTATTTTTTCAGCACCCTTGTATTTTTCCAACACCCCAGTATTTTTATAGCACCCCTGTATTTTTTTCAAAACCCCTATATTTTTACAGCATACAGGACAGGGCCACAGCACCCCTGTATTTTTTCAGCACCATTGTATTTTTACAGCATTCAGAACAGGGCCACATCACCCCTGTATTTTTACAGAACCCCTGTATTTTTACAACACCCCTGTATATTTACAGCATACAGGTCAGAGCCACAGCACCCCTGTATTTTTACAGCATCCCTTGTATTTTTACTGCATACAGGACAGGGCCACAGCACCCCTGTATTTTTACGGCACCCATGTATTTTTACAGGATGCGGGATAGGGCTACAGCACCCCTATATTTTTACAGCACCCCTGTACTTTTACAGCATCCAGTACAGGGCCACAGCAGCACTGTATTTTCACAGCACCCCTGTATTTTTACAGCATACAGGACATGGCCACAGCACCCCTTGTTTTTTTTACCCCTTGTTTACAGCACCCCTTGTTTACAGCATACAGGACAGGGCCACAAAACCCCTGCATTTTTTCAGCATAGAGGACAGGGCCACAGCACTCCTGTATTTTCACAGCACCCTTTTATTTTTACAGCACCCCTATATTTTTACAGCATACAGGACAGGGCCACAGCACCCCTGTATTTTTTCAGCACCATTGTATTTTTACAGCATACAGGACAGGGCCACATCACCCCTGTATTTTTACAGAACCCCTGTATTTTTACAACACCCCTGTATATTTACAGCATACAGGTCAGAGCCACAGCACCCCTGTATTCTTACAGCATCCCTTGTATTTATACTGCATACAGGACAGGGCCACAGCACCCCTGTATTTTTACAGCACCCATGTATTTTTACAGGATGCGGGATAGGGCTACAGCACCCCTGTATTTTTACAGCACCCCTGTACTTTTACAGCATCCAGTACAGGGCCACAGCAGCACTGTAATTTCACAGCACCCCTGTATTTTTACAGCATACAGGACATGGCCACAGCACCCCTTGTTTTTTTCAGAGCACCCTGTATGTTTACAGCATACAGGACAGGGCCACAGCACCCCTGTATTTTTTCAGCATAGAGAACAGGGCCACAGTACCCCTATATTTTCACAGCACCCTTGTATTTTTACAGCACCCCTGTATTTTTACAGCATACAGGATAGGGCCACAGCACCCCTGTATTTTTACAGCACTACTGTATTTTTACAGCATACAGGACAGGGCCACAGCACCCCTGTATTTTTACAGCACCCCTTTATTTTTACAGCATACAGGACAGGGCACAGCACCACTGTATTTTTACAGCACCCGACACAGCCACAGTGCCCCTTTATTTTTACAGCACACAGTACAGTGCCACTGTACAGCACAGGACTGCAGCAACCCTGTACAGCACCCCAAACATCATAGGACACCACAGAACAGCAAACCTGTACAGCACAGGACAGCAGCACCCCTAACAGCACGGGGCACTAGCACAGGACACCACACCAGTACAGCACAGGACAGCAACACCCCTAACAGCACAGTACACCAGCACTGGACACCACCCCAAAGAGCACAGGACAGCAGCACCCCTGTATGCCATCACCCACAGACAGACAGGTCTGTCTCCCTCACTCTCCAAGTCCGGAGTGAAAATGGCGGCAACATGCGGCTCCTTATATGGAATCCAAAACTTGCGAGAATCCGACAGTGGTATGATGACATTTTGCCTCGTTCTGGAATCTGAGTCTGGTGGGAAGTCCTGACCTGTAGTCGGATCCAGGCTCAGATCCTGAAGTTAAGGGGGGTTCGGATCTCGGAGATCCGAACCTGCTCATCCCTGATTTTAATTGGTTTGCAAAGGTTAATTACTTTTTTTTGGTGTACTGGCTTAAAAATATGTTTCTAGTTAAACTTCAGATTTACATTATAAAGTTGCTATGAGTTTATTCATTTTAGTCATCTAAGGCAGATAGTTATATAATGGAACATCTAAAGATGCAATGAGGTGGATTTGCACCGCCATAAGATGCTGCAAATGGGCGTCTCAGTTTTGAAGAAATTGACAGCGGCATTAGTATTAAGATGCAAATAGTGCTGCGGCAAAAGATGGAGCCGCAACTGTGTGCTGCTCAGAATCAGGCACTATAGCTGTTAGCAATTATCTGTTTCATAATGCAAAGATTTTGAGCATTTTCTTCTAATGAATTACATTCAACTTTATTAAAAAAAATACTTACACACTTACTTTTCTGAAAGAATAATCCTGGGGTGCTGCATCTGGAGCTAGCACTCTAACTACTGTAGAGGAAAAGAGGGGGAAGGGGGGAGGGGGGACTGTATTACTCTCAACTTATATGAGGAAACTACAGTACAACAAAAGCCAACATTGCCCTTCAAAAGGGATCCAAGACAACAGATAGTGGCAAATTTTATGGAGAAGTAAATTGACTCATTTACCAAATTATATATTTTAAGACATTGCAACTGAGGGGGTAATTCAGACTGGATCATCACTGCTGCAGCAGCAGTGGTCGCAGTCCTAATTATTTTGTGGAGTGCACTTGCTCAGCGGGTGCACTGTGCATGCGCACCCCGGGAGCCCAGTGAGATGCTAAAAGCATCTCTGGGCTGTGATCGCCTCTTCCTGAATGACAGGTAGAGCCGGTCGCGGGGCAGGAGGGGGCGTGCCAACAGCATTAGGACACCAATGGTGGGGCACAGTCTGGACAATGCAGGAGTGTCCGTACCGTTGGGGGTGTGGGCCGTGGCGGCTGGTAGCTCCCTGCCAGAGCACAGGAGCTGTGCAGACAGGGAGCTACTCATCGGGTTGAAAATCATCGCTGCCGTGCGATGCTTTTGCACCAGTTTGGGGGGAGAGAAGGGCGGGGCAGAACCAGACATGCGGGGTGGACTAGCCCTATGGTGGGCATCTCCTCACATGTGTGAGAAAATGATCGCAGATGTGCTAAATTTATCACCTCTATGATCAGATCTGAATTAGGCCCTGAATACAGCCCCTAACTAATGCTTCTGCAACAGAATGAGATTACTTAAGCATGTACGTTCTAGCTTGTCTATATCTATCATGGAAAATGAAAACAGTTCAGTTTGGAAGATTAACTCCTATTTTATACCAATAACATCACAAATGTTTTTCTGAGTACCTGCTCCTCTTCTAGTAAAGCCACTGCCACATCCACTTCAGCATCTGCAACTCCTCCAGGGTGAGGGGTGCACAAATGATGTGATCTGGCCATAGTATTCCTGAAGAGTGGTCTCATCTTATGTTAGGAAAACAATTAAGATAAAACTGCTTAGAACTATATCTTTACATCAGTGGTTCTCAAACTCGGTCCTCAGGACCCCACACAGTGCATGTTTTGCAGGTAACCCAGCAGGTGCACAGGTGTATTAATTACTCACTGACACATTTTAAAAGGTCCACAGGTGGAGCTAATTATGTCACTTGTGATTCTGTGAGGAGACCTCCAAAATATGCACCGTGTGGGGTCCTGAGGACCGAGTTTGAGAACCTGTGCTTTTCATTAAGTTAATCAAATTACGCTATTGACCAAATTCTTATTTTTTTTATTAGTGAATGTATACACAGCTGTACATTTCTGACCAAAATTGCAAGAAATGTTTTAGTTATGTTTGTTTACTGTTATATGAACATGTTTTGATTGCTATGTAAGCAATTTTTTTATTGTTTCTTTGGGACACCTTATACAGTTTAGAAAAATATATTACTAACTCATACACTAACACAAGAGTATGCAACAACACTCACACAAAGCAAAACCAAGTCCTGCATCTCCGGCAGACTCAGACCCTATTATGTTTACCCACTAGAGTTTATTCAATGTACAGAAAAAGAAAATAAAAAGTTTTATAGATGTATAAACTTTAAAATAGAACCTTAAGTGCTGCTTTTAAGGATGATGCTATGCCATCCTGTCTTTAATTCCACATACAGCAGTAATATCTTAATTACAGTAAATCCTGGATTAAACCAAACTGGAAATTAATAATATGGAGGAGAGAAAACAAAGTTTGGTTTCTGTCAAAAAAACTTTATGATCAAACCTCAAAGGCATCATTTAAAGTTTAAGCAATTTCATAACTTTCTATCCCCTATAGTAACAACATAGTTAGTTGAATAGGGAATAGCAATGTATAAATAAGATTATTTCCCATCCTGATTTATGACAATATAAAGGTGAGTTGTGATCCATGTAAAACATTGCCAAACCTAAAACAATGTTACCATGTCTGGCCTATGGCTGTTATAGTGGGGTGTACTGTATTTTTAGAGCATTGTGTGTAATATTTTGTAACCTGCAATTTTATCAACAACTTTTACAAGACCATATAACATTTACAAAAGTATCAGGACCCTGTAAAACTATCATTAAAAATCATTCAGGATCAGTGTAGGAATAACCTGTCTTGAATTTTTTGTTACAGTGTTCTTGCTTGAGCTAAACTACATAGCAAATACAGTCTTGAAGATTTTATTATTTGAAATCATTAGTAAAATAAATCAATATTACAATATAGTATTTCATGCTGAATATATGTTAAACAGGGCAACATCAGTGATAATACAGCAAGGAAAACACACACTAAAAATGTATAATAATATATATGTTTTACACACAACTATACGCAGTAAGTACTATATCCAAACTACATTACTACAGTATATGTATTTTAAATGAAAACCCATAAAAGGAGCTTCATGTCTAGTCAGCCAGTACAGTATTTGTTTTTTAATCTAAAACTATTCTCTGTATTATACAGCTGGCAGTAACGTCATCTAATCTGGAAAGTGCACATTTTATTGTAGCTCTGTCTCAACGGACTTCACAATAGAATTTAACATCCGGCCTACAGTACATCTAGATTTTTATACGACGAGAGCCACTTGCATTTTTCATAGACTTTGTAACTTTTTGTAATTCAATTTACATTTGTTTTTATATTATATTCAGGAAAAATGTTTAACATAGATGTAATAGTATTCCATTTTTAAAAAGCAAATTGGACTCTTCTAAAACATTTAAGCTGCACAAGATGTTAATTTGATAGATTATTTCATGGTAAGTGCGCAACTTGAATTAGAATAAGATCCTAACATTGACAGTTACTATACTATAGATAGTTTGTGATGGAAATAGAGGGTTACTGATTAAATGGCTGAGGACATATTTCTTCTATGCTATGGGGGAAATGCTTCTATGATATGGGGGAAAATCAATTACCAATTTTAATTTCTTCTATGCTATGGGAAAATTCTTCTATGCTATGGTGGAAATTCAATTACACAATGGCCCTCATTCCGAGTTGTCCGCTCGCTAGCTGCTTTTAGCAGCATTGCACATGCTAGGCCGCCGCCCTCTGGGAGTGTATCTTAGTTTAGCAGAATAGCGAACGAAAGATTAGCAGAATTGCTATTACATATTTCTTTGCAGTTTCTGAGTAGCTCCGGACCTACTCACAGATTGCGATCAGCTCAGTCCGTTTAGTTCCTGGTTTGATGTCACAAACATGTCCTGCGTTTGGCCAGCCACTCCCCCGCTTCTCCAGTCACTCCCGCATTTTTCCCTGGCACGCCTGCATTTTTTTGCAAACGCCGTGAAAACGCTGAGTTGCCACCCAGAAACACCCACTTCCTGTCAATCACACTACGATCACTGGTGCGTTGAAAAAACTTTACTCGCGCTTGTGTAATCTACGAAGTACTTAGTTAAATTACTAAGCGCATGCGCTGTGCGTAACATGTGCATGCGCAGTTAGCAGAAAATCACAGCTTAGCGAAAATCGGCAACGAATGAACAACTCGGAATGACCCCAAATGTATTTTTTTGCAAACGCCGTGAAAACGCTGAGTTGCCACCCAGAAACACCCACTTCCTGTCAATCACACTACGATCACTGGTGCGTTGAAAAAACTTTGCTCGCGCTTGTGTAATCTACGAAGTACTTAGTTAAATTACTAAGCGCTTGCGCTTTGCGTAACATGTGCATGCGCAGTTAGCAGAAAATCACAGCTTAGCGAAAATCGGCAACGAGCGAACAACTCGGAATGACCCCCAATGTCATTGACTGCAGGTAATTGTCGTGCTGGGGGCTATTCAATTATACCTGCTACCTGATCCAATTATACCTGATATTCAGTTTTACCTGATTTGTTTCTCCTACCTCAGGCAGTAAAAACATATCCCCCAAAACAGCCCATTTTTGGCCGAAAACAAGGCAGTTTATCTTGAAAACACACAGGTTTCACTGAACCTGTCGGTTTTTGGGAGAATCTCTTTTTTTGGGGGGAGGACAAATTGGATTGCCCATTAAAAAATTACAGGAGAAACATTGAGAAAAATTTCAAAAAGTATCTGATTTTCACTCTCGATGTTTATTCTTCTTTAATTGAATTCCCCCCTTAAATGTTGATATATTAGATATTAATAGAAGCTTGTTGGCAGTGGAGGAGGGGTGTGTGCTGGTGATCCCTAGCTGGTCAGTGTCCTATCTGCTCAGACATAACTACAGTACTATGAGATTCTACCTTCTCGCCATGGATGGCTTAGCCTCCCCCCAAGCCATCCTGCCAATTGATACACCCTGAGGGGAAGGGTCATTAAATTTGTTGCCTGAGGTAGGTGTCTTCAAGTTGGAGTGCTGGAATCCTGAAGATCCCTTTTCAGTAAAAAATCCTAGTTAGGTGTGCACAGAGTGCAGCTTGTGACAGGTAAAGGCAGTCAGCTGCAATATCCTGACAAGATACAGTAGGTGTGATGTATTGTTGATAATTTGATAATTTGTTAAAACAGGGAATTGACAGAGGCAGTCAATCCTAGTAAAACAATTTAAAGGGGGTGGAACATTAACTGTTAATAGTAACATATTTACCTACAATTCCTAAACAAGGACAATGTAAAATATATAACAGGCAATAATATGGTAATATAACTGAGCTGCAACAGAAGGAAAGAGTTGATATTCCTGAATCATTATGGAGTATGACCTACAAATCTGAGTGAGACTAAGATGCAAAAAATATGCACAGCCATAAAAATGGTTATAATAATAATAATAATAATAATAATAATAATGTTTCTAGGGAGAATATCTGGATTATGGCATGAAGAACCAGTCGTATATTAAAGAATTCCACTTGTTGGCATTTTCTGCAAAGTCAGATTATACTGAGCTAACTGCCAGTGGGTTTCTCTTCCTATATATATTTGGAGTTTTCATTAATTCTACTATAATCACAGTGATATATATTGATGCTCAGTTACACACCCCTATGTATCTGTTCCTCTGTAACCTGGCCTTAGTAGATATTTTCTACATAACCACTACTGTTCCTAACCTTCTGTACATGTTACTATCTGGAGGTAATACAGTGTCCTTCATACAATGCTTCACCCAGATGTCCTTTTATATGTTTGTTGGTTGCACAGAGAATGTTCTCATATTCATTATGGCATATGACCGATATGTTGCTATATGTGATCCTTTACACTATCACTATATATTAAACAGGAAAAAATGTATCTTACTTGTATCTGGTACCTGGATTTCAGGATGCTTAAATTCATTTGTGTTTACAGTTCCAGTGTCAAATATGTTGTTCTGTCAGTCTCACACCATACACCAGTTTTTCTGCGATGCTAAAGCTCTGATTAACATCTCCTGTGGTGGAGCCAAACAGTTTTATATTGTCATATATCTGGAATTATTGGTGTTTGTATTTTTCCCAGTCATCTTCTGTTTGACATCTTATATAAAAATTATCAGGGTCATCTTGCAGATAAAATCTAAGGATGGCAGAAAGAAAGCCTTTTCCACCTGCTCATCCCACCTGACCATTGTCATTATTTACTATATAACAGGTGCATCTGTGTATATGATGCCACAGTCAGAATACTCCAAAGTCCTAGAACCGGTCTTTGCTGCACTGTATGCAGTTGTTACTCCCACAATAAACCCTCTAATCTACAGTCTACGAAATAAAGAAGTGAAAAGTGCTCTGCTGAGACTACTGGGAGTCAAACTAAGGGGTTAATTTATCTATGAGTAATAAAATAATTGTGAATGATAAAACTCATTGCATATGATAACTGGCACTCCGGCCAATCAGCTCCTAACTGTCATGAGTTCAGCTCAGTTCACCTTCAGGACTGCAGTGTATTTTAAAAAATGACAGTTGGGAGCTGATTGGCTGGAGCACCATTTATCATATGCAATGAGTTGTATCATTGATAAATAGGCCCCTAAGTGTTAAACAATAAGATAACATTTTCAGACTGAATAAAAAACACACTGTGAATGACAATTACATTTAGTAATCTGTATGTTACAGAGTCATTTCCTCATATCCGTTTTAGATATGTCAAATATATTTATGATATTATATTTTATTACACATAGAGTAAGCTCTCAAAGTAATCAGTGGGATTGGTTCTGTGGCCTGAGCTAATTACCATCTCTACACATGTGGCCTTGTCTAGTTAGCATCTGAACAGGCAAGCCCATTTCACATGGCCTGCTTACTACAATACAACATCTTTTACACACTTTCTGTGGAAGTCACATCCACAAGTTGAAGGTACGGTATAATATACCTATTTGAAATCACAGAGCTCACTCTCACCCCGGCACACACACAGCTACAGAGACTCTCCCAGAAGCATAGGCCTCTATACGCCGGGGATGCTTGGAGGCTTTTCCTCATGATGGCTAAGTATCAATCTCACTATAACTCATACATAATAATGACATAGAATAGCTAAATATGTGTTTGTGGTAGTTTCAGTTTTGGAATCTGTAATGGTAGCTGGAATATTAGACAACCTTTAGTATAGCATTTGTGGTATATGTTTTGTGGATGGTGATTTGTGTTTCATAGCAACGGCATGCTGGTAATTGTGATTACATGGTGATATGGTCTTGTGATGATTCCTATAACATGGACAGCATGCAATATACTGTTTTGGTCTTGGAAGGCCGGAATAAGTTTGTTTTAATAGGAATAAGTTTGTTTTAATAAGTTAGCACAAAAGAGGATGTGTTTGTTTCAAAGGTACTGACTGGGATTGGTATATAATTACCGGCTACATTATATAGCATAGCCAGCATACAATATGCTCTGGTTATTGAGATACTGTGTTGGCTTGAAATTGTGAAATCAGCACATATGTATTATGTTGTTTATACATTCTGGAATGTAGTGGAGTCTTTCATAGATATGTAGTTTATAAAATGGCTGCTGACATGTGACTTTTTATGGTTTAACAAAGAATGCCATGTGCTTAGATCTGGAAACATAAGATGGCTGCTGGCATTACAATAGACCATGCAGTCACATGCTGCCCCTCCCCCTACACACACACAAACACACACACACACACACACACACACACACACACACACACACACACACACACACACACATAACCCAAAATCAATATTCCCCTTAGATGTTTCTTCAGATAGATATTTCTAATATCTATCAATATATCTATGGTTAGATTTTATTGAATCTGTGATTTGCCGAGTGCATGGAGACTTATTTCCCCAGTAATAAATAAAAACACACACACATACATGCACTTCTCACACTTCTTTCATACTCTTTCTTTCTTATATAGTATGAACCTGTGAAAATATTCTATGGTGACTTGCATTGTATTTGACCAATACTGTTTAATGATAAATGTGAATTCTATGAGTATTAATTGTTTGTTGAAATACATCCTTACAATTTACATTTTATGTGACTGGCGTGCATTCTTCCATGAATAGAATATTCCTAATGATGTAAAGATATATGTAGAGGTACAACCTCTGCGAGTAGGTTATTAAGGTACACAATTAGTGATTAATTATTATAAATCACTAAAAGATTAAAATTATACATTTGCTTTTAAGATATGAAATATAGTAATATAATACAAGCAATAGGAACAGACAGGAAAAGGAGGGGAAATAGCAAAGTGCCCCTTATCACTGTACATGAGCAAAATAATAACATAATTGACAGTAATCTTAGAATCTGCTTTAATTGAACTTTACTCTACTGAAGCCAATGAGTGTATAATTATTATAAATTACAGATTGCAGTGGCACTGCAATTTATTAAAACTCATTTTGTGATGTGACATGAAAATCTCTCCCCACCTGTGATCCACCACATCTACCTCTATAGAATACAGTATCTTTTCAGCAGTGGATCTGTAAATTGAATAAATGTGTATACACTGCCAGAGAGACTTCCCATGTCCTATAAAAACCTGCCTATGTAGCATAGTCTGTATGCACAACATTGAGAGGCCATGTACTGTACACCCAGGGAAAAAATAAAATTTTCCCTGTAATACACATGTACAAGAGGGAACATCATGCACGTGCAGTAAATCTAAAGAATACACCCTCCCTATAGCAATTACCCTTCATGCAAAGTTCAGCAAACCAAATTAAGGTAATTCCTGGTGAAATGTCAGTTCCATGCCAATATTCACAAATCAGAAGAACAACAAAATTTCCCACATCAGGATTCATGGTGATCCACATACCCTTTAAAGAAAGAATAGTACTACAGGATAAAGGTTTGTGTCTCATGTCCTTCAACAATCTATAAAATAAAGAACAGTTTGGATTTGGAGGAATCTGACAGAACCAAATTTGGGGTTTCCCAGTAAAATTGGGTCCTGGCTTGGCTCCTCCTGCCAAATTTGGTTATCAAAACAAGGCAAGAATAAATTTTCCCAGAACTTTCAGCTCTTGCATGTTTTTGATTGCATATAAGAGTCCCTTCTTCATGATTTCTGGTGTCATTTAACGTAGAAGAGTGCATGGAGTTGGTGTGGACTGTAGCTGTGCTACAACAATACTAAGCACCCTTGGAGAAAGTTGTATGATGTTGGAGTCTGTAGGAAGGGTGTCGAAAAAGTAGGCATCTTTAATCTGTGTTGCAGGTTCAGACACTAGCAACTGCAATCTTCAAACAGGCTCCTGTGTATGTTTATTAGAACTTGAAATGTGCTGCACTTAAATACAATTGTATTTTACAAGGGTATTTGGGTTAGGTACAAAATTCTGGCAGTCAGGATCGAGACAATCAGAAGACTGAAAGCAGGATCCCAAATACCAGAATCCTGACATATCCCAGTAAGTATTGTCAACATACTGCTATGCCTAATCCTAACCAACCCCTACCACAGCTACACCCTAACCTTCCCTCCAACAGCCTAACCTTAACCTCTCCTTCCCACAGCCTAACCCACCATTCCCACATCTTAATCCTTACCTCCCCTCCCATAGACTAACCTTAACCTCCCCCTCCCACAAACTAAACCTAAGCCACCTATCCCACAGCTTAACCATAACATCCCTCTTCCAATACCCTAACCTTAACTTTGCCCTTCCATGGCCAAACCCTAATCTCCCCCTAGTGCCTAACCTTAACTCCAACCCCTTTACTTACCTCCTGGATGTGTCAAGATTCTGGATATTGGGATAGCACTGTTGGTCTGACTGTTGGGATCCTGGCTCCCGGTAGTTTGATCACATCCCGGATATCTACAGAATCTACACAGCACACAGCAGGATATATTGTGATTGAAAGCAAAAACTGTATGATTTCAAGCTTGGCTGACCAAAAATGCTATGGTGTGCCTGAGTGAGCTACACTCTTCAGAAGACATCTGTAACGGTGCCATCCTGAGACCCCAGTCACACACCCTGATACTTACCTATTCGGGCACTGTCGGGTCCTCTCTATAGTTTGCTGGGAATCTGTTGGTGACTAACTTCTGCTGCAGCTGGCTCTCCATCTCCCTTCCTGCTCCTATATCCTGTATGTGCAGCCAGTCCTGGCATTCTCCATTCAGGAGTTCCCTCCAACTCTGAACCAAGAGCACTGCCATCTTCTTTCTGGTCAGCTGACCACTTACCTACTGAGAATTCAGTTCCTCGTTCCCCAGAGGTCTCAGTCAATCTGAAGCAGACAGTTCCTATTAAACAACTTCCTGGAGCACTCAAAGGTTGTCAATGCAGTGTCTGTCACTGCCTGTTGTGTGAGCAGACTGTCTGTGCTACTCAGCATTCATTCACTGAGGTATTACCAGTGGACATCTTTTCCTGCTTTGCGACTAGAACCACTGGTGCCCTTCCAGTGTCCAGCTCCATTTCCACTGGTTCCAGCCCAATGTCTAGATTCTCTGGTTCCAGCCTGGTGTCCAGCTCTCATTCCACTGTTTCCAGCCAGTGTCCATTCCCACTGGCTCCAGCCTAGTGTCCAGTAGCACCGGTTCCAGTCCAGTGTCCAGATCCACTGGTTCTGGCCTGGTTACCAGCTTTTACCCCACTGCTTCCAACCCAGTGTTCAGTTCCACTGGCCCCAGTCTAGTGTCCAGCTCCAGAATCACAAGTGTCTAGTTGCACCAGTTCCAGCCCTGTGTTCAGCTCAATAACCATAGTTTCAAGTTATGCCTCCAGTACCTTAGGTTTCAGATTCCAGTTCAACATTCCAAAGTCTCAAGCTACCAGTTCCAGTCTGCTAACCTGGACTCTAGAATCTCATATGCAATCCAGTTCTACAGTCTACAGACTGTATTAGATACTTTGGTCATTCCAATTTTCAAACCTAACTTAGCCTTGTATTTTACTAGTCCAGACTTTTCTGGGAATCAAGCCCAGCCAGTAATATTTGGTTCTCTACATCTTTCCTCGCTGGCCCTGTCCGGTCAAATACAGTAGATCTATGTTCTATAGTCCTTCTGCTTTTGCTGATAGTTAACTTCCTGCAATTCCTTAAATGCACAAACTGTATAAAACTACCTAGCTTTTTTTATGCAGCTTCCACTTCTTTTCCAACCCTAGACTCCAGTCCAGGAACAAACTCACCCAGACCTAACATCATATGTTCCTGTTAGAAAAAAAACAATCTCAAGTCTTTTATAATTAAATTTAGATATTTCAAGGGAAGATTGTATATTTTTGAGAGGAAGTTTATATTACTGTACTTGCTGATTTTTTTTGTGCCTACCAGCTGCTTCCCAAATTAATAAATGGGCCAAAAAAAATCTGTGTTTAAAAAAAATCTCTAGTCAATTTAGACATTTCATGGGAATATTGTGTGATTTTGAGAGGCAGCAAATTTCACTGTATTTACTGGGTGTTGTAATCCTGTCAGCTGCTTTCCATTATGATAAAGTATAAAAAAAGTAGTTTGTTTTATTTTAAATTATCAAGTATTTCAATTCACTTTAGATATTTCAAGGGATGATTGGGTGTTTTGACTCAGAATCAAAACTTTATAAATACAAAGCAAAAATCTGACTCCATGAAGACAATGTTATAAGTTTCCACATGATTATCACCAGTATACTCCCATAACTTATTAATTAACATTCAATTTCTACTAAACTGTTACTGTGGGTTGAGTTGCCTGAGGTCTATAATTTCCTAGTCTGAGAATTTTTGTATTAACTTATTAATTATCAGTTTCCTCTAGTCTGTTACCCTGGCTTGAATCACCTTTGCTGGCCTGAGGCCAGTTATTTGCTGGTTTGAGAAGTTTCCATTTGAATTCTAACATTTGGAGGCTTGTTTTTTAATAGTTTGGTCTTATTTACTTTTCTTTGTAGTGATTAATGCTTTATCATATGCTAGATACTCCACCTTCAATTATCTGTACTGGCCTTAGACCTGTGACTTGCTGGTAGGAGAAGTGTGTTGGTAATATATTATATTTTCTACTAGGTCTTTTAGGCTATTCGTTCTTCATTAATGAAAACATTCTATAGTGTTGTATAGTTTATTAAACTGCCATCCTATATCCTGCAATCTTGCTATAAAGTAATTCTAGTATGTAATCTGCCACCAGTAAGGGAAGCAAGTGGTAAGAAATTGAAAACATTTTAATAGAGGAATCCTGATGAGTAATCTGAAAAAGGTTTCAAAAATCTCAAAAATGTTATAATATATAATGTAATAAGGAATGCAAGCTGTCTTAACAATTGTAGCAGATAATTTATATTAACCAATCAAAGTTAAAATGTAGGAGTAATAGGGAGTTCTAAAAGTTTATTTTATTCAGTGGTGCAATAGAATAAGGGAAGATCCATAGCTGTGTTCTGAGTCTATATTGTAAATACATAATATGTGTGTATATAGGTTAAGTAAAAAGGAAAATTGTGTGAAATTGAATTTATCTATTAGTGTAATTTATATTTATTTCATAAGTATAAAACAAGTGGCTATCCGTGTTGAATATATTTGTTTAAATATGTGAGTATTGATGAGGTGGGATATAATATAAAATATAACTTGACAGCACATTTACTGTAAGTAGTATTGTGTTAAGGTGTAGTACTATCATATACATTAAATTGTGGTTTGTGATCTAAAGTTGGTAAAATTAGGTTGTGAAATTATGATTAAGAGGAAATAAATGTAAATATGTGAAGTGACTGCAATAACAATTTTTTTCTGCAAATACTTGTATCTCCACTTGGTTAGGCACTTATATCTCAGGTACCCTTTCATCAACGGTCTCAGCACTGTGTCCTACAATGTCTTTTAATATCAGGACACAGCATCTGAGGTTAAGCTGACAGTAGAAGTGCTCCTGTACACTGTCACTCCATTTAAGCAGTCCTTACTGTTCTCTCATCCACTTTCCACTGATTTTCAAGACGGCATGACAGCAGAAACAATGGGAACCAGACACACTGTTCATACATATGATGTCTAGGAGAGCTGTATGCAATACTGTACTCTATAACTCCCCAATGGATGAGGGAAGTTATATAACAAAAATATATGCTAATTCACGTAGATTTATCTTCAAAAACAATTATTAAGTAAGTTGGCAAGTGTTTGACTGCTGGTTGCTGTCAGTTTAATAAAAAAGCTGCTGGGGGTTACAGACTCTACTTCTGTTATAGTACAATATTATTACAATTTGCAACATACAGTATATGAACACACAGAAGAAGTCATCATACTGTATCTGACAATGACAAAATGTGATGTGGTGGATAATTAGCTAAAACAAAGTGATCACAGCTACTACAGTACTAGTATACTTTAGTAGCAACTACATGTATCAGATTAACCTTAAATGTTTTAATAACAGGAGTGACACGCTGTAACTATTACACTGTGGAAGAGACTTGTTATGTTTATTTATTTTTTGCTTTGTTCTTGGTCATCCTGGTATACTGTAAGTGGATTGTAAGAGCACACAAATACATTTAAAGCTTGAAAGTGTCTATATCCAAACCTGTGTCAGAAATGTATCCTATATCTATATAATATCTTTCCATAGGAATAATTAGATATAATGTTTAAGTTGCTACGGTACCTTGATAACTGTTCTTCTGTACATTTGAAACTTATAGATATATTTGATATCTGGATTGGTGTATATTGTACCAAAAGATTTGAGACACACATATATACTGAGATTTAGGTTGGGCCTCTTATGAGAGATGATTACATACAGTATTATTCCTCACAAATGATTAATGCTAAAATAAGGTCCATATGTAATAAACATAATATTTTATGTTTATTAACAACATTCACCAAAAACCAGAATAAATAAACAATATACATAAAAAATGACAAAAGAAGGACTACGGTCAAAAATTATTTTTCTATATTGAAAATAAATGTCTTTTGACATAGCCTTATATACAAATGTTAAGTATAAATGTACAGTAGTGCTCTGATTTCAAAAGATTGACCACCCTTGAATCCTGGCAAAGCGAATGAAGGACTCCATCCACAAGTCCCACATACTTAGCGGAATTGCTCTGTCTTAGCTCTTTCTTCAATTTCTCCAGCTGCTTCTGCAAAAGCCTGATGAGTGGAATGACCTTACTCAAGCTGGCAGTGTCTGAACTGACTTCACGTGTGGCAAATTCGAAGAGTTGGAAAACCTTGCACAACACAGAAATCATTCTCCACTGCACTTGAGTCAGGTGCATTCCCCCTCCTTTGCCTATATCGTAGGTGGATCTATAGGCTTGAATGGCCTTTTGCTGCTCCTTGATCCTCTAAAGCATATAGAGGGTTGAATTCCACCTCGTTACCACCTCTTGCTTCAGGTGAAGGCAGGGAAGGTTCGGGAGTATTTGCTGGCGCTCCAGTCTTAGGCACGCAGTGGCTGAATGTCAAAAGTGGCCCGCAATTTTTCGAGACACCGACAGCATCTACTGCACACCCCTGTCATTTTTCAAAAAATTCTGCACAACCAAATTAATGGTATGTGCAAAACATGGGACATTATGGAATGTGCCCCGATGTAATGCACGCACAATATTGGTGGCATTGTCAGATATCACAAATCCCCAGGAAAGCCTAAGTGGGGTAAGCCATTGTGCAATGATATCCCTCACTTTCTGTAAGAGGTTCTCAGCGGTGTGCCTCTTACAGAAACTGGTGATACACAGCATAGAGTGCCTAGGAACGAGTTGGCGTTTGTGAGGTGCTGCTGCTGTTGCCGCTGCTGTTGTTGCTGCAGAAGGCATACATCTACCCAGTGGGCTGTCACAGTCATGTAGTCCTTAGTTTGCCCTTCTCCACTTGTGCACATGTCTGTGGTTAAGTGGACAGAGGGTAAAACCGCATTTTTGAGGACACTGAGGACACTTTTCTTAATGTCCATGTACAGTCCGGGAATCGCTTGCCTAGTGAAGTGGAACCTAGATGAAATTTGGTACCGGGGACAAATTATTTCCATCAACTGTCTAAATCACACTGCACTAATGGCGGATACTGGACACACGTCTAACACCAGCATAGTTGTAATGGCCTCAGTAATCCACTTTACAAGAGGGTGACTGCTGTCATAGTTCATCTTCCTCGCAAAGGACTATTGGACAGTCAATTGCTTAGTTAAAGTAGTACAAGTGGTCTTCCAACTTCCTCTCTGGGATGACGACCGACAACCAGCAGCAAAAACAGCAGTGGCAGCATTAGGCAAAGCACTCAAGGATCCTCTGGAGGAATCTCGGATAGGAGAGGACTAGTCAGTCATACCAGTGACTTGGCCTGCAGGACTACTTCCAATCCTGACAGAGGAGGAAATTTACAATGAGGGAGTTGGTGGTGTGGATTGCAGGAGCTTGGATACAAAAGGAAAAAGGGATTTAGGCATCACTGGACTACTTATGCTCTTACCCAAAGTTTTTGAACTTGACAATGACTTATGTTGGATGTTCCTAGGTGGTTAACGTCCTTACCCCTACTTATTATAGATTGACAAAGGCAACATATGGCTTGACACCTGTTGTCCGGATTTGTGGATAAATAATTCCACACCGAAAAGGTGGATTTTTTTGGAATTTTGCTCAGGCATGACAATAGGCATTTTCATCCCATGGACAACAACTGTCTTCACTGGTGCCTTATTCAAACAAACCACATCACCATCAGAATCCTCATCGTCAAATTCCTCCTCAGCGCCAGCTACACCAATATCATCCTCATCCTGGTATACTTCTAGAGTGAAATCATCAATCTCAATATCAGCAACTGGACTGGTGGTGCTCCTCCAAGCACTTGCAGAGGGTGTGCAAATGGTGGTAGGATCCTCCTCTTCCCATACAGTCTTGGGAAGGTCAGGCCTAGACATCGCAACCGCAGACACACTTGGACTTTCCTTGGGGATTTGTGATATCTGTGAGTCTGAATGCACAGTTGTTTTTTCCTGTGCTTTAACAAGCTTTTTTTTACAAAAAATTTGAGAGGTTGAAGAGCTTCCATTTTCATGAGAAGCTGAACTACCAGTCATGAACATAGGCCAAGGCCTTAGCCTTTCCTTGCCACTACGTGTCGTTAATGGCATATTGGCAATTTTTACGTTTCTCATAAGATAAATATATTTCTTTTGGTTATTAATTTTTGCTTCTTGGATTTTACATGCCCTCTATGACATTGGGCATTGGCCTTAGCAGACGACGTTAATGGAATTGCATCGTCAATGTCTTGACTCGTGGCAGCAGCAGCTTCAGCACTATTACTAGGAACTAGTAGTGGTTCCGAATCTTTCCCTGTTTTTCCTTCTAGTTTTTGTTCTCCATTTCAAAGGACAGCACCCCTTTATTATTACAGCACACAGAACAGTGCCCCTTTATTTTTAACAGCAAACAGAACAGTGTCCCTTTTTATTATTACAGCACCCCTGTATTTTTACAGCATACAAGACAGGGCCACAGCACCCCTGTATTTTTACAGCACACCTGTATTTTTACAGCATACAGGACAGAGCCACAGCACCCCTGTATTTTCACAGCACCAATGTATTTTTACAGCATACATGACAGGTCCACAGTGTTCCTTTATTTTTTCAGCACCCCTGTATTTTTCCAACACCCCAGTATTTTTATAGCACCCCAGTATTTTTTTCAAAACCCCTATATTTTTACAGCATACAGGACAGGGCCACAGCACCCCTGTATTTTTTCAGCACCATTGTATTTTTACAGCATACAGGACAGGGCCACATCACCCCTGTATTTTTACAGAACCCCTGTATTTTTACAACACCCCTGTATATTTACAGCATACAGGTCAGAGCCACAGCACCCCTGTATTTTTACAGCATCCCTTGTATTTTTACTGCATACAGGACAGGGCCACAGCACCCATGTATTTTTACAGGATGCGGGATAGGGCTACAGCACCCCTGTATTTTTACAGCACCCCTGTACTTTTACAGCATCCAGTACAGGGCCACAGCAGCACTGTACTTTCACAGCACCCCTGTATTTTTACAGCATACAGGACATGGCCACAGCACCCCTTGTTTTTTTAAGAGCACCCCTGTATGTTTACAGCATACAGGACAGGGCCACAGCACCCCTGTATTTTTTCAGCATAGAGGACAGGACCACAGTACCCCTGTATTTTCACAGCACCCTTGTATTTTTACAGCACCCCTGTATTTTTACAGCATACAGGATAGGGCCACAGCACCCCTGTATTTTTACAGCACTACTGTATTTTTACAGCATACAGGACAGGGCCACAGCACCCCAGTATTTTTACAGCACCCCTTTATTTTTACAGCATACAGGACAGGGCACAGCACCACTGTATTTTTACAGCACCCGACACAGCCACAGTGCCCCTTTATTTTTACAGCACACAGTACAGTGCCACTGTACAGCACAGGACTGCAGCAACCCTGTACAGCACCCCAAACATCATAGGACACCACAGAACAGCAAACCTGTACAGCACAGGACAGCAGCACCCCTAACAGCACGGGGCACTAGCACAGGACACCAAACCAGTACAGCACAGGACAGCAACACCCCTAACAGCACAGTACACCAGCACTGGACACCACCCCAAAGAGCACAGGACAGCAGCACCCCTGTATGCCATCACCCACAGACAGACAGGTCTGTCTCCCTCACTCTCCAAGTCCGGAGTGAAAATGGCGGCAACATGCGGCTCCTTATATGGAATCCAAAACTTGCGAGAATCCGACAGTGGTATGATGACATTTTGCCTCGTTCTGGGATCTGAGTCTGGCGGGAAGTCCTGACCTGTAGTCGGATCCATGCTCAGATCCTGAAGTTCAGGGGGGTTCAGATCTTCGGAGATCCGAACCTGCTCATCCCTGATTTTAATTGGTTTGCAAAGGTTAATTACTTTTTTTGGTTTACTGGCTTAAAAATATGTTTCTAGTTAAACTTCAGATTTACATTACAAAGTTGCTATGAGTTTATTCATTTTAGTCATCTAAGGCAGATAGTTATAAAACATGTTAATATACAAAAGGTAATTCCATCTCTAACTTTTATCTGTAATGCAGCTAATATTATTGCAAGAAAAACCTAGGTTCTTAAATGTAATTTATTGAAAAAAAATCCTGACTTGGGACTGGATGTAATGACGTCTGAGTTGGCCGGAACTGTTTTTTTTTTTAAAGCTGCAATCAATTGCAAGGCAAAACCATGCCTTGTAAATGATTGCCGATTAAAAAAAACATCTGAGTTCGGGTGGGAACCTGCACCTCCATCCAACTTAGATGTTATTACATCCCGCCCTTTGAATCTTTTAAAAATGTGAGGCTAAATATAAAGGCCTGCAAACTGCTGAAGGTGCTGGAATTTGTGCAGATCTGCCTAGTTTTTTAAAGCGGCAATCATTTACAAGGCAAAACCAACCTGACTCGCACAAAGGGGGTCAGTCAGATCTGATTGCTGGGCTGCTAATTTTGCTGTCATGCATTCAGTCCAGGGGGAGTGTATATTCACCGTGCAAGTTTGCGATCTTATGTGTACACCGAGCTGATAAAATTCACTTTGTGGAGTCTCTGCGAAGCCCAGGACTTACTCCTCCAGTGCAATAGAATCAGGCTGATTGGGCCCAGAGCTGATGTCAGACACCCTCCCTAAAAATGCTTGGGCACGCCTGCATTTTTTCCATTCACTCCCAGTAAACAGTCAGTTACCACACACAAACTGCTTCTTTCTATCAATCACCTGTGTGAATTGAATTTTCGCACCATCCTGTCGCTTACCGGCGATGCCTTTTGTTGTTGTCAGATGCACGTGTGTAATGTAGTGCAAACGCATGTGCAGTTAGTACCCGATCGCCCACTGTGTGAAAATGCACAGCAGCGATTAGATATATGAATGACCCCCAAAGTCCCGCACCTTCCGCAACTCACACCCTATTACATTTAGTCTGTGGTCTTTGTAGAGACAATGCAGCCTGTTAGGAGATCACACTTTGTGTTGTCTCCTGGGTGCTCAGTTATGGCACATTGTGGACTGGGTAGATAGATTGTTGGGAGGTGCTGGGAATGACCTGGAGGTCTTGGTGCATGTGGGCACCAATGACAAAGTTAGTAGAAGGTGGGATGTCCTTAGGCAAGAAACTTAAGGCAAGGACATCTAAGGTAATATCCTCAGAAATATTGCCTGTGCCATGCGCTAGCACAGGGAGGCAGATTAGGGAGGTAAATGTGTGTCTTTCGGACTGGTGTAGGGAAGAGGGGTTTGTGTTCCTGGAACACTGGGCGGACTTCTTAGTCAGGCGCCATCTTTTTTGTCATGATGGATTGCACCTGAATGAAGAGGGGGCAGTGGTGCTGGGGAATAAGGATAGTTAGAAGGTAGGAGGAGATTTTAAACTAGGTGCCTGGGGGGAGGGTTTAGCTAGAAACTACGGGTCATGCAGTGAGAAAAGTAAGGATGGTGGTAGTGAACCAAATGGGGGTGGAGAAGTGGGGAGGCTAAGAGCAGACTGCATGGCCATTAACATGGGTATTACCAAGGGTAATAGTCATGATTATGGGTCATCGTTACTGTGTAGAGAAAATTATGTCTCTTGCGCAAGTAGAAATACTTATCTTAACTGTATGTATGTAAATGCTAGAAGCTTTACAGGTAAAAAGGGGGAACTAGAAATCTTTGCCGCAAGCAAACAGTATGACATTATAGGCATTACTAAAAACCTGGTGGGACAAATCTCATGATTGGTCAGTTAATATGGAGGGTTATATGCTGTTCAGGAGAGATAGATCAAACAAATGGGGTGGAGGGGTATGTCTTTACGTAAGCCGTTTTTAAAACCTGACGTATGGAAAGATATTCATGAGGAAACTGAAAACACTGTTGAGACGTTATGAGTTGAAATTGCATGTGGGGGAAAGGGAAAGAAAAAGATGGTATTGGGGCTAGGCTACAATCCCCCTGGTATAGCCCCCTGGTATTAATGTGTCTGACGAGGAAATGTTGCCGAAGCAAATAGATAAAGTGGCTGGAGTAGGTGACATAATTGTGATGGGAGATTTCAACTATCCAGAGATAAATTGGACAAACGATTCATGTGATACTGCTAGGGGTAATATGTTTTAAAACACACTAAATTATAATTACTTACTTCAACTAATCGAGGAACCAACTACGTACAATGCAATTGTAGACCTGTTATCAACAAACAATGGGGATTTGATATCAAATATTATAGTAGGGGAGCCCACAGGAAACAACGACCACAATATGGTCACATTCAATATAAATTTTCATAAGCAGTCCTATATGGGTTCAACTAGGACTCTGAACCTTAGCAAAGCCAACTTTGACATGATGAGGGAAGCTTTAAGGGACACTGAATGGGAAATTTTGTTTCAAGGAAAAAACACTACAGAGAAGAGGGAGGTGTTAAAATCGCTGCTCTATGAGATTACTCGGAAATTTATTCCCATAGGCAGCAAACAATGGACTAAAAGCTCCAAATCAATTTGGCTTGACAAAAATATTAAGGAATTAATGGGCAAAAAGGTGAGCATTCAAAAAATACAAATAAGAGGGGAAGGTGGAGTCATTCCAGTACTATAAGGTTTGCAACAAAATATGCAAAAAAGAAATAAGAGCGGCTAAAGCAGAAACTGAAAAGCTAGTAGCAAAGGAAAGTAAATCAAACCACAATTTTTTTTATATCTCAACAGCAAAAGATTAAAGAAGGAGAGGATATGCCATTTAAAGGTCAAACTGGGAGTCTTAATAAAAAACGATAACGACATAGCGGTTAATTAAACAAGTTTTTCACATCGGTGTTTACAATAGAGGACCAGATGCATGAACTAACACCCAACCTCAATAAGGATAATGTCCCACTGCTAAGTGCTTATTTAAGTGAGGAGGAAGTCTGTGACCGATTGAAAAAAACTAAGATTAATAAGTCACCTGGTCCCAACTGTATTCACCAAAGGGTTCTCATAGAGCTACACTCCGAATTAGCAAGACCTCTATTTTTAATCTTCAATGATTCACTTACATCAGGCATGGTTCCCAAAGACTGGCGCATAGCGGATGTAGTGCCGATCTTCAAAAAGGGCAGTAAAGCTAAACCAGGCAATTATAGACCCAGTTAGTCTTACATCTATAGCGGGGAATGTACTAGAAGGCATTCTAAGGGATAGTATACAGAAGATCCTTGAAGCCAAAAAGATTATCATTAGGAACCAACATGGATATGTGAAGGATATATCATGTCAAACAAACTTACTAGGCTTTTATGAAACAGTTAGTGCGAACCTTGATCAGGGTAAGGTGGTGGGTCTAATCTTTTTAGACTTTGTTAAATCTTTCATCACAGTGACATGAGACTTATCTATAAGTTACAACAACTCGGTCTAGGGATCACAATATGCACTTGGATTAGTGATTGGTTTGCTAATAGGGAGCAGTGCTTTGTGGAAAATGGACATTTTTCAATTTGGACTGAAGTACTTTGTGGTGTGCCACAAGGGTCTGTACTTAGACCACTATTTTTCAACATCTTCATTAATGATCTATTGTAGCAGTAGATCTAGAGAGCATGGTGTCAATTTTTGCAGACGATACCAAACTATGTAAGGTTATAAATTCGGAGATGCTGAGTCTCTCCAGAATGATTTATTTAAACTGGAATCATGGGAAGCAAAATGTAGAATGAGTTTCAATACAGACAAGTGCAAGGTGATGCACCCTGGTAGCAAGAACAAAAATAACACCTAAATACTAAATGGGGTGATTTTAGGGTACTCCGTACTGGAAAAAGACTTATGAGTACACATAGATAACAAACTTAGCAGCAGTACCCAATGTAGGATTGCAGCAAAAAAGGCAAATAAGGTACAGTACTAGCATGCATAAGGAGGAGAATTGATGCAAGGGATGAGGGTGTTATACTCCCACTATACAAATCCCTAGTGAGGCCCCATCTGGAATACAGCACACAATTTTGGGCACCTTACTATAAAAAGGATATCCTGGAACTAGAAAAGGTTCAGAGACGGGCGACCAAACTAATTAAGGGGATGGAGACGCTGGAATACTATGAATGACTTGCAAGGTTTGACATGTTCGCCCTGGAAAAGAGGAGATTAGGAGGGGACATGATCAACATTTATAAATATTTAAGGGGACAATACACAGAGCTTGCATTGGATCTGTTTTTTTTAAAGGATACAACTTTTTCAAGGCAAGACCAGGTTGGTTTTGCCTTTTAAATGAGTGCCGCTTTAAAAAAACTTTTGAGTTCCGCCAGAATCTTAGAGCTCCGGCCATCACGCACTTCATCATATCCAGCCCAGGGGCATTGGAATGGGGGGAGGCAAGAGGGCAGCTCGCTCCCCCCACACATGAGAGAGGCGCCCATACTGGCGCAGAGGAACGGTTATGTGAAATACCGCTGCCGCACACAGAGCCGGGGCTGACCATAACGCCATGTACATGGCCGTGTACAGCGCCACCCTGAAGAAGGGGCGATGCCATTAGCACTCAGCGGGGCCGCTGTATGTCTGCTGGGTGGGCAGGCACAGGGGTGATCAAAGTAGGAAGCAGGCAGAGACATTGTGGGCGGAGCCACCAGCGCTGCTTTACTAAGGATGGCAGGACAGCGGAGAAGAATTGGACCTCACTGCTAGGCTAGCCACGTTGGTAAGCCTCTGATTATACCTGGCTGGCCTGTGCTCCTCCTCCCCTCTGTGCTCAGTTCTGCTCCCTTTACTTCACATTGTAAGTCTGTTTTCTGTCTCTCCCAGTATGTCTCCATGTCACCAATGTGTATGTCTCCTGTCCCCCCACCAGTCACCAGTTTAAATACTTAGATCATTATTTATATAATTTATAAATTCCATTTAGCTGATCTTAATTGTTCCAATTTATTTTTAACTTTGTTTTATCTCCAGTTTTATCAGCAGAGAGCTTTTCACATCTTTATTCCGTACATTGTAGATTAGAGGATTGATCATGGGTGTTACAACTATGTACACAGCTGTAAGGACTGGTTCTAGGACATTGGAGTAATCTGATGGAGGCACCATGTACACATACACAGCTGTTGTATAGTAAATAATAATGCTAGTGAGGTGGAATGAGCAGGTGGAGAAGGCTTTATGTCTGCAGTCCTTAAATTTTATGTGCAGGATGACCCTGATCATTTTTATATAAGATGTCATAATGAGCGTTGTTGGGAAAAATACATATATCAACATTTCATAGATGACAATATAAAAATCTTCACTGCCAGCACAGATGTTAATCAGAGCTTTGGGATCACAGAAAAACTGGTGTACAGTATTTGAAGGACAAAAGGACATTTTTGATGTTGCAGTTGTAACCACAATTGTATTGAAGAATCCTGATATCCAAATACTAGATGCAAATAATATACAGTTTTTCCTATTTAAAATTGTGTGATAGTGAAAAGGATTACATATAGCAACATATCGGTCATATCCCATAATGAATATTAGAAGATCCTCTGTGGAGACAGCCAAAATAAAAAAGTACATCTGGGTGAAGCATTGAATGAAGGATACAGAAATATCACCAGACAGTAACATGTACAGGAGGTTAGGTACAGTAGTGGTTGTATAACAGATATCTATTAAAGCTAGGTTTCCGAGAAAGAGATACATGGAGGTGTGTAACTGGTAATCAATATATATCACTGTTATTATAAGAGAATTGATGAGCACTCCAAACACATACAGGAAGAAAAACACACTTAGGGTGTGTACACACGGTGAGATCCTTGCTATGGCCGATTTTCACTTGCGATTTCCCTTGAACTCCCCGGTGCCCAGCACCACCGATTTTGACTAACTTTTCTTGAGATATGGACTAAGTGTGCTTACAATTTTGGCTTATGTGAGATTTTGGCTTATGTGAGATGTCATTGACATGTGAGATGATCTAGATAGTACACCGATCTAGCAAGGATTAACTTGCCTGCACAGTCTATCTTTTCTTGCGATGTCGACCTGGCGCGACCGCGCATCGGGATCAAATCGGGATCGCAAGGTGCACTAACTTTTCTTGCGATTTTGACTATATAGTCAAAATCGAAAGAAAATATCTCACTGTGTGTACACACCCTAATAATGACTGATACATAAACAGATGTTACAGAAAAGTGTACTTATTTGATACTAGTCTGGTTCTCCATGTCAATTTAAGGTTATTCTGTAAAGAAACATTATTATTATTACTACAAAGTTTTACTTACCATTGTCTAGTGGGCTATATTTACTGTAGGTTGGTGCTTCCACACATACTGTATTGTGGATGAATAAATTATAAGTTAGTAATTTTACTCATGCACTTAATTTCAGAACTTTATCCTCTATTATTTAACTTGTTTAGAAAAGAAAAATGAATAAGAAAAAAAATAAATGTGTTAATTTAAATAAATTCAATTGACCTTATACTATATTGAATATTTATGCCCCTAATAATCACTTGATAGAATTCTTTGGTGACATTTCTCAATTGTTAGCCCAACGTAATACGCATTCATTGACATTAGGAGGTGACTTCAATACAGTCAAGGACCCGACCCTAGACAAAACTCCTATTCCGTCAAGCCTATCCTACCGAAACTGGACTACCTTGACTAACTTTATGATTAATAATCAGCTAACTGAAGTTTGGAGATTATTCCATGCCTCAGACAAATCCTTCACCTTCCACTCTGGGGTACACCGCTCGTTCTTGTGCATAGATTATTTCCTATTAGCAAATACCTTGGTACAGGCAGTATCTTTGGCCGATATAGGTGACATTATTATAGCAAACCACTTGCCCATCTCCATATCTATACGGCCGCCACCTATTGGTCCCCTACACCATACTTGGAGATTCCCTTCATATTGTTCTAATCAGAAGAATTCGAATCCTACCTCAAACGCCATTGTCAGATTATGTTGAAAGCAACATTGAACACTGGAATGATCCTGTTTTATTCTGGGAAGCTTCCAAAACTGTTATGTTTCTTATGTAGCAAATTGTAAAAAAGCCCTCAAAGCACAATACCTCTTGTTATCGGAAACAATGCGGACCCGTTTCTCTGACTATTTGTCAGTCTACCCCATAGAAAATTTTACAATTTACACTCAAGCCAAGCAACTACTTGACAACTTTTTACTTTCTCAGGCTCAAACACACTTGGACTATACTAAAAATCGATATTATAGATGAGGTAGTCAGACAGGTCATCTTCTAGCTTCCCTGACTAAACTGTGGCACTGTAAAAATCATATTGTTTTGCTTAAGACAAGTGATGGACTCCCTTCAGTTACCAAAACCTCTAATATCTCCTCTGCCTTTCATAAATTTTTCTCTGATTTATATTCCGCTCCACCCTCCGATCCAACTCTGATAACTGACTTACAAAAGCTAATATACCTTGTCTCTCACCAGAACAACATGAATTCTTAGATGTGGAAATTTCAGAACAAGAAATTAATGTCGCAATATCCACTCTCCACACCTGTAGGACTCCTGGGCCTGATGGTCTCTCATGGAAATATTACAAAGATCTGCAATTAGATATCAACCCTACTTTACTGGAACTATTTTGTACTATTCACAAACTTAACACATGATGATGCTTTTACTACATTAATCCCAAATCCAGGTTGAGATCCTACATGTGTAGACTCCTATTATCCGATAACTTTATTAAATGTAGACCTAAAAATACTTTCTAAAATGATGGCCACATGGTTACAATCTTTCTATTCTTCCATCATCTCCACTCATCAATTAGGGTTTGTTAGTTAACGGCACTCAGTAAAAGGGATTCGGACCACCATTACATCAATAGTCGCTTCCAACTTCTCTCCTAACTCTCCTAACATGCTTCTTAGTCTCAATGCCCACAAGGCTTTTAACACTGTATCATGGCCCTTCCTTTTCCAAGCCCTTTCTACTTACTCCTTTGGTACTGACTTTATCAACCTCATACGCTTTTTATATAAGTCCCCTTCGGCTTCACTCCTAATTATTGGAACTAGAAGTGACCCAATAATAATGTCCCGAGCAACCAGACAGGGATGCCCCTTGTCTCTTCTCCTTTTTGACCTCTCCCTCAACCCCTTACTTTGACTACTTGATTCATGGCCAACCTTACAAGGTATCAATGTTGGTGAAACCGAAATTAAAATCACTGCTTTTGACAATGATGTATTGATTTATCTCTCAAATCCTAAATCTGCCTTATGACCCCTTTTGACTTTACTGGACACCTTTGGTCCAGCATCTGTTCTTTTTAATTAATTTTGATAAGTCTCAGGTGCTGTACCGTAAAAAGGGGTTTACACAGCCAAAATGGGCTACTTCTCTTTCTCTTAAATGGGCTAAAGGTCATATGACATATTTAGGGATCACCCTTCCTAAGAATATTACTTGCTTAGATAAATGCAATGTGTCTCATATTATTGCCCCCCTTACTAAGAATTTGAGGGACTTGAGTCATCTACAGCTCTCATTCCTGGTATGAGCAAATGTGTTAAAAATGATCCACTTCCCGAAACTCCTCTCCCCATTGCAGATGATTCCTATTATCTTAACTCGTGCGAATGTCTTATCTATAACAGGTTTATTTAGAAATTTCATATGGAATAACAAAATGGTGAGAATAGGAATGATCAAACTACAGCAACCAAAATCGAACTGAGGAATTAAATTCCCAGACATGCTAACATACTGTGTAACTACTCTGCCCTGTTCCCACATCTAAAAGATTGGCTGACGGCTTGCGACACCTATACTAACACCTCACTGGAACAAAATTTTCTTCCTCGAATATCACTTGTGGCCTTCTTACACCTAACCGATAATGAAATACCACTGGAGATTATGAGCAAACCTCTTCACATGTCCAATAGAAAACTGGTTACTCTTACGTCACAAATATAAGTTGAACCCATGTTTCTCTATACACCTGCCATTTACAAATAATCCAAGTTTCCTACATGGGGAAACATCACAGGTTTTTCTTCATTGGGCAAGTGAGCGATTATGCACTGTGGGACAACTAATAGATAGGAACTCTCACAAACCCCTTACCTATTCTGAGGCAGTGATCAAATTCCCAGTTATTGGGAGATCCACTTTTTCCTATTTACAGACCCAACACTATGTAAGTGAAATCTCTCGCTTTCTCGGGGACGGTGATTGGAACAACCTCCTGGACAACTCCCTACTGATGCCCTCCACAACGAAGGGAGCTATATTGGCACATTATAAATTTATTAGATTTCTTTTAGACTACTGCGATGTCTGTACAGGTTTATCTCAATGGCTGGAACACTTTCCTTCTATGACGGTGGATGATATTCTGAAACAATTGGAATACTCTAGTACTATGTTTCCAATGACTAGGTTTGCCAAAATGTTTCTCAATGTCTTCCATTGCGCATATATATCTCCTTCTAGAGGGTATCAGATGGGAATACTGGAAAATCCCAAATGTCTTAAATGCTCACATGAACCCGCAGATTCATACCATTGCTTTTCGACTTGCACATATATCAATCAATTTTGGCAACACGTATGTTATTTTACTATGGAACATCTTGTTAATTATGTCTCGCTGACCCCTGAGTGGGCTATCTTTGGCATATTACCACCTGATGTAAGGGTTCCTAGAGGAGTAAGAAGATTAATTTTGGCGGTATCATCTGACGCTCGTAATGCTATAGTGCAGCTGTGGACTCAAAACACCCGACCCTCACTTGTATTATTCAAGAAAAAAACTTTGTTTCATTTTTCATATGGACTGGTTGGAGGCTTCCCTCCTAAAAGAGACTTTTGTTAAGACATTTTTTGACTCATGGGAAATCTATATAGAGCCTCTTCCATTATCCATAAAGTATTCTATACAGCATTGCTTTTGAAGGACTTTATGGTATGAGACACGTGTCTTTCTGGAGGACCCTCCTATTTCTTGAATCTTAGTTCTTTAACTTTTTTTGGTTTTGTTTATTACTCATTTATGTTTTGTATATTGAAATGCGTTATATTGTATGATGCAAATGACGCAAATGACACTTGTAAACGCTGGTTTACTTACAGGACTAAAAAGCTTAAACTTTAAACACACTTGATACACTTTAATATTGAGCCTCTGCAGCCGCTGTAATTAACCTTACACCCTTATATTGTTCACAAACCTTACGTACACAACATCGTACAGTGTCCGCACTCTGCGTACGTACGCCGAAAGGGTGTAGTGACAACACAGATTGTGTACACAAGCCTACATGCTGTTAACACAATGCAGCAGCCCGAGTGGCTGTAAATACACTTTAAACCTTATCAAGGAAATGGGACACGACACCAGTTGCAATTCAAAACTAAGTTGGGGTCTAACCCACCAACGGTTCTTTACTAGCAGGGGGTAACAATATAAACAATACAATACAATACAATACAATAGAATAATGGCTACAGTCAATGATACATACATGTTTGGTTCCGCCTGCGCTACCCAGTCTGGTCCTCAGTCATCAGGTGAGATGACCTTCAGAGTCTGTGTGTGACCGGGCATGCAGCTGGCTTTTTACACAATAGTCCAAAACCTAGCACAATAGAAACTGTAATCTCTTTGTCCATTGGACACAGGGATGGTCATTTACAGTACAGGAGAGGTCATGGGCCAGTTTGAATAGGTGGGCGATGTCTGTTCCAGGTGCACTTGCAGATGGTCTCCTTTGGGTTCCCGCCGCATACCAAATGTACAGTAAATATAGTTGATATCTATATTCTGCTACTGTGCATAACTATTTGCAGGAGCCTGCGATCTTCTGCAAACTAACACCGGAATATTGCCCTTAATATACCCTAGAGCTGGATACCAAACACCACCTTATAACCTTATTCTGTCCCCTCCTGTCCTGTAAAGGTGAATCCCTTTGTTCTGATACCATTTAAACTAGTGTAACTTGCTGGTGTGGTGCAGGGAGACTATGTGTACTTTGTGCACTATTTGGATCAAATATGTAATGTGTTTTTATGGCTTTTCCATGCGATCACAAACTGTATCGTAATTACTCATACCACGCGCTAATACGCAGGACCGCGGCAGCGACCATACGCAAATTGCGAATATGCGCACGCACGGCAGAGCAAGTACGCGCACAGAGGCCATCTGTGTGTAGTTTGTACATGATGTGTGTACTGCAATATTTTTCGACTTCGACAGTCCACCCTTTGGCAGTCACCAATAACTGCCACTAACTACTCAATAAACAGAAAAATATCTATACAATATATATATAAGCTTGGATGATCGGGGAGAGTTGTAGTTGGGAAATGTATCACCTAGTGCAGTGATTTTTAACCTTTTTCAAGTCGCGGCACACCGACCAAGATTTTTAAATTGCCAAGGCACACCATCAGTCCCCCACTCCTCCCCCCCAACAAAAGAAGAAGAAAAAAAAAACACACATTGGCTCCCATGGGGGGAAAAAACACACACACATTGGCCCCCACAGTAATTAAACAAATGCATTGGCCTCTGCAGTAATTCCACACATTGCCCCCCCCCCACAGTAATACCACACATGGCCCTCACAGTAATACCACACATGCCCCCCCACACACACACAGTAATACCACACATGGCCCCCCACAGTAATACCACACATGCACCCTCCCCCCACACACACACACACACACACACACACACACACACACACAGTAATACCACACATTGCACCCCAACAGTATTTCCACACACTGACTCCCACAGCAATTAAATAAATACAAATTCACTGGCTCCTACCTGGGAGTTAGTGGATATGAGGCTCATGTTTCACTCTCTCTGCCTCGGGCACTGAAGTTCATGCAGCCGGAGAAGCAAGGAGCAGCATGGGGTGAGAGTGGGTAGTTCATATTTCCCTCTCCCTGCCTCCGTGTCTGCAGTGTATGCAGTCGGAGGACCAAGGACGGAGCAGCACGGGCTGAGAGCGGGCAGTTCATATTTCCCTCTCCCTGCCTTCGCATCTGCAGTGTATGCAGCCGGAGGTGAGACAGCGGGCAGGTTAGCGGGCGGGCGGGCAGGACATGGTATGTGTGATGAGTCACGCTGCGTCTCATAGGTTACAGGCCAGCGCAGTCAAAACCAGATAGTCGGCGGCTAGGCATCAGGCAACTCTCGCGGCACATCTGAGAACCGCTGGCGGCACACTAGTGTGCCGCGGCACAGCGGTTGAAAAACACTGACCTAGTGGGATAGTAAAAAGCATGCATGTATGAATCCATGTCTTAGAGGCATGTATCATCGTGCCGTATATGTTCTAAATAAGCTTCGAGGTATTGCGAAGTATACATTAAATCCTTCTCATCCCTTATCTAGGGTCTGTAAATGGGCCAACAAACACTACCGAGCTCTTTTCGGCTTCTTGTTCCAACAAATGGGGTGCACATTTAGTTGATGATACATGGAGGGGGAACATTTGTGAGTGCTAGTATATTTGGATATCACCTGTTGACTATGTGTGCTATTAGCTGGAGGTTGCAGAGATGAAGATAAGACACATATATAAAAATACATTCACATAAACACTTTGGGTAGGGCTGATGTCTTTTTCCAGTTGGATGTATCTGGGCAGAGGGGGAGACAAAGAAAAACGGGTGAAAGAAACAGGCCATGAAATTCATTTGCAATCCTTATCATAACGCTGTTTCTATGGATGGATCATAAATTAAGTCTGCTGCTATAACAGCACCCTCGCTCCTTAGACTCATAAAATTTGTACTGCGCTTGCGCCGTGTTAGAATTTGAACACACCTAAATATCAAACCAATAATTATGATGACTCCCAGGATACAAAGGAGAAACTTCCCCACACTCATAATGACATTTTGAGCCCACTCTCCTAAACCTGAGAACCATTTGCGTGGGTTCAACCATGAGACCCAGCAGGTCAGTTCACTACTCACAGTCGCTAAGGTAAGGTTGTGCTTCCTCTTGAACTCCCACTTCAACTGCAAGATCTCGTCCATCTTCTGATCGATGATCTCCGTTGAGTCATCAGTGCTGTTCATAATATATGTACAGCACTTCACACCATATTGAGTTGCCAAAGTAACACAGTACCCACCTGTCATGGCTGTAACATAATCAAGGACCATCCTGTGCTGGATCAGTAACTCCCTTCCCGTATACCTGAAGGTGTCATCATACATCTCAGTGATATTATCTATCAAGTTCGCTAGCGCATGGATATACCTATAATTTATAGTTCCTCTGGCAGTACGGGTGATGTCTAATGCGAGAAGGCACTGAATCCCGGTGGATTCGTGGATCAAATCAGAGGCTGCATGCTCTGCCCTATCTATGAGGTGTCTCTTGATGATGTGTTCATAGTGAGTATGAGTATAAGGAGCCTGAGCACTGCGGTGAACGTCTTTCATCTTATTATGGGTTATGGTCATGACCTCCGGTAGTACTCTCCCAATATAACACAATCCTTCTGAGCTCGGGGCAAGCCACTTGTATGCTTTGCTCCCACATATGAAATAGGTATCATCTGGGAGAACATAGGGGACAAAATGTAACATCACCATATTGGAAACTTTCCAAGTAAAGAAACCAATCCCTAGTTCTCCCATTTGCTCAGTACAAGTATTGGGCTGGATGATATGGGCACAATACCCTGAAGAAACTTTTCCAACCCACATGGTCTTGCTTCCACGGGTGTACCTATAACGAAAATACCAAATACCTTCCACTTTTGGCTATTTGGCGTACAAGTTCAGAGTCTATGGGTATCCCATTAGCTCTGTGTGAAAAGGTAATTGTCTGGTTATTCCACGTCACTTCCCAATTCCCGGTTTTCGGTAATTGGAAATATTAAAGCACAATAAGGACCTGTCTACATGATACTGGTGGAGCTTCAAACTTGGGGGCCTAGAGATAATGAATTTCTTGTCCACCGATCTCCCACCCCATAATTCGAGTACCTCATCTCTTTCTAAAGGGTATGGTACTAATCCTGACTTACTCTGACCTTGAGGTACCTGTGAGCACACCCAACATTATGTCTAGTTTAAGACCTTACCCACTAATGAGTGGTAATCACCCAACGGATGGCGGTCCATGTCGATATTAAAGTTGGACTGACATCTCCGGATACACCCATCCTCGACTACATTCTCACAATTCCTACAAATACAATATTAATCAGACAATAACCCTTCACAGTGCCTCCGAGCTCCATGACTACCAGAGCGCTTACTGATACCAACCTTTACTCGAGTGATGCACTGCTCCTGAGATCCTACAAATTCATACTCGCCATCAGAACCCATTCCAGATCCCTGCTCGACCTCTCTGGGACCCTCACCAAAACAAATTGTCCTGATCAAAAACAGAATTACTAGCAGAACCCGAAACTCAGTCTCTTGTGATAGATCCATTTCGTTAGGGGAAAGAAGGAAAATAAGAAGGAGAAAAGAAAGGAAAATGCAGGGGGATGTGAAAAAAGAACAATGGTGCGACATCCGTCCTAGATCTTGTTGCTCTCCGTGCTCAGGTGCCCTTTAACAGTCCTGCCTCTCAACTTTCCTGGAACAAACACTCTAGTGATACGAGGTTCTCTCCACCTTGCTCTTTGTCACAAGTCCTCTCCGGGTCAGCGACCTTCTTGCAGTGGGACGAGTGGACCCAAGTCTCTCTTTCGGCAACCTTCAATGCTGTTGTGCTGGTTAACAAGACTTGGTATGGTCCTTCCCACCTGTCTATGAGGCAACCTGAGCGTAAGAAATTTTGAATCATCACATAATCCCCAGGCTCAATGTCATGACAACTACTGTTCGGTAGGTCAGGAATCACCAGCTTTAGATTTCTTTGTTGATTTCTCAGCTGCTGGCTCATCCCAACCAAATATTTCACAGTCACTTCATTATTGCATTTCAAATCATCCTGGGGGTCTATCATTACATGAGGTTGTCGACCAAAAGGAATTTCAAAGGGTGATAAGTTAAGTGGAGACCTAGGAGTGGTTCTGATGCTGTACAACACTAGTGGCAAAGCTTCTGGCCACAGCAATCCAGTTTCAGCCATCACTTTGCTCAGCTTGTTCTTAATAGTGCTGTTCACTCTCTCTACCTTCGCACTCGCCTGTGGTTGGTACGGAGTGTGCAGCTTGCTATTAATTCCCATCAGTTTGCACATGACCTGAAAGACTTCACCTGTAAAATGGGTACCCCTATTGCTTTCAATTATTCTAGGGATACCATATGTACACACAAATTCCTGCACAATTTACTTTGCAGTGAATGTAGCAGTATTTGTGGCAGCAGGGAACGCTTCTACCCAGTTGGAAAATATGTCAATACAAACTAACACATATTTCAAATTCCTACAGGGTGGTAACTGTATGAAATCGATTTGTATTACCTGAAAAGGTCGGTCTGTCGGAGGGATATGGGATGGCTCTGTTGGTATCGTCTTACCAATATTCTTCCACAAGCAAGTAAAACATGTCATTGCTCTCTTACCTGCATGAGAAGAGAATCCTGGCGCACACCAGTAGGCTCTTTCCAACTTGCACATACCCTCTTTGCCCAGATGAGTCAGACCGTGTGCCGCCTCAGCTAGAGTTGGAAGATATGCTCTGGGGCCACTGGCTTACCGTGTCCACCTGTCCAAAGTCCTGACTGCCTTTTCCTGTAGGGAACACAAACTTTTTCATTTTAATTTACTGTTGTGTGTTATCAGTTGTGTAAAGTAAACCATCTGTGGAAAGTGAAAAGAGAGGGGAAATAATAAAAAGAAAATTGTCAGGTTTGCGTTCACCATCAGGCTGTCACACCATCATGCATATCGGTGTCTGTACACAGTCTCCCATTTGTACTTCCTGGGCGGGAGCACGCTATATGTATACCATCTCTAACAAAACTCCTGTTAAGTTAATCAGAGGTAATTTCTGCTTGAGAAAAGAGCAAAAGTTTAGAAGCCTCATCTCAACCCCCGCAAATGTTGTCAAAAAGAGTAAAGTTGCAATTATTCCGTTCTTCCCATTAACCGAATCTGTGTTTTCTATATCTCTCGTGATTCCTTACTATATGTCCCTTGATCCCGTCTATGTGTTTAATAATGTGGTTTGTATTCTATGTCTAGGGGTCTAGGGGTCTATATTGACTATGTGTTCTACTACTCTTACAATTTCTAGCAAAATGTCCTTTATTTTTACAAGTGTAACATATTATTGGCCTTTTCTTACCACCAGGGTTTTGGGGTATAGGCTGATGAGACTTTGCTGTAAGAGCCTGTATATTTTCAATCCTCAGCCTCTCCTCCTGTTGTTCTCTACACCTAGCAATATTCTTGTGGTGTTCAATTGCGCACTCTCTAAGACAAGCTTCTGTGGACCCTCTCCAATCAGGCAAAGATATTTGTACCCTGTCCCTTACTGTCTTATTGAGTTCGTCCATTAGCACAGAGACAGCTACCTCCCTGTAATTCGCATCGTTCCCTGTATCTGATATCCCAATGTATCTATCCATTATTTGCAGGGCCCGATGGAAATATTTAGATGCCATTTCATTTTCCCTTTGTTTTATGGAGAAAATTCTTCTCCACTTAACAGTAGTGGGGAAATACAACTCTAGTTGCCTGTTAATTTGTTCCACATTCTCCTGATTGTTTCCGTCAGTCATAGGACTATCCGACTCTAATCTACAATCAGTGATACATTTTTGTGTGTCAATACTAGGGGGTAGGCACGCTTTCAAAAATATCCACCAATCTTTGTTAGCTGGTTCATGAGCATTACCCAAATCTCTGATAAACTTCTGACATCTGGCTAAATGCTTCTGAGGATCGGGGAATTCTGTAATGATGACCGCAGCTCAGCTCTGGACCATGGGCAATACATTGCATTATTCCTGGTGAGGATTACTCCCTGACTATCGGTTCCCCCATTGGGAGTTACTATTTCCAAGACAGGATGTAATCCTACCATTCCGTTCCTAATCTGTTTACTGTGAGGTGTTGTTGTCTCTCTGCAATGAACCGTCTCACACTTATCGGTAGCTGTGACCTCACCAGCTCTTTCATTGGGGAATACTGTTACTGCTCTACCTGGTTGGACAGGCCCCACCTGAGTTTCCTGCAAGGTGACTGCCTGGAGGAGAGCTGCGATTTGGCTGGGTACTTCATCTTTCTGTGACCTAAAACTCTGGAGAGACTTCAAAACAGGATACAACTTGCAAAAGTTAGGGTTAATACATTTCTCTTGCATTCTATTATCAGTCATAGATATACCATTGGCTGTAGCCATCTCTTCCCTCTCGACCTGTGTCGATAATGGTGTGTTTGTGTCCTCATTCCTGCTAGGTTTTGAACCTGTTTTGCGAGCTAATTCCCTTTGCGCATCCCCCTCTTGCTGCCGTAGATTTAAGCAATCAGTATGTCTAATCCTTTGTTTTCTGGATTTTATCAGACATATCCTTGTCCTTAAGTTCTGCAATATCTCTGGTTCAAAGCTGCCCACCCTAGGGAATGATACCCTATCTTTGTCAGTCATACGTACCCATTCAGACAAAAAGTCTTCAGCGTGTGGACCATATTTCCCACACAAGCAGCAATCAGATCAACTAACTACTAACAGTAACTATAAACGGAGAGGACGCCAGCCACGTCCTCTCCCTATCAATCTCAATGCACGTGTGAAAATGGCGGCGACGCACGGCTCCTTATATAGAATCCGAGTCTCGCGATAGAATACGAGCCTCGCGAGAATCCGACAGCGGGATGATGACGTTCGGGCGCGCTCGGGTTAGCCGAGCAAGGCGGGAAGATCCGAGTCTGCCTCGGACCCGTGTAAAAAGGCTGAAGTTCGGGGGGGTTCGGATTCCGAGGAACCGAACCCGCTCATCTCTACTATTTACTGTACACCTGGCTCACATCATCACCATTTTGTACACATAAACTACTGATATTTATTGCCAGAAGCTTCTCTACAAATATTGGTCCTATACAAGTCTTATACTGTACAATCAGGCTATTTGTGGACTAACTTGTTCACAGTACAGAACCTTACCCAAACAAGTTGAGATACATCCAGTGGTAACTCCAGAGGTGGGGCTGCAGCGCAGTTCAAAATCTAGAAAATAGAGCCACACCAACTGCCAGTGAGTCCCAGCCAGCAATGTTTGGCAGTGTTTGGGGTGGCACTTGGTTGTTGGTTTTATGTATTTCATGTTGCCTGTACATGTTTGTTTTTGTTTTTATTGCTTAGACGCAACTATCATTTGCCCCATCAAAACTTGCACCAGCACCAAGCTAGGTGCCGAAATGATGGTCTATGATGTGAACAATAATGTTAGTAATCAGTTAGAAAACAGTCATCGACAAGCCTGCAACACTCCGATAACACGTCCATAAGACGGACTATCTCCATGCATCCACTTAGTGACCTAACAGTCACCTCCCCAGGGAGGCCCAATACATTTTCAAGACATTTCTGAGACCATAGGTCTAAATCACAACTGCGCTTCTGTGCACATGGACACAAGCACAGTGTAGCAATATGCACAGAAAGCAAATTGCTCAATTGCAACCAACATCGGCACTGCATCTGTCTCAGGGGTTTATTTATAAAAAATTGGGTTGCAAAAACTGACACTTCTGATCATGTTTATGCCGGATTTTTAAAAAGGCAATGCTTTTACAAGCATGACACAGCTAGTAAAAGCATTGTCCTTTTAAATGTACAGTAGAACATCACCATGCTCAGAAGTATCGGGATTTACAACCCATCTCTTTGAAAATAAACCCCTCTGAATCAGGCTCTGAGATTGATAAAAATTCTTCCTATGCAATCAGAATCCTAAAATAAATAAGCTCCTGAAATGTTGCCACTAGTTTAAATCTGTATGCAATATGTGATGGTCTTTTTACAAGCTGTAGATAAAATGATTTGCTTCACTGTACTTTCAAACTAGGCATGGCTGATAGAAAACAATAAAACAAGTGTCCTATGGGCTGACTGAAGTCTCAGAAAATGCACAAGATGTTATAAAATATTCCATATATTCACACCCATAGATGAATAACAGAAGCATACCATCATCTCCCTCCTGCATCATCTTTCAGCACTCTCTGTGTCTCTTTTCTCCCCCTTCCTTCATTCTATGTCTCTCTATGTCTCCCCTCTCCCTTCATTGTATGTCTCACCGTGTCTCCCCCCCTTTGTTGTATGTCTGTGTCTCTTTTTTCCCCCTTCATTGTGTGCCTTTCTGTGTCTCTTCCCCTTCCTTAATTGTATGTTTCACTGTGTCTTTTCCCCCATTGTATGCCACTCTGTGTCTCTTTTCTCCCCCCACCTTCATTGTATATCTCTCTGTTTCTTTATTCTCCCCCCTTCATTGTATATCTCTCTATGTTTCTCCCCTCGCCCTTCATTGTATGTCTCTGTGGGTCTCTCTTTCTCCCCCCTCACCTCCTTCCTGTGTCATCTCTCAGCACACCATCATCTCCCCCCTTCATTCTATGACTCTCTGTGTTTCTTTTATCCCACCTTCTTTCTATTTCTCTCTGTGTCTACCCTCCCACTTCATTGTAAGTATATCTGTGTAATCCCCCCTTCATTGTATGTCTCTCTGTGTCTCTTTTCTCCCCCATTGTATGTCTCTCTGTCTCTTTCCTTCCCCCACCTTCATTGTATATCTCTCTGTGTGTCTTTTCTAAACCTTCATTGTATGTCTCTCTGTGTCTCTTTTCTCCCCCCCATTGTATGTCTCTCTGTGTCTCTTTCCTTCCCCCACCTTCATTGTATATCTCTCTGTGTGACTTTTCTAAACCTTCATTGTGTGTCTTTTCTCCCCCTTCATTGTATGTCTCTCTGTGTTTCTCCCCTCCCTTTCATTGTATGTCTCTCTGTGTCTCTTCCCCCCTTCATTGTATGTCTTTATGTGTCTCTTTTTCCCCTCCACCTTGTGAGATCAAAGGAGGAGGCAAAGCAGCAAGATCTGGATGCTGCACTGCAATGGTGGGTGGGAGGTGCTGCAATTAGTAGATGGAATGTGGGTGGTGTGGCAGGCACAATGGTGGCAGGAGGGCAGGCAGTGTGGGTATGATGCCCTGTCCAGCGGTGCCCCCCACTATTGGGTGTGCCACAGCATCCACGGCACACACCCTACTTGCCCCGCCCAAGTTACACCACTGCATGATGGTGAGATTCTCTTTTATTTTTTTTAAATGGCACATTGTTTTATTGTTGTGCAGCAAATTAGTCTTCACTGTATATATAAAAATAGTTGTCAATGAAGTGTTAATACTTATTATGGGATATTTCCTTGAGTTTTTATAAATAGCTTAAAAATCATTCTTTGCAGCTTTTGCCCATACATTATTGGCCTGATTCAGTGTCATCCACCATATGGATGTGGGCTCAGTTAGGAAATGTTTTAAGTACTACACATGTTTCCAAATCACATGGTGCATTGGTCACAATGGTTTCTGGAGACGCACAGGTGCCATCTCTTTTGTCAGGTGCCATCTCTTTTGTCATGACGAATTGCACCTGACTGAGGAGGGGGCAGCGGTGCTGGGGGGAAGGATGGTTAGAAGGTTGAAGGAGATTTTAAACTAGGAGCCTGGGGGGAGGGTTTAGCTAGAAACTACGGGTCATGCAGTGAGAATAGTGGGGATGGCGGTAGTAAACTAAATGGGGGAGAAGTTGGGGGGAGGGTAAGAGCAGGCGGTAAGGTTACTAACATGGGTACTAAAAGAGATTTTACCAAAGCAGTAACCAATGATGATTACAGGTCATCATTGCTACATAAGGTGAAAGATGTCCCTAACGCAATGGAAAATACTTATCTTAGTTGTATGTATGTAAATGCTAGAAGCATTACTGGTAAAAAGGGCAAACTAGAAATACTTGCTGCAAGCAAACAGTATGATATTATAGGCATTACTGAAACTTGGTGGGACGAATCTTATGATTGGACAGTCAATCTAGAGGGATATACACTGTTTAGGAGAGACAGACTAAATAAAAAGGGTGGAGGGGTGTGTCGTTACGTAAAGCCATTTTTAAAACCTGATATACGGGAAGATATTTAGGAGGGGACTGTAGACACTGTCGAGACATTATGGGTAGAAATTGCATGCGGGGAAAAGGGAATAAAAAAGTTAGTATTGGGTGTATGCTATAGGCCGCCTGGTATCAACGTATCTGATGAGGAATTGTTACTAAAGCAAATTGAAAGAGCAGCAGGAGTAGGAGACATAGTAGTGATGGGAGATTTTAACTATCCAGAGATAAACTGAAAAACGATTCATGTGATACTGCTAGGGGCAATATGTTTTTAAACACACTTAATGATAACTACTTAGTTCAACTAATTGAGGAACCAACTAGGTACAATGCAATCTTAGACCTGGTATTATCAAACAATGGGGATTTGGTATCAGGTATTATAGTAGGGGAACCCATAGGAAACAGCGACCACAATATGGTCACATTCAATATCAGTTTTCATAAACAGCCCTATACTGGCTCAACTAGGACTCTAAACTCTAGCAAAGCAAATTTTGAAAAGATGAGGGTATTTTTCAGGGATAATGAATGGGAAGGTTTGTTTTTAGGAAAAAATACTGCAGAGAAATGGGAGGTACTAAAATTCCTGCTAGCTAAAAATACTCTCAAATTTATTCCTACGAGCAGCAAAAAAAGGATAAAAATCATAAACCGATGTGGCTTAACAAAAAGATAATGGAACTTATGGACAAAAAAAGGCGAGCATTTAAAAAATACAAATCTGACGGGGAAGCAGAGTCATTTCAGCACTATAAGGAATGTAACAAAATATGCAAAAAGGAAATAAGAGCGGCTGAAATACAAATCTGACTGTTACGATTCCTGTACTCCAGACTGGAGAAGATCTTATGGCAGAGATCTGAGTACAGGAATGAAATACAGGTTGTGGGAGCTGGAGAGCCTAGTAACCCCTGGCGCCCTAACTCCGTTGTCTCGCCCGTGTTATCAGAAATCCCCTGCGAGACTATGGTTGCTTGAGCCCATGGCAGCCGCGTTCGAAGGGCGGATTATGTCTGCCCAACCCCGATGCCCCCGCAGGTCTTAATGGGAGACAAGGGGAAGTCCGAGACAGGGAGATAACAAGGGGCCCTCTGACTAAGCAACCAAGCCAGGGGTTACAAGCTAACTTAACTAAATCAAAAGGTATGTGCGGACTAGCCGCCAGGGAAAAGGACAACCAAGGATCCACGGATCCGACACTCCTATCCGGCACCGCTGGACACCAGAGTGGATCTTGTGGAAGCGGAATCCTCCGCAAGGCACCAGAACTCAAAATAAACACAATAATAAATAGTAGCGGACAAGCCGCAACACACGGCTGCGCCGCGACTCACGAACACCACCAGATGTTAAAGGTGCTCGGTCAGACTCCAGGAACAGATGGTAACTTCCGAGTACTGGATCACTGAGAACAGGAACAAACGAACAGACCGGGACTGGGAACTCTCTCTGCAGCAAAATCAGGCAAACAGGAAGCTATCACCGGCGTCTGTGAGGAGTCCTGGGAGTGCTTTTAACAGAGAGTCTTCCAATCAGCTGTTTGGAGGCTGATTGGATTAAATGCCATGCAGCTGCATGGCCAGGGAAACAGATGAGTGATAATTACAACATGCCGTGCAGCTGCATGCTACACAGCCAGGAAACCAGTGATGATATAAACTTAGACCCAGCAACGGGGAACACGATCCGACAGTGGCGTCCCCGTTGCTAGGCGCCGGCCGCACTGACGAGCGGACCCTCGGCGCCTAACAGTACCCCCCCCTTGAGGAGGGGTCAAGGAACCCCTAAATCCGGGTTTCTGAGGAAATTCTTGAAAAAATGCCCTTTTGAGCCTTGGGGCATGAAGGTCCTTATCTAGGACCCACGACCTTTCCTCAGGACCATAACCTGTCCAATGCACCAAAAAATAAAGCCGACCCCGGGACAGCTTGGAATCGAGAACCTTCTCAACCACGAACTCCTGCTGACCCTGTACATTAACTGGTGATCTCCCCTGAGGTTTTTTACGAGGAAATCTGCTAGATGAAACATATGGTTTGAGCAAAGAGCAATGGAAGGTATTTCCGATTCGTAACGTTTTTGGTAGCTGTAACCGGAAAGCAACTGGATTGACTTTTTTGATAATGAGAAATGGTCCAATAAATCTAGGACCCAATCTGGCTGAGGTTTGTCGAAGTTTGATATTGCGAGTCGACAGCCACACCCTGTCTCCTACTCTAAAAGTGCACGGCCGCCGGAACCTGTCCGAAAAATCTTTTTCCTTGAAAGCTGCTTTTCTGAGAGCTATGTGCACTTTTTTCCAAATAAGTTTAAGATGAGAGGTCAGGGCCAGAGAGGAGACAGAGGAATGTTGGAAAAATGAATTAGCTCTGGGGTGGAAACCAAAAACTGCAAAAAATGGAGACACATTGGTAGAGGAATGACAGGCATTATTATAAGCAAACTCTGCCAATGGAAGAAACTCAGACCAGTCATTTTGGAGTTTGGCCGAGTACAAACGCAAATATTGTTTTAAGGATTGGTTCACTCGCTCAGTCTGTCCATTTGATTGTGGATGATAACCGGAGGTTAATGATAATTTCATTTTTAACGAAGCACAAAAAGACTTCCAAAACTGTGCAATGAATTGTGGACCCCTGTCAGAAACAATATCAGTGGGTAACCCATGGAGTCTGAAAACATGACGGAGGAACAAGACTGCCAATCCCTGGGCAGATGGCAATCGGGGAAGACCAATAAAATGAGCCATCTTACTAAAACGGTCCACTACCACCCATATGACTGTGCATCCAGCTGACAGAGGGAGATCCACCACAAAATCCATGGAGATATGCGACCATGGTCTAAGAGGAACATTCAATGGCATAAGTTGACCAATAGGCAAAGAACGGGGAACTTTATGCTGTGCACAGACCTGACACGAAAAAACAAACTCTTTAATGTCTTTAGAAAGACCAGGCCACCACACTGCGCGGGATACCAATTCAAAAGTTTTAGCGACTCCCAGATGCCCTGCAACTTTGCTATCATGAAATTCCTCCAAAACAGTTGCTCTCAAAAACTCAGGAACAAAAAGACGACCAGCAGGAGTATTTCCCGGAGCTTGATGTTGAAGCAGCTTCAATTGAGAAAAAACATCCTGTGTGAGACCTGCCTGAATGACTGAAGGCGGAAGTATGAGAGTAACAGGACTGCTGTCTTGAGCGGGAAGAAAACTGCGTGAGAGGGCATCTGCCTTGGTATTCTTGGAACCAGGTCTGAAGGTGATAATGAATTTGAAACGAGTGAAAAATAAAGCCCAACGAGCCTGTCGGGCATTCAGTCGCTTAGCTGATTCAATGTATTGAAGATTTTTGTGATCTGTCAAAACAGAAATGGTATGGGTCGCTCCTTCAAGCCAATGTCTCCACTCCTCAAAAGCCCATTTAATAGCCAGCAACTCCCGATTACCAACATCGTAGTTGGATTCAGCAGATGAGAATTTCCTGGACATAAAGGCACAAGGATGTAACTCAAGGGAATCTGGATCCTTCTGAGAAAGGATAGCCCCTACACCAACCTCCGAGGCATCTACCTCAACGATGAAAGGCAATTCTGGGTTGGGATGTCTAAGGACAGGGGCTGAGACAAAGGCTTGTTTCAAGGCCTGAAAAGATACTTTAGCTTCACATGACCAATTGGTAGGATCTGCTCCCTTCTTAGTGAGTGCCACAATGGGAGCAACTATGTCAGAGAAAGAGTGAATAAACCTTCTGTAGTAGTTCGCAAACCCTAAAAAGCGCTGAATTGCTTTTAAGTTGGTGGGTTGCGCCCAACTCAGGATGGCTTGGAGCTTCTTAGGTTCCATTCGGAATCCCCGAGGGGAAATAATGTACCCTAAAAAGGATACCTCCGTGACGTGAAATTCACACTTCTCCGGTTTGGCATACAAGTGATTTTCACGTAATTTCTTAAGTACCTGACGCACCTGGGTAACATGTTGTTCTATAGAGTCAGAATAAATCAAAATGTCGTCTAAATAGACCACAACGAATCTTCCCAGAAACTCACGGAGCACATCATTAATGAGATCCTGAAAGACTGCCGGAGCGTTAGATAGGCCGAAAGGCATGACCAGATACTCATAGTGACCTGATTGAGTACTGAATGCCGTTTTCCACTCATCCCCCGATCTGATTCTAATGAGATTATATGCTCCTCTCAGGTCAATCTTGGAAAAAATAACAGCCGAACGTAGCTGATCAAAGAGGACAGAGATCAGAGGCAGAGGGTAAGTATTCTTTACTGAGATTTTATTCAGGGCTCGAAAGTCAATGCAGGGTCTGAGGGAACCATCCTTCTTCTCTACGAAGAAAAAACCTGCACTTAAAGGGGATTTAGATGGCCTGATAAACCCTTTCTCAAGACTTTCTTTCACATACTCATTCATGGCCACAGTTTCAGGACCAGACAATGCATATAACCTTCCTTTAGGCAACGTGGCACCAGGAATTAACTCTATGGTACAATCATAAGGCCTATGGGGAGGCAAAATATCCGCATTGCCCTTGGAAAACACATCCAAAAAATCTTGGTACTCTCCAGGAATATGTGCGGGCCTGGCAGCAGCTACTCGGATAGGAAGTGTAATACATTCTTTATCACAGATGGTACTCCATTGTAGAATCTCCCCAGACTGCCAATCTATGATGGGATTATGAAAGGCCAGCCAAGGGTGACCCAGAACCACAGGAACTGCTGGACAATGGGTAAGAAAAAACTCAATCTTTTCAGAATGTAGAGCTCCCACCGAGAGCAAAACAGGAGGTGTACATAGAGAAATAACCCCATTGGATAAGGGACTCCCATCTAAACCATGCATGGTGATACACCTACTTAAGGTTAACTGAGGAATACCTAAGGCCTTGGCCCATGTTAAGTCCATAAAGTTTCCTGCAGCTCCACTGTCCACAAAAGCAGAGACCGAGGAACAGAGGCTGTCATAAGAAACTTTAGCAGGAACCAATAGTGAATTATTTGAGGAGATGAGCTGTAGACCAAAGTGAACCCCCTCACTATTCACTTGGTCAGGAAGTTTCCCGACTTGTTTGGGCAACTACGGGCAAAATGTCCCTTACCTCCGCAGTACAAACACAGACCAGAATTTTGCCTCCTGGTTCTTTCTTCCGGAGACAATTTGGAGAGACCAATCTGCATAGGCTCCTCCATGTCTATCGGAACGGAAGAAACACAGGGAAAAGAAACTACAGATGCCCCTTTCTCAGTCCTCCGCTCTCTGAGCCGACGATCTATTTTAATAGAGAGCTCCATGAGTTTATCAAGGTTCTCAGGAGCGGGATACTGAAGGAGGCTGTCTTTTATAGATTCAGATAAGCCGAGGCGAAACTGACTGCGCAGGGCAGGATCATTCCAGCCACAGTCGTTCGACCAACGGCGAAACTCCGTACAATAATTCTCTGCAGGATTCCTACCCTGTCTTAGAGCACGCAACTGACTTTCTGCGGATGCCTCTCTATCAGGGTCGTCATACAATAGCCCTAAAGATTTCAAAAAAGCGTCTACAGACGATAAGGCCGGATCGTCTGTCTTTAAACCAAAAGCCCAGGTCTGAGGATCCCCCTGAAGCAGAGAAATTATAATTCCAACCCGCTGAGCCTCCGTACCTGAGGAAACTGGTCTTAAACGAAAATACAGTTTACAAGACTCTTTAAAATTAAAAAACTGTTTTCTATCCCCAGAAAAACGGTCAGGCAGATGCATTTTTGGTTCAGGGATGACCCTCGGGGAAGTCCGTAACAGATCTTCCTGTGAGCTCACCCGGAGGGACAGATCCTGAACCATCTGGGTAAGTTCCTGAATCTGACTAACCAAAAACTGGCCAGGATTTGGCCCAACACCGGTGGGATTCATGAGGCCGACAAAATTCTCCCTACTGGATAAGTGAAAAAATTAACTCCTGTTGAAATTTTTTCTTTTGTCAGGCCGGTGATAATGTTACGATTCCTGTACTCCAGACTGGAGAAGATCTTATGGCAGAGATCTGAGTACAGGAATGAAATACAGGTTGTGGGAGCTGGAGAGCCTAGTAACCCCTGGCGCCCTAACTCCGTTGTCTCGCCCGTGTTATCAGAAATCCCCTGCGAGACTATGGTTGCTTGAGCCCATGGCAGCCGCGTTCGAAGGGCGGATTATGTCTGCCCAACCCCGATGCCCCCGCAGGTCTTAATGGGAGACAAGGGGAAGTCCGAGACAGGGAGATAACAAGGGGCCCTCTGACTAAGCAACCAAGCCAGGGGTTACAAGCTAACTTAACTAAATCAAAAGGTATGTGCGGACTAGCCGCCAGGGAAAAGGACAACCAAGGATCCACGGATCCGACACTCCTATCCGGCACCGCTGGACACCAGAGTGGATCTTGTGGAAGCGGAATCCTCCGCAAGGCACCAGAACTCAAAATAAACACAATAATAAATAGTAGCGGACAAGCCGCAACACACGGCTGCGCCGCGACTCACGAACACCACCAGATGTTAAAGGTGCTCGGTCAGACTCCAGGAACAGATGGTAACTTCCGAGTACTGGATCACTGAGAACAGGAACAAACGAACAGACCGGGACTGGGAACTCTCTCTGCAGCAAAATCAGGCAAACAGGAAGCTATCACCGGCGTCTGTGAGGAGTCCTGGGAGTGCTTTTAACAGAGAGTCTTCCAATCAGCTGTTTGGAGGCTGATTGGATTAAATGCCATGCAGCTGCATGGCCAGGGAAACAGATGAGTGATAATTACAACATGCCGTGCAGCTGCATGCTACACAGCCAGGAAACCAGTGATGATATAAACTTAGACCCAGCAACGGGGAACACGATCCGACAGTGGCGTCCCCGTTGCTAGGCGCCGGCCGCACTGACGAGCGGACCCTCGGCGCCTAACACTGACGGGGAAGCAGAGTCATTTCAGCACTATAAGGAATGTAACAAAATATGCAAAAAGGAAATAAGAGAAACTGAAAAACTAGTAGCAAAGGAAAGCAAAGCGAATCCCAAAAAATTATTTAAATACATTAATAGCAAGAGATTAAAGAAGGAGAGTATAGGCCCTTTAAAAGACAAGTTGGGAGTCTTAAGCAAAAATTATAATGACACAGCGGACACACTAAATGAGTTTTTTTCAACAGTATTTACTAGAGAGGACCCAATTCAGGGGCTAACACATAATCTCAATAATGAGAATATCCCACTGATAGGTACTTATTTAAGCGAGGAAGTGGTCTGTGACCGATTAAAACATTTAAAGATTAATAAGTCACCAGGTCCCGATGGTATTCACCCAAGGGTTCTAATGGAGCTTCACTCTGAACTTGCAAAACCGCTATTTTTGATCTTTAAGGATTCAGTAATATCAGGTATGGTTCCCAAAGACTGGCGTATAGCGGAAGTAGTGCCTATATTCAAAAAGGGAAGTAAAGATGAACCAGGTAATCATAGACCAGTTAGTCTTACATCTATAGTGGGGAAAGTATTGGAAGGTATTCTAAGAGATAGTATTCAGAAGTTCCTTGAAGTCAATAAGATCATTAAAAGGAATCAACATGAGTTTATGAAGGACAGATCCTGTCAAACCAACTTACTTGGCTTTTATGAAACAGTAAGCGCAAACCTAGATCAGGGTAAGGAGGTGGGTGTAATCTTTTTAGTTTTTGCCAAAGCATTCGACACTGTACCACACATGAGACTTATCTACAAGCTACAAGAAACAGGGCTAGGAAGCACAATATGCACTTGGGTCAAAAACTGGTTAGATAATAGGGAGCATCGCGTTGTGGTTAACGGATCTTTTTCAACTTGGACTGAAGTGTTAAGTGGTGTGCCGCAAGGCTCAGTATTAGGACCGCTATTGTTCAATATTTTCATTAACGACCTAGAAGGTCTAGAGAGCATGCTGTCAATTTTTGCAGATGATACCAAATTTTGTAAAGTTATAAATGCGGAGGGGGATGCTGAGTCGCTTCAGAACGACTTAGTTAAATTAGGAGCTTGGGCAGCAAAATGGAGAATGCGCTTCAATACAGACAAGTGTAAGATAATGCACTGTGGTAACAAGAACAAAAATAACACCTACCTACTAAATGGGGAAAAATTAGGGGATTCTGTACTATGAGGTGTCCTCATAGATAGCAAACTAAGCAGTAGTACCCAAAGTAGGACTGCAGCAAAGAAGGCTAATAAGAATTTAGCATGCATAAAATGGGGAATTGATGCTAGGGACGAGAGTATTATATTCCCGTTATATAAATCACTTGTGAGGCCACACCTTGAATACTGTGTACAATTCTGGGCACCTTACTACAAAAAGGACATCCTGGAGCTAGAAAAGATTCAGAGGCGGGCGACCAAACTAATTAAGGGTATGGAGACGCTGGAATACGAGGAAAGGCTTGCAAGACTAGGCATGTTTACACTGGAAAAGAGGAGATTAAGAGGGGACATGATCAACATTTACAAATATATAAGGGGACAATATATAGATCTTGCGCAGGACCTGTTTTTGGTTAGATCAACACAGAGAACTCATGGACACTCGCTCAGGTTAGAGGAGAGGAGATTGCGCACAATACGGCGTAAAGGCTTTTTTACGGTAAGGACGATACGTGTTTGGAATTCCCTGCCTGAGGGAGTTGTAATGGCCGACTCAGTCAACACCTTTAAGAATGGGTTAGATAAATTCCTAATGGATAATGATATCCAGGGTTACGGGGCATAGTCACGCACTATGGTTTTTATAAAAAAGAGGGGTAAAATGTAACAGCAGTCATCAACTTCAGTCAAAATTTTATACAAAATAATCGTGCATAGGAGACCACAAATAGGTTGAACTCGATGGACAATTGTCTTTTTCAACCTTAGATACTATATAACTATGTTACTATGTTACTAAGACATATTTGGTGGTGGTGGCATATACAGGCATCTTGCTGACATCAGCTGCATCTCAAGATTCACAACTGTCACACAATATGCCATAGTCAGAAGAATAAACTGAACTTGCAGGTGCAATTTTAATTGTACGTCCATTGGTGCACAGATGGAACATCTAAAGATGCACTGAGGTGGATTTGCACCGCCATAAGATGCTGCAAATGGGCGTCTCAGTTTTGAAGAAATTGACCGCGGCATTAGTATTAAGATGCAAATAGTGCTGCGGCAAAAGATGGAGCCGCAACTGTGTGCTGCTCAGAATCAGGCACTATAGCTGTAACAATTATCTGTTTCATAATGCAAAAGTTTTGAGCATTTTCTTCTAATGAATTACATTCAACTTTATTAAAAAAATACTTACACACTTACTTTTCTGAAAGAATAATCCTGGGGTGCTGCATCTGGAGCTAGCACTCTAACTACTGTAGAGGAAAAGAGGGGGAAGGGGGGAGGGGGGACTGTATTACTCTCAACTTATATGAGGAAACTACAGTACAACAAAAGCCAACATTGCCCTTCAAAAGGGATCCAAGACAACAGCTAGTGGCAAATTTTATGGAGAAGTAAATTGACTCATTTACCAAATTATATATTTTAAGACATTGCAACTGAGGGGGTAATTCAGACTGGATCATCGCTGCTGCAGCAGCAGTGGTCGCAGTCCTAATTATTTTGTGGAGTGCACTTGCTCAGCGGGTGCACTGTGCATGCGCACCCCGGGAGCCCAGTGAGATGCTAAAAGCATCTCTGGGCTGTGATCGCCTCTTCCTGAATGACAGGTAGAGCCGGTCGCGGGGCAGGAGGGGGCGTGCCAACAGCATTAGGACACCAATGGTGGGGCACAGTCTGGACAATGCAGGAGTGTCCGTACCGTTGGGGGTGTGGGCCGTGGCGGCTGGTAGCTCCCTGCCAGAGCACAGGAGCTGTGCAGACAGGGAGCTACTCATCGGGTTGAAAATCATCACTGCCGTGCGATGCTTTTGCACCAGTTTGGGGGGAGAGAAGGGCGGGGCAGAGCCAGACATGCGGGGTGGACTAGCCCTATGGTGGGCATCTCCTCACATGTGTGAGAAAATGATGGTAGATGTGCTAAATTTATCACATCTATGATCAGATCTGAATTAGGCCCTGAATACAGCCCCTAACTAATGCTTCTGCAACAGAATGAGATTACTTAAGCATGTACGTTCTAGCTTGTCTATATCTATCATGGAAAATGAAAACAGTTCAGTTTGGAAGATTAACTCCTATTTTATACCAATAACATCACAAATGTTTTTCTGAGTACCTGCTCCTCTTCTAGTAAAGCCACTGCCGCATCCACTTCAGCATCTGCAACTCCTCCAGGGTGAGGGGTGCACAAATGATGTGATCTGGCCATAGCATTCCTGAAGAGTGGTCTCATCTTATGTTAGGAAAACAATTAAGATAAAACTGCTTAGAACTATATCTTTACATCAGTGGTTCTCAAACTCGGTCCTCAGGACCCCACACAGTGCATGTTTTGCAGGTAACCCAGCAGGTGCACAGGTGTATTAATTACTCACTGACACATTTTAAAAGGTCCACAGGTGGAGCTAATTATGTCACTTGTGATTCTGTGAGGAGACCTCCAAAACATGCACCGTGTGGGGTCCTGAGGACCGAGTTTGAGAACCTGTGCTTTTCATTAAGTTAATCAAATTACGCTATTGACCAAATTCTTATTTTTTTTGTTAGTGAATGTATACACAGCTGTACATTTCTGACCAAAATTGCAAGAAATGTTTTAGTTATGTTTGTTTACTGTTATATGAACATGTTTTGATTGCTATGTAAGCAATTTTTTTATTGTTTCTTTGGGACACCTTATACAGTTTAGAAAAATATATTACTAACTCATACACTAACACAAGAGTATGCAACAACACTCACACAAAGCAAAACCAAGTCCTGCATCTCCGGCAGACTCAGACCCTATTACGTTTACCCCCTAGAGTTTATTCAATGTACAGAAAAAGAAAATAAAAAGTTTTATAGATGTAAAAACTTTAAAATAGAACCTTAAGTGCTGCTTTTAAGGATGATGCTATGCCATCCTGTCTTTAATTCCACATACAGCAGTAATATCTTAATTACAGTAAATCCTGGATTAAACCAAACTGGAAATTAATAATATGGAGGAGAGAAAACAAAGTTTGGTTTCTGTCAAAAAAACTTTATGATCAAACCCCAAAGGCATCATTTAAAGTTTAAGCAATTTCATAACTTTCTATCCCCTATAGTAACAACATAGTTAGTTGAATAGGGAATAGCAATGTATAAATAAGATTATTTCCCATCCTGATTTATGACAATATAAAGGTGAGTTGTGATCCATGTAAAACATTGCCAAACCTAAAACAATGTTACCATGTCTGGCCTATGGCTGTTATAGTGTGGTGTACTGTATTTTTAGAGCATTGTGTGTAATATTTTGTAACCTGCAATTTTATCAACAACTTTTACAAGACCATATAACATTTACAAAAGTATCAGGACCCTGTAAAACTATCATTAAAAATCATTCAGGATCAGTGTAGGAATAACCTGTCTTGAATTTTTTGTTACAGTGTTCTTGCTTGAGCTAAACTACATAGCAAATACAGTCTTGAAGATTTTATTATTTGAAATCATTAGTAAAATAAATCAATATTACAATATAGTATTTCATGCTGAATATATGTTAAACAGGGCAACATCAGTGATAATACAGCAAGGAAAACACACACTAAAAATGTATAATAATATATATGTTTTACACACAACTATACGCAGTAAGTACTATATCCAAACTACATTACTACAGTATATGTATTTTAAATGAAAACCCATAAAAGGAGCTTCATGTCTAGTCAGCCAGTACAGTATTTGTTTTTTAATCTAAAACTATTCTCTGTATTATACAGCTGGCAGTAACGTCATCTAATCTGGAAAGTGCACATTTTATTGTAGCTCTGTCTCAACGGACTTCACAATAGAATTTAACATCCGGCCTACAGTACATCTAGATTTTTATACGACGAGAGCCACTTGCATTTTTCATAGACTTTGTAACTTTTTGTAATTCAATTTACATTTGTTTTTATATTATATTCAGGAAAAATGTTTAACATAGATGTAATAGTATTCCATTTTTCAAAAGCAAATTGGACTCTTCTAAAACATTTAAGCTGCACAAGATGTTAAGGCAGGGGAAAAGAACAGGCGCCATATGGTGTAGTATTTAAGGATAAATGGAGTGATATATATGTGTATAAAATATAAGTACCGGATAGATTCTTGAGATTAGGCCTGTATATCTCAGAAAATTCTTTGTGGCTGTTCCCCACCTAGGAAACAAAGATCATCGCCATATGGTGTAGTAACCTCAGATATATCTTGGGGTGCCCCCCCTTTATATTTTAAGCGTACCAAATGAAAAATTCAATATAGCATATAGGATATATATATATCCATGTAGAACAAGTCGGTCCAGTGAAATGTGATGGCTGAATCAATCGTCTGCTACTGCCTTGTATATTATCAATAAAGTATTTAATCAATGAAAAATAATAATAATACACAAATTCAAAATAAAACAAATCATAAATCTTAGCTGATTGGTATAGGCAGTAGGCAGGTCTGTCTCAATGCGTTTCGCCTCCAGGGCTTCCTCAGGAGAATACATCATATCAGAAAGTGCACATATTTATAGTACTTTCAGTTTCATTTTCGACTGCACTTCCGGTTCGCGTCATTTCCGGAACCGGAAGTGCTCGGTCCGACTTATAATTATGTACATAGCTTGACATATATCATTATATCATTATATTTCATTGGTGGTGCAGTGAGAAAATTAAGGGTAGTCTTGTAGCTGCAGAGCACAACGGACACACAATATATGTGCTCCGTGAGCTCCGTGAAACCGGAAGTGACGCGGCCGCGTCACTTCCGGTTTAAGACTGGAGAGCCAACATGCGTTCCAGCAGATGGTTGGCAGGATGGATGGCGGAAGTGACATACGCAAATATAATGAATGTGATTTGGAAGAAGTCCATTATCGTTCAGCAGTATACTTATAAGTATACCACATAATAAAATGCATAAATGGATGAGAGATATAAAAGTGCCATATAAATATATATATATGAACAAACAAAATACGCCAATTATAAAAAGATATAGGTAAAATATAGGTAAAAATATATATATATATATATAAAAGTGAACAATTGGTATATAAAACATACAAATATACCCTGATCCCAGGTACATTTCTTATGGGATGTGGAATGAAAACCATGGTCTACCATGATAAGAAATTAATAATAATAAATAATGATGAATACATGAATATATAATGAATAAATAATGAATAAATAAATAAATAAATTCATGGATGATCCAGCAAACTAATTTGGAGAAATATAAAGGATCCTACAGTACAAAAAGGAGCTATTTCTCGGCGAGCTCATGGCTCAGATATGAGGCTTCAGTGTATCTCATAGGAAGGGGGCAATCTCGTAGCCTTCATTATGGCCACGAGGTTGGAGGGTATTTAAAGTAAAAATCCAATACATTTCCCTCTGGGATAACTTTTTCAGTAGATCACCTCCTCTAGGTCCTAATGTAACATGTTCGATGGCCCTGAAAGTAAATGTATCCAGGCAGGAGTTGTGGGTTTCAGTAAAATGTCTGGAGAGTGGGTGACTTTCAATTTTGTTTTTGATATTACGTACATGTTCTTGGATGCGAAGTTTGAGAAGTCTTTTAGTCTTTCCCACATATTTACGATGACATCCACACTCTATCACGTATATGACTGAAGACGTGTTGCAATTAACAAAATCCTTCATATTAAATTCTTTGGTTTGATCAGAGTTAAAAAAAAGATCGCCTATTCGGGTGGACGAACTTACACATAATACAGTGTCCGCATTTATACATGCCCTTACATCTGGGAAGACTCGTGGTTGCGGTCCCCTTGCTTCTAATCATGCTTGGAGCCAGGATTTCCTTGAGATTCTGGGATTTTCTGAAGAGAACTTGTGGGCGTTCTGGTAGGATCTCTCTCAGCACAGGATCCAATTTTAGAACATGCCAGTGTTTTGAAAAGGACTTCCTGATTCGAGTCTCCTCACAGCTAAATCGTGTGATAAATGGTACTGAATAGTTCTTAGTTGCTTCTTTCTTCTTTGGATGAATAAGGGTTTTCCTGTCCAGTGCTTTGCCCCGATCTATTGCCTCTTTGATGATCTTTTCCGGATAGCCCCTTTCTCTGAATCTATCCGCATAGATTAGGGATTGTTCTGTGAATGTTTCGTTTGTCGTGCAGTTTCTTCGTAACCTATACATGGTTGAGAATGGAATGTTGTTTTTCCATTTGATAGCATGACTGCTATTATAATGTAAATAGCTGTTAGTGTCGACGGTTTTTATAAAATTCTTTGTGACTACTTGCTCTCCGTCGTGGCTTAAGATCAGATCCAAAAATTCAATATGGCTTTTGTTAGTTGTACTCGTAAATTTCAAGTTAAAATCATTGATACCGATATATTCCATAAAACTTTTAAAACTTTCTAGATCGCCATCCCAGACCATGATAATGTCGTCTATGTACCTTTTATAAAAACGGATATTCTCTTCAAATGTCGCATTGTTGTAAATGAACCTTTGTTCCCACATACCCATTAAAATGTTGGCATAACTAGGGGCAAAAACTGTCCCCATCGCGGTGCCACAGACTTGTAGAAAGAACATATCTTGAAATTTAAAATAGTTGTGGGTTAAAATAAATTGGATAAGGGAACATATAAATTCACAGTGATCCCGGGTGATCTTTGGATCGGTCTCCAGTTTGTCTCGGCATGCTTCTATTCCCTTTTCATGGGTAATGCTGGTATATAGAGCTTGTACGTCGATAGTGGTCCATAGGTAAGTATCTTTCCACTGGAAAGCTTCAAAGTGGTTTAGGACGCTCGTAGTGTCCTTCAGGTACGAAGGCAAACTCTGTACATGCGGTTTCAAAAAAATGTCCACATACTCGGAGAGATGTGACGTTAACGAGTCAATGCCGGCAATGATCGGTCTTCCTGGTGGACAGTCCAGTTGTTTATGTATTTTAGGCAGGTGATAAAAAACTGGAATGATGGGGTTGTGGTTCATGAGATACTGAAATTCATCTTTACTAATTAATTGTTTACGCAATCCTTCGACAAGGATTAATCTAAGTTCCTCAGTAAATCCCTCTGTGGGGTCTTTAGGTTGTTTCTTGTATGATGCGGTGTCATTGAGAAGTCTTTGTGCTTCCTTCAGGTAATCATCTTTGTTCTGTATGACCAGGCCTCCTCCTTTATCCGCTGGTCTGAGGATGATCTTGTCTATATCTTGTAGTTCTTTCATGGCATGTTTCTCGGAATGTTGCGTTTGTGTGGCCTGACCAAAAAAAGATCAGATCTCTGCCAAAGAGTTTTTGATGAGAAAAAAACCTCTAGCAATATACTTATTAATGATAATATTGACTCCCTATTTTGGGATATCGAGAAAACCCTTGTCAAGGAGATAAGGGTATGGTGGGATATTAAGGGACTAGAACATTACCTCAAGGTTGATAGAGTCCCGAGAGGACTGAGAATAAATAAAAACCCTACGTTTGGTACAGATAGAGCGGACTTTATGAATGAATGGGATAAAATCATACATGAGTGTTCCGTGAACCTCATGAAACTGATTGTTAAAGAAAAACGCTCAGAATTGGTTACCATTGAGGAAACTCTGAAAAATAAAGACTCAACTTTAAGCAAATTTAAAGACAGTGAGGAATATATTATTAATGAAAAAGTCCTCAACAAAAAATTGGAAAAAATAGAGGAAGAAGTGATCAAGAATAAGGAACATAAGTTTATGAGAGATAAAAAGGACTATGAAAACAATAAGGTAAAAAATTGGTCAAGAATTCCCCCACAAAACAGGGGTGGAATTCCATATCGTTCCAGGGATTGGTCCAGGGATAATAATCCCAGGAATAGATCAGGTTCCTATCATAAACCCGGATTTCGATCTAAACAAGAAACCGTGCGAACAGAGAATCGCTTCCTGCCCTTAGAAGTGCCTACTACAAGCACCATGAATAATGAGGACAACCACCATTTTTTAGAGCGAAGACAACAGAGACCGTACAGGGACAGGGATCAACAGGGAAGAATAAGGGAAAGTATTCACACAGCGTCACCCTTAAAACGAAGATTACAAGACGAGGAAAACGAGGAGGAAGAAAACGGAAATCCAAGAAAAAAATACAACAAATAATGGACCCAAAAGAAAAAGGCATTTTTAATCTATCCTCCCATGTTTTAACGCAGCCACAGATTGCACTACTCGGCAAGGGTATAACATTTGCACCATCAAGAAAGCCAGACAAATTTCAGACTTTCATTGATTTAAACAAATATGTCCGTAACCTCACTCTCAAGCGACACTTTGCCAGACAAGATACAGCTATCCAGACGAATTATAACACATCAAAATCTGGATTAAAACCTACATCAAAGTTTTATCCATTGGAATCCAAAGGATCCTATATCAATACTTTTTATGACCTGGTTAAAAGGGATCTAATTGAAGGAGACACTCCTCATGTGAAGAAATGTAATCTCAGCAATTCCGAGAAACATGCCATGAAAGAACTACAAGATATAGACAAGATCATCCTCAGACCAGCGGATAAAGGAGGAGGCCTGGTCATACAGAACAAAGATGATTACCTGAAGGAAGCACAAAGACTTCTCAATGACACCGCATCATACAAGAAACAACCTAAAGACCCCACAGAGGGATTTACTGAGGAACTTAGATTAATCCTTGTCGAAGGATTGCGTAAACAATTAATTAGTAAAGATGAATTTCAGTATCTCATGAACCACAACCCCATCATTCCAGTTTTTTATCACCTGCCTAAAATACATAAACAACTGGACTGTCCACCAGGAAGACCGATCATTGCCGGCATTGACTCGTTAACGTCACATCTCTCCGAGTATGTGGACATTTTTTTGAAACCGCATGTACAGAGTTTGCCTTCGTACCTGAAGGACACTACGAGCGTCCTAAACCACTTTGAAGCTTTCCAGTGGAAAGATACTTACCTATGGACCACTATCGACGTACAAGCTCTATATACCAGCATTACCCATGAAAAGGGAATAGAAGCATGCCGAGACAAACTGGAGACCGATCCAAAGATCACCCGGGATCACTGTGAATTTATATGTTCCCTTATCCAATTTATTTTAACCCACAACTATTTTAAATTTCAAGATATGTTCTTTCTACAAGTCTGTGGCACCGCGATGGGGACAGTTTTTGCCCCTAGTTATGCCAACATTTTAATGGGTATGTGGGAACAAAGGTTCATTTACAACAATGCGACATTTGAAGAGAATATCCGTTTTTATAAAAGGTACATAGACGACATTATCATGGTCTGGGATGGCGATCTAGAAAGTTTTAAAAGTTTTATGGAATATATCGGTATCAATGATTTTAACTTGAAATTTACGAGTACAACTAACAAAAGCCATATTGAATTTTTGGATCTGATCTTAAGCCACGACGGAGAGCAAGTAGTCACAAAGAATTTTATAAAAACCGTCGACACTAACAGCTATTTACATTATAATAGCAGTCATGCTATCAAATGGAAAAACAACATTCCATTCTCAACCATGTATAGGTTACGAAGAAACTGCACGACAAACGAAACATTCACAGAACAATCCCTAATCTATGCGGATAGATTCAGAGAAAGGGGCTATCCGGAAAAGATCATCAAAGAGGCAATAGATCGGGGCAAAGCACTGGACAGGAAAACCCTTATTCATCCAAAGAAGAAAGAAGCAACTAAGAACTATTCAGTACCATTTATCACACGATTTAGCTGTGAGGAGACTCGAATCAGGAAGTCCTTTTCAAAACACTGGCATGTTCTAAAATTGGATCCTGTGCTGAGAGAGATCCTACCAGAACGCCCACAAGTTCTCTTCAGAAAATCCCAGAATCTCAAGGAAATCCTGGCTCCAAGCATGATTAGAAGCAAGGGGACCGCAACCACGAGTCTTCCCAGATGTAAGGGCATGTATAAATGCGGACACTGTATTATGTGTAAGTTCGTCCACCCGAATAGGCGATCTTTTTTTAACTCTGATCAAACCAAAGAATTTAATATGAAGGATTTTGTTAATTGCAACACGTCTTCAGTCATATACGTGATAGAGTGTGGATGTCATCGTAAATATGTGGGAAAGACTAAAAGACTTCTCAAACTTCGCATCCAAGAACATGTACGTAATATCAAAAACAAAATTGAAAGTCACCCACTCTCCAGACATTTTACTGAAACCCACAACTCCTGCCTGGATACATTTACTTTCAGGGCCATCGAACATGTTACATTAGGACCTAGAGGAGGTGATCTACTGAAAAAGTTATCCCAGAGGGAAATGTATTGGATTTTTACTTTAAATACCCTCCAACCTCGTGGCCATAATGAAGGCTACGAGATTGCCCCCTTCCTATGAGATACACTGAAGCCTCATATCTGAGCCATGAGCTCGCCGAGAAATAGCTCCTTTTTGTACTGTAGGATCCTTTATATTTCTCCAAATTAGTTTGCTGGATCATCCATGAATTTATTTATTTATTTATTTATTCATTATTTATTCATTATATATTCATGTATTCATCATTATTTATTATTATTATTAATTTCTTATCATGGTAGACCATGGTTTTCATTCCACATCCCATAAGAAATGTACCTGGGATCAGGGTATATTTGTATGTTTTATATACCAATTGTTCACTTTTATATATATATATATATTTTTACCTATATTTTACCTATATCTTTTTATAATTGGCGTATTTTGTTTGTTCATATATATATATTTATATGGCACTTTTATATCTCTCATCCATTTATGCATTTTATTATGTGGTATACTTATAAGTATGCTGCTGAACGATAATGGACTTCTTCCAAATCACATTCATTATATTTGCGTATGTCACTTCCGCCATCCATCCTGCCAACCATCTGCTGGAACGCATGTTGGCTCTCCAGTCTTAAACCGGAAGTGACGCGGCCGCGTCACTTCCGGTTTCACGGAGCTCACGGAGCACATATATTGTGTGTCCGTTGTGCTCTGCAGCTACAAGACTACCCTTAATTTTCTCACTGCACCACCAATGAAATATAATGATATAATGATATATGTCAAGCTATGTACATAATTATAAGTCGGACCGAGCACTTCCGGTTCCGGAAATGACGCGAACCGGAAGTGCAGTCGAAAATGAAACTGAAAGTACTATAAATATGTGCACTTTCTGATATGATGTATTCTCCTGAGGAAGCCCTGGAGGCGAAACGCGTTGAGACAGACCTGCCTACTGCCTATACCAATCAGCTAAGATTTATGATTTGTTTTATTTTGAATTTGTGTATTATTATTATTTTTCATTGATTAAATACTTTATTGATAATATACAAGGCAGTAGCAGACGATTGATTCAGCCATCACATTTCACTGGACCGACTTGTTCTACATGGATATATATATATCCTATATGCTATATTGAATTTTTCATTTGGTATGCTTAAAATATAAAGGGGGGGCACCCCAAGATATATCTGAGGTTACTACACCATATGGCGATGATCTTTGTTTCCTAGGTGGGGAACAGCCACAAAGAATTTTCTGAGATATACAGGCCTAATCTCAAGAATCTATCCGGTACTTATATTTTATACACATATATATCACTCCATTTATCCTTAAATACTACACCATATGGCGCCTGTTCTTTTCCCCTGCCTTTACAGAATTGCATGACTGAACATACCCAAGTCATTTATTGAAGAACGGTGCAGCCACCAAAGAAGCTTGGGAGGTGTCTATTAACGGAGTATCTACGACTGACTAAACCAAAAACAGCAGAATTTTCTGACGACCCATTGCTTTAAAGTAACATTTGGACGTGTGACTAAGCGCACCGACCTAAACAAACTCTTTGCACAAGATGTTAATTTGATAGATTATTTCATGGTAAGTGCGCAACTTGAATTAGAACAAGATCCTAACATTGACAGTTACTATACTATAGATAGTTTGTGATGGAAATAGAGGGTTACTGATTAAATGGCTGAGGACATATTTCTTCTATGCTATGGGGGACATTCTTCTATGATATGGGGGAAAATCAATTACCAATTTTAATTTCTTCTTTGCTATGGGGAAATTCTTCTATGCTATGGTGGAAATTCAATTACACAATGGCCCTCATTCCCGAGTTGTCCGCTCGCTAGCTGCTTTTAGCAGCATTGCACATGCTAGGCCGCCGCCCTCTGGGAGTGTATCTTAGCTTAGCAGAATAGCGAACGAAAGATTAGCAGAATTGCTATTACATATTTCTTTGCAGTTTCTGAGTAGCTCCGGACCTACTCACAGATTGCGATCAACTCAGTCCGTTTAGTTCCTGGTTTGATGTCACAAACATGTCCTGCGTTTGGCCAGCCACTCCACCGCTTCTCCAGTCACTCCCGCATTTTTCCCTGGCACGCCTGCATTTTTTTACAAACGCCGTGAAAACGCTGAGTTGCCACCCAGAAACACCCACTTCCTGTCAATCACACTACGATCACTGGTGCGTTGAAAAAACTTTGCTCGCGCTTGTGTAATCTACGAAGTACTTAGTTAAATTACTAAGCGCATGCGCTGTGCGTAACGTGCATGCGCAGTTAGCAGAAAATCACAGCTTAGCGAAAATCGGCAACGAGCGAACAACTCGGAATGACCCCCAGTGTCATTGACTGCAGGTAATTGTCGTGCTGGGGGCTATTCAATTATACCTGCTACCTGATCCAATTATACCTGATATTCAGTTTTACCTGATTTGTTTCTCCTACCTCAGGCAGTAGAAACATATCCCCCAAAACAGCCCATTTTTGGCCGAAAACAAGGCAGTTTATCTTGAAAACACACAGGTTTCACTGAACCTGTCGGTTTTTGGGAGAATCTCTTTTTTTTTTTGGGAGGACAAATTGGATTGCCCATTAAAAAATTACAGGAGAAACATTGAGAACAATTTCAAAAAGTATCTGATTTTCACTCTCGATGTTTATTCTTCTTAAATTGAATTCCCCCTTAAATGTTGATATACTAGATATTAATAGAAGCTTGTTGGCAGTGGAGGAGGGGTGTGTGCTGGTGATCCCTAGCTGGTCAGTGTCCTATCTGCTCAGACATAACTACAGTACTATGAGATTCTACCTTCTCGCCATGGATGGCTTAGCCTCCCCCCAAGCCATCCTGCCAATTGATACACCCTGAGGGGAAGGGTCATTAAATTTGTAGCCTGAGGTAGGTGTCTTCAAGTTGGAGTGCTGGAATCCTGAAGATCCCTTTTCAGTAAAAAATCCTAGTTAGATGTGCACAGAGTGCAGCTTGTGACAGGTAAAGACAGTCAGCTGCAATATCCTGACAAGATACAGTAGGTGTGATGTATTGTTGATAATTTGATAATTTGTTAAAACAGGGAATTGACAGAGGCAGTCAATCCTAGTAAAACAATTTAAAGGGGCTGGAACATTAACTGTTAATAGTAACATATTTACCTACAATTCCTAAACAAGGGCAATGTAAAATATATAATAGGCAATAATATGGTAATATAACTGAGCTGCAACAGAAGGAAAGAGTTGATATTCCTGAATCATTATGGAGTATGACCTACAAATCTGAGTGAGACTAAGATGCAAAAAATATGCACAGCCATAAAAATGGTTATAATAATAATAATAATAATAATAATAATAATAATAATAATGTTTCTAGGGAGAATATCTGGATTATGGCATGAAGAACCAGTCGTATATTAAAGAATTCCACTTGTTGGCATTTTCTGCAAAGTCAGATTATACTGAGCTAACTGCCAGTGGGTTTCTCTTCCTATATATATTTGGAGTTTTCATTAATTCTACTATAATCACAGTGATATATATTGATGCTCAGTTACACACCCCTATGTATCTGTTCCTCTGTAACCTGGCCTTAGTAGATATTTTCTACATAACCACTACTGTTCCTAACCTTCTGTACATGTTACTATCTGGAGGTAATACAGTGTCCTTCATACAATGCTTCACCCAGATGTCCTTTTATATGTTTGTTGGTTGCACAGAGAATGTTCTCATATTCATTATGGCATATGACCGATATGTTGCTATATGTGATCCTTTACACTATCACTATATATTAAACAGGAAAAAATGTGTCTTACTTGTATCTGGTACCTGGATTTCAGGATGCTTAAATTCATTTGTGTTTACAGTTCCAGTGTCAAATATGTTGTTCTGTCAGTCTCGCACCATACACCAGTTTTTCTGCGATGCTAAAGCTCTGATTAACATCTCCTGTGGTGGAGCCAAACAGTTTTATATTGTCATATATCTGGAATTATTGGTGTTTGTATTTTTCCCAGTCATCTTCTGTTTGACATCTTATATAAAAATTATCAGGGTCATCTTGCAGATAAAATCTAAGGATGGCAGAAAGAAAGCCTTTTCCACCTGCTCATCCCACCTGACCATTGTCATTATTTACTATATGACAGGTGCATCTGTGTATATGATGCCACAGTCAGAATACTCCAAAGTCCTAGAACCGGTCTTTGCTGCACTGTATGCAGTTGTTACTCCCACAATAAACCCTCTAATCTACAGTCTACGAAATAAAGAAGTGAAAAGTGCTCTGCTGAGACTACTGGGAGTCAAACTAAGGGGTTAATTTATCTATGAGTAATAAAATAATTGTGAATGATAAAACTCATTGCATATGATAATTGGCACTCTGGCCAATCAGCTCCTAACTGTCATGAGTTCAGCTCAGTTCACCTTTAGTACAGCAGTGTATGTTAAAAATGACAGTTGGGAGCTGATTGGCTGGAGCACCATTTATCATATGCAATGAGTTGTATCATTCACAATGAGTTTTATCACTCATTGATAAATAGGCCCCTAAGTGTTAAACAATAAGATAACATTTTCAGACTGAATAAAAAACACACTGTGAATGACAATTACATTTAGTAATCTGTATGTTACAGAGTCATTTCCTCATATCCGTTTTAGATATGTCAAATATATTTATGATATTATATTTTATTACACATAGAGTAAGCTCTCAAAGTAATCAGTGGGAAACTGGTAAAATTGGTTTCTATGGCCTGAGCTAATTAACATCTCTACACATGTGGCCTTGTCTAGTTAGCATCTGAACAGGCAAGCCCATTTCACATGGCCTGCTTACTACAATACAACATCTTTTACACACTTTCTGTGGAAGTCACATCCACAAGTTGAAGGTACAGTATAATATACCTATTTGAAATCACAGAGCTCACTCTCACCCTGGCACACACACAGCTACAGAGACTCTCCCAGAAGCATAGGCCTCTATACGCCGGGGATGCTTGGAGGCTTTTCCTTATGATGGCTAAGTATCAATCTCACTATAACTCATAAATAATAATGACATAGAATAGCTAAATATGTGTTTGTGGTAGTTTCAGTTTTGGAATCTGTAATGGTAGCTGGAATATTAGACAACCTTTAGTATAGCATTTGTGGTATATGTTTTGTGGATGGTGATTTGTGTTTCATAGCAACGGCATGCTGGGAATTGTGATTACATGGTGATATGGTCTTGTGATGATTCCTATAACATGGACAGCATGCAATATACTGTTTTGGTCTTGGAAGGCCGGAATAAGTTTGTTTTAATAGGAATAAGTTTGTTTTAATAAGTTAGCACAAAAGAGGATGTGTTTGTTTCAAAGGTACTGACTGGGATTGGTATATAATTACCGGCTACATTATATAGCATAGCCAGCATACAATATGCTCTGGTTATTGAGATACTGTGTTGGCTTGGAATTGTGAAATCAGCACATATGTATTATGTTGTTTATACATTCTGGAATGTAGTGGAGTCTTTCATAGATATGTAGTTTATAAAATGGCTGCTGACATGTGACTTTTTATGGTCTAACAAAGAATGCCATGTGCTTAGATCTGGAAACATAAGATGGCTGCTGGCATTACAATAGACCATGCAGTCACATGCTGCCCCTCCCCCTACACACACACAAACACACACACACACACACACACACACACACACACACACACATACATAACCCAAAATCAATATTCCCCTTAGATGTTTCTTCAGATAGATATTTCTCCAATATCTATCAATATATCTATGGTTAGATTTTATTGAATCTGTGATTTGCCGAGTGCATGTAGACTTATTTCCCCAGTAATAAATAAAAACACACACACATACATGTACTTCTCACACTTCTTTCATACTCTTTCTTTCTTAGAATATTTTCACAGGTTCATACTATATATGGTGACTTGCATTGTATTTGACCAATACTGTTTAATGATAAATGTGAATTCTATGAGTATTAATTGTTTGTTGAAAAACATCCTTACAATTTACATTTTTTATGACTGGCGTGCATTCTTCCATGAATAGAATATTCCTAATGATGTAAAGATATATGTATAGGTACAACCTCTGCGAGTAGGTTATTAAGGTACACAATTAGTGATTAATTATTATAAATCACTAAAAGATTAAAATTATACATTTGCTTTTAAGATATGAAATATAGTAATATAAAACAAGCAATAGGAACAGACAGGAAAAGGAGGGGAAATAGCAAAGTGCCCCTTATCACTGTACATGAGCAAAATAATAACATAATTGACAGTAATCTTAGAATCTGCTTTAATTGAACTTTACTCTACTGAAGCTACTGAGAGTATATTTATTATAAATTACAGATTGCAGTGGCACTGCAATTTATTAAAACTCATTTTGTGATGTGACATGAAAATCTCTCCCCACCTGTGATCCACCACATCTACCTCTATAGAATACAGTATCTTTTCAGCAGTGGATCTGTAAATTGAATAAATGTTTATACACTGCCAGAGAGGCTTCTCATGTCCTATAAAAACCTGCCTATGTAGCATAGTCTGTATGCACAACATTGAGAGGCGATGTACTGTACACCCAGGGAAAAAAATTTTTTTTTCCCTGTAATACACATGTACAAGAGGGAACATTATGCACGTGCAGTAGATCTAAAGAATTCACCCTCCCTATAGCAATTACCCTTCATGCAAAGTTCAGCAAACCAAATTAAGGTCATTCCTGGTGAAATGTCAATTCCATGCCAATATTCACAAATCAGAAGAACAACAAAATTTCCCACATCAGGATTCATGGTGATCCACATACCCTTTAAAGAAAGAATAGTACTACAGGATAAAGGTTTGTGTCTCATGTCCTTCAACAATCTATAAAATAAAGAACAGTTTGGATTTGGAGGAATCTGACAGAACCGAATTTGGGGTTTATCAGTAAAATTGGGTCCTGGCTTGGCTCCTCCTGCCAAATTTGGTTATCAAAACAAGGCAAGAATAAATTTTCCCAGAACTTTCAGCTCTTGCATGTTTTTGATTGCATATAAGAGTCCCTTCTTCATGATTTCTGGTGTCATTTAATGTAGAAGAGTGCATGGAGTTGGTGTGGACTGTAGCTGGGCTACAACAATACTAAGCACCCTTGGAGAAAGTTGTATGATGTTGGAGTCTGTAGGAAGGGTGTCGAAAAAGTAGGCATCTTTAATCTGTGTTGCAGGTTCAGACACTAGCAACTGCAATCTTCAAACAGGCTCCTGTGTATGTTTATCAGAACTTGAAATGTGCTGCACTTAAATACAATTGTATTTTACAAGGGTATTTGGGTTAGGTACAAAATTCTGGCAGTCAGGATCGAGATAATCAGAAGACTGAAAGCAGGAACCCAAATACCAGAATCCTGACATATCCCAGTAAGTATTGTCAACATACTGCTATGCCTAATCCTAACCAACCCCTACCACAGCTACACCCTAACCTTCCCTCCAACAGCCTAACCTTAACCTCTCCTTCACACAGCCTAACCCACCATTCCCACATCTTAATCCTTACCTCCCCTCCCATAGACTAACCTTAACCTCCCCCTCCCACAAACTAAACCTAAGCCACCCATCCCACAGCTTAACCACAACATCCCTCTTCCAATACCCTAACCTTAACTTTGCCCTTCCATGGCCAAACCCTAATCTCCCCCTAGTGCCTAACCTTAACTCCAACCCCTTTACTTACCTCCTGGATGTGTCAAGATTCTGGATATTGGGATAGCACTGTTGGTCTGACTGTTGGGATCCTGGCTCCCGGTAGTTTGATCACATCCCGGATATCTACAGAATCTACACAGCACACAGCAGGATATATTGTAAATGAAAGCAAAAACAGTATGATTTCAAGCTTGGCTGACCAAAAATGCTATGGTGTGCCTGAGTGAGCTACACTCTTCAGAAGACATCTGTCATGGTGCCATCCTGAGACCCCAGTCACACACCCTGATACTTACCTATTCGGGCACTGTCGGGTCCTCTCTATAGTTTGCTGGGAATCTGTTGGTGACTAACTTCTGCTGCAGCTGGCTCTCCATCTCCCTTCCTGCTCCTATATCCTGTATGTGCAGCCAGTCCTGGCATTCTCCATTCAGGAGTTCCCTCCAACTCTTAACCAAGAGCACTGCCATCTTCTTTCTGGTCAGCTGACCACTTACCTACTGAGAATTCAGTTCCTCGTTCCCCAGAGGTCTCAGTCAATCTGAAGCAGACAGTTCCTATTAAACAACTTCCTGGAGCACTCGTTGTCAGTGCAGTGTCTGTCACTGCCTGTGCTACTCAGCATTCATTCACTGAGGTATTACCAGTGGACATCTTTTCCTGCTTTGCGACTAGAACCACTGGTGCCCTTCCAGTGTCCCACTCCATTTCCACTGGTTCCAGCCCAATGTCTAGATTCTCTGGTTCCAGCCTGGTGTCCAGCTCTCATTCCACTGTTTCCAGCCAGTGTCCATTCCCACTGGCTCCAGCCTAGTGTCCAGTAGCACCGGTTCCAGTCCAGTGTCCAGATCCACTGGTTCTGGCCTGGTTTCCAGCTTTTACCCCACTGCTTCCAACCCAGTGTTCAGTTCCACTGGCCCCAGTCTAGTGTCCAGCTCCAGAATCACAAGTGTCTAGTTGCACCAGTTCCAGCCCTGTGTTCAGCTCAATAACCATAGTTTCAAGTTATGCCTCCAGTACCTTAGGTCTCAGATTCCAGTTCAACATTCCAAAGTCTCAAGCTACCAGTTCCAGTCTGCTAACCTGGACTCTAGAATCTCATATGCAATCCAGTTCTACAGTCTACAGACTGTATTAGATACTTTGGTCCTTCCAATTTTCAAACCTAACTTAGCCTTGTATTTTACTAGTCCAGACTTTTCTGGGAATCAAGCCCAGCCAGTAATATTTGGTTCTCTACATCTTTCCTCGCTGGCCCTGTCCGGTCAAATACAGTAGATCTATGTTCTATAGTCCTTCTGCTTTTGCTGATAGTTAACTTCCGGCTATTCCTTAAATGCACAAACTGTATAAAACTACCTAGCTTTTTTTATGCAGCTTCCACTTCTTTTCCAACCCGAGACTCCAGTCCAGGAACAAACTCACCCAGACCTAACATCATATTTTCCTGTTAGAAAAAAACAATCTCAAGTCTTTTATAATTAAATTTAGATATTTCAAGGGAAGATTGTATATTTTTGAGAGGAAGTTTATATTACTGTACTTGCTGATTTTTTTTTGTGCCTACCAGCTGCTTCCCAAATTAATAAATGGGCCAAAAAAAATCTGTGTTTAAAAAAAATCTCTAGTCAATTTAGACATTTCATGGGAATATTGTGTGATTTTGAGTGGCAGCAAATTTCACTGTATTTACTGGGTGTTGTAATCCTGTCAGCTGCTTTCCATTATGATAAAGTTAAAAAAAAAGTAGTTTGTTTTATTTTAAATTATCAAGTATTTCAATTCACTTTAGATATTTCAAGGGATGATTGGGTGTTTTGACTCAGAATCAAAACTTTATTAATACAAAGCAAAAATCTGACTCCATGAAGACAATGTTATTAGTTTCCACATGATTATCACCAGTATACTCCCATAACTTATTAATTAACATTCAATTTCTACTAAACTGTTAATGTGGGTTGAGTTGCCTAAGGTCTATAATTTCCTAGTCTGAGAATTTTTGTATTAACTTATTAATTATCAGTTTCCTCTAGTCTGTTACCCTGGCTTGAATCACCTTTGCTGGCCTGAGGCCTGTTATTTGCTGGTTTGAGAAGTTTCCATTTGAATTCTAACATTTGGAGGCTTGTTTTTTAATAGTTTGGTCTTATTTACTTTTCTTTGTAGTGATTAATGCTTTATCATATGCTAAATACTCCACCTTCAATTATCTGTACTGGCCTTAGACCTGTGACTTGCTGGTAGGATAAGTGTGTTGGTAATATATTATATTTTCTACTAGGTCTTTTAGGCTATTCGTTCTTCATTAATGAAAACATTCTATAGTGTTGTATAGGTTATTAAACTGCCATCCTATATCCTGCCATCTTGCTATAAAGTCATTCTAGTATGTAATCTGCCACCAGTAAGGGAAGCAAGTGGTAAGAAATTGAAAACATATTAATAGAGGAATCCTGATGAGTAATCTGAAAAAGGTTTCAAAAATCTCAAAAATGTTATAATATATAATGTAATAAGGAATGCAAGCTGTCTTAACAATTGTAGCAGATAATTTATATTAACCAATCAAAGTTAAAATGTAGGAGTAATAGTGAGTTCTAAAAGTTTATTTTATGCAGTGGTGCAATAGAATAAGGGAAGATCCATAGCTGTGTTCTGAGTCTATATTGTAAATACATAATATTTGTGTATATAGGTTAAGTAAAAAGGAAAATTGTGTGAAATTGAATTTATCTATTAGTGTAATTTATATTTACTTCATAAGTATAAAACAAGTGGCTATCCGTGTTGAATATATTTGTTTAAATATTTGAGTATTGATGAGGTGGGATATAATATAAAATATAACTTGACAGCACATTTACTGTAAGTAGTATTGTGTTAAGGTGTAGTACTGTCATATACATTAAATTGTGGTTTGTGATCTAAAGTTGGTAAAATTAGGTTGTGAAATTATGATTAAGAGGAAATAAATGTAAATATGTGAAGTGACTGCAATAACAATTTTTTTCTGCAAATACTTGTATCTCCACTTGGTTAGGCACTTATATCTCAGGTACCCTTTCATCAACGGTCTCAGCACTGTGTCCTACAATGTCTTTTAATATCAGGACACAGCATCTGAGGTTACGCTGACAGTAGAAGTGCTCCTGTACACTGTCACTCCATTTAAGCAGTCCTTACTGTTCTCTCATCCACTTTCCACTGATTTTCAAGACGGCATGACAGCAGAAACAATGGGAACCAGACACACTGTTCACACATATGATGTCTAGGAGAGCTGTATGCAATACTGTACTCTATAACTCCCCAATGGATGAGGGAAGTTATATAACAAAAATATATGCTAATTCACGTAGATTTATCTTCAAAAACAATTATTAAGTAAGTTGGCAAGTGTTTGACTGCTGGTTGCTGTCAGTTTAATAAAAAAGCTGCTGGGGGTTACAGACTCTACTTCTGTTATAGTACAATATTATTACAATTTGCAACATACAGTATTTGAACACACAGAAGAAGTCATCATACTGTATCTGACAATGACAAAATGTGATGTGGTGGATAATTAGCAAAAACAAAGTGATCACAGCTACTACAGTACTAGTATACTTTAGTAGCAACTACATGTATCAGATTAACCTTAAATGTTTTAATAACAGGAGTGACACACTGTAACTATTACACTGTGGAAGAGACTTGTTATGTTTATTTATTTTTTGCTTTGTTCTTGGTCATCCTGGTATACTGTAAGTGGATTGTAAGAGCACACAAATACATTGAAAGCTTGAAAGTGTCTATATCCAAACCTGTGTCAGAAATGTATCCTATATCTATATAATATCTTTCCATAGGAATAATTAGATATAATGTTTAAGTTGCTACGGTACCTTGATAACTGTTCTACTGTACATTTGAAACTTATAGATATATTTGATATCTGGATTGGTGTATATTGTACAAAAAGATTTGAGACACACATATATACTGAGATTTAGGTGGGGCCTCTTATGAGAGATGATTACATACAGTATTATTCCTCACAAATGATTAATGCTAAAATAAGGTCCATATGTAATAAACATAATATTTTATGTTTATTAACAACATTCACCAAAAACCAGAATAAATAAACAATAAACATAAAAAATGACAAAAGAAGGACTAGGGTCAAAAATAATTTTTCTTTATTGAAAATAAATGTATTTTGACATAGCCTTATATACAAGTGTTATGTATAAATGTACAGTAGTGCTCTGATTTCAAAAGATTGACCACCCTTGAATCCTGGCAAAGCTAATGAAGGGCTCCATCCACAAGTCCCACATACTTAGCGGAATTGCTCTGTCTTAGCTCTTCCTTCAATTTCTCCAGCTGCTTCTGCAAAAGCCTGATGAGTGGAATGACCTTACTCAAGCTGGCAGTGTCTGAACTGACTTCACGTGTGGCAAATTCGAAGAGTTGGAAAACCTTGCACAACACAGAAATCATTATCCACTGCACTTGAGTCAGGTGCATTCCCCCTCCTTTGCCTATATCGTAGGTGGATCTATAGGCTTGAATTGCCTTTTGCTGCTCCTTGATCCTCTAAAGCATATAGAGGGTTGAATTCCACCTCGTTACCACCTCTTGCTTCAGGTGAAGGCAGGGCAGGTTCAGGAGTATTTGCTGGAGCTCCAGTCTTAGGCACGCAGTGGCTGAATGTCAAAAGTGGCCCGCAATTTTTCGAGCCACCGACAGCATCTACTGCACGCCCCTGTCATTTTTCAAAAAATTCTGCACAACCAAATTAATGGTATGTGCAAAACATGGGACATGATGGAATGTGCCCCGATGTAATGCACGCACAATATTGGTGGCATTGTCAGATATCACAAATCCCCAGGAGAGCCTAAGTGGGGTAAGCCATTGTGCAATGATATCCCTCACTTTCTGTAAGAGGTTCTCAGCTGTGTGCCTCTTACAGAAACTGGTGATACACAGCATAGTCTGCCTAGGAACGAGTTGGCATTTGTGAGGTGCTGCTGCTGTTGCCGCTGCTGTTGTTGCTGCAGAAGGCATACATCTACCCAGTGGGCTGTCACAGTCATGTAGTCCTTAGTTTGCCCTTCTCCACTTGTGCACATGTCCGTGGTTAAGTGGACAGAGGGTAAAACCGCATTTTTGAGTACACTGAGGACACATTTCTTAATGTCCATGTACAGTCCGGGAATCGCTTGCCTAGTGAAGTGGAACCTAGATGAAATTTGGTACCGGGGACAAATTATTGCCATCAACTGTCTAAATCACACTGCTCTAAGAGCGGATACTGGACACACGTCTAACACCAGCATAGTTGTAATGGCCTCAGTAATCCACTTTGCAAGAGGGTGACTGCTGTCATAGTTCATGTTCCTCGCAAAGGTCTATTGGACAGTCAATTGCTTAGTTACAGTAGTACAAGTGGTCTTCCAACTTCCTCTCTGTGATGACGACCGACAACCAGCAGCAAAAACAGCAGTGTTAGCATTAGGCAAAGCACTCAAGGATCCTCTGGAGGAATCCCAGATAGGAGAGGACTAGTCAGTCATACCAGTGACTTGGCCTGCAAGACTACTTCCAATCCTGACAGAGGAGGAAATTTACAATGAGGGAGTTGGTGGTGTGGATTGCAGGAGCTTGGATACAAAAGGAAAAAGGGATTTAGGCATCACTGGACTACTTATGCTCTTACCCAAAGTTTTTGAACTTGACAATGACTTATGTTGGATGTTCCTAGGTGGTTAACGTCCTTACCCCTACTTATTATAGATTGACAAAGGCAACATATGGCTTGACACCTGTTGTCCGGATTTGTGGATAAATAATTCCACACCGAAAAGGTGGATTTTTTTGGAATTTTGCTCAGGCATGACAATAGGCATTTTCATCCCATGGACAACAACTGTCTTCACTGGTGCCTTATTCAAACAAACCACATCACCATCAGAATCCTCATCGTCAAATTCCTCCTCAGCGCCAGCTACACCAATATCATCCTCATCCTGGTATACTTCTAGAGTGAAATCATCAATCTCAATATCAGCAACTGGACTGGTGGTGCTCCTCCAAGCACTTGCAGAGGGTGTGCAAATGGTGGTAGGATCCTCCTCTTCCCATACAGTCTTGGGAAGGTCAGGCCTAGACATCGCAACCGCAGACACACTTGGACTTTCCTTGGGTATTTGTGATATCTGTGAGTCTGAATGCACAGTTGTTTTTTCCTGTGCTTTAACAAGCTTTTTTTTACAAACATTTTGAGAGGGAGAAGGGCTTCCATTTTCATGAGAAGCTGAACCACCAGTCATGAACATAGGCCAAGGCCTTAGCCTTTCCTTGCCACTACGTGTCGTTAATGGCATATTGGCAATTTTTACGATTCTCATAAGATATATATATTTCTTTTGGTTATTAATTTTTGCTTCTTGGATTTTACATGTCCTCTATGACATTGGGCATTGGCCTTAGCAGACGACGTTAATGGAATTGCATTGTCAATGTCTTGACTCGTGGCAGCAGCAGCTTCAGCACTATTACTAGTACTAGGAACTAGTAGTGGTTCCGAATCTTTCCCTGTTTTTCCTTCTAGTTTTTGTTCTCCATTTCACATGACAGCACCCCTTTATTACTACAGCACACAGAACAGTGCCCCTTTATTTTTAACAGCAAACAGAACAGTGTCCCTTTTTATTTACAGCACCCCTGTATTTTTACAACACCCCTGTATTTTTACAGCATACAAGACAGGGCCACAGCACCCTTGTATTTTTACAGCACACCTGTATTTTTACAGCATACAGGACAGAGCCACAGCACCCCTGTATTTTCACAGCACCAATGTATTTTTACAGCATACATGACAGGTCCACAGTGTTCCTTTATTTTTTCAGCACCCTTGTATTTTTCCAACACCCCAGTATTTTTATAGCACCCCTGTATTTTTTTCAAAACCCCTATATTTTTACAGCATACAGGACAGGGCCACATCACCCCTGTATTTTTACAGAACCCCTGTATTTTTACAACACCCCTGTATATTTACAGCATACAGGTCAGAGCCACAGCACCCCTGTATTTTTACAGCATCCCTTGTATTTTTACTGCATACAGGACAGGGCCACAGCACCCCTGTATTTTTACAGCACCCATGTATTTTTACAGGATGCGGGATAGGGCTACAGCACCCCTATATTTTTACAGCACCCCTGTACTTTTACAGCATCCAGTACAGGGCCACAGCAGCACTGTATTTTCACAGCACCCCTGTATTTTTACAGCATACAGGACATGGCCACAGCACCCCTTGTTTTTTTTACCCCTTGTTTACAGCACCCCTTGTTTACAGCATACAGGACAGGGCCACAGCACCCCTGCATTTTTTCAGCATAGAGGACAGGGCCACAGCACTCCTGTATTTTCACAGCACCCTTTTATTTTTACAGCACCCCTATATTTTTACAGCATACAGGACAGGGCCACAGCACCCCTGTATTTTTTCAGCACCATTGTATTTTTACAGCATACAGGACAGGGCCACATCACCCCTGTATTTTTACAGAACCCCTGTATTTTTACAGCACCCCTGTATATTTACAGCATACAGGTCAGAGCCACAGCACCCCTGTATTCTTACAGCATCCCTTGTATTTATACTGCATACAGGACAGGGCCACAGCACCCCTGTATTTTTACAGCACCCATGTATTTTTACAGGATGCGGGATAGGGCTACAGCACCCCTGTATTTTTACAGCACCCCTGTACTTTTACAGCATCCAGTACAGGGCCACAGCAGCACTGTACTTTCACAGCACCCCTGTATTTTTACAGCATACAGGACATGGCCACAGCACCCCTTGTTTTTTTCAGAGCACCCTGTATGTTTACAGCATACAGGACAGGGCCACAGCACCCCTGTATTTTTTCAGCATAGAGGACAGGGCCACAGTACCCCTATATTTTCACAGCACCCTTGTATTTTTACAGCACCCCTGTATTTTTACAGCATACAGGATAGGGCCACAGCACCCCTGTATTTTTACAGCACTACTTTATTTTTACAGCATACAGGACAGGGCCACAGCACCCCTGTATTTTTACAGCACCCCTTTATTTTTACAGCATACAGGACAGGGCACAGCACCACTGTATTTTTACAGCACCCGACACAGCCACAGTGCCCCTTTATTTTTACAGCACACAGTACAGTGCCACTGTACAGCACAGGACTGCAGCAACCCTGTACAGCACCCCAAACATCATAGGACACCACAGAACAGCAAACCTGTACAGCACAGGACAGCAGCACCCCTAACAGCACGGGGCACTAGCACAGGACACCACACCAGTACAGCACAGGACAGCAACACCCCTAACAGCACAGTACACCAGCACTGGACACCACCCCAAAGAGCACAGGACAGCAGCACCCCTGTATGCCATCACCCACAGACAGACAGGTCTGTCTCCCTCACTCTCCAAGTCCGGAGTGAAAATGGCGGCAACATGCGGCTCCTTATATGGAATCCAAAACTTGCGAGAATCCGACAGTGGTATGATGACATTTTGCCTCGTTCTGGAATCTGAGTCTGGTGGGAAGTCCTGACCTGTAGTCGGATCCAGGCTCAGATCCTGAAGATAAGGGGGGTTCGGATCTCGGAGATCCGAACCTGCTCATCCCTGATTTTAAGTGGTTTGCAAAGGTTAATTACTTTTTTTGGTGTACTGGCTTAAAAATATGTTTCTAGTTAAACTTCAGATTTACATTATAAAGTTGCTATGAGTTTATTCATTTTAGTCATCTAAGGCAGATAGTTATATAATGGAACATCTAAAGATGCAATGAGGTGGATTTGCACCGCCATAAGATGCTGCAAATGGGCGTCTCAGTTTTGAAGAAATTTACCGCGGCATTAGTATTAAGATGCAAATAGTGCTGCGGCAAAAGATGGAGCCGCAACTGTGTGCTGCTCAGAATCAGGCACTATAGCTGTAACAATTATCTGTTTCATAATGCAAAGATTTTGAGCATTTTCTTCTAATGAATTACATTCAACTTTATTAAAAAAATACTTACACACTTACTTTTCTGAAAGAATAATCCTGGGGTGCTGCATCTGGAGCTAGCACTCTAACTACTGTAGAGGAAAAGAGGGGGAAGGGGGGAGGGGGGACTGTATTACTCTCAACTTATATGAGGAAACTACAGTACAACAAAAGCCAACATTGCCCTTCAAAAGGGATCCAAGACAACAGATAGTGGCAAATTTTATGGAGAAGTAAATTGACTCATTTACCAAATTATATATTTTAAGACATTGCAACTGAGGGGGTAATTCAGACTGGATCATCACTGCTGCAGCAGTGATCGCAGTCCTAATTATTTTGTGGAGTGCACTTGCTCAGCGGGTGCACTGTGCATGCGCACCCCGGGAGCCCAGTGAGATGCTAAAAGCATCTCTGGGCTGTGATCGCCTCTTCCTGAATGACAGGTAGAGGCAGTCGCGGGGCAGGAGGGGGCGTGCCAACAGCATTAGGACACCAATGGTGGGGCACAGTCTGGACAATGCAGGAGTGTCCGTACCGTTGGGGGTGTGGGCCGTGGCGGCTGGTAGCTCCCTGCCAGAGCACAGAAGCTGTGCAGACAGGGAGCTACTCATCGGGTTGAAAATCATCGCTGCCGTGCGATACTTTTGCACCAGTTTGGGGGGAGAGAAGGGCGGGGCAGAACCAGACATGCGGGGTGGACTAGCCCTATGGTGGGCATCTCCTCACATGTGTGAGAAAATGATCGCAGATGTGCTAAATTTATCACATCTATGATCAGATCTGAATTAGGCCCTGAATACAGCCCCTAACTAATGCTTCTGCAACAGAATGAGAGTACTTAAGCATGTACGTTCTAGCTTGTCTATATCTATTATGGAAAATGAAAACAGTTCAGTTTGGAAGATTAACTCCTATTTTATACCAATAACATCACAAATGTTTTTCTGAGTACCTGCTCCTCTTCTAGTAAAGCCACTGCCACATCCACTTCAGCATCTGCAACTCCTCCAGGGTGAGGGGTGCACAAATGATGTGATCTGGCCATAGCATTCCTGAAGAGTGGTCTCATCTTATGTTAGGAAAACAATTAAGATAAAACTGCTTAGAACTATATCTTTACATTAAGTTAATCAAATTACGCTATTGACCAAATTCTTATTTTTTTTTATTAGTGAATGTATACACAGCTGTACATTTCTGACCAAAATTGCAAGAAATGTTTTAGTTATGTTTGTTTACTGTTATATGAACATGTTTTGATTGCTATGTAAGCAATTTTTTTATTGTTTCTTTGGGACACCTTATACAGTTTTGAAAAATATATTACTAACTCATACACTAACACAAGAGTATGCAACAACACTCACACAAAGCAAAACCAAGTCCTGCATCTGCGTCAGACTCAGACCCTATTACATTTACCCACTAGTGTTTATTCAATGTACAGAAAGAGAAAATAAAAAGTTTTATAGATGTATAAACTTTAAAATAGAACCTTAAGTGCTGCTTTTAAGGATGATGCTATGCCATCCTGTCTTTAATTCCACATACAGCAGTAATGTCTTAATTACAGTAAATCCTGGATTAAACCAAACTGGAAATTAATAATATGGAGGAGAGAAAACAAAGTTTGGTTTCTGTCAAAAAAACTTTATGATCAAACCCCAAAGGCATAATTTAAAGTTTAAGCAATTTCATAACTTTCTATCCCCTATAGTAACAACATAGTTAGTTGAATAGGGAATAGCAATGTATAAATAAGATTATTTCCCATCCTGATTTATGACAATATAAAGGTGAGTTGTGATCCATGTAAAACATTGCCAAACCTAAAACAATGTTACCATGTCTGGCCTATGGCTGTTATAGTGTGGTGTACTGTATTTTTAGAGCATTGTGTGTAATATTTTGTAACCTGCAATTTTATCAACAACGTTTACAAGACCATATAACATTTACAAAAGTATCAGGACCCTGTAAAACTATCATTAAAAATCATTCAGGATCAGTGTAGGAATAACCTGTCTTGAATTTTTTGTTACAGTGTTCTTGCTTGAGCTAAACTACATAGCAAATACAGTCTTGAAGATTTTATTATTTGAAATCATTAATAAAATAAATCAATATTACAATATAGTATTTCATGCTGAATATATGTTAAACAGGGCAACATCAGTGATAATACAGCAAGGAAAACACACACTAAAAATGTATAATAATTTATATGTTTTACACACAACTATACGCAGTAAGTACTATATCCAAACTACATTACTACAGTATATGTATTTTAAATGAAAACCCATAAAAGGAGCTTCATGTCTAGTCAGCCAGTACAGTATTTGTTTTTTAATCTAAAACTATTCTCTGGATTATACAGCTGGCAGTAACGTCATCTAATCTGGAAAGTGCACATTTTATTGTAGCTCTGTCTCAACGGACTTCACAATAGAATTTAACATCCGGCCTACAGTACATCTGGATTTTTATACGACGAGAGCCACTTGCATTTTTCATAGACTTTGTAACTTTTTGTAATTCAATTTACATTTGTTTTTATATTATATTCAGGAAAAATGTTTAACATAGATGTAATAGTATTCCATTTTTCAAAAGCAAATTGGACTCTTCTAAAACATTTAAGCTGCACAAGATGTTAATTTGATAGATTATTTCATGGTAAGTGCGCAACTTGAATTAGAACAAGATCCTAACATTGACAGTTACTATACTATAGATAGTTTGTGATGGAAATAGAGGGTTACTGATTAAATGGCTGAGGACATATTTCTTCTATGCTATGGGGGAAATGCTTCTATGATATGGGGGAAAATCAATTACCAATTTTAATTTCTTCTATGCTATGGGGAAATTCTTCTATGCTATGGTGAAAATTCAATTACACAATGGCCCTCATTCCGAGTTGTCCGCTCGCTAGCTGCTTTTAGCAGCATTGCACATGCTAGGCCGCCGCCCTCTGGGAATGTATCTTAGCTTAGCAGAATAGCGAACGAAAGATTAGCAGAATTGCTATTACATATTTCTTTGCAGTTTCTGAGTAGCTCCGGACCTACTCACAGATTGCGATCAGCTCAGTCCGTTTAGTTCCTGGTTTGATGTCACAAACATGTCCTGCGTTTGGCCAGCCACTCCCCCGCTTCTCCAGTCACTCACGCATTTTTCCCTGGCACGCCTGCATTTTTTTGCAAACGCCGTGAAAACGCTGAGTTGCCACCCAGAAACACCCACTTCCTGTCAATCACACTACGATCACTGGTGCGTTGAAAAAACTTTACTCGCGCTTGTGTAATCTACGAAGTACTTAGTTAAATTACTAAGCGCATGCGCTGTGCGTAACATGTGCATGCGCAGTTAGCAGAAAATCACAGCTTAGCGAAAATCGGCAACGAGCGAACAACTCGGAATGACCCCCAATGTCATTGACTGCAGGTAATTGTCGTGCTGGGGGCTATTCAATTATACCTGCTACCTGATCCAATTATACCTGATATTCAGTTTTACCTGATTTGTTTCTCCTACCTCAGGCAGTAGAAACATATTCCCCAAAACAGCCCATTTTTGGCCGAAAACAAGGCAGTTTATCTTGAAAACATACAGGTTTCACTGAACCTGTCGGTTTTTGGGAGAATCTCTTTTTTTTGGGGGAGGACAAATTGGATTGCCCATTAAAAAATTACAGGAGAAACATTGAGAACAATTTCAAAAAGTATCTGATTTTCACTCTCGATGTTTATTCTTCTTTAACTGAATTCCCCCCTTAAATGTTGATATATTAGATATTAATAGAAGCTTGTTGGCAGTTGAGGAGGGGTGTGTGCTGGTGATCCCTAGCTGGTCAGTGTCCTATCTGCTCAGACATAACTACAGTACTATGAGATTCTACCTTCTCGCCATGGATGGCTTAGCCTCCCCCCAAGCCATCCTGCCAATTGATACACCCTGAGGGGAAGGGTCATTAAATTTGTAGCCTGAGGTAGGTGTCTTCAAGTTGGAGTGCTGGAATCCTGAAGATCCCTTTTCAGTAAAAAATCCTAGTTAGGTGTGCACAGAGTGCAGCTTGTGACAGGTAAAGGCAGTCAGCTGCAATATCCTGACAAGATGCAGTAGGTGTGATGTATTGTTGATAATTTGATAATTTGTTAAAACAGGGAATTGACTGAGGCAGTCAATCCTAGTAAAACAATTTAAAGGGGCTGGAACATTAACTGTTTATAGTAACATATTTACCTACAATTCCTAAACAAGGGCAATGTAAAATATATAATAGGCAATAATATGGTAATATAACTGAGCTGCAACAGAAGGAAAGAGTTGATATTCCTGAATCATTATGGAGTATGACCTACAAATCTGAGTGAGACTAAGATGCAAAAAATATGCACAGCCATAAAAATGGTTATAATAATAATAATAATAATAATAATAATAATAATAATAATAATAATAATAATGTTTCTAGGGAGAATATCTGGATTATGGCATGAAGAACCATTCGTATATTAAAGAATTCCACTTGTTGGCATTTTCTGCAAAGTCAGATTATACTGAGCTAACTGCCAGTGGGTTTCTCTTCCTATATATATTTGGAGTTTTTATTAATTCTACTATAATCACAGTGATATATATTGATGCTCAGTTACACACCCCTATGTATCTGTTCCTCTGTAACCTGGCCTTAGTAGATATTTTCTACATAACCACTACTGTTCCTAACCTTCTGTACATGTTACTATCTGGAGGTAATACAGTGTCCTTCATACAATGCTTCACCCAGATGTCCTTTTATATGTTTGTTGGTTGCACAGAGAATGTTCTAATATTCATTATGGCATATGATAGATATGTTGCTATATGTGATCCTTTACACTATCACTATATATTAAACAGGAAAAAATGTATCTTACTTGTATCTGGTACCTGGATTTCAGGATGCTTAAATTCATTTGTGTTTACAGTTCCAGTGTCAAATATGTTGTTCTGTCAGTCTCACACCATACACCAGTTTTTCTGCGATGCTAAAGCTCTGATTAACATCTCCTGTGATGGAGCCAAACAGTTTTATATTGTCATATATCTGGAATTATTGGTGTTTGTATTTTTCCCAGTCATCTTCTGTTTGACATCTTATATAAAAATTATCAGGGTCATCTTGCAGATAAAATCTAAGGATGGCAGAAAGAAAGCCTTTTCCACCTGCTCATCCCACCTGACCATTGTCATTATTTACTATATGACAGGTGCATCTGTGTATATGATGCCACAGTCAGAATACTCCCAAGTCCTAGAACCGGTCTTTGCTGCACTGTATGCAGTTGTTACTCCCACAATAAACCCTCTAATCTACAGTCTACGAAATAAAGAAGTGAAAAGTGCTCTGCTGAGACTACTGGGAGTCAAACTAAGGGGTTAATTTATCTATGAGTAATAAAATAATTGTGAATGATAAAACTCATTGCATATGATAATTGGCACTCTGGTCAATCAGCTCCTAACTGTCATGAGTTCAGCTCAGTTCACCTTCAGGACTGCAGTGTATTTTAAAAATGACAGTTGTGAGCTGATTGGCTGGAGCACCATTTATCATATGCAATGAGTTGTATCATTCACAATGAGTTTTATCACTCATTGATAAATAGGCCCCTAAGTGTTAAACAATAAGATAAATTTTTCAGACTGAATAAAAAACACACTGTGAATGACAATTACATTTAGTAATCTGTATGTTACAGAGTCATTTCCTCATATCCGTTTTAGATATGTCAAATATATTTATGATATTATATTTTATTACACATAGAGTAAGCTCTCAAAGTAATCAGTGGGAAACTGGTAAAATTGGTTTCTGTGGCCTGAGCTAATTAACATCTCTACACATGTGGCCTTGTCTAGTTAGCATCTGAACAGGCAAGCCCATTTCACATGGCCTGCTCACTACAATACAACATCTTTTACACACTTTCTGTGGAAGTCACATCCACAAGTTGAAGGTACAGTATAATATACCTATTTGAAATCACAGAGCTCACTCTCACCCTGGCACACACACAGCTACAGAGACTCTCCCAGAAGCATAGGCCTCTATACGCCGGGGATGCTTGGAGGCTTTTCCTCATGATGGCTAAGTATCAATCTCACTATAACTCATAAATAATAATGACATAGAATAGCTAAATATGTGTTTGTGGTAGTTTCAGTTTTGGAATCTGTAATGGTAGCTGGAATATTAGACAACCTTTAGTATAGCATTTCTGGTATATGTTTTGTGGATGGTGATTTGTGTTTTATAGCAACGGCATGCTGGTAATTGTGACTACATGGTGATATGGTCTTGTGATGATTCCTATAACATGGACAGCATGCAATATACTGTTTTGGTCTTGGAAGGCCGGAATAAGTTTGTTTTAATAGGAATAAGTTTGTTTTAATAAGTTAGCACAAAAGAGGATGTGTTTGTTTCAAAGGTACTGACTGGGATTGGTATATAATTACCGGCTACATTATATAGCATAGCCAGCATACAATATGCTCTGGTTATTGAGATACTGTGTTGGCTTGGAATTGTGAAATCAGCACATATGTATTATGTTGTTTATACATTCTGGAATGTAGTGGAGTCTTTCATAGATATGTAGTTTATAAAATGGCTGCTGACATGTGACTTTTTATGGTCTAACAAAGAATGCCATGTGCTTAGATCTGGAAACATAAGATGGCTGCTGGCATTATAATAGACCATGCAGTCACATGCTGCCCCTCCCCCTACACACACAAACACACACACACACACACACACACACACACACACACACACACACACACACATAACCCCAAATCAATATTCCCCTTAGATGTTTCTTCAGATAGATATTTCTAATATCTATCAATATATCTATGGTTAGATTTTATTGAATCTGTGATTTGCCGAGTGCATGGAGACTTATTTCCCCAGTAATAAATAAAAACACACACACATACATGCACTTCTCACACTTCTTTCATACTCTTTCTTTCTTATATAGTATGAACCTGTGAAAATATTCTATGGTGACTTGCATTGTATTTGACCAATACTGTTTAATGATAAATGTGAATTCTATGGGGTATATTTACTAAGCTCCCGATTTTGACCGAGATGGCGTTTTTTCATCAAAGTGTCATCTCGGTCATTTACTAAACAGTAATCACGGCAGTGATGAGGCCATTCGTATTTTTTTCCTTGTCCAAGTTAAAAATTACGAATGAATACACCATCGGTCAAATTACGCCTGTTTAGATGTGAATCTCGGTCATTTACTAACCATTCGTAATTATATTTGCTGCCGCGAAAATGGTTTCGCGGCCGCGAAAAATTACGATTCGCATTTTTTTCCTAAAAAAAAACGCGCCAGCCTTTGAAAACCGCGTTTACATGTGAACTGAATTATCCATTACTCACACCTGTTTTTTTGGGCCTATAAAAGTGTTTCAGGCACATTCTGAATTACTCTCACTCTGAAATGGCTGCTGTGGTGTGTGGCAATGGATTTTTGTTGGCTGTGGGATACGTTAGACTGCTCCATGAGGCTTCCAGGAATCAGGACCAGGTAAGTGAACATGGCCAACAGGTTGTCCAGGTACCGCGGAGGCTGCGCCAGCCTCGTTTTTTTAGAGGTCGCTTAAACCTAAATGCATTGTCCGATGATAGGGTCATACAGATGTTCCGCCTAAATAGAAACAACATTTTTCACCTGTATGACCTTGTCAAACTGGGCATAGACCCTGAGACAGCACGCTCTCGCTCTGTCTCAGGCCTACACAAACTCCTGGCTGTGTTACACTTTATGGCTACTGGGAGCTTCCAGGCTGTGGCAGGCGACGTCATTGGGATCTCACAGCCCACCTTTTCAAAATATTTGATGCAGGTGAGTCTAAAAATACATATGCGGTTATGGCTAAGTGTTGCTTGTGTAAGTTGAATCACCACAGTATTGTAGAGAATACCTAACATGACACTCACCTTAGCTTATTTAATGTCCACTCAGGTTTTGGATGTGTTGGAGCCACACATTAAAGCCTCAATCTGCTTCCCTACTGAGGAGTCGGAGTGGAGTGCTGTCAGGGTAGCTTTCTATGAGCTTGCAGGCATGCCCAATGTGCTTGGGGCCATAGATTGCACACACGTTCAGCTGAGATCACCTAAGGGCCGCCAGTATATATATACTAATAGGCATCTGGATCAATCAACTAATGTCCAGGTGGTCTGTGATGCAAATTTAAAAATTATGAGTGTTGTTGCAGGTTACCCTGGTGCCTGCCATGACTCCTTCATCCTCAGTCAGTCATCGCTCTTCGATAAATTTGAGGAGGGACAAATGCCTGATGGCTGGCTGTTGGGTATGTTGAAAATGTTATGTGTGTATGTCTTTTAACCACAGCCTAGATTTTGGAGGAGGTGAGATAATAATCTAACATATGTCCTAATGTTGACTATATATGTTTTTCAGGTGATGGGGGTTACGGCTGCTACTCTTGGCTCCTTACTCCATTGTCCATACCTGATTCTCCTGCTGAACACAGTTATAATCATGCACATAAGGCTACGCGGAATGTGATAGAAAGATGTTTTGGGGTGCTGAAGTCACGTTTTCGGTGTCTTGATAAATCTGGTGGCCTTTTGTTGTATAGTCCCTCTAAGGTGACTCGAATTGTGTTCTGCTGCTGTTTTCTCCATAATCTGTGTCTAAGTCAACATCTGGCACATGGTGAGGGAGAAAGCAGTCAGCAAGCAGAGGAGTTAGATCCATCTGGTGACAGTGTGAGTACAATTGTAGGGAGGCAGGTACATCAAGAAGTGATCCGGCGATATTTTACAGGTAAGTTTTATTATGCTGTAATTATCCGTCACTAAACACTTTGCTCGACTTTCTATTGTGTGTTCTGTTACTTACTGTTTGTTGGTTATAGTGGTGTGTCCATTGTGCTTAGTTGATGCTAACCAAACATTTACAGTCATTACCCTTGAAAAACATAACTACATACATACAGACCAGCTTCAGAAATTTTGGAGACGGACACAGGAATGTGTTGTTTTAACAAATTCTTTTATTTATTTGCTCAAAAAGTTTTCGGTTATTTTTTTCGTTTGTGTGTGCTGGGTGCTGGATCACTGGCACGTGCTCTTGATGAACGCCGGACAGGGGAGGTTACTGGCGTTTGAACAGGGGTCGTGGTTCCCGAGCTGGAGGTAACTTGCTGAGCACCCATCATAGCAATATTGCTGCTCAGATTATTTAAACTGGCAATCAGCTGAGTGTTTGTAGCAGTGTGGCTGGCTACAATCCTGGATAAGGCCACATTCTCCACTTGATTGTGTTGAATTATCTGAACTAGTGCCTGTTGATGTCGCTGTTGTTCATCTATAATGCGGGATAAATTAGCATTCATTTGGCTGTTTTCCGCCCTAATTTGCTCCATAGAGGTAGCCATTCTCCCTACTTGTACTATTAGTCTGCCCGAGTTGCGACTAATACGCGGTAGATGATGGGGCAGACTGGCAAGGTGTTGTGTATGTTGGGTCAGGGTGGCATTGCTTTGGGACTGTTGGCTTGTCCAACTTGCCCAAAAATCGTCAGGAATTTGGCTTGGGGGCGGAGCTTGTGCCAGTTGGGGACTGCTGGATGGTTGGGGTATATCCTGCAACTGGATTGGCATGCTTGGATCCACAGCTGTTAATTGCAGTGTGAAGGATGGCTGTTCTGGTCCCTGCTGGTCCTCGGCGGACATCAAGTTGTGCTCTGTATGGGGTAGGCAACATGCAATGTTGTATTTTTTCAAATTTGGCAAGGCTAATGCAACACATTAATACATTCCTAAAACTACATTTTTGCATTAGTTGCTCTTGTTTTTTGCAACTAAAAAAATTTAACTAAAATTTTTGCTAAAAAAATCAACACAGGCGCAAACATTGGCAAATTTGCATATTCCTCACCTAACTAACTTCCCTCCACAACATTACACTGTTAGATTCCCTCCCCTCACCACGATATAGACTACTTACCTGTATAGTCCAGAGGAGCTGAGCAAGTAAGCCATCTACATACTGGACAGGGGCGATGTGTGAACACTCTAATGGGTTGTTTTTTTTGGGCCAAAAATTATTTGTCTTCATATTTTTAAAAAACGTGAACGTGTGTGTGCTTAATGTATACTCAAATCTGTTGTATCATACAAATAGGTTGTCAAGAGCATCCACTAAGACCTTATCTTTTTTTATTAAAGCACCTTCAGCAATTGAAGACGTTACATCACATTGATTGTTGTGGAAAACATGTAAACTCCAATCCAACTAACAACATCTTAAGTGTACTGTGTATATTATTGCTTATGTGTTTAATTTATGTTTTTACTCACCAGATAACTGAGGTGATCTGGGCTCATCACTCTGCGAACTCGCCAATAGTGCCAGTGGTGGCTGGGGTGACACTGCCGATAGTCTTCGCCTGGGTGGGGATGATGGAGGTGCTGAATCAGAGCCAAGACGCCGTGTCTTAGTTGGCCTCCTGGGTAAGTGGCCCAAGCCCTGTGATGGGCGCCTTACAGGAGGTCGGCTTCCAGAAGCAGAACCTAGGTGCAAAATATAACATTATTATTTTGTACTTCTATGTATTTTCAGAATATGGGACTACAGTGAAGACTTACCTGCAATACCGCCATCATCCTGACTGGTCTGAGGCATGTCTGGGCGGCTGGTCTGTGTGACTGTGGAAAAAGTGACCCCAACATTATTACCATGTTTTTTGACAAATGAACCAGTGAAAATCATTAATGTACTGTAAGCATCTATTTGGTTTGGTTTCCCAAAAAAAATTAAGCTTAAGAGCTTCTATATTCTTGATTTTTAGTTGAATATAAAAATGTACTTGATGTGGCACACAATAAAGTTTTTACCTAAAAGATTTTGGACTCAGATATTGCAGAGATTCAGTACTTGCCAATTTCTAAATATTTTAATGTTTTAAAAATTGCCCCGCTTTTAAGTTTTTACTTAAAACAAATACATTTAGAGGATTTTAAACAAACACACATGTTCAAGCATTATCGCAAAAAATTGCACCCAAAAAAAAAAAAAAACATTTTAAAAAACTGCACATGTTTTTTGGTAAAAAAATAAAAAAAAAATGATACAGCAAGTTTTAAAAAACACATTCCAAACACAAACACACCTTAAGGGAGCATAGGCATGCAATCTGTTTTTTGCTTAAAAAAACAGCCTTAAAACTTAAAAAAATACATTAAATTAATTGAACACACATTTTAAGAACAATAATACAAAACAAACTTACCATCCTGCGTGGGTCGGTCCGAATCACGGACATGAGTAGCAGACACCACCTCGCCAGGAATCAATGCCCGCACAGGCTCCTCCCAGTCCCGATAGCTTACACGTAAAGGTGGCCCACCTCCGGTTCTACGTGCAGATTTGGACTCTTTGGCCATCTTGGCCTTGACACGCCGCTTAATATCGTAAAAACGCTTGCGGCACGTGTCCTCTGTCCGCCTGACCACACCCTCACTATTTACAGCAAGAACAACTTGCCCCCACAGGGCAGACTTCCTGCGGGAGGACACCCTGGCAGCATCCTGACCAAACAATTGGCGATGGTGCTTCATCAGCTCACGTACCAACGCCATGTTTTCAGCATAGCTGAACTTTATATTCCTGCCAGTCTTGGTAGTGGTGCGTGGCTGCGGAGCCACAACACCATCACTATCACTGGAAAAACCAACAACAGGCACCCCCTCCTCCTCCTCCTCACTAACCTCCTCCCTCTCACTACCCCCCTCCACCTCACTACAAGCCTCCACCTCACTACGAGCCTCCACATCACTACCAGCCTCCACCTCACTAACCTCCGCCACCACACTGACCTCTGAGTCGGACATGACAAACAACATAAAACACTGAAAAATGAAAACACAAAACACACTCCTCCACTACTCCTACTACACACCACACAGCCAACACACGCTCACTCACTCACAAACAATGACAAAAGACTGAAATAATAAAACAAGGACAAAAAAGTTTACAAACTGGGAAAAAACAATACTACAAAGTTCACAAGACTCCTAACACACACAGTACAGCACTCAACAATCACCAAACTCCTCTCCAAATCCACCAAAAACTCCACCAAACTCACCAACTCCAAATACACCTGCCTCTCTCCTCTCCACTAGCTAAACCCACGAGGTGCGGAGTGTTTGGGGCGTTTTTATAGTAACATGCACAGACACTCCTCCTTTACGAATACAACCAATCACGGACGCGTGACGTAAACGAAACTTAGAAGTCAAAACGCGGCAGTAAATTCCAAATCACTGCCGTAACAGACTTGTGACGCAGTCGTAAAAAAAAAACCCACAACGCGGCCGCGAAATAGCAAACGCGCCCGCAATCAACAGCAGAAAAGCACGAATGACATCGACATCGGAAGATAGAAAAAATACGAATACGAACGCTTAGTAAATGAGTCGTAATCAATTCAAAAAGTTGCAAGTTTACACTGTCGATGTCAGTCGCGATTGAACTTGAACATGAAACAGAAATATACGAATCTTAGTAAATAAACCCCTATGAGTATTAATTGTTTGTTGAAATACATCCTTACAATTTACATTTTCTGTGACTGGCGTGCATTCTTCCATGAATAGAATATTCCTAATGATGTAAAGATATATGTATAGGTACAACCTCTGCGAGTAGGTTATTAAGGTACACAATTAGTGATTAATTATTATAAATCACTAAAAGATTAAAATTATACATTTGCTTTTAAGATATGAAATATAGTAATATAATACAAGCAATAGGAACAGACAGGAAAAGGAGGGGAAATAGCAAAGTGCCCCTTATCACTGTACATGAGCAAAATAATAACATAATTGACAGTAATCTTAGAATCTGCTTTAATTGAACTTTACTCTACTGAAGCCAATGAGTGTATAATTATTATAAATTACAGATTGCAGTGGCACTGCAATTTATTAAAACTCATTTTGTGATGTGACATGAAAATCTCTCCCCACCTGTGATCCACCACATCTACCTCTATAGAATACAGTATCTTTTCAGCAGTGGATCTGTAAATTGAATAAATGTGTATACACTGCCAGAGAGACTTCCCATGTCCTATAAAAACCTGCCTATGTAGCATAGTCTGTATGCACAACATTGAGAGGCCATGTACTGTACACCCAGGGAAAAAAAAATTTTTCCCCTGTAATACACATGTACAAGAGGGAACATCATGCACGTGCAGTAAATCTAAAGAATACACCCTCCCTATAGCAATTACCCTTCATGCAAAGTTCAGCAAACCAAATGAAGGTAATTCCTGGTGAAATGTCAGTTCCATGCCAATATTCACAAATCAGAAGAACAACAAAATTTCCCACATCAGGATTCATGGTGATCCACATACCCTTTAAAGAAAGAATAGTACTACAGGATAAAGGTTTGTGTCTCATGTCCTTCAACAATCTATAAAATAAAGAACAGTTTGGATTTGGAGGAATCTGACAGAACCAAATTTGGGGTTTCCCAGTAAAATTGGGTCCTGGCTTGGCTCCTCCTGCCAAATTTGGTTATCAAAAAAAAGCAAGAATAAATTTTCCCAGAACTTTCAGCTCTTGCATGTTTTTGATTGCATATAAGAGTCCCTTCTTCATGATTTCTGGTGTCATTTAACGTAGAAGAGTGCATGGAGTTGGTGTGGACTGTAGCTGTGCTACAACAATACTAAGCAGCCTTGGAGAAAGTTGTATGATGTTGGAGTCTGTAGGAAGGGTGTCGAAAAAGTAGGCATCTTTAATCTGTGTTGCAGGTTCAGACACTAGCAACTGCAATCTTCAAACAGGCTCCTGTGTATGTTTATTAGAACTTGAAATGTGCTGCACTTAAATACAATTGTATTTTACAAGGGTATTTGGGTTAGGTACAAAATCCTGGCAGTCAGGATCGAGACAATCAGAAGACTGAAAGCAGGATCCCAAATACCAGAATCCTGACATATCCCAGTAAGTATTGTCAACATACTGCTATGCCTAATCCTAACCAACCCCTACCACAGCTACACCCTAACCTTCCCTCCAACAGCCTAACCTTAACCTCTCCTTCACACAGCCTAACCCACCATTCCCACATCTTAATCCTTACCTCCCCTCCCATAGACTAACCTTAACCTCCCCCTCCCACAAACTAAACCTAAGCCACCTATCCCACAGCTTAACCATAACATCCCTCTTCCAATACCCTAACCTTAACTTTGCCCTTCCATGGCCAAACCCTAATCTCCCCCTAGTGCCTAACCTTAACTCCATCCCCTTTACTTACCTCCTGGATGTGTCAAGATTCTGGATATTGGGATAGCACTGTTGGTCTGACTGTTGGGATCCTGGCTCCCGGTAGTTTGATCACATCTCGGATATCTACAGAATCTACACAGCACACAGCAGGATATATTGTGATTGAAAGCAAAAACTGTATGATTTCAAGCTTGGCTGACCAAAAATGCTATGGTGTGCCTGAGTGAGCTACACTCTTCAGAAGACATCTGTCACGGTGCCATCCTGAGACCCCAGTCACACACCCTGATACTTACCTATTCGGGCACTGTTGGGTCCTCTCTATAGTTTGCTGGGAATCTGTTGGTGACTAACTTCTGCTGCAGCTGGCTCTCCATCTCCCTTCCTGCTCCTATATCCTGTATGTGCAGCCAGTCCTGGCATTCTCCATTCAGGAGTTCCCTCCAACTCTGAACCAAGAGCACTGCCATCTTCTTTCTGGTCAGCTGACCACTCACCTACTGAGAATTCAGTTCCTCGTTCCCCAGAGGACTCAGTCAATCTGAAGCAGACAGTTACTATTAAACAACTTCCTGGAGCACTCAAAGGTTGTCAATGCAGTGTCTGTCACTGCCTGTTGTGTGAGCAGACTGTCTGTGCTACTCAGCATTCATTCACTGAGGTATTACCAGTGGACATCTTTTCCTGCTTTGCGACTAGAACCACTGGTGCCCTTCCAGTGTCCAGCTCCATTTCCACTGGTTCCAGCCCAATGTCTAGATTCTCTGGTTCCAGCCTGGTGTCCAGCTCTCATTCCACTGTTTCCAGCCAGTGTCCATTCCCACTGGCTCCAGCCTAGTGTCCAGTAGCACCGGTTCCAGTCCAGTGTCCAGATCCACTGGTTCTGGCCTGGTTTCCAGCTTTTACCCCACTGCTTCCAACCCAGTGTTCAGTTCCACTGGCCCCAGTCTAGTGTCCAGCTCCAGAATCACAAGTGTCTAGTTGCACCAGTACCAGCCCTGTGTTCAGCTCAATAACCATAGTTTCAAGTTATGCCTCCAGTACCTTAGGTTTCAGATTCCAGTTCAACATTCCAAAGTGTCAAGCTACCAGTTCTAGTCTGCTAACCTGGACTCTAGAATCTCATATGCAATCCAGTTCTACAGTCTACAGACTGTATTAGATACTTTGGTCATTCCAATTTTCAAACCTAACTTAGCCTTGTATTTTACTAGTCCAGACTTTTCTGGGAATCAAGCCCAGCCAGTAATATTTGGTTCTCTACATCTTTCCTCGCTGGCCCTGTCCGGTCAAATACAGTAGATCTATGTTCTATAGTCCTTCTGCTTTTGCTGATAGTTAACTTCCTGCAATTCCTTAAATGCACAAACTGTATAAAACTACCTAGCTTTTTTTATGCAGCTTCCACTTCTTTTCCAACCCTAGACTCCAGTCCAGGAACAAACTCACACAGACCTAACATCATATGTTCCTGTTAGAAAAAAAACAATCTCAAGTCTTTTATAATTACATTTAGATATTTCAAGGGAAGATTGTATATTTTTGAGAGGAAGTTTATATTACTGTACTTGCTGATTTTTTTTGTGCCTACCAGCTGCTTCCCAAATTAATAAATGGGCCAAAAAAAATCTGTGTTTAAAAAAAATCTCTAGTCAATTTAGACATTTCATGGGAATATTGTGTGATTTTGAGAGGCAGCAAATTTCACTGTATTTACTGGGTGTTGTAATCCTGTCAGCTGCTTTCCATTATGATAAAGTATAAAAAAAGTAGTTTGTTTTATTTTAAATTATCAACTATTTCACTTTAGATATTTCAAGGGATGATTGGGTGTTTTGACTCAGAATCAAAACTTTATAAATACAAAGCAAAAATCTGACTCCATGAAGACAATGTTATAAGTTTCCACATGATTATCACCAGTATACTCCCATAACTTATTAATTAACATTCAATTTCTACTAAACTGTTACTGTGGGTTGAGTTGCCTGAGGTCTATAATTTCCTAGTCTGAGAATTTTTGTATTAACTTATTAATTATCAGTTTCCTCTAGTCTGTTACCCTGGCTTGAATCACCTTTGCTGGCCTGAGGCCAGTTATTTGCTGGTTTGAGAAGTTTCCATTTCAATTCTAACATTTGGAGGCTTGTTTTTTAATAGTTTGGTCTTATTTACTTTTCTTTGTAGTGATTTATGCTTTATCATATGCTAAATACTCCACCTTCAATTATCTGTACTGGCCTTAGACCTGTGACTTGCTGGTAGGAGAAGTGTGTTGGTAATATATTATATTTTCTACTAGGTCTTTTAGGCTATTCGTTCTTCATTAATGAAAACATTCTTAAGTGTTGTATAGTTTATTAAACTGCCATCCTATATCCTGCAATCTTGCTATAAAGTAATTCTAGTATGTAATCTGCCACCAGTAAGGGAAGCAAGTGGTAAGAAATTGAAAACATTTATAATAGAGGAATCCTGATGAGTAATCTGAAAAAGGTTTCAAAAATCTCAAAAATGTTATAATATATAATGTAATAAGGAATGCAAGCTGTCTTAACAATTGTAGCAGATAATTTATATTAACCAATCAAAGTTAAAATGTAGGAGTAATAGGGAGTTCTAAAAGTTTATTTTATGCAGTGGTGCAATAGAATAAGGGAAGATCCATAGCTGTGTTCTGAGTCTATATTGTAAATACATAATATGTGTGTATATAGGTTAAGTAAAAAGGAAAATTGTGTGAAATTGAATTTATCTATTAGTGTAATTTATATTTACTTCATAAGTATAAAACAAGTGGCTATCCGTGTTGAATATATTTGTTTAAATATTTGAGTATTGATGAGGTGGGATATAATATAAAATATAACTTGACAGCACATTTACTGTAAGTAGTATTGTGTTAAGGTGTAGTACTGTCATATACATTAAATTGTGGTTTGTGATCTAAAGTTGGTAAAATTAGGTTGTGAAATTATGATTAAGAGGAAATAAATGTAAATATGTGAAGTGACTGCAATAACAATTTTTTTCTGCAAATACTTGTATCTCCACTTGGTTAGGCACTTATATCTCAGGTACCCTTTCATCAACGGTCTCAGCACTGTGTCCTACAATGTCTTTTAATATCAGGACACAGCACCTGAGGTTACGCTGACAGTAGAAGTGCTCCTGTACACTGCCACTCCATTTAAGCAGTCCTTACTGTTCTCTCATCCACTTTCCACTGATTTTCAAGACGGCATGACAGCAGAAACAATGGGAACCAGACACACTGTTCATACATATGAAGTCTAGGAGAGCTGTATGCAATACTGTACTCTATAACTCCCCAATGGATGAGGGAAGTTATATAACAAAAATATAATTCACGTAGATTTATCTTCAAAAACAATTATTAAGTAAGTTTGCAAGTGTTTGACTGCTGGTTGCTGTCAGTTTTATCAAAAAGCTGCTGGGGGTTACAGACTCTACTTCTGTTATAGTACAATATTATTACAATTTGCAACATACAGTATATGAACACACAGAAGAAGTCATCATACTGTATCTGACGATGACAAAATGTGATGTGGTGGATAATTAGCTACAACAAAGTGATCACAGCTACTACAGTACTAGTATACTTTAGTAGCAACTACATGTATCAGATTAACCTTAAATGTTTTAATAACAGGAGTGACACACTGTAACTATTACATTGTGGAAGAGACTTGTTATGTTTATTTATTTTTTGCTTTGTTCTTGGTCATCCTGGTATACTGTAAGTGGATTGTAAGAGCACACAAATACATTGAAAGCTTGAAAGTGTCTATATCCAAACCTGTGTCAGAAATGTATCCTATATCTATACAATATCTTTCCATAGGAATAATTAGATATAATGTTTAAGTTGCTACGGTACCTTGATAACTGTTCTTCTGTACATTTGAAACTTATAGATATATTTGATATCTGGATTGGTGTATATTGTACCAAAAGATTTGAGACACACATATATACTGAGATTTAGGTTGGGCCTCTTATGAGAGATGATTACATACAGTATTATTCCTCACAAATGATTAATGCTAAAATAAGGTCCATATGTAATAAACATAATATTTTATGTTTATTAACAACATTCACCAAAAACCAGAATAAATAAACAATATACATAAAAAATGACAAAAGAAGGACTACGGTCAAAAATTATTTTTCTTTATTGAAAATAAATGTCTTTTGACATAGCCTTATATACAAATGTTAAGTATAAATGTACAGTAGTGCTCTGATTTCAAAAGATTGACCACCCTTGAATCCTGGCAAAGCGAATGAAGGACTCCATCCACAAGTCCCACATACTTAGCGGAATTGCTCTGTCTTAGCTCTTTCTTCAATTTCTCCAGCTGCTTCTGCAAAAGCCTGATGAGTGGAATGACCTTACTCAAGCTGGCAGTGTCTGAACTGACTTCACGTGTGGCAAATTCGAAGAGTTGGAAAACCTTGCACAACACAGAAATCATTCTCCACTGCACTTGAGTCAGGTGCATTCCCCCTCCTTTGCCTATATCGTAGGTGGATCTATAGGCTTGAATGGCCTTTTGCTGCTCCTTGATCCTCTAAAGCATATAGAGGGTTGAATTCCACCTCGTTACCACCTCTTGCTTCAGGTGAAGGCAGGGCAGGTTCGGGAGTATTTGCTGGCGCTCCAGTCTTAGGCACGCAGTGGCTGAATGTCAAAAGTGGCCCGCAATTTTTCGAGACACCGACAGCATCTACTGCACACCCCTGTCATTTTTCAAAAAATTCTGCACAACCAAATTAATGGTATGTGCAAAACATGGGACATTATGGAATGTGCCCCGATGTAATGCACGCACAATATTGGTGGCATTGTCAGATATCACAAATCCCCAGGAGAGCCTAAGTGGGGTAAGCCATTGTGCAATGATATCCCTCACTTTATGTAAGAGGTTCTCAGCGGTGTGCCTCTTACAGAAACTGGTGATACACAGCATAGTCTGCCTAGGAAACGAGTTGGCATTTGTGAAGTGCTGCTGCTGTTGCCGCTGCTGTTGTTGCTGCAGAAGGCATACATCTACCCAGTGGGCTGTCACAGTCATGTAGTCCTTAGTTTGCCCTTCTCCACTTGTGCACATGTCTGTGGTTAAGTGGACAGAGGGTAAAACCGCATTTTTGAGGACACTGAGGACACTTTTCTTAATGTCCATGTACAGTCCGGGAATCGCTTGCCTAGTGAAGTGGAACCTAGATGAAATTTGGTACCGGGGACAAATTATTTCCATCAACTGTCTAAATCACACTGCTCTAATGGCGGATACTGGACACACGTCTAACACCAACATAGTTGTAATGGCCTCAGTAATCCACTTTACAAGAGGGTGACTGCTGTCATAGTTCATCTTCCTCGCAAAGGACTATTGGACAGTCAATTGCTTAGTTAAAGTAGTACAAGTGGTCTTCCAACTTCCTCTCTGGGATGACGACCGACAACCAGCAGCAAAAACAGCAGTGGCAGCATTAGGCAAAGCACTCAAGGATCCTCTGGAGGAATCTCGGATAGGAGAGGACTAGTCAGTCATACCAGTGACTTGGCCTGCAGGACTACTTCCAATCCTGACAGAGGAGGAAATTTACAATGAGGGAGTTGGTGGTGTGGATTGCAGGAGCTTGGATACAAAAGGAAAAAGGGATTTAGGCATCACTGGACTACTTATGCTCTTACCCAAAGTTTTTGAACTTGACAATGACTTATGTTGGATGTTCCTAGGTGGTTAACGTCCTTACCCCTACTTATTATAGATTGACAAAGGCAACATATGGCTTGACACCTGTTGTCCGGATTTGTGGATAAATAATTCCACACCGAAAAGGTGGATTTTTTTGGAATTTTGCTCAGGCATGACAATAGGCATTTTCATCCCATGGACAACAACTGTCTTCACTGGTGCCTTATTCAAACAAACCACATCACCATCAGAATCCTCATCGTCAAATTCCTCCTCAGCGCCAGCTACACCAATATCATCCTCATCCTGGTATACTTCTAGAGTGAAATCATCAATCTCAATATCAGCAACTGGACTGGTGGTGCTCCTCCAAGCACTTGCAGAGGGTGTGCAAATGGTGGTAGGATCCTCCTCTTCCCATACAGTCTTGGGAAGGTCAGGCCTAGACATCGCAACCGCAGACACACTTGGACTTTCCTTGGGGATTTGTGATATCTGTGAGTCTGAATGCACAGTTGTTTTTTCCTGTGCTTTAACAAGCTTTTTTTTACAAAAAATTTGAGAGGTTGAAGAGCTTCCATTTTCATGAGAAGCTGAACTACCAGTCATGAACATAGGCCAAGGCCTTAGCCTTTCCTTGCCACTACGTGTCGTTAATGGCATATTGGCAATTTTTACGTTTCTCATAAGATAAATATATTTCTTTTGGTTATTAATTTTTGCTTCTTGGATTTTACATGCCCTCTATGACATTGGGCATTGGCCTTAGCAGACGACGTTAATGGAATTGCATCGTCAATGTCTTGACTCGTGGCAGCAGCAGCTTCAGCACTATTTCTAGGAACTAGTAGTGGTTCCGAATCTTTCCCTGTTTTTCCTTCTAGTTTTTGTTCTCCATTTCAAAGGACAGCACCCCTTTATTATTACAGCACACAGAACAGTGCCCCTTTATTTTTAACAGCAAACAGAACAGTGTCCCTTTTTATTATTACAGCACCCCTGTATTTTTACAGCATACAAGACAGGGCCACAGCACCCCTGTAATTTTACAGCACACCTGTATTTTTACAGCATACAGGACAGAGCCACAGCACCCCTGTATTTTCACAGCACCAATGTATTTTTACAGCATACATGACAGGTCCACAGTGTTCCTTTATTTTTTCAGCACCCCTGTATTTTTCCAACACCCCAGTATTTTTATAGCACCCCAGTATTTTTTTCAAAACCCCTATATTTTTACAGCATACAGGACAGGGCCACAGCACCCCTGTATTTTTTCAGCACCATTGTATTTTTACAGCATACAGGACAGGGCCACATCACCCCTGTATTTTTACAGAACCCCTGTATTTTTACAACACCCCTGTATATTTACAGCATACAGGTCAGAGCCACAGCACCCCTGTATAGTTACAGCATCCCTTGTATTTTTACTACATACAGGACAGGGCCACAGCACCCATGTATTTTTACAGGATGCGGGATAGGGCTACAGCACCCCTGTATTTTTACAGCACCCCTGTACTTTTACAGCATCCAGTACAGGGCCACAGCAGCACTGTACTTTCACAGCACCCCTGTATTTTTACAGCATACAGGACATGGCCACAGCACCCCTTGTTTTTTTTAAGAGCACCCCTGTATGTTTACAGCATACAGGACAGGGCCACAGCACCCCTGTATTTTTTCAGCATAGAGGACATGACAACAGTACCCCTGTATTTTCACAGCACCCTTGTATTTTTACAACACCCCTGTATTTTTACAGCATACAGGATAGGGCCACAGCACCCCTGTATTTTTACAGCACTACTGTATTTTTACAGCATACAGGACAGGGCCACAGCACCCCAGTATTTTTACAGCACCCCTTTATTTTTACAGCATACAGGACAGGGCACAGCACCACTGTATTTTTACAGCACCCGACACAGCCACAGTGCCCCTTTATTTTTACAGCACACAGTACAGTGCCACTGTACAGCACAGGACTGCAGCAACCCTGTACAGCACCCCAAACATCATAGGACACCACAGAACAGCAAACCTGTACAGCACAGGACAGCAGCACCCCTAACAGCACGGGGCACTAGCACAGGACACCAAACCAGTACAGCACAGGACAGCAACACCCCTAACAGCACAGTACACCAGCACTGGACACCACCCCAAAGAGCACAGGACAGCAGCACCCCTGTATGCCATCACCCACAGACAGACAGGTCTGTCTCCCTCACTCTCCAAGTCCGGAGTGAAAATGGCGGCAACATGCGGCTCCTTATATGGAATCCAAAACTTGCGAGAATCCGACAGTGGTATGATGACATTTTGCCTCGTTCTGGGATCTGAGTCTGGTGGGAAGTCCTGACCTGTAGTCGGATCCATGCTCAGATCCTGAAGTTCAGGGGGGTTCAGATCTTCGGAGATCCGAACCTGCTCATCCCTGATTTTAATTGGTTTGCAAAGGTTAATTACTTTTTTTGGTTTACTGGCTTAAAAATATGTTTCTAGTTAAACTTCAGATTTACATTACAAAGTTGCTATGAGTTTATTCATTTTAGTCATCTAAGGCAGATAGTTATAAAACATGTTAATATACAAAAGGTAATTCCATCTCTAACTTTTATCTGTAATGCAGCTAATATTATTGCAAGAAAAACCTAGGTTCTTAAATGTAATTTATTGAAAAAAAATCCTGACTTGGGACTGGATGTAATGACGTCTGAGTTGGCCGGAACTGTTTTTTTTTTTAAAGCTGCAATCAATTGCAAGGCAAAACCATGCCTTGTAAATGATTGCCGATTAAAAAAAACATCTGAGTTCGGGTGGGAACCTGCACCTCCATCCAACTTAGATGTTATTACATCCCGCCCTTTGAATCTTTTAAAAATGTGAGGCTAAATATAAAGGCCTGCAAACTGCTGAAGGTGCTGGAATTTGTGCAGATCTGCCTAGTTTTTTAAAGCGGCAATCATTTACAAGGCAAAACCAACCTGACTCGCACAAAGGGGGTCAGTCAGATCTGATTGCTGGGCTGCTAATTTTGCTGTCATGCATTCAGTCCAGGGGGAGTGTATATTCACCGTGCAAGTTTGCGATCTTATGTGTACACCGAGCTGATAAAATTCACTTTGTGGAGTCTCTGCGAAGCCCAGGACTTACTCCTCCAGTGCAATAGAATCAGGCTGATTGGGCCCAGAGCTGATGTCAGACACCCTCCCTAAAAATGCTTGGGCACGCCTGCATTTTTTCCATTCACTCCCAGTAAACAGTCAGTTACCACACACAAACTGCTTCTTTCTATCAATCACCTGTGTGAATTGAATTTTCGCACCATCCTGTCGCTTACCGGCGATGCCTTTTGTTGTTGTCAGATGCACGTGTGTAATGTAGTGCAAACACATGTGCAGTTAGTACCCGATCGACCACTGTGTGAAAATGCACAGCAGCGATTAGATATATGAATGACCCCCAAAGTCCCGCTCCTTCCGCAACTCACACCCTATTACATTTAGTCTGTGGTCTTTGTAGAGACAATGCAGCCTGTTAGGAGATCACACTTTGTGTTGTCTCCTGGGTGCTCAGTTATGGCACATTGTGGACTGGGTAGATAGATTGTTGGGAGGTGCTGGGAATGACCTGGAGGTCTTGGTGCATGTGGGCACCAATGACAAAGTTAGTAGAAGGTGGGATGTCCTTAGGCAAGAAACTTAAGGCAAGGACATCTAAGGTAATATCCTCAGAAATATTGCCTGTGCCATGCGCTAGCACAGGGAGGCAGATTAGGGAGGTAAATGTGTGTCTTTCGGACTGGTGTAGGGAAGAGGGGTTTGTGTTCCTGGAACACTGGGCGGACTTCTTAGTCAGGCGCCATCTTTTTTGTCATGATGGATTGCACCTGAATGAAGAGGGGGCAGTGGTGCTGGGGAATAAGGATAGTTAGAAGGTAGGAGGAGATTTTAAACTAGGTGCCTGGGGGGAGGGTTTAGCTAGAAACTACGGGTCATGCAGTGAGAAAAGTAAGGATGGTGGTAGTGAACCAAATGGGGGTGGAGAAGTGGGGAGGCTAAGAGCAGACTGCATGGCCATTAACATGGGTATTACCAAGGGTAATAGTCATGATTATGGGTCATCGTTACTGTGTAGAGAAAATTATGTCTCTTGCGCAAGTAGAAATACTTATCTTAACTGTATGTATGTAAATGCTAGAAGCTTTACAGGTAAAAAGGGGGAACTAGAAATCTTTGCCGCAAGCAAACAGTATGACATTATAGGCATTACTAAAAACCTGGTGGGACAAATCTCATGATTGGTCAGTTAATATGGAGGGTTATATGCTGTTCAGGAGAGATAGATCAAACAAATGGGGTGGAGGGGTATGTCTTTACGTAAGCCGTTTTTAAAACCTGACGTATGGAAAGATATTCATGAGGAAACTGAAAACACTGTTGAGACGTTATGAGTTGAAATTGCATGTGGGGGAAAGGGAAAGAAAAAGATGGTATTGGGGCTAGGCTACAATCCCCCTGGTATAGCCCCCTGGTATTAATGTGTCTGACGAGGAAATGTTGCCGAAGCAAATAGATAAAGTGGCTGGAGTAGGTGACATAATTGTGATGGGAGATTTCAACTATCCGGAGATAAATTGGACAAACGATTCATGTGATACTGCTAGGGGTAATATGTTTTAAAACACACTAAATTATAATTACTTACTTCAACTAATCGAGGAACCAACTACGTACAATGCAATTGTAGACCTGTTATCAACAAACAATGGGGATTTGATATCAAATATTATAGTAGGGGAGCCCACAGGAAACAACGACCACAATATGGTCACATTCAATATAAATTTTCATAAGCAGTCCTATATGGGTTCAACTAGGACTCTGAACCTTAGCAAAGCCAACTTTGACATGATGAGGGAAGCTTTAAGGGACACTGAATGGGAAATTTTGTTTCAAGGAAAAAACACTACAGAGAAATGGGAGGTGTTAAAATCGCTGCTCTATGAGATTACTCGGAAATTTATTCCCATAGGCAGCAAACAAAGGACTAAAAGCTCCAAATCAATTTGGCTTGACAAAAATATTAAGGAATTAATGGGCAAAAAAGGTGAGCATTCAAAAAATACAAATAAGAGGGGAAGGTGGAGTCATTCCAGTACTATAAGGTTTGCAACAAAATATGCAAAAAAGAAATAAGAGCGGCTAAAGCAGAAACTGAAAAGCTAGTAGCAAAGGAAAGTAAATCAAACCACAATTTTTTTTATATCTCAACAGCAAAAGATTAAAGAAGGAGAGGATATGCCATTTAAAGGTCAAACTGGGAGTCTTAATCAAAAACGATAACGACATAGCGGTTAATTAAACAAGTTTTTCACATCGGTGTTTACAATAGAGGACCAGATGCATGAACTAACACCCAACCTCAATAAGGATAATGTCCCACTGCTAAGTGCTTATTTAAGTGAGGAGGAAGTCTGTGACCGATTGAAAAAAACTAAGATTAATAAGTCACCTGGTCCCAACTGTATTCACCAAAGGGTTCTCATAGAGCTACACTCCGAATAAGCAAGACCTCTATTTTTAATCTTCAATGATTCACTTACATCAGGCATGGTTCCCAAAGACTGGCGCATAGCGGATGTAGTGCCGATCTTCAAAAAGGGCAGTAAAGCTAAACCAGGCAATTATAGACCCAGTTAGTCTTACATCTATAGCGGGGAATGTACTAGAAGGCATTCTAAGGGATAGTATACAGAAGATCCTTGAAGCCAAAAAGATTATCATTAGGAACCAACATGGATATGTGAAGGATATATCATGTCAAACAAACTTACTAGGCTTTTATGAAACAGTTAGTGCGAACCTTGATCAGGGTAAGGTGGTGGGTCTAATCTTTTTAGACTTTGTTAAATCTTTCATCACAGTGACATGAGACTTATCTATAAGTTACAACAACTCGGTCTAGGGATCACAATATGCACTTGGATTAGTAATTGGTTTGCTAATAGGGAGCAGTGCTTTGTGGAAAATGGACATTTTTCAATTTGGACTAAAGTACTTTGTGGTGTGCCACAAGGGTCTGTACTTAGACCACTATTTTTCAACATCTTCATTAATGATCTATTGTAGCAGTAGATCTAGAGAGCATGGTGTCAATTTTTGCAGACGATACCAAACTATGTAAGGTTATAAATTCGGAGATGCTGAGTCTCTCCAGAATGATTTATTTAAACTGGAATCATGGGAAGCAAAATTTAGAATGAGTTTCAATACAGACAAGTGCAAGGTGATGCACCCTGGTAGCAAGAACAAAAATAACACCTAAATACTAAATGGGGTGATTTTAGGGTACTCCGTACTGGAAAAAGACTTATGAGTACACATAGATAACAAACTTAGCAGCAGTACCCAATGTAGGATTGCAGCAAAAAAGGCAAATAAGGTACAGTACTAGCATGCATAAGGAGGAGAATTGATGCAAGGGATGAGGGTGTTATACTCCCACTATACAAATCCCTAGTGAGGCCCCATCTGGAATACAGCACACAATTTTGGGCACCTTACTATAAAAAGGATATCCTGGAACTAGAAAAGGTTCAGAGACGGGCGACCAAACTAATTAAGGGGATGGAGACGCTGGAATACTATGAATGACTTGCAAGGTTTGACATGTTCGCCCTGGAAAAGAGGAGATTAGGAGGGGACATGATCAACATTTATAAATATTTAAGGGGACAATACACAGAGCTTGCATTGGATCTGTTTTTTTTAAAGGATACAACTTTTTCAAGGCAAGACCAGGTTGGTTTTGCCTTTTAAATGAGTGCCGCTTTAAAAAAACTTTTGAGTTCCGCCAGAATCTTAGAGCTCCGGCCATCACGCACTTCATCATATCCAGCCCAGGGGCATTGGAATGGGGGGAGGCAAGAGGGCAGCTCGCTCCCCCCACACATGAGAGAGGCGCCCATACTGGCGCAGAGGAACGGTTATGTGAAATACCGCTGCCGCACACAGAGCCGGGGCTGACCATAACGCCATGTACATGGCCGTGTACAGCGCCACCCTGAAGAAGGGGCGATGCCATTAGCACTCAGCGGGGCCGCTGTATGTCTGCTGGGTGGGCAGGCACAGGGGTGATCAAAGTAGGAAGCAGGCAGAGACATTGTGGGCGGAGCCACCAGCGCTGCTTTACTAAGGATGGCAGGACAGCGGAGAAGAATTGGACCTCACTGCTAGGCTAGCCACGTTGGTAAGCCTCTGATTATACCTGGCTGGCCTGTGCTCCTCCTCCCCTCTGTGCTCAGTTCTGCTCCCTTTACTTCACATTGTAAGTCTGTTTTCTGTCTCTCCCAGTATGTCTCCATGTCACCAATGTGTATGTCTCCTGTCCCCCCACCAGTCACCAGTTTAAATACTTAGATCATTATTTATATAATTTATAAATTCCATTTAGCTGATCTTAATTGTTCCAATTTATTTTTAACTTTGTTTTATCTCCAGTTTTATCAGCAGAGAGCTTTTCACATCTTTATTCCGTACATTGTAGATTAGAGGATTGATCATGGGTGTTACAACTATGTACACAGCTGTAAGGACTGGTTCTAGGACATTGGAGTAATCTGATGGAGGCACCATGTACACATACACAGCTGTTGTATAGTAAATAATAATGCTAGTGAGGTGGAATGAGCAGGTGGAGAAGGCTTTATGTCTGCAGTCCTTAAATTTTATGTGCAGGATGACCCTGATCATTTTTATATAAGATGTCATAATGAGCGTTGTTGGGAAAAATACATATATCAACATTTCATAGATGACAATATAAAAATCTTCACTGCCAGCACAGATGTTAATCAGAGCTTTGGGATCACAGAAAAACTGGTGTATAGTATTTGAAGGACAAAAGGACATTTTTGATGTTGCAGTTGTAACCACAATTGTATTGAAGAATCCTGATATCCAAATACTAGATGCAAATAATATACAGTTTTTCCTATTTAAAATTGTGTGATAGTGAAAAGGATTACATATAGCAACATATCGGTCATATCCCATAATGAATATTAGAAGATCCTCTGTGGAGACAGCCAAAATAAAAAAGTACATCTGGGTGAAGCATTGAATGAAGGATACAGAAATATCACCAGACAGTAACATGTACAGGAGGTTAGGTACAGTAGTGGTTGTATAACAGATATCTATTAAAGCTAGGTTTCCGAGAAAGAGATACATGGAGGTGTGTAACTGGTAATCAATATATATCACTGTTATTATAAGAGAATTGATGAGCACTCCAAACACATACAGGAAGAAAAACACACTTAGGGTGTGTACACACGGTGAGATCCTTGCTATGGCCGATTTTCACTTGCGATTTCCCTTGAACTCCCCGGTGCCCAGCACCACCGATTTTGACTAACTTTTCTTGAGATATGGACTAAGTGTGCTTACAATTTTGGCTTATGTGAGATTTTGGCTTATGTGAGATGTCATTGACATGTGAGATGATCTAGATAGTACACCGATCTAGCAAGGATTAACTTGCCTGCACAGTCTATCTTTTCTTGCGATGTCGACCTGGCGCGACCGCGCATCGGGATCAAATCGGGATCGCAAGGTGCACTAACTTTTCTTGCGATTTTGACTATATAGTCAAAATCGAAAGAAAATATCTCACTGTGTGTACACACCCTAATAATGACTGATACATAAACAGATGTTACAGAAAAGTGTACTTATTTGATACTAGTCTGGTTCTCCATGTCAATTTAAGGTTATTCTGTAAAGAAACATTATTATTATTACTACAAAGTTTTACTTACCATTGTCTAGTGGGCTATATTTACTGTAGGTTGGTGCTTCCACACATACTGTATTGTGGATGAATAAATTATAAGTTAGTAATTTTACTCATGCACTTAATTTCAGAACTTTATCCTCTATTATTTAACTTGTTTAGAAAAGAAAAATGAATAAGAAAAAAAATAAATGTGTTAATTTAAATAAATTCAATTGACCTTATACTATATTGAATATTTATGCCCCTAATAATCACTTGATAGAATTCTTTGGTGACATTTCTCAATTGTTAGCCCAACGTAATACGCATTCATTGACATTAGGAGGTGACTTCAATACAGTCAAGGACCCGACCCTAGACAAAACCCCTATTCCGTCAAGCCTATCCTACCGAAACTGGACTACCTTGACTAACTTTATGATTAATAATCAGCTAACTGAAGTTTGGAGATTATTCCATGCCTCAGACAAATCCTTCACCTTCCACTCTGGGGTACACCGCTCGTTCTTGTGCATAGATTATTTCCTATTAGCAAATACCTTGGTACAGGCAGTATCTTTGGCCGATATAGGTGACATTATTATAGCAAACCACTTGCCCATCTCCATATCTATACGGCCGCCACCTATTGGTCCCCTACACCATACTTGGAGATTCCCTTCATATTGTTCTAATCAGAAGAATTCGAATCCTACATCAAACGCCATTGTCAGATTATGTTGAAAGCAACATTGAACACTGGGGTGATCCTGTTTTATTCTGGGAAGCTTCCAAAACTGTTATGTTTCTTATGTAGCAAATTGTAAAAAAGCCCTCAAAGCACAATACCTCTTGTTATCGGAAACAATGCGGACCCGTTTCTCTGACTATTTGTCAGTCTACCCCATAGAAAATTTTACAATTTACACTCAAGCCAAGCAACTACTTGACAACTTTTTACTTTCTCAGGCTCAAACACACTTGGACTATACTAAAAATCGATATTATAGATGAGGTAGCCAGACAGGTCATCTTCTAGCTTCCCTGACTAAACTGTGGCACTGTAAAAATCATATTGTTTTGCTTAAGACAAGTGATGGACTCCCTTCAGTTACCAAAACCTCTAATATCTCCTCTGCCTTTCATACATTTTTCTCTGATTTATATTCCGCTCCACCCTCCGATCCAACTCTGATAACTGACTTACAAAAGCTAATATACCTTGTCTCTCACCAGAACAACATGAATTCTTAGATGTGGAAATTTCAGAACAAGAAATTAATGTCGCAATATCCACTCTCCACACCTGTAGGACTCCTGGGCCTGATGGTCTCTCATGGAAATATTACAAAGATCTGCAATTAGATATCAACCCTACTTTACTGGAACTATTTTGTACTATTCACAAACTTAACACATGATGATGCTTTTACTACATTAATCCCAAATCCAGGTTGAGATCCTACATGTGTAGACTCCTATTATCCGATAACTTTATTAAATGTAGACCTAAAAATACTTTCTAAAATGATGGCCACATGGTTACAATCTTTCTATTCTTCCATCATCTCCACTCATCAATTAGGGTTTGTTAGTTAACGGCACTCAGTAAAAGGGATTCGGACCACCATTACATCAATAGTCGCTTCCAACTTCTCTCCTAACTCTCCTAACATGCTTCTTAGTCTCAATGCCCACAAGGCTTTTAACACTGTATCATGGCCCTTCCTTTTCCAAGCCCTTTCTACTTACTCCTTTGGTACTGACTTTATCAACCTCATACGCTTTTTATATAAGTCCCCTTCGGCTTCACTCCTAATTATTGGAACTAGAAGTGACCCAATAATAATGTCCCGAGCAACCAGACAGGGATGCCCCTTGTCTCTTCTCCTTTTTGACCTCTCCCTCAACCCCTTACTTTGACTACTTGATTCATGGCCAACCTTACAAGGTATCAATGTTGGTGAAACCGAAATTAAAATCACTGCTTTTGACAATGATGTATTGATTTATCTCTCAAATCCTAAATCTGCCTTATGACCCCTTTTGACTTTACTGGACACCTTTGGTCCAGCATCTGTTCTTTTTAATTAATTTTGATAAGTCTCAGGTGCTGTACCGTAAAAAGGGGTTTACACAGCCAAAATGGGCTACTTCTCTTTCTCTTAAATGGGCTAAAGGTCATATGACATATTTAGGGATCACCCTTCCTAAGAATATTACTTGCTTAGATAAATGCAATGTGTCTCATATTATTGCCCCCCTTACTAAGAATTTGAGGGACTTGAGTCATCTACAGCTCTCATTCCTGGTATGAGCAAATGTGTTAAAAATGATCCACTTCCCGAAACTCCTCTCCCCATTGCAGATGATTCCTATTATCTTAACTCGTGCGAATGTCTTATCTATAACAGGTTTATTTAGAAATTTCATATGGAATAACAAAATGGTGAGAATAGGAATGATCAAACTACAGCAACCAAAATCGAACTGAGGAATTAAATTCCCAGACATGCTAACATACTGTGTAACTACTCTGCCCTGTTCCCACATCTAAAAGATTGGCTGACGGCTTGCGACACCTATACTAACACCTCACTGGAACAAAATTTTCTTCCTCGAATATCACTTGTGGCCTTCTTACACCTAACCGATAATGAAATACCACTGGAGATTATGAGCAAACCTCTTCACATGTCCAATAGAAAACTGGTTACTCTTACGTCACAAATATAAGTTGAACCCATGTTTCTCTATACACCTGCCATTTACAAATAATCCAAGTTTCCTACATGGGGAAACATCACAGGTTTTTCTTCATTGGGCAAGTGAGCGATTATGCACTGTGGGACAACTAATAGATAGGAACTCTCACAAACCCCTTACCTATTCTGAGGCAGTGATCAAATTCCCAGTTATTGGGAGATCCACTTTTTCCTATTTACAGACCCAACACTATGTAAGTGAAATCTCTCGCTTTCTCGGGGACGGTGATTGGAACAACCTCCTGGACAACTCCCTACTGATGCCCTCCACAACGAAGGGAGCTATATTGGCACATTATAAATTTATTAGATTTCTTTTAGACTACTGCGATGTCTGTACAGGTTTATCTCAATGGCTGGAACACTTTCCTTCTATGACGGTGGATGATATTCTGAAACAATTGGAATACTCTAGTACTATGTTTCCAATGACTAGGTTTGCCAAAATGTTTCTCAATGTCTTCCATTGCGCATATATATCTCCTTCTAGAGGGTATCAGATGGGAATACTGGAAAATCCCAAATGTCTTAAATGCTCACATGAACCCGCAGATTCATACCATTGCTTTTCGACTTGCCCATATATCAATCAATTTTGGCAACACGTATGTTATTTTACTATGGAACATCTTGTTAATTATGTCTCGCTGACCCCTGAGTGGGCTATCTTTGGCATATTACCACCTGATGTAAGGGTTCCTAGAGGAGTAAGAAGATTAATTTTGGCGGTATCATCTGACGCTCGTAATGCTATAGTGCAGCTGTGGACTCAAAACACCCGACCCTCACTTGTATTATTCAAGAAAAAAACTTTGTTTCATTTTTCATATGGACTGGTTGGAGGCTTCCCTCCTAAAAGAGACTTTTGTTAAGACATTTTTTGACTCATGGGAAATCTATATAGAGCCTCTTCCATTATCCATAAAGTATTCTATACAGCATTGCTTTTGAAGGACTTTATGGTATGAGACACGTGTCTTTCTGGAGGACCCTCCTATTTCTTGAATCTTAGTTCTTTAACTTTTTTTGGTTTTGTTTATTACTCATTTATGTTTTGTATATTGAAATGCGTTATATTGTATGATGCAAATGACGCAAATGACACTTGTAAACGCTGGTTTACTTACAGGACTAAAAAGCTTAAACTTTAAACACACTTGATACACTTTAATATTGAGCCTCTGCCGCCGCTGTAATTAACCTTACACCCTTATATTGTTCACAAACCTTACGTACACAACATCGTACAGTGTCCGCACTCTGCGTACGTACGCCGAAAGGGTGTAGTGACAACACAGATTGTGTACACAAGCCTACATGCTGTTAACACAATGCAGCAGCCCGAGTGGCTGTAAATACACTTTAAACCTTATCAAGGAAATGGGACACGACACCAGTTGCAATTCAAAACTAAGTTGGGGTCTAACCCACCAACGGTTCTTTACTAGCAGGGGGTAACAATATAAACAATACAATACAATACAATAGAATAATGGCTACAGTCAATGATACATACATGTTTGGTTCCTCCTGCGCTACCCAGTCTGGTCCTCAGTCATCAGGTGAGATGACCTTCAGAGTCTGTGTGTGACCGGGCATGCAGCTGGCTTTTTACACAATAGTCCAAAACCTAGTACAATAGAAACTGTAATCTCTTTGTCCATTGGACACAGGGATGGTCATTTACAGTACAGGAGAGGTCATGGGCCAGTTTGAATAGGTGGGCGATGTCTGTTCCAGGTGCACTTGCAGATGGTCTCCTTTGGGTTCCCGCCGCATACCAAATGTACAGTAAATATAGTTGATATCTATATTCTACTACTGTGCATAACTATTTGCAGGAGCCTGCGATCTTCTGCAAACTAACACCGGAATATTGCCCTTAATATACCCTAGAGCTGGATACCAAACACCACCTTATAACCTTATTCTGTCCCCTCCTGTCCTGTAAAGGTGAATCCCTTTGTTCTGATACCATTTAAACTAGTGTAACTTGCTGGTGTGGTGCAGGGAGACTATGTGTACTTTGTGCACTATTTGGATCAAATATGTAATGTGTTTTTATGGCTTTTCCATGCGATCACAAACTGTATCGTAATTACTCATACCACGCGCTAATACGCAGGACCGCGGCAGCGACCATACGCAAATTGCGAATATGCGCACGCACGGCAGAGCAAGTACGCGCACAGAGGCCATCTGTGTGTAGTTTGTACGTGATGTGTGTACTGCAATATTTTTCGACTTCGACAGTCCACCCTTTGGCAGTCACCAATAACTGCCACTAACTACTCAATAAACAGAAAAATATCTATACAATATATATATAAGCTTGGATGATCGGGGAGAGTTGTAGGTGGGAAATGTATCACCTAGTGCAGTGGTTTTTAACCTTTTTCAAGTCGCGGCACACCGACCAAGATTTTTAAATTGCCAAGGCACACCATCAGTCCCCCACTCCTCCCCCCCAACAAAAGAAGAAGAAAAAAAAACACACATTGGCTCCCATGGGGGGAAAAAACACACACACATTGGCCCCCACAGTAATTAAACAAATGCATTGGCCTCTGCAGTAATTCCACACATTGCCCCCCCCCACAGTAATACCACACATGGCCCTCACAGTAATACCACACATGCCCCCCCACACACACACAGTAATACCACACATGGCCCCCCACAGTAATACCACACATGCACCCTCCCCACACACACACACACACACACACACACACACAGTAATACCACACATTGCACCCCAACAGTATTTCCACACACTGACTCCCACAGCAATTAAATAAATACAAATTCACTGGCTCCTACCTGGGAGTTAGTGGATATGAGGCTCATGTTTCACTCTCTCTGCCTCAGGCACTGAAGTTCATGCAGCCGGAGAAGCAAGGAGCAGCATGGGGTGAGAGTGGGTAGTTCATATTTCCCTCTCCCTGCCTCCGTGTCTGCAGTGTATGCAGTCGGAGGACCAAGGACGGAGCAGCACGGGCTGAGAGCGGGCAGTTCATATTTCCCTCTCCCTGCCTTCGCATCTGCAGTGTATGCAGCCGGAGGTGAGACAGCGGGCAGGTTAGCGGGCGGGCGGGCAGGACATGGTATGTGTGACGAGTCACGCTGCGTCTCATAGGTTACAGGCCAGCGCAGTCAAAACCAGATAGTCGGCGGCTAGGCATCAGGCAACTCTCGCGGCACATCTGAGAACCGCTGGCGGCCCACTAGTGTGCCGCGGCACAGCGGTTGAAAAACACTGACCTAGTGGGATAGTAAAAAGCATGCATGTATGAATCCATGTCTTAGAGGCATGTATCATCGTGCCGTATATGTTCTAAATAAGCTTCGAGGTATTGCGAAGTATACATTAAATCCTTCTCATCCCTTATCTAGGGTCTGTAAATGGGCCAACAAACACTACCGAGCTCTTTTCGGCTTCTTGTTCCAACAAATGGGGTGCACATTTAGTTGATGATACATGGAGGGGGAACATTTGTGAGTGCTAGTATATTTGGATATCACCTGTTGACTATGTGTGCTATTAGCTGGAGGTTGCAGAGATGAAGATAAGACACAAATATAAAAATACATTCACATAAACACTTTGGGTAGGGCTGATGTCTTTTTCCAGTTGGATGTATCTGGGCAGAGGGGGAGACAAAGAAAAACGGGTGAAAGAAACAGGCCATGAAATTCATTTGCAATCCTTATCATAACGCTGTTTCTTTGGATGGATCATAAATTAAGTCTGCTGCTATAACAGCACCCTCGCTCCTTAGACTCATAAAATTTGTACTGCGCTTGCGCCGTGTTAGAATTTGAACACACCTAAATATCAAACCAATAATTATGATGACTCCCAGGATACAAAGGAGAAACTTCCCCACACTCATAATGACATTTTGAGCCCACTCTCCTAAACCTGAGAACCATTTGCGTGGGTTCAACCATGAGACCCAGCAGGTCAGTTCACTACTCACAGTCGCTAAGGTAAGGTTGTGCTTCCTCCTGAACTCCCACTTCAACTGCAAGATCTCGTCCATCTTCTGATCGATGATCTCCGTTGAGTCATCAGTGCTGTTCATAATATATGTACAGCACTTCACACCATATTGAGTTGCCAAAGTAACACAGTACCCACCTGTCATGGCTGTAACATAATTAAGGACCATCCTGTGCTGGATCAGTAACTCCCTTCCCGTATACCTGAAGGTGTCATCATACATCTCAGTGATATTATCTATCAAGTTCGCTAGCGCATGGATATACCTATAATTTATAGTTCCTCTGGCAGTACGGGTGATGTCTAATGCGAGAAGGCACTGAATCCCGGTGGATTCGTGGATCAAATCAGAGGCTGCATGCTCTGCCCTATCTATGAGGTGTCTCTTGATGATGTGTTCATAGTGAGTATGAGTATAAGGAGCCTGAGCACTGCGGTGAACGTCTTTCATCTTATTATGGGTTATGGTCATGACCTCCGGTAGTACTCTCCCAATATAACACAATCCTTCTGAGCTCGGGGCAAGCCACTTGTATGCTTTGCTCCCACATATGAAATAGGTATCATCTGGGAGAACATAGGGGACAAAATGTAACATCACCATATTGGAAACTTTCCAAGTAAAGAAACCAATCCCTAGTTCTCCCATTTGCTCAGTACAAGTATTGGGCTGGATGATATGGGCACAATACCCTGAAGAAACTTTTCCAACCCACATGGTCTTGCTTCCACGGGTGTACCTATAACGAAAATACCAAATACCTTCCACTTTTGGCTATTTGGCGTACAAGTTCAGAGTCTATGGGTATCCCATTAGCTCTGTGTGAAAAGGTAATTGTCTGGTTATTCCACGTCACTTCCCAATTCCCGGTTTTCGGTAATTGGAAATATTAAAGCACAATAAGGACCTGTCTACATGATACTGGTGGAGCTTCAAACTTGGGGGCCTAGAGATAATGAATTTCTTGTCCACCGATCTCCCACCCCATAATTCGAGTACCTCATCTATTTCTAAAGGGTATGGTACTAATCCTGACTTACTCTGACCTTGAGGTACCTGTGAGCACACCCAACATTATGTCTAGTTTAAGACCTTACCCACTAATGAGTGGTAATCACCCAACGGATGGCGGTCCATGTCGATATTAAAGTTGGACTGACATCTCCGGATACACCCATCCTCGACTACATTCTCACAATTCCTACAAATACAATATTAATTAGACAATAACCCTTCACAGTGCCTCCGAGCTCCATGACTACCAGAGCGCTTACTGATACCAACCTTTACTCGAGTGATGCACTGCTCCTGAGATCCTACAAATTCATACTCGCCATCAGAACCCATTCCAGATCCCTGCTCGACCTCTCTGGGACCCTCACCAAAACAAATTGTCCTGATCAAAAACAGAATTACTAGCAGAACCCGAAACTCAGTCTCTTGTGATAGATCCATTTCGTTAGGGGAAAGAAGGAAAATAAGAAGGAGAAAAGAAAGGAAAATGCAGGGGGATGTGAAAAAAGAACAATGGTGCGACATCCGTCCTAGATCTTGTTGCTCTCCGTGCTCAGGTGCCCTTTAACAGTCCTGCCTCTCAACTTTCCTGGAACAAACACTCTAGTGATACGAGGTTCTCTCCACCTTGCTCTTTGTCACAAGTCCTCTCCGGGTCAGCGACCTTCTTGCAGTGGGACGAGTGGACCCAAGTCTCTCTTTCGGCAACCTTCAATGCTGTTGTGCTGGTTAACAAGACTTGGTATGGTCCTTCCCACCTGTCCATGAGGCAACCTGAGCGTAAGAAATTTTGAATCATCACATAATCCCCAGGCTCAATGTCATGACAACTACTGTTCGGTAGGTCAGGAATCACCAGCTTTAGATTTCTTTGTTGATTTCTCAGCTGCTGGCTCATCCCAACCAAATATTTCACAGTCACTTCATTATTGCATTTCAAATCATCCTGGGGGTCTATCATTACATGAGGTTGTCGACCAAAAGGAATTTCAAAGGGTGATAAGTTAAGTGGAGACCTAGGAGTGGTTCTGATGCTGTACAACACTAGTGGCAAAGCTTCTGGCCACAGCAATCCAGTTTCAGCCATCACTTTGCTCAGCTTGTTCTTAATAGTGCTGTTCACTCTCTCTACCTTCGCACTCGCCTGTGGTTGGTACGGAGTGTGCAGCTTGCTATTAATTCCCATCAGTTTGCACATGACCTGAAAGACTTCACCTGTAAAATGGGTACCCCTATTGCTTTCAATTATTCTAGGGATACCATATGTACACACAAATTCCTGCACAATTTTCTTTGCAGTGAATGTAGCAGTATTTGTGGCAGCAGGGAACACTTCTACCCAGTTGGAAAATACGTCAATACAAACTAACACATATTTCAAATTCCTACAGGGTGGTAACTGTATGAAATCGATTTGTATTACCTGAAAAGGTCGGTCTGTCGGAGGGATATGGGATGGCTCTGTTGGTATCGTCTTACCAATATTCTTCCACAAGCAAGTAAAACATGTCATTGCTCTCTTACCTGCATGAGAAGAGAATCCTGGCGCACACCAGTAGGCTCTTTCCAACTTGCACATACCCTCTTTGCCCAGATGAGTCAGACCGTGTGCCGCCTCAGCTAGAGTTGGAAGATATGCTCTGGGGCCACTGGCTTACCGTGTCCACCTGTCCAAAGTCCTGACTGCCTTTTCCTGTAGGGAACACAAACTTTTTCATTTTAATTTACTGTTGTGTGTTATCAGTTGTGTAAAGTAAACCATCTGTGGAAAGTGAAAAGAGAGGGGAAATAATAAAAAGAAAATTGTCAGGTTTGCGTTCACCATCAGGCTGTCACACCATCATGCATATCGGTGTCTGTACACAGTCTCCCATTTGTACTTCCTGGGCGGGAGCACGCTATATGTATACCATCTCTAACAAAACTCCTGTTAAGTTAATCAGAGGTAATTTCTGCTTGAGAAAAGAGCAAAAGTTTAGAGGCCTCATCTCAACCCCCGCAAATGTTGTCAAAAAGAGTAAAGTTGCAATTATTCCGTTCTTCCCATTAACCGAATCTGTGTTTTCTATATCTCTCGTGATTCCTTAATATATGTCCCTTGATCCCGTCTATGTGTTTAATAATGTGGTTTGTATTCTATGTCTAGGGGTCTAGGGGTCTATATTGACTATGTGTTCTACTACTCTTACAATTTCTAGCAAAATGTCCTTTATTTTTACAAGTGTAACATATTATTGGCCTTTTCTTACCACCAGGGTTTTGGGGTATAGGCTGATGAGACTTTGCTGTAAGAGCCTGTATATTTTCAATCCTCAGCCTCTCCTCCTGTTGTTCTCTACACCTAGCAATATTCTTGTGGTGTTCAATTGCGCACTCTCTAAGACAAGCTTCTGTGGACCCTCTCCAATCAGGCAAAGATATTTGTACCCTGTCCCTTACTGTCTTATTGAGTTCGTCCATTAGCACAGAGACAGCTACCTCCCTGTAATTCGCATCGTTCCCTGTATCTGATATCCCAATGTATCTATCCATTATTTGCAGGGCCCGATGGAAATATTTAGATGCCATTTCATTTTCCCTTTGTTTTATGGAGAAAATTCTTCTCCACTTAACAGTAGTGGGGAAATACAACTCTAGTTGCCTGTTAATTTGTTCCACATTCTCCTGATTGTTTCCGTCAGTCATAGGACTATCCGACTCTAATCTACAATCAGTGATACATTTTTGTGTGTCAATACTAGGGGGTAGGCACGCTTTCAAAAATATCCACCAATCTTTGTTAGCTGGTTCATGAGCATTACCCAAATCTCTGATAAACTTCTGACATCTGGCTAAATGCTTCTGAGGATCGGGGAATTCTGTAATGATGACCGCAGCTCAGCTCTGGACCATGGGCAATACATTGCATTATTCCTGGTGAGGATTACTCCCTGACTATCGGTTCCCCCATTGGGAGTTACTATTTCCAAGACAGGATGTAATCCTACCATTCCGTTCCTAATCTGTTTACTGTGAGGTGTTGTTGTCTCTCTGCAATGAACCGTCTCACACTTACCGGTAGCTGTGACCTCACCAGCTCTTTCATTGGGGAATACTGTTACTGCTCTACCTGGTTGGACAGGCCCCACCTGAGTTTCCTGCAAGGTGACTGCCTGGAGGAGAGCTGCGATTTGGCTGGGTACTTCATCTTTCTGTGACCTAAAACTCTGGAGAGACTTCAAAACAGGATACAACTTGCAAAAGTTAGGGTTAATACATTTCTCTTGCATTCTATTATCAGTCATAGATATACCATTGGCTGTAGCCATCTCTTCCCTCTCGACCTGTGTCGATAATGGTGTGTTTGTGTCCTCATTCCTGCTAGGTTTTGAACCTGTTTTGCGAGCTAATTCCCTTTGCGCATCCCCCTCTTGCTGCCGTAGATTTAAGCAATCAGTATGTCTAATCCTTTGTTTTCTGGATTTTATCAGACATATCCTTGTCCTTAAGTTCTGCAATATCTCTGGTTCAAAGCTGCCCACCCTAGGGAATGATACCCTATCTTTGTCAGTCATACGTACCCATTCAGACAAAAAGTCTTCAGCGTGTGGACCATATTTCCCACACAAGCAGCAATCAGATCAACTAACTACTAACAGTAACTATAAACGGAGAGGACGCCAGCCACGTCCTCTCCCTATCAATCTCAATGCACGTGTGAAAATGGCGGCGACGCACGGCTCCTTATATAGAATCCGAGTCTCGCGATAGAATACGAGCCTCGCGAGAATCCGACAGCGGGATGATGACGTTCGGGCGCGCTCGGGTTAGCCGAGCAAGGCGGGAAGATCCGAGTCTGCCTCGGACCCGTGTAAAAAGGCTGAAGTTCGGGGGGGTTCGGATTCCGAGGAACCGAACCCGCTCATCTCTACTATTTACTGTACACCTGGCTCACATCATCACCATTTTGTACACATAAACTACTGATATTTATTGCCAGAAGCTTCTCTACAAATATTGGTCCTATACAAGTCTTATACTGTACAATCAGGCTATTTGTGGACTAACTTGTTCACAGTACAGAACCTTACCCAAACAAGTTGAGATACATCCAGTGGTAACTCCAGAGGTGGGGCTGCAGCGCAGTTCAAAATCTAGAAAATAGAGCCACACCAACTGCCAGTGAGTCCCAGCCAGCAATGTTTGGCAGTGTTTGGGGTGGCACTTGGTTGTTGGTTTTATGTATTTCATGTTGCCTGTACATGTTTGTTTTTGTTTTTATTGCTTAGACGCAACTATCATTTGCCCCATCAAAACTTGCACCAGCACCAAGCTAGGTGCCGAAATGATGGTCTATGATGTGAACAATAATGTTAGTAATCAGTTAGAAAACAGTCATCGACAAGCCTGCAACACTCCGATAACACGTCCATAAGACGGACTATCTCCATGCATCCACTTAGTGACCTAACAGTCACCTCCCCAGGGAGGCCCAATACATTTTCAAGACATTTCTGAGACCATAGGTCTAAATCACAACTGCGCTTCTGTGCACATGGACACAAGCACAGTGTAGCAATATGCACAGAAAGCAAATTGCTCAATTGCAACCAACATCGGCACTGCATCTGTCTCAGGGGTTTATTTATAAAAAATTGGGTTGCAAAAACTGACACTTCTGATCATGTTTATGCCGGATTTTTAAAAAGGCAATGCTTTTACAAGCATGACACAGCTAGTAAAAGTATTGTCCTTTTAAATGTACAGTAGAACATCACCATGCTCAGAAGTATCGGGATTTACAACCCATCTCTTTGAAAATAAACCCCTCTGAATCAGGCTCTGAGATTGATAAAAATTCTTCCTATGCAATCAGAATCCTAAAATAAATAAGCTCCTGAAATGTTGCCACTAGTTTAAATCTGTATGCAATATGTGATGGTCTTTTTACAAGCTGTAGATAAAATGATTTGCTTCACTGTACTTTCAAACTAGGCATGGCTGATAGAAAACAATAAAACAAGTGTCCTATGGGCTGACTGAAGTCTCAGAAAATGCACAAGATGTTATAAAATATTCCATATATTCACACCCATAGATGAATAACAGAAGCATACCATCATCTCCCTCCTGCATCATCTTTCAGCACTCTCTGTGTCTCTTTTCTCCCCCTTCCTTCATTCTATGTCTCTCTATGTCTCCCCTCTCCCTTCATTGTATGTCTCACCGTGTCTCCCCCCCTTTGTTGTATGTCTGTGTCTCTTTTTTCCCCCTTCATTGTGTGCCTTTCTGTGTCTCTTCCCCTTCCTTAATTGTATGTTTCACTGTGTCTTTTCCCCCATTGTATGCCACTCTGTGTCTCTTTTCTCCCCCCACCTTCATTGTATATCTCTCTGTTTCTTTATTCTCCCCCCTTCATTGTATATCTCTCTATGTTTCTCCCCTCGCCCTTCATTGTATGTCTCTGTGGGTCTCTCTTTCTCCCCCCTCACCTCCTTCCTGTGTCATCTCTCAGCACACCATCATCTCCCCCCTTCATTCTATGACTCTCTGTGTTTCTTTTATCCCACCTTCTTTCTATTTCTCTCTGTGTCTACCCTCCCACTTCATTGTAAGTATATCTGTGTAATCCCCCCTTCATTGTATGTCTCTCTGTGTCTCTTTTCTCCCCCATTGTATGTCTCTCTGTCTCTTTCCTTCCCCCACCTTCATTGTATATCTCTCTGTGTGTCTTTTCTAAACCTTCATTGTATGTCTCTCTGTGTCTCTTTTCTCCCCCCCATTGTATGTCTCTCTGTGTCTCTTTCCTTCCCCCACCTTCATTGTATATCTCTCTGTGTGACTTTTCTAAACCTTCATTGTGTGTCTTTTCTCCCCCTTCATTGTATGTCTCTCTGTGTTTCTCCCCTCCCTTTCATTGTATGTCTCTCTGTGTCTCTTCCCCCCTTCATTGTATGTCTTTATGTGTCTCTTTTTCCCCTCCACCTTGTGAGATCAAAGGAGGAGGCAAGGCAGCAAGATCTGGATGCTGCACTGCAATGGTGGGTGGGAGGTGCTGCAATTAGTAGATGGAATGTCGGTGGTGTGGCAGGCACAATGGTGGCAGGAGGGCAGGCAGTGTGGGTATGATGCCCTGTCCAGCGGTGCCCCCCACTATTGGGTGTGCCACAGCATCCACGGCACACACCCTACTTGCCCCGCCCGAGTTACACCACTGCATGATGGTGAGATTCTCTTTTATTTTTTTTAAATGGCACATTGTTTTATTGTTGTGCAGCAAATTAGTATTCACTGTATATATAAAAATAGTTGTCAATGAAGTGTTAACACTTATTATGGGATATTTCCTTGAGTTTTTATAAATAGCTTAAAAATCATTCTTTGCAGCTTTTGCCCATACATTATTGGCCTGATTCAGTGTCATCCACCATATGGATGTGGGCTCAGTTAGGAAATGTTTTAAGTACTACACATGTTTCCAAATCACATGGTGCATTGGTCACAATGGTTTCTGGAGACGCACAGGTGCCATCTCTTTTGTCAGGTGCCATCTCTTTTGTCATGACGAATTGCACCTGACTGAGGAGGGGGCAGCGGTGCTGGGGGGAAGGATGGTTAGAAGGTTGAAGGAGATTTTAAACTAGGAGCCTGGGGGGAGGGTTTAGCTAGAAACTACGGGTCATGCAGTGAGAATAGTGGGGATGGCGGTAGTAAACTAAATGGGGGAGAAGTTGGGGGGAGGGTAAGAGCAGGCGGTAAGGTTACTAACATGGGTACTAAAAGAGATTTTACCAAAGCAGTAACCAATGATGATTACAGGTCATCATTGCTACATAAGGTGAAAGATGTCCCTAACGCAATGGAAAATACTTATCTTAGTTGTATGTATGTAAATGCTAGAAGCATTACTGGTAAAAAGGGCAAACTAGAAATACTTGCTGCAAGCAAACAGTATGATATTATAGGCATTACTGAAACTTGGTGGGACGAATCTTATGATTGGACAGTCAATCTAGAGGGATATACACTGTTTAGGAGAGACAGACTAAATAAAAAGGGTGGAGGGGTGTGTCGTTACGTAAAGCCATTTTTAAAACCTGATATACGGGAAGATATTTAGGAGGGGACTGTAGACACTGTCGAGACATTATGGGTAGAAATTGCATGCGGGGAAAAGGGAATAAAAAAGTTAGTATTGGGTGTATGCTACAGGCCGCCTGGTATCAACGTATCTGATGAGGAATTGTTACTAAAGCAAATTGAAAGAGCAGCAGGAGTAGGAGACATAGTAGTGATGGGAGATTTTAACTATCCAGAGATAAACTGAAAAACGATTCATGTGATACTGCTAGGGGCAATATGTTTTTAAACACACTTAATGATAACTACTTAGTTCAACTAATTGAGGAACCAACTAGGTACAATGCAATCTTAGACCTGGTATTATCAAACAATGGGGATTTGGTATCAGGTATTATAGTAGGGGAACCCATAGGAAACAGCGACCACAATATGGTCACATTCAATATCAGTTTTCATAAACAGCCCTAAACTGGCTCAACTAGGACTCTAAACTCTAGCAAAGCAAATTTTGAAAAGATGAGGGTATTTTTCAGGGATAATGAATGGGAAGGTTTGTTTTTGGGAAAAAATACTGCAGAGAAATGGGAGGTACTAAAATTCCTGCTAGCTAAAAATACTCTCAAATTTATTCCTACGAGCAGCAAAAAAAGGATAAAAATCATAAACCGATGTGGCTTAACAAAAAGATAAAGGAACTTATGGACAAAAAAAGGCGAGCATTTAAAAAATACAAATCTGACGGGGAAGCAGAGTCATTTCAGCACTATAAGGAATGTAACAAAATATGCAAAAAGGAAATAAGAGCGGCTGAAATACAAATCTGACGGGGAAGCAGAGTCATTTCAGCACTATAAGGAATGTAACAAAATATGCAAAAAGGAAATAAGAGAAACTGAAAAACTAGTAGCAAAGGAAAGCAAAGCGAATCCCAAAAAATTATTTAAATACATTAATAGCAAGAGATTAAAGAAGGAGAGTATAGGCCCTTTAAAAGACAAGTTGGGAGTCTTAAGCAAAAATTATAATGACACAGCGGACACACTAAATGAGTTTTTTTCAACAGTATTTACTAGAGAGGACCCAATTCAGGGGCTAACACATAATCTCAATAATGAGAATATCCCACTGATAGGTACTTATTTAAGCGAGGAAGTGGTCTGTGACCGATTAAAACATTTAAAGATTAATAAGTCACCAGGTCCCGATGGTATTCACCCAAGGGTTCTAATGGAGCTTCACTCTGAACTTGCAAAACCGCTATTTTTGATCTTTAAGGATTCAGTAATATCAGGTATGGTTCCCAAAGACTGGCGTATAGCGGAAGTAGTGCCTATATTCAAAAAGGGAAGTAAAGATGAACCAGTAATCATAGACCAGTTAGTCTTACATCTATAGTGGGGAAAGTATTGGAAGGTATTCTAAGAGATAGTATTCAGAAGTTCCTTGAAGTCAATAAGATCATTAAAAGGAATCAACATGAGTTTATGAAGGACAGATCCTGTCAAACCAACTTACTTGGCTTTTATGAAACAGTAAGCGCAAACCTAGATCAGGGTAAGGAGGTGGGTGTAATCTTTTTAGTTTTTGCCAAAGCATTCGACACTGTACCACACATGAGACTTATCTACAAGCTACAAGAAACAGGGCTAGGAAGCACAATATGCACTTGGGTCAAAAACTGGTTAGATAATAGGGAGCATTGCGTTGTGGTTAACGGATCTTTTTCAACTTGGACTGAAGTGTTAAGTGGTGTGCCGCAAGGCTCAGTATTAGGACCGCTATTGTTCAATATTTTCATTAACGACCTAGAAGGTCTAGAGAGCATGCTGTCAATTTTTGCAGATGATACCAAATTTTGTAAAGTTATAAATGCGGAGGGGGATGCTGAGTCGCTTCAGAACGACTTAGTTAAATTAGGAGCTTGGGCAGCAAAATGGAGAATGCGCTTCAATACAGACAAGTGTAAGATAATGCACTGTGGTAACAAGAACAAAAATAACACCTACCTACTAAATGGGGAAAAATTAGGGGATTCTGTACTATGAGGTGTCCTCATAGATAGCAAACTAAGCAGTAGTACCCAAAGTAGGACTGCAGCAAAGAAGGCTAATAAGAATTTAGCATGCATAAAATGGGGAATTGATGCTAGGGACGAGAGTATTATATTCCCGTTATATAAATCACTTGTGAGGCCACACCTTGAATACTGTGTACAATTCTGGGCACCTTACTACAAAAAGGACATCCTGGAGCTAGAAAAGATTCAGAGGCGGGCGACCAAACTAATTAAGGGTATGGAGACGCTGGAATACGAGGAAAGGCTTGCAAGACTAGGCATGTTTACACTGGAAAAGAGGAGATTAAGAGGGGACATGATCAACATTTACAAATATATAAGGGGACAATATATAGATCTTGCGCAGGACCTGTTTTTGGTTAGATCAACACAGAGAACTCATGGACACTCGCTCAGGTTAGAGGAGAGGAGATTGCGCACAATACGGCGTAAAGGCTTTTTTACGGTAAGGACGATACGTGTTTGGAATTCCCTGCCTGAGGGAGTTGTAATGGCCGACTCAGTCAACACCTTTAAGAATGGGTTAGATAAATTCCTAATGGATAATGATATCCAGGGTTACGGGGCATAGTCACGCACTATGGTTTTTATAAAAAAGAGGGGTAAAATGTAACAGCAGTCATCAACTTCAGTCAAAATTTTATACAAAATAATCGTGCATAGGAGACCACAAATAGGTTGAACTCGATGGACAATTGTCTTTTTCAACCTTAGATACTATGTAACTATGTTACTATGTTACTAAGACATATTTGGTGGTGGTGGCATATACAGGCATCTTGCTGACATCAGCTGCATCTCAAGATTCACAACTGTCACACAATACGCCATAGTCAGAAGAATAAACTGAACTTGCAGGTGCAATTTTAATTGTACGTCCATTGGTGCATTTGACAAATGAATGGAATGAGATCTTGGACAATTGCTCATTTTCTTTTTTTCTCTCATTTTCCTTGATTAAATTATTGATTAAATTTAGGAAAGAAAAAGTTCATAAAATCTCAGTTGAGATAGAGAAAATTCAAGAACTCCTTAAACCCCATGAAAATAGTAAAGAATTTATAGAACGTGATGGGGTACTCAATAATAGAATCAATGAATTTGAGCATTCACTAATTCTCTTTAAAAAGAAAAAACTGGAAAGAGATAATAATGATTATAGGTCTGGTCGAGTCAGGACCTATAATAAGAGAGAGGGAGAGAACATGTATTCAAAAAGGAATAGATCAAGGAGTAATAATAATTATAATAAATATTCAAAATATAGGAACGAACGAGATAGGACTCCAATGACCAGAAATAATCACTCAGAGGGAAGTAACAGGTATAGTGGTCAGAATAGGGGTGTATCAGATCAAAGATGCCAGGAGTCGGTAAGAGGACAAAGACAGGAAGTTGGAAGAAAGGGAGAAGTAAGAGACAATCATCAAACCTATCAGAGTAGAGGTAATTCAGGTCAGTATATGAATGATAAAGGGGTATTTGAAGAGAGAGGAGCGAGACCAAAAGAAACTACAATGGCAGAAAAAGGGAATCAGTATAGAGAGAAAGATGAGATATCAAAGGTTTTTTTAGGACAAAGGGAAAGGGAAAGATCAAAATGGGAAACACAAAACAGATTCGAATCTCTACAAGCGATCACCCCCAAAAGATCAAGAGAAGAACTAGGGGGTGTAGAGGAGGACAGAAGGTACAACGCCAAAAGCGTAAAACTAGGTTGAGAAATAAAGGTATATATAACTTATCAACTAGAGTTTTGACTGAACACGAAAAAGCAGTGATAGCCAAAGGCTTAAAATTTGCCCCTTCAGTAAAACCTGATATATTTGAATTATTTGTAGCACTAAACAAGTTTACAAGAGACCTTTGTCGTAAGAGATATTTTATGAATAAAACTCTTAAGAATAAGGAAATTGAAGGTATACCTATAATACTTAATAAGGAGGATGAGAATGGCCTACTCATATTAAACTCTTTACTGTACGAGAATGGAGAAGAAGAAGCTCCAACCGAAACACAACAAGTAAAGGTCTTTGATATAATAGAGAATATAACAAGTAGTAGGATATTTAAGAAAAGATCTGAATTTTATCCTCTACAACATCGTAGTGCATACATTGAAACCTTTTATACATCAACCTTAAAGGATTTTCGTTTATTATGTGATAAGAAGAGAAAGGGTAAGGGAAGGAAAGATAATTTGAACATAAATGAACGCCGAGCCTTACGATCCTTGAAACAAGATCCCAACATAATTATTAAAAATGCGGATAAGGGAGGGGGGGTTGTAATACAAGATAAATCATCATATTTAGAAGAAGCTGAAAGACAATTATCTAATCAAGAATACTATCATAAATTGAGAGGGAATCCCACTGAAAAATATATGCAAGAACTTTGGTCACTTCTAAGTGGTGCCCTGTCAGAGAGAGCAATTACCAAAGATGAGCAATTGTATCTTTTCAATTCACACCCAATTATCCCCACATATTATCACCTCCCCAAAATTCACAAGTCTTTGGTAGCACCACCTGGTCGTCCCATAATTTCAGGTGTTGGGTCCCTCACTTCAAATCTATCTGAATTCGTTGACTCCTTTTTACAAACTCACGTCGTGGGCCTTCGGTCCTACATCAGGGACACCACTCATTTTTTAAATCTGGTGAGCGGTATTGAATGGCGACCCAATTATGTCTTTTTAACCTGTGATGTAGAATCACTTTACACAAATATACCACACGGTGAGGGTATTGAGGCATGTCGCCATTACCTTAGTTCCGATGTGGGTATGATGCCCGGGCGACGTGAGTTTGTATTGGAGTCAATTGAATATATTTTAACACATAACTATTTTTTGTTTAATTCACAGTTTTTCTTGCAAGTGCACGGTACCGCCATGGGCACCAAGTTCGCCCCGAGTTTTGCAAATTTGTATATGGGCCTCTTCGAAGAAAAATATATTTGGGGGGGTCCATACGTGTCGAACTTGGTGCTCTATGGTCGGTACATTGATGATCTTTTTATTATTTGGGATGGGGAATCTAGTGTTTCTTCTTTTATATCTTATATTAATTCTAACACTTTTGGGTTAAAATTCACACACTCTTGTCACTCATCACATATTGCTTATCTGGATGTTGCTCTCTCTGTCAGGGAAAATACTATAATAACGGAAACGTTTAGGAAGGAAGTTGAATGTAACAACTATTTAAACTACACAAGTTGTCATCATCACAAATGGAAAGATAATATACCAGTGGGACAATATTTGAGGATGAAAAGAAATTGTACTGAAGAACCAGAATTTCAGAAACATGCTGCTATAATAACTGAAGCCCTGATTGATCAAGGATATCCCCCCAGATTGTTAGAAGAATCCTTAGAGAAAGTGAAAAATAGAGATAGAAGCTCCCTTTTGTCTAAACCATCGATTAGCACCACACAAGACTCTAATATTAAAATAAATACTAATATTATTACAAATAAAACAAAGAATTATGATAATAGGATACTCCCCTTCATAACTAAATATAATATAGATTCAAATGAAATTAAAAAAGTTCTACATAAGAACTTTGAAATCTTGAAATTAGACAAGGTACTGAACCCATGTTTAGGAGAATCAGTGGGGGTAGTTTTCCGTAAGGCTAGGACCATTAAAAATGCGATTTCACCAAGCTTTTTTCATAATCAAGGTATTGATACTACTAGAACTGTAAATTGGTTAACGAAATTACGAGGGTGTTACAGGTGTGGAAGAAAGAACTGTTTGACCTGTTCTCACATTATTAATAAAAGTTTGACCTTTGAGTCCTTTTCTTTGGGTAATACGTTTGAAATAGAGACACTAATCAACTGTCAACATTCATACGTCATCTATCTTGTTACATGTATATGTAAGAAACAATACGTAGGGCGGACAATTAGAAGTTTAAACACAAGGTTTCTCGAGCACAGGAGAAATGTAATAAAAAAGAATTGTAAACATAGTCTTTCACGACATGTTACCTATTGTCATGGGGGTGATGTTGGGGTATTGAAAGTACAAGGAATAGAACATATAGCTCCCACATCACGAGGGGGGGATAGGTTTAATCGGTTGTGCACTAGGGAGGCTTATTGGATATTCTCGTTGGGGACCCTTATACCGGAGGGTCTCAATGAGAATGTCGAATTGAATAATATTGGTAATTGAATGGCCAAAAGTATTGGGTAGGATATAGTTTTATATCTCCTAGATGCTAAAGAAGAAGTTCATACATCTAATCAAGAAATAGTAAATATAATTAGTATTTTAAGATTCCGATATTTGAGGTTAACAACAATTAGGTACTTTCATAAATCTAATCTATTTCCCTCTATTGTTGGAGAGTTATTTTGCTCTTATTAAGATTTTACTTTTAGGGCAAATATAATTTACAACAGATAGCTGCTGTGCCTGATAGGTTAAATTAGAGTGTGCTGGTATATGGAGTTAGGTTATGAAAAGCTAAACAGACACATAATTGATACATATTTGTATACATAAGCATATAAATATTTGGTATTAATATGCTAAAGAGAATTAAGAGTAGTAGGTGTACTGCAATAATTTTCTGAATTTAGCTAGTAAAAAGTGTTGTACTAATAATTTATTGTTACGAAATAATCATTTTTATATATAAGATCAAGATGAGTCTGTCCGGGTTTGAACCCGGGTCTATGTGAATAAGTGGTCAGCTGTATTCCCTCTGAGCCACAAGTGTTTCTCTTAAATCCAATGTGGTTTTAGGATATGTTAAATCTATAATGGAATTGTTCACTATTTCTCCTGGTCAGTTTCTATTTGTATCTGTTTTCATATATTTTTATTATTTTTTAAGCAGCTTTTGTATGCGGTTTATAACTACACCACCAAGAAAAGTTTTAAGGCTGAATTGATGAACTGTTTATAATATATGTGTTTTTTAAATGATAAATACGTGTTCCAAACATATGTAGTGGTTTAGACAACAGCTGTGTGTAATTAATGACATTAGCATTCCGATTGGTCCATTGTCCTATAAAAACCACACCAATGCTGCTGTTTAGAATATCCTCTGACGAAACCGCCAGCCTATTTAGCGGAGAAACGCGTAAGGAAGGCACCAGCATCTGCAAACTACTGCCCGCTGATATCCAGTCCCAGTGAGCACCGGAAAACCATCAAACAGGGCAAAAGCTATAGCGAGACCGAGCAAAGGAGGTCCGCACCCTGTCTATTTCAAAGCCGCTGCAGCCGTGAGTAACCAGTGATTCATACAGTTGCTAGACAGCACAGGGGTGAAGTGTACCGCCGCAGCTAATAATCAACATAGCGGACTCTCCCTGTTAGCAACAAGCAAGCCCACAAGGGAGTGAAGCTATTGATCTACACCTTTATTCCGGCTAAAGAGTTTCAATATGACGGTATACTAATTGGGGTCGTAGCATACCGCTGTGGACAGCACAATACACAGCGCTCTCCCCCTGATAAACTCTAATAACTGGATCAAAGTGGCTAAAATCAATAAACTGCACTTTACATTCCGGTACTTACAAGGAATAGCTGTTCATGTAGCAATTGCTAATAAGTATATATACAAAAGACAACTCATGGACACTTTTTATTAATATTTTTAAAGGGCAATTTTATATGAGTTTTTGTATGTGGATATTGCATGTGGATCGGATTGTTTGAATATATTAATTTGTATCTACATATGGTTTTATGTTTTATGTTATAAAAGGAATATGAACAAAATAAAATAAATATATTTAAAATCCAATACGATTTAAGCGCTCCCTTGATAGTGTATACTATCTTTTTCCATATTGTCTTTCATAGATATGTAGTTTATAAAATGGCTGCTGACATGTGACTTTTTATGGTCTAACAAAGAATGCCATGTGCTTAGATCTGGAAACATAAGATGGCTGCTGGCATTACAATAGACCATGCAGTCACATGCTGCCCCTCCCCCTACACACACACAAACACACACACACACACACACACACACACACAAACACACACACACACACACACACACACACACACACACACACACAACCCAAAATCAAGATGTTTCTTCAGATAGATATTTCTCCAATATCTATCAATATATCTATGGTTAGATTTTATTGAATCTGTGATTTGCCGAGTGCATGGAGACTTATTTCCCCAGTAATAAATAAAAACACACACACATACATGCACTTCTCACACTTCTTTCATATTCTTTCTTTCTTATATAGTATGAACCTGTGAAAATATTCTATGGTGACTTGCATTGTATTTGACCAATACTGTTTAATGATAAATGTGAATTCTATGAGTATTAATTGTTTGTTGAAATACATCCTTACATTTTACATTTTATATGACTGGCGTGCATTCTTCCATGAATAGAATATTCCTAATGATGTAAAGATATATGTATAGGTACAACCTCTGCGAGTAGGTTATTAAGGTACACAATTAGTGATTAATTATTATAAATCACTAAAAGATTAAAATTATACATTTGCTTTTAAGATATGAAATATAGTAATATAATACAAGCAATAGGAACAGACAGGAAAAGGAGGGGAAATAGCAAAGTGCCCCTTATCACTGTACATGAGCAAAATAATTACATAATTGACAGTAATCTTAGAATCTGCTATAATTGAACTTTACTCTACTGAAGCAACTGAGTGTATATTTATTATAAATTACAGATTGCAGTGGCACTGCAATTTATTAAAACTCATTTTGTGATGTGACATGAAAATCTCTCCCCACCTGTGATCCACCACATCTACCTCTATAGAATACAGTATCTTTTCAGTAGTGGATCTGTAAATTGAATAAATGTGTATACACTGCCAGAGAGACTTCCCATGTCCTATAAAAACCTGCCTATGTAGCATAGTCTGTATGCACAACATTGAGAGGCCATGTACTGTACACCCAGGGAAAAAAAAATAATTTTCCCTGTAATACACATGTACAAGAGGGAACATCATACACGTGCAGTAGATCTAAAGAATACACCCTCCCTATAGCAATTACCCTTCATGCAAAGTTCAGCAAACCAAATTAAGGTCATTCCTGGTGAAATGTCAATTCCATGCCAATATTCACAAATCAGAAGAACAACAACATTTCCCACATCAGGATTCATGGTGATCCACATACCCTTTAAAGAAAGAATAGTACTACAGGATAAAGGTTTGTGTCTCATGTCCTTCAACAATCTATTAAAATAAAGAACAGTTTGGATTTGGAGGAATCTGACAGAACCGAATTTGGGGTTTCCAAGTAAAATTGGGTCCTGGCTTGGCTCCTCCTGCCAAATTTGGTTATCAAAACAAAGCAATAATAAATTTTCCCAGAACTTTCAGCTCTTGCATGTTTTTGATTGCATATAAGAGTCCCTTCTTCATGATTTCTGGTGTCATTTAACATAGAAGAGTGCATGGAGTTGGTGTGGACTGTACAACAATACTAAGCACCCTTGGAGAAAGTTGTATGATGTTGGAGTCTGTAGGAAGGGTGTCAAAAAAGTAGGCATCTTTAATTTGTGTTGCAGGTTCAGACACTAGCAACTGTAATCTTCAAACAGGCTCCTGTGTATGTTTATTAGAACTTGAAATGTGTTGCACTTAAATACAATTGTATTTTACAAGGGTATCTGGGTTAGGTACAAAATTCTGGCAGTCAGGATCGAGACAATCAGAAGACTGAAAGCAGGATCCCAAATACCAGAATCCTAACATATCCCAGTAAGTATTGTCAACATACTGCTATGCCTAATCCTAACTAACCCCTTCCACAGCTACACCCTAACCTTCCCTCCCACAACCTAACCTTAACCTCTCCTTCCCACAGCCTAACCCACCATTCCCACATCTTAATCATTACCTCCCCTCCCATAGACTAACTTTAACCTCCCCCTCCCACAAACTAAACCTAAGCCACCCCTCCCACAGCTTAACCATAACATCCCTCTTCCCATTCCCTAACCTTAACTTTGCCCTTCCATGGCCAAACCCTAATCTCCCCCTAGTGCCTAACCTTAACTCCAACCCCTTTACTTACCTCCTGGATGTGTCAAGATTCTGGATATTGGGATAGCACTGTTGGTCTGACTGTTGGGATCCTGGCTGCCGGTAGTTTGATCACATCCCGGATATCTACAGAATCTACACAGCACACAGCAGGATATATTGTGATTGAAAGCAAAAACAGTATGATTTCAAGCTTGGCTGACCAAAAATGCTATGGTGTGCCTGAGTGAGCTACACTCTTCAGAAGACATCTGTCACAGTGCCATCCTGAGACCCCAGTCACACACCCTGATACTTACCTATTCGGGCACTGTCGGGTCCTCTCTATAGTTTGCTGGGAATCTGCTGGTGACTAACTTCTGCTGCAGCTGGCTCTCCATCTCCCTTCCTGCTCCTATATCCTGTATGTGCAGCCAGTCCTGGCATTCTTCATTCAGGAGTTCTCTCCAACTTTGAACCAAGAGCACTGCCATCTTCTTTCTGGTCAGCTGACCACTTACCTACTGAGAATTCAGTTCCTCGTTCCCCAGAGGTCTCAGTGAATCTGAAGCAAGCAGTTCCTATAGAACAATTTCCTGGAGCACTCAAAGGTTGCCAGTGCAGTGTCTGTCACTGCCTGTTGTGTGAGCAGACTCTCTGTGCTACTCAACATTTATTCACTGAGGTATTACCAGTGGACATCTTTTCCTGCTTTGCGACTAGAAAGACTGGTGCCCTTCCAGTGTTCCACTGGTTCCAGCCCAATGTCTAGATTCTCTGGTTCCAGCCTGGTGTCCAGCTCTCATTCCACTGTTTCCAGCCAGTGTCCATTCCCACTGGCTCCAGCCTAGTGTTCAGTAGCACCGGTTCCAGTCCAGTGTCCAGATCCACTGGTTATGGACTGGTTTCCAGCTTTTACCACACTGCTTCCAACCCAGTGTTCAGTTCCACTGGCCCCAGTCTAGTGCCCAGCTCCAGAATCACAAGTGTCTAGTTACACCAGTTCCAGCCCTGTGTTCAGCTCAACAACCGTAGTTCAAGTTATGCCTCCAGTACCTTAGGTTTCAGATTCCAGTTCAACATTCCAAAGTCTAAAGCTACCGGTTCCAGTCTGCTAACCTGGACTCTAGAATCTCATATGCACTCCAGTTCTACAGTCTACAGACTGTATTAATTACTTTGGTCATTCCAATTTTCATACCTAACCTAGCCTTGTATTTTACTAGTCCAGACTTTTCTGGGAATCAAGCTCAGACAGTAATATTTGGTTCTCTACATCTTTCCTCACTGTCCCTGTCTGGTCAAATACAGTAGATATATGTTCTATAGTCCTTCTGCTTTTGCTGATAGTTAACTTCCTGCAATTCCTTAAATGCACAAACTGTATAAAACTACCTAGCTTTTTTTACACAGCTTCCACTTCTTTTCCAACCCTAGACTCAAGTCCAGGAACAAACTCACCCAGACCTAACATCATATTTTCCTGTTAGAAAAAAACAATCTCAAGTCTTTTATTATTACATTTAGATATTTCAAGGGAAGATTGTATATTTTTGAGAGGAAGTTTATATTACTGTACTTGCTGATTTTTTGTGTGCCTACCAGCTGCTTCCCAAAATAATAAATAGCCCAAAAAAATCTGTGTTAAAAAAAAATCTCTAGTCAATTTAGACATTTCAAGGGAATATTGTGTGATTTTGAGAGGCAGCAAATTTCACTGTATTTACTGGGTGTTGTAATCCTGTCAGCTGCTTCCCATTATGATAAAGTTGAAAAAAAGTAGTTTGTTTTATTTTAAATTATCAAGTATTTCAATTCACTTTAGATATTTCAAGGGATGATTGGGTGTTTTGACTCAGAATCAAAACTTTATTAATACAAAGCAAAAATCTGACTCCATGAAGACAATGTTATAAGTTTCCACATGATTATCACCAGTATACTCCCATAACTTATTAATTAACATTCAATTTCTACTAAACTGTTACAGTGGGTTGAGTTGCCTGAGGTCTATAATTTCCTAGTCTGAGAATTTTTGTATTAACTTATTAATTATCAGTTTCCTCTAGTCTGTTACCCTGGCTTGAATCACCTTTGCTGGCCTGAGGCCTGTTATTTGCTGGTTTGAGAAGTTTCCATTTGAATTCTCACATTTGGAGGCTTGTTTTTTAATAGTTTGGTCTTATTTACTTTTCTTTGTAGTGATTAATGCTTTATCATATGCTAAATACTCCACCTTCAATCATCTGTACTGGTCTTAGACCTGTGACTTGCTGGTAGGAGAAGTGTGTTGGTAATAAATTATATTTTCTACTAGGTCTTTTAGGCTATTCGTTCTTAATTAATTTTTTTTATTATTATTATTACATTTTATTTATAGGGCGCCACAAGTGTTTCGCAGCGCCGTACAAAGGGAGAGGAGGTTGGAGATGTAGGGAGCAGTGGAATTAGAGATGGCCTTGTATGTGAGGGTGAGGAGTTTGAAGAGGATTCTGTAGGGGAATGGGAGCCAGTGTAGTTTTTGTTGAAGGGGAGTGGCAGAAGTGGAGCGGCGGGAGAGGAAGATGAGCCTAGCTGCAGAGTTGAGGACAGATTGGAGGGGAGCGATGTGGGAGCAAGTGAGGCCAGTGAGGAGCACATTGCAGTAGTCAAGTCGTGAGATGACCAGTGAGTGGATGATAAGTTTAGTTGCACTCTGGGAGAGAAATGGCCTGATGCGAGCAATGTTGCGTAGCTGGAACCGACAAGATTGCGCCAGAGCTTGGATGTAGGGTGCAAAGGAGAGGGAGGAGTCAAGAGTGACGCCCAGGCACCTGAGTTGGGGAACGGGGGAGATGATAGTGTTGTCAACAGTGATAGAGATGTTTGTAGGGGGTGTTGCTCTGGCTGGGGGAAAGATAATAAGTTCAGTTTTATCCATGTTGAGCTTCAGAGAGCGCTCAGACATCCAGGAGGAGATGGCAGAGAGGCAGCTGGAGACCTGAGAGAGGACAATTAATAAAAACATTCTATAGTGTTGTATAGTTTATTAAACTGCCATCCTATATCCTGCCATCTTGCTATAAAGTAATTCTAGTATGTAATCTGCCACCAGTAAGGGAAGCAAGTGGTAAGAAATTGAAAACATATTAATAGAGGAATCCCGATGAGTAATCTGAAAAAGGTTTGAAAAATCTAAAAATTTTTATAATATATAATGTAATAAGGAATGCAAGCTGTCATGACAATTGTAGCAGATAATTTATATTAACCAATCAAAGTTAAAATGTAGGAGTCATAGGGAGTTCTAAAAGTTTATTTTATGCAGTGGTGCAATAGAATAAGGGAAGATCCATAGCTGTGTTCTGAGTCTATATTGTAAATACATAATATTTGTGTATATAGGTTAAGTAAAAAGGAAAATTGTGTGAAATTGAATTTATCTATTAGTGAAATTAATATTTACTTCATAAGTATAAAACAAGTGGCTATCCGTGTTGAATATATTTGTTTAAATATTTTAGTATTGATGAGGTGGGATATAATATAAAATATAACTTGACACCACATTTACTGTAAGTAGTATTGTGTTAAGGTGTAGTACTGTCATATACATTAAATTGTGGTTTGTGATCTAAAGTTGGTAAAATTAGGTTGTGAAATTATGATTAAGAGGAAATAAATGTAAATATGTGAAGTGACTGCAATAACAATTTTTTTCTGCAAATACTTGTATCTCCACTTGGTTAGGCACTTATATCTCAGGTACCCTTTCATCAACGGTCTCAGCACTGTGTCCTACAATGTCTTTTAATATCAGGACACAGCACCTGAGGTTACGCTGACAGTAGAAGTGCTCCTGTACAATGTCACTCCATTTAAGCAGTCCTTACTGTTCTCTCATCCACTTTCCACTGATTTTCAAGACGGCATGACAGCAGAAACAATGGGAACCAGACACACTGTTCATACATATGATGTCTAGGAGAGCTGTATGCAATACTGTACTCTATAACTCCCCAATGGATGAGGGAAGTTATATAACAAAAATATAATTCACGTAGATTTATCTTCAAAAACGATTATTAAGTAAGTTTGCAAGTGTTTGACTGCTGGTTGCTGTCAGTTTAATCAAAAAGCTGCTGGGGGTTACAGACTCTACTTCTGTTATAGTACAATATTATTACAATTTGCAACATACAGTATATGAACACACAGAAGAAGTCATCATACTGTATCTGACGATGACAAAATGTGATGTGGTGGATAATTAGCTAAAACAAAGTGATCACAGCTACTACAGTACTAGTATACTTTAGTAGCAACTACATGTATCAGATTAACCTTAAATGTTTTAATAACAGGAGTGACACACTGTAACTATTACACTGTGGAAGAGACTTGTTATGTTTATTTATTTTTTGCTTTGTTCTTGGTCATCCTGGTATACTGTAAGTGGATTGTAAGAGCACACAAATACATTGAAAGCTTGAAAGTGTCTATATCCAAACCTGTGTCAGAAATGTATCCTATATCTATACAATATCTTTCCATAGCAATATTTAGATATAATGTTTAAGTTGCTACGGTACCTTGATAACTGTTCTTCTGTACATTTGAAACTTATAGATATATTTGATATCTGGATTGGTGTATATTGTACCAAAAGATTTGAGACACACATATATACTGAGATTTAGGTTGGGCCTCTTATGAGAGATGATTACATACAGTATTATTCCTCACAAATGATTAATGCTAAAATAAGGTCCATATGTAATAAACAATATTTATGTTTATTAACAACATTCACCAAAAACCAGAATAAATAAACAATATACATAAAAAATGACAAAAGAAGGACTAGGTTCAAAAATTATTTTTCTTTATTGAAAATAAATGTATTTTGACATAGCCTTATATACAAGTGTTATGTATAAATGTACAGTAGTGCTCTGATTTCAAAAGATTGACCACCCTTGAATCCTGGCAAAGTGAATGAAGGGCTCCATCCACAAGTCCCACATACTTAGCGGAATTGCTCTGTCTTAGCTCTTCCTTCAATTTCTCCAGCTGCTTCTGCAAAAGCCTGATGAGTGGAATGACCTGACTCAAGCTGGCAGTGTCTGAACTGACTTCACGTGTGGCAAGTTCGAAGGGTTGGAAAACCTTGCACAACACAGAAATCATTCTCCACTGCACTTGAGTCAGGTGCATTCCCCCTCCTTTGCCTATATTGTAGGTGGATCTATAGGCTTGAATGGCCTTTTGCTGCTCCTTGATCCTCTGAAGCATATAGAGGGTTGAATTCCACCTCATTACCACCTCATTTGCTGGCGCTCCAGTCTTAGGCACGCAGTGGCTGAATGTCAAAAGTGGCCCGAAATTTTTCGAGCCACCGACAGCATCTCCTGCACGCCCCTGTCATTTTTCAAAAAATTCTGCACCACCAAATTAATGGTATCTGCAAAACATGGGACATGATGGAATGTGCCCAGATGTAATGCACGCACAATATTGTTGGCATTGTCAGATATCACAAATCCCCAGGAGAGCCTAAGTGGGGTAAGCCATTGTGCAATGATATCCCTCAGTTTCTGTAAGAGGTTCTCAGCGGTGTGCCTCTTACAAAAACTGGTGATACACAGCATAGCCTGCCTAGGAACGAGTTGGCGTTTGTGAGGTGCTGCTGCTGTTGCCGTTGTTGCTGCAGAAGGCATACATCTACCCAGTGGGCTGTCACAGTCATGTAGTCCTTAGTTTGCCCTTCTCCACTTGTGCACATGTCCGTGGTTAAGTGGACAGAGGGTAAAACTGCATTTTTGAGGACACTGAGGACACTTTTCTTAATGTCCATGTACAGTCAGGAAATCGCCTGCCTAGTGAAGTGGAACCTAGATGAAATTTGGTACCGGGGACAAATTATTTCCATCAACTGTCTAAATCACACTGCACTAATGGCGGATACTGGACACACGTCTAACACCAGCATAGTTGTTATGGCCTCAGTAATCCACTTTGCAAGAGAGTGACTGCTGTCATAGTTCATCTTCCTCGCAAAGGACTATTGGACAGTCAATTGCTTAGTTAAAGTAGTACAAGTGGTCTTCCAACTTCCTCTCTGGGATGACGACCGACAACCAGCAGCAAAAACAGCAGTGGCAGCATTAGGCAAAGCACTCAAGGATCCTCTGGAGGAATCCTGGATAGGAGAGGACTAGTCAGTCATACCAGGGACTTGGCCTGCAGGACAACTTCCAATCCTGACAGAGGAAGAAATTTACAATGAGGGAGTTGGTGGTGTGGATTGCAGGAGCTTGGATACAACAGGAAAAAGGTATTTAGGCATCACTGGACTACTTATGCTCTTACCCAAAGTTTTTGAACTTGACAATGACTTATGTTGGATGTTCCTAGGTGGTTAACGTCCTTACCCCTACTTATTATGGATTGACAAAGGCCACATATGGCTTGACACCTGTTGTCCGGATTTGTGGATAAATAATTCCACACCGAAAAGGTGGATTTTTTTTTGGTATTTTGCTCAGGCATGACAATAGGCATTTTCATCCCATGGACAACAACTGTCTTCACTGGTGCCTTATTCAAACAATCCACATTACCATCAGAATCATCATCGTCAACTTCCTCCTCAGCGGCAGCTACACCAATATCCTCCTCATCCTGGTATACTTCTAGAGTGAAATCATCAATCTCAATATCAGCAACTGGACTGGGGGTGCTCCTCCAAGCACTTGCAGAGGGTGTGCAAATGGTGGTAGGATCCTCCTCTTCCCATACAGTTTTGGGAAGGCCAGGCCGAGACATCGTAACAGCAGACACACTTGGACTTTCCTTGGGGATTTGTGATATCGCTGAGTCTGAATGCACAGTTGTTTTTTCCTGTGCTTTAACAAGCTTTTTTTTACAAAAATTTTGAGAGGGAGAAGGGCTTCCATTTTCATGAGAAGCTGAACCACCAGTCATGAACATAGGCCAAGGCCTTAGCCTTTCCTTGCCTCTATGTGTCGTTACTGGCATATTAGCAATTTTTACGTTTCTCATTAGATATATATATTTATTTTGGTTATTAATTTTTGCTTCTTGGATTTTACATGCCCTCTATGACATTGGGCATTGGACTTAGCAGACGACGTTAATGGAATTGCATCGTCAATGTCTTGACTGGTGGCAGCAGCAGCTTCAGCACTAGTACTAGTACTAGGAACTAGAAGTGGTTCCGAATCTTTCACTGTTTTTCCTTCAAGTTTTTGTTCTCCATTTCACAGGACAGCACCCGTTTATTATTACAGCACACAGAACAGTATCCCTTTATTTTTAACAGCAAACAGAACAGTGCCCCTTTTTATTTACAGCACCCCTGTATTTTTACAACACCCCTGTATTTTTACAGCATACAAGACAGGGCCACAGCACCCCTGTATTTTTACAGCACACCTGTATTTTTACAGCATACAGGACAGAGCCACAGCACCCCTGTATTTTCACAGCACCAATTTATTTTTACAGCATACATGACAGGTCCACAGTGTTCCTTTATTTTTTCAGCACCCCCGTATTTTTCCAACACCCCAGTATTTTTATAGCACCCCTGTATTTTTTTCAAAACCCCAGTATTTTTACAACATACAGGACAGGGCCACAGCACCCCTGTATTTTTACAGCACCCCTGTATTTTTACAGCATACAGGACAGGGCCACAGTGTTCCTATATTTTTACAGCACCACTGTTTTTTTACAACACCCCTGTATTTTTACAGCATACTGGACAGGGCCACATTACCCCTGTATTTTTACAGAACCCCTGTATTTTTCCAACACCCCTGTATATTTACAGCATACAAGACAGGGCAACAGCACCCCTGTATTTTTACAGCACCCTTGTATTTTTACTGCATACAGGACAGGGCCACAGCACCCCTGTATTTTTACAGCACCCCTGTATTTTTACAGCACCCATGTATTTTTACAGAATACGGGATAGGGCTACAGCACCCCTGTATTTTTACAGCACCCCTGTAGTTTTACAGCATCCAGGACAGGGCCACAGCAGCACTGTATTTTTACAGCACCCCTGTACTTTTACAGCATCCAGTACAGGGCCACAGCAGCACTGTATTTTCACAGTACCCCTGTATTTTTACAGCATACAGGACATGGCCACAGCACCCCTTGTTTTTTTTAGAGCACCCCTGTATGTTTACAGCATACAGGACAGGGCCACAGCACCCCTGTATTTTTTCAGCATAGAGGACAGGGCCACATCACCCCTGTATTTTCACAGCACCCTTGTATTTTTACAGCACCCCTGTATTGTTACAGCATACAGGATAGGGCCACAGCACCCCTGTATTTTTACAGCACTACTGTATTTTTACAGTATACAGGACAGGGCCACAGCACCCCTGTATTTTTACAGCACCCCTTTATTTTTACAGCATACAGGACAGGGCACAGCACCACTGTATTTTTACAGCACCCGACACAGCCACAGTGCCCCCTTATTTTTACAGCACACAGTACAGTGCCACTGTACAGCACAGGACTGCAGCAACCCTGTACAGCACCCCAAACATCATAGGACACCACAGAACAGCAAACCTGTACAGCACAGGACAGCAGCACCCCTAACAGCACGGGACACCAGCACAGGACACCACACCAGTACAGCACAGGACAGCAACACCCCTAACAGCACAGTACACCAGCACTGGACACCACCCCAAAGAGCACAGGACAGCAGCACCCCTGTATGCCATCACCCACAGACAGACAGAGGTCTGTCTCCCTCACTCTCCAAGTCCGGAGTGAAAATTGCGGCAACACGTGGCTCCTTATATGGAATCCAAAACTTGCGAGAATCTGACATTGATGACATTTTGCCTCGTTCTGGGATCTGAGTCTGGCAGGAAGTCCTGAGCTGGAGTCGGATCCGGGCTCAGATCCTGAAGTTCAGGGGGGGTTCAGATCTCGGAGATCCGAACCTGCCCATCCCTGATTTTAATTGGTTTGCAAAGGTTAATTACTTTTTTTGGTGTACTGGCTTAAAATTATGTTTCTAGTTAAACTTCAGATTTACATTACAAAGTTGCTAAGAGTTTATTCATTTTAGTCATCTAAGGCAGATAGTTATAAAACATGTTAATATACAAAAGGTAATTCTATCTCTAACTTTTATCTGTAATGCAGCTAATATTATTGCAAGAAAAACCTAGGTTCTTAAATGTAATTTATTGAAAAAAATTCCTGACTAGGGACTGGATGTAATGACGTATGAGTTGGCCGGAACTGTTTTTTTTTTTAAAGCTGCAATCAATTGCAAGGCAAAACCATGCCTTGTAAATGATTGCCGATTAAAAAAAAACATCTGAGTTTGGTTGGGAACCTGCACCTCCATCCAACTTAGAATTTATTACATCCCAGCCTTTAAATCTTTTAAAAATGTGAGGCTCAATATAAAGGCCTGCAAACTGCTGAAGGTGCTGGAATTTGTGCAGATCTGCCTAGTTTTTTAAAGCGGCAATCATTTACAAGGCAAAACCAACCTGACTCGCACAAAGGGGGTCAGTCACATCTGATTGCTGGGCTGCTAATTTTGCTGTTATGCATTCAGTCCAGGGGGAGTGTATATTCACCGTGCAAGTTTGCAATCTTATGTGTACACCGAGCTGATAAAATTCACTTTGTGGAGTCTCTGCGCAGCGCAGGACTTACTCCTCCAGTGCAATAGAATCAGGCTGATTGGGCCCAGAGCTGATGTCAGACACCCTCCCTAAAAACGCTTGGGCACGCCTGCATTTTTCCATTCACTCCCAGTAAACAGTCAGTTACCACACACAAACTGCTTCTTTCTGTCAATCACCTGTGTGATTTGAATTTTTGCACCATCCTGTCGCTGGCCGGCGATGCCCTTTGTTGTTGTCAGATGCACGTGCGTAATTTGGTGCAAACGCATGTGCAGTTAGTACCCGATCGCCCACTGTGTGAAAATGCACAGCAGCGATTAGATATATGAATGACCCCCAAAGTCCCGCACCTTCCGCAACTCCCACCCTATTACATTTAGTCTGTGGTCTTTGTAGAGACAATGCAGCCTGTTAGGAGATCACACTTTTTGTTGTCTCCTGGGTGCTCAGTTATGGCACATTGTGGACTGGGTAGATAGATTGTTGGGAGGTGCTGGGAATGACCTGGCGGTCTTGGTGCATGTGGGCACCAATGACAAAGTTAGAAGAAGGTGGGATGTCCTTAGGCAAGAAACTTAAGGCAAGGACATTTAAGGTAATATTCTCAGAAATATTACCCGTGCCATGCGCTAGCCCAGGGAGGCAGATTAGGGAGGTAAATGTGTGTCTTTCGGACTGGTGTAGGGAAGAGGGGTTTGTGTTCCTGGAACACTGGGCGGACTTCTTAGTCAGGTGCCATCTTTTTTGTCATGATGGATTGCACCTGAATGAAGAGGGGGCAGTGGTGCTGGGGAGAAGGATAGTTAGAAGGTAGGAGGAGATTTTAAACTAGGTGCCTGGGGGGAGGGTTTAGCTAGAAACTACGGGTCATGCAGTGAGAAAAGAAAGGATGGTGGTAGTGAACCAAATGGGGGTGGAGAAGTGGGGAGGGTAAGAGCAGACTGCATGGCCATTAACATGGGTATTACCAAGGGTAATAGTCATGATTATGGGTCATCGTTACTGTGTAGAGAAAATTATGTCCCTTGCGCAAGTAGAAATACTTATCTTAACTGTATGTATGTAAATGCTAGAAGCTTTACAGGTAAAAAGGGGGAACTAGAAATCTTTGCCGCAAGCAAACTGTATGACATTATAGGCATTACTAAAAACATGGTGGGACAAATCACATGATTGGTCAGTTAATATGGAGGGTTATATGCTGTTCAGGAGAGATAGATCAAACAAATGGGGTGGAGGGGTCTGTCTTTACGTAAAACCATTTTGAAAACCTGATGTATAGAAAAATATTCATGAGGAAACTGAAAACACTGTTGAGACGTTATGGGTTGAAATTGCATGTGGGGGAAAGGGAAAGAAAAGGATGGTATTGGGGCTAGGCTACAATCCCCCTGGTATAGCCCCCTGGTATTAATGTGTCTTACGAGGAAATGTTGCCGAAGCAAATAGATAAAGTGGCTGGAGTAGGTGACATAATTGTGATGGGAGATTTCAACTATCCGGAGACAAATTGGACAAACGATTCATGTGATACTGCTAGGGGTAATATGTTTTAAAACACACTAAATTATAATTACTTACTTCAACTAATCGAGGAACCAACTATGTACAATGCAATTGTAGACCTGTTATCAACAAACAATGGGGATTTGATATCAAATATTATAGTAGGGGAGCCCACAGGAAACAGCGACCACAATATGGTCACATTCAATATAAATTTGTCAGGAATCGTCTCACCACTGTCACATCTGTCCGTCGGTGCGGACTCCGTCCGGGGTCCCTACGTTCTGCTGTCACCCGTCTCCCTGTCGCCAGATGTCATCCTAGGCCTGGGAGCGCTCATGTGGTCAGCAGAAGTGTGAGCACGCCGCGTTCCCGCCGGGCCGCGGCATGGGCGCCGCCATGACAGTTCTTCCCAGTCTGAGTACGGCGGCAAATCCGGAGCTTGGCCGCACCCCCTCAAGCTACTCCAGCCAATGCCTGCACATGAAGGGGTATATCAGGAGCTGCAGGTTGAGCTTGAGGTTGTCCTGAACTTTGTGTCACTCCTGTGACCCATGTGTCTGGATCTGGTACCTATTCCTCTGTGTTCCTGGTTACCTACCTGTACCTCCGTGTTCCTGGTTACCTACCTGTACCTCCGTGTTCCTGGTTACCTACCTGTGACTCCGTGTTCCTGGTTATCTTCCTACAGCTCCGTGGAACTACAAGCTTCAGCAACACCTGCATTTGTTTACAGGCTTCACACTAATCTCCAACACAGTGTGCTTCAGCCTCAGCAGTAGAGACTCTCACTCCAGGTGCATTCCATCACCTCACCTGTGATGCAGCTTGCTTGCTGCCTGTGCCTCATCACCTGCACTGTGAACTTTTGCTAGTCTCCTGCCTCTGCTACCAGGTTTGCTGTATACAACCATCAAACCTGACAGTAAGTTCAGGACCGATGGACTCGGACGGTGGTCAGAGTGTGGGGTCAGGGGCCTTACAAGATCTGGTCTCCCGCTTGGATGGACAAGAGGCTGTGCAGCAGCAGATGTTCCAGTTCCTGCAAGGAATGTCCTCCCGGATTGATACACTGCAACAAACCCTGCTGGGTTTACTTGTTTCTCCTGTTCCAGTTTCCCCAGCACCTGCAAGTGCTGTGAGTTCTCCTATGTCGGCTGCATCAGCTCCAGTGTCACGCTTGCACCTGCCCGTGCCCAGCAAATATGATGGCAGTCCGAAGCTATGTCGCCGGTTCCTTAACCAATGTGAAATCCAGTTTGAATTATTGTCACATAATTTTCCTACGCCAAGGTCCAAGGTTGCCTACATCATCTCGTTGCTCTCTGGTTCTGCCTTGAGTTGGGTGTCTCCGCTGTGGGAACGTGCTGACCCTCTGATGAACGACTACGCAGAATTCGTGTCTACCTTCAGACGCATCTTTGACGAACCAGGTCGTGCAACATCAGCCTCTGCAGATCTCCTTCAGCTTCGTCAAGGTACCCGGAGTATGGGTCAATATGTTATCCAGTTTCAGACGTTAGCCACAGAGATCCAGTGGAATAACCAAGCCCTGGTAGCAGCCTTCTGGCATGGACTTTCGGATCGGATTAAGGATGAACTGGCAACCCGTGACATTCCTGAACAATTATCTGATTTAATCTCTCTATGCATCAAGTTGGACTCTCGCATTCGCGAACGTAACAGTGAGCGTGTTCGTAGTGAACTTCGCAAGCCAAGAATGGTACCTTCAGTACAATCTCAGCCTTCGCCTTCTGATGAACCTATGCAAATTAATAGGTCCCGCTTAACCCCCTGAGGAGCGGTCAAGAAGACTCCGTGAGAGACTGTGTCTTTATTGTGCGGCTACAGGTCACCAAATCAATTCTTGTACAGTGCGTTCGGGAAACGCCAGATCCTGACTTGTAAAGGAGGAGTCAAGTTGGGATCTTCCAGACAAGCTCCTTCAATCCAAGACCTTATTCTCCCTGTTACTCTAGAGACTACGTCTGGACTCCAATCTGCAACTGCGTTAGTAGACTGTGGAGCCGCAGGAAACTTCATCACCCAAGCTGCAGTAGATAAGTTTCGTTTGCCTGTCTGCGAACTTTCATATTCAGTCTACATTACTGCAGTGGATGGAAGCCAAATTCCCAAGGGCCATATCTCTCACCAGACCAAGCCAGTGGTGCTGGGAGTCGGGTTCCTGCATTCAGAACTAATCAAACTTCTAGTTATTCCTCAGGCAACCCAGGAGATCGTGTTGGGAATGCCCTGGCTCCAACTACATAATCCGCGGATTGATTGGTCTGCGATACAACTTACTTCCTGGGGTTCACATTGCCGTCAGTCCTGTTTAGCTCAAGTCTGTCCTATAAGGTCTTCTGAAGTCAAAACCCAGTCCAGTCTTCCTGTGGCCTACCAAGATTTCTCTGACGTCTTCAGTGAAAAGGCTGCTGATGTTCTGCCGCCCCATAGAGAGTGGGATTGCCCCATTGACCTTATTTCCAGCAAAAAACCACCTAGAGGGCGTACGTATCCATTATCTGTTCCTGAAACTGAGGCGATGAGCGAATACATCAAAGAGAACTTACAGAAGGGATTCATCCGCCCCTCATCTTCACCTGCAGGTGCGGGTTTTTTCTTTGTTAAAAAAAAAGATGGAGGGTTACGTCCATGCATTGACTACCGGGGTCTTAATGACATTACCATCAAGAATAGCTATCCATTACCCCTCATCACTGAATTGTTTGATCGCGTCAAGGGAGCCCGCATCTTCACTAAGTTAGATCTCCGCGGTGCCTATAATCTCATCAGGATCCGTAGTGGTGATGAATGGAAGACAGCTTTTAATACTCGAGATGGTCACTACGAGTACCTGGTAATGCCATTCGGGTTAAGCAATGCTCCAGCAGTGTTCCAGCACTTTGTTAATGAAATCTTCCGTGATGTCCTGTACAAGTATCTGGTAGTTTACCTGGACGATATCCTCATCTTCTCTCAAGATCTCTCTTCTCATCGTCTACAAGTCCGTGAGGTCCTCCGACGTCTTCGTGAGAACCGTCTCTACGGCAAATTATCCAAGTGTACCTTCGAAGTTTCCTCTATACCCTTCCTGGGGTATATAATTTCCGGATCGGATCTCCAGATGGACCCGACTAAGTTGGAAGCCATTGCCAATTGGTCCATTCCGAATACTCTCAAGTCTATTCAGCGATTCCTGGGATTCGCCAATTATTATAGGAAGTTTATCCGAGGATTCTCAACTCTCGTCGCTCCTATTACCAGCTTAACTCGGAAAGGGGCGGATCATTCCAACTGGTCAGAAGAAGCTCTAGCGGCATTTCAGAAAATCAAGCTGGCCTTTATGTCTGCTCCAGTTCTGTCTCAACCAGATGTAAACAAGCCATTCGAGTTGGAGGTGGATGCCTCCACAATAGGAGTTGGAGCTGTTCTCTCTCAGAAGGGAACTGATGGGAAGATTCACCCTTGTGGATTTTATTCTCGGAAATTCCTCCCTGCAGAAGCTAACTATTCCATTGGAGATCAAGAACTACTGGCGATTAAGCTGGCCCTTGAGGAATGGAGGTATCTCCTGGAAGGAGCCAAATTTCCGTTCAACATCTATACGGATCATAAAAATCTGCTTTATTTAAAGGCAGCCCAGTGTCTTAATCCTCGGAAGTCCCGGTGGGCTATGTTCTTTTCTCGTTTTAACTTTAAGCTTCATTTCCGCCCAGGTTCTCAGAATATCTAAGCAGACGCTTTGTCCCGATCTATGGAGTCCGAAGAGGAGACGTCCAACTCAGTTCCGCATTCCATCCTGAGTCCAGTGGTATTTGCGTTGTCTCAAGTTTCTTCTGCTCCGCCTCCCAGTAAGACTTTTGTTTCCCCAGAACTCCATCCCAAGTTGCTGTCTTGGGCTCATCAGTCCAAATTCTCTGGACATCCTGGTGTCCTGAAGACCTTCAAATTCCTCTCTGAGACATACTGGTGGCCAAAGATGAAAGTTGACATCAAAGACTTTGAGGCATCCTGTCTTAAATGTGCGCAGCACAAGACTCCTCGTCTGTCTCCAGCAGGTCAGTTACAACCATTATCTGTTCCCAGCCGTCCCTGGTCACACCTGTCCATGGATTTCATCTCCGACCTTCCCTCTTCTCAAGGATATAATACCATCTGGGTTGTGGTGGACAGATTTACCAAAATGGCTCATTTCGTTCCTCTCCAGGGTCTCCCTTCCGCCCCAAAACTCGCCCAAATCTTCTTACGGGAGATTTTCCATCTACATGGACTACCCACAGAAATAATATCCGACCGAGGTGTTCAGTTTGTAGCGAGGTTTTGGAGAGCCCTCTGTTCTGCCATGCAAGTTAAACTGAAGTTTTCGTCAGCTTACTACCCTCAGACGAATGGGCAGACAGAGAGGGTAAACCAGGAATTGGAAACCTTTTTAAGACTTTACGCTTCATCTTCTCAAGATGACTGGTTGGATCTGCTCCCGTGGGCCAAATTTGCCCACAACTTCCGCTACCACACTGCTACTGAGACAACCCAATTCTTTGCTGTGTATGGACAACATCCCTGTGTTCCTGATTTTCAAGACCTTCCTAGCTTCGATGTTCCTGCCGCCACTGCTGTATTGGGTCAGTTCTCGTCTACCTGGAGGAAGATTCATGCTTCTCTCAAGAAAGCTTCCAACCGATACAAGTTTTTTGCTGACCGTAAGAGACGTGCAGTTCCTAGCCTGAAACCTGGTGACAGGGTTTGGCTTTCCACTCGGAACCTCCGTCTCAGAGTACCGTCGATGAAGTTTGCACCACGCTTCATCGGTCCCTTCACCATCGAAAGAGTCATCAATCCTGTGGTTTACAAGCTCAAATTGCCTTCCTTGTTACGAATTCCTAATGCTTTTCATATCTCTCTCCTCAGACCTCTAGTCCTAAATCGCTTCCAAAGAGCTCTTCCAGTTGGTCCCAGAATACGAACTCAGCGGGGCATAGAGTTTGAAATTGAGAGGATTTTGGATTCTCGTTGTTGGTACGGTCGTCTGCAATACCTCATCGACTAGTCCGGGTATGGTCCTGAGGAGAGAAGCTGGGTAAATTCTTCTGACGTCCATGCTCCAAGGTTGGTCCGTGTCTTCCACAGAACTCATCCTTCCAAACCACGTGGGTGTTCGGTGCCCACCCATAAAGGAGGGGGTACTGTCAGGAATCGTCTCACCACTGTCACATCTGTCCGTCGGTGCGGACTCCGTCCGGGGTCCCTACGTTCTGCTGTCACCCGTCTCCCTGTCGCCAGATGTCATCCTAGGCCTGGGAGCGCTCATGTGGTCAGCAGGCTTGTGAGCACGCCGCGTTCCCGCCGGGCCGCGGCATGGGCGCCGCCATGACAGTTCTTCCCAGTCTGAGTACGGCGGCCAATCCGGAGCTTGGCCGCACCCCCTCAAGCTACTCCAGCCAATGCCTGCACATGAAGGTGTATATCAGGAGCTGCAGGTTGAGCTTGAGGTTGTCCTGAACTTTGTGTCACTCCTGCGACCCATGTGTCTGGATCTGGTACCTATTCCTCTGTGTTCCTGGTTACCTACCTGTACCTCCGTGTTCCTGGTTACCTACCTGTACCTCCGTGTTCCTGGTTACCTACCTGTGACTCCGTGTTCCTGGTTATCTTCCTACAGCTCCGTGGAACTACAAGCTTCAGCAACACCTGCATTTGTTTACAGGCTTCACACTAATCTCCAACACAGTGTGCTTCAGCCTCAGCAGTAGAGACTCTCACTCCAGGTGCATTCCATCACCTCACCTGTGATGCAGCTTGCTTGCTGCCTGTGCCTCATCACCTGCTTGCTAGTCTCCTGCCTCTGCTACCAGGTTTGCTGTATACAACCATCTCTGCTGGCTCCACGTTTAAAACTACTCTGGTTCCCATACCAGATTGTCATTTCATCAGTTATCATTCATCAGTTATTATTCATCAGTTGTCATATTACTATTGCCATAGACTCTCAGCTTTCACGCTGCACCATTTTACATTGCATTCCTTATTGTTTATTTCTGCTGCCTTTGTGAACTTTCAGTTAATAAAACATAATTGCGCCCATGCGCAGAAACTTAATCCAGCCTCCTCACTTCTTCCCTCCTACCTCCACTGACCCACTAGTGCCCCCTCCGGGGACACAAACAAAACCAAACCTGACAGTAAGTTCAGGACCGATGGACTCGGACGGTGGTCAGAGTGTGGGGTCAGGGGCCTTACAAGATCTGGTCTCCCGCTTGGATGGACAAGAGGCTGTGCAGCAGCAGATGTTCCAGTTCCTGCAAGGAATGTCCTCCCGGATTGATACACTGCAACAAACCCGGCTGGGTTTACTTGTTTCTCCTGTTCCAGTTTCCCCAGCACCTGCAAGTGCTGTGAGTTCTCCTATGTCGGCTGCATCAGCTCCAGTGTCACGCTTGCACCTGCCCGTGCCCAGCAAATATGATGGCAGTCCGAAGCTATGTCGCCGGTTCCTTAACCAATGTGAAATCCAGTTTGAATTATTGTCACATAATTTTCCTACGCCAAGGTCCAAGGTTGCCTACATCATCTCGTTGCTCTCTGGTTCTGCCTTGAGTTGGGTGTCTCCGCTGTGGGAACGTGCTGACCCTCTGATGAACGACTACGCAGAATTCGTGTCTTCCTTCAGACGCATCTTTGACGAACCAGGTCGTGCAACATCAGCCTCTGCAGATCTCCTTCAGCTTCGTCAAGGTACCCGGAGTATGGGTCAATATGTTATCCAGTTTCAGACGTTAGCCACAGAGATCCAGTGGAATAACCAAGCCCTGGTAGCAGCCTTCTGGCATGGACTTTCGGATCGGATTTAGGATGAACTGGCAACCCGTGACATTCCTGAACAATTATCTGATTTAATCTCTCTATGCATCAAGTTGGACTCTCGCATTCGCGAACGTAACAGTGAGCGTGTTCGTAGTGAACTTCGCAAGCCAAGAATGGTACCTTCAGTACAATCTCAGCCTTCGCCTTCTGATGAACCTATGCAAATTAATAGGTCCCGCTTAACCCCCTGAGGAGCGGTCAAGAAGACTCCGTGAGAGACTATGTCTTTATTGTGCGGCTACAGGTCACCAAATCAATTCTTGTACAGTGCGTTCGGGAAACGCCAGATCCTGACTTGTAAAGGAGGAGTCAAGTTGGGATCTTCCAGACAAGCTCCTTCAATCCAAGACCTTATTCTCCCTGTTACTCTAGAGACTACGTCTGGACTCCAATCTGCAACTGCGTTAGTAGACTGTGGAGCCGCAGGAAACTTCATCACCCAAGCTGCAGTAGATAAGTTTCGTTTGCCTGTCTGCGAACTTTCATATTCAGTCTACATTACTGCAGTGGATGGAAGCCAAATTCCCAAGGGCCATATCTCTCACCAGACCAAGCCAGTGGTGCTGGGAGTCGGGTTCCTGCATTCAGAACTAATCAAACTTCTAGTTATTCCTCAGGCAACCCAGGAGATCGTGTTGGGAATGCCCTGGCTCCAACTACATAATCCGCGGATTGATTGGTCTGCGATACAACTTACTTCCTGGGGTTCACATTGCCGTCAGTCCTGTTTAGCTCAAGTCTGTCCTATAAGGTCTTCTGAAGTCAAAACCCAGTCCAGTCTTCCTGTGGCCTACCAAGATTTCTCTGACGTCTTCAGTGAAAAGGCTGCTGATGTTCTGCCGCCCCATAGAGAGTGGGATTGCCCCATTGACCTTATTTCCAGCAAAAAACCACCTAGAGGGCGTACGTATCCATTATCTGTTCCTGAAACTGAGGCGATGAGCGAATACATCAAAGAGAACTTACAGAAGGGATTCATCCGCCCCTCATCTTCACCTGCAGGTGCGGGTTTTTTCTTTGTTAAAAAAAAAGATGGAGGGTTACGTCCATGCATTGACTACCGGGGTCTTAATGACATTACCATCAAGAATAGCTATCCATTACCCCTCATCACTGAATTGTTTGATCGCGTCAAGGGAGCCCGCATCTTCACTAAGTTAGATCTCCGCGGTGCCTATAATCTCATCAGGATCCGTAGTGGTGATGAATGGAAGACAGCTTTTAATACTCGAGATGGTCACTACGAGTACCTGGTAATGCCATTCGGGTTAAGCAATGCTCCAGCAGTGTTCCAGCACTTTGTTAATGAAATCTTCCGTGATGTCCTGTACAAGTATCTGGTAGTTTACCTGGACGATATCCTCATCTTCTCTCAAGATCTCTCTTCTCATCGTCTACAAGTCCGTGAGGTCCTCCGACGTCTTCGTGAGAACCGTCTCTACGGCAAATTATCCAAGTGTACCTTCGAAGTTTCCTCTATACCCTTCCTGGGGTATATAATTATCGGATCTCCAGATGGACCCGACTAAGTTGGAAGCCATTGCCAATTGGTCCATTCCGAATACTCTCAAGTCTATTCAGCGATTCCTGGGATTCGCCAATTATTATAGGAAGTTTATCCGAGGATTCTCAACTCTCGTCGCTCCTATTACCAGCTTAACTCGGAAAGGGGCGGATCATTCCAACTGGTCAGAAGAAGCTCTAGCGGCATTTCAGAAAATCAAGCTGGCCTTTATGTCTGCTCCAGTTCTGTCTCAACCAGATGTAAACAAGCCATTCGAGTTGGAGGTGGATGCCTTCACAGTAGGAGTTGAAGCTGTTCTCTCTCAGAAGGGAACTGATGGGAAGATTCACCCTTGTGGATTTTATTCTCGTAAATTCCTCCCTGCAGAAGCTAACTATTCCATTGGAGATCAAGAACTACTGGCGATTAAGCTGGCCCTTGAGGAATGGAGGTATCTCCTGGAAGGAGCCAAATTTCCGTTCAACATCTATACGGATCATAAAAATCTGCTTTATTTAAAGGCAGCCCAGTGTCTTAATCCTCGCCAGTCCCGGTGGGCTATGTTCTTTTCTCGTTTTAACTTTAAGCTTCATTTCCGCCCAGGTTCTCAGAATATCTAAGCAGACGCTTTGTCCCGATCTATGGAGTCCGAAGAGGAGACGTCCAACTCAGTTCCGCATTCCATCCTGAGTCCAGTGGTATTTGCGTTGTCTCAAGTTTCTCCTGCTCCGCCTCCCAGTAAGACTTTTGTTTCCCCAGAACTCCGTCCCAAGTTGCTGTCTTGGGCTCATCAGTCCAAATTCTCTGGACATCCTGGTGTCCTGAAGACCTTCAAATTCCTCTCTGAGACATACTGGTGGCCAAAGATGAAAGTTGACATCAAAGACTTTGTGGCATCCTGTCTTAAATGTGCGCAGCACAAGACTCCTCGTCCGTCTCCAGCAGGTCAGTTACAACCATTATCTGTTCCCAGCTGTCCCTGGTCACACCTGTCCATGGATTTCATCTCCGACCTTCCCTCTTCTCAAGGATATAATACCATCTGGGTTGTGGTGGACAGATTTACCAAAATGGCTCATTTCGTTCCTCTCCAGGGTCTCCCTTCCGCCCCAAAACTCGCCCAAATCTTCTTACGGGAGATTTTCCGTCTACATGGACTACCCACAGAAATAATATCCGACCGAGGTGTTCAGTTTGTAGTGAGGTTTTGGAGAGCCCTCTGTTCTGCCATGCAAGTTAAACTGAAGTTTTCGTCAGCTTACTACCCTCAGACGAATGGGCAGACAGAGAGGGTAAACCAGGAATTGGAAACCTTTTTAAGACTTTACGTTTCATCTTCTCAAGATGACTGGTTGGATCTGCTCCCGTGGGCCAAATTTGCCCACAACTTCCGCTACCACACTGCTACTGAGACAACCCCATTCTTTGCTGTGTATGGACAACATCCCTGTGTTCCTGATTTTCAAGACCTTCCTAGCCTCGATGTTCCTGCCGCCACTGCTGTATTGGGTCAGTTCTCGTCTACCTGGAGGAAGATTCATGCTTCTCTCAAGAAAGCTTCCAACCGATACCAGTTTTTTGCTGACCGTAAGAGACGTGCAGTTCCTAGCCTGAAACCTGGTGACAGGGTTTGGCTTTCCACTCGGAACCTCCGTCTCAGAGTACCGTCGATGAAGTTTGCACCACGCTTCATTGGTCCCTTCACCATCGAAAGAGTCATCAATCCTGTGCTTTACAAGCTCAAATTGCCTTCCTTGTTACGAATTCCTAATGCTTTTCATATCTCTCTCCTCAGACCTCTAGTCCTAAATCGCTTCCAAAGAGCTCTTCCAGTTGGTCCCAGAATACGAACTCAGCGGGGCATAGAGTTTGAAATTGAGAGGATTTTGGATTCTCGTTGTCGGTACGGTCGTCTGCAATACCTCATCGACTAGTCCGGGTATGGTCCTGAGGAGAGAAGCTGGGTAAATTCTTCTGACGTCCATGCTCCAAGGTTGGTCCGTGTCTTCCACAGAACTCATCCTTCCAAACTGGTTACCTACCTGTACCTCCGTGTTCCTGGTTACCTACCTGTACCTCCGTGTTCCTGGTTAACTACCTGTGACTCAGTGTTCCTGGTTATCTTCCTACAGCTCCGTGGAACTACAAGCTTCAGCAACACCTGCATTTGTTTACAGGCTTCACACTAATCCCCAAAACAGTGTGCTTCAGCCTCAGCAGTAGAGACTCTCACTCCAGGTGCATTCCATCACCTCACCTGTGATGCAGCTTGCTTGCTGCCTGTGCCTCATCACCTGCACTGTGAACTTTTGCTAGTCTCCTGCCTCTGCTACCAGGTTTGCTGTATACAACCATCTCTGCTGGCTCCACGTTTAAAACTACTCTGGTTCCCATACCAGATTATCATTTCATCAGTTATCATTCATCAGTTATTATTCATCAGTTGTCATATTACTATTGCCATAGACTCTCAGCTTTCACGCTGCACCATTTTACATTGCATTCCTTATTGTTTATTTCTGCTGCCTTTGTGAACTTTCAGTTAATAAAACATCATTGCGCCCATGCGCAGAAACTTAATCCAGCCTCCTCACTTCTTCCCTCCTACCTCCACTGACCCACTAGTGCCCCCTCCGGGGACACAAACAAAACCAAACCTGACAAAATTTTCATAAGCAGTCCTATATGGGTTCAACTAGGACTCTGAACCTTAGCAAAGCCAACTTTGACATGATGAGCGAAGCTTTAAGGGACACTGAATGGGAAATTTTGTTTCAAGGGAAAAACACTACAGAGAAATGGGAGGTGTTAAAATCGCTGCTCTATGAGATTACATTGGAAATGTATTCCCATAGGCAGCAAACAAAGGACTAAAAACTCCAAATCAATTTGGCTTGACAAAAATATTAAGGAATTAATGGGCAAAAAAGGTGAGCATTCAAAAAATACAAATCAGAGGGGAAGGTGGAGTCATTCCAGTACTATAAGGTTTGCAACAAAATATGCAAAAAATAAATTAGAGCGGCTAAAGCAGAAACTGAAAAGCTAGTAGCAAAGGAAAGTAAATCAAACCACATTTTTTTTTATATCTCAACAGCAAAAGATTAAAGAAGGAAAGGATATGCCATTTAAAGGTCAAACTGGAAGTCTTAATCAAAAACGATAACGACATAGCGGATAAATTAAACAAGTTTTTCACATCGGTGTTTACAATAGAGGCCCAGATGCATGAACTAACACCCAACCTCAATAAGGATAATGTCCCACTGCTAAGTGCTTATTTAAGTGAGGAGGAAGTCTGTGACCGATTGAAAAAAACTAAGATTAATAAGTCACCTGGTCCCAACTGTATTCACCCAAGGGTTCTCATAGAGCTACACTCCGAATTAGCAAGACCTCTATTTTTAATCTTCAATGATTCACTTACATCAGGCATGGTTCCCAAAGACTGGCGCATAGCGGACGTAGTGCCGATCTTCAAAAAGGGCAGTAAAGCTGAACCAGGCAATTATAGACCCAGGTAGTCTTACATCTATAGCGGGGAATGTACTAGAAGGCATTCTAAGGGATAGAAGATACAGAAGATCCTTGAAGCCAAAAAGATTATCATTAGGAACCATCATGGATTTGTGAAGGATATATCATGTCAAACAAACTTACTAGGCTTTTATGAAACAGTTAGTGCGAACCTTGATCAGGGTAAGGTGGTGGGTCTAATCTTTTTATACTTTGTTAAAGCTTCATCACAGTGCCACACATGAGATTTATCTATAAGTTACAACAACTCGGTCTAGGGATCACAATATGCACTTGGATTAGTAATTGGTTTGATAATAGGGAGCACTGCGTTGTGGAAAATGGACATTTTTCAATTTGGACTGAAGTACTTTGTGGTGTGCCACAAGGGTCTGTACTTAGACCACTATTTTTCAACATTTTCATTAATGATCTATTGTAGCAGATCTAGAGAGCATGGAGTCAATTTTTGCAGACGATACCAAACTATGTAAGGTTATAAATTCGGAGGAAAATGCTGAGTCTCTCCAGAATGATTTATTTAAACTGGAACCATGGGAAGCAAAATGTAGAATGAGTTTCAATACAGACAAGTGCAAGGTGATGCACCCTGGTAGCAAAAACAAAAATAACACCTAAATACTAAATGGGGTGATTTTAGGGTACTCATTACTGGAAAAAGACTTATGAGTACACATAGATAACAAACTTAGCAGCAGTACCCAATGTAGGATTGCAGCAAAAAAGGCAAATAAGGTACAGTACTAGCATGCATAAGGAGGGGAATTGATGCAAGGGATGAGGGTGTTATACTCCCACTATACAAATCCCTAGTGAGGCCCCATATGGAATACAGCGCACAATTTTGGGCACCTTACTATAAAAAGGAAATCCTGGAACTAGAAACGGTTCAGAGACAGGCGACCAAACTAATTAAGGGGATGGAGATGCTGGAATACCATGAATGACTTGCAAGGTTTGACATGTTCACCCTGGAAAAGAGGAGATTAGGAGGGGACATGATCAACATTTATAAATATTTAAGGGGACAATACACAGAGCTTGCATAGGATCTGTTTTTTTAAAGAAGACAACTTTTTCAAGGCAAGACCAGGGCCAGTATTAACTAATAATCCGAGTTTGGCCGATTTGTGTTTTTTTTTCTAAATCCAATCCGGGAATTCACTAAGCAGAAAACTCGGCAGTGTCTGGTCTATTCGTAATGGTTTGATTAGCAAAGTTCTGAAATACTAATGAATAGACCATCGGTCAAACGCGGCTGTTATTTCATACACAACGGGCATTCACTATTCATTCGTATTTGGGTGTTAGTCTCTGAGTGCTCAAGTGCGGGTCTATTTTTTTTCGATTCGTTAAAAAAAGCACCAAAAAAATAGACCTGCTTTTTCCAGTCGAGTTTGGATAACCATGCACGGATCAGTGAGATCTATGCATGGTTATCTATGGGAAAGGGTCTGTTTAGTGCAAAAACAGAAAAAAAATTGCGTGGGGTCCCCCCTCATAAGCACAACCAGCCTCGGGCTCTTTGAGCCGGTCCTGGTTGAAAAAATGTGGGGGAAAAAATGACATGGGTACCCCCAAATTTAATAAACCAGCACCGGGCTCTGCGCCTGTTCCTGGTTCCAAAAATATGGGGACAAAAAGCGTAGGGGTCCCCCGTATTTTTGAAACTAGCACCGGGCTACACTAGCCAGGTACATAATGCCACAGCCGGGGGACACTTTTATAGTGGTCCCTGCGGCCCTGGCATTACATACCCAACTAGTCACCCCTGGCCGGGGTACCCTGGAGGAGTGGGAACCCGTTATATCAAGGGGTCCCCCCCTCCAGCCACCCAAGGGCCAGGGGTGAAGCCCGAGGCTGTCCCCCCCATCCAAGGGCGGCAGATTGGGGGCTCATAGCCATGTGTAAAAAATGTGAATATTGTTTTTAGTAGCAGTACTACAAGTCCCAGCAAGCCTCCCCGCAAGCTGGTACTTGGAGAGCCAAAAGTACCAGCATGCAGTGGAAAACCTGGCCCGCTGGTACCTGTAGTACTACTACTAAAAAAAATACCCCCCAAAAAACAGGACACACACACACCGTAAAAGTATAAGTTTATTACATAAATGCACACCTCCATATATACATACTTACCTATGTTCCCACGAGGCTCGGTCCTCTTCTGCATGTAGAATCCTTGGGGGACCTGTGAAAAAAATTACACTCACATAATCCAGTGTAGATTCTGTCCAATGTATAATCCACATACTTGGCAAAACAAAAAAATGGAAACCCGACCACGCACTGAAAGGGGTCCCATGTTTACACATGGGACCCCTTTCCCCGACTGCCAGGATCCCCCCTGACTCCTGTCAAAGAGGGTCCCTTCAGCCAATCAGGGAGCGCCACGTCGTGGCACTCTCCTGATTGGCTGTGTGCTCCTGTAGTGTCTTTGAGGCAGTACACGGCAGAGATACAATGTAGCGCCTATGCGCTCCATTGTAGCCAATGGTGGGAACTTTGCGGTCAGCGGTTGACTGAAAGTAAACTCACCGCTGACCGCAAAGTTCCCACCATTAACTACAATGGAGCGCATAGGCGCTACATTATATCTCTGCCGTGTGCTGCCTCACAGACACTACAGGAGCACACAGCCAATCAGGAGAGTGGCATGACGTGGCGCTCCCTGATTGGCTGAAGGGACCTCTTTGACAGGAGTCAGGGGGGTCCTGGCAGTCGGGGAAAGGGGTTCCATGTGTAAACATGGGACCCCTTTCAGTGCGTGGTCGGGTTTCCGTTTTTTTGTTTTGCCAAGTACGTGGATTATTAAAAAAGGACATGACACACTGGATTTAGGTGAGTATAATTTTATTTTCAGGTACCCTGGAATCGACGTCGAGACGTGGGCCGAGTCGGCATCTGAACATAGGTAAGTATGTGTGTGTCGGAATGTATGTAATAAAGTTGTACTTTCAAGGTGTGTGTGTTCTGTTTTTATTTGGGTATTTTTTTGCAGAAGAACTATAGGTACCAACGGGCCCGTTTAACCCCCGCATGCTGGTACTTGTGGTTCTCCAAGTACCAGCTTGCGGGGGAGGCTTGCAGGGACTTGTAGTTCTTGTGCAAAAAACAATATTCTTTTATTTTACACTTGGCTATCAGCCCCCCATCCGCAGCCCATGGATGAGGGGGACAGCCTCGGGCTTCACCCCTGGCCTTTGGGTGGCTGGAGGGGGGGACCCCTTGATTTAAGGGGTCCCCACTCCTCCAGGGTACCCCCAGCCAGGGGTGACTAGTTAGTGATTTAATGCCAGGGCCTCAGGAACCTATATAAAAGTGTCCCCCGGCTGTGGCATTATCTCTCTGACTAGTGGAGCCTGGTGCTGGTTCAAAAAATACGGGGGACCCCTACGCTTTTTGTCCCCCGTATTTTTTGCACCAGGACCAGGTGCAGAGCCCGGTGCTAGTTGATCAAATATGGGGGAACCCCTGTCAATTTTTCCCCCATATTTTTTCAACCAGGACCGGCTCAAAGAGCCCGAGGCTGGTTATGCTTAGGAGGGAGGACCCCACGCAATTTTTTTCAGATTTTTAAACACTTTAAAAACCTTTTTAAGGTACAAAATGAAGCCCTGCACGGATATCACAGATCCGGCCGGGATTCCTTGTGTTTTGTCAGGCAGTGTTTTACTCATCACTCCCATAAAACACTGCCTGATATTACGAATCACATCAACATCGGAAAATACCAATTGTGAAATGTCGGCAGCTTAGTGAATGACCGTATTAGGATTCAAAAAGTTGCAGTAAAATGCACCCGATACCATTCGAGTTCAAACACCCTTCAAAACGGCCAAAACTCAAATCTTTGTAAATATACCCCCAGGTTGGTTTTGCCTTGTAAATGAGTGCCGCTTTAAAAAAACTTGTGAGTTCCACCAGAATCTTAGAGCTCCGGCCATCACGCACTTCATCATATCCAGCCCAGGGGCATTGGAATGGGGGGAGGCAAGAGGGCAGCTCACTCCCCCCACACATGAGAGAGGCGCCCATACTGGCGCAGAGGAACGGTAATGTGAAATACCGCTGCCGCACACAGAGCCGGGCTGACCATAACGCCGCGTACATGGCCGTGTACAGCGCCACCCTGAGGAAGGGGCGATGCCATTAGCACTCAGCGGGGCCGCTGTATGTCTGCTGGGTGGGCAGGCACAGGGGTGATCAAAGTAGGAAGCAGGCAGAGACATTGTGGGCGGAGCCACCAGCGCTGCTTTACTAAGGATGGTAGGACAGCGGAGAAGAATTGGACCTCACTGCTAGGCTAGCCACGTTGGTAAGCCTCTGATTATACCTGGCTGGCCTGTGCTCCTCCTCCCCTCTGTGCTCAGTTCTGCTCCCTTTACTTCACATTGTAAGTCTGTTTTCTGTCTCTCCCAGTATGTCTCCATGTCACCAATGTGTATGTCTCCTGTCCCCCCACCAGTCACCAGTTTAAATACTTAGATCATTATTTATATAATTTATAAATTCCATTTAGCTGATCTTAATTGTTCCAATTTATTTTTTACTTTGTTTTATCTCCAGTTTTATCAGCAGAGAGCTTTCCACATCTTTATTCCGTACATTGTAGATTAGAGGATTAATCATGTGTGGTACAACTACGTACACAGCTGTAAGGACTGGTTCTAGGACATTGGAGTAATCTGATGGAGGCACCATGTACACAGACACAGCTGTTGTATAGTAAATAATAATGCTAGTGAGGTGGAATGAGCAGGTGGAGAAGGCTTTATGTCTGCAGTCCTTAAATTTTATGTGCAGGATGACCCTGATCATTTTTATATAAGATGTCATAATGAGCGTTGTTGGGAAAAATACATATATCAACATTTCATAGATGACAATATAAAAATCTTCACAGCCAGCACAGATGTTAATCAGAGCTTTGGGATCACAGAAAAACTGGTGTATAGTATTTGAAGGACAAAAGGACATTTTTGATGTTGCAGTTGTAACCACAATTGTATTGAAGAATCCTGATATCCAAATACTAGATGCAAATAATATACAGTTTTTCCTATTTAAAATTGTGTGATAGTGAAAAGGATTACATATAGCAACATATCGGTCATATCCCATAATGAATAAAAGAAGATCATCTGTGGAGACAGCCAAAATAAAAAAATACATCTGGGTGAAGCATTGAATGAAGGATACAGAAATATCACCAGACAGTAACATGTACAGGAGGTTAGGTACAGTAGTGGTTGTATAACAGATATCTATTAAAGCTAGGTTTCCGAGAAAGAGATACATGGAGGTGTGTAACTGGTAATCAATATATATCACTGTTATTATAAGAGAATTGATGAGCACTCCAAACACATACAGGAAGAAAAACACACTTAGGGTGTGTACACACGGTGAGATCCTTGCTATGGGCGATTTTCACTTGCGATTTCCCTTGAACTCGTGCTTACGATTTTGGCTTATGTGAGATTTTGGCTTATGTGAGATGTTATTGACATGTGAGATGAACTAGATAGTACACAGATCTAGCAAGGATTGACTTGCCTGCACAGTCTATCTTTTCTTGCGATGCCGACCTGGCGGGACTGCGCAACGGGATCAAATCGGGATCGCAAGGTGTACTAACTTTTCTTGCAATTTTGACTATATAGTCAAAATCGAAAGAAAATATCTCACCATGTGTACACACCCTAATAATGACTGATACATAAACAGATGTTACAGAAAAGGGCAACAAGTGTACTTATTTGATACGAGTCTGGTTCTCCATGTCAATTTAAGGTTATTCTGTAAAGAAGCATTATTATTACAACAAAGTTTTACTTACCATTGTCTAGTGGGCTATATTTACTGTAGGTTGGTGCTTCCACACATACTGTATTGTTCATGAATAAATTATAAGTTAATGATTTTACTCATGCACTTAATTTCAGAACTTTATCCTCTATTATTTAACTTGTTTAGAAAAGAAAAATGAATAAGAAAAAAAATAACTGTGTTAATTTAAATAAATTCAATTGACCTTATACTATTTTGAATATTTATGCCCCTAATAATCACTTGATAGAATTATTTGGTGACATTTCTCAAATGTTAGCCCAACGTAATACGCATTCATTGACATTAGGAGGTGACTTCAATACAGTCAAGGACCCGACCCTAGACAAAACCCCTATTCCGTCTAGCCTATCCTACCGAAACTGGACTACCTTGACTAACTTTATGATTAATAATCAGCTAACTGAAGTTTGGAGTTTATTCCATGCCTCAGACAAATCCTTCACCTTCCACTCTGGGGTACACCGCTCGTTCTTGCACATCGATTATTTCCTAGTAGCAAACACCTTGGTACAGTCAGTATCTTTGGCCGATATAGGTGACATTATTATAGCAAACCACTTGCCCATCTCCATATCTATACGGCCGCCACCTATTGGTCCCCTACACCATACTTGGAGATTCCCTTCATATTTGTTCTAATCAGAAGAATTCGAATCCTACCTCAAACGCCATTGCCAGATTATGTTGAAAGCAACATTGAACACTGGGGTTATCCTGGTTTATTCTGGGAAGCTTCCAAAACTGTTATGTTTCTTATGTAGCAAATTGTAAAAAAGACCTCAAAGCACAATACCTCTTGTTATCGGAAACAATGTGGACCCGTTTCTCTGACTATGTGTCAGACTACCCCATAGAAATTTTACAATTTACACTGAAGCCAAGCAACTACTTGACAACTTTTTACTTTCTCAGGCTCAAACACACTTGGACTATACTAAAAATCGATATTATAGATGAGGTAGTCAGACAGGTCATCTTCTAGCTTCCCTGACTAAACTGTGGCACTGTAAAAATCATATTGTTTTGCTTAAGACAAGTGATGGTCTCCCTTCAATTACCAAAACCCCCAATATCTCCTCGGCCTTTCATAAGTTTTTCTCTGATTTATATTCCGCTCCACCCTCCGATCCAACTCTGATAACTGACTTACAAAAGCTAATATACCTTGTCTCTCACCAGAACAACATGAATTCTTAGATGTGGAAATATCAGAACAAGAAATTAATGTCGCAATATCCACTCTCCACACCTGTAAGACTCCTGGGCCTGATGGTCTTTCATGGGAATATTACAAAGATCTGCAATTAGATATCAACCCTACTTTACTTGAACTATTTTGTACTATTCACAAACGTAACCCATGATGATGCTTTTACTACATTAATCCCAAAACCAGGTTGAGATCCTACATGTCTAAACTCCTATCATCCGATAACTTTATTAAATGTAGACCTAAAAATACTTTCTAAAATGATGGCCACATGGTTACAATCTTTCTCTTCTTCTATCATCTCCACTCATCAATTAGGGTTTGTTAGTTGACGGCACTCACTAAAAGGGATTCGGACCACCATTGCATCAATAGTCGCTTCCAACCTCTCTCCTAACTCTCCTAACATGCTTCTTACTCTCAATGCCCACAAGGCTTTCAACACTGTATCATGGCCCTTCCTTTTTCAAGCCCTTTCTACTTACTCCTTTGGTACTGACTTTATCAACCTCATACACTTTTTATATAAGACCCCTTCGGCTTCACTCCTAATTATTGGAACTAGAAGTGACCCAATAATAATGTCCCGAGCAACCAGACAGGGATGCCCCTTGTCTCCTCTCCTTTCTGACCTCTCCCTCAACCCCTTACTTTGACTACTTGATTCATGGCCAACCTTACAAGGTATCAATGTTGGTGAAACCGAAATTAAAATCACTGCTTTTGACGATGATGTATTGATTTATCTCTCAAATCCTAAATCTGCCTTATGACCCCTTTTGACTTTACAGGACACCTTTGGTCCAGCATCTGTTCTTTTTAATTAATTTTGATAAGTCTCAGGTGCTGTACCTTAAAAAGAGGTTTACACGGCCAAAATGGGCTACTTCTCTTTCTCTTAAATGGGCTAAAGGTCATATGACATATTTTGGGATCACCCTTCCTAAGAATATTACTTGCTTAGATAAATGCAATGTGTCTCATATTATTGCCCCCCTTGCTAAGAATTTGAGGGATTTGAGTCATCTACAGCTCTCATTCCTGGTATGAGCAAATGTGTTAAAAATTATCCATTTCCCGAAACTCCTTTCCCCATTGCAGATGATTCCTATTATCTTAACTCGTGCAAATGTCTTATCTATAACAGGTTTATTTAGAAATTTCATATGGAATAACAAAAGGGTGAGAATAGGAATGATCAAACTACAGCAACCAAAATCGAACTGAGGAATTAAATTCCCAGACATGCTAACATACTGTGTAACTACTCTGCCCTGTTCCCACATCTAAAAGATTGGCTGACTGCTTGCGACACCTATACTAACACCTCACTGGAACAAAATTTTCTTCCTCGTATATCACTTGTGGCCTTCTTACACCTAACCGATAATGAAATACCACTGGAGATTATGAGCAAACCTCTTCACATGTCCAATAGAAAACTTTGGTTACTCTTACGTCACAAGTATAAGTTGAACCCATGTTTCTCTATACACCTGCCATTTACAAATAATCCAAGTTTCCTACATGGGGAAACAACACAGGTTTTTCTTCATTGGGCAAGTGAGCGATTATGCACTGTGGGACAACTAATAGATAGGAACTCTCACAAACCCCTTACCTATTCTGAGGCAGTGATCAAATTCCCAGTTATTGGGAGATCCACTTTTTCCTATTTACAGACCCAACACTACGTAAGTGAAGTCTCTCGCTTTCTCGGGGACGGTGATTGGAACAACCTCCTGGATAACTCCCTACTGATGCCCTCCACAACGAAGGGAGCTATATTGGCACATTATAAATTTATTAGATTTCTTTTAGACTACTGCGATGTCTGTACAGGCTTATCTCAATGGCTAGAACACTTTCCTTCTATGACGGTGGATGATATTCTGAAACTATTGGAATACTCTATTACTATGTTTCCAATGACTAGGTTTGCCAAAATGTTTCTCAATGTCTTCCATTGCGCATATATATCTCCTTCTAGAGGGTATCATATGGGAATACTGGAAAATCCCAAATGTCTTAAATGCTCACATGAACCCGCAGATTAATACCATTGCTTTTCGGCTTGCCCATATATCAATCAATTTTCGCAACACGTATGTTATTTTACTATAGAACATCTTGTTAATTATGTCTCGCTGACCCCTAAATGGGCTATCTTTGGCATATTACCGCCTGATGTAAGGGTCCCTAGAGGAGTAAGAAGATTACTTTTGGCGGTATCATCTGACGCTCGTAAAGCTATATTGCAGCTGTGGACTCGAAACACCCGACCCTCACTTGTATTATTCAAGAAAAAAACGTTGTTTAATTTTTCATATGGACTGGTTGGAGGCTTCCCTCCTAAAAGAGACTAGTGTTAAGACATTTTTTGACTCATGGGGAATCTGTATAGAGCCTCTTCCATTATCCACAAAGTATTCTATACAGCATTGCTTTTGAAGGACTTTATGGTATGAGATACGTGTCTTTCTGGAGGACCCTCCTATTTCTTGAATCTTAGTTCTTCTTTAACTTTTTTTTGTTTTGTTTATTACTCATTTATGTTTTGTATATTGAAATGCGTTATATTGTCCCCATTGTTTATTATGCAAATGACGCAAATGACACTTGTAAAAGCTGGTTTACTTACAGGACTAAAAAGCTTATACTTTAAACACACTTGATACACTTTAATATTGAGCCACTGCGGCTGCTGTAATTAACCTTACACCCTTATATTGTTCACAAACCTTACGTACAGAAGATCGTACAGTGTCCGCACTCTGCGTACGTACGCCGAAAGGGCGTAGTGACAACACAGATTGTGTACACAAGCCTACACGCTGTTAACACAATGCAGCAGCCCAAGTGGCTGTAAATACACTTTAAACCTTATCAAGGAAATGGGACACGACACCAGTTGTAATTCAAAACTAAGTTGGGGTCTAACCCACCAACGGTTCTTTACTAGCAGGGGGTAACAATATAAACAATACAATACAATACAAAAGAATAATGGCTACAGTCAATGGTACATACATGTTTGGTTCCACCTGCGCTACCCAGTCTGGTCCTCAGTCATCAGGTGAGATGACCTTCAGAGTCTGTGTGTGACCGGGCATGCAGCTGGCTTTTTATACAATAATCCAAAACCTAGCACAATAGAAACTGTAATCTCTTTGTCCATTGGACACAGGGATGGTCATTTACAGTACAGGAGAGGTCATAGGCCGGTTTGAATAGGTGGACGATGTCTGTTCCAGGTGCACTTGCAGATGGTTTCCTCTGGGTTCCTGCTGCATACCAAATGTACAGTAAATATAGTTAATATATATATTCTGCTCCTGTGCATAACTATTCGCAGGAGCGTGCGATCTTCTGCAAACCAACACCAAAATATTGCCCTTAATATACCCTACAGCTGGATACCAAACACCACCTTATAACCTTATTCTATCCCCTCCTGTCCTGTAAAGGTGAATCCCTTTGTTCTGATACCATTTAAACTAGTGTAACTTGCTGGTGTGGTGCAGGGAGACTATGGCCAGTATTTACTAAAAGTCCGAGTTTGGTCGATTTGTGTTTTTTTTCCTAAGTCCCAATCCGGGAATTCACTAAGCACCAATCTTGGCAGTGTCTGGTCTATTCGTAATGGTTTGAAAGACAATGTCCCGAAATACGAATGAATAGACCATCGGTCAAACGCGGCTGTTATTTCATAGAATACGGGAATTCACTATTCATTCGTGTTTGGTTGTTAGTCTCTGAGGGCTCAAATGCGGTCGTATTTTTTTGCGATTCGTTAAAAAAAGCGGCAAAAAATAGACCTGCTTTTTTCAGTCATGTTTACATGTGTTGCAAATAAAAAAATCACTTACACCTGAAGTAGGATGCCTATAAAAGGATGTTAGGCCCATTTCAATACACCTACACTCAGAGATGGCAGCAGGACTGTGGGCCAGTGATCTTTGGTGTGCTGTGGGATTTCTCAGACTCAGACATCAGCCTGTAAGTACCCAGGGCCAAGAAACTCAACATGGTCAGCAGGTTGTACAGGTTCCGCGGAGGCTGCGCAGGCCTCGTTTTTTTAGGGGGCGTTTAAACTTGAACGCATTGTCCGATGATAAGGTCATACAGATGTTCCGTCTAAATCGTAACAACATTTTCCGTCTGTATGACCTTGTCAAACTGGGCCTAGACCCTGAGACAGCACGCTCTCGCCCTGTCTCAGGCCTGCACAAACTCCTGGCTGTGTTGCACTTTATGGCTACTGGCAGCTTTCAGGCTGTGTCTGGGGATGTCATAGGAATCTCACAGCCCACATTAACACAGGTGATGTATACCTAACAACCTCTTCTGTTTTGTGTTTGTTTTAATTTCTCGGTGGCCAGTTCTGTCCTAAAATCTCAAGTTTATTGTTCTTTAAACTGTTCACACAGGTTTTGGCTGTTTTGCAGCCACACATCGAGGCCTCAATCTGCTTCCCTACCCAGGAGTCTCAGTGGCATGCCATCAGGGTAGATGTCTATGAGCTGGCTGGCATGCCCAATGTGCTTGGAGCCATAGATTGCACACACATTCAGCTGAGACCACCTAGTGGCAGGCAGCACATATATACAAACCGCCATTTTGAACACTCCACAAATGTGCAGGTGGTTTGTGATGCAAATCTCAAAATAATGAGTGTTGTTGCTGGTTACCCTAGGGGCTGCCATGACTCCTTCATCCTCAGTCAGTCATCCCTCTTTGATAAGTTTGAGGACGGACAAATGCCAGATGGATGGCTGCTGGGTATGTAATTTGATATGTGTAGGCCTGCGTATACTTTGCCCAAATACAGGTGCAGATGTATTAACCTGTAGAAGGCATAAGGAAGTGAGAAACCAGTGATCTGTGCAAGGTGTTAAAGGCACCAGCCAATCTGCTCCAATATATAAATGAACATTTAGGATCAGATTGTCTGCTGCCTTTATTACCTTGCACATATCACTGGTTTTTCACTTCCTTATGCCTTCTACAGGTTAATACATCTGCCCCACAGTGTGTTACTTATGCGTTGCTGTATCTTCACATGAATCACGTTACTATATCTGTCTTTTAGGTGATGGAGGATATGGCTGTTTCTCTTGGCTTCTAACTCCATTGTCCCGACCTGATACCCCTGCTGAACACAATTACAATAATGCACATAAGTCCATGCGAAATGTGATAGAAAGATGTTTTGGTGTGCTGAAATCTAGGTTTCGGTGTCTGCATAAGTCTGGTGGGCTTTTGTTGTATAGTCCCACCAAGGTGACTCAAATTGTGTTCTGCTGCGGCTTTCTTCATAACATGTGTTTGCAACAACATCTGCCACATGTTGAGGAGGAGGAAGAAAGCAGCCAGCAAGCAGAGGGATTAGAGACAACTGGTGATACTTGGAGTACTGATGTAGGGAGGCAGGTTAGGCAGCAGATCATCAATAGCTATTTCTAAGGTAAGCTTGGTTTGCTTATTTCATTTGTTGTGTCTTCATAAATAGATGTTGTTTTTTTTTGGCCAAAATCCATTACTCAGAATGTGTCTGTCTCCTTGACACATACAAACATACCCTCGCTATATGGGCAACAAATGTTGCATGTGTATTGTGTTTCTTTTTAATATCAAAACAACAGATTATGAGTGGCATGCATTAAGTCTGGATAAGTGTTCGAAATCTTACAGTGCTAATTTCTTACAGGCCCACATCATCCATTTAGTATTTCACTTTATCATTGTGTGTAATGTCCTAATGCACAGGTTCTCAAACTCGGCCCCCAGGCCACACACAGTGCATGTTTTTCTCGTAACCCAGTAGAAGCACAGGTGTATGAATTACTCACAGACATATGTAAAAAGGTTCACAGGTGGAGCTAATTATGTCACTTGTGATTCTGTGAGTAGACCTGCAAAACATACACTGTGTGGGTTCCTGATGGCCGAGTTTGAGAACCTGTGTTCCCAAAAAACTCTCCTCAACATATAATATGTTTGCCTTGAGGAATACATGTGTCCCTATGTGTGACGCAACATCATATTTAAGACTCACAAACTTACTGTAATCAGGAATAATTTATTTCCTAATGTTTGATGCTGTAAACTTGATGACGTGTAAGTAAATACACAGTTTGCCACACATATACATTATTATAAACATATTTTTTTTAAAGTACATATTTGTTTGTTTCAGCATCATGTGTAAAAAGATGCTTAATAATTTTTAGCACACACAAACCTGTCCCAACAATACTAACATTCATTTGGACAATGTTTTTCAAACAAAACAAAGGCAACATATTACAAGCTTTTTACACCACTCAATTGTGTTAATCTTGTAATGTTGTATAGATAAGATAGATAAGATATGTATCACTAACATTGTAATTTGGATTGTCTGCAGGCAAAGAGAATGATTGGAATCTAGAAAGAGTAATGATTAGAAAAAAATCAAGTGGTCAGTTTACTTCCTGCTAAAGACATTCTGCCTGGCTGGCAATTATTGTATCTGCAGGCAAAGAGAATGATTGGAATCTAGAAAGAGTAATGATTAGAAAAAAAACAAGTGGTCAGTTTACTTCCTGCTAACATGTATGTGTGGCTCCATCAACATTTTCCTCCTCCAATACCCCAAAAAAATGAAAAGGAATAAATGTGCGTACTATTTTTAACAATTAATTTGGTGCACTTATAATTAATGATGTTTAAAAAAGGGTCAAGGAGCTAAGTGTGATATTTTGTAAAGCATCAAAAATACTTGCTAACTTTACTTATCACAAATGTCTAACTTTTTTTTTGTTACGTTTTTTTTTGGTGGCTGCTTGTCCTGCCCTTTGCCTTTAGCACTGTCATGTTGGCGTGCTCTGGTGGACCGTCTTGGTGGTGATGAGACTGGCGTGATATTTGGAGTAGTCGTACCA